>NC_092587.1:84920000-86120000 GCF_047663525.1 Anas platyrhynchos | reverse complement strand
CTATGAAATGACACGTTTCTTTTTCTTTCTCTTGTCCCTTTTTTTCTTTTTTTAATTGCACATGCTGTTTCATGGAGCCCGCTGACCATCCCTAAGAACAGAACGGGAGCAGGGACGGAGAGTCCCATCCACACAGCACCAGGACGGGCTGCGACGAGGTGCCACAACCACTGCGCATACCTACACCCACTCACTGATAAAGCAATTCCAGCAGGAGATGTGTGCAAGCAGCAAAGCCACTCCGAGGAAATCTGGGAGCTGGAAGTGCCAGCACAGCATGACAAGGTACTCCGAGGATCTTCCTATACGTCTAGGGGAATGTAAGATAGCACAGGCAGACAGAGCAAGTGCAAATGCGAGATAAATATATGGAGGTGTGCAGGTGTGTATCAGAGGAGAAGGGGAGAGAGAGGAGACTATCTGCAAATATTTTTTACAGTGCACATATTTATAGTGTTTATCAGAATCCATCCATCCATGCAGCCTACAGTAAAGTGCAGCCGGCGTGGCCGCGGTTTGTCTGACATCAGGTATGTGCGAGTATCTGCCAGGACTGCGCTAGGTAAATACACACCGACATACCAAATAAGCAAGCAGCAGACAGCAGTGCGAGGGTAAAAGGGGGAGACGCAGGGGTGGGGTGCAGGGTCAGTCCCCAGATGGAGAGGGGAGGATCTGGGGAGCGATCCCCACCGAGGTTTCTCCTACGCGGGCAGGATGAAGTCCCTCACAATCTGAGCGTTTCTGTAAGTGGAGGTATTTCAGGCACGCAGGAGAGGAAGGCATCCGTCCCACTCACAGAGCAAAGAGCTGAGCAGCTGAAAATACTTGTGTCAAATCCCCACTTAGGCATCTCTTCCCCCTCCAGCCCTTGCTCTCCCCCCGCTTCCCAATTCATTTCTCATTCTGCAGCTCTTCAGCACTAGGCCCTTCTCCTGATTAACATTTCAAGCCCATTGATAGTTTGTGCTGGCTTAGACAAACTAATCATCATTAGCACTTCAAAAACCTGTCCAGCTTTCCCTCCCAGAGTCACAGGTGCCACCCTCAGCTGCTTGGGGAAAAACACGGCAGCCACAACACGCTCTCCCCAGGACATCAGGAGGCACCAGCTCACAGCTCTGGCAGGCAGGGAGATTGCAGTCCCCGGGCTCTGGTCTCCCCTGGATTTGGGGATTTGGGCAGCAGACAAAGCACAAGGCCATCTAGCAGGGGCAGAGAGCTGCAGACAATCTGCATACAGAAGACTGGGTGCTTTACCCAGTGACCGGCATCTCTCCTGGTGGTGAAACAGGCAGAGGGGGGAAAAAACAACCAACACTACTGGAATTACTGCACCTCAGGTGGCTCTCCGAGCCCTCGTACATTGCTTCTGCGGAAAGCACACCCATGAGGAGGCTCGGAAAGGCCTGTATGGATCGCAGTCACGCTGGAAAAGCACCCACCTCTCGTGTAGCTGCGGAGCAGCACGCACCAAGCCTGCGTAGAGGTCGCACTGGAGAGAAAGGGATTATTCATAAGGCGACTAAAACCTTCCCAGAATGAAGCCCAGAACTAATGCTGAACAGCAAAATGATGTCAGGAAAAGCTGTGCCTCTGGAACTGAGGGGACAGGTTGATGCTTAGCCCCTAATTTTGCACTGATTGGCAGGATTTGGGAGCTTTGCCGGGCAAAAAAGCTCCCATTTTGGGAGCTTTGTTAGACACACGGCGGGTAGGGTAGGGTAGGATAGGGAGGGGGAGAAGGGGAGAAGGTCAGTGCAACCACAGGCATTATTTTAGTGACTATCCCTCCTCCTGCCCTCCACCAGGAGGATGGCCTGTGGGACCATCCTGCCTTCGTGTTCCTGTGAGGCCAATACTCAGGTACTGATGGTTTTAGCACCCCAACACTTTTGCAAATGGATCTGGTGGGCAAAAATACGTTGAAATCTTCCAAGATCACCCCTCAGCTATGTGCCTCTCCTGCAGATATTCACTCCCTCCCACTCCCCCACCGACTGCTCTGCCCCAGCCCAATACCTTCTGACCCCCAAATAAAATACTCTTGTTTATGGCGCAGTCATCTGGCTTTAAAGCTGAGCTCCCCAAAGGCTACGGTCATAATCTCTGGCCTCTGCCTGCAACCAGCAAGAGGCTGGGGGGAGGATAGGATGCGAGTGGCTGTCGACAGCATCAGTACAGCCAAATGCAGCAAGCACAGCAATGCAGAGCGGCTCGGGTCTGTTGCAGGATGCTGACAGAAGGGGGCAAAATCCATCTGCAGTCAGAGCTGGCTCCCTGCTTTTGCTTCACTTGCTGTTTCTCACCCTGGCTTCAGACCCGGCTTCAGCCCTCGCAGCCCCTGGCCTGACCCTGTGGGGGGACTCTTCAATTCCCTATGAGCTGGTAGTCTAGGGATGCTTGTGGGGTGAGTTGTGACTATGAAGAAAGCCTGGAAAAGTGGGAATAGGAAAAGAATAGAAAAGCAGGCAACTCCTCTCAAACAGTATTATAGACACACGCACCTTTTTCTTCTTTTTTTTTTTTTTTTTCCCTGTGAGTAAGCAACATTTCCTCCTCTCCTCCCCATCTGGCTTGGTGACTTCTATTTTTGTGTCCCTCAGTGAGTCCCTTCTCCTTACATCATCTGCCATGCGAACAGCCAGCTCCTGTGAATGTCGTGCACGCCTTACCATAGCTGGCAGCTGCCCTGAAAGCCCCTCCGCTAGCAGACTCGCACGGTTAACCGAGAAAGTGCTTTGGGTTCCCTCCTCCCTCGCTTCTAGACTTTCTGCTTGAGGAGGGACCCGCGGAGGAATGAATGGCAACGGGGTGACAATGCTGGTGGTGGGAGCAGACAGCAGCCCATGGGGAGCCCGGAGCTGTGATCCCTCCTCTCAGGCAGCTCTGGTCAGGGTGACAGAGGCCGTATTTTTGGCTGTCCCTCCGGACAACCCTCTCCTGGAGCTCTCAGGCTGGGCAAGGGAGATGTCAGTGGAGACAAATCGAGATGAGAGCATCAGTGCAGTGAGAGAAGGTGCTAGGTGTGAGGATGCCCCTGGTGCACACCCCACAGCAATTATGGCAGCAAGAGAAGGAGACATGCCTGACACCTTTAAACCAAAAAAAACCCTACAGGGGAAGTATCTTCCCCTGAGCAGAACTGAAGAGGAGAAGAAAAGGTGCTGGGCTGTGGAAACCAGAAGACAGCAGAGCCTGGATTATTTTCTTTGCCCCACAGACAACCCTATGCGCTGGCACTGCGAGGGGCAGGCAGTATGTAACACAGCAGCACTGTGTGTCTGAGGCAAGCAGGCTTATATTGTAAAGGCTTGCCAAGTATCTTGTTGGCCAGAACATTTGAAGGATAATTTCCTGAAGAAGTTCCTTGGAATCAGATACACACAATTGTGTTCATCCTAAATCTCTGATTCCTGCTGTGCCCTACGGAAGGATTTAAGCTGCTGGTCACACTTCAGTCTTATTCTCCGCCACGCAGACCTAAGCAAGGATCTGTGGATTAAACTGGCACTTTGGGCATTTTTTTCCCTCATTGCCAAGAACAACCCCTATTTTTCCTTCAGACCTTAGTTAGCTATCCTGCTGAGAAACTGCAGGCCTCTCTCCTGGAGCTCTATGGTGAA
This sequence comes from Anas platyrhynchos, assembly GCF_047663525.1. Taxonomy (NCBI): domain Eukaryota; kingdom Metazoa; phylum Chordata; class Aves; order Anseriformes; family Anatidae; genus Anas; species Anas platyrhynchos. The sequence continues at coordinate 86,116,374 of NC_092587.1, read as the reverse complement.
GAAGAGAAAGAGATGGCAAAAACTTCTTTTCTGTCAGAGAGTGAGCAAAACTGACCTGGAGTCACACAGGAATTAGAGCAACAGAGGAAGAAGAGGCTATTTTTATCGAGTCGGGTTTTTTTTTTTGAGGCGAGAACCACATTTTAAGCTGTTAGTCTCCATTTTTCTCTCAGCTCTCTGAGGAGCTGGCAACTGACGGCAGGGCCTGACCTCCGAAAAGAAGCAAGAACAATTAATTCTGGAACAAACCCAGGGTCGTCCAGGAATTTTGCAGCTGTCGCTGCGCAGCCCTCCCCTGAACCTCAGGGTGACGGTGACGACGGGACTCCTCTCACCCGGTTCTCCACCTGAAGGCAGGGAGATGCTGCACCAGCCATTGGCTGCGACGCCCTCACGGTCCTGCTTGGTGTGCTTGGAGAGGGAGCGAGAGATGAAGGCTGTTAGGTGATGAAAGGCTGCTTAAGTTCGGGTGGCTGTCTAAAACATTTCAAAGAAATTAAAGAAAGGAGAAATTAAGAAAGATGTTGAACCATAAGCCTAATTAGAGTAGCAGTGTAGTTATAGTCAGGATAGCCTAAGGATACAATTAGATGTGTCTAGAGAGGAAAGCTGATCTTGTCATTAAAGCATAAAGGTAGGGGACAGGATAATATGGGCTGCAGCCTGGTGCTGCCTCCTGCATGACTCTGATGTGTTGCAGTGACTCCTTCTGACTCCACTGGGAAACTTCCAGTCTCCCTGCATCTCCACGTTTCCAAATGCACTGAAACTAACTTAATAACAACCAAGTCAGAGCTCAGGCATTTTTTATGGCACACCAGGCTCACCTCTACTATACTTTGGACTTGGAGATCTTGGGGCAAAAGCTGCTCGAGAGGAGCAAAGCTTTTTGCCAACAGAGCCAGGAGCTAAAAGCACCCAAGGTGCATGCCCTGAATTAGCAGGAAACGTCTGATTTTTTTTTAGTTTTGCAGAATCATATCCCAGTTCTGCAGAGATGCTAAAAGAGACACAGCCCTTCCCTTTGCTAGTACAGACTGATATTCCTGAGCAAAGTGACTTTGGTGACCCACAGACAGGTCCATAGTAAAGAAGCAAACGTGCTGCAGTGTGCCGGCACCATTCACAGCACGGCTCTGAGGCCCCAGCTGTTTGTCAGTCCCTCTCTGCCCAGCATTACTGCCCTCTTCACTCTGCATTCGCAGGAAAGAGTTGTGACAGCGGGAACAAGAGGAGATAAATAGGAGATTGAGGCTGACACGAGCTGTGTCTCTAGAAACCCTTAGCAGGCAGGCGCAGGCAGCTCAGCCCACCCTGTGCGTAGCGCTCGCCCTGGGTGCAGCAGCAGCAAGCCCCGTCCCCCTAACCTCAAACACCCACACCAGCTTGAACTTGGCAAAGTCCTCGTTGCCTCCAAAACCAGCAAGCCAGGTGGTGGTGGTGCTTGTTTCCCCTCCAAGCCACCTGGGCCAGGGCAGAGGTCCCACAGGAGCCCCGGACTTGGATGCCCCCCCGAGCGGGCTCGTCGGGAAGGCCCGCTTACCGTGCCACTTGAGTGCCAGCTCCACGCTGTCCATGGCATGAAATGACTGACACGCTGGTGCACAAAGGTAAAAAAGGACGGATTGATTTATTGATCAAGGAAAGACACAGTCTCCTTGACAGAGATGTGCTGTCAAACGCCGGCAGGACGCGCTGCTAAAAGCCCTCCAGATTGATTACTTTACCTGCTACCTGATCCTTCATCGCCCTGGGCTCTGGCAGGTGAAGAGCAGGGGGAGATTTACACGTGGCTGCGAGTCAGGAGGGGAAAACACACACGAAGGAGAGCTGCAGGGGCCTGGCTGGGACCTGGCACCCCACTTCCCTGCCTGCAGGGGAGCCAAAGGGCCAGCAGAGGTGGCAGCGAGAGCAAGGAAACCTCACCATGCGGCCAACCTGACGCGGCACCACGGCAAGCAACACCTGCAAATCCTGAAGTGCTGCCACTGCCCTTGCCCATCTGTTCCCTTCCCTGAGATCAAACCACTCCTTTCCGTGTGATTATTACAACCTGGGAATTGTTGAGAGAGCAGCCAGGCACCTGGCCCAGCGCGGCTGTCAAACCCCAGCACTTTGCAGCCCCTGTCTCGGCTACGCAGGCACTCAGCCTCTCACATGAGGCCCCAAAGCAGCTCGAGACATCACTCTGGGGCACCCAGGGACAGTGGCCTCCTTGTCACCTCATCTCCTCCAGATGGCAGTGACCTCCTGGGAGGGAGCTGCATCCCAGGGGCTGCTCTCCTCTGCTGCGTGCACCCCAGGGCATGCAGAGCAGCCCTCTGGTAACACAGCCTAATAACAAAATGGGGGCGTGCAGGGTAGAGAGGGAGAACAGGAACAGTCATTTGCTTGAACTTCCAGGCCCTGATTTAATGTTTCTGCAATGGTCCCTACACTCTTGTTTAAATGGGACACCCCTGGGTGATGAGAAGAGGCGCACGACAAAGCCTCGCTGAAGCTCCAGCTAAGAAGCACATCCTTACCACACCTGGCTACGACACGGCACGGACTCGGCACCACCTCAAAGCCCATGGTTATTTGGTTACCGCCCTGGTCCTAACGCTGCTGCACAGACACACCAAGCCAAGCACGTCACTGATTTGTAATAAGCTTGTTTAGAGAGCTGTAGCACGAGACAGGCGGTAGACAACAGACGTAACAAAGAGAACCCTTTAAATGCTTCGGTGCTGCCCAATTTACCAAGCACAGTATGCTGGGAAAATGCCACTCCAGAGCTGCTCTCATACCTGTTAAAGGGCTTGATATTCCCCATACGTGGCAGCTCTGTCTTAATTCTGTGGGCATTCAGATCGGCTTTGGCTGCGCACCAAATCCAGATGGCTCTCCACCTCTCTTGTGAAAAGTGTAAATAACACAGCAGACCAACCACAGGAAAAACAATGATCCCAAAAAGGCAGAGATGCGAGAGGCTAATTTGACTTCAGAACAAGCAGCTAAATTAGTATCCCCCTAACAGCCTCTTTTCTGGACCGCAGCAAATGCCGCAAATGGTCAGAGAATGCCCAACTCAGACGTGGCGATGCAGGAAAGGCAGGTGCACCAGCAAAAGCAGGTGAAGTGGACATGCAGATAACACTTGGATGCAGCTCTCTAATCCTATGCTGCAGGGTTCAGTTTGGCCCCGGGACGTACACAGGTCTGCCATCCCCAGGAGCGAGCAAAGCAGCGATGAGAGAACGGTCTCAATGCGAACAATCGTAATTCTGTTTCCTCTTTCACTGGCACTTCTATTCAAAGATCTCAAAGCCCTTTAAAAATAGTGCCAGATTAATCTCATTCATCACCTCATCTCATTCCCTCCACATGTCACAACCCAATTTCACTCTGAATTCATACATATGTACATTTGAGCAACGACCAATTCTACTGAAAGCAGAGGGTGGTTTCAGCGTTTCTGCTTTTGGAGGGTATCTGGATATTCGGGGAAGCTGCTCCTTCCCGAGGGGCCACATTTGAAATACAGCATCTCAGCACTTCACAGCAGTAAGAGGAATGATTTCCTGCTTGAGTCAAAGGAACTGGACCAATGGCTTCTTTCTCAAAAAAGGTTGCAATGCCAAATGTATTTCGGATCCTGCATCCCCTCGCCTTTAGAGCTGGAGGGAGAGGGAACAAGAGGAACCCAAGAAGAAATCTGCCTACACTCACAAGAGTGTGAGACGAAAAAGAAAAAGAATCAGAGGGAAATTTTCACTGCGACAAAGTGCTGTTTTGGCTGTGCATGGATTTCCATTGGTAATCCTGGGGATGGGAGAAGACGAACGGAGGGAGACATCTGTCATCATACTTAGTGGTGCTTCTCGTTGTACAGTTTTAATAATTAAAGAAGAGTCACCCAACTAGAAAGAAAGATAGAACTGAGATAGAAGAAAATGGGAAATGGGAAAGAAAAAAAGAAAAAAAGATCCTAGGCAGTTGTGTAACTATTTTTCCCCTGGGCCTTGGAAATGTTTCCACTAAGTAATCCAAGATACTGCTTAAGATTCAAACTACTGCTTGCTGGGGAGAAGGGAGGGAGGGCAGGGGGAGAATACTGCAACACCATTTGACTACATCTGCTACCCACTCATTATTGTAATAGAGAGAGGTAGGGATAAATCTGGCTACACGTGCGAGGGCAGCAATTGGTTGTTAGGTTTTAAAGATGCTATTACATCCTGGAGGAGCAGGGATATATGCAGGTGACATTCACCAATTTCAGTGGGGCGGAGGGAAATCACACACTGGAATGAAGTTAATAGCAACCCAGAGGGCAGGGTCCATGATTGCCAACCTGATTTCTATAATTGGTGTGATTACTACTATTGTAACTTAAACACAACAGCAAATCACTCGCTTAATTGAATTTTCTTTCTGTGCGTGCTTGGGAAGGGGGAGGACGCAGAGGAGGATGCAAATCTCTGCTACAGCTGTGTGCATCTTCTCAGACACCAAGCAAGGAGGGGGGTAACCACGCTGGGGGCAGATGGAAAGGTTAGGTAGGGCCTGGGGCAAGGCACAGCAGGGCAGCTCTTCTGGCATGATACTCCTGAAGGGTGATGTTCTCGGTTTCTAAACAGCACCAGCCACACCGAAAGTGAAAATTTTGCACAGGACCTCATGGGGGACCAGGCAGATGGCCAGGCTGCACCCAGTGCCCTCACTCTCAAACATATCCCCTTCTACCAGCAGTAACAGCCAGAAAGGAGCATCTTTTAGATCAGCCTGAAGGATTGGCCTATTCTTTCCAGCTTTTTTTTTTCTTTTTTTCTTCTTTTCTTTTTTTTTCTAAAAGACAATTGCAGTCATGAGGAGAATCCAGAAAAAAAAAAAAAAAAAAAAACACAGTTGCACTGGAAATGTAGGAAACAAACACGACCTGAACATACCTGTTATCTCTGGGTCAAAGCACTGAATCTCAACTCTATCTTACTCAGAGATTCACCAAGAGACAACAGAAAAACACAGCCAGCCATACATGTACGCTCCCATACCTGGTGTGGAGGCAGCACCTACATGCTCAGATAAAACTCACTGGTTTCCTGATGCCATTTTGAAACTGAGACCACAAATTCATCCACACCTTCATGCTTTGGCAGGCTGAGGAATGGTTTGGAGCGGTGGCTTTAACAGGACTGCTCAGTACCCTGCATTTGGAAATTCTGACCAGATTTTCTGCAGTGTCCTGTTTAGCAAATTCAAGTCTGGATGCAAAACTTCTGGTTTTACCATCTCTTCTCTGTGAAAGTCAAACAAGGGAAGCATCTATTGAATTCATTCGAGCTCAATGCATCTGAAATCCTCCTAATTCCCTGGACAAGAAATCCTCAGGACTGTTCCAGAAAAAAAAAAAAAAAACCTACAAATTTTGCCAGGCCTGAGTCTGCAACACTACGATACACTTCTTTCCAGCTCATGCATGCATTTTACAGCATGCTTTGTAAGTAGGGGAGCATGGCTTTTTGACAGGGAACCTGAGACAGCACAGGCCAGGCTGGGAGCAAGATACCATCCTTCTGACTGCAAACTCCATCCTCAGACCTTGGACATCTCCATAACTTATTAAAAGCCAAACTTCAGGTACCTTTCTCATGGGAGCCTAATTGATGTCCTTGCTGAGCATCATGGTTACACAAGCAGGACTTGAGCCATCAAGTCAAGCATGCAGAGGGTACTTCGGCGAGTGTCTGGATGGGACTTCAGGTACTGTCATGACTCCAACACAAGAAGTTGGTGTTTATTTTTCTTTTTTAAATTTCCTTTACCTGCCACAGAAAGCCAGGGAACAGGGAGAGGCTCTGGGAAAACATGATCCCTTCAATAATGTATGTCTCCCCTACAGCTGCATGAAAATAAAATATTAATTTATCTGATTTGAAAGGGAAAGAAGGAACGAGGGGAAAACGCTGGCTGGGGTTATGGGATGTTTTCTATGATATATTTATGTTTATGTTCATACATAATGATTCCATGCATCATCTGTTACATTCCTTCATTGTATATTCTCCTCACTTCATGTTTCCTTCCCTAAGAGAGGAAACAACAAAAACCAAGCTCTGGTCACCGCACTGGGGAAGGGCACTGGTGGTAAAAATTATTTTCTCCTGAGCCCCTTCGGCTGTATTTTCATGGACTTCATCCCAGTCCTTACCTATTCTACTGTCACATCACAGCCTCCTTCAGACCCTCAGCTTCTAAGAGCACTGAGAGTGAGGATATATGGGACTTCTTTGTTGCCAAGAGAAGGCATGATGAGTTCTGGAAAATAAGCCACTTTCAGGCCATCCCAGCTCAAGGAAAAATGTTAATATGTCTTGATGGGATACTAAAGTCTTTATGATGGCATAAAAGCACTAGGAAGAGACATAAGTATGAAGCATGTCTTTCAGATCAGATTTGGGAAATGGGCCTACAGTAATGCTAGCATTTCAGTTGGGAAATGTGCAAATACAGGCCATTTATCATCTTCAGGTTTTTCACTCTGTCCAAATAGATATCTGTCTGAAATAACACGTTCTAAACCCCACCACTCCCTATCCACACGAGAATAAAGTCTGCCATACTACAGAGGCAGTTTGGCTTATCCCCAAGGTTATGGGAAAAAATATATGAATTTTTACTTATCTCAAATTTGAAAAGGGAAAAGAGCCTGAAGGAAGTCCAGTTATTAACAAATAGAGCATCAAAATGATAACCAAAACGAATGCAAAAACTGTTTCTTCTTCCCTTACATCCCCAGATCTCCTCTATAAAAATGATCAGCCTGCCCATCTATTCCAGCCAGCCAGAATCCCCCTCCAGCTGTACTAGCACTCCACAAACGCCCTATCAAACAGATGGGCTTTGCAACGAGCATGTTAGGTCTTTCTTGGTAAAGCCTCTCCACTTCTACACGGCTGAGTCCGGCTTCTCCTTCACCTGATTCTTCAGAAGGGTACACGCACGCAAATACATCCACAGCACACAAAAAAATTCAGCATCACTAAAACATTAGGACTGAGAAATCAAGCACTTAGAACTCAAGCCATTCCATATGTTAAAGTTTCTCCTGCACCATTGATTCTACCCCATTGTACATCCTATTTATCACACATTATATATGAAATTGTACATTTCACAGGTAAAGCAAGAACAGAGAACCTATATATATTCTGGTGTGCAATGAGATCAAGTTAATGGTGCAGAAAAAAACCAAGCTCTTGGAATATTCTCAATTCTATCTTAGATTTATATTCTTAATATCACATTACATTGTTACCTTATGCTTCCACCTATATCTTTGTTGTATCTATTCCTTATCTTTCCCTTTATTTTATGCACAGTGTCTGCAAAGCCTTATGCAGGCACTGCATTTGTATGCACTGCGAGAAAGCCCACAGAGGGTCAATGCTCAACATTTTGACTGTAAACTTGGCGGTTCTGGAACTGTCTTTATTGTGTAGCGTTAGAAGGCCCAGTAGCCTGGGCTCCCGACTTATATTTGGGAACCGCATGTGCTGTAATCGCAATTATTATCAGTAGTAATTGCAACGTACTGTTAAACATATCCTTAAGGCAGGATCTGGGCTTTAGATCTCAGGCGTTCTGAGGCAGAGACTGGGTCTTTGATATGTCTTTGTACAATGCTAATACTGACATCAGGGCTTCTAAGTGCAATTACAAGACATCGAATAAGTTAGTGCTTCAGCTAGGGACGAGGGACAGACTGCATTTACTTCTACTTCTCTTCTTTTCAAGCAGCAGGAGAAAAAAAGAGTCAAAATTATTTGGCTTATGCTGTTTCTGTAACCCACGGCCTTCATCTGCAGAGCTTTGAAACTCCCTGTACAGCATTTACCACAGTTTTCTACGCTGGTTAGCCCAACCTTTTGGTTATTTACATGCCAGGGGTGAAGCTCAAGTTGAGAGTGAAGGTCGAGTCTGGTAGAGTGCCCAAGATCTGCAAGAGTGGAGCAGCTGAGCACTTGTCATTATACTCCAACTCGCACCACCCACAGCTAATTGCCCTGAGCTTCCAGGATACATCAGCCCCATACGGAGCAATTTAGCCTCTGTAGATAACCAGTCCTGGCAGATTCAGCAGTGGACTTCTCTACCTGACTGCTATTTTACATTCAAGAAAAGCTACAGAGAGAAAAAGGAAAAGAAAAAAAAAAATGCATGAAAGAGAGCTAGTAAGCCTCTACTTGAACTGAGACACAAAGCAGCAAATGTCCACACCAGAGAGGGAATTTTCTGCCAAGGAAGATGCAGCAGAATGCAGAGGGCAGGTGGTGAGCAAGCCAGATACCGAAACCCCTCATTAACGGGTGCCTTAAGAAACACAGCACTGATGCATGGATAGGCAGGTGCTAAATGTGGCATCTCTTTGCAGATGGAAATAACATGCAACAGAGATGGTATCAACATGGAAATGTTGCGTGTTCAGGTAGGTATCTGCAAGCACGGGGAATTAACAGAGGATGATTTGGCTTTTTCCATTTGTCATGCCTAACCAGATACAGATACCTGGGTTAAGATACCCAGTTCACTTTCTGTTTCAGCCAGCCCATTTCTACAACCTTTCCTCTCCACGTCTGCTAATAAGTGCCAAAAAAGATGGATCTGTAGCCCCTGAGACACTTCCACTTTACCATGGTGTTTCATGTGAAGAAAGGAGCACCTGTGAATTTTCTTTCTGCAGACACGAGGCCAAAAATGAACCTTTCTTCTGCCTTTCATGACTTCCATCCACTCTTTCCGAAACGTTTCTGTAGTTTCAAGGCACACAGGTTGTTTTTCCAACCAACAGTGGAGCTACTGGGAGTCTCCCAGGCAAGTTAGCTCCCTGTGTATTCCCAGACCCACGAGATGTCTTTCTCGATGAATGCTGACAACCCCCTGATGCTTGGCAGTGCTGCAAGCAGCCTCTGACCTCTGAGGGCAGCTGCCACCACCTTCCTTCAGCCACGGAGAGCCCAGACCTTCATCTGCAAATCATCACGTCTATCCAACACATCCTTTTGAGAAGCTGGCAGCTGCTAGGAACGCAGTGTGCAGCATCCCCTTGTTGCCTACCTTCTGACACACCGAGAGGACAGATGCAAGACGGACGAGAAGCACGTGCGGCAGTCAGCCTAGCAGGGAGGGAAACCAAACAGCAGCTGAAGGACCATTTGTACTCCTGGGAGTTAGGAGACGTGGCTCATTGCTACCCACAAGCAAAAAACCCGTCACTGTCATTAGCAAGCACAGCTCTGCTCAGTAGGTCACGCTCATTACAGAGGATTTTTCAGCCACTCCTTTTGTACACAATTATGTGGCCAGCAGAGCCTAAACTTCTCAGCCTCCATGGCTTCGTCCTAGCACGACACTGTGTCTGCACACTCTGCTGCGACCTGTTCCTCCCTTGGGAACGAGGTGCCAGGGTTCAGCATCACTGACGTGCCCAGCAGCTATCTCCAAATGACCTCCTTAAGGCAAGCAGCTAACCAAGGTGGCTGCAGGAGGCAGTGATGGCTTTTAGTCTTCCCAGCACCAAGATCCACAAGGGTAAGATGGGAAAACGATGGAGAAGGATCTTGAAGTTCAACACAGATCCCTCACTGCCTTTCTCCTCCTGGAACAGCCGCTGACCTAGCCTAGGAAAGAGAGGGAGTGGGGTTGTCACTCTGTCTTAGAAATGGAAGATACCTCTTTAAAAGCCTTTTACACAACCTTAACTAGTTTCTTTTCCTGCCTTGTTCCCTTCCTCTATCCCTTTCCTCTTTGCATAGTCATCTGTTCTGGGCCTTCTTTATTTTTAGTGCATCTTCCCTCCTCCTCCTTTATCCAACCCTCCTGTTTTCCAAGCAAGTGCTGCCCATGGGCTCACCCTCCCTTCCCATCACCAGGGCACTTGCAGGGAGGCAGAGGAGCACGTCTGAGCTGAACTTGTCAGACAGAGGAAATTTGATAAATGTCATCCGAGTGAAAGGCGATAGAAATTAAAGAGGTTTCTCTTTCCCTCTGTTCAGCAACTGTGCCTGAACAGCCATGCCACCCTGCCACGGATCTGACAAGCTAAGCAGAGCTGAGAAAACGAACTGTCACTGCTTGGATGGGAGATCCCCGAAACTGCAAATAATGCTGCTGGTGACTCGGAGACGCGTCGCTGCCGCCGCAGAGTCCTAGCAGGCACTGCACAGAGGGATGTGCTGGGTGCTGCTCTAAAAGCTGCCCTGAGCTACCAACCCTTACCTTCTATTTTAAAAAGCAGCAGGCATTCGATAGCCTTCATTCCGCCGAGTGTGTAAAGACCCAAAAGGGTTTGCCGGCATAATAAAGTTTCACTGCTCATACATAAGGTGTGATTTTGCAAAAACATACCCGCACCTGTATAACTCACCCTCACTCTCCAATGGCCTCATTCACTTGAGCACCTGGAGTGGCTTTTGTAAGAGAGTGTGTGTGACCCCAATTCTCCACCGCAGCTGCTGAAAGCCCCATCTCAGGTCACACCTGCAGAAGCTGCCCACCTAGAATAACCCTTAGGCTCCAAGGTCACTCGCAAAGCCAGGTTTTAATACTGCTCTGAGCAAAGAAATTTGCCAGCATGGTGGCAGTGCTATCATCCTGCTGCTGCGTCCTGTTTGCACAGCCAGCCAACCAGCCATGCCTGCTGGAAAAAGCAGGAGCTGATGTTGGTTTAGCTGATGCGGTGGGAGGAAACTGCACTCTGTTAGACACCTGTTAAATCCCACCGCAGAGGTGGCCGCGCTCTTGGTATCGGTACAAGCACCAGATGTGTCTCGTGGAAGGAACTTTGGGATCGATGAAACGAAACGAGCTGCCGAAATAGGCGCTGATATTCCAACCAGATCCATAAAGCAGAAGACTGGGTGGGTGGAAATGGGGTTTATGAATATGCAACACTCAATTTAAAATAATTGTGCAGTTCAACAAATACAAAAAGGGAAAATCTGGGGACAGACTCTGTTTGGTACTCTTGTTTAATTGGCTATAATTTCTCCTTCACAGCAGTATGGATTTTAAAATGTATCATAACCAGAGCTGGGGAAGTTACAGAACCCGTCCTACGTGCGCATTTTCCCCAGTTAAGAGATGGTTGCTCTGACCACCACAACCCCCTCTCTCTCCCTCGCATTTGCTTTCCGCGCACACGTTCAGCAACTGGGAGCTGCTCCCATTAAATGCTGGCGGAAAGCCATTTCCAGCTTGCCAAGCCCCGGACCGGCGATGGCAGAGAACAAAGACTAAGCTCCGACACATCTACAGATTTGTGCAGGAAGTTGTCTCCTTTGCATTGGACCAGATGCTGCTTGTCACAGCAAAGAGGAGGAGCTCCCAAAATCTCCTGCTGCAACTCCAGCTCCGAAGCAATCAAACGAGTCACTTGCACACACCTAAGTGTGTAAAATGTTAATGCGCACGCAATTAGTTTCTGCAATTGTGCACACAAATATTGCCTTTAACCTCCCACCTAGCCAGCGAGCTGCCCGAATTTCCTGGGAGTGATGCTTCAGGACAAGCCTGGGGGAAAAAAGGCCTCAAACATGTTCCGAATGGTCTAGTTCTTATCTATTCCCTTTTCACAAATTGATTCTACTTCCCGAGAGAGTGAAGACCACTGGTTTCTTCATAACTCCCTCTGCTACAGGAGATTCCCTCGGCGAATCAGGAAAACACGACAAGAGAGCGGAATATAGACTAGCTGAAGCAAATCCAATAGCAAACCTCTGATCCCTGCCACTGAACTGCCTAGAAGGAAAAAAAAAAAAAAAAAGAAAAGAAAAAGAAAGCACAAACACAAAAAGAGCTATACAAATAGCCAACAACCATTCCTTGAGTGAAGTCAAGGCAAGTGCCCTCGGCTTGCAGGCAGCTGTAATAGACGGCGCAGAACTACACGCGGCGAGCGCGTGGCTGCGAATTACCCTTCCAGGTCCAGCAGCAACGCGACGCCTTGTAACAAAAACAGGCACCACCTTGTTTACGAGAAAACAGGACGTGGCAAGTGGGGGAGAGATGGTAGCCGAGGAGGGGAGGAGAGGAGGTGTTGATGGGCGGGTTATGTTCAGCCCCCCAGGCGCTCAGAATGACGCTGCCTCAGCAGGAATCGGACAGGTGAGTGCATCGCCGCTGCTGTGCTGAGGATGCTCCAGTCTGGTTTTGATGGAAAAGCAGCCCCTGCAGTGTCACCATGCTTCAGCAGAGCGTTTTTACAGCGTGTTGGTTTGATCTGCTGTCTTCTTGCCTGATTCTTCCACCTGCTTAGCTCCCTCTTCCCCTGATACAGCAGGCGCGCTACTGGCACCAAGTCCCCGACCTCTGCGTGGCTTGGGCTGAGCTGACATAAAACCGTGTGCCAAATGGCCACGTGGCTGAGGGACTGGGCAGGGAGCGAGGGCAAGAGCTGGAGTCTGTGTTTCACCCCAGGATCACCCCAGATTACCTCCACCACCTTTCTGTGCCAGTTATTTGCTGGCTATAGCACAGACTCTGCGGATGCTGGAGAGACTGGCCAGGAGATGTTACCAAATGCCCTGCCTGCTCTAAGAAAATGGAAATGCAAAAGGGAAAGGACCAGAAATACTAAATTATTTAACACCTGCTGAATTCACAGTACACAGTAAGTCCTGCATGCTCTTCCACAAGATTGCTCGCTCCTGGGCTTCGTTTTTCCTGCCAAAGTGCCATGTTTGGCACATGTTCCTCCTGAATTTCAGGGACTTCATCTTTTTTTTTTTTTTTTTTTTTTTCTATCCTTATCCACAAGCAGGCCTGCAAGCTCACAAACACAGGAAAAAAATAATAAATAAATTGAAAAAAGCTTCTTTGCTGTCCCGTCATCCAACTCATGGAAGAGAACCTTGAGCACTAACTGATGTAGGACTGACCCCAGCCCCTCCAAGCATCTTCCACTGTGACAGAGAGCTGTCGGTAACCCCTGCCTGAGCACACCTGATGCTGCAAGGACTTTTGGGAAGCATTCAGCTGCTGCAGGTTTAAGATCCCTAGGAAGATTCAAAGCCCTGGAAGAGCAATTTCTCATTGCACATCTATTTGCTGGGAGAAAGCTTTGTGTGGTCACTAACACTGAAGCCTCCGATGATCTCCTCAGTCCCCTGTCACCACACAGCAGGAATTAGAGAGGCATTTGCTTCGTGCTCCCAGCCTACCTGTCCTTTCTGTCTGAGGATCCTGCCTTTGTCTGACTTACACACCGCCGCCTGTTTACTTGAGAAGGAGAGTGAGGTCGGAGAAGAAATTCCAATCCATTACTGAGCTGTTAAAGCATCAGTGAATATGTGTTATTAGCCTATTTTAACTTAATTTATTGTTGAACATACAATAACTGTCGGAATAAATCACTTGTAAAGGCCAACAAAACTCCCCTGTATCTTAGAGAACAATGTTGCTGAAAAATACTGGCAGCCTTGTGTGCTGCTGCCATTAATTTTAAGCCCCCCCAAAGAAATCCCAAACTGGAGCACTCCTTTGCAAACGCTGCTGCTTCTGAACTTCTTGCTATCAGCTCTCAAAATCCTCTGAACCTCCTCTGTTTAAGAAGCCTGGTTTGGCTGGTAAGAGGTCCAGAAAGATTTTGAGTGTCTACGTGTTACCTGTACAATCACGAAGTCCGTAACTTCTGCAGGCATTCCCTTTCCCATTGCCACTCCCAAACCCAAAGGGAGCAGTACCACATTCCCCACCGGTCCAGATGCTGCATCCCTGAGGACATAGGAGCACTGTGCATACACCTAGTTAGTGTCTCCCTTGGGTGTTTTCCTCCAGGTGCACCGACACCTCCACCTCCTGCCACCATCCCTGGCAATGGCACGCTCTCCAAGGCACACACTGCCCTGCCCAGGCAAATACGCCCATGGGAATGGGCAAATCGGGGTAGGGATGAAGAACAAAGAAGCCAGAACAGAAAGAGTCAAAGAGGAACAATGTTTGGACCAGAGCCAGGCAAATCAGACGATTAAAGAGAAAAGAGTTTTTTTCCTAAAAGAAAAAGAAAAAAAAAAACAGTCCCTAATCTTTCTCTCTTTTGTTGGGCTTTGTGTGTGTGTGTTTTCATTTTCAATCTCACTTTTTTTTTTTTTTTTCCTTTTTGAGCATCAGTGTCACAAGAAGCAGCGGAGAGCTCTAGCGCAGCAAACTGCTCAGCACAGCAACCTGGAAGCTGAGGACATCAGCAGATAGGAAATGCCACCGTCTTAAATATTCTCACCTTCGCTCCTGAAATCTAGGCCACAGGTTTGAAAAGGCAGAAAGCAAGAAAAACAAGAGCATCGCTTTATCAAGAAGAACCCTTCCTTCTGTAGGCGCAATTTGGGACAGCAGCAGTTTTGCTCGCAGCTTCATGGTGGAACGTTTTGTGCCCACAATTTAATTGCAGGCAGAAAATTGATGACCAGCCAAGGCACTGATCAAGGGGCATAAAAATCGCATCCAAAAGCAAGTAGGGTTCTGCAGTGTTGTTTTTTTTGTTGATGCTGTTGTCTGTTTTATTTGTTTGTTTTGTCTTAACAAAGAAAAAGAGCAAAATTTTCTAGAATAAATCACGCACCCAACTGCAAGCTTGTTTCTACCCTCTTTTCTGGAAGAAATACGTCCGTGAACAACACGATTTTGTTCCCAGGTGAAGGCACTGGGGTTTTTCGGTGCCACACGCTCATAAAGTCAGGACTGAACATCTCACACGAGGCACCATAAATCCTGCAGGCAGGTGCCAACATCAGCACCTGCAGAAGGCAGTTTGCATGCTGTGGTGTTACTGTTGGGCTCCAGCCACGACGGTAGCCAAAGGAGACACAGGCTGTGTGTGTGGCACTGTGTAAATGGGTGGAAAAATGATTTCCTTGTCCCAAAGGGTTTCATCCCAAGGCCAGGCAGTTAGCACCTCATATTGGAGAAGGCTACAATCAATGTAAAGTATAATTCATAGCGCACTTTTATTTCCTTTGCTTTCCTAGTACCAACAACTTATCTGACTGCCCTTCAGCCAATATTCAATTAGGAGTTAATTAGTTGCTACGTGTCACTGAGTCTGGACAAAAAAAAAAAAAAAAAAAAGGAAGGGAGAAGGGAAGGAAGACCAAATGTGTCCTTTCCTGCTGTGCTTTCTATAGAGCAACCTATAGATGACTGGGAGCAATGATGACCACCTCTGCCCTTCTGCTGGCTGCCCATATTTAACAACTCTACCCAGAGCTGCCCAATGCTCTCTGCAGCTGCATTACTCCTTCAAACCTTACAAACCAAGCAGAAGATCCTAAGTTGGCACTGCCTCGGATCACATTCAGGTCCCTGCTGATGTCCCACGGTCCAGGTGGCAGCCACAGAGAGACCAGCACATGTGTGCGGCCGCTTCCCATCGACTCTGCTGAGGATGCTCCAAGCATCCTCTCTCCCCGACCTGCATTGCTCCTGCATCACTTGCCCAAACTTCCTCTCCTCTCATCCTCTCCTCCCCAGCTAGCTCCTGGGACACAGCCCTGACCTGCAGTCACCCCAGATTATTAAGCACGGTTTCAAACAAACAACAAAAATGATCCACCTGCTTCAGTTTCCACAAAAAGCCAAGCGAGGGTAAATAAGTACCCCAGAAGAACCACTTACGGTGTGTGTTTTCTTTAGCTACAGAGCAAAACCCCTCCGTGTCAGGTGCTCTAATAGCACCGGTGCACCAGATGAGAATTGACTTGCCGTGGTTTTTACGTTTGTCTTCCTGAAATAGCCTGGTCACCAGGAATACCTCTCATTCCACACGGCGCAGCGAAACGGTGCTTTGACAGGCGCACACCATTTTCCCTTCTGAGAACTTTGCTTTTGTTCTTCCTTGCTCTGTTGCTTTTCTCTGATTAAATAAAGGCATTCAGAAGAGAAGTACAGGTTTGCACTTTGTACACGAGCACTAAGACAAACAGCAATGTTGCCATGGATTTTTTTGTTTTAAACTCCAAATAAAAATAAACAAACACATCTTGGCGGTGTTTGGAATAGAAGCTAGTGAATAATTCACAATGAATAATTGATTTGTTGAATTTAGCTTGTATTTTTGTTGTGTTTTTTTTTCTTTCTTCTTCCTTTTTTTTTTTTTTTTGTCTGCTGGTGGAATGTGCGCTACCAGATGGCGAGTTCAATAAATGTATTTGTTTTTCCAATTTATTTGATGGATCCTCCCCCCTCCCCAATTTCCCCCCCCCTCCAAAATGAAGGCTAAAATTCCAGATGGTTTGACTGGTGGCCAGATAAGTCACAATGGATTGTTTCAGCTCCCTTTTTAGAAAGGTGGCAAGAATGATAACAGGAGCGGAAAAATGCATGCATGAAGCAAGGGTGAAGGAGGAGGGGGAGGGCAGTTTATATCGAAGAGAAGACAAATAAAAGAAGGTGTGACAACAGCTTATAAAGTAGTGGGTAATAGAGAAGCTCCTGTTTTCTCTTTTTCAGAATGCGAGAAAAAATGAACAGCTAATGAAGCTGAAAGGTGGTGATTACAAATTTACTCGAGAAATTTTGCTCTAACAGAGCGTTGAACTTAGGCAGGGAACTCACTGCCACGTTACATTAAAGCCACGGGTTTAGCAAAACGCAGGGAATTACAAGAATTTACACGGGGAGCCAAAATCCCCAAAGACAAAGCACGAGTCCTGATGAGGCGGACTGTATTACCTCACGCCCTAGGGACTAAACTAATCGTGATTATTGATAACTATGTGATATTATCTGCCGACTGCAGCCGTTCCCTTACCTTCGCACTGAAAATCTGATGCTGCCTATTCTGATCGGTCAAATCGGGGCTCAGGGGACTTCAAGACTGATTCTCTTTGACAATCGCTAAGGTTGGAGGAACGCACAAATCCTCCTAAATTGAATATTCTCGGTGGAATTTCTAAAATTCAATTTCTATAAATATTTCCACGATGCTGAAATTCATTTTTTGACTTTTTTTTTTTTTTTTCCCAGCAGTAAAATGAAATTGGTAAAATATGCGCAGAGAGAGGATGTTAAGGTGGCATTAAGTGCAACCAAAGCACATTCCCTGACAAGTCTGACCTAACATTCATAAAAGTATGGTTTGCATTATTTAGCAGCAAACGCTTCACGCGGGGGGGAGAGCGGGTAGCATTTTGCAAAGGGTGAAATCTCACTAATTACACCGGTATTAACAGGAGGAGGGTGTTCCCTGACTTGAAAGAGAGCTCCTTCAGGGGAATAAAACTTCATTCTCTAAGTGTTTAAACGCTGGGGCCCTTGGTGTACGGCTCAGACCTGCAGAAGGATGCCAGCACCTGAGGACCTTGCAGGAAGAGCTGCCTAGAAACAGAGAAAGAAGAAAAATGCAGGGTGAAGAATCGATGCGATGCTACCTGCAGAAATACAGACCGCAACAAATCAGCATTAACACAGAAAGATATGTAATAGTTTAAGCACTTTTTCTGTCCGCTCAAGGGCCCGATTCTGACCCAAAGTTCATGGAGACCTTGCTATTTGTGAGCGGACGCGGTTTCATGTTGGAATTACTCCCAAAGGAAAACGCACGTGTCAGGAACCAAAAGCATCTCAAAATCACATCGGAGTTTGGCTTAAGTCTGCAGAGAAGCAACTGAATTAAGTGGTATTATTCATCTCCACCGCCTCACAAATCACTGTCTTCAATGAGGCAGCATCAAGGCCTGCATAAACCATCGCCGTCCTTCTGCTCTGCTTCTGCTGACTCAAGCCTCTCCCCCTGCTCTCCTGGGGGAGCTCCGTTTGCTTACTTCTCCTATACTTCATTTATATCAGAACAAAGAAACACGGGCTTATAAATACATAGATATATTTAGTTTTACTGTGGCAGTTTTCCTGTGAACCCAGAGTGATGTAATGAGCACGCCGTGTACAGACAGAGCGGATGAGGGCCGTGGGGACATAATACAGGCTCTACCCATCCCACCCACCACTTCCCTCTCCAAACCCAGCTTCCCCACGGCCTGTAAATAAGCTCACCGTCTTCTCCCCTCAGGTCCTGAGGCAGTGAAAGGCGACGAACAAGCAGCAGCTGAAGAACTGCTGAGCCCGTGAAAGCCGGCCAGGTAAATGAGCCAGGCCTGCCAGGCAGCTTCGAGAGGCAGAGCGCCTGGGGGACCGGTGATGGGGCGACAAATTTACAGCCCTCCTCTCCGAGACAAATTTTGCAGAGTGGAAAACCCACTCCGACTCTCACCTCTGTGCTCCCTCACTGCATTTCTTCCTCGCTGCCTGCCTTTTGCCCTTCCTCCCTGCCCCAGTTTGCTAAGGCTAGCACCTGGCTGCGTGCGAGGGCACCAAAGATGGGGCAGATTTAGTGGAGATTTATTCCTCCCTCATTTATGTGCCTCGAACTCAAGCTTTAACTGCCTCCCGTGATGAGATCCTCACAGGGTGTGCTCAGCTTGGGCCAACCCGTGGGGTGCTGGTGCCACATCGCAGGCAGCTGCACCTCCCTGCGGGGAAGCAGGGTCACCACCACGTGCACCCCAAATTTCATTCAGAGATGAAACAAGTTTTCCAGGCTGAAGCACCGGTAAGGGGTGCTGCTTCAGGACAGAAGTAGGGAGCAGCAGCAGAGCCAAGCTGCAAATAAGAGAGTGGCCAGGAAGGTGAAGACACAGAGGCCCTTGTTGTGCCAGCTCCCTCAAGCTGGCACTGCGCTCCTGAGCTGCCAGGCTGCGTCACTCCGTTCCCACAGCAGATTTACGTGCCGACTCCTAAGAAAAAGGAGCTGTCAGCCCTCGTGTCCTGCTCCTTCTCCCTCAGCGTGCTCTCCTGGCCCACCGAAATGCTTTGGATAAAATATAAATAAGAGGCAGGGAACAGAAGCCCTTCAAAACCATACAGGCGATGGCTGCCAGGGCAATCCCCATACTGGTGGGCTCCCTCGCTCCCTGCCCATCCTCTTTTTATTTCCCTCACCCTGGTGGGTTGCCTGGAAGAAACCTGACAAGGTCACTCTGTTTGATTCCGATGCCAGTTTCAATTACGTCTTGGCTTTTATAACCAAATCAAAACACAAAAGGCTAAAAAAGAGAGGAAAAAAAAAAGTGGGGGGGCAGCAGAGTCCAGCTGCAGGCTGGGAAATGATGTTTCAATTTGCCAATTGTTCCAGTCCCTCTCCTTTCCTTCTTTATTTTTTTTTCTTTTTTTCCTTTTCTCTCTGTCCTGTAAATTAATTAGCCCGTTCATCATGTGGAAGGACTACACATGGTAGGGCAGCCCTGGAATGGACTGTGGCGAAGCAAACCTGCTTTCTATCTGGATAAGGGCACCACAGATGTGGCCACAAAACAGCAACATTCAGGTGGAAGAAATGTCCCAATGCGTTCAATTTTCAGACTTTGGGCTGGCCTGGAGAGATCACAGATACGCTTTCCATAGACTCTCCAAAGCACCTATGCACATGACAAGTAGGGAGCTACCTTTCTTCATCAGCTTAGATTTCATCCAGGCTTGGGAAACAAGGACTAAGAAGGCATTCAGCTAAATGAAAAGCTGAATTCAAAAGTCCTGGAATGCCTTTTTTTCTTCCTTTTTTTTTTCCCCCCTCTGCACATTATATTATTAGGCTGTGGGACTTGAAGCTGAAGGAAATAATTGGAAGGAAGCCTCGCAGCACTGCAGACAGGGCAGGATGGAGATAGATCACAACACCCAGAATTATGACAATGAATGACAGCAACATTTCTGAAGACGTATTAAAGCTTCGGAAAGTAAACTGACTCCTAACTCTCAGGACCGGGGGTGAGACTTAGAAAGAGGATCAGATTCTCCAGATGTGCCAACTCGCACCTTTTCTCAGACGCATCTGCTACTGCCCATGGTGAGAGCTGTCCTTCTGAATTAAAGGACCTGAATCTTTGATCCAGGCCTATGGCTCTGTCTCCACGAATACATGAAGCTGAGGACCCTTGGGATTTTGTGCCCTTTGTGTGCTGCCCGGGTAGTTTATAACACCACGGCTGCCTCTCGGGGCTCCTTCAGCTTCTGATTGTCACTGGCAATAGGCACTTTCCTTGCCCGAAGTCTCCAGGGGAGTACTACCCTGTCACCAACCACCGCTGGATCTCTGGGGTAGGGAAGCACCTACAGGACAGCAAGCACTGATTCTTCCCTCTCACACCCTACTGAGAAAGAATATCCTCAAATGGGACATTTGGGGAGATAAGAGCCCAAAAGCAAAATATATTTTAAAAGCAAAATACAGTGCGAAGCTCAGAGCTGGCACAAGTGAATACAACTCCGATGAATCCTTAATTTTCCCAGGCACACATTTGGCTCCACGCATTTTCAGTTATTCCGTATTCAAGCATTTATTTTCCCAATCTTTTCTTCTTTTTATCCGTCCATATCTATGCAAATCTCATTTCTTCAGCCCAGCTCACCACAATAAGTATCTCTCTCACACACATAAAGCCTAAATTTTATCAAGCATTTTATTTACTTCTGTCCCAGCGGAGAGGGGAGAAAAATGGAGAGAGAGAGAGAGAGAGAGAGAGAGAGAGAAAGATAGATGAGATTACTGCTGCCTCTTTTTTTTTTTTTTCCTTTTAATAATTGGCAGGTACTAAGACATTTCCATTATCAGCACAACCAAAATCCACGGCCAAAGCGGTAGCTTCAGGTGAGGAGTGGAGGTGACAAGGCAAGCCAGGGAGCGATGCCTCCGGATGAGGCTGCCAAAACACCACCATGAACTGCATGGGGATGGAGGCAGAAACCCTAATTATCCACCTAGCTCCAAAGGGAAAGCAGGCCATTGCAGTGCCGTGCAGGGTACAGATATTAGGTGGAAGAAAGACCCCAAAGAAGCCCCGTTCAGCACACAAGGAAGGTCACGTGCAGACAAAACTGGCAGGGAGAGCAGGAGCAAAGGGAGAAAGGCACGGAGCGTGCCAGCTGCCTCACTGTACACCAGTGTTTGCTCAGCCGGGGAGTGGGAGAGGGTTTAGACAAAGAACAGTGAAGGGACAGTACTGAGGCTTCAGGGGGAAGCATGGACAGAAACAGCCCCTGCATATCTTCCAATTCTGCAGGCGTAGTAGCGCGGCTGCTTGCCACATCTCCCTCCTGCTCGTCACAGCCAGGCAATGGGGAATGGGGACCCCTCTCCATCCCCGTGATGTCCCTGCGCTGCCACGATGGACGGGGTGTTTGTTCCTTGCCCTCCATCCCACACAGCCAAAAGCTGAGCACCAGCTCCACCAGCTTGGCGCCCGCCTCTGCTGCTGCATCTGCGTGCTCCTGCGGGGACTTTATTCTCCCCCCAAAGCAATACAAACCACCCTGCTTCTTTCATTCTTCATTAAACACTGTCAGATCTCGCCCGTGAAAAGCGGTGTTTAAAGCCTCTCTAGTGGAAACGATGCAATCAGTGAGCCAAAGTTAAAAACCCACGGCAGGGGAGCGGGGGAGCTCAGCGACTCGTGCGGGCCGGCACACCGGGGCCCCTGGCCCAGAGCTGCAGTTATCCGCATCTGCTGCAGGAGAGCTCCTCTGCGCTCCGAGCCCGAGCAAAAATGCAGCGAGCGCAGTGCTCAGCTGGGTTTGCTCCACAGATACTCATCCCCCGATACGCAGTGGAGATGAGTTCAGGAAGAATTATTATCTGGCAATCGGAGAGCAAGGCAGGAGCCGCTCGTTTCTCATTTTTGCCTCCCAGTGCCGCTCCCCAGACCTTGCCACTGCTCGCAGTCGCTCCATGACTCAGTTTCCCACGAGTGCAATGAGGATAATGATGCTCCCTGCCTCAGCCGGGGGCTGCGGGGCTCTTTCACTTGTTATACACAAGACTGACACGGTAAACACTGATCACTGAGCCTCCAGAAGACAGCAATGAATCTTTCCCATGGTGGTTTCACAAAGACTCAGCCTAACCCTGCTTCCAGCCCCCGTGACCATTTCCCTGGAACATTTTACAGATTTGGCTGCATTTATCCACACAGCATCACTGCTGTAACAGTTGTGCCCTCTCCAGCTCCCCAAACGGGGAATCCAGCCACAGAAATGCCGTGTACCTCTCCCAAGGTCACACAAAAGCAGTGCGAGGCACTGCAGGGAGCAGAATCCAGGCCTCCTGCATCTTAGATGCGTGGCTGCCTCTCCTCTTCTTTGCATCTGAAGTCTTGGATCAGTCCCTGGAGTCACCCAGTGCTTTGAGAAAATATGACGTGCTCCAAAGCTAGCACAAAGCAAGAAGGCACTAGTAAAGCAATTCACAATAAAAAAAAAAAAAAGAAAGAAAGTCAGGATTTCTTTATCTTTGACTTGAGCAAAAAAGGATAAATACTTAATTTTTGTCCCAAAAATACTCTCCTCACAGATGTGATTTTTTTTTCAGACAAAAAACAGGTTGCTTAGCATACAGGAGTCGCATTCCTGCCCCTGCATTTTACTGCAAACTTTTTTGTTTAATGCCAAAACACCTGGTTTGCTAAAGGTCACAGAAAAGTGACAAGAAGAACAACAATATAAATCCTCAAAGCAGGGGATGAACACGTGGATGTACATTCGTTCTGAATGTACCTCTCATCACCTGGACATGATTTTACACCCAAGTCCTCCCAGACCTTTCAAAGATAAGGACAGGAAAGGGAGAAGGAAAATAAGCAATAAGAGGGACTTTTTTTTTCTTTTTTTTTTTCTTGTTATCATTTTGCACCACAGCATTCAAGAACCAGAGAACACTCCTGGCCCAAGGTATCCGATCTCCTGAGGCCCTTTAAAAGCTCCTTGTCATCTCATGGGACACATTTCCAGGGCCACAATGGTCATTCACAGGAGATCGACAGGAGGTAACGGGACTCTGATTTCTTCTATGTTTCCATCCTCCAGTTTTCCAACTCCTTCCTTCCCATTCCTGACTTCCCAGGGAGATGTAGGGAAGCTGAAGGACCTGCACTTCCCTCTAGAGCTGTGTCCCAGGTTTCCCCCTCCTTGGCACAGGGAAATGAATGAGATCTGAGGATTATCTTATAATTCAGAGAATGCTCAGATTCGGAGAATCATATGAACTTTTGGTTGCTTATCTGAACTCAGAAATCTTTTGAGGTTTCTCTCAGACTGGCAATAACAGGCCTACCCAACTGCACTGACAAATACCAACGGGTTCCTCAGCCCTTCCATTTTCGCAATAAAAGAGATTTTTTTCTGTTCTTTCTTCTTTCTTTTTAATTAAAATTGTCTTCTCTTATTACCCAGGGCTACCGCTTTGTGTCTAGAGCACTTCTGTTCCAGATCACCGACACAATAAATAATAGGTTCTCTGTGCCCATGCAAGGACTCTGAACTATCTGATCTGTGCTAAAAAAGGGTAAAAAAATCAAAAACAGGTGAAATCAGCCTGCTCCTGCCTCAGGATTCAAGTGACAGTCCAGATCACGGCAAATGGAGAGGAAAAAAACAACTCAGAGGATTGCAGTGACTCAGCTGTCCTCAAAATATTTGCTAATAATATTGAATTAGCTTTTCTAGCTCCTTCTGAGGCATGGAGAGGGGATGTGGCTCATGCACAGGTGCAGAACTTCAGGCTGGGCTTAGCCACGGGCCACCCTCTCCCCTAAAACGAGACTTGTGAAACCATAAAAAGTTGCTGCCAACTAGAACAGGCCAGCACAACACACAGCCTGTGAAGCCATACATCCAGCCAATTAACCAGCAAGTGTGATTGGAGCCTCCAGGAAACAGGTATATGGGGTAGAGGGCTGAAGGGAAGACTAGTGCAAGCCAGTAGAGAAGCCTTTAGAGGCTCATTTGTCTGCGGGTGTGACAAGAGGTCTTTGTCACCTGAAATAAATTAGTGTGTTGGGTCTCTGACCATCTCTCATTGCATAGGAACAACGCAAGTCTCCCCACTCCACCACTGGAACCAGTGAAAGCCCCAGACTGCATCCACAGGAACACCAAGGGCTGTTAGGGCCAAGGGAAAGCGACAGATCTTCCCAGGACAAACGTTAACGAGAAGGTGGCAAAGTTTGTTTTACAGCTCTTGGAGCACACTCTGCTCTAAAAATAAAAAAATCACCCTTTCAAATCGTGGATTTGACCCTTTTCAGTAGCATGATTGCAAGAAAAAAAGAAAAAAAAAGAGACAAAATATATGCATCAAATGCTCTAGAGCAGTGGTCATGGCTCCAGCACATAAAACATTCGCTCTGGCACTGGCCAAAGTGTAAATCCTATTTTTCTTTCCTAAAAAAAAAAAGGAAAGAAACGATGAAAAGCTCCTAAATGATTCAATATTTTATACACACTCCTTGTACTGCAGCCTTGAAAAAGATGCCGCAGCATGACGGGCTTTGGAGACTTTATCTTGCTGCAGGAACCGAAGAAGAGCAGTTTTAACACTGACATAATAGTCAGGCGTGTGTTTGTTCAGTGCTTACCCACGGCTAGTGCCAGGGTGCCGGCGAATATGCTCTTGGCAGTTTTGCATGAGGACAGGTTTTGTTTTTAACGGGCTGTGCCACTGCATTTTGTGCCATCGGGTACAGGCTTGCAGTGCTGTCCAGGGGAGACAGCATTAACCAAGGCAGCACAACGCAGATGATCAACAGAGGAATCTGCCCTGGGCCACGCTGAACAAGGATGGATGCTAGAAAGAAACTGCCATAAGATGTTCACGAACTAAGCTGCCTCATGTAGGACCTGTACCTTGACATCTCCCACATACCGCTCCCTACTAAACCTCAAGGCAAGCCATGGACCTTCCCCTGTAGTCACGAGGAGCAAGATGAAGCTCGGGCGAAAGGAAACAGCTAGGAGACCCCCCTCTGATTATCAGCTCGGGTAAATCAGCGGTACAAGCAACCTGTGCTTTGATATGCTGATACAAGGTCTAGCCCTGGGCAGGCAAAACATTCAAACCATAACATAAAACTCCGCCGGAGTAATTTCTGATGCACAACTCTGTTTTTTGTATTACTTTTTTTTTCCCTTTTGTACTCCCTCCACTATTCCAAATCAGGTTACGACTCTTATGTATCGCAGTAGTTGTTAAATTGAACTGGGAGCAGGGGAAATACCTCCCTCTCCCAGTCACTCAGTCAATCCTATCAAGCCCATCATCTATATCACAACTCTGAGCCAAAGGTCGGCATCTGGCGTGGAAAAAAAAAAGAGAAGGGGTGCTCTCCTACAGAGATGAGCAAAGTCTTCTGGAGCACACACGGGAAAATGTTAGAGAGGAGCATCCCTAAGCAACTGGGGATGTTGGTGCAGGTAAGGCAGATCATGGTGCTACCCTCCAAAAAATGGATGCGTGCAGGATGCCTCTTGCACGTGCTTTGCCTACGTGAAGACTTAAAATATATTATATGGCAGCTCGTGCTCCGAAGCCTGGGACCTGAGAAGCCTCCTCCTCCTGCCAGGGGTGCAGACCGAAGGCTGGGAGTCTCTCTCCAGAAGAATTCCCAGCCCTAAAATGTCACGGGCGAAAAGAGAGATCCGATTTCTTGGCAGCACAAACCGCCACGGGCTCGCAAGACGCTTCCTTCCCTAGGACGTGATGCCCTGAATGGCTCTGCTCTCGCTGCCTGCCAGCCTCTGATGCCTTCCCCTCTCCTTCGCGAGCCCCCCTCCTCCCTCCGCTACTCATTCCTTTGCGCAACGAGGCTGGCATTTAAGAAACACTTATTCCAATCCATTTCTACCCTTGTACAGCAATTGGGTGTCATTTAGTTTGATTTAACCAATTTAGTCCTATGAATTAATTGGTTAATAAGCCATCTGTATGCATCAGGTGACGGAGTCGCGCTCTCGCGCACAGACACAGACAAGCTACCCACTTGTCCTTGTTTAATAACAGGCTGCAGGGAGTAGGAGCGGGAGAGGCGTGCAGGTTAATAGCACCCTCCACGGAGAGCTGCCAGCAACGGGACTTGGGGATCATTGCACTCACCTTGACCCCCAAGCGGGGGATCTGTCTGCTTAGGGTAATTCAGAAATAACCCACACCGTACGCGGAGAGGAGGGCCAGACACACACCCGACAGAAGACCCACCAAGATGCTGTAGGTTATTGGGCTTGGTTTTTTTTTGTTTTGTTTTTTTGAAAGAGGAAGGAAAAGAGGTTTAGTTCATGCTTGCTAGACAATAGGAAATTCTCAGCTGCACTCCCAAACAGCTGAACTTTGTATGTGTGTAGGAGGGGAAGATGGGTGGGAAGTCGGGGAATAGGAGGAGACCAAGGTCTAAAGCGTTTGGTTCAGGTGTGATCTTTAATTATGCGAAAAACATCTCATCAATTTTGATTTCTTCTGAAATGCCAAGAAAAAACAACACCCCCCACAGGCCCTAGCCATTTCAATGTTATATACAAACCCCCGAGCCATTCTGCAAACAACAATACATCAAACCAAAAGCAAATCCAGCAACACATCCCAACCCACACAACGGGAAAACATCAAACTGGTGCAGACAGAAAAACAACAACTCTCTCCTCCCCTGGCCACCCGTATGTCTCAGCCAGCCCGGGGTGCCCCAGCACACAGACAAGTTTCTCTGCATACCCCGAAGGCCAACACTCAGAGGACTTTTAGGCTAGGGGAGAAATGAATTTAAGCACAGTGATGCCCTTGGGAAAACCCTTACTGGTAGTTCCCCTCTTCTCTTTTCTGCCTGGAGCTGAAGGGTATCTCAGGCACTCCAACTAACATTATGTGGGGAAGGGGACATCCACTGGTGTGACAGTAAAAGCCAGTGGTGACACCAGAAACTCCAGAACCCAATGCAGAAAGCAGCATTTAGGTGTCACGCAGGGGGCAACGTGCTCATTAAAGAACACGGATAGCAGCTTCTGCACTGGGTACTTTCCAGACGAAGGCAAGAGGTGCAGCCCACCGCAGACGGCATGGTCTGGCTGTCACAGACCAAACAACGGGAGCCAGAGCCGTGGCAGAAACCACTCCGGGGAGAGGAGATGGGGCTTAGGCTGTGCTAAGTGGTGCAGAGCAGCAGCGCATCCGCACACGCTCCTCTGGGATCCCTCAGCTCCCGGGGTTTTCCTGGGATCTGGGAGAAAAACCAGCGCGCTGCTTATGCTGCAACAGAGCTGTAAAGCGAGGAGCAGGGATGTTGCTCCAAGGAGAAAGCACTTTCCCCTCTGTCCCTGAGGAAAATGAAATTACGGTAGAGTTGGCTTTAAATGGAGCCCATTAGAACAACAGGCAGTGCTCGAAGAATAACATCCTCTGTGCACCCGAGTGAAACCCTGACAGGCAGAGCGGAGCGGTCTGAAATAGTCTCTTCCAGGAAGGAAAGAGAGAGACCTGTTTACCCAGTACGCTCGGTAGGGAACTGCGTCGAGGGGAAGAAAAATGACAGAGGAAACCTGCCAGAGCTCCTGGTGTGAGCGTGCCCTGGCAGCCTGCACGGAGCGAGGAGGAGAGCACCTCTTCCCAGCAGGCGGGGAGTCCCCGCGTACCTCGCGGGGTGTTAATCCCTGCAAAACACTCTGTTGCTCTCATTAGCACGTACCAGTGATGTGAGTGCCTGTTCCAGGACGCTGTATAACTATCAAAACGCAGGTTTAAGCTGCCCTGCTTGAGCGACTGGAAGCCCTATCTACGCTGCCTCTGCTCGGTACACAGCCGCCGCCAGCCTGGGGAATAAATGAATGAATGAATGAATGAAATCAGGACCACGCACCAAACCCCCCGCCCAGAACCAACTATTTCGTTTGACCAGTGACCACAAAAACTAGAGCGTCCTGGGCTGAGTTGAGCAAGTGGGGACGCTGCTTTCCAGCTTGGTTAATGACCACGCAGAGCATACGTATCAGCCTGCTACACTTTCCTGGTTAGGCAGCTCACGTGTAGATGGCGGTCACATCGCACTTCACAAGAAGTCTTATCAGTACCCACTGCTACCGGCTCTGGGCCCCGAAGGCGTAAAAAATATTTAGCAGATCAAAGGGGCAGAAAGATCTGTGGTTGTTTGTTTGGTTGGTTTTTGTTTTCTTCCAGAAATGCCTCGCTAGGCTCGGTTCCTTCCCATCCCTTCGTTTCAAAGAGATGCCTGCACTGCTAGGAGTACTTGGAAAGCTCACCAGTTGCCTTACAGACCAAAGGAGTATTGCTTAGGGAGCACAGGACATGCCATGGGATGCAGGGGATTGTACACAGCTTAAGGGATATTTAGGGAAAAGACCAAAGGCAGAGAAACGGAGGGACCAAGGTGGTCCCTCCAATACCAGCCCAACTGAGCCTCTTGTTGTCTTCATCCTCCCCAGCCTGGGAAATGTCACCCTTAGTTTTTTCCTTCTCTCTCTCTCTCTTTTTTTAATCCTCCTGACAAAACCTTAAATGGCCTAAAAGCATCCCCAACAAGGATGAGGGAAGGCAAATGTTTTAGCAAATGTGCAGAGGAGCTCCGCATGCTCCCAGAGATGGCGTAATAATAAAAACCAATTAGATAATGCTCAGCAGCTACAGTGAGAGGGAGTGGTACAATCTTAGCACGACTAATAGGGCTTTTAATAATAGATGGGCCTCTGCACAGTGCTGGTAAGGGGAAGCCAAAGAGGTTTCAGTTACAGTGCATCTTTTTGCCCAGCGAATCCCTGTGACTGGAGGATTAATATTCTATGAAAGTGGGGATTCACTTGCTATCCGCACTCATTACTTCTACCAGGGAGATCCTTGCAGGGTCAGGAGCGGGCTCCAGAATGGGGGAATCCTACGGAAAAACAAGCTGAGCTCAGGCCCTCGTGAAAAGACACGCCACCCTGGCCTCTGGCCTGCACCGCTGCTGAGCAGCTCAGTAATGAACAACCTGCAAAAGCACAGACTGCTGCCCTCTCGCCCTCCCTCCCGTTCCAAAAAGAAGTCCAAAATGAGAGTTGCAACTGACCGAAACCGGGCTGAAGAAATCCCAGCCCAGCACCCCAGAAGAAGCAGCCCCGGGTGGGCCAGCGCCGTGGGCAGGGCGCCGTGAAGCCACGAAGCCCCCTGCTCGCATCTCGTCCCGCTGCCTCCTGTTTACAAACCTTCACTTCACGCCTCCTTGCTCAAAACACAAATAAAAGCCGTGGAGGGCATTTTCTGGTTGCCATAGAAACAGTTATTATAATCTCAAACTGTACTTAATACATCACTCTTCCCCTCCAGCACCTTGCAACAGCTTGCTGCTCGATGGGAAGGTTACGCCACGAGAGGGGGAGGAGGAGGAAGGCAGGTGAAAGAGCTCTGACAGCTCGCGTCCTGCACTTGGGACCCAGCATCTCTGCCAATGCCCACAATCTCCTTTCCATCAGTGCACGGGCTTTCTTTCTTTCTTTTCTTCTTCTTCTTTCTTTTTTTTTCTTTTCTTTTTTTCTGTTCTTTGGAGTGTCACATCATTTACATTTATGAAAGGAATTTTCCTGGGGGTGCAAAGATAGTTCAAATTGTCTGTGATCAGATCAACTTTGTGCATAATGCATTTGTATGAAAATAAACTCCCTAGGGCCCGCACTCCTGGCTGAAAGTCTCTGTAATGAAGTATTTTACTCTAATTTATTTAAAGATGATGGAGATAGGAATGAGTATGTGCCTGCATGCATGTATGCATGTAGAGGAGGGGGAGAAACACGCACAAAAGCCAATAATTATAAGATTAAATGCTAGTTGGGAACACTACTTCAGTACCTGATTATTACAAGTACTTCTCGGCTGCTCCATCTAAAAATCAGCCTGCACAACGTGGCTTTCTGCAGGCTTGATTTGGAAAACTCGAATGCCTGTCCTCAGAATGGGGAGGCAGAAAACTGTTCCTCCATCCTGCATCGCTTGTTAAGAAATCATTCCCACTCCACAGCCAGCCTCAACCCAGAGCACATCGAGATAAAGGCCTTCCCCCATCCCCATTTTTCTCCAAAAACAAAAGCAAGACATCACCCTCAATTAGAGTCACTGCTCAGGAACATCAGCCTTTCGTTTTCCAGCCTCTGCTCCATGGGATTCAGGATGACAATGTCCACCCAGGGCTCTTTCCCCATGCCCCCAGTCCCAGCTGAGTAACCTGGCTCCCAGGTTCCCATCTCCTCCTCTGGCTCAGCCAGACATTTAAACCTGGAGACGTGAAACTCTTCCAGGCAACACCTGGTTGAAATGAGGCCAATTCCACCCAAGGTTTGTGTTTCGATTAGCTAATATTTTCAGAGGATAACATTTTATTTTTTTTCCCACATACAAAGTAAAAAAAAACAACAACATAAAAAGCAAACAGGTCTGGCTCCTAGCAAAGATTAAATGATTTCAATGAACCTTGGGTCAAGTCTGAAGCACAACTGTGGATAGTCAAGCTCTAGTATGTTCTGCCACTGACTTGCTATGATTGCACAAACTCTGTTTTATTTCTCCACCTTTTCTATGGAGAGCAAACCTACCTGTCCCTATTCAACTAAAAAACCACGAGATTTTAGACATCAGTTTTCCAGGGTCCCAGCCACAGACCTAGTGCACGAGGGGGCATCCTCAGATGTGCCAGGTATGGTCAGAGGAGGAAAGGGATGCTATTTGATTGCCACAGCTTTTCAACTCAAGTAGAGCATGTCCTGCAGGCTCCTTTAGAGTCAATATTAAAATACCGTGATTTTTTTCATTGCATTAATGCAGACCCCATCCCAGCCTTATCCTCCCACACTGGCTTGCCTACCTGATACCTTTGGGCTCATAGCCCTTGTCTTGTGCTAGCGTACAGCCCGCACAGTAATTGAGTGAGATACAGGAAGGAAAATCCTCACTGCAAAAGAAACTACAGTTTACCAAGTGTGCTAAGAGCACCAGTGGCTGGCTTATTAAATGAAGCAACTGAGGCATGGCAAGCTACCAAGATCTAGTGAGGAGAAGCCTGATCCAGCAGCACTTGCAAAGTTTCCATTTTTCAGTCATTTTTCTTCGCCTTTTCCTCTTCCCACTTTTTTTCAAATCTTGTCTTACATGGAAAAAAAAAAAAAGTATTTTTTTCTAGGATATGGATGCACACATGTACTACAAAAACACCTATTTTACCCAAGTACCACCCCACTCCTTAAGAAAAAAAAATAATCAGCTCCTGTGCCTGGACAGGCCTTGAAGAATTCCTGCATCCCAGCAAAGATTTGATCTTCCACATAGTAGGGGAATTGATCAGCTCTCCTGGAAAAGAGACTATGCAAAATACACCTTGAAAATGAAAGCAGAGGGCTAAATCTGTTCCCGGCAAGAAGGTACAACTCCCTTTGAAGCCACAGAAAGCGGTGCTGCTGAATTTGTCTCAGGGAGATAAATACTAATAACCAGTCCTTCCCAGAGGACAATCTGATAACACTGACACCCACAAACATCAGGCAGGATATATTTCCTCCCATGTGCCAGTATTGAAGCTTATCACCCTATTTGCTTCTTCTCTCCCAAGTCATTTTGCAGGGTCAAAGGCTATCGTGGGGCTTTAATTAGAATGCCATCGTAATGAGCTGACACTTAAATCAGCCTGCCAATGGCTGAAGAAAATTAACCTTCGTGTCAAATGAGCTCCAGTCTGGGAGTTCATGTCATGAGGGGGCAACAGATGCTTGCAGAGCTGACGTGCATGGTGGAGGGAGAGAGAGCTACGCCAAGCGTGCCTTGAACCAGGAGATCTGCAGTGGGAATCTCACCTATCCTGGACATCCCCGATGCACAGCTGAAAGCCAGCAGTCCCTGCCAAGCTTTGCACCACGTGTCTGCTGCACCGAGCCAAGGAGAAATCAACAGGGAGAAGCTACCTGGGAAAGAAACTTCTTTCGGGCTCCTTGAGAAAGGATTATGCTTGTGCTCAGATACTCCTACAAACATAACATGCATGATAAGCTGCATCAGTTGCTCAGAATGACTTTGTCATTATGATTTTGTTAATTATTTTATCGCTATGCTGGAGCCTAGGCTGCAATGAGGGGCAGGTGCTTCACCCAGCTCAGACCCTGCAAAGCTTAGGGACCAAACGACCAGGAGGAGGAGAACCCCTGCTCACCAACAAATAGGAGGGGCATTCACAAGGACAAATAGATACAAGGAACCAACCTACCCCATAACCTTCCACTTTCTTTTTGCCACTAGTACAAACAACTACAACTGCACTGCCCCTTCCCACAAGGACAATCTTTAGGGACAAGTCACAGCACTGCTTTATTACCAGAACACTGTAAGTTTTGCACAGCAGCCCTGTTTCCCCGTGAACCCAGCTATTCCCTTCAGTACCATCCGTCTTTGCATCCTAAAAGCACCCAGCAGCCCTGAGAGGAAATCCAATGCATGTTACTCACAGGTACCATACAACCCATAAAGGTTTACCGCCTTCCTCAGTGCTGAACTGAGAGAGCTATCATTTTCCATGACATCTCTTTTATGCCACTGCACTTGACAAATTCCTTGTGCCTCTCCACAGGTATTTAGGAAATCCTGCCAACGCCGGCATAGAGAACATACAAAGGGACCTAACATCTCCACCTATCCACGACAGGGCTGGGCAGCAAAACCAAATGATTCTGCTGACCAAATCTGACCACGGAGCTGTCTTCCTATAGCACAACTTGCTATGAGAGGCCACATTTTCCTTTTGTTAAGATCAGTACACCTCAGAGGCCATTTAAAACAACTCTAGGATCATTCTCAGTGCGTTTCTACCACAACCATGATTGACCTTTATCTACAGGGGAACTACCGGATTGAGATCCCTGGGAGGGGACTCTTCTCATTACATCACGTAGTTCAGAAACAGAGGCTTAGCATTATTTGCTCTGGAGTACTTAAAAAGGGTGTCATTTTCATTTTATTTTAAGCATTCTGCCTAATTTTGTGGCTTTTAAAGTATTCCGGAATCTGACGATTTTGACACAAGTCATTCAATTAGCGGTACTTACTTAAAGGTTCCTCTCTCATGAAGTTTCAAGAAAATTGCAGCTTTCTTTTAAAAAAAGAATCTTATTAACCCCTGAGGATATACTGAGAAGCGCAAAACTGCAACCTACAGACATCTTGAACCTTGAAGCAACTAATAGCAAATGCAGGTATTTGGGACCTGTGTGTTTTGAATGTGCATCAGGGAGGACAATGTTGGTCATTTCTGAGGCACATGGTGATTTGGATGTCAGTCCCATATTTTGGGATAGCCACACACCTGCTACTGAGCAGGGACATCTCTGAACACCAGCTCTGAAAGGGAAGCAATCTTAGGGCCTTTCTTTTCCTGTGCTTTTCTTCCCCTCTCACCAAATCCTGAAGTGTGGATTCAATAGACGATGCGATCTTTTCCTCCCTCCTTTCCCTCAACTCAAAAAGTAAAACAATAAATACCGCTGTAAGTACTCAATGCGAGAAGAGGTACTTCAGACAGCTCAGAACAGAAGAGATGTAAGAAAAAACAGGTCTTCATCTAAGATAAATAGTTTCGCCCAGAAAAAGGGCATCTTTTTGTCTTTCTTCTCACAACAAGAAACACAGCGTCCTCCCTACTCCCAAAGAAACCTCACGCTACTGGAACATCACTGACATTTTCTTTAAAGAGCTGTTAATTAAAATAAAATTAAGTATGCCATGTTCACTATTTGTCAGGCATCAGGAAAGGCTACTAAAATTATCACTGAGGGGCCTATTAAATATCATCATATGCTCCCAGAGTAGCTAATTACAGACATTTTTAAAGGTTCTGACTCCACCATCCTGCAAAAATCATTTACTTTTTTTCTTTCTTTATTTGCTAACACAAAATAAGCAAACACTAACAATTCAGCACCTGTCCTGCAGAGCAGGAAGGCACTGCCCTGCTGCCTCTGATGCCACAGGACAGACCAGTGGCATCTCGGAGTCGGGGAGCAAACCTGAGGGTGTTTTAGCTCCTTTTTGTTTTCCCTCTGCCTTCTGCACATCATTTAATGATGCTGTTGCTTGCTTTGTGCAGGAGGTAGACCAGTTTCCCCGCTGACCTTCACACTGCTTTTGAGGAGGGCGAGCATTTCAGCACCTATGCCATCTGCAAACTTGGCCTCCCCCTCAAGGATGCAAAAATTAGGTCAGAGGCTTTTCTCTTCCCCTTCCACTCCCGCAAAGCACATTAGAGCTCAAATCCTCAAGACAAAGCATTATTATTATTGTTGTTATTTTTTTTATGGTGGAAGAAAATATTAATGTTACAAATAGCTGCCATTAGCATAAGCAAAGCTGCATATTAATATGCACATGGGTGTCTCCACTGTCAGGAAGCAGAGCGGCCCCAGAGGCCCTGCTTTCACTGGGGAAAATGATGATGGCATTAGCTCTAATGATAATGATAAGGAGGCTGCCATAAATGATACGACAATTTCTTTTGTAATCCTGTTCGGGCAAAGACTTCTTCCTTACTCCTCAGTGTCCATAAAAGGATGCTGTTTGAACAAATGGCAGCTTGACTGATTTATTCAATTTCACCAGAGCTTTATGGTTTTCTTAAAAGCACCAGCTCGTTGCGACATGTGACTAAGAAAGAAACTCAATTAAGCCTTTCAGATAAAATCCAAGCCATCAAGATTTTGGAGAACAGGATACCAAAGAAAAGGAATCCCTTATCTATTTATGTTTGCGAAACCCCGTGATGTTTGAGTCGTTTTGGACTAATGATGCTATTATAACCAAGGACAGCAGGAGCTATGAAGGAAAAAAAAAGGAGGTATGAAAAAAGCAACAAGTAATTAAAGTCACCTTTGACATAAAATGTTCCCAACCCTATTACGGCTTCTCTCTTACCATTACCCCTACGCGTATTACATTTAGGATGAAACGGCAGATCTATGGAAGATTATGCTACGAATCAGATGGGAGAACTGATCTGGCTACAGTAACAGAGCAAAAGAAAGAGAGGAGGAGGATTTCCTGAAGTTTTTGGATGTGCTCAGCAGTGCAGACCTACAGACAGGAGGCAGGTACAGCTGAGAGAGCAGGAAGAGTGTGGTTTGAGCTTCTTCTGTTACTGAGAAAATGCATGCTAACCTGCAGAAAGATATGCAGATGGAAGATCTGGATTCCAAGGACCTGTGTGTCCTGAGTATGCCAAATCCTTTTTTTCACTTTTCCAGCTGTGGAACAAGAATGAAATCCTTTTTTTTTTTTTTTTTTTTAGGCCAAGGGGTAGCAGAAATCATTATCCCCAGTGGTGATGCCAAGGCCTGTTATGCAATAGGACTCGGCGGTAAGCAATGCAAAAGAATTTTATCCCCGCACTGTGCATCTGGACACAGATAGAAGATGATTCTCTCTGGCTCTGTAGCTGCTGAACTAATTACACAGCTTTTCTGCCTGATGTCACTGCACAGGGTGTCTCTGGCCTGGAATCATCTGTCATGGCTACAGTGTGCAACGGGGATCTAAATACATTAAAGTGTCAGAGAGGTAGGGATGCCAGGCTTTGGTCTGTCAGCTTCTGTACTGAAAACCTTATTGAACTCAGCTAAAACGCTATACCATCCACTTCTCATTTTTCACATTTGTTCTTGTGATGTGCATCCTGAAGCTCATCAGAGGGAAATGCAAGCTTTACGCTAGCAATAAAGTTCTTTACGGTAAGCCAAATCCAAAGGGAGTAGACTAGACCACAAAGAGCCCCACACTGCTTCAGATAAGGTGGCCAGGTGAAAATTCCTGATACAAAGACATGCCCAAAAACTTGGTTTGCACAGGTCAGTGACTCAAGTCACTGTAACACAGAAAGATGGCTTCTGCCACCCACGTAACCTGCAGGACACAGGGAACAGCCACAACCCTCACAGTTCCTCTCCCAGGTAATATCTGTCCCAGATAACACAAGAGCAAAAGAACCATCTTTGCATTACACAACGGCCATATTAAAGCTCTACAACTGGTGGAATTAAGATGAAAAACATCAGTATAGTCCAAAATATGAATCTTATTTGTTCTCCTGTTATGTGCCATTTTTTCCCCCTTTTTAAGAAAAATGTTGAATGGTTCACCTCTATATCTCAGTGTCATCCAGTCCCCACATAGTTTCTCAAACCCTTATTATTCCAGATGGATGTACAGAGATTTGTTTTATTTATTTTTTTTGGTGTTGTTTTGTTGTGTTTTATTCTTGTTTTTTTTGAATTAATCTTCTCTTTTTAAAACAGAAACTTATTTAATCAACATAGTTTCTCTGCACAGTCAGCAGGAATAGAATATTCCAACAGCAATGCTAAGCAATGATAACCATGCCTGGGAAATGCTATA
Source organism: Anas platyrhynchos (assembly GCF_047663525.1). Classification (NCBI taxonomy): domain Eukaryota; kingdom Metazoa; phylum Chordata; class Aves; order Anseriformes; family Anatidae; genus Anas; species Anas platyrhynchos. The sequence goes on along the minus strand of NC_092587.1, from coordinate 86,080,130 downwards.
TTAACACAAACCTCCTGTTTAGGACATACCCAAAACCAACAGCAGATCATCTTTCCACAGCTAAGTTCACTGAGATACTGCAGGTAATCTGGACAACGTCTCTAAATAACCAGGACCACAGTACTGCAATTGTGAGCAGAAACACACACATACGCCCTACAAATTATGTATGTAAACACCAGTTGCTCAATACTGTTTCCTACAGAGGCTGAAGAAAAAGAACGAGACTAATGTAAGATAATTTGAGATCATGGATTCATGACAAATTCATGGCAAATTCATGGCAAAACTCCCGTTTCCTTTGCCTGTGCAGCTACCTACTTGTTGTTTCCATATCACCAGAAACTGTATCATACAAAAATCTCTTGTTCCTCATACCTGCATTTCCAAGTTTGTTCTTTGCTGGTGTTCCAGACCAGAGTCTGGCATACCTCCTTAATGTCTATGGATGCAAAAAAAAAAGAGGAGAAGCAACTCTAAATTGTACTCAAACTGATGCTGGAAGCCAAATGCACAAAACAATGCTGTTCCCTGGCCAGCTGTGTGCTCACTACATGACAAACTACATGGTGCAGATGCAACTGGAAGGTGCTTGAAAAGTGGAAAGATGAACTACAGCCTTCTTGTATGCTAAGTCCATACAGACATAAATCTTGATTTCAAATGTCGCCATCAAAACTTCAGCACCAAATGGGAACAAGAGTGATAAAAAATACTTTCAAAACCACTTTGTCAGACTCAGGTCATGCACCTCAGGAACGTGGTGTCTGAAAAGGGAATCAGCTTGGCAGATATGAGCTCACTTGCTTGAGTCAGCTGTCCCCACGTAACTTTGCCCTGTGGCACTACAGTTACCTTCACACAGTCACCTCAAGACAGAAATTGCACAAGTGCCTTTTCCAAGACGGGAAATTCTTTTCCCTTTTAACACCCAAGCTAAAGACAGGCTGCAGGGGTAGTACTCAATGATCTCTTTATAAACCAGCTTGGGCAAGGGGACAGGCAACAAAGGAAAATTACACCTGTTTTTGATTACAGATGACATTCCATTAGCCCAGAACAACGGTATGCATATGTCTGCCATTAGCACCCCAGCACAGGTAACGATTTACTGACAGGGTGCAAAGCAATGCCCATTAGCCATCCCAATCAAACTGTTGCAAGAAATCTGTTTTTCCAACAGGCTTTTCTGGCAAAGACTCACGAACAGACAGGATAGCCATGAACATCTGAGACTGGATGCCCCTCGCTGTTGCCTTTGGGCCAAAGAACATCACCTTCGCAGTTCATCAAGGTCCAGCCAACTAGCACTTAGTGCACAGGAAAACCAAGGCTTCACTTACCTAGAAAGAAAGACAAAAAGAGAGAGGGAGAAAGAAAATATAGTTAGTGGCTTTCCCTGAAACATACAGATGCTACTTATCTTTATTTCCCAGGTGATTCCCCCATCCCTGCACCTTGTTAGGAGATTCCTGACATGAATGATCTATGATAGCTCTCTTAGCACATGGCCACTATCTCCCCTGCTGTAATAGGTCTGTGGTGCCATTTAATGTTAGACGGATTATTCATTAAGAAAAGCAAAACCGAGCAGGTGTTTTCATCAACATCTTGTTCCATTAAAAAAAAAAAAAAAAAAAGGAAGAAAAAAAAAAGAGTGAGAGAGGCTCTGTGACAACATTAGCCACTGGAAGGGCACAAATTATTCTGACTGTGAACAGCAGGACACAGAGATCTCAAAGCCAAGCCAAAGGAAGTGCAGCAGGAAGGGAAAGGATCTCCTTGCTAATGAAGGGATGGATTGGGTCATGGGCCGTTCTGCCTCATGGTTCTGGAGGGAACAGATCATCTCTTGAGGTCCCTACCACCCCTGTATTTCCCTATATTTCAAGATTTTCATGCAGACAGGGCTCCTTTGTCTGTAATAGGACATAGACATAGCAAAATAGTGACACAAAAACACACCTCAACGACACAGCTCTTTGCTACCAGCTAAACAAGCCAGAGGGAAGACATAAGGGGAGCGTTAAATTAGATGACAGGAAGCTAAGCAGGTCTAAAGCAGTACTAGATCTTTCTTTTCGACCAGTTTCGTGCTCAGTCAGAGTGTGGCTAGCATGTGCTACTTTCTCGAGTGCTGATTTACGGGCCTGGAGCCAGGCCCACCAATCAATCAACCGGGACTCAATCTTTGCAAGCAATAAATAACTAAATAAAGATTGCTTATTTATTCCCAACGGCTAACATGCCTTCAGGAGGTAAATCAAACTTCCCAAGACAGGGGAAAGCGAATATACACCGAGGGTCAGGTCCTGAGAAAGGAAAAGCTTCCCTCCAGCTCGGCTCTGAACGAAGTCTAATCAACGTTTCCATGGGCAGGCACCGCGCGTCCTATTTACCGTGGCTCTGTTCTACCAGTCCTGGGTAGCACAGAGCAGGACTTAAATGCCCCACACGAGCTTTGGCTACTGCCACACATGGTCCTGTTTGAACTCTAATGGAATATAGCTGCTATCACAGAATACCCCAGAGGAGGTGCAGCCGGGCTCACGTGGCACGGGGAGTGGGAGACACAGATGATATACATTCACGGCACATTTGCAAAAAGATTGCTTTGCTCATACCAAGACTTGCACCCGTGTAATTGCATCAGTTTCAAATTAGTAATAATCATCTTCTTAGCCCATATGTGAGCTAGAGAATAGGCCTCACCCTCGGACTCTCATAATCGGGATAAAAATAGCAGGCTCTGAACGTACCGAGACTTCTGCTGGTACACGGGAGGCAATAAATCCCAGATGACCCACTAAGCCCTGGCATTTTGTTTCTGCAAAGCCCTAACACGGCATATATCTTCTAAAGCAAGACCCAGCCTGTGCGACAGCAGCACCAGAACATTGAGCGGCGCCTTCCCTTTGCTTTTGCTGTGCTTTCCAGAGGCAAAGCGAAGCTCACGGAGAAGTTCGGCGATTTGCACAGCTTGTTTATCACGTGGAGATGCAGGACCTGTAACTCTCGGCTTCCCCAACGTGCACGTTTAATTATCGGGTGACTCCACGCAGGAACAGCGCCCCACGAGTGCAGCGTGGCAGCAGCCCGAAGCCTCCCGAGCGCCGTGCCTGCCCCTCCTCTGCCGTCTCCTTGAAACGGCTCCCAGCGAAAGGCGGATTCCTTAATTGTGTTATTAGCTGAATTATTAATTGATATGAAAACAGCATTTTACCGGGCATAAAAAGTCATTTGGAAATGAGATAAAATGTTCTCGGCGCTGCCTGCCTCCAAGCAGAGCTGGAGCGAAGGCTCTGACAGCTTGATTATTATGCACATTAGTGCAATCTGGTGAGCTCCCAACACAGAGCGCGCGGAGTCCCCAAGTACCATATCCATCAGGCAGCATCCTTCTCCTTTTCTCTTTCTTCCCCCCCGACTGCCTGCTTTGCATTGATGTGGGAGACCTTGGGGGTAATTTGTTTCTTTCTGATCAATCCCGGCTGTCATCGCTACGGAGCTGCTAATGATGGTGGGGAAGAAAAAAAAAGTATTTTCTCTTCAGCCCCACACCAGGAAAGACTTTGTCCCTCCTCTCCAAGCTCTCCTACATCCCAGAAGGGAAGGACGCCTTGATGCCCTTTCAGGCTTTGTCTAGAAGCCTGCCTTTGGGATGACAGACTTCCACTCCTGACGGACCCTTTTCCCCTCACACTGAGAGGAGACACCTCTATGGATGCCCACCACATCCTTCACACCCTCCTCTGTCCCGCTCCCTGGACCTGGCCCCATCCCATTATCAGTCCCCCCCAGAGCTGTGGCAGGAGCAGAGCTGCCAGGCAGATGGCATCAATTAATCTCGAACCTCCTCTGAACAGGCAAAATCCACGTGCTTGCACAAGAGAGGTGCCAAACCCTGGGCAAACCCCATCCCTGCCTCCCTTGACCCCTTTTCCAGTCCCCACACTTATGGGACCCCCTCCACCGACCTCCATCTCCCCCACGCAGCCAGGGGAAAGGGTCAGACTGCAGCGATCAATCCCCCTCTCGCACACGCAAACCTTGTAATTTAGCAATAACCACTCGCCCACCATTGACCCGCTAATTAATCCATGGATTTTTTGTTGTGCCTTTAATCGGTGGCCCCGATATGGGAGTCGCTTTCGACTGCTCACTCCGTGCGGAGCCTAACCGCCTAAATGCTCCTCCGGCTCCGTAGTAATAAAACACTGAAATATATTGACTCCCTGCCAGCTCGCTGCCTCGCCGCTTGCCGGCTGAGTGCTGCCGTGTGAAGGGAATATAGAGAGGGGAAGGCAGCGCCCGTGAGATATGAAGTTTGGGACACAGGTGAGAGAAAGCAAGAATCAGTCAGCAGTGACAGGCCGCCAAAGGCAGCCTCTGAGCCCTGCTCTCGCCTTGCTCCGGCAGCCCCAGATCTGCTGTTTGCCATCACAGAGCAAGCTTGGCACCCCCTAAAAATTCGGTCTCATGCTGGGTCCTGCTATCTTTTTCCCTTCCACACCTTGAAATGAGGAAAACCTTGTCCTATTGTCTATCACAAGTACTATATACGATACTCACTCTCACTATATATGCATTAGAGATAAGAAAGGCAGATGGTACAGGAAAAAAATGAATCCATTTAGTGGAGAGCCAGGAGATCCACATTTTTTTTCGCTAGTGCTGTCAGAGGATCTCGGCATAAACACGGATGAATCACCACGGAGGCAGTTTTCTGAAGCAACTCACACTTTCTGGTGCCTTGGACTGATGCTAAATTTTTTGGAGGAGCTGGAAATGGCAGTCCGAAACCCTGACGTGGCAGGAACTGCGGATGCTCGGCTCCCTTGGACGTCAAGCGGCGATGAACCCAACTGATAACGTGGGTCACTCTGCCGACGGGGGTGGGACAGAGATGAAGGGATTAATTGGTAAGAGTTTGGAGCTGACACCGTGCCCCTGGGGGCAGCGGCAGCACAAAGGCGTCTCTTGGCAGGGCAGGCTATTAGGAAAGCGGTCGTACGGTGGCCCTATACTTCCTGATCCTAATGCCAGTGTTCCCATGTAAAGAGCTGGTGTTTCCAAGCCCGCTGCGCTCCCCTGTCCCCTTCTGTTTGTCCCTGTGCCACAGCATGTCCGGGGCACAAAGAGGGGCTCCAACAAGAGCTCCCAGCAACAAGAGATCACGCTGGGAGCTCTCAGAGGGCTTGGCAGCAGCCTTTCTGAAAACCTCCTTGGGGACTTCCTGGGATCTTATTGTCCCGATCTGCCCTCTCCTTTTCAATAATGCAATTAATGTTGCTGAGGCGCAGGTCATTTGGGGTAACTTATGATCTCTGTCACTGCCAAGGAACAAGAGTCTATCGGCAACAGGCCTCCTGCTGACCAGCCCTTCAGGACTTCTGAACAGAAAGGATTTTTCTGTGCTTCCCCCAACACTGTCTGGAGGCAGCACGGCTGGTTGGGAGGAAGCTGGAACTGTTTGGCTCGGTGCACATGGGGTCTGCAGATGCTGCTCAGTCCATACAAAAGATCTCAGAGAAAGGGCACTGTCCTGCTGGACAGCTTTGTCACTGAATCAACGATCCCAAAACGAACCAGTAGCCATAGGCATGAGGAGAAACGTTTTCTCTCAGATCCCATCTACTCCTTTTATGCAGCAATTATCCCTGAGAACCACTTCTGTCTTTACAAAAAGACTGGCAGGACAAAGAGCTCAGACAGCATCTTGGGGCAGGATGGACATTCAGCAGGCCTGATGCTTTTGTGGGGAACTGTAAACTCACTTAATTTACAGTACTCTTCCTGCCACGCTTGTGGGTCCAGTCTCACGGCCATGGGGCATCTTTAAGTCATTTTTGTGGTCTCTGAACCTCCAAAAAATGTACAGGTGGCTTTCCTTCCCCGTTCGCTAGCACAGGGAAGCAGAAGCACCTGTACTGCCACATCTCCCTGCATCCCCCCGTCCAAAACAAGTCCTTAACGAGTGGCTGAGATTTGCATAGGTAAAGAGCTTATACTCCCCTGCTTTGCTGATTAAAATGCTGCTTCAGTTTGAGGTGTAGACCTCGGCAGAGCACTTTAACCCCTGATGGTAAATGCAGGTCCTTGTTTAAATGAAGCCTCAGCTCTTTCACACAGAGATGAGGGAATCTACATCAGTTCTTGTGCAGTACCAATGCCCTGAAGAACAGAAACGCCATATTCAACCAGCGATCATGCCAACTTATGTCCAGGTGAGCCCCTTCCCCAAAAGGAAGGTTGCTTGTAGATGGGTTTTAAACTAGATTCAGCCACACTCATTTTCTGGCAAGTCTCTGGGGTTTGTCCTGCAAAGATGCCCGCTCTGGTACCCTGTTGAAGAACATCTTCTCTCATCTCTTGACTGCCTTAGAGCACAACAGCCACTTTGCCTTTATATTGGGTTTTCCCTGGAGAAACTTGGATGTATGTAGACTGTAGATAAAGAGGGAGGTGGTTGGGTCAGGATTGAGGAACAATGTTCAAGTAAAAAACAAATAAATAAAAATAAAATAAAAAATAAGAACAAAAATCTGTTTGTTTTTTTTTTTTGCTTTCTTCTAAGTCAGCCTTCCACCTCACACGACTGAGTCTCTCCAGAGCATGAGCTGGCACATCCCTTCTTAGCCAGACCCAGGCCCTACCCTGGCCTCGTACCGCACAAAACCATACAGTTCATACAGTTTGCATCATCCTCCAACATCAGGACTGCAGCACAGGAGTACTTCCTGAGCCTCAACCCCTCTGACATGCTTTCAGCATGGCAGGGAGAAGCTGACAAAGACGGCTTCAGCAGGAGGGGTCTGCCCAGGTTGAATTGAAACCCGTCTGCCACCTCTGCTCAAGTGCATCCCAGCTCACCAGATCGGAGCAGCAAGCTCTGGTTTAGTTTGGAAACTCCCGCCTCCTTTAGCAGCAGCAGCAAGCTGTCTGCAGCGTTTCCAGCTACTTGGCCATGTGCTCGCAGCACAGGGAAAAATTCATCTCGGTTGAAAGATTGGGGTATAGGAAGCGGAGTGGCGTGTCCCGAGCGTCCTCCCCTCAACTCATTGTGGCAGGAGGAGGGGATGGTCGTGTTCAGAGAGAGGCAGCCTGAATGACTGATTGCATCCATGCCACAGAAAGATGCTGATGAGAAAAAACCAAGCTCCTGCCTGTCATATTTTCAAACCCCCCAGACGCTGGCTCAGAGCCTTGCCTGTCGCTTTCCTTAAGCCTCTGTTGAGGACGAAGAGTGAAGATCTCGGAGACAGTGTTTAGTGTCAGAGACAGTTCGGCGAGAGACAATTTTTCACCCTGTTAAATCCCTCTGCAGAATATTATCTGCTGGTTTTCCCTCTTTTTTTTACGATTTTCTTATGATTATCTCCTGCTGTTTCTGTCCTCGGCAGCCAAATAAATAAATAGCAGTATAGCTGTCAGCAGCTTTAGCTGAGTAAGAAGCCTCTGCAGGCAGCCTTGGTGGGCAAAACCCCACCTAGCCCTCAGCACCGCTGCCAGGTAATGCCCTGCCGCATCCAGGAGGCATCGGGGTGCTGAGACAGGCGGGTTTAATGGCAAGCAGGGAGTGGGAAGGGGCTGAGGGAGCAGCCTCTCACCTCTCTGCCCATCCTTTGCCCTGCAGGCAGGGAAATGTCACTGCCTCACCTGTAAAAGATGATGATGATGGTAATGACACCAACATCAACTTAGCAGGGGGGATGACTGCGAGCATTTAACCTCCTCACCTGTGCTCATAGCATTGTTTGTATCAGCATCCCATGGCACAAAGGGGAAAAACAACCTCAGAGAGTTGAAGGGATTTCCATGGGGTCACAAAGCCAGTCTGTGGCAGAGCCAGGAATAAAACCCAAGGAATTTTATAGCCTGGCAGTAATGTCTTTTCCATTAAACAATTCTGCCCTTTAAAAAAAAAAATAAATACACTTCTCTCTCATGTATGTATGCTCTTTACCTGCTTCCTACTCTTTCCCTTCTCCTGCCAGTTTATCAGAGGGGATTTACTCTTGTGACAGTGGCATAGGTGTGCACAGCACTTCACATGCAAGTACAAAGCCAAGATGCCTGCGCAGGGGGGCTTAGAATATGGCCACTGCTTTCGCTTGTAGCTCAGCATTTCCTGCTCAGACTCATTTTTCTGTGCTGCTCAGGGACTCCGGTCCCTTTGGGGCCATGTTTAATTCACCTCCTATGACTCTCTGAGATCCTTTGCAGGCAGGTAATAATCCTGTCTTTTTCATGAGCTCTTCGGCGCTCAGGTGGCTGCTTTTTTTCTTCCGTATGTAGTTTTCTCTCTTCTCCTTCCTCCTCGTTAGATAAAGCTCTTCCTTTACTCCAGCCTCCATCTTTGGTCTTGCTCTCTCGTTGCCTTTTTCTCCTTCTGCTCTTTCAACAGCTTTTCCTCATTTTCTTTCTTTGAGCCCACTTCCCTTTGCCTTGACACAACCTGTTCTCTTCTATTTTATAGCAAACTTTCTTACTTTAAATATCCTCCCCCTCCAAATGCCTCGCTCTGCCTGTGCTTCCTTACCTTGCCAGCAGCACTGTTTGTTAGTCAAATGTTGATCTTACCAAATATACACCTTCCTTGGGATAGAAAGCGTGCTAAGAGCACAATGAACTCCTCACTGCAAACTACGATGTGATACACCAAATTGACTCATTTTTAACACAACCATAGGAACCTAAGTCCCAGGGCAGTGCACTAGCAACGCCAGCTGCTGCAACAGAGCTAGTTTCTGACAGGGTGAAGATATCTTAACCCAGCATTTGCTTACCTGATAAGCATGACCACCTGTAATTCCATTTTTAACCAAAAAAAAAAAAAAAAAACATTTACTTCCTCCCTATTCTCCCAGCCCCATGTAAATGCACAGGTCAAAGGAGCAAAGGAAGATGCAGAGACAAGTCTATATATACACCCATGCCATGAAAATGAAAACGTCTCACACTTCCCGATCTCCTCTCGGTATCTCCCAGACTTCAAACTACAGTGCTGATGGAAACAAAGGAAAATCTGTTTGCTTGAGGAGAGAGGGATTTTTTTTACCTTATTTTATTATATTTTTTTTATGTGGATGGTGTGACTTCAGCTAGCAAAGAAGTGCCAACCCACTCCCAGCTGTTGCAGGAACTGGCTTTTATCTGGCAATGCTTTGAGGACCCAAAGTTTTTTAAAGACATGAAAGCAGGAGCCTCGTGCCTTATCCTGCTTTCCGATTATGATCTCTTTCCTAGCACCAGAAAGTGTGAGGGTCGATGCAGGTTTTTCTGCACCCATTTCCAGGAATTTTTAGGAGCTCTGTCAGCCTGATACAATCTTCTTCAACCACTGCTCTCCCTCTATTAGCCATCACACCTACTCCCAAGGATTTTCTCGTGATTAGATAAAAACTCACACATGATCCTCAGAAGAGAGACAAAGCTAGCCCTCTCAAAACTGGAGATCACAACACTTTCACACTCCCTACATCCATTGAATGGGTCAGGAGGGGCTGAGCCCTCTCTCCTCTACCCCAAAGACATCTCTCCTTACCAGAGGAGAGCACGAGCCCATCACCACCCTGTTACCTCCCTGTATGCTGTGCAGAAGCAAGGGGTAATGCTCTCTCCTCAGCTGCACCAAGCAGGAGCTTCTGGAGCCTCAGAGATAAAAATATTTTTGACAGGGATTAAATCAAGAGTACTTAGGGTGCAGACGGGCTGTCCAAAGACAACAGGACCATTGCTCAGTCTGCATTGTCTTCCCCCCACGGACCATCAAAACGAAATTATTATTGCAATCTCAGTACCTAAAGTCTGGCCAAACGTGCCCTAGGATCAAAACTTCATGGCCTGTCTCCTCATGGGAGCTTGGCAGCTTTCTCTCAACCTTTGCCGTGCCTTAAAGCCTAGACCCGTATGACTTTATGCTGACCTCCCCGAGACTCCCTCACCTCCTCACCAGACTAATGTTATATCTTGGGTGACCAAAGGAAAGTGATAAAGGAGTAAGGCAGGAGCACAGCACCAATGTGGATATGGATGGAGAAGGAGAAGGAAAGCACCCTGAGGGGAAGCCATGGGTCACGAACGTGAGCAGTGGTGCCACGGGCAGCAAAGCACAGAGAGAGCTCTGCGAGCAGCAGCCAGAGCCCAATTAACAACCCGCCCGCTGGCACCGAGCTGGGAAACTGGGCATGAGACCAGGCAGCAAAGGGGAACTGCGCTCCGGGGTGAGCCAGGCGTCAGGGGAAAAGGCTGCTTTGGGCAGCCTCCACCTCGCAGCCCTTGAGCTCTCCGCCGTCCTTTGCCCTCCCGCAGGAGCTGGCGTTGAAGCAGGAGGCTCTCCCCAAGCAGAATATGCACGACAGCAGGATAAAATAGCAGCAGCACAGGGTGTGTGCTGTATTGGTGTGAGTACCGATCTGCTGGGGCACTGGGTGACTTGATAAAGGAAAGGGAGAATGCATGTAGGGACCAAGAAGATGCCATCGTGCCCAGTCCTGTGTGAGCTCAGAGCAAAACTGCAGTCTCTGCTGTAGCTGTTATACAAGGCACAAGGTGAGGGGCAGGCACTGAACCCCACAGAGGAAGCAAAGGAGTTACCAGGCTAGAGCAAAGCTGCTTGCATCCTGGAGTAGCAGCAAAAAGAAAAACTTTCCTAGGGAAACCTTTTGCCTAGCGTGTTGCTGCTAATTTTCCTGATCCATGCTTCCCAATTACCAAGATAGCCAGAGTGGGAAACTTTAGTACACACCCTGCATTTCCTCTTAACTCAGTTTCTGTCATGGAGCAGCTCAGGAGTGGGTTTTACCCGTGTTCTCTGCAAGGCTTTCACACGGAAAGAGCATTGCCTAGCACCTCTGGCTACAGGAAAACCAGCGTTAAACCACCGCCGAAGAGCTGGGATGTGCCTTGTTCACATAACACCTTCGCCGACATCAATGAGAACATTGCAGGAGTGCAGCGAGCAGCCTCAGCCCCTACACGCAGGAATACAACTGCCACCCTTGTGAAGCTACAGCTAGAGGGGAATTGAGCTGTTCCCTTCCACCGCACTGTCGAATGTAATTTACTCCTTGGCATTGTGTGATCAAGCAGAGGACGGGCAATAACATACACAGCAGCTTCTCCCAGAGAATGGCAACCTCACCTCTTCAGCTTTTAACTGAGTCTGACTGCAGCTTCAGCCTCGTATTCGTACCTCTGCTGCAGCTCTCCTATCCCCAGCACTCGTGGTGGGGAGACAGGGAAGGCAGCAAGGGTCTCTGCTGCAAACCAGGGAAAATCAGCATGCCGGTTAAGGCAAAATCCCGAGGCTTTCCCCTGGAGGAGTAAAAGCTGTTTAGAGCAGCGTGTAAATTCACGGCAAGAAGCAATAAAGGTGAGTTTTATACATTCCCATTATTGCCTGTACGTCTTTGCAATAATGTTTATTGACATGTTTGAACGGAGCAGAAGCTGCAGTTCAGTTCAACTGCCTGTGAAAATGGGACATTTGTCAAGAAACAAACCTTACGGATCTTAGCGGCTCCCTTCTTCCCAGGTATCAGGTGGGGAATACTGGGAAGGGTATTCCCAGGAAGAGCACTAGGGAAAAGCTATCCGTGGAGATGCTCGGGGTGCCTTGCCTAGCAATCCCCAAGGAGCAGAAGAGGGAGAGGGAAAGCTCAGAAGGTTAATGGGGAGCGTCTTCCTTTGCATTGACGCTCAGGCACAGCCTAAAAGTATGCATGCACATCAATTACAGAATCCCTATGAGGCACAATAAAATTAACCTTGCGTGGCCACGGAGATATACTACAAACGTGTCTCGTTGAAGGTGTTTGGCGTGGCTTTAGCCAAGGCATCCTTTAAGAGCTTCATCGTGGCTTGTGCTGGCACACAGAAGTGCCCTTGCTCCTCCTTTCCACCAGGCCCTGTTCTGGGAGGTGAGGAGCCTCTTCCAGCTCTTCTGAATTTTAAAGATCCCTAAAGACATGCAGCGCATTTAAAATTCATTAAATGCAAAAGACATTCTTCTTCAGGAGTTATCATGTTGGAACTGAGTGTCCCAGATTTCGAAAAGGCTTGGCCTGAGCTCCTACTTTGGTCCAGTACAGGCACCGAAATGCCATCAGTCACGTCACGCCAAAACTTCTGCATTTGACTCCCTGTGCTGAGCTTTAAACAGCTGGCAATTTCCAACCCATCTTGCTCCGTGCTTCTGCTTCAAGCACACTTCACCTCTCATCACCCTTTTTGCACTAAAAACTCACCGAGGCTACCACGTCATTCATCCAATTTACTCCCTGCTCTGCAGCCCCCTGTCCCCTACCCGTGTCCCAGCACTGGGCTCCCCACACCAGCCCTGCTCGCTCCTGAGTGGCAATTATTCCAGTCATTTTGTCCTCCCCACATTTCACTCGTTACCAGACGAACGAGCCCTAACCTTACGGACCCCTCCCTCCCCAGTATCCTGCCGTGTCACTTTTCATTAAGCTTCATAAACCTTGCAAGTGACAATTCTCTCTGCATTCATTGCTGCACCAGCCCGGGGAATAGGAATGGCCTCTGGTTAACATCGCATCACCGCTGTGTCTCTGTTTTTGTGCATGTTGATCAGAAATTACCTGGCTTAGAGAAAGTAATTTAGTGATAAATGATTGCCCGTTCGGAGGTAGCGAGTTTCAGCCAGGGCTGCCAGGTATTAATCTATTTGTCAATCCTTTCAGATCTTGTGGGCTGATGAGCAGTGGTACAGCCCAGGCACGAGAGCAGCTCAGACGTGAAGCTCCCACCTCTGAGGACAGCTGAAAGAGCGGAGAACTTATTTCACGTTGTTTCAGCTGCCTTGCCAAGGTGCTCGAGGAGCAAGGAGGACCAACTGGGAGGGATTGGCGAGGGCCACGGTTCCAGCTTGGACCTTCAAAGGGGCTTTTGAACAGAGTTCAAACCCAGGAAGAGCATATATTTAAGTCTCAAAAGTGCCTGGGAGTGTCTGGATGAAAGACTGAGTGGAAACAAGCCAATTCATAAAAAAAAGCCCAAACCTTTCCTTGAACTTTCCACAGGCACATTCCCACAATTAAATTTCTGGCCATAAAGGACTGTAAGCAAGTAGCTGGCTTCCTCACCTGGACATACAAACTTTCAAGATCCAGCTCCTTGTCTGCAATAGCAGCCTGAAGCTCAGGTCTCCAGCCCTTTCTAAGCACTGCCATCTCTCTTTGGTCTGATAACGCACAGCTTACAAGGAGGAGGAGGTTTATGCCTCTTCTGTGCCCGCTGACGATTCTCCCAGACTGAGGAATGGGAACTCAGGCAAAAATAACAGCGTCTTTCAAACACCAGGACAAAGAACGTAACTCTCAGGCTGTTTTGGCCACGGCGTAAAATCTGAGCAATTCACCCGAGCCTGCCTGCCTGCAGAACACACGAGGTTTAAGTAAGAATTGACACACACCTCACGGGGCGAGCTGTATTTCTCCAGCTAAGAGAGGAGCTACCAGAAACCTTAAGTGTGCGTCTGAAATCTACATGCAAACACTTCTCAATTTCTACATATTAGAAATACATACCAAAAATAAAGCTTCCCTTTGGGAAACCAGAGAGATGACCTGCTTTAAACTGGGGAACGAGGGGCTGAAGAGGCAGCACTGTACATGTACCAAAGCATCCTCATCCTCTGGACCTCAGCTGTGGGCAGGGGCTTCCCACATGCGCCCAGTCGAGATGCCTGCAGGTGCCAGGGCATCCCCGGGAGCTTGGGCACATTCCCACACCTCGGGGGTGCCCCGGAGAGCCTCTCCCCCCGCCTCCGAGCCGCCGGGTTTACAAGGCTCTAATTCCCAGCTACAAGCGCCGCGCTCCGTGCCAAGGAAGCAGCGGCGCGTGCTGTCATTCACGCGGCTGGAAGGCCCGCTCCTGCCAGCGTTTACGGCTCTCGTGCCAGCTGCTCGGCGCTGGGAACAGATGGCGGGATGGCACACCTGACAGGGAGCAGACCTTCCAAGGACGAAGGGGGAGGAAGAGTTTGCACGCGGCAGGGCCGGCCCCGTTCCCCGGCCACGCCACCGTGGAGCCAACGCGCCCACCCCTCCCGCTCGTCCCCATGCCCCAAGATGAGATTGTCACACCGAGGTGAAGCTGGACAGGTGTCGTTGGTACCTCTAAATCTGCACGCTTCTCCCTGCTCAGCCAATATGCCCTTTGTTTAAGCTAATTACCACGCACATTGAGCTAATTATCAAGCGAAATCCCAACTCAGCCACTCCCGCGAGGATGGGAAAGCATTTTCTTCAGGAGGGCTCAGCTACTTTAAACTCACTCCACTCCCCAGAAACGGCGGTGCAGGAAAAGGTGTCAGCGCTGTGGTCAAGGGCAAGGGCATTTCTTCCCCAGCCTCAGTCTCTCCCAAAAAGAGATGACCACAGAGCACGAGCTGTAGGAGCAACCCCATTTCCAGCTCCTCGTCTTCCCCGCTCTCCCAGATGAAGTTACCAAAAGGAATGGATACAGGCGAACATCACAGAGTGCATGAGATATAAACCAGCGATTACATCGCACACAATCCATCCTGAAGAACTGATATGTGAGCGCACATACATTTAAATATTTGAAAAGCATCTTTTACAATGAATATCAAAATGACTTACAATCCAAGTCAGAGAAAAATGCCCTTACTTCTCCCTATCTCCCTTTTCTCATTACAGAGATAAATCCCAGTTGTGTCTCTCAGCTGCACGGGGAGACTGAAGAATATATATATATATAAAAAAACATATATGTGTGTATGTGTGTATGTATAAAATATACAATAGTAATAAGCTCGGCAATTGTAAGGGAGGCTTGCTGCCAGTCTGGGAGATGAGAAGCGCTGGGTACTCGCTGCTGCCTCTCTTTTCCCATCTGTGAAGTGGGTGGGGAAAGCCACCAGGTAGCAGCCATGCATGTTTGCGCTGTGGAGGGGAACGTGAGAGGAAGGTAGGAGGAAGGAGTGGGAAGGACGGGCACACACACCTAGCAGTAGTGCTCGTGGCCCGGCAGCACGGCCAACGCCGAGCCTGCAAGCCCAGTGGTGCACCTACCCTGAGATTTTAAATCATGCCAATTACGGCCCCCTTTCTGTCGCATTCTTGTTTCACAATGAGAACTGAAATGAGCCATGACTGCGGAAGCACTGTCTTGTTTGTTTTTGTTTTGTTTCTTTCATCAAAAAGCCTCCAGCTACCACGCAGCTCCATCAGGGGACTTGGACGCACCGCTGCCACCGGAGCCGTGCTGCTCCGCACATCACCGAGAGGCTCCGGCTGGCAGGGAGCAGTGCACGCTCACATACATCACGAGGGAGGGATGCTGCTCTTTCAGCGAGGCTGCTCCACCTCTGTCCCAACCCTGGTCAAACCAAAAGCATAGAAACTGCACAGCTCGGTCTCAGCGCACTTCTCTCTTCCCTGCGACTACGATTCATCAGCTCCGTATTTGCATACAGTTAATTTTGGAACCTCTCTCTTGGTTTCCAAGTTTGTTTCCCTACACAAATAGATATTCAATCATAGGTGTTGCCCTGCATGCCTTCACTGCAGACCCGGGAGCACCACACTACGTGACAGCATCTCGGTACAAAACACCTTTCCCTGGAACAAAGCAGGGTGTCCCACCTACACAAGGCTGAATAATCCTGACTGTACTCCAGTAAACATTCACGGCCCTGAATCACGCAAACATCATCAATCAGTTTCCTGGAAAACAGAAAGGATTTCCAAACAATACGAAAAGTTCATTTCGCCCCTTCTCTTTGTCATTCGATGAGCCTCCAGGGTGGATGCAAGCCATATTTTCAAGGCTCGCTCCGCCACCAAACACACAAAAAGTTGAGAGCAATTTGCATTCAGAAGCAGAGGCAGCTGGTAAAGCGCAAATTATCACCGAGACACACGATAAAAAATTCCAATTGGTAAAGTTGCTGCTGCCTTCAGTGTACAAACTGGGCAAAAGATGCAGCCCTGTGAAGCGGCTTGCACCAAGCGTCACAACAAATAGGGAGGATGGTGAGGAACAGCATTGTCTCTTGACCCACACAAATGCCTTCCCCACCAGACCACGCTGTCGCCGTGCAGGCGCTCTCAGGACCCTGTGCACCCAAGTGAAAAGTGTCTCGGTTGGTTTTTAAACCATACACACGGTGGATGACAACATTTTTTTAGCTGTGCTAGCCACATGGGTAGAGCACATTCCTCTCCTCCCAGAGATGCAATGCTGCGTTTACAGAGCTGTACCTGCTTCCACGCATGCTCCTAGCAATGAAGTACAGTGTTTGTGCAGTTATAAGCACGTGCTAAGGCTGCTACACGTGCAGGATGCCACTCTGTGCCCAGCACTGTGCCCTGGATAGCTAATCAGAGTCCTTTGCCCTGGCCATGTCTCTTACCATTCGGGTTTTGTACTGAGTGACAGATGCTTGCACTTCTCCTCAGCCGTGACTTCTGAGCGTAGCAGCGCCTGCACGGACCTAGGTGTTGAACAAACGCCCGGCCAGCTGTAATGTTACTTTAAATGCAAGTTTGTGTCTTGGCTCTGGGAACAAGCCTGAGAGATGCAGCTGAAACGAACGCAGTCGCTCCGAGTACAGGATCTGCATAAATCACTGTCCAGTATACTCATTCCTATTGACAGATTAATTCCTTTCTCAGGTTTTGCTTAAAAGTGTACCGCTGCATACTAATAACCGTCCCCAGAGCTGCAGTAATGTCACTTGAGGCGGGGTGGGAGATGCTGGAGGGAATGATCTACAGAGATTTTGATGGGAGAAGCTCCCAGCCTCTCCAGATCCCCTTGCTGGCAGCGGTGGGTGGCAGGAGCCACCTCCGCACCTCGTGAGTGGATGAGATTCCCTGAGCCTCTCAATAACAGCAGCACTGGAAGGAACACTGCAGAGCTACCCGACCCGGAAGAAAACCTCTCTTAGTCTGCCTGAGTAAAGTTGGAAACAGCAAGGCAAGTCCTCATCTTCCCATAAAGCTGGCTGTGAATGTAACACAGCAAGGGCGCTGGCCTGAGAGGCAGGGCAGGCAGCAGAGCGGGGAATTTCTGTAATGTTTCCCAGCTCCAGCTGACTCCTCGGTGCATTTTCTTCTTTGCACCTGAAAGAAATGAATGCTAAGATATTTTCACTTAATCAAGTCCCCTAGCCGAGGTGTCAGGCACAGAGAAATCTCGTGTCACTCCGATGCTTCCCAGCACGCGCCCGCTGCAGCAAGGAGCGGAGGGCAAAGGGATTAGAGAATTAAGCGGTACCCGAACAGCAGCCGGAGAGTGGCCGAGATTTACCTGTCACTTGGAAGAAAACTCCATTTCGTTGCGTGATTTACTGAGAGTGAAAGCTAAAGTGCTGGGGCCTGGCTAAGTCCTGGGCTGTATAAGCAGGCTGAACCTTTCTGCAGGCATGGCAGAGCAGCCGCGCTGATCCATCGGGTCAGCAGCGGGTGCAGGCTCCGATCAGACCTCATCACTGCCTGTCAGGTACCTCGGGGGACAGAGGACCAGCTCCATCCTCTCTCTGAGGACCACAGCAGAGCGTGCCAGGAGTCAGGACAACGGCACCAGCCCTGCAGGGCTGGGAAGGTGGCTTCTGGCCTCTGTGATGTTCGCGTAACGCCGGCGAGTCTGAAGGGAAATGTTTGTTTATGCTGCGGGGTGCCCGCTCCGTTTTTATTGAGGACAACGCTGACATCGGCCTGGCAGGGTCTTGCCCAGATCGGGATGCAGTCTGACGGCAGAGAAGTCCCAGCCAGCACCGTGCTCCTCCCCACCCCAGCCTTTAGAGCAGGCTGCTGGCACCAGGCTCCGCCAGCACCGGCGGGGCCGTGGGACTCGGCGGTGCTGTGTCTGCCCCTGCCAATGACAAATGAGTCTTCGGGCAAAAGCTGTTCCTGCCTTTACACCTCCTCCAGCACAAACCTTTTTCTCCCCCAAAAAATTTGGCCTCTATCACTCCTAACTCTCTTCTCCATTCGCTCACGTAAAGATGTGACTAAATGCCGTTGGGACAAAGCCCTCGGAAATCACATCTTGCTCTTTCATTTTCAGCGCACACCTTTTTCCTCTTCCATCCCAACAGACTTTCCGTCTCTCCCTGAGATACCACCTGCCTCCTCCTCCTCCGTCTGCTGCTTTTCCTCCTCCAAAGCGCCCTCCCGGGCTGCGTGCTGGCTGAGGCGAGCTACCCAGAATGAATTCCTGGTACCTTCGTCAGACACGATCGCAGCCCCTTCCTTACATTTCGATTCGGATTTCTCCCTGCCTTTTGGGTCGCGGTGCCTTCCATGTCACGCTGCTCTTCCGCCAGAACTGAGAGCTCAGAAGGGCGAGCGACGAGCTCCTGCCAAAATGTGCGAGGCAGCAACTTCGCAGATATAAAAGGGAGCGTCTGAGTGGAAATCTGGAGTCTGCAGCTGGCTGTCTCTCTCTAGCTAGAGGAACTAAACTCCAGAACTGGATGGCTCTCAACTTTGAGAAAATGCTACTGCTCTTGGTTGTATTTCAGGCTGGGAAAAAAAACTAAACAGAGCACCTTTAAAAGCCAGGTGGACTGGAAGACAGATTAATCCCCAAACGTCATGAATCAATGCAACAGGGTTTCGTACTGCAGCAACAACCACGGGCCCCAGAGATATTCTCGGGTTTTTCAGCCAGCAGCCAGCTTTGTTCCTATTGATTGTGGCCTGTCATAAACCCAACTGCACCTCAATGACAGCAAGGGCCTTTCCCCTGCCCTGTTTCAGGGACAGCGCTGCCTTCAAGCTCAGCACAGGACTCCAGCCTTGCACAGCTGAGTCCTCACACTGCTTGTAGTCCATATTATAAATGGACCCGAGGCTGACACAGGCACAATCTGGTACACCCAGTATCCTGCTGCTAAGCAAAGACTCTCCGGGTAGTTTTGATGCCCTGCGAGCTCCCCATCTCCTAACACTCCAGCCCCCCCCACCAGCCTCTCTGCTTTCTTCCATGCAGGCTAAGCCTTTGCCAACCTTAAAACCCATCAAGGCACAATTACCTTTGTTCTCTCTCTGCTTTTCAGTGCCTTCTCCCTCGGTTTCTTCCACTGGCCTTTTCCCTTCTCCTCACTCCATCTGCCTGCACGCTGCCTACGCTCGCGCATACCTTTCCCCTCGCGATACCTCTCTCTGCTACCAGGCTCTTCGCTCAGTCTTTTGCTTTTTCATTTCCCTAATCTACCCTGAATTGCCTTTTCTTTGTCATTTTTAAGTAAAATTAAGACTACCCATGAATATAAGTGGAAAGTACCTCCCTGGATATTTTTAAATCTTCCAGAACAAGCCCCAAGGCTCAGTCAAAGCCTATTTCCCTAGAAATAGCTACACAAAAGGCCTGTGCCAGTTACAGACACAGTTAGTTCTTCACACACACGCGCAACCAGGAGGTATTTGTCTGTTCTACTTTATCTCCAAACAGTGGCACTGAAATACCATTCAGATTCCCTTCCTTGTCCTTCCTTGGATCAGCGCGATGCAGAGCAGAAGGGTAAACACAGATTAACCGCTTTACAGCACTTCTGATTTGGCCAGTCTAGGGCTTCTCTATGTACATCCACTCCTCTGATATGCCCAGCAATGCATAATTTATCTTATTTACACTGCAAGTAGCCTCCTGAGACCTCCCAGTTTAGATACGGATTCATACCCTGCTTCTCCAGAAGTGAGACAAGGACACGGCGCTGGGGAGGAGGGTCTGGATGATCACCTTATTTGAGTGCAAAGTTATTCAACCGAGCATGACCAAACTTGATATTTCTGCCTCAGCCTTTGTCTGCAAGCAACCTGAAAATCAAGGAGGTAAGCCTGGCCCTAGCCTGGTTCCACAAAATGCAGGAGAAGGCCAAATGTGGCACCTCTCTTGAAAAACAAGAGGGAATTATAAAGCAGAGAGCTTAGCTTTGGTTCCCATGACCCCACTGGGACAAACAAGCAGACTGCTTTTAAGCCCCTGTAAGATAACAAGGAGATGAGTAACAGGCAATGTGGACTTGTCAGGGAACATCACGTCAAACCAATCTAATTTTCTTCAGTGGAAGGGTAACAGGTCTTGTGGAGAGCAGAGAAGCAGTTCTGTCATCCATCTTGACCTTAGTAAGCTTTCAGCCACCCTCTCTCACGATATTCTTACGGGCAAGCTCAGAAGAGATGGTCTAGATGAATGCACAGCAGCTACAAAACCTGTTGAAAGCAGTACTCACAAAGTAGTTACCGAGGGTTCACTGTCAAAAGGCAAGGATACACCAGCTGGGCTTCTGCGGGGATCTGCTCACAGTCTGGTGATATTCAATATTTTCATTAACGACCAAGATAAAGCCTCTTTATTAAATTTGCAGGTGACAGCAAGCCGGGAAGGACTGCACACGGAAGACAGGAACGGAATTTCAAATGATCTAACCAGATCTGCCCCACAAACTGATAAAAAGTTGCATCAAATTCTGTAAGGCCATATGCAAGGTGTTGCGCTTAGGTAGCAATAACAGCATCCGCAGACGTGGGATGAAAAACCACTGGGCAATCAGCAGGCTGGCAGAAAAGGGGGTTACAGCGGAGAGGGCAGCAGTGGAACAAAAGCTTAACATGAATCGACACTGCCTTGCCATTAAGAAAAAAGCAAATGCCATGCAAGCATGTAACGGTGCAATCTGCAAAGCACAGAAACTAATCTGCTTTAGCTGACACTAGTGTGAGTCAGCTGAAGCGCCGTGGCCACTTTGGGAGAATAAACCCCAATGAAATTGAGGTCCACCTGGAGAGAAACCCGAGGAAGGCAACAGTAATAACTACAGGTCCAGAAATAGCAATTTCTAAGGGAGCTTGAATGCACTGGGGTTGTTTAGTTTTCGGAAGATGGAAGAAAAGAGGAGACATTAAAACAGTTTTCAAAAACTTCAAGGGTTTCAGCAAAAAGATAAGGGGACATTGTTCTTTATATCCAAGGTGAATTCAATGTGGAAAGTGGGGCTTAAACTGCAGAAAGGGAGATTAAAGCTTGAAGTCACCTCTGAGATCTAGCGGTAAGGACGTTTAAGCACCAAGAAAGATCGCCTGAGGAGGTTGTAGAGTCTCCACCACTGCAAGATTTTATAGGGTAGGCAAGATAAATGCATCAGGAAACACCTGTGATCCGGCCTCTAGGCAGTGGGCTGAATGAGATCCCCTGCTCAGGTTACTTTCAACCATCTCATTATGAAAAGCATCTCCCTCACCTGGAACATGGTGTGTAAAATCATCTCCTCATATTCCTCTCTCTCAGGAACTCGAGAATTACAAAAAGTAAACTGGGCTGCTGGTCCATGCTGCCATGCCACGTAGTGCTGCAAGTGAAGCTTTGCATGGAGACCACGACCACCCCAGGGTGCAGCCTTCTAACCGTGCAGTGGCATGAGCTAAAACTTTTCTTTCCTCTTGGTTAAACAGCCCAGCTCATGATGCAGCCAGTAAGGGATTTAAATTTTGGATTCACTGGCAATGACCCCACCAGTTAAAGCAGCTAAGATCCCAAAATAAGGGTCTTTACTCCAGAAAAAAAAAAATCTGGTCAGAAAATGGAATTTCATCCTACACATGCCCAACACTGTCCAAGTAAAAGCAGTGCCTGGACCTTTCCATCCTCTTTGCCTGTGAAAGGCTACAACAGCCTCCTCCACTGGCTGTGGACCACATTCCAGCAGTCCCTAAATATTTCCCTGGTACACACCTAGCTGTAGAGGAGCTGGGCAGACTGGGCTTTGAAGGTAAATCACAGGATGAGAGCAGGACAGCAGAGCATTTCTCAAAGCCTTTCTAACACGAGTACTCAGGTCTCAAAATGGTGGGCATTACCGATTAGCTGAAAGGACGCCGGTGCCCTTTCTTTTCTAATAGTTCTGTGGTGGGAATATGAATGATTCTGCACCGCTGCATAAAAGGGAGAAATGCCAAGGAAAAAGAAGAATGGCTTGAGTCAGTCCAAAAGCATCTCACTGAGGAAGAAATTACCCCAAGCCAAACAAAACGAAGGCTTGGGGTGAAGGACCACTTAGCTCAGCGTGTCATCCTGTGCGTAATTCTCACCCAGAAAATGCAAGATGCCTCATCCCGCCTGCTTTTGCATCACCATGCAAAACAGCTGAAGATTAGTCCCCTGTAAACGTGCCCGCTTGTACATATGCATGCTTGCTTCCAGTGAAAAGAGCTGCTGATTTGTGAGGCCACTTCCCTCTCTGATTTTCTGAATCTCTGCTGATTTCCTCTTGTGGAGCCCTCAGATGGCGTCCTCACTGAAATGGAAGCTCAGTGCTCCCCTGGACCCTCACATGGTTAAGCACTTAGCAATGCTACAATGAGAAGCACCTTTTACAATTCAATTTGATCTTTCTCAAGGATTACTAGAAGCACCTACTCTCGCTGTAGTGAAATGTTAGGCTGCAATAAATGATTTCACCATAAGAGGTTTTAACTGTCATAGGCATCAAAATGGCTTTGCAATGGTTATGAGTAGATTTAACTCACCAGTTTGACAGTCCCATGTGCTCGGCAGCACACTGAGCGATTCAGAAATGATAGTGTACATATCTCCCCAGGGAACCCCAGCATGAAGACGCACAGACACTCAGAGCTCGCAGCCCCAGCCCCGCAAACGATGAGCCATCTCACCTCCTGGGCTGCGTTCGGGCAGGGAACAGCCAGATTTTCTTTCAGGTCACATCGGTAGCATCAGCGAGCAAAGGCGTGGAGGATGATCACGCTCCACTTCTGGAGGTGTCATCCACCTGATGTTGCATTAACGATCTACAAGGGGATTTTTACGCCACTTGCACAACTGTGGCGGTGGAGATAAGGAGCTAGGTGTGGCAGGAAACATTATCAGAGGAGGAGATGCACCACACTCTTCTGATAGCAGACGAGGGCACAAACCAGCTGGCTCACACCTGTGTTACGAAGGGCAACACCTCCTACAGCACAGAACCCATAAGGCGATGCTGAGGTGTTGGGATGGGTCCTGAAAGTAAAGGAGCAGCTTTCCAACACACCAACCCCCTTAGCATAGTGCCTGGAATACGGAAAATGAAGCCTATCTGCTTTATGCAAGGTAAAAGGCTTGTGGTGAAGCTGGGTCAGTCTAAGCGTGGTGTCTGGAGCAGGTGCAGGCACTTGGCTGGCTTCCTCGGAGCATAGCATTCACAACTAGAGGCAGATTTTTCAGAAGAGCTGAGATCCTGTTCAGGCAACAAACCCAGTGCCCAGGTTTTCAAAACAGAGCTCCATCATGCTGGGAGCGAGCATGTTCGAAAAGCAGGACCTGTAATGACAGGCACTAGAAGTCTTCCAAGACCACCACACATCCTAAAACCCTGCGGGGGCAGCAGATTGTAAAACATCCTTGTGCTGATGCTACAAAAAAAATGATGCTGCAAAATTCCCCTTGCCCTCTCTGGGACACAAGGCAGACTCCCAGACATCTAAGCAGCTGATTTCACATATTCAAGCACCGTAATGTGCAGGTATTTCTACCTTAAAAAAAATAAAATGCAATTCAGGTGTTTTCTAGAAAGACTTGAGAATTACAGGAAGAAAATTTTAAGGGGAGGTTTTGAAAGTGAACAATTAAACTACAAATTTCTTATTCCAAACAAATTTGAAATAAACTTTCACTTAGCAGCAGAACTTCATTTTCTTCTGCCTGTGGACCTGTGACCAACCCCCCTGATATTCCCAAACCCCCTCCCACTGACAGCGCCTACCCCCAAAATGGCTAAAGTGGGAAAATCCAAAGTGCTCCCACTGCCAGCTGAATCATGAGCACACTGCGCAGAAGCCATGCAACACAACTGCTCTTCTGAGATTGTGACAAACGCTCTTTCATTTACTAATTCTTCTGATACGACTTAGAGAATCTATAACAAACACAGGGAACACACGCGAGCAAAGAAAAAGATGCCTGAGAAAGTGCCCGTGCAATTAACTTCTCTCTACACTAGGGTATACCCAGTGAAAGCAATCAGACCAACACAAGGTTGATGCATTTTCGAAAACAATGCAAATGCTAATAACTACAAATCATTTCACAAGCTTCTAGAAGCAACACAGCCAGCCCCAACACAAATACTTAAGGAGGAGGAAAAAGAAACACATGATTCCAGGAAAGCTAGATGGGAAACAAAGGAGGTCCCAAACTTGTTTTGGGTTATCTGTATATTAAAAAATATATATAAAAAAATAAAAACCACAGAAACAGTACCAGTCCTGCCTTGACGGGTTACATCTGTGAGGTGAGGAGTGATTTGACTGCAGAGTGCCTGAAGATTTCTACCAGCGACTACTGACACGACAGACAGATGCCATGGACGGTTGCCTTACTTCTTTTTGTACCAGCATCTCCTACTTTATAATAGGGAATGCAAAACTTCTGGTTGACTAGAATAACACACGGTTCCTTCCTAGGAAACCAGTTTGGTTTTCAAAGCTGCCTATGTTAGAACTGACAAGCGCTTTAAATTGTGAGTCTCCTGAAGCGGTGAACTTAAAATAAATCTGCAATACCGGTGAACTCGCTGTACGTCTGCAACCCATGACGAGAGAGGAATCCCAGACATGTTTCCCACTAGATCGCAACACTCAGCTTGACAGCTGATACTGCCTTGAAAATGATTGTACCTGCATCAGACACTATTAGGGCTCTCCTGACAATAAGCAGATTTCTCTTGGAAAACTCCCAGGAAAAAAAAAAATCCTGCTTTCCATGCCTTCCTAATTATTCCCAGTAATTACAAACACCCCATATTTCATGTTGTCTTCCACCTAAAAGTCCCAGGACCTTTGGTGACAGCTGTTGAATCAGTGACAAAGCTCTCCCCCAACTTCAGAGAGATCTTGATGAGACCATTTGTTAATGCGATTCCACAAACTTGCAAGGATTCTGCAAGAACACTGCAAAGGACATATGGAGAAGAGAAAGACTTGCACGAATGCATGTAAAACATTTCCACAATGTTCCAAGTTTTGGAATGTTAAAATGTGTTGGAACATTAAAACATTTCCAAAATGTTTTAACATTTTTTATGCATACAGAAGCTTTGATCGAAATATGATAATGCAGGAACTAGGAGTGCATACTGCATGCCCCAGTAGGGGACTGCCAGTCTCCCCTTTCCAGAAGAGAAAATCTTCATGATTATTAGCTTCCAGTCCTGTGCTGTCAGAAGATATCAGAAGCTTAAATCTCTCATGGTCTCTCGGCTGAATCTTCCCAGGAAACTTTTGGGGAATAAATACACATTAAGAGAAAAAGAGCATTAATTTGGCAGGCAGATGTGACCTCATTCTGCGCATGTATGGCTACCTGAAGTAGATCATGAGTCTGCAATTAGTATTTTTGATCCTGTCTGCTAGAAGAAAATGGACTCCTGAGATCCCTTCCAACCTTTCATTTTTTGCTATGCTAATATTGGATTGATTCCCAGGCAAGTGAATTACTGGATGCAATGCAGGTTAGACACTCCAGGGTACATAATGAATGGGTTTTTTATTATTATTTATATATATAAAGATGCGTGCGTGTGGCTTTGCAATTAGCTAATGGATTTAACTTCCATATACGTGCACACAACAGGGAAGAAGAGATAGAGATAGAGAGAGAGAGAGAGAGAGAGAGGGAGAGAGAGAAATCAAGCAAGGTTTGTGTCTGCACTCATAAATGCTTTCCATGTAGGAACGTCTCCTCTCTCTCTCTACCTGTGACAGAGATTTTACTGCCCCCAGCCCCAGTAAGGCACTTGGCACCTGCCTTCTAGGAAGGTGCAGGTTCATTTCAGGTGTGTGCTAGATTGTGCCATGTCCCCAGGGACCTGTGGGGAGGCTCTGGACAGTAATTCATTGTCTGAAAGTGTTTACTCTAGGAGGAAAACGCAGAACAACATCGAAAGAAAGGGTTTAGGGAAGAAAGGTAGAGAGACTGGGAAGAGAAATATGAGAGAGGTGAAGACACTTATTTCTTAACCCTCTGATAGCCAAATGGTTGGGGCTTTTTCAATGTGCAAGCCAGCAAAGGTGGGATAATGCAGAACACAAGCAAATTTTTGTTCTTTCCCCTCCCCGGAGGAAGCTGCTGAAGTTGATGGGAATTACTCTGACCCTGCCACGGCAGAACAAACCCTACAGTTGTGATTTACAACACAAGGCAGGCAGCACTGATGGGAGAAGAAAGGGAAAGCAAAGAGCCTGCAGTAAAGAGTCCTCCTCCGGTACACAGACCCACCTGTAATGTACTTCCACAATAGCTCAGCGGACACCAATCTCTAAAAAGGTTCTTAAACGTACCTACTAAATCAAGGCTGAGTGGATCCGCTAAACATGCTGGCACTGGGGGAAAAGCCAGACAGCAGAGTCCCAACTCCTGCTTTTTAGGCGCAATCCCTGAAGTATTCGCTCATGTGAGGAAAAAACGTAGTTCCATGGGATCTGCTGGGAGCTCGGTGCTGGTGAACCCTTCCAGCCTGGTTTTTCCTCCCCAAACCAGCCCACGTACCTCTCTGGTTGGGATGCTCCTGGTGCTCGGAGGAGGCACGAGATGGCGGCGCACCGCGGCCTTCCCCTTCGGCCCACGTCGGGATCTGCCGCTGCCCGCCCTCCTGCCTCCTCCTTTTGGCCTAGTGGCAGTGTGATGTCAAAAGGCCGGCTCCCAGCCTGTCATGACAGGCTCCCAGCCTGTCATGACAGTCACGGTGACAACACATTAATGTCACCATGCCGGCTGGGTGCTGCTCCCACACCCCTTCACCCTCCTTTTCCCCTTCCCTTCTGAGAGCCTCCCTGGAGGCACATGAGGCAAGCCCAGGCCTCAAGGCTCACTCCGGCCTTGTCTAGGCTTCCCAGCACTTTAACTAACTTTAATTGCTCCCCAATTAGCCGGAGCTAGCTAACACATTTGTAAACACCCGTCTAGACGCTCCACAAACATTTGTTCTGCGGCATGTAGGTAAAACAGTTAAGTGGATGCTAAGGCAATTAGGCGTAATCTTATTACTACCCTTCTCTCGCATCTCCTTTGCACCCTTTGCTGAAGCGCAGACCCAAGCTCCTCCGCACTTGCAGGACTTTTTTTTTTCCGAAAGCCACTACAAAGGTACACCTTGGGGCTATCGCATGCAAAACCCTGATAAGGTGCTATTAGTACCCAGTCAACTTTCAAAGACAGAGTGCAGCGCGGTTTCATTGCAGCCAGTGCTCAACACACACAGAATCCGCTAAGCGGGTGTAAAAAAAAAAAAACCTTCCGAGTTTCACAATTTTGATTTATATTCTCTTTAAAAAATCATTAGGCAGTAGATTTTCTGGTGTTCTTTGTACAGACAGACCCCTCACCCCCTTTGTTACGGCTATATATCAAAATGTAAGGTTTCGACGTGACATTCACACTGCTGGTACTCCAGCACGCGCAGCAACACGTTCCCCTCTGATTTTCTTTCAAAGATGCCTTATCAGTCTTTATATATGATCATAATATGGAGCATATATCAACAGGATTCTTCCGAGCCGGGGAAGAATTGCAATCTCTTGAGCTTTTTCACAATCCCACATGCGAAAAAGCAGGATGAAGGTTTCCAAATCGAGCAGCAATCTTATTCGTCCACCCCACCCCTGAGCTACCAGAAATCCGTAGCTTGTATCCAAAGGAGGGCAGAAACTGGCACTAGGATGTAAAACATTAGTTTCTACAAGGTCCTCAAGATACAGGGTAATGCTTTTTTGCTTATTTTTTCTGAATGCAGGTCACAACATGCAATACGGCCTGCAAATGAGCCACTCTGTCACCTCCTCCTCAGGGCTGGTAAGCCAGGTTCAAGCAGGTTGCAAAGAGCTTACCATCGATGTCACAGGCTGGGCCTCCTCTACGTCTGACAGCAATCACCCTCTTCTGCAAGCATACCATTTGGTGTGCTTTGGATGACCAAACCTCATCCTCCTAGAGAAGTATTTCCCTAACAAGGCAACTCAAATCTGAACTCAGTATGGGAATGGCACAGATTTTGGACCTAGCCCTCACAAGGCAAACAGTCAATCCATCACTCATCCCTCAAGGCAGTCTTGCATTTCTGTCTCGACAGCTTTACACACACATGCTGTCTCTCTATATATTCTCTGAATGGCTAAAGTCTCCCACAGTGTCTGGAGATTAGCTGCCATGTGCCAGATTCACACAAAGTCTGTCCCCCAAACCTGTCGCTGCAGTGCCTGCTATGTGACTGCTTCACCAGATTTCAGCCTGGTTCCAGCCTTCCCAGATAAAATGCCCAGTCCTGCTTTCTGCACATCAACATAACTCAAATCCAGCTGATTTTCCTGTCTATCTTCCTGCTCAGTTGCACCTCTCCCTCTTGTCCATCACTGGGCTAAGCAAAAGGGAGAGAGCCAGCATGGTACAGAATATAGAGGCTAGGTAGCTATTAGTGTTTTGCCTTAACAAACAACAACTTTTGGGTCCTGAATGCATCTTCCATTTGTAGGGAAAAAAAAAAAAAAAAGGAAAAAAAAAAAAAGGGGGTGACCAAAATCACAAATATTTATCCTGAATGCCATTCTCACTCTTCAGTACATGGTTTTCACCTTACAACTGACTGAAGAGAGAAAATTTCAAAATTATTCACAGAATTTTCACATTTTTCTTCTGCATAGTAAAAAGAGAAAGAATTTTCATGTTCCTATCATCCGATATTTCGGTTTTATTCCTTGAAATACCCCAAAATGCTTAATTTCAAGCTGTTTTAGCATTAAGATACGTTTTCCCATTGTCTTAGAAAAGTCCAAGTAAACCTCCATTCCTTGTTATTGGCTTTGCTATGCAGATGATATCTCTTATGATTTAACTCTGCTTTGGCAGAAGGAAACAACACGTAGCATTTTGTTCTTTTCTCTGAGTTGAGCTGTTTGGAGAAGAGGGCACAAATCACGCGCACACCCACCCACACCAATCAAATACAATAGAAAGAAGATGAGCCTAATGTATTTTGCAACTACTTAGAAAATAAAAAAATCAAGTCCACTAAAACAAACAAATAAACAAAAAGGAAATTTTTGCTTGGGTCAAAACTTCACTCAGAATCCTCCACTTTCATTTTCCTGATAGCAGCAAAGAAAGAAAGATTGTGAAATTGTATGTTTTGCACCTAAAAAATTCCAAACCTTCTTTAGTTTTAGCTACCTCCGGGTGCTCACCAAAGCAGTTCATCTGCGTTTCAACAGAAAGATTTTGAGCCTAGATATGCTCTGCTGCACACACCAGCTTCAGCAATCAGAAATCACTTAATTCATTTACAGTTATTTGGTGCCGAGGGAAGACACACTTCTGGCCATGCACCAGGGGATCCCAAGACCTTGGTAGGAAGCGCTGCCCTGCCTTGCTGCTCCTGCGGGTCGTGGCAGGGTGCTGCTACGCATGCACGGTCAAGTGAATGAAAGGTGTGGGTCAAGTCTGCTCTCAAAAGGAGAAAAAGAAAAAAAATGAAATTAAAAGAGAAAAAAGAAAAAAAGTGTTTTTAACCTCATGGCAACTGTCAGAAGCTATCTCAAGTGGAAAAACATCGCACTGATAGCGTACTTTGGTTTTACCACAAGATAAACTTGGTGATGTCAGCCCCAGGCTCAGCTAACTCCGATTGACCTGACCTAGATTACTTCACAAAAAAATCCGCTGTAAAACAACCTGATTTTTATGTGTCTTTTGCTTCCATTAACCACTTACTCAAAAGTAAAAAAAGAAAAGATGACAATGACTTAAAATGAACCAAAGTCATTTCCCAAAGGTGATAACATCCCCTTCTGATGCTAACAAGCAACGCCTTTCCCACATCAAATTTAAGTCTGTGACTATGAAGCCAAAAACCCCCTGCTGCACTCTTGCAATGCTATGTAGCAATTTATTCCCTGGATCTAATCCCTAACACCAGGATCTACTCTGCTGGTTTCTCTGCCAGATCGCCAGGACACAACATTTCCTTGGCGTCCCACATGCCCTGGGCAGAACATAGATGACATATCCTGACCCCATGCACATGGAGGGCCACAGCACTGCAGTCAGTGTGGATGCACATTCATTCAAAGGAAGACAACATTTAACCGAGTGACTTTAGAAAATGCAAGGGCCAACCTTTGAAAGAGGTGAAAACTGCAGTCTGCTTGTACCCCAAAACGCATTGCCCTTGGCCCAGGCAGTAGTTCTGGTGCAGGAAACCGAATGTCGCTTTTGGGAATGAACAGCAGCTCTTCCATTTACATATATTAAGCCATAGAAATGCAGGAGGTATTATCATTTGCCAGGCTTGTTTGCATAATGAGGAACTCTCAAGAGAAATTTCTTAAAGAAGTGTTGCCGTTAATGTGTGGCGTTAGTGGGGCATTTCTATTCCATCCCTATCTCCTCCTTCTCCCATTTACACCCCCCTTTGGGAAGTTCTTGCGAGAGCCCCTTGGAACAACGCTCTGGGAAGGGACTCCAGGGATGGGGCATCCACAGCTTCTCTGGGCAGCTTGTTGCAGAGCCTCACCACCCTCTGAGTGAAGAATTTCTTCCTAATGTCTAATCTAAACCTATCTTCTTTTAGTTTAAAGCCCTTACCCATTAAATAAAATGACCTGAATGCTCCTGCAGAAACACACGTAAGGAAAGTGGCAGCAAGAGGGGAGAGATGAAGCAAAAAGGTTTCCAAAAAAAGCAATCAACATTGCAGAACCACTGCCAGCATCCCCTTGGACCTAGCTGGTGATAACACGGGCAGCAGAAGGAAGAGAAATGGCAATTTCAAGTGGAGAGCTCTTGGTGTTGCCCTGACTGATGGGCCTCAGCTTTCTCCTTCTACTGACTCAGATGTATTGTTGGGGCTGGAGGTGCCAGAAAGCCTACTCCCCTCACTCAGGTTAGAAGGCAAAGACATACAAGCTCCCATGCAAAATACCTTCAAACTCATTACTGTGGGTCCTCTTCATCCCGGGAGACTGCATGGCTTTAGCACAGGGTCCTTACCTCTGTACACTCCAAAGGAGCCAAACTTCAGTATGAAAAGTTCACACCAATCCCCCAAAAATCAAATGCTAACAGTTGAGGGTACCTCTACATCTGAGGTACCCCAAATGATCAGCCCAGAAAGCACCCCTACACAATGCTACATTGCACAGATGGTAGGCACATCTGAGCTGCCCTTACCACAAAAGTCTTCAGCCAACCTTCAGGTACCACAGCCAAAGGCAAGAGATGCAAATAAACACAGCCCTTCCTCACCGTTACACTGCCAGTGAAAGAAGTGCTGTCATTTCCACAAGGGTGTTGTGTAATTACAGGTAGGAGTGGGAGGTTTTGCCTGTGAGCAGCAGGGACGGGAACTCAGGCTCCATACCCACGGGCCAGATTTCAGTCCCAGCTCTGCTTCTGATGGCTGCGTGGATCTGAGCACTTCAGCTTCCCTTGCATAAAATCGAGGATGATGATTGCTGTTGCAAGCCATTCTGCTGTCCTTGAGCAGAACACACTGCACAAGTGCTCGTCGCTGGTGTCACACTGGCAGGCTGTGTGCAGTTTATACAGCTGAACACCGTCAGGCTGGATGGGGTCCACGGTGCCCTGCATCAGTGCCGGTGTCAGGCTGTGCATGCCAGGCGATGCCTGCCGATCCCGCCCCAGTGCAGCTTGCAGACAGCTGTGTGCAGCTGTCACATCATCTCCGGAGGAGGCTGCATCTTCTGTCACATTCCTCTGCATGCTCAGCAACATATATGCACTCTCTGGGTGGGGATGACTAAGTGGGATGCCTATTTAGATCCGACTATCTCTGCGTGCGTCTCTGCATGCACACGTGAGATCTGGGTCAGAAGAATCTGTTTCCCCTTTCCCGGTACTCTACACAACATCCCTGTACCCAAAGTCACCTTTACAGGTTGTTTTGTGAGCCCCTGACTGAAACATCTGCTCCTCTCCCTGCTTTGCTGAGTGAGAAGAGCCTCCCCAGAAAGAAAAGGAAGAAGCCATTAGCTTAGTCTCCAAGGGAGAACCCTTGAGCAGCTCAGAAAAGCCTGTGCCAGGAGGAGGACACTGTAAAGTGAGAGCAAGCCAAGGAAAGGCACAGATTGGGCCAGCTCCACTCCAGTTCTCAGCTGCCTTTGCTGCACTGTGCACTTAATATTCGTACAAGGTCTAATTTATAAACCCAGCTCGTGTTTATAAACTCCGCTGTCCTAATGGAAATGAAAACATTAATACAACCCGAGGATTCTTCACTTTCCAGGTTTTAATTAAAATCATAGGCGTTAAGAAGCAAGAGTGTCTTCGTGGAATACAAGTCTAATGAAGTATTTCCTCACACAGCACAAATCTCTGTGTGCAGTCCCAGCTCGCTGGCACCGGGTGCCCGAAACACCGACCCCCCTGGAACCAGGAGTTCGTGTCTTGAAAATTAGAAAAACAAATTATCCTGCAATTTGTTTCAAACAAATGTAGGTGCCAAGATGGAGCGAGAAAAAAAAAATAATATTAAGTAGGGAAAAAAGAAACCCCAACAACCTCGCAGAGCCATGAAACGTGATATCTTAATTGACTAACTAGAGGCAATAGTCACCAGGCAGCGTGCTGGTTATGGGGAACTGGATGGGTCCTCTGCAGGAGGAGAGGGTTCAGGTGGGGGAGCAGTGTGTGACAGAGGAAGGGAGATGGGGAGGAAGGAGCAAAGTAAGAAAAGGCAGTACGAGAGGTTAGGAAAAGGGAAATTAAGGACACTGGTGAGGCAGGTGGAAATGTAAACACAAGAACATTGCAAGGCCAGATCACACAGACCTGTTCTCTCTCTCTCTCCCCCAGGGGACCAAAGGAAAGCAGGAAAGCAACCAGTATGGAGTGACCTACATGTGTAGACAAAGAGGATGTGTTTGATCTTTCGCAGGTATAAAGCCAGGTGAAGGTCAAGGCTAGTGGCAGAGCATGACATAGTACAAAATGTAGCTCAGCAGAAAAGGTGATCTCTCTCCAGCATCATCCTCTCAGGAAAAATCTGTGCTCGCTCCAGGTCTGCTTCCTACCCCACTGCATAATGGTGCCTGCCTCGTCATTAGGAGAAAACACAAAGAAAAGAGGGAGGAAGCCCTGAAAGATGAAGCCGGCATGAAAATAACATTAAGTAGTGTAGAGATAAAGGGCCCTAGATGGGTAGAGGGTGATTTCACTTCTCCAGACCCAGGTCCACCTCAAGGAAGTGTGCTGGCAGTCCTCAAGCTGCTCAGCATTTTGACAAAAAACTTTTGTGGATTTGGTTTCTCCTTAAAAGCCCATGTCTCAGTCTAGGGGAGCTAGAGATGGCTTTCAGGAAGAGAAGCGTAGGTGTGGCCCTGTGCTTCTTTCAGGGCTCTGAAGGTTTCCACTAGCCCAACTTTGGTTTGATCTTACTTCTAAAAGGAACACACATTGCATTGTATCGCAATCAGTAGGTTGCTTGTCCCGTATTCTTTTCAGTGTAGGCCAAGTCCACTTGCTTTACAGCTTCCCATGACGGTCCTATATGCTTGGTTAATTCTGTATCATGGGGAGATTTAAAAAAAAAAAAAAAAGGAAAAGAAAAAGGCTTCTTTTTGCCTACTGTTCGTTTTCTTTAGTGCTTGTCACCTTGGGAGACAATGCAAATGCAGAAAGACATTGGCCAGAAAAATATGACTCACAGCTAAGGGAGCCGGAGCAATCCTGTCCCTCACCTTACATTCTGGGGTCACTGCACGAAGCAGGAGCAGAGGAGTGATGGAAAAGAGATGGATCATTCCCTCACCGAACATTGTTCAAGACCTGAATATATTCCTTTCAGTCCCTGATCCAGTCAATACCGCTCAGCTAAACAGCAAAGACACGTCTTGTTTCAGACTCCCGTGCTTCTAGAAACAGTGAGGTCCCTAACAGGAAGCTCATGAGACAGGATTTGAGGGAAATGGAAAGGCTCCTGTGAATCTTGGATGAAGTTCCAAGTTCCTCTGTCAGGAGGGGAAGCAGATGGCGCTTTAATCCCACCAAGCACATAATTCTAGGTTGGCATACACACTGTACGTCCACCCGTCAGCACCAATACTACGAGCTGCAACGCCTTCAGCTAAAAGAAAAAACCTTTGGCTCAGCTGAACCTGTTGAGGGTGCAAGAGGAGGCAGGGTTAAGGCACAAGGGAATAAGAGCAAACAAAGGAAGCTGCTACATTTAAGGAGGAGGCATGCTTTCTGACTCTTGTAGGCTGCTCTACAGAGTGTTAATGAGGCCAAAAGGGGAACTGAAAGCGTCACTGAGCTTTGCAAATTGCTTCCTACTTACTGGTCTGGTGCAGGTAACTTACTTTTATTGGGCTACTCTCTTGGTCAAGGTCTGCTCAGTTTGTATTATTTCCATCCTGGCAATAAAGGGGAGGCTTTAGCGTCATTTAAAAATGCAACAGTGCAGAATCAAATGGAGATGACCTTGTAAATCTGGGGGGTTATAAATCAGCCAATGAAAAGGAACATTGTGCAGCACTAAGAGAAACAGGGCAAATATGTGCACTTACGTGTGCTTGACTAATGAGTTTATATTTTACAGCACCTTCTCTTAGAAGATCTCAAAGAGATTTAAAGTAAATAGGAAAAACAAAAACAAGCAAAACCTCTGGATGCCTGGTCATGAGTTCACAAGCCGGGCTCCCAGCTGACTACACCAGTTGACACTGTCCAGTGACCAGGACCGTCATTTACACATGCCCAAAAAGAATATAAAACACAAAGAAAACTAAATTCATGATATCAGTCCCTTGAAGTGACACAAAGATCTCGGAGTGGCTTTGCACAGACCCAGATAACCCCATGGAGAACGGTGGAGAGCCATCTCCACCATCTCAGTACAAATCTGGCGTCCTCCTTAAGGGCTTTCTCTGGGATGGCACCATTAACATCTGTATGATGGAGGACTGGCACTAAGAGAGATCTTACGAGTTTGCTCCATTCCCTTTGCAAACAAGTTCTTACTGCTGATCTAGCTAGCAGATAAATATCCCGTCCCAGTCATTGCTTAATACCTGGGCACCCACTGACACTGCCCTTAGTCTCTCAGGTTAACGACTGACAAGCAGAAATATGGTGAGACCGTGGTCATGTTTAGTCACAAAAGCTCACAGAAAATTCACGGAGACTTATGCAGCTCTTGCAGGCTGGCCTGACAGTATCAGAAAGCAAGAGATGCCAGCAAGTGACTCAGCCAAGACTGCAGCTACACAGCAGTAGCAGTACTGGGGACTGCCCTTCATCCACTGGGAATTTAACACAGACCAAAAATAAACTGCTAATACTGACACGGTGATAGTTTATCTCAAGGCAGTGACTGATTGTAACACATTTTTAAACCTTAGAATATAGATCTCTCTCGTCATCTGATAGATCTGAGTGATTTATATATATATTTAATAGCCTTGGACCTCTCTTCTATACATGCCTATGAAAAGGCCACCATACACATCTTAAGTTTTTTGTTTGTTTTTTTTTCCTGTGGTGAGTTAGGAAAAAAAGAAAAGGAACAGGACGAAGACATTTGATTTTGACAGTATCTATCCTGGCATCTCATGCCAGTACTTGAGAGAGCTAATGGAGAGCGATCACAATGCCAAAGAAACACGAGCAGACAGAAAGAGCTGCTAAGGAATCAGAGTAAGTTGCAAATGTATCCAGACAAGTGATTAGGAACCTCACCTCCTACCCACCAGAAGCCAGGGGCTAGGTTCCTATTGTGCTCAACCTGGGTTGGGACAGACCTTGCCTGTGTCTGAGATGCCCAAACTCCCAGAGAAACCTGGGTGTTTACTTGCAAGCAAAGCCGCATTTTGATTTTGCATGCACCAGTTTTAGCTCAGGATGTCGTTTCTAGGATTCCCCCCAAATCCTGGTGAAACCGAAAAGCCTAAAAAGACAAGCTAAAACTTGGCCGTGGCATTTTCACGAGTGGCTGTTTGTGGGTGTGTACATTGGAAAGGGGCAAAAAAGGACAGCCCCCAAATAGGAAAGCTAGTCCTAACAGCTTCAGGACTACAGTTTCTTGATTTTTCTATTTCACAGTTGGTTGATTTCAAACATTCTAATGGCTGCTTCCTACCCCAGTGCCCATCTGTCTATTTTAATAAATGTTCTTGGTAGCACCTACCTGGCAAGCATTCGAACACCCAGCAGCGCAACCAAATTTCACCCTAAATCAAGGGGCTGGAACAGCAAGCTCCATGGAAATGATGCAATCATCCTTCTCCCACAGCACAGGCACTGGCAGCAGCAGATAGACAGATGGGTAAAGCAGGCAGATAAGAAAATGTGATGGGCCAGCCCCGTCCCTCCCTCTCTCTTTTGTTCTTTCTGTTGAGGTCTGAGCGAGCAAAGAATGGGTTGCTGTAACACCTGAGTGTCCTGTGCAGCCACAGAGGTCTTCTGGGTGGCAGCTGGAAAGATGCAAAGGTTCATCAGCTACCTTGGAGATGCCATGAGATAACTGATGCACTGAAGACACCAGGTAACAACGATCTGCCTCTTGTTAGGGCCCATTTAATATCTTTGATCTGTCTGAGCGTCTCTCTGGATCTAATCAGGGGTGATGGATGCTAACCCTTGCTCCATCCTTCTGTCTCCAGCTGTGCTCCCTCTAATTTCTCACAGGGGACCCAACCATTCCCCTGCAAGTCCTCCGTTCTGTGTGCAGGTGCTGGGACAGGAAGGCGATCAGGTTCCTGCAGACCAGCTTGTGCCATAGCTGAGTCACCAAGGATGGGTACAGGAGGCATACATCATCTCCTTGTGCTCGGAAATATGGACACTGACCTGCTGTGCTCTTACCCCATTGCTTTGTCTAGTTGTTCTAAACAGGTCTGCTCTCTATAATTACCTTGCTACAAGCTGAGTCAGGATGTGAGGTAAAAACCCTGTGTTTCACTTGATCTCCAGCACAAGCAAGTGACCTTTGCTGCCTGCTACTGCTCCTTGTGCCACTTCATACAGGAGGACAGACCTGGCCCAAACCATCTCAAGGTGGTCCCAGCAGGGCTCATCTCTGTTACAAAGCCATGGGAATTCCTCCCAGCACCTTTCGTCTCTCCAGGGCCCTTTGCATCAAATGCATGCCAACACTGCAAGAGGCACTACTAACTTAAATCTGAGGTGAGTGAAGAGATCAGGCCCAAGGAGAGCAGTGAAGCAGTCCATTTAGCAGGGGCTGTAGGTTGTTCTTGGGCAAGGAAAGGCTGCTTTTTGGTGTAAGCCTTTAAACTCCCTCCCTACCAGGGTCAGGTGGTAGAAGAGTACAGAAAACAGCTCAGGACACAGTTAAAATTAAACTCCAGATAAGTATTTGTCATCCTGGAAGAGCTGCTTTCACCCATGGCCTGCTTTCCTCCACATTTCCCTATCCTCTCTTTACCCCAAGAGGTAGCATCCCCGCGTGGTCGCTCTTAACATGGTGGCAGAAGCAGCCCATGTGAACGCTTCTCCTGCTACTGCCCCAAGGAGATGAGTGTTTGGTTAAGTCTTGGCATTTCACCCTTCATCAATACTAAAATTTAGCAAGAAATGTGTACAATGAAGGCTTATGTCTTAGGCCTTTTTCTTATTAATCCTATTACACTTGTCTTTATGAGCTCTCCAAGTTCCTTTTACTCCCTCCGGGGCTTGGCTGCAAATGAGATTTTGCATCTCAGTGTAAAATAACCCGAACATTTTTCTATAAAATTAAATAAAAATCCTCCATCCTGGCAGTGCATGCCCAGAATCCAATTTCTGGAGTCTACATCTTTCCAAGTCCTGCATTGTCTTCTCAACTTCCCTTAGCTTTGGGAACTTGTTTCTTTCATTCCACCTTGATCAGTATCATGAAGAAAAGTAAGGAGCAAACTTTAACCAGCACAGATGAATGAGAAACAGAAAATGTGAGACTGAACTACAGAAGCCTACGACATTTGGTGAATCTCCTCCTATTATATACGTCTCAATTTTCCAATGTTTAAAGCGGAAATAGTGATAGTCCCGCTCTGCAGTGCAGATGGGCTGACTCATTTCGCGTGTGTTCAAGAATACTATGAGGTTCTGTTACAACTAATAGTATCTACAAGCTTATTATTGTGGTTACATGGCATGTGGGTAAGTGTTTTGGCTTCATCTGGACTTTGCAGAATCCTCCTAGCTTTGCAAAAACTGGACTGGGAATTTGTGTAGTTTCCCGAAAATGCCACCATCTTCTCTTTCCTATCTGGCAAAATGATTTTATTTATTTTTCTTGACAAGAGGCCCTCAAGAACAAAGTCCTGATGCCAGATACGTGCTTATGTTCAACAAGGAAGCCATGCCTGCTCTCAAAAAGCTTACCATAATGACAAGAAAAAGCAAAATGAAAAGTATGTTAGAATTCTTAATGCCATCTAGAGTTAGCCAGGCAGAGTTGAATGGCCAGAAATGAAAAATAATGGGTGAGGAAAGTTAATGGCATCACTTCCCAGAGCTCTGGCTGCTTTGAATTTCATCTTTTGGAGAAAGGCAAGTATTGCGTGGAAAGTAATTCCTGGCATATTAAGGAAGGGGGATTTTTACTGTACCATGTTTGAACTGCTTTGGCACTCTAACATTATCATTTACCTTTGATCTGTAAAATCTGAATATGCTAGCAATCCCCCAGCACTGCTCATAATTTGAAGCCTTTAATACCCGATGTGGCAGGATGGCTTGGGATGCAAGAAAAAAAAAACAAAAGCAAGCACAAGTTGCAGGGCTTTAGAGGAACACTGACCTCACCCATAGGAGCTCCTGTTCAACTCAGAGCCTCAGAACTTCCCCAGCAGGTTTCCACCTGCACGAGTGTATTTCTGTTCAGCCGCTGCCAGCATACCGCTGTTTACCATAAAAGTTGACATTTAGACTTGAAAAATTCAGGAAGGAAAGGGGATGATTTAAAAATAAAATGTAATTTACACTAATTATGTTGTTACATAGGATGCTCTGCAAAAAACATTAGCAAGTGAGATCATGTCAGCAAAGCGCAAGATGAACTGTATGGAAGACTTTCACGTCCCCAAGTCAGAAAGCTGTGGCTTCCTGCTGCTTTTCATTTCTTGGCCAATCAATGCTTCATAAAGACTTTGAGCATATAGCCGGAGTACCTCTGCAGTCCTAATGTCTGCAGTATCTAAATAGGAAATCAGCAGTAATATGCTGATATGCACTCACTCCTGTTACAACGCTAGGCACAAAGTGAGGCAGTCCTGAGTCACCTGTAGCAAAACAGTCGAACCAAAGGCTCCCAGAGCTCAGCATCACATCACTGACCACCCTTCATTTCACCTTCAAACCCTGAAACTGCTAAAAAGGAGATAAGCGCTAACTCACAGAGTAGGACATGCATTATTGTCCTTGGTCGGTACCAAAGACTCTTGGTCAGTCCTCTCCTTCTCCCAGTAGTCACACAGTACTTGACGGGGAATTGTGCACATCCGCCTTGCAGTTATCAAGGGCCACCATTAGTGATTGAAAAAGGGTACAGCAAATTCACAAATATTCGGGTAGGTTGGGAAAAACAGTTCTTCAAATAACATCACCATAAGTCTTGATATGATGTTAACGGATCTCTCAGTGCCTTCAGCCCAGATCATCTCAATTTCCATGTCAATACCTTTCGGTTTGCTCTCCTGTAGCTGTGCTGTCTGCCTGGAGGGGAGAGGGGAGAACTTGCTTTTGTCGCTATCCCTGGCTGATCCAGCTCAAGTATTCCAGGGGCTGCATAGAGGCCACTTTGCCATTTAAAACTTGCGTGTAATCCATACCAAGCCTCCCACCTGCACACACGTTCTTACCCTATAGCAGACTTCATCTTATGCAAAGTGGGCCAAGATTAAAGAAATCTCGGAGACAACCATTTCAGTAATCCTGTAGTGAATGCAGAGATAGATAATTTAAGCCTGCATATTTTGGAGGCGCACAAGCTCTCTCAGGAATGTGGGTTGCGGCAAATAGCTCCTGCCACACATTTCCAGCCAGGTTTTCTCCAACATCTGTGCTCCAATTCAGGCAGCAAGTTGCTACCCTCAGAGTCGCCGCCATCCAAGAAATGATCAGCTAACAAACAGATCTGACACTTATATAATTTACATTTTGCAGTATACAAAATCTCAAAGATAGGCTTTGGCTGTTCTCTTTGTGCTTTTTTTTTTTTTCCCTTTCCTGT
The DNA here is from genome assembly GCF_047663525.1 of Anas platyrhynchos. Lineage (NCBI taxonomy): Eukaryota > Metazoa > Chordata > Aves > Anseriformes > Anatidae > Anas > Anas platyrhynchos. The sequence goes on along the minus strand of NC_092587.1, from coordinate 86,039,896 downwards.
TTTGTTTTACAAAACTGTTCACCATCAATCTATCTAAACCACTTCACTGACCACAGGGGCCAGGCAGCTAAGGACTGTGATTATTTGTCAAAGCCTTTATTGTGAAAAAAGCTGACAAAAGTAATTCAACAAATTTTTTGACAAATACATTTGAAAATTGTTAGGCTACCTCAGTTAACCAGATGAATAATGCGAAATGATATGAGGTGAATAATTTATTACAAAATATGGGAAAAAAACACTATATAAATTATTGAATTAATATTATTTGACAAGTGCTTGCCCTTCCCTGAAGTGCAGCTTTCTCTGTGATGGAACATAGCAGCTGTTTAAAAGCAACAATAGTTTAAGGCAGCAAATGAAGAAGAATTGCAAGCACTGAGCGAGTATGAGATTAGGCAGAACGTAATTATCCAGATTGGAATCTGGTTAAAATCAGGAAATAAGGCAAAGTTTCTCATACAAAATATATCATCCAGTAACGACCACAAGTGGTAGAGATACCTTCTCTTGTTTTTCAGCCAAAATGGTCTGTTATTACCTCCACAATTATTCCTTTCTACCTTGCTGGTGGGGTTTTCCCCTCTCTACACCGTGAGGCTACTTTCTTCATGGAATCTGAAACCAAAGCAGCAGCAGCCAGACTGGGCATAACACAAGGCTAAACCAAATTCACCTCTGTGCACAGTTTGAGTTCCAGCTTCCTTCTCCTGTTCGCCAAGGCTCAACCCTGCTCGGCAATACAAATCAGCGCCGAGAGACATCTAGCGGCTGCATTTTGAGTTGCAAATGGGTGTTTGAGGAGCTCACCCGCGGATGGATGGAGGGAAGGAAGGGCACCTCATCATGAACCTCCAAATCAGAGCAGACCTCTCCCGAGGTACCAACCCCACCCATCCTCGAGTAGTTTGTAAGAACTGATGGCAACTCGGAGCATCGGTGGTTGCAGATCTCATGTCTTTTGAGGCAGCTTGTATTTTGGCCGGATGGAGATAAGTGAAAAATGATGAATATTTGCAACGTGCAGAGCTCAGCTCTACATGTATTAGCTCGTAGTTTCCATGTCAGTCCTGATGAGTTAGGAAGGACTGAGCACCTGCTTTTCTCCAGCTCTGTTTCCTTCATTAGTCTTATGGCCAGCAGGATGCCCTTACTCAATGCCATGGAGAAGCACCCTCCATGGTTATTAGTGTGCCTCCAGGAGCTGTTAAAGACACTACCGGCTCCTTCCAAAAGGGCAAATCATAACTGTGACACCTCGCAAAGATTTGCTTCTAGTACCTAAGAGCAGGAGCCGAGCTCGCCTTAAGTTCCACAAGAATTATTCGGGGAATTTATGCTCTTGGGTCCCAGCTCTCGGTCACCGGCAGGGAAACGCAGGACTGTGCAGAAAACAAAATTTACAAATCTCTGTCACCCTATGGGAGCGTTGCAATACTCCCAATTTACACACACACTTTGGATGTGTAAATATTTCAGAGCTGCAGTTTAAGGGCACCAGTGATTTGCACAGCACTATATATCACGGCTTCCCAGAGAGCACAGAGCTACTGGAAAGCAGCACTCGAGTCGGAGGTGGATTTAACATTAGCATCTCAGCACTACACCCGAAGTTTGATTGTTTACGTACATCATGTCAACTGATTTAAAATCTATATTTACACACACCGAGATGGCCTCCACTCATTAATAAATTAAGACACTTGTAAACCACTGGATCTGCAAGCTGGCTTTCTAATTTACTAGCGTCTGGGTATCAGGTTGCCCACCCTTTCTAGGCAAAAGCTGCTGGGTGGAACAAAGCTTTGCTAAACGCTCCACATGCCCCGTAGCTTGTCCATACACCCCTTGCACCGACACTCCTCGTACCTCACCTGTCTGAAGGCTAAAGAAGTCTTTTTGTCCCGAGGGTTATTAGCCTTGGATCTTTTGCCAATACTCCATTCAATCATTTAGATGAGCTTAATGATAAAGGTTAGTTTTTCCAAGAGGAGGCTGGAAACCTACAGCAGTATGGTCTTGGGGGCTAAGGGCTGTGCAGCGAGAGAGCTGCTCGCGAGGGCCCCTTCTGCCATCAGCTCTCCAAGCTCATAACTGCCTTCCTCCCCTGTGCACGAATGATGAAATATTAGAGGCTCTGATCTCTGCCTCATTAAATAGAGAATATTCTCACTCTATCCTGACCCGCGCTAGGGCCAGTTTAAGGAGCAATCCGTCATGAGATCATTAATACAAAGACTTGCTCAGAGGGCAAGGATGTTCATCCAAAATTAATTTCTTAACCTTTTCGGGAAGGACTTTGGAGAGGGTGTTTTACCTTTCCTAACTGGAGGGATCGGTTATATATTTCTGCACCACATTGATGATGGAGTTAGAGCCAAGAGGCCAGCACCATGCTGAGACTTGGCCTCTCCGACGCCTTCCGTGACGCCCAGCAGCGTGTGAGCAGGAGCCCCGGAGATCAGGAAGAAGAGCAACAGCCAGGGATTGAAGCAAAGGTCGGGAAAAGACTGCAATGAATGTAGTTCAAACAGATCAAAGGCACGGGCCCCATAACAGCAGCTTGGCAAGGGGTAGTACAAGGACAGAGTAGAAAACCATGCCCAGAAGTAGACAGATGCTGTGGAAATTTTAATGGGTCTTTGCCATGCTTTCAGGACACAGATCCATACGTCAGACGCAGTAAACTCACAAGTTACATGAGTGACAAATCAGGGGGACTTGCAGTGTTGCTCATAACCATGCTGCAATAAGGCCTGTCCTTTAATATGCAGATCTGCTGTGCTTGGCGTCTGAGCGCTCTCCCTCCTGTCCCTCTCTCCGCTCTTCTCCCACAAAAGGTTTTAATGACAAGAGATACCCACGGTCTGCTGACGAGAGCAAGCTATAACGATGGATGCAGATAGAGAAAGAGAGGGGAAAGGAAGCCTCCAAGACATGTTTTCTCCAAATAGCACACAATCTACACAGACTGCTGCAGAAATGGGATGAATAATAGAATCACAGAATTTTCTCATCCCCTGTCGCTGTCAAATCCCATTAAACTCACTCCAGGTAAAAGGTGCATTATCGACACTGCTAAAACTACAGTACACATCGGGGTTACCATAAACAAATGAAAGAAGATGGGTGTGAGAGACGATAAAGACAAATCGCAAATCATCATCTTCCCAGGAAAGCATCAAGGATATATACTGAGGGCGAGGTGCTATTCCTGAGAACACATAAAAGCTATATCAGGTTAGGACTGGAGCTTGATATTAACCCCCTCATTACTGCTTTTTACCAGGCGTGCTTGCTCTGCTGCTTCTTTTGAGGCTAATGTGCTTTTATACCAAAGGAGATATAGACAACTGGATTAGTGTGGGATTTAGGGAGCAGGCTGTGTACCAGGTGATGTGACAGCAAACAGCTAAATTTAATATGGCAGCTTGATCCATTATGTATTTTATTCCAAGACATGTCCACATGGGCACATGAAACCCGGACTGGATCTTGCATCACAGCAGACGAGGCTCCAGAAGTGTCAGATCTGGGCCGTAAGATGCTGGCATTTTAACAATCATTTTTTCTGTCACTGCGTACACTTTACATGGCTTAGGCTTGTAAATGCACAGAGTCCTTGTTATAAACCACCCTGACCCTAAACTTTAAATAAAGGTCCATATTATTTGGCACCTTCCTGGTATTTTTGCTTGTGAAGCGTTAAGATCTTTGATCGGTTGGTGTTGTTACACCCATTTCCAGAGACTCCAGGCAGGGAATCTGATACAAGCAGGGTTGCCCAGTGAATCAAGAAGGGAGCTGAGGACAGCACCTAGAGCTCCCACCTTGTTCAGATGCTCCTGCAACATTTGGTCAGCTCTGCACCAGAAGAGAGACTTTATCACCACGTGGGCTTGACATTTCCACACACAACCAAAATCCTATTTTGACAGCCCTCTGTCTCAGAGGGGCTCAAACCAGTATGGGTCTCACCAAAGACAAAGTCTGTTGATTACTGCTCTTCCTCAAGAAATTACTGGATGAAGTCAAAGACACGCACAGATAACCGTCCGCAAGCTCTCTGAAACACCTCTCTGCTCCCTCCTGGATCCTATCCAGGTTTAACTTTGTACCTACCCACGCAGACTAATTAGAGGCCCCTTTTTATTGCTTTGAAAATATTACCTCTCTGCCCTACTGGTGATCTGCTGAGCTACAGCAACAGTTCCCAACAGGACCTCCTCGCTCACGCTGATTGCCGTGTGCTGTTCTCCAGCTCAGGACTCCCGTTCACAGCTCGACCCAGAAACCTAGATGTTGCCTGAGAGCACTTTTGCTCTTTGTGCCATCGCTGATTTGAGTATATTTTGAGTAAATAAAGCCCTTGGCCATGGGTTTAGCTAGATGACAACAACACAGCTCATCAGCTGCTTACATACCGAGGTCAGCTGTCCTGTCCCACATCCAACCTTCTGCCATCCACCGCAACGTGAGGCCACAATAAGGCATGCAGGAAGGCTGCTCACCTGCTGCCTCACCCTCAGAGAAACTGTAGATACTAAGAAATGGAAAGCCTCTGTTATGTTTCAGAATAATAATATGGAGAGGGCACGCCTAGTTTGGTACTAAGATGCCTTTTGCATCTCACTGGCCTGATCCCACCATCTCCCCGAAGCTTTACCAGCTCTAAGAGGGACACAGCCCGGTGCTGTTCCAAGAAGCAAGGAGAAGCCTTTACAGAAACAGGCTTTGCAATCATTCTCAATTCATTTAGCATACGGAGCAGCATTCTGGGTGTCACGTCTCCCAGCTGGTGGCCAGACACTACAGTGGATGCGACCAACTGGCCACGGTCCTTCAGCCTGGCAGAGCAGGTTTGTGTGTGTGCATGGCCGAGGCTCAGAGCACCATGCCCAAGTCCTGCGAGCAGATGCCAAGCCAGATGAACCACAGAGGAAATTATCCCCTGGCCAAGCCAGGCAGGGGGATGCCAAAGTTTGGAGAAGAGCACCAGGCAGCCAAGAGGATCTTACACTGATAATAGTCGTCTTTCCCTAAAGATCTCATGTCTTGGTGAGACGGGAAGAAGAGTACACAGCTTTTGTGTTTTAAGTCCAGGCCAAGGGTTCAAGGGATGTGCAACGCCTTTTCTCACCTCCCAGAGAAACACAGGCAGCTTGGTACAGCCCTGGGGACAGGCTAACGTGCCCAGCTCCTGGTTGAAAAATAAGCTTTGTTCAACAAACAGCTTCGCAATCGCTGCGCTGCTTTGTCTAAATGCCTCTCGGTGCCACTTTTTCTTCTATTACTAAAGGAAGGGTTGTGATCTGCTTTCAGACACCGCCGTGAGAGCCATGGAAGCACTATGAGGATACAACACTGCCTAGGAAAAATTACTCGTGGATGCTGAGGACAAGGACAGAGAGGTTGTTAGCACATGTTCAGCCTGGAGAGCTCCACAGGTGGATGTGTCCCCATCAGTGACGAGCACTAAGACCCCCACAGCCTGAGGGGTGTGTTGCATTTAATTGCCTTGCCCAATTGCAGTTGTGTAGTTAATTTGTAGTTCCTCTCTGCTCAGAGTATGACCGCGCTCTCACTCCCATAGTATTACAGCTAAGGACACGATTGCATTTCCAGACAGGCTCCTCACTTCAAAAACACCAATGCGACGCTTTTGCAAGGCGATTATTGAGGGGTACTCTGCCTTTGTAACACACCAAATGCCTGCATGGCTACACACTGATAACATGGAGCCAGCAGCAGCATTGATTAAGTGCCGCTGGCAATCTCACTTCTGGAATAGCAACACTACAGGCCACCAGTGGCCATAATACAGGAATAATTAATAATGATGCTCTCTAATGAACCTGAAAAAACCTCTCTCTTAGCCTTGCCTATCCTGCTCCTCTCTGTGAATCCTAAGAGGAAGCAAAACTCCCAGAGCCAGTGCCTTCAGGAGCACAAAGGCCAGTCTGCCTGCCCTGATCCCCACCAGGCAATATCACTGCAGGCTGCACGCCAGCCAGGCAGAGGCAGGGGGACCACGTTAGCCACGTGCACTGAAAACCCATGGGGTGTACGTTGCGTGCTTAAGACCAAAGGGCTGAGCATGGAGGAGCAGAGGAGTGGCTGTCCTACAAAGCGCTGGTACTTGCACAGGTACTGGTTGGGAATGTGTCCGTCCAGCCCTCACGGGCTGTGTAAAGCAGGCTCACCGTAAGACTAAGTGAAACACAAATTATGCCTTATTTCTATTGTATAAAATAGCTCTGAAATCAAGGAGTCTTTGTTTCTAAATACTCTGTCTTTGCTTCCCCGTACCGACAGTTCAAGCAATCAGGAGTCCTGAGTCTGGCCTCCCAAAACAATGGAAATGAGCTTTCAAGATTTATTTCATTTTTTTTTGAATCACCATGTTATAATTAGGTTGTATTTTCAGGCTTTTCATCACAACACGATAGTAGAAAACCTTCTTCAATGCCCTTTCACCTCCCTCCCTAGCTCTATACCCCCTCCCCCCCCCCAAAAAAAAAAAACACTATAAAAGATGAAAATTAGGCATCTTACTGACATACCTGCAGACACTGAGCTTGAAATGAAACGTGGAATGACGAAGGACTTGGCTAAAGACATGAGAGTCAACAGTAGAAAATTTCCCAAATCCCTGTCCAAATGCAGGCCGTGGCAATTCTTTATCTGCGATGGATGATGCTTTATTGTGCTACACTTGAGCTCTTTCATGCTGCTTTCCTCTCCTCATTAAAGACATTCACGGGGAAAACACCTCTGGACGTTCTTTGTGTATGAGGGAACAAAGTGTCCTCTCCCATGGAGGCAGAAGACAGTATTAGCCAAGCTAAAAGGCCCGAAGTGCCACCTAATTCTAAAATAACAGGGAGTTTTACCTTGACTTATCTCTCATAATCCTGAGCTATTTGTCCTTAAGATGAAATGAAAGATATATCCCATCACCTCCACTGCACGCAAATATCGGAGCTTGTAAAACTACATATTGGCAATGCGGGAGATCCCCTCCCAGAAGAAGGGGATCAAGCCAGGTGAACAGTGACTAAGAATTATTTTTTTTCACAAATTCCCCATATTACGCCTGAAATATACGATGCCCATTAATGGCATATGCAGCAGTGGGAGCCTCAATGATTTCTGAGGCCAACAGATCTCATGCCTCAGGAAGCACAACAATTTCCATGGGGCTCAGGAAGGGAGCCCACAGGCTGTAGCCTTACCCCGAGACGTGCAGAGCCCTCGGCCCCCTGCAACCTTGCAGCAGCTCTCGCCGCACCTCTTGCTTGTCAGGCAGCTCCATCCAGAACCCTTGGCAGGAGGCTGTGCCAATAAATATATTTGCTATTGGCAGGGTATTGCTCTCCCCTGAAATATCACGTAGTTGACCATTAGAGAAGGCAGAGCCTGATCTCGTATGTCAAATCCTATACTCCCGTGAAAAATGAAGGGGCCACTTTGCTCAGCTCCTCTCTTCTCCCACATATCCAGCCAAAACGTTGTCACAAGTGAAATGCCACACGCAGGGCTTGCTTTGCTCTGGAAATAACAGTACCCTAACGCAGCAGAGAGGAGTGGATTGGAGAACGGGAAGGGGACAGGAGAAGCGTGTGCCTACTTGCCCACAGAAACAGCTGAGAACTTCAATTTGAGGCCTCTCATCAGCCCTGACACAAAAATTGCAGCATCAGTTAAATCATAATGAGTTAGTGAAGCGTTTGATGTTCGCAGACTGGAGACCAGGAGCAAAAGTGCAGGTCCGTGCATTTACCTCGCTATGCACAGATGCGGGGTTTGGACCCCAAGGTTTAAGTTCAAGAGTTTCAACAAGAAACTGAAATGCTCAGGGACTGCATAACAGGGGACAAAGCTCTTCCTCTGCACAGTACACGAGCTCTCACCAACCCCTGCCAAAGGTGACTGAAAGCTCTTAACATGCAAAGCCTTGTTTTGGGCAGGCATTAGGTGACCCGTGGGTAGTTAGATTAAGCACAGATACCGGTGGGAACAAGCCCCCAAACCCTGCTTTTATGATCACTGATCAACTTCCTCACTGTGAGGGTAAAGACTTCTGCTAAAAGACAGCAAAAAAGCAAAAGGGGAAGGGAAGGGAAGGGAAGGGAAGGGAAGGGAAGGGAAGGGAAGGGAAGGGAAGGGAAGGGAAGGGAAGGGAAGGGAAGGGAAGGGAAGGGAAGGGAAGGGAAGGGAAGGGAAGGGAAGGGAAGGGAAGGGAAGGGAAGGGAAGGGAAGGGAAGGGAAGGGAAGGGAAGGCTCATGCAGCAGGGTCGGCACACTTGATTCTGGATTTCAGTCACTGTATGGCCTGATTTTCCCTCAGGATGAGTCAAACCCTGGCCAGCTACAACACATCAGCAGAAGAGCCTGCAACCATTTCAGAAGAGTGCTTGATCTCCTGGATTGTCCCAATACGAACACCGCTCAACATTTGCCTCGGGATAGATGCCAGGAGTCCGAGCCAGCCTTCCTGACCCTTCCTTTCCAAGCAAGCCCAGGGTTTGTGGCATTTCTCCCCATGAAACACAGCAGGGACCCCTGGACCTCTTCTCCAGTGGGTCTGACTACTCGGGAAGCCAGACTCCTGCTGCTGGGAGCACCACTGCCACCAACAACAGCAACAGCAATGTGAACCGTGAGCCACAGGGAGCTTGTTTTCTGCAGCAAGGGGTGCTCACAAATCCCCAGGCAGTCAGACAGGTGCTCGGGGGACAGGACTAGATTAGCTCACATTGATAAATGCTCTGTGTGCTCTGATACTCTGAGAAGCCTTTTTTTTTTTTTCTCCTCCTCCATCCCCCTCAAACCTCAGCCTCCTCCCTCGTGCCTGGTTTCATCACAACTCCAGATTGCTCGAACAAGCTGCCTGATAAGCCCACAGATGCCAACAGGAAGCAATGATGTTACAATAAGTGTCACAGGGAAAATGTCAACTGTATCATTATAATGAAGGTCATGTCTCCCTCACAGAGAGCTCAGGGCTCCGCACAACTCACATGTTGTTATTAGGTAGATGCTGACATGTGTAACTCCTACCTTACAAGAGTCACTGCACAGGGAAGAGTGAGGGTGCGTTGGCTCACGACTGCTCTGAGCTTCAGCCTCCGTAGTAGAAAGTGCAGAAAGAGACAATTAACAGGCATTACACAGGTGGGAAATCACAAATACTCCGCTCCCAGCTCCTCACAACAGACAGGATGTATGTGGGATAACAGGGCAAAATCACTGTGTGCAAGCTGGCTGAGGTGACACCAAAGGAAAGCACAAAGCTGGGAGCGGGGCAGGTACAAAAGCAACCAGCCTCCATCCCAAAGTTGACGCTAGTAAATGGCACTTGGATACTCCGTGTAAAACAGCTCGCTGCCTCCCTAATGTAGGGAATCTCCTCCTTTTAAACCGAGCGATAAAAATGATAAAAAGTAGACTGTAAAAAATAAAAGCCTTGAATTAATACTCTAATGAAGTTTTATTATTTTTCTAAAAAAGATTTTGCTCCATGATGAGGAAATATATACTCTCCCTGGCTCTGGCTGGATGCAAGGAAGTGGTGGCAGGGGCAGCAGGGGCCATTTGCGCATGCACACGTGCACGAGATGAAGCCAGACATTGAATGCTGAAGCCTTTTAATTCTCTAGAAAGACACCGTGTTCTTTCCCATCTTCCCTCCATCTCCAAACCTGTCAATATTTTGCTCAATAAGGGCTAAGTTGGCAAGGATTTTTGCATGCACACACTTGCATGCACGCACGCATAGAGCTGGTGGGAGAATATCTGAGATGTCTGACTAATGCATTGCATGACAAAGTACGGTCAGCGATCCACAAGACTGCCCATCAGCCATCCCCTGAGGGAGATGGTCAGGGAAGGGCATCGCTCACAGACCGCCCAAGACCTCAAATCAATATTTGTGTAAAGGCAGAGAGGAAGGCAGGAGCACGGTAGAAGAGTCCTTCAGTCTGAAGAACTGGAGATGGAGGTGTCCAGCTCTTCAGGGGGCAAGAACTATGGTAGCATTGGTGTATCAGCACACTTGGGGGTGGCTGAACATGATTTTAGTCACCCTCCAGTCCAAAAAGCCAAGGGAGAGGTAAAGCAGTGGGACCAGCAGGCTGCAGTTCAAGGATAATTGCACTTCCCTATGATACCGGGTTGCAATTTCTCTGCTCCCTCCCATTCCCACAGTGCCGTGGCGTATCCCCTCCCATCAATTTGTTCCCATATGGGCTGCTGTGAGGCCAATTTGTAGGCTGGGCTCAGCCTGGTACTTTTCACTGCAGACTGAGTCCACTCAGCTGCTTTGGGAAAGGCTATCTTGGGACTGAATATAGAGGGGAACGCACACCCCCATGGCAAGCTGTTTGTATTTTATTTTTGTATGAGCAGGAGAGCCCTGTTTTCATCTTCCATCCACAGGGATGTATTCTTATACCTCTGTAACTAAAAGAATCAACGTCAGCATTTAACAAGCAGTAGGTTAGCATGGTAGAGATGCTCCAAGAAGAAACTAGGATGATTTGGCTTTAATTCTCCCATCCCTGGCAAGTAATCTATAGGGAGACAGGAGGACTTTTTACTCTTGTTTCTATTTTTCCATCCTGGGTTGATCCACCTTCCCTGTCTTTGGTGAGAGCTTTGGAAACAGCATCTGAAGCTCAGAGACAACCTTCAAAAAATCCCTCCCATCTGAAACCCAGCACCAGGGCACACCTCACACGTTCTCTGTAGATAAGGTTGACAAACAGCTGCCACGTCTTGCCCCAGATGGGACAGTACTTCAGAAAGAAGTGCTTAGTGCAATACCTGCTGTTTCCAACAAGCTTTGGTGCTGCTGAAGGAATCTCCAGAAATGGTTAAGTTTGCTTTGAAAGATCAAGTGGCCATTATCTTCCCCACCACTGCACCATCTTGTTACATCTGAACGGTCTAAATACAAAACAAAAAGATGTTTACATGGCTTGAGATGGCTCAGGTAGGGAGAAATCAAGTGAAGCATGCTCAAGAGAGAAAGAAAGGGCTGAGGCTTTCCCTCAGCATGGGGAGGAAGTTGAGAAAGAGGAAGAAGTGGTTTTGGGGTTTGCCAGCAGCCACGTTCAGCATAATGGATTTCTGAGGACTGGTCTTACTCAAAAAAGCGATTCCATGGGAAAGCACAGCCTTTCCCCTCATCACCAGGAAGTCACCAGGGGGCTGGGGCTGCTATCATCCCAAACGACTTCTTTTAGGTCCTGCTGACGTAAGTAGGTTAATCTTGGTGGCTCACAGATTTCTTACTTGGCTCCTGATCTGCAAAGTAATCTGAAATTGACTGCTTCCTCCATTTCCGCCTCTGCTTATTTATTCACTTATTTTAATTTGAAAGAGGATTTAGTGATTCGTGGAAGGCAGGGATCGATAGCACCAGCATGAGCCAAGAACAGCTCGGAGCAACATTCGTCGCATGGCTTCATGATCGACAACGTGCCTCAGCCCTGACCACAGCATGCCCACGGGCAGAGACTTGCTTCCCTGCCCTGGGGCAGGCCAGGCAGTGCCCCCGCTCTGCCACAGCCCCTCCAGCTCTCCCAGTTCCCTCTCCTGCTTCCAATCCACCTTGCATGAAGACTATAAAATGCAAGCCAGAAGGTGAGACTATGGGCTTCCAGATGATAAAATTAAGATGAGATCCACCAAATTCATTTTTATTTGCAATCATAAACCAAGCCTCACTTTACAAGACAGAGAAATTAAAAAGGAAAATGAGAAAGAGTTCAAGTGCATCAGTTACAGGTTGTTAATAGAACCAAAGTATTTTGTACGATTTATATTTTATGAAGCTCTATTTCTGTGCTTTGTACAATAGAGCATCACAATAAATGATTTACCAACTCAGTAAAGGATTCAGCAAACTGATCTCAGCTCATCCTTCAAGAGGCCAAAGAGCCAGGTCTGTCTATGCTACCACTCCCCCAAAAATACTCTTGTGCATTTTAAAACTGTGAAAAACAATGAGCAGTCCTGAATTTTGTTATCTGAGAATTTTCTACTGCATTTTTTCGAATCTTACAGAATAGTGTGCTGCTAGAAATGAAGCAATTCCTTCTGAAAATGACAGGTAACGTTTGAAAATGCACACTGATTACAACTTTCTAGTGAAATACAACTTCTGAACATCAGAATTTTTGATTCCCATAATTCTGACAGAAAAAAAATTACTTAAAAAAAAAAATAGAATTATTGATATTTTTCCTAGAATCCTTTTGCAGCTTTAGGCGTTTTCTCTGGAAGTCCTCAGCTAACTCTACTCCTTCAAAACATGCCTCCGAGGTGGGATTTGCAAGGCTGCTGAGAGGGGGCACGCCAACCTGGTCACAGGGATCAGAAATAGAGGGCACAGAGAGAGCACAGCTCTTGTACTGTTCTTGTGGACACATTGGAAAGCTTGATACCTGCCCTTCTATCCTGCTAGGCCAATTCCCTGCTCTGAGCAGACTTTGCCTGGATTAGAAGAGCAGCCACGGCAATGGCCAGCGATGTTTTTATGATCGCTTGTCTCTCCTTGGGAAATGGAGTTGATATCAGAATAGCCACGCAGCCCTGCGCACCACTTGGCTAAAGCAGTGTCAGCAAGGATCTTCAAATCCCAGGGACCAAATGCCTCCTGTCTGCAGGCCTGGAGGCAACCAGCACTTTAGGCAGGGTCATCATCAGCAAAGCACCGTGTCTCGAGGTCTGAAGGAAGGCACGTGAGCCCAAGATGGATATTGAAGGGGAGCTGAAGAGGCAGCCGCCAAACCCAAGGGCTGGGATTTGAGGCGAGTGCGTTTTACCACTGGTCGAGCTTGTTGCTGTTTTGGTGCAGTTAGCTCCTGTCTGTCACTCCCAATAAAACTGTTATTGATTAGCATGTGACTTTATTGTAGGGAGCTGGCGGGGAGCCAGGGTGGAAGGACTCCAGCGGGAAAAGAGGACGACTCGTCTGGCAGGGAGGGGAGGGAGAGGTGGAGGAGGAGGAGGAAAAGGGAAGCTTGGAGACATAAAATCTTGAAAAGAGTAATTAATTCTGATCGTTACAGCAATCTATTCAGATTTTCAAGAATATTATAAATCAGGTGCCTGTATATCCAGTCCTATTTGCATTCCTGCTGGGATCCTGGTGGGAACTGATCAGCTGAAAGAGCCAGAGCCCTGGGGAAGGACTCGGGCTGAGGGAAAGGAGGATTGCTTTGGCTGCTCGCTTCAGACTGCTCCTGTGCCTGGGACCACAAGAAACCAAGGGGGATGGTCCTTCATCCCACCTCCACTGCTGTCCCCTTTAGGCTGTGCCAAAGGAAAGGGGCAGGTGGCCTGTGAATCTTTCTGGAAGTGAGGAAGCGTTACTGTCTCTCACAGCCCAACAGGAAAGTGGGGAAGGGGGAGAGAAAACAAAAGAAGATCCCTACATAAAAATAGAGAGCAGAAGCATAAGGGTAGAAAATGTATACCTTCTACATCCATTTGGAAAAAGCTTTATTTTTAAAATCAACATTTTTTTTCCTGAAATGTTACGTTCTAATTGCTTTATTACGGGGAAAAAAAAAATCTTTAAAAACCGCTTCATTAACCACGGGATACCATTTTTCATGAACAAATTAAACTCTTTCTTCTTTTCTCTTTAAACTACATCCTCACTCATGAAGGGTTTGAAAAGTCATCTGGAGTCATTAGGAAGAACATAAATAGGGAATGGGAAGAGTAGTGAAAAATCGTTCACTGAAATATATGTCAAAAGGAAGTCCAGCATCACCGAGTAATTTGAGAAAGAGAGGGAAAAAAATCTCAACTAGATAGATTTCTGATGGATTTGCTACTCACACATCTGGAATATATGCACTTAGTACGGAATGCTCCCTTCTGCTACATTTAAAGTGGCCCAGAGCTCTGCAAGCTAGGCAGTGCCTCCCTTGGAGGCTGGTGGGACAGAGAGACTGTGGTCTTGGGGCGAGAGGCACAGAGAGATCAGAACAGGGTAAAGAGTGTTGAAGGTTGGAGGTTTGGGACATTGACTGGACTATACAAAAAAATCATCCACCAACCTTCTGATGTTTATGAGACTTATCCTGACAGTACAAACCCAGATACTAACAAAGACCTAACAGGACCAGTTTGTGCTGCCAGCTGTCCCAAAGTGGTATGGCAGTGACACCAGCAGATGCTCTCCACCCCAGCACCGTGAAGAAGGGTGCAGCTTGCACCCTTGGCTGCATTTTGTGATGATGCACGGGAGCTTTCAGGCAGAGTATGAGCATCAGCTCCACCACAGCATCAGCACAGCACAGTCGGGATCTTATCTGGATCCTCAAGCACCACAATCACCATGTGGAGCCCGTCTGCCACATCTGGCCCTTCCCTCTACCCCAACACAGCGTCTCATGAGACCTTTGCCACCCTCCTTCCTCCACAGTGGCAGAAATATTCTGGAAGGTAATAAAAAGGAGCCCTGCTAATCCATCAGCCCAGATGGCTTCAATCCTTTCCCTGAGTGCATCTGCAGCCACGTTGTGCCAAGGAGGACATTTCCCCGCGGCGCTCTCCACTTGCCTAACATAGGTGTCCAGTGCCATTTGGGACGCCCTGGGGTGCCCAAGGCATCTGCACAGAAATGGCAGACATGACATGGGACTAGAGGAAACCTGTCCCCATCTGTACCAATGGAAAGAAGCCAGGCAGCACCAGAAAGCTACTACAGCACTTGACTCGAGCACCCAACGCTGTTTCCAACCAAAAAAAATGGGAGAGTGGTACGGGATTCTTCCTAGGAGAAAGGACAAAGGAGCCCTCTCTTCCTTCTGCTGACACCTGCTGGACCTTGGCCTTCCCAGCACCACAATTAGAGGCAGTTTCTAGAATATTTTTCCATTAAAGGAGAGGTGAAAAACTAGTGCTGTGTTCTGAGACAAAATGTGGGTGTTACTTCAGTAGAGAAATAAGTCCGCACATGCCCCCAGTGCTCTCTGCTTCCTTCCCTCTGCACCACCTTGCCGTGATTACTGGAAAAGGGCACGGGATGGAAGGGGAGAATTTTTGCTGGAAGTCTCAAATGATAATATGAGTAACTCGCTTGAATGCCTTCTGCTTCTCATTTCTTCCACACTGCTTCCCTCTCCAATACCTGCTTTTGAGATTCAACTTTCATTTTCTGCTGCCTGTTTCCCCCACCACTGCCAGCTCTTAGCTTCATTTACGAGTTTTGATTGCATGTTATTTACTTAGCACCCGTTGATTTGTCCCCTCAGGACTTCTCCATTTTAAGCAAAGAGAAAGTGTATGATTTTAAGTGGACATAATTTTATAAAGGGAAGGAAACAATCATTGCAGTCTCCCCTCTCACTAAAAGAAACAAAAGCAACTCCATCTGGGAGAAGTTTCAGAAGCTGACCACAGCTGAGCCTTATCATAAAATGGTGACCACAAGAAATAGGGTAGGAGACACAAGAAAATACAAGGTACTCACGACAGCATCTTAACTGGTTTAAAGCTACTTAACTCACAGTGTCTTTTAAGATGTATACTAACTGATCATCAAAACCCAGCTTTGACTTGCCATATCCTTCTGGTCCTTCTCTCAACAGAGCCATGAAGTGTACTGAGATGGACTGAATCCAGGTGCTAGGTACAGACACAAGAAAATAGAAGTTCAAAAGATTGACACAGGGTGTGCAGAGCCAGAGAGCCTAAGCTAACCAGAGGTCCTAACACGTTCTCATCAAAACTCAAGACAGAAAATACCAAGTTTCAAGAGGACAGGGGCTACAACACATGAAAAGGGTGCTCCCATCTTATTCCCCTTCACTATTGTCACCAGCACTGGCTTTACTCTGCTGCCTTCTTTGGGAAAGCATCCTACTCAACTAACAAAACCTGCAAGACGGCCAAATTTCTTCATTACCCCAGCACAGCAGAGTTGTTAACAGAAAAAGTGAGCTGGACCATAGCCATTTCTTTGGTTTTATGCTACTTGTAGGTAATACCATATTTCTCAAAGAATCCCACAATCCTAGCACGTGATTTTACCAGGTTTACCAAGTTACTGTGAACACATTTCAGCCTATGGCATACATAAAGACACCTTGATTGGTTTTTAATATATATAAACAACAGAATACCTGCCAAGCTTTGGGACATTTTATTTTCTTTTAAACTCTGAGGGCAAAACATAACAAGACGTAAAAGCCCCACAAGCACATCAGCCTTTCTGTCCACCTCCCTCACCTTCTCTGCAAGGGGTTGAGCAGTTCACAAAATAGCAGGCTGACTCAGCACCATGACTGGACTGGCCTAAGTCTTGACATCCCTTCAAGCCTATCATTTTTGTGGTGACATGGCACATAGCGGGTCATTAGTCACTTAAGTCACACGGCATTTGCAGTGCCCCCAGTGACTGATGACCAATTGGATGACTGATGCTTTAAACAGCAAACATTTGTCATTTTGTTATATCATTGTCTTTTTTTTTATTAAAAAAAATAATCATTTATTTATCTATTTATTTATTAAAATGAGCAAGCAATTTGGCCAAACACACTTATAAGCTTTTAGGATTCATTTTCATTGACAGTCAATGACCTTTCCATACTTATCAAAAGGAAAAAAAAAAAAAAAAAAAAAAAAAGGATATTTCATGTATAGAAAAATGCAATGTACTGACATAACTGCGCATCACTACATATGCTCCTTTTGGACAACCTTCTCCATTTGTCCAGAAAAATGCAGAAGAACTAAAAACTGATACTAAAAGTATCAAGTTGAAAGAACAAGATGTACTTGCTCCTGACAGAAAACATTAATTCTCAGCACTGGGTCATCACATGGGCCCCTTGGTGTCCACTTGAAATCCTCTCTTTTTAATCTGTGCTCTTTTGATGCAGAGTTTTACAGGTAGGATTTTCAAGAGCACACAGCACTGGCTTAGCTTTGACTTCAGTGTGAGGACATGTAGGACACTTTCAAATGTTTTTAAAACCTTTTCTGGCATTCATCATCACCATATATTCTCTCCTGCTCCTTGAGCTTCTCACCACTTGAAGTCCTTCCCTCCCACTCCACAGGTTAGTTTTCTTCCAAGCCTTTTTACTCCAACTTGACTATAATTTAATTCACATCAAGAGAAACAGGTGCAAAAAAAAACCAACAAAGACATGAAGCACCTACGCAGGGTACGAGGAAGTACTTGTGTTTTGAAAACCAGTGGAAGATGTTTTTCAGTTCTCATTTGACAAGAACTGCTTGAAATACCAATACATGCTCCATCCACCACTGGACTAGAAGTTGCTCCATGGAGGAAGAGTTCACTGGCAACAGGAGTAGGACAAGAAAAATTGCCTTGCTTTGAGAGGAGAGAAAGAAGGAGCCACGTGGAATAAAGTGTCCTTCGCCACCCTACAGACAGAGTGCTCAGAGCAGAACTAAAGAAGAGACCTGCAGTGAGCAGACAGCAGTGCATGAGCTGGCTGGTTGGCTGTCTAGCAAGGTGAAGTGATATTGAAGAGGCATTTCCATTGTGAAGACTTTCTTAAAGGTCTACGGTACCTGATGGGAAGAACATTTTTCAAAGATCCAGACAACAAACTGCACTTTCCACAATAAAAAACACAACCATTACGCTCCATTACGGTTATTTTTATTGAAGCCAGTCTAGACACTCAAGCTCTGTTTCCATTCAGCTCCAGATAAATAGAGATCTAGATAAAGATGGAACCACTGGGGATAGACCACGCAACAGCCCAGTCATTATCCTATCTATGACGCTGCCCATAATAGAATAAGCCTTCTAGCTTCCCCTATTCCCAAATGCCCTCCTAGCTTACGGGTTTCCTCTGACTCATACTCTGCATCACCATGTTAAATGGTGTCATCCTCCTCAAATGCGTTTAATATTTGGAAACAAACAAACAGACAAAAAAAAGGGAAGTTGTGCATATTCTTCTCTTGATGAAATGAAATGTACACCACTTGAAAGCTTGTGCTATTCTATATTCAGATCTACCTGAGGTCTTTCAAGTCTACATAATCCTGAAATACCAGACACTTTAAAAAATCCTTTTTTAAATGGTTTTCAGAGTTTGGGAGCATTCAGAAGCCTCTCCCAAGTCTAATATGAGCTTGAAGGTGTCATAGGCTTTAAACAAACACGATTCATGGGTTTTAGTCTTCAAGTAAATACTGCCAGCTAACTTTGAACCCTTTCAAGTTTGGAAATCAATCTCTAGCTGATTTTTGACAGAAAAAGAACCTGAAACCATAAGCCTGGCCTGGCCTGCATTGACACTGTCAGTGGTCTGATGCAATGCAGAGGTTATCACTGAACCTGACTGATCCATGCTATAGAAGCTTCTTACTCTAGAAAGAGCTAGAAACCTTTGAGGCTACCTCAGCCTGTATGTTTCAGGAGGAACTGGACAAACTTATCTAGGATTGATGCTGAGGTTAAGAAATCTATCATGTTTTATTGTTCCTGCTGATGTACGACATGCCATCTTTCATCTCTTTGTAATGCAGAGTGCCTGCATGTTGGCTTACATTATAATGTCAGCTCCACTTTTGCTCCCTCCTCCCCCGACTCCATTTGGCCTGTTTGTACTAAAAATAAAATCAAGATTCATGTCTATGGAAAGACATGGGCGCCAGAGAGAAGAAAACTTGCTGACTAAGACTTGTGACCATAGTTACCACCTTCTACTGCAAGCCTGGAGTATCTCTACTCAAGGAACTTCACTTCTGATTCTGGAAAGTAGGGCAAAATGTTCCAAACTTGAGGAGATTGCCCAATATCAAAGTATTTTCAGCAGTGTAGATTGACACAGATGAGAGGCTTTCATGCATTCCAGGCCCCTGTCTTCACTGTGGCATGAGCAAAGGCAGATGAGGAGGTACAATGGGTGGCTTATTCAGAAAGGACACAGAAACCTAAAGAAAGCTCCTGCATCTATGGTTTTAGGATGCCTCAGATTTGCACCAAGCCTTAGACATCCCTAATATCCATGGTCAATCTCTGTTTGAAAGGCTGACTGGCAGCTTGTCCTTTCCAGATAGCAAGCACATGCATGTAGGAAATTAAAAAAAAAAAAAAAAGGCTTCAGCAGAAGTACATACAAATCTGTTCTGATGGATCAAATGGCAGATATCTGCTCTCTGAATTTGTAACAAAGCTCACCCTTTAGTAGTACCAAAGGGCTCCAGGCCACTGGAGATTTGCCTTTCCAACAGGATTTCTTGTGCTGCTCATCTATAGTCACTCAAGAGCCTGGGGTTCTTCTTTTTGGTTATTGTTCTTTTCTAAAATCAGAGGTCTGTCTTTCTTAAAGTGAAGCTACAGTGTTACAAAGTCCTAATTTATATAATTGCTGTCTATCCTAAAGTTTCCCCTGCAGTTTCAATTACACATCTTGCTTCAATTAAAGCCCTTAATTCTTGTCCCAGGCTGGCACGCAGCACAGCTAACAGTCACGGTTATCCTGCTCTACCCCAAAGCTGGCTGCACAGTCCTGGTGGGATGGCTGAATAGAAAGCGGTTTGAAACCACCTGGGATAAAATGCATCTGTAGAAATGTCAAACATCAATCGTGAGCTACTCCCGCCTTCCTTTTTGCATCTAGAAGGACATGGCTTGAACCAGGGAAACCAAGAAGAGAGTGAGGGGTGCAGAGCAGAAATGAGAGCCCCTGCCTGGCTTTCTGGGTGAAGGACTGAGAGGTGAAGGGCCAGGCTGAAGGCCAGCAGGTCTCCAGGGGAAGAGACTGAGCACTTCAAAAGGACAGCAAGGTGAGGCATGGGGTGGGGTATGGCACGCTGGCAGTAGGGCTGCTTCCATAAAGCAGCCTGTCGTGTAAACAAGATGTACCTTTGACATGATCCCCTCCGGGGCACCAAGGCATGAAGCAGGCAATGTATTTCAAGCCAAACAGGTGATTTGTAGGTGCTAAGTGTTCATAAAGACAAGATTAAAGAGCTCTCTGATAGCAGGGCAGTAAATCATTCCCCACCTGCAGAGTCGAGTGCCGGGCACGGATGCTCCTCCGACCCTGATTAAATAAAGGATGGCTCAGCAAGACGGGGGCTAAAGTTAGCTGACAGCTCTTGAGTGAACTGGTGTCTTGCCTGCTGCCGTTGCAGCTGATGGCTAATTTTCTCCCAGAGGAACCTTTGCAAAAGCTTGTAATTAAAACCGGTGGAAGGCAATCAAGCTCATGGGAAGGCAAGCCCGTCTGTCCACTTTCCCCCAACCATGAGCCTCTTCTGATTGAAAGCCTGCATGGGTCAAAGCTGCTCCTGCTCAGGATGCTTTAAGGACTGTAGCATGGCTGAGTGAACAAAATCGCACAGCCTGGTTCTTTCACTTGCTCCAGTGAAAGAAAGCTAAAAATAAATGTCAAATAACTTCACAAAGTTTGTGCTTTGCAAAAAGCCAACCCTGACAAGTTTTGAGTGCCATCTGTGCAGTTCTGAGGGTCACACACACACACACACGTATACGTATGTCTGTGTACATGATTTTATAGCATCCCAAGCTCTCCCCTGGGAACCGTGCTTTCTACTACCCAGTTAGATGCGTAAGAATAATCATCCGAGTGCTACAACCTGGGAAGCGATGGCCCAGAGGAGGGAGGTTTTGCAGCTCAGAGTTCAAGTAGCAGAACCCAGGCTGCATCAACTCCCATGCCTCCTTCTTAACCAAGTGCATGTTTAGACTAAAGAATCAGGTTTTGTTTTAAATTACCTATTTTACTAGCCTAGATAGGACCCAAAAGAACTCAGTGGAAGGGAAACTTAATGGGACCTCATTAGATTGTTATAACATTTTTTCTGCACTGTGCTATTAGCTCTTTAAAATAGATTATTGGATGGAACGCACTTCGCAGATTTAAATTACTTGTGTCTCTTGCCTTACCTGAGTTATTTCTTTTATTTTTTACTCATCTGGGTTTTTTGCACTAGATTGGTCAGATTTTTCTTTTCCACTTCCAGATTCACAGATAATTGTAGAAAGAAAAAAAGAAAAAACTATCATGGCATTATTGGGTTACCAGATCCCTAGTGTCACTGTTAATCCTAAACACAAAAATCTTCCTAATTGATGGGTGCTAATTTTGGAATATTCCACTGTAAATTTAGCCAATGGAGGTTCTTTTTAAACAGGTTTTACAGGGGCGACATAATAACAAGATCGGTACTCTTGTTTTTCTTCCTCCCTTTGCCACTGCTCCAAAGTTAGAAATACCCAAGGACCACCCAAGTCCCAGAGATGGATTTACAATGGCAACATTCCCTAACGTGGGGTGTGCTCAGATTTGGGCTACCGTAAGGAAGGAAAGACAGAGTGGAGCATTGGCTGGTTTGGATCAGGTACTTCATTTCCAGCCAAGCTCTAAAATTCCCCCTGTAGCTTTGTTACAAAGGCTTTGGCACTAAGCTTCAGGCCAAGAATGGAGCTGGTTCCTCTTTCACTTGAAAAGCCAGTTTCTCTTTCACGCGTTCCAGGGATAGCTCAAAGATACAATCAATGAAAACATGAAAATAGGTAGAATAAGGAAAATAAGGGACCTAAAAGCTGAGAAGTCCCGTGTGGTTGCTTTTCCTGAAAGCTGTCTGCTTGTTTTGATGCTCTTCCAACTACTTAATTATCTGCACGGAAAAAAACAACAACCAACAAACCAACAATAACGGCAGCTGCTGCCTCACAGCTCATGATGTCTTATGTTTAGCGTCTTGTGTCCACACTTTCCTGAAGCAGATCAAGAACATGTGTGGAAAAAACTTAGAGTATTCTCCTCCCGCCAGCATTTCCCACTTTTCACAGTACCATGCAAGTGAATTTTCCTTTTCCCTTCCCTTCTGCCTCATCGTTGACCCAACACATCAAGAACCTGACTTTACGTTGTGTTGCCCTCCGGTGTGATCCTCATTTCACTAACCCTGTGGTATGACTGCTTGTCATTGCTCATTTACACACGCAGGCACAAATGTACATTGCAGAACTCGTGCAAACAAAACCTTGGCCATGATAGGAGGTATTCTGCAGAAGAGAACTGCAGGACTCCTTCCGTGCCTACCTGTCCAAGCTGCTACTTCAGCACAGCAGCCTTTCCATGCTCATCCCCTGCTTGGAACTGAAGACTTGCATTAGGTTATGGACCTGCATTTCAGCATCAGGACACCAGCTGACTGCTGCCTTGCACCTCCGATGTAAACAGCGGTAGAAATTACACAATTTGATATCAAGTCAATATTTGCCACTTTCTAGTCCTATTTGAAGAGGACTTCTCCTCACTCAGGGGTCAGGATGGGTCAAGGTTGCGCTCAGGCTCCCGTGCCCTACTCTAATCCCTGAGCATTTGTTTCATTTTAACCAAACACATAAAAACATTGGCGCGTTGACATTATTGAAATGTTTACTCCCCAGCACGAGCCTTGGTAGTTTACCAAATCCCGATCTTTAGCCCTGAATTCTGGAACAGGCCTTGGGCAGGTCTGACCTAATATCTACGGATGCATTCACTGACTCAGACCCAGCTGGTAGCTGTTTACATTCCTTCTCCTGTTCTCAAGCATCAGTTTACACGCACCTACAAAGGACAACAGAAAGCAGGGATAAAGCCAGGCAAAGATACAGAGTGAGAAACGTGAGGACGAGATGGCCAGGCACAGGCAGCCACTTCTCAGAGCAAACTTCTCCCCAGGGTACGCAAGAGGCATCGGGCTCATCCCACTGGCATCCACCTGTGTGAGGGGTGGAAGCGAGTACCCCAGAGGAGCTACACATATATCTTCCAAAAAACAGGTTGCCTCCCAGTCTGGAGGAAAGAGAGTGTGTCCTTTCCGGCTGAGCCCTCGGCCTCCCCGCGAAGGAGAGCGCTCGCCCTTTTTCTGTGGGGACAGGGCAGATGAATGCCTCGGAGGCTACACAAAGGCGTTTTTGCTCGCCGGATCAGCAGGGACCACCTACGGATCTTGGATGGTTCCTTCGAAAGCCGTGACGAGGGCCCCAGCAGCAGCCTGCCCCTCTGTTCCCGTGCCCGCCACCCCCGCCAGCTGCCCCTGCCAAGGACAAGGGGCCTCCGAGCTGCCCCCGTCCCACTCGGCTCCCTGCATCTCTCCCCGCTGATTTACGCATCTCCGTGATGTTATTCATCAGCTCCTCCGTAATTAATCAGCCGCGGAGCTTGGCAGCACTAAATGAGCAGCCTGTCCCCAGCGTTCCCACCACCAGCAGCCCCCTCCCCGGCCGGCTCCGTGCTTTATCGCGCAGCACAACCAGAGCCTGCCTTCAGCTGGCTCCTCCTAACAGCAGCCAGGGGGGCTTTTCAAATGATCTCATCTCACCAGGAGAGCAGGCACTCATCCTGCCAGGCTGGCAGGAAGAGAGGAATTAGCATCCAGGTAAATGCCAGCTTCCTGCCAGTTATCCCACCAGCCACCTGGCTAAAGAGCTGCAGCCGCTCGGCGATTAAATAGCTTGCTGTTCGTCGCTTCCCCAGCTCTTCCTGCCCCTGCCACCCCCAGCCTGTCACCTCTCCCCCTTCCTTCAGATGCCTTTCTCTTATTTTCTTCCCCATGCCTCTCGCCCCAGCATATTCCCCTCCCAACTCTTCTCTGCTTTCCAGTGCCTTTTTCACACGTTGCCTTCTTCCATTCATCTACTTTTGCTTCTTCTCTCCTTTTCCCCCCCCCTCCCTCCTCACATAAGCCTCAGATCAAGGACATTGCATGCAAATAAAACTGTGTTGTTTTCTAGAGCAAAGCCGTAAGAAGAACCTGAGCTCCGCAGTCCTTCGGCTCAAATCTATCAGATATCAGACCGCAGATCCTAATCCGCTAATAAAGTTTTGGCTCAGAGTCAGATTAAAAAGCAAGGCTCAGGAGACACGGGTTGTGTTCCTGGATAGGGCATGCAAGGACTGAGACGCTATTAGCGAGACACGCTGCACCTCAATTTACCTGTCATTAAAATATAGAGAACAGAGATGCCCACTGACCCAAAGCGATGCAGTGCCCATGTTTGTAAAAGCACTCACACGCTCGAGGTCAAAGTGGAAGTCTTTAGGGAATGCCTATAAATTTATAAGTCTCTCACCCTCTCTCCCAGCATTCAGGCTAGTATTGAAAACCCACTTTTCCGCATCAACCTGCGGGAAACAAGGTGGGGACTGCACCATTAGGAAACCCTGACTTCACCACCGTAGCTTTATTCCTGTTCTGTTCATACAAAAGGCCCCCCTGTGGGAAACATGCCTTAAAAAGGCTTTCACGAGAGCCAGATCACTGATTAATACCAGCCCCCTCTCTTGACTGCTGCACGTAGGTAAAACCAAGTAAAACCAGTGATGAGATGTTTTTGTTTCTCGGGGATTCCTAGCTAGCTGTCCTATGCTTTCCCCTTGCGCCTCCTTACATCCTTCTCTCTTTCTCCGTAGGACTTCTGCTCTCTCAGGGGATTCCTGGAAAGGGTGCAAACAGCAGATCAAAAAGCATTTGAGAAATATAGTTGGGCCTAAAAGTCTCAGGTGGAAGGAACGTTATCCAAAACTGGAACTAATTATTTGGTGGATTAAGGCCACTGGCTGGGTCTGCAGAATTAGCAGATGGACAAGAATGTGGCGGAGTCCTTTTTCGGGATGGATAACATGGTGTGAACATCTGTCTGCTGCAAACAGGAATATGTTCCAGGTCCGCACGGTCTCAAAAGCCAGAGTGCAACCTCCTACTTAAACACAGCTCACAGAAACCAAAACTGCAAAGGGGGGCGGGGGGGGTGGGTTCATCTGGTGAGATCAAAGGGATGGGATTTGGCTTTGCATAAGTGGTTTGGATGAGCCTTGCAGCATTAAAAAGGGAGGGCAGCCCGGATAGAGCTAGCAAAGTCATTGCTATAAAGACATAGCTTCACAAAACCTTTTGCCACTACGTTATGAGTTTCAATCCTGTGCCTTCTGCTGGCACAACAAAATCGTTACCGTTGCCATCCGACTGCTCTGCGGTGGTCTCTGCGTGAAGTAAGATTTGTGGCCTTGAGCCAAATCCCAGCCAGCACATTTAACTCACTGGTAGCACCGGGCCTGTGCGTAGCTGATCCAGGACTACCAGCCTGCAGTAAGGTCGGAGCAAATGGACACCAACTGGAGCTCACCCCTATAGGGGGTTGCAGTGGCTGGGGTAGGTCCATTCATGGAAAAACTCAAGTCGTTGATACATGGAGGTTTGTAAAGACATGCAACATGTCTACCAGCAAAAGATTCACACGTTTTTCAGCAGCAAACACAGAGAATAGAGGGGTTGCTCCTTCTCCTGTGTGTTTTGAACTCCATCCATCCCCCGGGTAGCAAAAAGGGGGCACCCATTTTGCAGAGGGCCGTGGCAGAGCTCCCCAGGCAGCCGCCCACCTCCCGTTTCCAGGGCTTGCAGCTCATCTCCTTCCCTGCCACGGCCGTTTCCCCAGAGGGCCCAGACACATCACAACTTCTTAGCAGCCCGAAGGAAGCGGCGGAGGAGGGCTGTCCGAGAATGACAAACGGGATTAGGCTGCTGGCATGCAGGGCGGCAGCCGGAGCCGGGGCTACTATTTACAAGGGATGCTGCTCGCAAAAGGCAAACATCTCCCCATGCCCCATGGGGGATCTGCTCTAACCAACCTGTCGTGTGACACTGAAGGCAGGTGATTAATCTCCCATCACGCCACCTGTCTGCACCACCCTTTTCCCTTATTCACCATTGTCCCTCCGGTCCCTCATCGGCAGCATTTACGGAAAAGGGGAGCAATGTTTAGCACTGCCACCTATTGGCACTTGCCCTGCAGGAAGAAGTGGACGATGAGACAATGTAAATGCCCCAAAACATCACCCTCTCTGTAAAATTATAGGCCCTTTGATGCTCTGTGTGTCAGCACACCACCCACAATCCTGGACTGATCTGCAAACTAGTTAGGGGCCAAGCTACATGGGAAACATGGGAAATGATGTTCTACTCAGCCAGCCCCCTTGCTAATGGGTTACTGCTTTTTTTTTCCCTACTTGCAGGACCCACAACCAACACTGTGTGGATAGACCAACTCGCATGGAGGCATCTCGTGGATCTTTGATACCACCCAGCCTCGTGCGTTTTGGACGTACCCTGCAGGCCCTCAAGATCAGCACGGAGCTCTCCACCTAAGTACCAGAAGCCAGTCTTACAGGGCACTCAGGGGACATCTGCAGTGAACTAAATTCGGGCTATCTGGCACAATTCCCTATTAAGGTCAACTTTACCTAGCTCTAGCCATTCGGGCAAAAGGTCGCTTTTCCTGCTGCGCTCTGTAACACACACACACACACAAACACGACGCAGAAAACATTTTTGAGATTTCAGGTAAATCTACTCCCTGCTTCAGAGCTCAAAAGGTCAGGCTCGAGGTGGGGTTTGAAACCAGTGCAGGAATAAAGAGGAGGTAGGAGAGTCGCTGGTCCACAGCTGGGGACGCTGACAGAGCTTTGTCCGGGCAGCTCTGAACTGAAAAACCGTGAGGGCTGCAGGGCAGGCAGGAGGGCACGGGCAGACTTCTCGAGGCAGGCAAAGCTGTTTGCACGTCCGCTGTGCAGGACATGCTGGGCTGCAGTCACTGATGCAAGTCTCTACTTTAATAAAAATCAAAACCCTGCCCTAATAAAACAGCTGAAAAGAAAGCCATCCCTTGTTCTTTAAAGCTGACCTTTCCCGTTCCCGGCATAGTTAGATCCCTTACAAGATTTGGTATGTTCAAGAAGAATTTTTTTAATACATTTTTACAAACACGTTCTGCATGACCGCTTCCACTAATCGTGCCGACAGTGGCGATCAATGCCTTTAAAGGAGATTTGTGGAAACCACAAAGAGTCAAATGCTGCCACTATGGAGATAAATGCCCCTTCAGTTCCTCAGCTGCCGCTCACCACAACACACCTCCTCAGGGGAAGGTTTTACTCCAGACCCAGCCTATTATTCTGCTGGGGCAGAAGTTCAGGACTGACTGTCAAGGAACCACTTCCCACCTTGCTTTATGGCTCAACAGAAAGGCCTGCGCTTCAAGCGCCGCGCAACACCCTCTAACACCACGCTGGATTATTCATTCAGCATCGATCCAGAGGAAGCACGCACACCACTTCCTCGAGCACCCTGCTTTTGAAGGTCTCCCATTCTCTGTATCGACCGGGCTGAAGGTTGCTCAAATTAGCAAGAAGAAACAAAATCTCAGCTCCACTGAATGGCTAAGGAACATGAAAAAAAAAAAAATATATATATATATATACAATTCATTGTTTTTAACTGGGATCCAGATTCTGGTACATTCTGCCTGATTATCCCTTTATACATGAAACTTTTTCACCCATCTCTTTTTGTAAGCCAGTCCAGGAAGCGAGTAATCTGGACAGAGGCTTCTGAGCTCAAACCAGATAACAAATTAAGCCATTCAAGATTAAATGCATTACTCTGCCTGCTTCCCACTATTTTAAAGGCCAGAGTTCTATAAACCGCTACCAGATGTTTTAATTAGCAAAACTCAACAGCATATTCCTGCACAGCATGTTCCAGAAGGGATACTGAAGCAACAACGCTTAAAAAAAAAGGCATGTTTCATTATACATCTATTACTGCTTCCCCTGCACTCTGCCCACGAGCCCGTCTTTCCTAGGACTTGTTCCAAAATATTACTTACTTCAAGTAGATTTTTTTTTTCGTTCTTTACTGTTCCCTGAAAACCTTTTTAAATATATTCCACTGGTGTTTCTCAACTTCCCCTGCTCAATCAATCTTTGCCCCAGCCCAAATCTATTTCACTTCACTTGAAGAAACTAACTCTACCTTCTGATCCAACAAACACTATTAGAGAAGCAGCAGCTGAATATTTTGCAGTCTGTTTGAACCCATGGACACAGCAAGGGAAAAAAAAATAATAAAATAATTAGTAGTTCACCTAAAACATTCCCAATATAGTGTTTCTTGTTCAGGCTACACAGAACCCACCGAGGAATGAATGAAGCAGTATGATATAGTGGCAGCTCTCTTACTTCATAGCTAGTGAAGACATCAATATAAGATTTTGTCTAAGTGCTCTGTGTGTATGCAAGTGTGTAACAAAGGGGATTTCAGGGAACAACATCAAACAAAACAAGAACATACATACTTATAAATATAGTTAATCAAGATAATACTGGTAAGCAGAGGCTACTTAGGTACTATATGTTGAAAAACAGAGGTAGTGACCATCATAAAGGACTTTGTACCTTTCTCCTACGAGCTCTGTTTTGCCCTCAGCCTGAGTTCCCACCTGCCTGTCTCTGCAGGATTGGTGATAGCTACTGAAATCCCCCTCGATGGCTACTGGGCAGGTGCTGTGTGTTTTCTGCTCTGGCATCTTGCGGTGCCGTGCTTGGTGATAGCTTTTGCACTGTCCACACTTCGCACAAGAGGGAAATATGTCTGAGGATTTTCCTGAAGGTTATGAAGTTCTGTGGAGGATGGCTATCCCCCAGGCAGGAGCTGTCCCTGATACCAAGATTATATTGTTTTTTTCCAGCATCTGCAGAGTTCTGACCATGGTGTTTTCTTCCTTATAAAACCTTCATAGTTGAGCAGGCAGTTTTGAAAGGCTTGGACTGATAAAAATGGAAAGATACAGCAAAATAATACCACCAAAAGCGCATCCGTACTGGAAGAAATACATATCCAAGATTTCCTTCTCTTTTCTACAGTGATAAGAGCGGTAAGGAAATTTGAAACAGAAGCCAGCACACAACTAAACATTTACTACTTAAAATCTTTAAAAGTGGAAGATTAAGACAGACAAAGAAAACACATTGAAGTCGCATTGAAGTGTTAGTTAATAAAACCCAATTACTTTCTGAAAAAAAAACAAACGTAATCTAATAGCCAATTCTTACACTATGTTCTTGGAAATCCAGTAGTTCTTTATTTCTGCATCTTTCCAGGAATGGAGTGAGTTGGGGCAATCCGCATGCTTGTTCCTCACCTTCCCCTCCTGCTCTTGCCCCTTGTTTATCATTCCCTCTGTCTGCTTCAGTGGCTTATTTCTGGTTTCTCCTGTCCTTTGGAGTTATCAGAAGTAAGACACAAGATTGATTCTTCAGGTCAAACTGTTCCTCATCAATTATAGTAAACAAACCAGGAACGTGTTTTCAAGTCAGTCAGCCTCCTTTCCCTCTCTTACACACACACATGCACAGATGTCCTTCTGCTTCCAAGGAAAACAATCTAAAACAGGTCATTTGTTATTTTCCCTTTAAAGACAACCATGGTCACATTTCTCTGGTTTAGTAACCCCTAGGGAAGGCAGCATCTCTTGACATGAAATGGTAGCAGGTATTCATACAGACGGACACGATTACAGGTACAAAACCTAAATGTACCTGTTGCTGGAAAATCATAAGTTTTTGTTCATTTCCAAAGAAAGAAATAGAAAAGAAATGTGAATTAAAGCTTTCAAGTCAGAAAGCCAAGAGCAAAGAGGTTGGCTTCCAAAAGGGCTATGAGGAAATAGCAGAAAGATGCTAGGTACAGAATGAGGGAGCAAAACAGGAAATAAGAAGGGAGAAAGGGGTAAAATAAAGTGACTTTTATTTATTCTTAACTTTCCTTTTGTTACTTTCCTTGGCTGCTCACAGTAGGGCCTTTTCCCTCAGCAACTCCTGCTAGCTCCAACCATCTCTAGTGAGTTTTCCACCAGTATTTCCCATCCCATCCAGCAGAATACTACCTCTCCCCTTCAGTCAGGGCTGCACAAGTGCCTGAACCACCAGAGGCTGGTGGTGCAAGGCAGCCAGTGCTGCAATGCTGCTGCCAATAGCACCAATGGCTGATTTTTGCCCAGGGCTAACACTGCTGCTGCAGGGTGCTACCTACCTGGGAGCCCTTGGTTGATTATGGCCCTAGGGGAGCCAAAAGTGGGCCCATCCTGTCCCTGACGCCTGCCAACAGATGCATCCACTTCCAGGGGAGGCTTCTGTCCTCACCTTTTCAAAGGGTCATGATGACTTGCAGTCATATTGAGCTACTGAAGCTCCAACACTTTCTCTGCTGCAGCACGGTAACATTATATTCTATTTCTGCACTACCAGCTTCTAGGGGAAACACAATTACAAGCACTTTTTCTGGGTCAAGCCAGCTGCTACGCTCTCTCTGACCATAAGGCAAAGCCACTGACCATTTGCATTTAGGACAAGACCGCCTGCACGAAGCTGGGAATGCTGCTGCCATCACGCACACAGCACTATGACCTCCCGACAGCATCACTGGGGAGCTAAAATATTAGATATTCAGATATAAGAAGGGTGTTAAAGGTGATGAGAAATGCTTGTTTTAAAATCCAACTCATGTACAGGATCTAGGCTCCTCTCTGTGATGGTGGTAAGGTAAAGGCAAGACTGCTCTACAGCCCAATTGCCTTCAGGAATAACGAAGGCCAGAGGGGAGCCAAGAACAAAACCCAATTAAGTAGCACTGAGCTGCAGCCACACTGGAAGGTGCATCTCCTTTGGCCATCCAAAGCAGCAGAAGAGAAAAAAAAAACAGAGACCACCAAATCCTGCCTTTCTCCACCACTACCCAGGTACTGATGCTCAACACGGGGCTTCCTGGAGCAGGCAGTGGCTGGCTGTCATCATCACTACCAAAAATCCCTTCCCCACCACTTTCACTCTACTTGTTCAGTCCTTTTCAGGAATCGTGTATTTGACCTCTTGCTACGGGCTGCCTCATCTCACAGTTTCTGTGAGCTCGGTGGCAATACAAATACCTGCCTAACTTGCATATGTAGTTTCCATGACAATCAGGCACATGAATTTGAGGGATCCTTAGCAGACAACAGCGATGCTCAAATAAGCCTGGGCTGTTCTTAAAAGTGCTCAACTAGTGTGCTATTGAATACCTGCCAAAAGTGGAGTAGATCCATGAGGCTCTGCAAGCCCTCTAAATGGCGAAACTTGTTATAAAACTGCAGCGAAGTATGTGAGAGCAAAACCCTAAAACCTAAACAAGTCCTGACTCCAGACTTTTCACGACTTATGTCTTTTTTCCCCCCTTTCTTCCTTTCATTTAATAATATAAAAAATTAATAAGTAGAATGTTCTGTAGTAACTTTGAAAGAAGTAATTTAATAAAAAAAAATTCAGAGTGCCTCAAGTTAATTTAATTCAATCTAAGGCTCGTGCTGCTGCCAAATTGCACATTTCAAAACTGCATAGCCAAAGAACTTTAGGTGCCCTCTGAGAAAGCCTGCAGTGAAAGAAAAGGCAGAGAAAAAAAAAAGACCCATGAAAGCAAATGAAGTCAAAAATCTTGTTGAGGGGTTGGAGGGAAAAGAGAAGGAAAAGGAAGTTTCAATTAATGCGTGAGTGATTCAGTGCTTAAGAATGATAGGTAAAAGTGTCACCGGCATTTATTTAATTATTTAGTACCCTTTGAAGGGAAGGGAGAGTAGGTCAAGCTAGCCGAGATGAGGAGTGCTACCTGCTCATCAGTAAAGAATAACTAGCTTGGAAAGTGACGGTACAGCACAGCAACAGAATCCTGAGGGTCAAAGCTTGAGGCAAGAGAAATCAAGGCGCTCTGGAATAAATTCTGCCCTGAGATGTATTCAGCAAAGGTTCGCAGGCTGTAGCAGGAGCTCCGTAGACATGCATCCCAGGACATAATCCAGTCTAGAAGGGTAAACACACTTTATGGGTCTGACCCACTCATACTGAAACAAAACCACTGTGGAAGGAGGACTGATTACAGTAAGCTGATGACTAGGGTCTAAGATAACTAAGTGGCCACAGTGGACAGAAAATAGGTAAGAAAACATCACAGAAATGTTCAATTCAGTGCTGTAATGTCATACATGTACGTCCTACACCAAAAAAGAGTCTGGGAATGAGGCAATAGTATGCACCTTTGGTCTCAACGTTTTATTCGAGAAAAACAACACAAGACGCATTCCCAAACCAAAATATTTTTCACAATTCTCTATCCCTGTAAGTCCACAGTTCACATTGCCACCATATTGTCCTCCTAAGTTCATCTGCTAAAAACCTACACTGCAAAACTTGTCACATGAGACACCATATATAGGTTATGAATAACGTTGGTAGCAAACAGATTCTTCCATCTCACAATTACTGGCACAGCTAGCACACCTACCTATCATCACCTCTGTCCTCTCTAGCCCCTGGGCCCCTCTTGGTGTCATCCATCTGTTTACAACAGGGGGGTTTAGGTGTTAAGCCCTTCAGAGCAGGGAGTGCTGATTATTATAAATCTGCGCCAACATGTCTCCACGGGCTCAAAACTTATGAAAAAGATTACGACCTGACTGCCAGTAATACCAGAGGAGTGGATTTGATGACCC
Source organism: Anas platyrhynchos (assembly GCF_047663525.1). Taxonomy (NCBI): domain Eukaryota; kingdom Metazoa; phylum Chordata; class Aves; order Anseriformes; family Anatidae; genus Anas; species Anas platyrhynchos. Next base: position 86,007,504 of record NC_092587.1, on the reverse strand, counting down.
AAAGAGTTCCTTTTGAGCCCTGTGCTCCTAGACTGCTAGTGCACCGCTTCTACTATTGGTCCTAATCTTCTTGTTCACCTCTTTGAGCAAGTGAGAGTAAATTCTACTAGCTTGCCTGAAGTTCAAGGTTACAACAGCTTTGGTTGTGAAAGTATTTCATCCTAAATAAGCAATACAGTTTTGACCAAAGGCCTTAGACTGTCTACTCCAATTTCCTCTTAAGAGGGATACGGGTTGAGCTGGATGTCATTGGAAAGTCAGTACTTTCAACAAGATTTTTGATAAGGCCTTATAATTAACCAATGACCTTGATGTTATCATACCAACTGGGGACATTTGCCATTGTAACAAATACCTAAGTTAGTATCAGAAGATTGGCCGGTATTCTTTCTACGTATGAAAGTATATGAACAGAGAGAAATATAACATTGTTATATACGTGTATTTTTAAAATAAAGATATAAACATTTGGGTTATATACAGGTATATAAATATCAGTGCTTCCCAGCTTATGGTGTTTCAATGGGTGTTTTAACTTTTTACCCACATACTCTGTGCCTTGGGTCTTTCGGAGTCTACTTCACCCATATCTTATGTGCTTCATCACAAAAGCCAGCTATAACAGATGATGACCAAGATCTTAAAAAAAATGCATAGGCTTACCTAGGAAACAAAGTTCCCAGTTACAAGGAAAAAAGGGTGCAATCTTGATCCCAGATTCACCCAGTTTTATACAGTCTTTGTTCTGCATCCCCCATGCTCAACAAGCTGATCCCTTGTTTGCAACTCAGAACTGTCTCTTCCTGAGCTATAAAGAGCCCAACAATTTTCATTGACAATCAATAGTATGGCAACAGATCCAGGTCCAGCAAAATAGATTCATAATATACACACTACTATTTACTGGCTTTTCTAATATTTACCGTGGTATCCAAAAGGGCTTTACATGCATCTCCGAAGTTATCCCCCCATTTGGCATCTAGGGACCAGAAGTCCATATCCTCAAAGATAATTAGATACTTAATGATCTACGTGTCTATTTACTTTTTGAGGATCTTGGCTGCAGAGAATATTAAGCGACTTTCCCAAATGTCATACAAAAAGGTTGTGGTAGCGCCTTCAAAAAAAAAAAAAAAAAAAGGAAGAAGAATAAAAAAACAACCCACGGAACCAGAAACCAATCTCCTAAATCCATATACTTTGTCTTAACTACTATCCTTGTGAATTACACTGTTATATAATGTAATTAGGAGAAAATAGCAAGTTCTATTCTAGGAACTTCTAATCAGCAACAAGCACTGCACTCCTAACGATCTCATTAGAAAAGAAATGCATAATTGCATGGTAGCACCATCTAGCAAACTACACCTCCAGCCACAGGGGCAGCCCTTCCCCAGGTAGACAGCACAACTTCGAGCAAGACCAATTCTCCATCAAATAAAGAGCGCTTAAGAATCTTGTCTATTCTAAACAGGAGGTAAAGGCTTTGAAAAAAAAAAAAAAAAAAAAGTGAAAGAAGGAAACGAAAACTTTCTTACTGATGTGGTGCTTGTTGGAAGTATGAACATTAGGCTGGTATTTAGCTGTTATCCTTGACTATATATACATATAGTCAATATATTTATATATTATATATAAAACTATATATAGTTTTATAAGCAAAGCCTGCTGGTGGTAGGAACAGACCTAGAGACCACAGACTTGCAGGCAGCTTGGATTTCAATCTAATCTTAGCAAATACATCCACGTCCAGTCACTGCTACATACATTTTACTTACATTATATGGTGCTTGATGCTATAGGGAATGATATGACCCAACTCCGTCTCAGGAAAAGAGAGCAAGCTGGTTCAAACTCCCAGTCAGAGCAGACTTTCAGAATTATCAATAGCAGACATTACAGACCAGGGCTGAGCTGTAAAACCTGACTTCAGTTTGTAGTCCCCTATAACGTGGTGTGGCTTGGGTTTTGTGTCCAAAATCATTTCTGGATGTCGTATAGCACTCTCCTTAGAAGCCCCTACTTGAGCAGGAAAGTCTGAGTTGCCATGGCAGAGATCACAGCTACAACTGGAGGGGGAAGGTGCCGTGAGATCTGTACAGAATAATGCTTGTGGTACGTGGGGAGACAACTTAAGGCTCTCAAAACAGACATAGCCCCTGAAAGGTATTTGCAGCTTTTTCACAACTTCCTCTACTAGTACCAGCAAACTCCTACTTGAGTGTGCCGCTCTGTAAAATGGAAATTTTACAGCTCCACAGGGAAGATCTGAAAGAGTAAAACACCAAAGCAGTGCAAGGAGTTAGGCATCTAAAACCTTTATTGATCCGGGTCTAAGTATACCGTATTATTGGGCTCCATGTTAGGTCATATCTGGGAGCCTAAGAAAAGCAGCAGTAAGAGGCAGCAACAGGATTGAACTCTGAAGTAAGGAAAGAATGTAAGAAAAATCATGAACCGAAACGTTTTAACCTACGAAGGCAAGGACAAGAAGCAGTTAAGAGGGGATTTTGCTTAAGCACAGAGAAGAAAATCTTCAGAGATACAAATCACGACTGCTGATGATTCTGTTTTCCTCCTGACACAGATAATGGGATAAGTGGGCATGCATGGAAATCACAGAAAGGAGAATTTCTGAGGAGATGAAAGCCTTTCACAAAGCTAGCTCCATTATACTATTTTTCCCTGTGCCTCCTGCTGGGAAAGGCTGGGAGTACAGCTACCCTCAGATCCTCCAAAGCCTGCCAGAGCAGCTGGGAGCTCTGCTATGCTCGGGAACATGCCCTAAGCACTGATCTGACTGACTGTGCAAGCCACTGGGCCTGGAGGAGCTCTGAGATGTCCCAGCGCTGCCTCTCCCACTGCATTTCCTAATGCACGCTTCACAGGGAGGGGCAGGGACGGGAATAACTGGGAGGTTTTCACCTTGCTTCCTCCTGTGTGGGATGGGATAGTCGGGCCCTGAGGTAGGAGTGTGCTGGATGAGCACCAGCACACTGCTTTCTCTCCTAATAGAAACTGCTGGGGATGGAATAAGGCTGAGAGCATCTCCTGCTCACTGCTCCTCATGCAGGAGGGAGCACGGAGTGAATAAAGCATCCTCGGGCACTGGGCAAAGCTCATTCACTGCTTTGCGAAACCTAAATCTCTGTAAGGCTCTTTTTTTTTTTTTTTTTTAAAAAAAAAAAAAAGTTCTCCCCACCCCCAGTCACTCTCCCTCTTTTTTGGACGTTGCCATGGAAACTGCATCTGGTCTCCATTCTCTGGGTTTCCGTCATGTCCCTGCTCAGAGGCAGCAGCAGCGGAGAGACATTGATCAGTGATGCAACCAGCCGGCCCCTCGAGAGGCAGGCCGGCAGCACGGCCTACGTAATCCTGGGGCTCCCCGTCACCAGCCACCGTCCTCGCAGAGAAAGGCCAACGTTGCTGTTCTTTGGGCAAGCTGAATTAAAAGCAGGTGGAAGCAGGCCCTTTAAGCCACCGTGTTTCAGGGGGTCAGCTGAAATGTGCCCATATACAGACACCTCGAGCCCTTGTGTAGGTCTGCCAGGAGATGCTGGGGTTATTCCATGGCTCTTTAGGCACTGAAGCCTACGATATAGGGAGCCCTAGGAGTCTCCGATGCCCTATTTCTCTTTGAAAGGTAAGTTGGACCCCACCACCCACCCTGTCCCCCTGCCAAGCGTCCCAGAGCAGTGCTGCTCTAGAGGGTCAGGAGGAACCTCTTTTTTGGGGGCCTTGTTACACCAAAGGTCACAGGCTACGCAAGCTACCCAATACACCTGCACCCCTCTCTTTCAGGCATTACTGCTGCAGTTTCTCATCACCTATCCTCCTGGAAAGAGAGTGTAAGTAAGCAAAAACCAGAAACAGCTGTGCCAGCACATGAAATCGGTAGAACAACATTTCCTTTACAAGGGGAAGGAAAGATTTCAGATGGCAAGCAACAATGACAGCGAAAAGCCAAAAAAACAGGGATGGCACATCAGTAGAGACAAAGCAATCTCTAAGGAAGGAAGGATGAAGGAAAAAAAAAAAAATGTTGAAACGGGGCCAAGAGAAAGACTGGCCTGCTTTTTTAATTTCAGCTTGCTGCTAGCTGAATCCCTTTTCCTGCAGCCTCCTCCCACCACCTCCCCGAAGGGTACTGTTGCCTCCTAACACACTGATGTGCCAAGGAGCCCTCTGACAGCTCTCTATTAATTAACTTCATGCCGATACAAATTTTATTTAAAGTTAAAAAAATCCAATTCACATTGATCCACCTTCATTGCTCCATCTGGCTGCCAATCAATGGCTGCTCGGCTTTACCTGGTGGGGGAATAGATCGCACAGCCCCACGCAGAAGGGAGCACTTGGCAAGGGGGACATGGAGGTGCCGTCTTTGGGCCTCTCCCCCATCCCACGCCCATTCTGGAAGGAGCTATATCTGTGCCCCTCTGAATTTTCTGCATCCTCCAATTTCTCTGCAGACCTCCCACTCCTAACAGTGCTCCCTGAATCAATTGCCCAACTCAGGAAGGGGTGTCCCTCATACAAAAGACCATTTTAAATGCTAATACAACTCACAGGGCTCAGTGGGGACAAACCAGGGATGAATTGCCCCCTCCCGCATTCAGATTTCCAACATGATTTGCTAGATTTCTCATCGGCAATTGTCATTTCACTCTCAGAGGGAAAAGCTTTCTCTCTTCTCCTTCCCTCTACCCAAAGAATCGATACAGCTTCTACAGTGAACAGCCTTTCCCAAACAATGCTTGGTCCCTTAGGCCTTGTCTACACTAAGAAAATTGGTAAGCTTTTTTTTTTTTTTTTTTCTCCTCCTGCTCTGCAAGTAGCAAAATAAGATGCTGGAGAGGTGACATAACAAGCATCACTACCTAGGGATCAGAGGGGCTACTGGTCCCACGTTGCCTACGGTGTAGTTTTGACTTTCAACATTACTGACTGTTGGCAGTCAGGGCGAATGGTCTAGCTCTGGCTGGGTTTGGCTTACATATGCAATTGCAGACCTCAAGTTGGCCTTTCTCCTAACACCTAAAGTCAGTTGATTCATCTGTTGTCCAGGAAGAAACTAAAGACACATTACCTTGTATCTTCACACTATGAAAAAGGTCACTTCGCAACCAGTTTTAGTTAGTGCACTCTTTCTGAATTCCTCTCCCCACATAATCAAATCCCTCTAACTATAGATAAAGCCTTCAGCTTGCTAGTGATACAGTGAAGGGGCTTGACAAGCCTGTTGTCGTATTACTGAGGAGCTAAAACATTATGGCTCAGGAGCTGCAGAAATAGCAAACATGGGGAGTACTGAAACTATTTTAGCAAGTATATCCAGCTCTAACCATCATGGAAAAGACATAGAGGGAGGAAGGTGCTGCTTGCCACTGAGGAACTGCCTTGAAGCCGTCAGTAAAATCCCACCACTGACCTACCTGGTGACATGCCAGCCTCTGATAGAGCTGTGCCCTTTCTGCCAAACAGCAAATCCTCCTGGCCTGAGAGGTCACATACACAGGGTTTCTTTCGAGGAACACATTCATCCATTTTGGCATCAATTAGGATTAGGGCAGTAAGCTCTTGCTATTTCTCTGCAGTGCATGTTTTTCTCGCCTACTGGACCAAGGCAACTGCGTGTCTGCTCAGGCTAAGTGGGGCATACAATCTACAGGCTTAATATCTTATTACGCACAAACCTTTGCATGCACCCACACATGCATTTCGGTGCCTTAAAAGACAACAATGTGGGTGAGCAGCAGAAGGAAGGATAAATCCTCCACGCTTTCAGAAGCAAAATTATATGACCCAGGCAAGTATGTCAGGCTCTCTAGTTTGGGTGGTGTTTGTATGCTGGGTGCACGCTGGTGGGCATGCTTGTAAACCTACCAGAAACTGCAGCAGAGGAGGCTGGGTGCCTCTGAAATAGCACTTTAAGTGTTTGTTAGATACGGTAACCACATATTTGGCTTGTGCGGCTTCACCCCAAATACTTGCAGTCTGTAAGGATGAGTAAATGCATCACTGGCTTGAACCACAGAAAGAGCAAATTAACAGGCAGAAGAAATGGAGAACAGAAAAAAAAAAAATGTTAGGCTTGTTACATCTTTGGTTCATGGAGAAGAAAAACAACTAGATTTTCTTGCCTGTTCACAAATGCTTTGGACTAACTATAGCACACAGAATCTTCCCATTGCAAATTAAGTCTTTCAGATGCTTGTGGCCTATTTGCTGATGGCAGATACAAGAATACTTACTGGCTAGCTTGTTTTAACACATGCTTTTCTACTTCTGGAAGAGGAATCCACAAGATAAGGTGAATCCGAGTTTACTTCAGAAGCGGGCTCTTAGTTGATGATGGGCAAAGTAGGAAACCTTGCATTTAATTACTCTACAGCAGGCTGGAATTTGGAGCAGGGAAGGATTTGGAAGCAGCTCCAGAAAAGGATTTTGGAGGAAGAAGAAAGGGCTTTCCAGCAGGAGATGCTGGAAAACTCTAGAGGGTTCTCAGGTAAACAGATGGGCCCACACCCAGCCCATGTGGGCATCTTTTTCTTTGCTTGGTAGCACACAATAAGCTTGTTTCAAGGCCCTACCAAAACCACAGGCATAGCTAGCCGCTGGGTCACAGGCTTCCCCTGCTTGGTGAAGATATCTTTAATATCTGAGGTCAGCAGGATCTCAAGTTCCATCTGGTGGCCACCTCATTTCAAAGGCAAGAGTGTTGAAAAATAGAAGGGAGTCCACAGAAGTGAGCCTTACAGCAATACTGCAGCACCTGCAGGCTAGTTGTGGCTCTAACCTCTACCTCAACGAGCCAGCACGTTACCCATAACCCATGATCAGCCCCAGGTCTTTCTGCTGACCCCTCTTCCCTTAGGTTTTCTGCTCCCTGTCCGCTTTCCCAGGGTCTATTTTGGCTCTCATCCTGCAAGGGCAGAGGATCCACTCCATCTATGCAGAACTAGAGAAAGAAACACGCGGAGGCTGCTGGGCTAGCTCATCGGAAGCAAACAGCTGCAGCAAAGCAAACAGCCCTGGCCCTCACAAACCTGGCTTCAGACAATGAATCAAAAGCACTTAAGCTGGCATTAAAGCACCTCAGGCTTTTGAAGCTTGCCGGTAGAAAGAGAAAAGTTGAGGGAAAAGCAAAAGAAAAAAGAAAAAGGAAAGGAATGAGGTAAGAAAAAAAATATCCTAGGCTCCACAAGCAAGGTAAAGAAATAATGGTCAGAGAGAAGACTGAGCTATACTTTGGGTATTTGTTTTGGTTGTCATCACTCCACACAGGGTATCTGCACGTCATCTACTCCTCCCCACCCTGCTTTGGCCCCATCTCGTCTCCTTCCCCCATTCCCTCAGAAGCATGCAGCACCACATCTCCCTGCCTTTAGCATTACCTTTCAAACACACTATTTCTACCCTTTCCTCCTCTTTTTTCTCCTTTTCTCCAGTTCTTACCCCCTTAACTCCATCCCTGTCTCAGGCTATATAGAAACAAGCAGGTCTGAGATTAGCTCTTATTCGATCCCAAATTTCTGACCCTTGGGGCAAGGACTGCTGTATGCACTTATAGCGTCCTGATCACCACTTAAGGCCTTTTGATATTGCTACAGGAACCACATCTGAAGTCAGAAGGGGTCAGGTGGGCTAATATAACCTTCAGGATTAACATGGGCTGGAAAGCAACTCAGCAATTTCAGCGCTTAGTGGAGAAAGTTGTTTGTGGTGTATCATCTCTTAAAAAGGTACCCAGTTTCAGCTAAAAGACTCCAGAGGAACAACTGTCTACCATAAACCTAGCCAGACCAGCTGGTATAATCCTTTTTAATTTCTGCCTCGTTCCTAGTACAAATTCTCCCACCTCCAGCTTCTGATTGGTATGTACCACTATGCTTATGCCTAAAATCATCATACTGTCAGAGCTTGTCAAAACCTTTCCCTCTCTTCAGGAAAAAATTCACAAGTTCACAGCTCTTGCCAGGGAAGAAACATGCCCAGATGAGAGGCTTTCCTGCGAAATAAAATCCTGGAGAAAACATTTTGTTTAGGAGGTGTGAGAATTTTTTTGTTTCAATGAGGCTGAAGTGCCTTGTCTTCACGAGGACAAAGAGCCTCTGCTGTTACCACTCAGACTTTGTCTGAAATGCAAAGGTTCAGATTGGCCCATGGGGGAAAACGCCTTTGCTGGGGAGGGTGGTGCAGCACTGTAGCAGGTACCTGAGGAGACTGCAGCACCTGCAACCTTGTCGAGACTCAGCTAGATAGAGTCACAGTGACCCAATCTGGTATTGGTGGCAGCCGTGTTTAAAGAGAAGGCCACAATTCACAACCTCCAGTGGTCCCTTCCAACCAGCACGTCTACAGCTTTATGAAACGCAAGTCAAAACAAAATACTCCAGCCTGCCTGGAACTAAACATTTCACCAAGTCTTCTTAATAAACTTATCTTACCAAGGAACTGGTGCTTTCTGAGAAAAATCCTGGACTGTGTTTCAGCACGAGTTATTAATTTGCTCCTGATTTCAACCCTCAAGCTGTATTTAGCATAGGAAAAGCACGGTAATGCTCTTTAAGTATTTGCCTCCTCGCCCTCCTCTGCCAGGAATGGGTAGACAGGCAGCAGCAGCCCTGTTACCTACGTGGGGATGTAGCATCTTTTAGTAGGAGAAGAATACAATGGCACACACTACCTTTTTCCTTGTGAGAGAGCGGTAGAAAAGCTCACCTTCAAAAGAATATAATATTAAAATACTTCAGAGCAGAACAGTCTCTACGCCACAACCAATTCCCAAGCTGCAGCGCCTCTTTCTCCGGGAACTGTTTGGGAAATCAACATTATCTTTCACAAAATTTCAGCTGAAAAATCTTTTGAGATCATCTTTTCTGTCAAAAAGCTGTCAGTTTTCCCACTAAAGTTTGGAACAGGTTCAAAGTGACAATTTTTTCTTCTATTTTGCTTTAAAATGTCATATCCCTACTTTTTTTTTTTTTTTTTTGGAATGGAATAAAAGCATACGTGACAAAGTGACATTTCCACTTGAGCTATCATTTTGTTTCTCCCTTTTTTTCAAGCTGAGAAACAGAAATGGAATATTTTCAGTCAAAACGTTGATTTTTGAACTAAAATGTTTGTTTCAGATTTCCCATTGGAATCCCCCCCCCTTTTTTTTTTCCAGCAGAACTGACATTATTCTGTCTCCCAGAAAAGTTCGTTTTTAAGATACCTGTATTTCTTTTCCCTCATAATACTTTCTACACGTAAAAAGTAGACAAATTCATTTCTCTGCCTGTGCAGTTAGCTAGGCAAACACAGGCTGTAGGGAGACTAAGGGAGCTGGGAAAACCTTGTGTCAAGGCTTTGAATTAAGGGGAGCTGCAGAATTAAGGGGAGTTCTCTCCAGTTGACAAGAATGGGACCTACTACCTCTGAGCACATCTCACTTCTGCCATGGGGTATGTCAAGGTGAGAGGGAGGGTGTACAAACTATTGGGAGTGCTACTAACTGCGTACAGCTTGGGTCCCTCTAAGGCTGGGAATAAAATTCATCTCTCAGAGGAAGAGTTCTTATTTAAGCACACAAAACAGCTGACTCAAAAACCATACTTCCATAAATAAATGAAATGGGGCACAGCAAGGGACCTGCCCACTGAGTGCACCCCTCTCCTCCGCTGGCTGTCACCACCTGCAATGCTCTTAATCCATTTTTGATAATGGGGGGCTAAAGACCTAACTGGAGAAAAACTAAGGTCCATACTCCAACTTAATACATTTCACTTCAGTGCCATGCCTACACCAACATCAGTGTCTGCTCAGGTTTTGGGATTTTGGGAAATACCGAACTTGCAAACTTCTTCAGAAAGTTTACTCTGCAGCACAATCCTTCTTTATATTAAATACATACAGCGATGATAATGTGGCTAGAAATATTTGCCAGAAAGGGATTGAGTGGGTGGAAAACAGGCTTTTACTGAGTTATTACTAGACTATTTAATTTCCTCGATACATACACTTTTCCCTGCCTCTACATGCTACTTTGTCACTCCAGGCTTCACACCCTACTTAGAACCATCCTTGTCAAGCATGCCTTTTGAGGTCACTTCTCCTGTTCATTGTACCTCAGTGTTTGGATTCATGAGGTGTTGTATCTTGAAGGGCAGTTCCAAAACCCATGACTGACACTTCCACTTCCCCAACAGCCCTTTGTCCCTCCACCGAGGTAAACTGATCAGCCCTTAGCTCCTGCTCCCCAGAAGCTATGTGGAGACAGCGAGTGGTAAATCAAGCACTAATACTTCTGTTAGGAGAACTTTCCCAGAGGTATACCTTGCATAACAACTTAGCTATGCATTTAAAGCATTACAAAATGCCCACCGGAGTGCCCCCAGGAGCCTGAACATTGCTTAATGGTCCAAGCAAGTTGAAAGCTTTGCCATCACTAATTGCATCACACCTTCATTTTTTGCATTTTTAAACAAACAGATCCATTGCAGATCCACACATGTGCTCTTTTAACCTTGTGCTTGTTCATCCAGATAGCCAGTTTAGCAAAAGGACAGGTTAGAGCTACCGGCCACCAGGTCTACCACAGCGCCTAACCCTTTCTCTCTGGTTTAGCATCAACTTCTTTCTAAATCTCATTTCCTTTCCGTCAGTCAGCGCGATCCTCCAGCCTGTAACACTGAACCTGGCTGAAAGGACAGACAGCTTCATTAAGCGTTAGAGACAGTTATGCATGAAATCTAAATTTGGAGTCTAGGCCCTCATTCCTGAAGGATGCATAGCACTATGCTCGGGGGAAGTAATGAAACAGAAGTCAGAGGGTGCCAGGGACAGGATTAGCGGCTTCCGTACTTCTACCTTCTTCAAGGCAAGAGAGGAACACACCTCCTGCTGGTGTCAACGTGAAATATTTTGTACGCTGTGGAAGGTGAAGAAGAGTGGAGTCACTTCTAGCATCTTCTTCATGAACTTCATACAAGTCCATGTGTCAGGAATCAACCTCAGGTGTCAAACAAACAAAACACATCAAAGAAAAGCCACCAACACCCCAAGATAAAATAAAAATAAAAAATCACAACATCCAACCCTAACTGCACACAGCTCAACTGCTCAGCTGAAACGGGAATAAGGTCTAAAGGATCTTGAACAGCGGTGGGCTAGGCGATTAATTGCCATGATATCAGGGCAGGAACGACTGCCCCCAGAGAGCACTGTAAGTGCTTTTAAATACGGAATCGCTACCAGGTACAGCTGCAGCATCTTTAGATAAATTTTCAACTTAGCCTGCAACCACTTCTTAGTGTGCCACGGATAAAAGAAGCAGTCCACAGGACCCATCTCAGAAGTCCTCCTTTGTGCTCCAGGGCCATCTCCCAAAACTCATGCCAGGAAAGCAAGCCTCTGCTTCAACAGGGCTCGAGAAACACAGCGTTTCAGTTAGTGACAGCTCTGATGTTCTCATGGCTAGATGCAAATAGAAGCTATGCCAGAGCCGCAACTGAAAATGCTTCCCAGTTACGGGTTATATGCTGCCTGCCCACAAAATTTAAATTCTTTATGACATGGGGTGGTGACTAATAATCTACAGCTCTTTAGAGTTATCTCACTTGCCTATGCACACACAAGCACCCCACTGTAAATGAAGGCATAGATTGTATCTGCATGGTGTTTACACAACGCTGATAAACTATTAGCCCAGATGAAAATGGGGCAAACTGTCTTTGCTCATCTATTTTCAACAGCTCCCCCTGATGGGGACTCTGAGCTACCTGGGCCCAAGGTGAGTGTGTAGTGTTCAGGCACCACTCTGATATACAGCACTGGTCCTGCCAAGCTCAATGGGGATTTATAGTTCTATCTAGCTACATTATAAATTAAGGAAAAAAAAAGCAACACCAAACAAACAAACAAGTGGGATGCAAGTCCACAATGTAAGCATAAAAATGTGGCCTGAGTGACCTTGCCAAGGGAGGAGAAAAGCCACCTAAGCAGGATGACATTCACACACTTTCCTATGGCGTGCTGCAATCTTTCTCTTACATCCCTGACAAAACAATATAAAATACAATGCGAGGTAATCCTTCAGAAGTTGCCTACATTTAGAGATCAGGCTGAAGCAAACTGAACCGGTTTAGCAGTGCACATCCTGCAAGGTAACCCCATGCAGGGTTTGCACAAGACACAATAAATTTTGCAATAAAGGCATGCTGTGGGTGATGCTCTATTAGGATGGCAGCAGAGCCTATTAGGACACTGCTATGCTAACAGTGCACTAGCAAGTATTAGTACAAAAGGGACCCTGAGTCACATTCAAAAGCCAGATGGATGGAGATCAATCACAGATCATGGTGGACGAGAGCAGATTGCCACCCAGACCTCCCAAGCCAGAGGGTCTACACAGGTATTCCACCCCCTCGACTCTGACAGACATACTAATCCCTCAGCTCTTGCATGCCCAACGTACAGCTTGGGTACTTGTCCTTTTCTCTTTGCTGTCACGGATCTGGCCTTGGGTGTCTGTCTTTGCAGTGAATTACCCCAGCTTCACTCCTTTTCTGCAACTGCCATCCCAAACACAGCTGGCTGAGGTCATCTGTGAACCAGTACAAAAGATTACAGGACAAGGCTACACCACAGGAACACCACCTACACTGTCACTCCCTCTCACGAGAGCCTCATCCCCCTCTGTCGTATTTCTTGGTTGGTACCAAGAGAGCTGTACGTGTAATTTCGCTGTCTGCAAGACCGCCAAGTTGAGAAGGCGCCCAAGGTCACACGCCTGGAGCAGAGCCAGCTCTAGGGCTTATGCAGATCTGCTCCTCACCCTAGGCAAGGCAGAAGCCTCAAATATAACAAGCACAATGCAGATAGAAAGCTGTTGGACATGGAGAAGTGGAGATCTGCAGAGTGGGGTAGCAGTTCAGTGACGACCAACCAGGTCTTTATAAGTAGCCTAGATTCAAAAGAATTCATTCCCAGAAAGGATGGCTCAGCAAATGGCTGGCCCCTATTCTCATTCCTTCCTTTTCTCTAGGTGCACAATTGGAGGAGCGGAATGGGAAGTTGGGCTGATCATTAGAAAGCACTTTTAATCAGACCTTCATGAAGATCACAAAGTCATCAGCTCACAGTGACGGATTGCCAGGGACTCTATGATGAATGCATTTGCAAATATTGCTGCAGAATAATTTCCTTCCGTCGCCAGAGCACTCCAAACAAATTAGATTCCCTCTAATCACATCTCCTGTCTGTGGATGAGGAAAGATGGGCCCGTCAGCACAAACGCATTTAGGGGGCGGGCGGCGGCGGAGAGCGAGCGGGAGGTAAGGGGTTAGATGCAGGAGGCAGGCAGATGAGGCACTGGAAAGATGCCCAGCTTTGAGGACAGTCTGAGCAGCGGCGTGGATACACGGTAATCCCAAATATGTTAACAACTCTCCCCCTGCCTGTGCACACGGCCTGAGCACTACGGGATGGAGAGAGAGGAGCTGGCAATTCACCTGGAATTTTTATAACGGTGCAGAACAAGGGGAAGGAGAATAACGCTGGCATAATTTATCCCAGAAGCTGTAGCCCCACTCCTTGCTGAGGATATGCAGAAGAGCTGAAAGCAGCTTCTGTGATGAGGCGGAGACCGTTCTGCTTTCCGCGCTGTCTTCCCCGTGCCCTACCCCTCACTGGGATACTTGAATTAGTGAAGCAGAAGGAACAGCTTCCCAGATAATCCAGTGCAGGTGACTCACAAGATGCAGCACTGAGATGGAGAAACAGTTGGGAATTGTTAATTAGTGCCAGGTGGCCATTATGCCATGCTGGAGGCATTCAACAAAGCTGGTAGCTCCTCTAATTCATACTAAGACTAAGCATATTAGTTTAAGGCTCTTTGAAATCGGAGACACAACAGGCCTTAAATTTCAAGACAAACCAAGGGTGAACAGCACTTCTCATTTTTAAAAAATGGAGAAATACTATCCCAAAAAGGATGATCTGAGTAAGACATCCAAAGGCTACTATTCTTCTCTACACCGCATTTAGAACAAGTGCTGGAAGCCGGCCAGGAAGATGACTGCAAAGTAACATGTTCCTACCAATGTCATGTCCATCATCTGCAATTTCCCTGAATGCATTAATTAATCCAACAATAGCTTGCTTTTAATAAATAAATAAATAAAAATCGAGCATCGTTACTTAGTGACACATCGCTAGCGACTGACCTGGCAAGTGACAGCTTTTGTTTCAGCACTGGACAGACGCAGTCCAGAGAAATCAGGTTTGTGATGCAGCAAGCTCAGCCTTTACTTTGTCCAGCATTGGTTTGAAATCCATTTCATACCTTTTTTGCTAGGAAATTAGGGGAGCCTACTGCTCTCAGAAAGCAAACCTTGCTGTGTTTCCACACTTGGGCATAGGAGAGTGCAACCAGTAAGCAGAGTGCAACACGGTGGAGATGCTGAGGATCAAGAGCATATTCTGTGAATGCAAAGAGCATGAACGGGGATGGAAGTCACAAAGAATTAAGTGCAGAACAAAGTTTGAGCAAAGTATGTAAGAAAGGACAGAGAGAGACACTCTGCTTGCACGCCTGTGCGTTATCTGTTGAAGGCCTGGCAGCTGTGCTTTATTCATTTCCCTGCTCAGAGGAGCTGGGGTAGTTTTTGGCTTCCCCTTCCCTAGTTGGTACCGACTTGCTTTTCGCAGTCCCCATTCCTAGCAGCTCAGAAACTCTGCCAAGAGCTCACTACTGAAGGAAAAATGTAAGCCCAGTCCATGCCCCTTTTAATTAGCTTTGAGATCTGGCACGGAGCAAGCCGACACAGAAGAGACAAAGTAAAGAAAAAGTCTTGTTTAAAATACGGCACCGAGCTAGCTGCGGAATTGCGAGCAGGGCAAGAGCGGGGGGAGCGGAGGAAAGGAGAGAGGGGAGCTGCTGCGAGAGCAATTGGCCTTGTTTGCTCTCCTGGAAGCCTCTGTGTGCTTTTCCTCCAACGTGCGCTGGGTTTATATCGGGGGCAAACCCTCGTGGGCCGCTGGGCTCGGTGCGAGGCTTGGGCCAAGAAGCAGGAGGGCTGCTGCCAGGTTTCCCCTCCTCCCCTCGCCTGCCTGCACTCTTCTCTTTCACGCTTCTCTCGCAGCAGGACCTTCTTATCAGGTATGATAAGCAGCACTCCTCGGCAAGGCTGGCAGGCTTCCAGCTCACGTTCCAGGAGCGCGGCCGGGCGCTGCCGCTGTGTGAGCACACTTTAATAAAACTCTGATTTTTATCTGAACATTTTATTAATCCTGGGCTCAGCCGTTTGCCAAAAAAGCCAACGCACTGAATATGCCAACGTGTGTTCTCTCCAGCTCCTAATACCGATGTACCTCTGCCCACAGTCTCCTCTGCTTCATGCTGGGATGCACTTTCTATGCAGGGTTGCACCTCGCTCTTTGTTTGCCCCTCTGCCACACTGGGGAGGCAGCGGGGGCTCTCTGCACACTGGGTTGCCCTCCCTTCTTCTGCACAGTGGTTTTGAATGGGAAGGGAGAAAATTGACTCTTTCCCTTAAAATGTTCCTTCTGCCAAAATCACTATTTTCCCCATATACAGAGCACATGGGAAGACCCAACATCTGTGAGCTCTCCTTACCATCATCTTTTCTCATCCTTACACCCAACTCAGTCCTCTCATAGGGTGGGCTACACGTAAACATCACTTGGTGCTAGAATCCAGCCTGCTGCAACATGGCCAGAAAAAGGGGACAGAAGAGATGAGGTTTGCATGGGACCAGACTTAAATCATCTTTCAAGATAGGTGTTCTAAGGGCACCCATGATCAGTACAGGTTTCCATGAACTGGCTGTTGAATTGACGTGATTTCCTGATGTAAAACAGCCTGCTCTGCTGTTTGTCCTGCTCTTATTGTAACAGTTCAAGAAGGGGACCCCGTGACTTTCAGCTTGAGAAAGAAGGATGCTGCTGTGCCATGATCTCACCTAATGGCACAGCCCCCTGCAATCCGCAGGACTGACGGCATCCAGCACAAAAGCCTTTTTGTGAGCCCTGTTAGAAGACTAAGCTCCTTGTAGGAATATGATAATGATCCCGTCTTTACCATTTCCAAACTGAGAACTACATTTCGGCCTTTCATCCTTGGAGGAATTCATTTTCTCATTCCATCTCTCCGGGACTGCGCCTTACTAGACAAGATGACATGAAAACTCAAGACAGCTGGATGTGACTTCCCAAGCCACACAGCCAGGAGATTTGACTTTGAACGCAAGGGCTAGGATGTACATCTAGTTTTCCATTCTGACTTTTCATTTGGGCACTCAAGTTTCGAAGGGAGGCATAGTTTTAATAGATTGACAACATTAAAACTGAAATGAAAGTGCAAGGGAAGATGGAGTTCTGCCTGGCAACTCAAGAGACACTTTTGAGACCAAGGTTCAGCTATTAGCTCTGCTGGAGACATGACATGTTATATTGGTCAAATCACTATGCCTTAGCTCCTTCTTTGTAGGGTAGGGTTGCCTAAAATAATCCAGCCCTGACTGGAAGGGATCACGAAGTAATGTATAGTGAATAATGATTGAAAATTAGAGTTGGTGTTCATCTAAAGGCTGTGAACAACAAGCAGGTGGGAAAAACTGCTGTGGGGACAGCAGATAGAGGTGAAATAATGAGCTTAACAGTGCCAAGGGAATAAGATGTCCCTAAGTCCTATTCCTATTAGGGTTTTACATAAAGTCTGTGTGCTCCCTGTCTCACTCCGTTTCCTCGGGCAAAATGACAGGCTGGCTGCTTATGCTAGCCAAATGTTACAGTCAATTTTTCCAGCCCAAATCTTTGGGTCTGGCTTACTTTGCATGAGTCGAAAATGTCTGGAAGGAAAAAAAAATACAAAAAACACAAACACCCCACCTACCCCCCAAAAATAATCCCCCCACAAAAAAACACACAACTCCCCCCAGACAATCAAACTGCATCCTATACAGGATCACTGAAAGACTCAAAGCATACTGCAGTTTGTCTGCTATAAGCTTTGGGAACATAATGTGAGTAGTATTACTGTGCAAGGGCTGGATCTTGGACCAGGTTCATTAAGATTTGTATTCTGCATTGTCCAAAGGCAGGAGCTGCTTGGCCCTAGGCTCTGGACACAGCAAGGATGTCCATGTCAGGCCGAATAATTTCGCTTAGGTCCTAGAGAAAGCACGGACACATTAGTGCAGCATGGTGCTCTGCTTCTCCAGACAGATAAGTAATCTGACAGGGGGTCTTTCCACACACGGTTATGCTGGTCCCAAAATAGCTGAGGTGAACTTGCACAACACTGTAATTCACATGCAAGGAGAGCCAACCTTGCCCTACCCGTGCTTGCAGCCTTCCTGTCATTCAGTCTTCCCAAAATAGAGATTGCTCAGATCTAGCCAGACTAATCCATTAAAAACAAACAAAAAGACCCCACCATGGTTGTGATAATCAATTAACCATTCCCCAGAATTAATTTACTTTGGAGCTCGATCTGTGTAAAGGATTAGGTTCTCTCCAACTTAGGGGTATGATCTCGAAGCCGAGATGTGAGCATCTTTCACACACCTCAAACCTTTCCAAGTGTCAGACGCAGGTGTCTAGACTAGATAAAATCTGGGTTCAACTATTTCTGCACTTCTGACATTAAAGATTCAATGCTACGGGATACTAAAGAAGCCAGGAAAGTCCCCTCCGGTGAAAGTTTAGAATTAAGAAGGTCAAAGCCTTAATGAATGCAGTGTGGGGAATAAAACTGCTAATTTTGCCTCACGAGCACAATTTTTAAAAGGACCAGGAAAAGAACAAAGCAAACTACAACCCCCTCTTTCTTTCATAGCCACAATTCCAAGCACGGTGTTCGGAGACAGAAACCTCTGACTTTAGGCAAGGGTAGAGAAAGGGTGAGGAATTAAAGACCAGGGGTGATAGCTCCTCATCATCTTAAAATATTAGGACAAATAAAAGATCATTATCATTTCTGAAGACAAAGTAATTGATCACCCGGCTCACCAAATTGTTCCCTGGTAACGATTATTACATTTTGGAGCACTGGGCAGAATTTAACCTAGTAGATTTGCCAGCAAGGGGTGAGGGCAATCGCACAATTGCTATCTCTGCCACCCTGCCAAGCTGAACGCAAATCAGGAGTGATCCCAGCAAGACGGGAGACCATCTCAGAAGAGAATTACAAAGTGCTGCAGTCCTCACCTGAAGCAGGCTTGTCAATCCAGGGGTCTCTTTGCAAGGATAGTGCTTGCTCCTGCAAACAAAGGAGGCAGGATAGAGCACTAAAAGCACCCACGGCGCTTGCCAACCACTACCTGATGTGGTGAGGGGCACTCACGCATGCCCCAGCTATGCAGATAACAGCTGCTGTTCAAAACATCTCTCTTCACAGGCTCATGCAATATTTGTACAGAGCAATATTACCCTAAATGTCTTCTAATTATTCCTCTGGATTAATGAAAACATGTTATATTATTGACGGGCCTTTTGCAATATTTATAAAACACGGATTGGATTAAGGAGGAACAAATAAATATGTAGAAGATGCCTAACATGTAAATAATAAATATTCAGTCATCTATTTTTTTCACAAGATGGTTTAAATATACTGCGTTTTCAATAAATCTTTAATAACTCTGCAAATATTTATTTATTTGCTTTGAAGCATAAGGGAATTGTAAGAAAGCTCCATAGGCTCCAGAAAGGGCAGGCAGATGGAGTGCGTGCCCTACTATGGAGCTTTCAACCATCTTCTAGCAAGGAAAGAAAATATATCCTGAACTACATTACACCTGGGAATGAAGAAAGGGAAAGGGTTGGACTTTGGGGAATTGAGTGGAGGCACATCCCACTTGCTTCACAACCAGCCCTGCATGCCAACTGTTCCTGATGTATAACATGATAGCTGTGTGCAGCCAACCACCATGTATTGCAAAACTCATAATTACAGCGAAGAAGTACCCAGCATCCACAGGATTTTCAATCCCAATTACCCAAATAACAAGCATACTACCGAGAGTATATTTGCTGGAGCTCCTAAGCCTGCATTGATAAAGGAAGTCAAGAAGCAGGAGCTTGTATGTGACCTACTCCCAGTTTTCATAAAAGTTTATTTTTTCCACAGGCTAATGTAATGTTAATAAGAATTATCCCTGTAAAGACTCCAACTATTGCATTAAATATCCTGAGACCTGTGGTAAGAAGCACCTCTACTTTTCCCAAACGGGAAAGCTGGGCTCTGTTCAGAAAAGGTACCTTCTTCGATGTTGGGTATTTAACATCCTATGCCCCAGAGAAATTGAGCATAAATCAGGGTGTTCAACCTCACAGAAGACACAGGATCATAAAGGATCTTAAAATTCAAAACACCATCACACTATCAAAAAGTTCTGCTTTACTAGAGGCACCATAATAGTTCATCTGTCATGACCCAGAGTACCATCATGGCAGGTTATCAAAATGTGACTCTTGTGAAATATGTTGCATAGCACCAAATGCCTGCTAAGACAACTGCTTTTTGTAATCACTTGATATTACGGTAGGGAAAGCTTTAAAATTAAATGCCCAAAACACAGTTAACACATTTAGCTTTAATAGGTTAGGATGGTCATTGCATGTTAAATAAATACTGATTGTAAAAAGCAAGTTGAGTTGCTGAGTTTTAATAGCTGTGCAGTAAATAACTGTTTATGCGTCATTACGTGGATTTGGAAGCATCAGCAAATATGCTTTTAATAATCAATTGATACTTAACGTATAATATCTGTCTGATTAAATCAAAGGAGATGGATGCAGCCACAGTAATTACTGTATATTGTTACAATGCCATTGGATTGGGGAAACATATTTATAGAGGTGGAAAAAAAAGTCAGGGATAGATACATATCTCCTTGCCTGTCTTCCTCCTGCAGTACCTTGGGCTGTCACCTCATTGATTTCCCAAGCTAAGCAATGTTCACCCTCATCAATACCTGGATGGGATACCACCAAGGGAAACCTAGAGTGCTGAGGGAAGCGGTGCTAGCAGTGCTACTGGGATTGCTTTTTCGTCGTCTGTAAGGAAAGCGTGATGCCGTCGGGACACGCACCCAGGACAAGCTAAAGCAAGCTAGACCACAAAAGCTTTCTTGCTTGCTTTCTTTTTCCCACTTTAAAGATACCTAGACCAAGTCCCCTGCTGGTCTACTCCCTTATTCCTTTATTGGAGAGGGACCAATGGCCAGAATGATGGCAGCCTGCTTTATTGATGCTGCAAGGGCTCTAGTCACAATCCAGCTCCTGAAATAATAAAGGGCAAGGTGGCTGAAAGCACCTGGGTTTCTCCACCCCTGGCTGTACCCAATGTAACACGGCAAGAGCTGCAGATTCAGCTCGGATCTAGCTCACAGCTTTGGTCACTGGCAGCACAGGCATGTTCCTATTCACTAACAGCTGGAATAAAACTACCCTTAGGCCACATGTTTAAAGCCACAATCCTGGCATAGGCTCTAGGTTCTTAAACAAACAACACACGCTTATTACAAGTGCACAATGTATGGAAATGTAGCCTGTGCTAAAGAAAGCAGGGAAAATCCTCAATTGTGTACATTGCTGTAGGCTGCCCAAAAGCAAATGGGACCGTGGCACTTCAGCAAACACTGGGGGCTGGCTCTTTTACTCACATACGTAACAGCAGAGAGAACCAACAGCTCTATTCAGCTCCAGTCTGAGATTTACCATGTGTATTTATCATCCCTTAGAGCAAAGCCTCTGCAAGGCAGGAAAGTGTCCACAACCAAAGACAGAAGTGTTACCAGGCACGTAACTCTGCTGAAACCCATGACAGTCTGGAGGCCTGGATAAAAGTCATAAATATCTCTGAACCTGGCCCTTAGTAATTACACCTGAAAGTACTACACTGAAACAGATGAAGCTCAGAAGGTTCAAGGAAACATCTTAAAACTTTCAGAAAGTCACAAAAATGCATCTTTAATTCTGCACACATTAGTGAGCTTGCAAGATGGGGAGTTTGATCTCAGAGAACTGCCAAAATCATTGCTTCTGGTCCTACCAGAAAACCCCATTGAGAAAAACAAAGCCAAAGCAAAGGAACGAACTACCATTCTCAACCTCTCTCCCCTAACACATACCTGTACTGAAAACAAGCAGAATGGTGAAATTGAACTAAAGCAAGAGAGCACACCAGCCCACCTGTTATGTTGACTGCCATACAAAGAGCATCTCGACTGATGTCTCTAAAAAAGAACAGAGAGCACTGTGCCTGCTAATGTTATTAATAGAGCGATAGCAACAACAATGCTCCTTTGGATTCCTAGAGCACCTTTTATCCTGGGGTCTCTAAGCACTTTATAAAAGCTGACTAAGCAGCATCCCGCCCCATTTACTATTGGAAAAAAAAAAAAATGCAGCACAAACAGTTTCAGAGTCACTGGCTGCCTGCAACACCCGAGATGCCCGTCTCCCTTACCTTAACAAGACCTTGCTTGCTTGTCTATTGATTGGCAGAGTGAGATAATAGTAACCACCAAATTCTAAGGTTTCAGGAACATAAATGTATTTCCAGAGGACTGTTCTTCCTGGCTCAGCCCCCAGCCTTCCCACTCCGATACACAGCAGTGCGCCGTTGGGCAGGGGCACTGTGGGATTTTCTTCTTTCTCCTCTAAAGCACAAGGTCAAAGATGCAAACGCAGATCCTGGTGGATCAGTGGTCCAATACACACTGCCTTTAAAAATGAATAAATAAAAAGGGCTTGGGGTGTGCAGAGCCTCCAAGTGAAGCTTTTCCCACTACCTGAGTACTGCTAACTTTTCTTCTGGATTCTTTGTCGTTCAAACCTATAGCTGAGTTCATACAACTGCACAACTAATAATGTCACTTTTCTCCTATTTTCATGGAAATTATAATGATAGAATTTCTTCGAGATTTCAATTCAGCTGAAATCAGTCAAGGTGTTCAGGAATTACAGAAGAATGGCAGGCAGAGAGGGCTCGTACAAGCTATGTTTCTGTACGAAATCAGGCTAAAATAAAAAAAAAAAAAACAGGGAAGAAAGCAAACTGAAGCCACATTAACTGAAAGGCCTATTGAAAATAAAGCAATATAGCAGAGAGCGCTCCTTTATCTGAATAGCCCTGTGTAGATCAATGGAGCTACTCAGCAAGCCAGGACTGCAGAATCAGGCCTGGAAAAGGGCTTCCTCTGCTCAAGTTCTGTCGAGATGCAAAACCAACTCTGCATCGACTCCTCTGAGGCCATCACCAGTAATAAGATCAAGCCGGTACAAAGGGGGCGTTGAAAAAACGGCCTGCCAGAGCCGCAGCGTTAGGGAATAATCCAGCTGCAGGCCCTGTCACACACAATCCATCTCCAGCGGAGGCAAAACCTCCTCCTCCTCCTCCTGCCAGGAGAGCCAGCCACCCAGCTGTGCTCAGCTAGCCCATCCCCAGCCCTGGCCAGGCCAGCTGTACTGATAGCCCTGCAACCACAAATAAGAGCTCCCAGCCGAGCAGCTGGGACCTGGAGCAGCTTATTTTATTGTTTCGTAACTTCTTATTTATGAAAATGCTCTGAGAGCCTGGATACGGATCAAGTTTCGCTGCTCAATATTTATTAGAGCCTCACCTGCCTCACCGGAACGGGAGCTGCGGGCGCCGTGATTAATGGATTGAGAGAAGAAATGTATAGTTTCCCTGTCGCCTTGGTAAGCGCCGCCCTGTATCTTGTGCCGAGAGCCTATTTTACAGCATCGCAGCCCTTGGTGAATCTCTGCCCATCGCTGGCTGCCTCCCTGCAGCAGCTCTCTGCTGGGAGGCGCGGGGTGGCACCGTGTTTCATCCCGGGGCTGGAGGTGGAAGAGCATCGCAATGCTATGTCAGATAGAAATAGCCCCTCTCTGTACGGCGATAAAAGCACCGGCTTAAAATATCACCCCAACAGCAGCTGCAGGTCGGGGAATAAACTAAGCTCTCCCAAGGCGATGGTCACATCGCCTTTGGTTTTAGCACAAGACTGAAGATCCAAGTGGTTCCAGCAACTGTGCCCTGTAAAGCCCAAGTGTTGCCAGGCGCTGTCCCACTGCCTCTCTTCATCAGCCACCTCTGGCCATGAAATTAGCATTAGGCTCAACTATACTGCTGCTTTCAAATTGAGCAGAGCTTGCACTTCACTCCAGCGCAGGATGCTTGCAGCTGGCTAGCCAAGTGGGGCTGCTGAAGCTCAGACCCAACACAGTCCTCCCCTGGTCCATCTTCCCTTGACTGGTACAGGGCTACAGATACCTGCAGATACCTGGAAATCATGCGGTTATTTAATCCTGCAAATTATAAAATTATATCTTTACATTTTGACTAATAACTTTTTGTCCCAGCTCAAGTGAGTGGCTACTAGCCTGGGCTACCACCAGGCATGCAGGGGGATGGCACTGCAAGGGTCTTACAACCATGCTCTTGCACACCTCGGGTCTTCAGATACCCATCTCACCTCTACCTGAAAAAGCAAAATCCTTCGCTCCTGCCACGTAAACCAGGTCTGTGCTTACACACAGAGATTACACCATGGGCTGGCTGCACATGCCAGCCCTGCCTGTGACCTCCTGCCCTGCAGCACCCTGGCCAGGAGTCACCACACGAGCTCTGCTGAACTCCTTTAGCCTCCTCCTGCTGTCATTTCCACGTGTGTCATGACTCCTCAGACCCATCTGGAAGCCTCTCTTTCTCCCAAGTTTTCCCATTTTGTCAATGGAAGTGTGGTACTTGACACGAGACCCCTCTTTGGGACCGAAGGAGCATCAGTACCGAGCAGGTACGATCCCAAAGGGCTTCAGGAGGATCCGGCTGGACTGCAGTTAATTGCTACTGCAAATGAGGTCTCAGCCCATTTGTCCCAACCGTGTGATGGATGAGGCCGTACATTACGGCTGCTTCTAAAGTCTACATTTTTATCAAAAGATTGGCAGTCCCCGCAGGCCCTGGCAAGATGAAAAGGGCCTTCTGCTTTCCGGGCCCCTTCTCCCCACTCACGTCTTCTCCCTGATTTTTGTATTCTGCTTAGGGCCCTGGCGAGCGTCTGAAGGAATTCATTTCCTTTACAGCCCACCCCTCCTTCTCCTGAACGAAAACTAGAACTGTTTTTTCCAAGTTGGATTCACAGGAGAAATATGAAAGCTAAAGGCACACGGTATAAATAAACATGCAATGGGAACACAAGAGGCAAAACACAGAGGCCCGACGCAGACTAGAGAGACAATACAGCATAACAAATAGTAAGCTGTGCTTTGCCTGTGGCATTTTCCAGCCACATCAATAATTATATAATACAAACGTCGCTGATTTCTCAGGCGCCGATCGATACTGGCTGTGGTGCCACCCTGCTCCACAGCGGGCTGTGGGACGAGGTGCTCTTCGTGGCTCCCTGCGTTGCCCATGCCCAAGACCAAAGGCTGCGTTTTGCAGGCAGGCTGAGGGCTAGGGAAATGGTGAGCGTGTTTTCTGGGGTCTGGGCCTGCCCATTGTGCACGCTACTACTGGCAACACTGCAAGAGGGCTCTTCTCCACCACACGCAGAAGATGCAACCGAGGCGGTGCTGTGAGTTGGCAAGAGGATTCATCCCACAGGCTTCTCATGCTGCAAACTTACTCGGCAGGACGCAATTCAGCTGTCAAGCGGTAAGGGTATGAATGCACCCACGGGTCGAGTCTTCCTGCACAGCAATTAGAGGGCACAGCACCGTTAGAGACAACTGCATTCTTCCTAACAAAACATAATTCGCTAAACACTGCAGCGGGGATGCTAAAAATAAAATAAATAAAACAGCGCAATTTGGTGGACGGGGTATAATGGGCTTCAAAGACCGGAGGGTTCTGAAATCCTTCCCTCAAAATTCCCATTTTAAGTATATAATCGCTAAACATTGTGTTGGAGGGGAAAGACAAATGGGAAATCAAATGAAGAAAGCATTGAGAAAAACCACCACCACCACCACCCTCTTCTGCTTTTAGCTGACTTGGGATTCCTATGAAGAAGAAACCTGAAATATAGATTTCAAACCATTAATACGATTATTTAAATGTTAGCCCGAGAGAAGTAGCAGAAGACATGTCTGACCCATGCAACTTCCCACAAATGGCAATTACCTCTAAAAGCTTCCCATGCCAAATCTAATTAAGTTGAAAGAGACATTTGGAAATAAGAATGAATGGGGTTTCTTCAGGAAAAAATGGACCTTTTGGGCTGGAACTGACCAATGAAAAATAAAGCAAAGCAACAGCCTGAAGACGTGAATTGTACATTCTTGCTCTATGTGATTTAACAACAAAGTAATTGGCTTTCAGTCCTTTTTATTATTTTATCAGCTTGCAAGCTGTCTCTGGTCAGGCTTTGTCTTGTATTTGTTAGACAACTATTCTGCTACCACTATGTAAAATGTCAAATAATATAATTGGGCTCCAGTCCTACAAGGCCTTCCTTCAGACAGAACTCACACATGTCAATGGAAATTTTTACTGATTTCCCTGCTGGAAGGCTGGATTAAAGGTCTTCCTACTGCAAAAATTGAAAAACTTATAACACTGACACACACATCTTGCCAATCAAAGAGTAATAAAAGTAGAAGTGACCCTGAAAGACAGCAACCTAAACACAAGAAATCCCCAAATTAATAAAAATAACACTCACATCCATTGGCCTATGAGAGCTCATGGTACATTTTGCTACCACTGCAATCATACAGATAAGTCCTCAAATACCACCATGGATAGGCCATAGGATAAAACAACTAAGGTGTAGAAGGGTATCACAGTTACAGCCAGAAGCAGGGACTTGCTCATCCCTCCTGTCCCTCTTTGAGGGTATGAACAAACACTACATACTCAGCTGAACTGGTATGCATATACCTTTTAAGAATCCAGATGGTATAGATTTTTATTTTTTTTAATCTCCACCATACATGGTCTGAACTTGGGTAGACCTGTGCGGTGTCAAGAGTTGGACTTGATGATCCTTAAGGGTCCCTTCCAACTCAGGATATTCTATGATTCTATATAATGCATTGCCTTTGCTGTCATTGGTGCTCCCAAATAAATTCTGATCACGTGGATGGATCAGAGAAAGTGTGCATCCAGTTTCTGTACAGGTTAGTAAAGACATGAAGGATTGCTGATCTTACAGCTGTCTTTCCTCTGTTAACAGGCACGATACCTATACAGAGAATGCACAACAGTATCATAAACAATCTTGTGTTTGTGAAACCAAGGCTTGGGTATTACCTCCCCATTAGTGATGAAAGATGAAGGCCAGGAAAAGGCAAGCAACTTGCCCAGGGTTGCAAGAATTCCTCTTGTAGAGTAAGCAAGCGGAACTGAACCTTTTGACACCTAAGCAAATAGCCTTCCTCTCTTGCAGATGGATCTGGAAAATGATGGAATGAGTTAAAAGGGGGGAGCTACTGCAGCCCAGCTGATCAGCAATTGCACGTTAAGCCACAGCAATCTGACTTTCAAATCTGTGTCTGTACGCTGGAGTGGCTGCTTTTTTCATTTTCAGCCACTATCAATTCAACGCAGTTCAGAGCTGCTTGATTCAAACCAAACCAAAATAACCCGCTTGGGCCCAGGGCATACATATGAATATTTACAGAAGTTTTACCAGTGAAAACATGTGGGTAGACAGAACCCAAATATTTGCTGGATAGGGAAACAAGCAGATTAACACAACCCCTACTGGCACGATGTTCCGAGTTTGCTGTTTGCCTCTCCCTGCCATCTAATCAAGTCCCTTTGGAAGACTTTTCTGCAAGGGCTCTCTCTCCATTGCATGCTGATGACTGATAATGCAGTCAGCATATTGTAAATGGAAGCCGCTTTCCACAGTGGAGGGACAAACCCTAATTTGCCATAGCCCTGGGTCAGATGCAAGTTAAATGAGCCGGAGCAGGACACAGCCACGCCCTCCATCGCTGGGCTATGCAAGCTGCATGCGTACACATGAAATCAATTACTTGGGGCTCTTCTGAATGCGACAGGAGAAAATTACATCTGAGCTCTGGCCTCGGCCAATCAATCCTACAGTAGCCTGATTTTTCTAGGAATGATGCTGCAGGCAAGGCCTGTGTGACCTACAAAGAGAAAGGTCCAAATTCAGTGAGCTCTATAAACTCTGCTTCCTTGCTCCTTCTCAGTGGCACTAATGCCACTGTCCATGTCCACATGCCAAATACCAACTTTATTTGCAACAAATAAAGTGTTTAAGGCCAGGCTGGATGGGCCTTTAAGCAACGTGGGCTAGTGGAAGGTGTCCTTGCTCATGGCATGGGGAAGGGAACTAGATGATCCTTAAAGTCCCTTCCAACCCAAACCACTCTATACTTCTATGAAATGTCTGTGGTACTGGGCTACAGAATAAAAATCACTTCCATAATTAATGTAGTAGCCACTTCCTAAGACTTACCTGCTTCCAGACATTACAGTCAGAGAGTGGCAGAGAGTGGCAGGCAGAATGAGCTGTGCTAGTCAAGGCTGCTTCATGTGCAAGAGAAATCAAGGTTTAAAATAAACAGGACCCCACATCTTCTCTTCCAGAGTTTGTCAGGCCTAGTAAACTCGTAAGTCTCCTGAGCATCCTGTAACTAGGAGAAGATACAGGATGAGGCATGAAAGAAAAGGGAAACTGCCTTAGGAAACAAAAATAAAATCAGATCCTTGAAGAAAAGACCTGGTAGAAATATAAAAAATTATTACCTCGATATATGCCTTTAGCAAGTACCAAAGGGTCAGTATGAGATGTTTTCCTTCTCACTAATGGAAGGAGACATCCATCATATTTGAGAAGTTGAGGCAGTCGAGTGAAGTTCCCATTGACTGGAAGGGGGGAAAACATAGCCCGTTTTTAAAAAGGGGAAAAGGAAGACCCAGGGAGCTACAGGCCAGTCAATCTCAACTCTCTGCCTGGCAAGATCACGGAGCAGATCCTCCTGGAAACTAAGCTAAGGCAAATGGAAAATAAGGAGGCAATCGGTAACAGCCAACATGGCTCCACTACAGGCAGATTTTGCCTGACAAATCTGTTGGCTTTCAGCAACGAAGTTACAGCATTGGTGGATAGGGGGAGAGCAACTGATGTCATCTAGACTTGTGCAAAGTATTTGACACTGTCCCACACAATATCTTTGTCTCTATATTGGAGAAATGTGGATTTGATGAATGTACCACATATTTGGTAGGTAAGGAATTGAAAAGATGGTCACACTCAAAAGAGTCATGGTCAATGGCTCAATGTTGAAGAGGAGTTCAGTAACGAGTGGTATTCTTCAGGGGTCAGTATTGGGACCTGTACCATTTAACATCTTTGTTGGCAACATGGACAGTGGGATTGAGTGCACCCTTGACAATGATACCAAGCTGTGTAGTGCAGTCAACTTGCTGCAGGAAAGGGATGCCATCCAGAGGGTTCTGGACAGGCCTGAGAGGTGGGCCTGTGCAAACCTAATGAAGTTCAACAAGGCCAAGTGCAAGGTCCTGCAGCTGGGTCAGGACAATCCAAAGCACAAGTACAGCCTGGGTGGATAATGGATTGAGAGCAGCCCTGATGAGAAGGACCTGGGGGTGTTGGTGGATGAGAAGCTCAACATGAGCCAGCAACATGCGCTTGTAGCCCAGAAAGCCAACTGTATCCTGGGCTGCATCAAAAGTGGTTGAGTCACCAGAAGTGGGAAGTGGTTGAGTCACCATCCCTGGAGGTCCTTCAGAAAAGGATGGATTCAGAACTTAGTAGCATGAAGATGATCAAAGGGCTGGAGCACCTCTCCTACGAAGACAGGCTGAAGGAGTTGGGGTTGTTCAGCCTGGAGAAGAGAAAGCTCCGAGAGGGCCTCTATTAGGGAGTGTAGTAATAGGACAAGGAATAATGGGTTTAAACTAAAAAATAAAGAAAAAAAAGGTAGATATAGGTTAGATATTGGAAAGAAATTAATTACTATGAAGGTAGTAAGACACTGGAACAGGTTGGCCAGAGAAGCTGTGGATGCCCCATCCCTCAAAATTTTTAAAGCCAAGTTGGATGGGGCTTTGGGCAACTTGGTCTAGTGGGAGGCGTCCCTGCCCATGGTGGGGGGAGTTGGAACTAGATGATCTTTAAGGTCCCTTCCAATCCAAACCATTCTAGTGATTCTATACCTAGCTTTGCAAATTGCAATTTCTGTTGGTTTACTTGAATGGTAATTATGGGCTTATCAACACAAAACAAAGATTACCGAGAAGCAATCAGCACTACTAATCATAACCACGCTAAGTCTGTCACTACAGCTTCATCATCAGTATATCCATCTGTGCTCATTACATGGATGCTGCAGGCAAGTAAGGCTACCAGCAATGAGTTCCCCTGAAGTGATGATGCTGTAAGCAAAAACTCTTTTTTCCTAGACAGTTTTATAGAAAGTTCAAGTTCGGGACTCAAGCCAAGGAGTCAAAAGTCAGTGATTCCATCATCTCAGTCTTTCCTTTGCCTTGGGTTCATCTCATCTCAAAGGGCTGTGCAGGTGAATTCTCACAGCATGTAAAAGGGTCCATGTGTTTTGCAGGCTGACGACTCATTTTCAGATTTGACTTAAACACATCAGAGCTCAAGTCTTATTTACAGCTGATAGGCTCTGCTTTCCCAAGTGGCCAAACCTCAGATTTCTAAAGGCTATTTAAATGCCTTAGCAGCAGTTTACAAACCAAGTGCACACAAACACACACAAAAAAGCCAGGTTTAAAGCAATATAAATAAATATCCACAAGTGTAGCTAAATGGATACAAAAAAATTGAATCTCTCATTATATTTGTATCTATATACACTTAAATTACTTTGGAAGATGAAGTCTTCAATTCTTCACTCAGTGGAATGCCTTCTGTCCTGCCTAAATGGAGCAACTCTTATAAAGACGATCTCAGTATTAGTCAACATGATTAAATTTGCATAATAAGATCTCCACTGTGGAACGACTGAGGGTTTAAAAGGCTGGGACTGTGGAACAGGAAAAGAAAAAAAAATAACATGCTTGGTGATTTCCAGGGTATGTCAGTCTGCAGCAAATTATATCCTATAAGCTCTGTGCAACCATAGACATAGTGTTTGCATTAGCATGTCCTCCTCCCCTTCATGAGTCAGGCTTCCAGTACTTCAGATGTCTACCTAAAACAATTCAGAACTTGCTGAATTTCTCAGACTTGGGTAGAGATTAACTTGTATTGGATCACAGTAGTTATTTCCAGGACTTTTACAGCCGGAGAACAAATAGCAAAATTTGGCCTCAGGTTTATCAGGATATAAAAGGGTTCTCATTAAAAAGTCAGTGTTTATCACAGCACCTCACAATGAGATGCTTTAAATCACAGATCTGATTTAAAACAAGCTGATCACCTTCTCTGTACTATGTGTGGTTTGCAGGGGGATGTCAGTTGTGGCAAAGTGGTGTCCTTAACAATGACCTTCATATTGACAAAAAGTAAGAAAAAAAGCACACCAACAAACACAGCTACGCAAAACTAACCTTAGAACTTTAGAAGAACTTAGACTGTGCCTGGACATAACAGAAGCAGACTGATATGACACCAAAGAACGTCATAGGCCAATTTGCCACAGGCATTTGCTGAAGATACCAAAGCAAAAAAAATACGACATAGCAGTATTGATGCACATGGCTGTCAGGCAGTCAATTACATTTTTTCCCTCCATGCCAGGTTAGGCATCCAAGCCACATGACAAACTAACCACTAAGACTATAAACAGAATGACTATTCGGAAGGTAGCAGATGCCAGAAAGACAGACAAGCTTAAAAGGGGGTCGAACCAAAATCTCCTCATCTTTGAGTTCTGGATAACAGTTCAATTACATGGATACACAACCAACACGCTAGGTGCTCTGCTGAAGCTACAACACATTTTTTTGTACTTGCACTTCGGTCTCTCTTGCGTAACTGGTGACATTTCTCCAGCTGACAGTAGCATCTGAACAACACCTGGACTTTTTAAGCTCAGATGCTATTGTTAAGCACTGAAAATACATCTATTAGTGTTCGAGAAAACATTGGCTTTCTCAGGAAAGCAAAAAAACACACAACATGCTCTCATTAGCCTCTAACATACTGTTCACGATGCGTATAAAAATTGGATCTGCTATTTCAAATAAACAGAAGGGAACCCATGCAAATTTAAGTACTCAGACAAATGCAGTGTGTTGCTCTACAGAAAGGCAGAATTAGGTTGTAAGAAAGAATTGGGAATTCTTCACTGATGTTGCTGGATATACCTCTCCTCCGTTAATGCAGCCCTGGCTGTCAATACCAGTGTTTTTCCTAACTCCTGGCCAGGACTAACCAGTCACCAAACTGGGAGCTCACTGCAGCTCTATCTGGAAAGGTATAGTTGAAAGAAATGCGGGTCAATTCACAGAAAAGTTTCCTTTCTTCATCATGCAAGAGTGGGATGAACAAGAACAGAATCCATTTATCAACAGTACATTAAAACTCCAGGGCTCCAAAGGTTTATTTCATTTCAAATCAGCCTGCACGCTCATTGTAACGTGACTTCATGAAAAACTCTCTGCATTAAAAAGAGATCTCAAGGCCTGGCCTTCCTCCTCCCTGCCCTCCAACTGCTCTTCTCACGTGCTCTCATTGCAGCTGTATTGCACAGCAGTGACGGGCCCTGATTCACTTTCTACCTATATGATTGTGGTGGTTTTACCCTGTCACGCAGCTGAGCCCCACCGCAACCACTCTCTCACTCCCTCTCCTCAAAGAGGAAAGGGGGAGAAAATGCAACGGAAAGGCCTCAAGGGTTGAGATAAGGACAGGGAGATCACTCAACCATTATTGTCAAAGGCAAAACAGACTCAGCATAGGGAGATTACCGTAATTTATTGCCTATCGCTAGCAGACTAGAACAGCAAGAACTAAAAGCAAACTAAAAATACCTTTGACGTGGCTCCTCTCCACGGGCTGCAGCTCTGGCCTGGGGCCTGCTCCACCGGGGGCTCCTCCACCCATGGGGGGGCTGCAGCGTGGAGATCTGCTCCATGAGGGGCCCATGGGCTGCAGGGGGACAGCCTGCTCCACCAGGGCCCTCTCCACAGCCCGCAGGGGAACTGCTGCTGCCTGCCTGCAGCACCTCCTGCCCTCCTGCTGCACTCACCTGGGGGCTGCAGGGCTGCTGCTCACTCCTCACTGTCCCAGCTGCTGTTGTGCAGCAATGTGTTTGGTTTTTTTCTCCCCCTTTTCTTAAATATGCTCTCACAGAGGTGCAAACATTGTGTTTTGGCTCAGCTTAGACTAGTGGCGGGTCCCTTTGGAGCTGGCTGAAACTGGCCCGTATCTAACATGGGGAGCTTCTGGATTCTTCTCACAGAGGCCACCCCTGCAGCCCCCTGCTGCCAAAACCTTGCCACGTAAACCCAACACAATGATCCAGTGAGCAACCAAGACAGTAGGTCAGAAGAGAAGATTCACAGTGATGGAGTTCTCCATAAGGATTCCAAGATGCCTAACAGCAGTTTTATCAGATGGACATCCTGTCCTTCTTAATAATACTGGGAAGATCAAAGAGTTCACCTCTCAGAAATACAATGGAATGAACAAAAATTAACATGGACATGCAGATTCCCAACCTCATTCAGAGAGGGTCTCTGTCCTGACAGCTGCCAAGCATTTGTGCTCGGTCTCAAGTTGGATTCCCCAGGAAACTTGTGGTATGTTTCTGTGGGATATTTGCTCATCCTTTCTGTGCTTTCATTTCATTGTAGGGAAGAGTTAAGTCTCCAGGATAAAAGAAAAAGAAATACAACCCTTCCCACATTGTACTAATTAACTAAAAACACACACAAAAAATCAAAACCACTTCTACTGGCCTTCTGAACTAGCTACACAGGGCAAGAAAAAAAATAAAGGATAAAACTCCCACTGAGCTTCAGAGTTTTAAACTGGATAGTAAAAGCAGCTTTCACATTTGCTCAGCACAATGTCCAGGAACAGGAAGAGAACTTTGGCCTTTTCTCAGAGAAATAACATGCTGATTTTTTACTATGGATCACAGAATTAACATTCACACTTCCAGCCAGAATTAAAGTGGCTTTGATTTGATTTAGTTTAATTCTCTTCAAAGGAAAATTAAACTAAAATCAAATGAACGCCATTTTTAATTCTGAATGAGTGTGTGTGCATGCACCAGTTTAATACAGTTTACATAATCCACTTGAAACCCACCTTGTTACTTAATTCAGATCAACTTTGCCTTGTGCTCCTGCCGAGACAAACCCTTAGAGATAACATTATCTGTCCTCAAGGAACAGCCGCATTTCATTATTGACACCTAACTCTAGAGAGAGCTACTATGAAAGGGACAATGTAGTTCCAGACAATTTATATGTCTGTCACAGAGAGAACAATGCTCTGTATACAGCTACAATAGCAATTAATATACTGGGGGTTGTTGTTCCATTAGTCACTAATTACACAGTAGACCAGTAATACAGAAGCCTTGTTCTTGGCAAAGAAACCATAGCTCCAAAATTACTGAACTGATAATTCAGAGCCTGTTTTTTGTTTCTCTAGGGATACCCTGCACCTTTGCCATCAGTCAGCTGAAAACTCTACAAATGATACAGATCCAGAGGCAACTGCTGTGTACTGCAGACCCCTCTTTAAGAACTTCTGAATTATGGCATTTGCATGAGACGAGTCAAGGTGAGTTCAGTGACTGAACAGAATTGCTTCCAGTCTTTGTCACAACATATAAGAAGAACAGTTTGTCACTGAAAATTTTTGCTTCCTCTTACAAAATACAGGAGTATTGTGGCAACCTCTCTCCCATATAGTATCATCAGGCAATTGCAAACACAAGACACTGCCAAATCCCATTGAGGGTGGTTTTGAAGGACCCATGCTTTCTAGCAGACACCGTGCAAAAGCTTTAAAGGACCAAAAAAAAAAGTAGATGGTGAAAGAAGTGGGGATGGAAAATAAATATATAATTGAAACCTTTTGAAAGGATGTTGCAAGATGTAAGAATCTCCAATGCATTTTGTAAGCCAGATGTGGCTCTGGCCAGTGTCTCCTGGTCAGGAAATGGGGTACCAATAGGCCCACTCCACAGCCTTCCATTATGATCTTCTCCCCACCCCCCCCACCCCCTTTTTTTTTCCTCCATTGATCACTACATGGTCTTACTCTAAGAAGGCTTCCAGGTCTGTACTGTGCTCTTACCCAAATGATACACAACTCCAGCTCTGCTTGATGTTGCAACTGTTTGAGAAGAGCCATAGAGAAATAAGAACTTGGTCCAGCCATGGTCTTAAGTGATAGAAGAACAGGACAGGGGAAATTATCAGCCTTCTTACTACTCTGCTGATCCACAACAAAGTAGAACACAAGCGTAATAACTTCACCCTTTTTGTATCCTGAATCAAGTACCTAGGGCTTGAGGAACTTTGAAAAAAAGGCAATTTCTAATCAACTTCTCTGATTAGCATTTAGTGGAAACTTTTTTCCTTTCACCAATGAAAATTCTCTCCAGGGATCTGTGATTAGAGCAAGCTCTCTCTCGATATGGGAAATGGGATAGAGACAGAGTTACAGAGACAGCATTACAATGTTTTTTAATGAAAACCTACACCTCCAGAAGTTGCTCACTGGAACAAGTCAATGAACCATTTTGATCTCATTATTTAGAATCCTAACTTATAGAATTAAAGCTTAATCAACTCATCTTTCGTCCACCTCTGTTGATCTTGAGTCAATGACTGCAGGAAAACAAAATGCCTCTCATTCCCTCCCCTTTTCATTATTGTTGCTACAAATGAGAGGTGGAGAGGGTAGGGGAGAAAGATTCTTTACGCTTTGATCAATACTCTTACAGTTAAAATTGCATACATCATATGTCTGGAAACTCTTGCACAGCTGACTTCAAATTCA
Organism: Anas platyrhynchos; assembly: GCF_047663525.1. Taxonomy (NCBI): domain Eukaryota; kingdom Metazoa; phylum Chordata; class Aves; order Anseriformes; family Anatidae; genus Anas; species Anas platyrhynchos. Next base: position 85,972,543 of record NC_092587.1, on the reverse strand, counting down.
ATGCCAAAGTTCCAAGTCATCCCCCAAACTGAACAGTTCTTTATTGTGTATGAATACCACCAAGGAAGAATAAAGAAAGCAAACAAACAACAAAAACAAACAAACAAACAACAACAAATCAGCATCATAATAGAAATTCAATCACATCCTTAACTGTTCTCTATCACTCTGCTCCACAAGCTACAAGTGAAGAAAATTGACAAGATAGATTGAATGATCCAACAGGTTTAACTTCTGCAAGTTTTTATGAAAAAGACTTTTTCTCAGCTTAAATCAATGTAGTGCCATACTTATCCATAGCACTAGAGAAACGTGGAAAAAGGAAAGCATGCACCAGCTGAGCTTCCCTTCTGCAGAAGTAAGGTACCTTTATACCAAGAAATAATGAAAAGACACAGAAAAGATTGGGACCCATCACACAGAGAGGATCTTTTATGTGTGGGGTATAGATGGGTCTGGAACTGCCTTTGTCTTCATTTTCATTGAACAGACAGGTAAAGCTAAGGCATAAACTGATTAATGGACTGACTTAAAGAAAGTCTGTGGCAAAGGCAGGAATTAAACTCAGCTCCCCCGAGGATCAGTCCAATATCTTAACAAAACCCATATCTTTCCGTTCTGAATTACTGTGGCTTTCCTTTGTAATTAAACAGCATGGATTTGAGGGGGCTGATATTAACTGTCATTGTACTGAAAGAGCTTGCACTGGTCAAGTGGGGAGGAATTGCCTCGCCAACCTAAGAAGGCTTTTCCTTCACTTAATTCCAGGCTACTAAGTTTTCAGAAATAGAAAATACTGCCTAAGCAACAGCACTGAACAATTCTGAGGGCATACTGAAAGAGCTTTTTATACTCTCCCATTTTAATAGCTGGTGCTTTTATTGCAGGTAGTATATGGTTACAGAATAATGTGTATGGGTTTAATGTCTGGTATGATAATATCCAAGGTGAAGATATTGAAAATTCAATTAAAATAAGCCAATATCACAAACTGTATTTTAATTTCCAGAGCCTTTTGCCCCCATCCACCTCCTTGGCATCAAGGAGCTTTTCCCGATACCTGAAGCTAGAAGGTACACACTAAATCCTCTCTCTGGTAATGCAATCTGAAGTTCTTTGTACTTCTCTAGCACAGTCCACCACTATCTGAAACCTTAAACATCTCTGAAATCCCTGTGCTCCTTCAACAGAAGATGACACTGAAGTAGTTCCTATCAAGGACAAAACTAGATGGGGACTCCAAAGTCTTGCCTTTTAGCACTAAGCCCTGGTTCACTCACAATTACTTGAGCTTTTTTTAAGCCTTGGTTGTCTTTTTGAGCAGCTTCAGAGATGGAAAACAAATTATTTCACCACAGCAAAGCAACTCCCTCCTCTGCAGTTCTGAGTTACCTTTAACTGACACAGCTTGTGCCATCCTTTATGTTTCTCTTGCTCATTTGATCAGTGCAGTTTTCTCACCATCACTGCATGGCCTTACATGGTACAGAGAAGAAAACAGAAGTGCTACTGGAACATAATCAGAGAAACAGCAATAACTTTGAGAGGCAAGCAATGAACTAAAGGCTCTCAAAAGAGCTCCAACTTGTCCAGCTTCTCCTGATTCTTCATAAAGTACATGGGAGGGCACAGTACGGGTTAGTCACTTTTTTTTTGCCTGCTGAACTGAAGATGTAGAGCATCACTGCACATCACAAGACTTCCTCCAGACAAGCACTGCTGGGACAGAAGAGAGGTCCTCATTTCATTTTCAATGACAAAGCTCAGCAATGCCTGGTCCTAGGACCTAAACATGAAATTGTTAACCTGAGATCTGAGAGAGAATATACCTGAAGTGTTTATGTGGCCTGCCAGAATCTAACCCTGACCACAGAAACAGCACCTGTTATCTTTGTCAAAGCAAACATTATCAACAACATACTTGCTTCTGAAACTCCCCCGACTTTAAAAGTTCTGTTATAATTAATGATATACCTAAAACATAAAACACATGGTACCCCTTTATTTCAACGGCACCTCACAGTTATCATGTTAAAGGAAAAGTAGGACATCAAGGTCCAGAGTTTTTCCATAATCAAACCTACCCTCTATGTAGTTCACATAGACCTGAAGATTTAGGTTAAGCGCTGTAGTCACCAGTCCCAAGTACACTGACAAGTAGGCTCTTTGAGGCACCAGAAGAGCCATTGATATGCTTATAACTTTCATTAGGCCTGTACAATCAGCCCAAAGTTGGTCTTACCCTTATTTTACATGGAGGAGAAACAAAGCAGAAGGCATCTCATAATTCAGCAATGAAAGGTATGAAACAAACAAACAAAAAATGTGCCTGTCACATTTTGCTCAACAAATAGTTCAGGCTCTCAGCACTACCTACAAAGAGACCATCAGTCATGGCACTTGGGTCTATACAGCTTATAGTGACTTCATCTGCACTGTTTCTACCCTTGTGGTTTTCATGAGTCCTCCTGCACATTTCTGCCAGCATTTTTTTTTTTTTTGGTAACTGCCTTCATATCGTTTGCTGGTGAAGTAGCAAGCAAGCACCTCCAAGAGCTGTTTCTCACTACTTCCATCAGTCACATATTTGGCAACCGCCAGGATTTGTGCTTGACTAGAGCAGAAACCTTGGCCATGGTGTACATTTAGAGCCTGAGGAGAGCTGAGGGAAAGATATACACCTCTACACCAAAGATGTGAAGGAGAAGAATAGGAACCTCCTTCCCCAGCAATGCTATTCTTTAGTTGCTGTACTGCTATACTAATGCTATACTTTGAAGTCTGCCTGGCTGTAAGTGCACGAGGAAGCCAGCAGGCAGCAAATGCAGAAAAAAAAGCCAGCAAATTAATGCTGGATAATAGAGGGAGAAATCCACCGTGTTGTTTCCCTTTGGGTCTTTCGAGGATGTTGCATTGTTCACCAGCTCCTGAGACCTGCTCTCTCCAGAGGGGATAGCTGCACATACCCTGCTTCCCACACTTCGCTGCTGATTTGAATACACAGGCATCGCTGCTAGGTGAGTGCCATTTGAATTGACAAACTGGGATTTCTGCTGCACACTTCACACTTAACGCAGCCCTGCCTAGGCTTTGAAGGCAACGGCTTGTTGCCTTAGGGTCTGAAACTAACAAAGCCAAGCAGAACAAGCCCAGGGCTCCCGTCGGATTGCTCGATCAAAGACAGTATTAAACAGCACTGTTTTCATAACTACTATTCTGGGGCACTTGGATAGCAAGACAAAGGAGACGAAGTTAATTTCTGTTATCATAGCCTGGTGCAGCTGCAAGGGCTCTGGGAGAAGCCATCTTCCCTTTATGGCTTATGCAGCCCATGCCTTTGCAGGAGCTCCCATTAAGCAAATAAGGCTTCAAAAGCTTGTCAGATGCATCCCTGTTCCTTCCCCTAGACATCTTCCACGACTCATCACATACACCACTGAGCCTCCCTCTACTCAATCATTTCTCTACATCTCACAGCTTCACCTTCTCTATCAGCAGCACTGCCCATTTTTATGCCTAAGAAGATGTAAACTTGGGAAAACCTACCCTTGGTGCAGGAACACTATGAAGGAAGCCAAACAGTGAAGGGATGCTCCATTTGCTGCTCTGCAACCAACCAACCTAGCTCACCACAGTGGGCAAAACTCTTAGTCTTCAGTTTGAACATTAGTTTGAAGACTACATGACCAGCTGAGACTAACAAGACCCAGCCTATTTTTTCTGAGATATTGGCAGATAAAGGGTTAGTACGCACTACATAGGTGTGACTGGTGATGGAGGTCACTGAGCAGTATTGGAGAAGGAAGTGTAAGATGTTTCCTGAGTAGAAGAGTTGTTTGAGGCAATTTTAAGATGACCCTCTAATAAACACTGTGGTCGTGGTCAGCAAATCACCTTAAGAACCAATGCTTAGCTGCAGCACTGCTGTCCCAGGACTGCCAGAGGTACCTTGGGATGTGTTTTTATCTCCTTACTATTTATCCATAGCTGAGAACTGAGATTTCTGGAAAAGCAGGGATGTGGTAGAACATGCTTACACCCCCAGCTTGACTACAGTAAGGACAAGGAGGATGAGAAGACTGGATTACTATGAAAAACCTTCCAATGAGGTAACTAAGAGGGAGGAAAGCTCCAGATGGCTTTGTTTAAAGCCTCATTCTTCACACCTTGGGTTATTTCTCTGAAAGCAGTTGGATGAAAGGCAAAAGGAGTGTTTTTCAGGGTGTGGAAATAGTACCCTGCTTGACACAAACAGGGTACTCCAAGAACTGTCTTGTCTGCAACAGTGGACAGAACAGCCCATTTAAACTGAGGCTTCACCTTTGGTCTTAACATCAAGGAAGATGTTTCCAGCAGTTCCCTACTCCCAGGGAAGAGCTTTACCGTAATAAATCTCATCTTGGATTTCACAAACTGGTTTTCATTCAAGCTTGCTTTACTCTCAAGTTCCTGATTGGATGAGAAGGCACTAAAATACAGAAATGAAGAGTTTTGCTGGAAATTTGCTCAATATATTCAATGCTGATGCCCATAAAACAAAGCTGCAACATCAAGCTTATAGTTGGAGGGATATATCATGCCCAATTATATGCAAATATAGCAGGTATCTTCCTGAGGTCAGGGTTTTGCTAACTGAAGCGTCAATACAGATCTCAAACAATTTCAGAAGAACAAAATTGTCCATTCAAATTGATGAAGGCATAAAAATAGTGAACTGTTCTCAATCCAAAGGAGAAGTAGCCAGTCTTTACAGTTTTAAAGTAAACCTTCTGGATGTAAATTGCTGCATTATTTAAGTTTATTGAACATCTAACACTAGGAAATGTGCAATTCATGAAATTTTCAGTGAAGATGTATGAATGAGACTTCCCGATACATTTTTTAAAATGTGAAATTATCAAAGTTTTATGCAGTGTCGACATTGACCATATATGGTAGAGTTAATTGAAAGTGCAGTTCCAGCTTTAAAAGGGTCTCTGTGAAAGTGGCAATGTGTGTTTTATTGTCTCTTCGTCATTTGCAACTCAAAGGTGCTCAAGATTATACATGAAAAGGTGTTTCTTCTATCTGCCAGCTTGCACTGCAAGACGCTATTGGATCTGAGAATCCAGGTAGATGCTTTACTTCTTGCACTTGTATCATCAGTTCTGAAGTTTCTGCAAACTAAATAATGTGCCTAGCTATCCTGATGCAACCCTTAAGCTCCATATCAGACCACATGAGGAATCTGCTCTCATCATATGGAGGATGGAAATTTCTCCAGCTGTAATACCCAAAACAAAACGAACAAATCAGTCAGAAATGACCTGAATTTTACAGTGCCAGCAGAAAGCAGAAGGGTAAAAGTATCCTCACTCAGGAGGGTAGAACTGTCTTTAATCAAAACATACATGCATTACACTTATTCGTCTTTTAATCCCCCCTCACAGAAACACACTGGTTTAGAATTCTCTTGGCCTCAAGTTGGAAGAGAGGCTCGAGAGGACAACTAAGTCAAATGACAAATCTTTAACCTCCTAAATAGAGAGGTATAAATCCAGCCTGAAGCCTTTGCTCTCTGAGATTGGATTAAGGACTCTACACTGGGTCTACCTAAAGTAGACAACAGTCCTCTGAATGATTTTTTGACACCCCCTGACATTTCCTGGCCATCCACCATGGCAAGCTGAAGCTTTTCCTGCATCCTGGCCTCCAGGACAGCACGCAAGAGACATGGAACTCACATGCCTTTGGCAGCATGAGCTCTTTTCTTATGTCTCTGTGGCAGGTGAAGATCTTTTTGTTCACCTCCTATCTAGCAATTAATGCAAGCCCCTGACTGAATACCACAAGGCTCACAGCTCAGACACCAACACATTTGGTAACCAAAAACAGGGCTTGGGTAGAAAAGAGACCTCTCCAAAACAGATCAGAGTGCATGGATCTGTGTGCTTTCTGGGCTGTGTGGGACTCCAGATTCCATTCCATTTTGGAGCAGGAACACAGACCTGGATGTTTCATATTGCACTGGCTTGGATCAGTCTTCACTCCTTCCAGAAAAGCCATATAAGTCATGAGAAATCCTTTCTAGTGCCAGTTTTTATTAAACATCCCCATTTCCCCAAGAAGCTTCTGTTTCAGTGTCTTTGTGCAATCATTTTTACAGCACCAACTCTGACTAGTAACAAGAGTAGCTACTAAAATAGTGTCAATCCACTTTTTATTCACATACCTGAATGAAGTAAAAAAGCAAGCCAATTACTTTTTCCTTTTTTGTTTGGAAAGAGAGTTTCTCTTCCTGTAAACACTGCTACAGCAGTGCTGTTGTTAGATAACTAGACTGTGATTTTTAGAGAATGGATGCTCAGGTTGTTTTAGATTTTGGATTTGAAATTCTTAGATTTTTCTCCCAAAACTCAGCACATAGCAATGCACATGCAAGTTTTCCGCTGACTGCCTTCTTACTTTCGGAGTTACAGTTTGTGCAACCCCCACAGCTCTATCCCATACAACCAGTTGCAAGGATGTATTTCAAGGCCTCCCGTGGCTATGACATTGCACTGATATCTACAGAAGGAGGCAGTGTCACGCGCTGATTCAACAACGGGGTGTGAAGTGACAAACACTCTTGCCAGGGTTTGAATGAGATTAGCAAAATCCGACAGAACAATGATTAAAAGGTGCTGTAACAAATCCATTTGCTGCATGCAACAAACACAATTACTAGACAAATTACCTCACCCACCCCACTCCTCTCTCTGCAGCAAATGAGGGCTGGAGAACCTTCCTGCTTCAGACTCCAAACCTAGGGTAGCTTTTTAAGCCAAAGAGATTGCCTTTGATTAACGGTAGCAGCATTGGTCACTTTTCCCCCTCCATGAGTTATGCCACTAGAGGGCATGCAGACTGCCTAAATAATACCCAGCAAACAGTAGGACCATTAGTCTTTGATTCCATGTTTCAAGCTCTCCAACTTTGTGAGCACGCAACCTACCATCCACCAGTAACTTTTTTTCTGCCAATATAAATTTTCACTTCTGGAGTTGCCAAACTCCTTCCTTTCCTCCTTAACTGATTTTCTCACACCTCCCAGTTTTTCCATTCTGGCATAAATGGGGCAAACTCACCCTCCTTAAAGCAAAGGAGGGATTTTGTATTCTTTCCAAGACTTCCATATTTCATTAAAGTGGAGATCGTAACAGAAAAATCAGAAATTTCAGCACAGACAGCTCAAGTCTAGGAATATTCCTTGTCCTTGTTTCAGAGCCAGAGCCCAACTGCACTCCTGTTGTACTGAATCTGAGCTAACGAGCTCTCCCACTCTGCTAGGGAGCACGGAGTAGAGATGTCATTACCAACAGCCACCTTGCACGTACTGAGGCTAATGCCAAGTCCAAGCTAAGAAACATCAATTTCCAGCCCATCTCAGCTGTCTCTACAGATTTTTCCGGGGCACTGCTCAGATGTGTTGCTGAGACCCTTGAGCTGGCCCCGCAGACTGGGAAAGATCCAGCGACACTTACTAGCCTGGACTGCATACAATGTAAAATAGCATTCCTTGCTTTCCTGCCCAGCAAACAGATTGCAATTTGCATAGTCCTGTACCTGAGCTAATAAACTGTGATGAACTCTCACTGGGTCTGCATCCATGGCACGAGTAATCTTTAGTCCGGATAATCCCTATTATGTATCCTGGCTGTTTCACTCATGCTGCGTTACCTTTTGCCTCTGGAAGTCCATGGTGCCAGCCAGCACAATAACCACTACAAAACTCTCTAACATTTCAGGCTATTCTCTTCCCAAAAATAATGGGAAAGTGGGTAGTAAAAGCCACCCACTTAGCTTTCACTATTTAGTTCCTGTTATGAGCAATATAAGAGCAAACAAGCTGGCTGATTTTCCTTCCACCAATCAATCTGATCATCTCCTACCATCTCATTCCCATCTCTACCTCCCTCATGAGTCCACCTCCCTCTGCCCCTGAGCCCTGGGGTGCCTCAGCTCCAGTGACATGTTAGGAACATTGCAAACCCAACCATAGTCACCTTCTGAGTCTGGAGGGACTAGTCCACTACTCAGTTATACTGAAAAGATATGAGAAAGAGAGAAAGATAAGTATGTGTCATACGGTAGCACAACAGGAAACCTGAAAAAGTCTTGTACATCTGATAGGACAAAGTTATAGCCACAGATACCAGGCTATCGTTTTATTGGGTGTCCATCAGGCTATCAGGCTGCCCTGGCCTACATATCAGAAGAAAAAAAAAAAAAAAAAAAAAAAAAAAAACAATTTAAAAGAAAGGAATATAAAAAAAAAAGTCTTAGGAGTTAAGCAGTTAATACCCAGGATTTCACTTTTGTTAATATAGCAGAAGACTTCCTCATGAGTCTGTCTTGGGCCAGGATCTGTGCCACAGCAGGAATAATGCAAGGCAAGAAAGTAAAATGCTTTAAAGAATATGGTTCTTTGTCAGACTGAAAGTATTAGCTGTGATTCAGAAATTAATGACAGCATAAAAATCTATTAAGGCATCTAGACTGTCTCTCAAGGGACCTTTTCACGCTTGTAGTGCATGGATTATTCTCCAGGGTTCTGCCCAGCCAAACTTCAGATGTCCCAAATGACAGCAATTCCACCACATTTCTTAACAAAGCTATTTTGCCACCTAATCTGTTTCTGCCCATTAAGTATTTTCCACTCCTGCTAGTTTTTTTTTCCTCTTCCCTCCTCCAAATTTTCTACTCTGAGACACTTCAAGCTCTCAGTCCACACGAGACAATTCTTCACGCCTTCCCAGTATGCCTAGATCATTAGCATAGCTCCTCTTTAGTCATTTAACCAAACAGCTATATATTTAGCTCTCACAAGCATTCCTCATAAGTCAGTCCCTCCAGCCCCTTAATCATTCTCGTTGCAATCCTCTGAATTCCCTCTAATTTTGTTTACATCTTTGTGGAATTGAAGTGCCCGGAACTGAGTGCTGTAAACAACAACAGCTTGTTATCTGGCTAGACTGCAATTCCAGCGATCGCAGCACAGGCCCCACACGTGCCATGCACACGTAGACACATACGCACACTCACCCCGCAGTTTGGGCACAGCATCACTACAGGACACAAATCCCACACCACGCACATTCCCTCCCCAACTGCATCAGCTGGGCATCTTTCAGAGAAACCCAACTCCAAACAAAACCGAGGGAGATCATCTTCACAGATTTTAAAGCGTGCTTGAAGGAGACTTCTTGTGAATTTGCCCCATTATTTTCTCTTCTTTTACAATTCCCAGTCCGTTCAGGAATGGGAACAAACCCAACTGAACAAATGTACCCATTCTCCAACACAAGCACAAGCCATGACCTAAAATCCTTCTACATAATGCATAATTCTCCAGTTCCAGCCCTATCAGGCAGTGTCCATCAAAAAAGGGCTGCCCCTACTTTTGAGCCACTGAGGCAAGCACGGCAATGGTGGTTTCCCTGATCATTTTCTTCAGAAACTACATCTGAACCTTAGCTGAGAGAGCCAGGACAACCACACTCTTTGCTGTCTGGATTGAAAATCAAGGAGTTACTAGCAGGAGGAATTCAGACCTAGCATGCCAGAGAAATAAACCGGGTGATACATCCATGAGGATGCTCTTTTAACTGTCTGCAGGCTCAAGACAGACACCAGCTAGTGACTACACTCTTGTTATATTTTCGAGTTTTTTCATCACACCTATAAAGGCCACAATTTTCAGAACTTTTTTGTTTTAGATGATAGTTGAGACTTTGATGTAATCTTATGACAGAAGATAACACATTGCAGAAAAGCCTTTAAGCACTTGTAACTTAATCTGTTCCTGAAACTTGAGTTGGAATTTTTCCAAGACGACACTTTTTTTTTCCCCCTCTTAGAAAAATGCCAGTTCAGTGAGGCAGAAATATTATTCAAAACCACTTGGTTTGCTTCAACAAATTTCTGGTGAACTTCAGGCAGGGTTCAAAAAGAAGCCTGATAAGGTTCCTGCCAGCTCTCAGAACATCTATGGGGTAGCCAAGGCATCCAGAAAAGATGCCAACTCTACCAGAATTGCTCTTCTGGATTAAGGTCCTCTCGAGCCTTCCCTTCATGTGTAACAATTTCAAAGGTCTCTTCTCACATAGGACGCCCAGACCTGCATTAACCTAAAAAATGGCACTCCAAGGATCTCTGCCATGTGGCAATAAAAGCAGAGGCTCGAAGTGTCCTGTCTCCACAGCACCTCTTACACTGTCATTACTCCTTCACTGCAGCTCAAGCAACACCTCAGGACCAAGGACAGCTTGGGCTGTTTTATTTCACTTCTTGTTTGGTGTTGTTTTGGGCAGCAGGAAGAGAAAGGGACCAGAATTTCTTCAGATTGATCAGGGTATGTGCAGAGCCTGCTAGCAGAGGCCGTAAGAGCTCCCTTGAAGCCTGAAAGAAAGCCTGCAACTACAAAGCTTTGCACTGGGACAGAGCAAGGCCAGCTAGAATGGCCTTTTCTCTCTTTCCTCTGTGCACACAACAGACAAAAAGAGAAGAAAGACAATTCTGTACTGATGACCTTAACTCTAGGTCCCTCTGGGGCAATGCCACAGCTCATTTACCTCATGCTGCAGCCTGATTTTTTTTTTTTTTTTTTTAAATGTTGTTGTTTTTAAACAGCCTGATCTGTTGCAGCTCTCTGGCTGCTGGAGGGTACACAAACCAGTCACCAGCAGGCACCCAGGATACATGGAAATAGAGGAGAGGGTCTGTGCCCTCATGTCAGCTCTTGCTGTTTCCCACCTTACCTGTCTCAGTAGGCCTAGGCTACGGGCAGCTCTTAAACCACTTCAGCTACTTCAAGATTTATGTATTTAAAAAAACACTGAGAAATTACTGTTGGTAAAAGCTCTAACACAGCTCCAGCACAAAAGCTCTTGTGTACAAATCACCTCCTTCCCCCTCACACAGAATACCTAGAACAAGTGCAGAACATTTCATAGTGGCATGCCTGCGTTTAGGTCTATCCTGCTAGCTTTTACTCAGCTAGCTAGACCTGACACTTGGCAAGATACAGCTATGCTAGACAAAATTTTTGCTGTTGATGCAGTTGAACTTGCAGGGCTCTTATTGTAGGTACAGCTGAAGTGCAGAATTGCTGGTTTGCTGGTTCAGGTTGCATTCAACCAAGGAATCTTTAGCTCAGACGGTGCAAGATAGCACAGCTACATAAGAAAGGTTGGCTAAGCCAGGCTGTACCATTTTTGAATATGTCAGTCTAATTAAAATTGTGCAGTCTGCATGTGCAAGAAAGTCTCCTTTCATCCTCTTCCTTCTGTTCTCAGAAAGTCTCCCATGAAAGTGCAGGAGTCAAGCATGTCCTCTCTACACTGTATTTCATGCACAGGTAACTGAAGCATGACTAAATTACCGCCTTACATTGAGGCCATCAGAAAGACGAGGAGGGGTAGCCAAGCCTCAGCAACAATTCTGTTTCACTGCAACAATCTCTTGCCATGTCAAGATAGGATGCAAATCTGCTGTGAATAATGGTTACTCCAGAAGCATACACAGCTACACGGATATCCCTATCAATAATCATGCTGCATTCACCTACTGAACTAACATTTCACAACACCTTCCTTGCGCAAAACACAACCCTGAACCACATTTGTTAACACAGCACAAACATCTTTACCATGCAACTTATGCATTTTCTGTCACGGGCACAAAACACACAACCACCCACCATCATTTTGTTTCTCACATGCATCTTCTTAAGAGCTGGAGTAGATATATTGAAAAGCCTCCGATCAGAACTTCACGTACAGACCTTATATATAGGCATGAATAAAATTGGATGTTGTAACGTAAGTGATCCCATGGTGCAACAAAATAGCTTTACAAGGCAAACATACAGATATTCATACACGTAGATGGAGCCACAAAGGCACAAGTCTAAACACATTTACACATCAAAACTCCACAGATGCTCCTTGAAATAATCCTTCCTTCCTGCAGACAAAAACCTCCTCTGTCAGGCACTCAGATGTATATCCACATGGTCAGCTTTACCAACACCCATGCAAGTGGAAGTCAGGCGATGCAGTGCACTGGCCAGGAGGCCTGTGGACAGGAAAACCCTTGCTCTCACTCATGATGTAGCTTTGGGTCAACTGCTGAGGGCCAAGCACATCCAGGCTCCATGCAGGTGCAGCAGCAAGAGAGCACAGATGAATATTAATAGTTATTGTCCCAGCATGTTGTAAGGATTAATTGGTTTCAGCCTGCAACTCGCCATCAATATAAGTGCTAAGGAGCAGAGGGGATGGAGCTGTGATTACCCACTTACATTGCATACTCATATCCCAGTGGCTGCGTGCTGTAATGCTATCGATTTCCTGGTTGGGAAACTCCACAGCCTTCCATTTGTCTCCTTACTCGCTCCCTCCCTCATCCCACTGCTCCTGAGCAGCCTGCCACACGATTCCCCCAGCAGCCAAGAACACATCACCAGAAAAGGGAGAGGCCCACTCTCTTTGTGGGAGCGCTCTGCCAGACCTCAAAGAAATGAGGAAACATGCATCTGTTAGGTAGCACAGAGGCAGACCCCAGGGAAAGGAGCAGGTTTCAAGAATAAGCCATCTTCAAAAGAGGTTCTGTGGTATGCTTTATATAACCTAGGAACCACAAAAGCCCTGTCTGTGATCCCACAGATCCAATTATATTCCCCTTTGCTTTAAGCTAAGACCCTTCCTCTGAAGCCTACCTTCGCATGCTAACACCTTTTTCGTAGAAAGAAACAAAGAAAAACAGCCCACAAACATCAACAAAAAATGTCTTAACTCAGTATGTAAATCCTTGCATTGCTCCGCAAACCATCTTCTCCCATAAATGCCATTCAGCAAAGTCCAGCACCCCTTTCCATGCTACCTACAGGGATATCTGTCCTTCCCTGATACCAGGAGAGGGCTTTGTCTCACATGCTCACCCACACGAATCTTCATCTTGCCCTTATCTGTTCCTTATCACAGTGGAACAAGGCTGTCTGTGCTGTGCACGGTATTTTTCATTTTACCCCAGACAAAAATGACAGCAGGAAGAGCACATCAACTGTCAAAGCCATTGCTGACTGGCTGTGAACAACACATAAAGCTATGGCACAGTTCTTCTAAGGAAAAAGGGTATTGAAGAGGCAAAATTCATGCTCCCTACAGGGGTCACAGGCAGCAAAACTCCACATCCTCCCAGCAGCCACATTGCATGTGAAGGAGATCATCTTTTCCAAAGCACATGTCTACATATTCAAAGGATGGGGCACGTGGAGGACTTTCCCCAGATCTTCTGTGATGCCTCTGTCTGGTTCTACAACAAATTTCCACTCAGTCATGAGTGGAAAGCAGCTTTAGCAGCCTCAGCTGATCCTCTTCCACCAGAAAGCCCTTCAGATATTCAGATCTGCCCAGGAAAGGCAGCTTCCCTTTTGCTCACTCATAATCAGCTTTTGTCACCCATTTTCATGTTACAACACATGAGTCAGTAGGCAGTGCTCCAGTGCTGCCTCCATTCCCCCGCCTACCTCACCAGCCCCTTGAGACCCCTACACAGAGCACCGAGCAGCTGCTGCAGCTCGCCATGGGCCACATCACACTTGGACCCATGCATTAATATTGCTGCTATAACCTGTGACCTAGGCAAATTGGTCTTGCACAGAGTGAAATTGTTGAGTGAAGGGGACAGTCCCCACCAGCAAAGCAAAGAGCACCTGAAGGCTTACAGAAGGCACACGAGAAGGAACAGAGCTTCTAAAGCATTGGCTCTGCCATCAACATAGGATGGCAGCTGCCATATTCCTCACCGGGTTAGAAGGGGGATGTAATGCTTGTGGGACAAGAAGGAAGAGCAAGGAGTGACTCTCAAAAGACTCATCCCCTCGTCAGACCAACAGCTCATGCATGGGTGCTCACAGTCTGGAGGAGATTTCACCAACACAGGGACTAAGGCATTTATAGCAAGGTTAGCAAAACCATCACAAGAAAGGAGATCTCAAAGACTAGGAGATTAAGTGATTTTCTGCTTATCATAATAAAACCCTCTGAGTATGTAGAATAATGCTTAGATTTATAATACACAATGGGTCCTCACTAGTGTGGTAAGTATTGACTCAAATGGTCTGCAAGTATTGGGATAAGACAAGAAGAAACACTTGGGATATCCTTTTAATGCTCCCTCTTTGCAGATAAAGAGCCTTCTCTGCCTCTTCCCTGTCTTAAACCTACAAGAAAAGTGTTCCCCCCCCATTCTTTTTTTTTTTTTTTTTTTACAGTATTGAACCTCTTCATCATTTAAAGGAATGCAAGGCAGCTGAGTGAATCGTTTCCTCATCAATACAGTCCAGCACGTGAGAGCTTCCCCTACCTCAGTTGACAGAGAGAGCTGGAAACAGATAGGAAGGGAAGTGTATTCAAGAGAGCAGGTGAGGACTTTTCTCTCCAGTCAGCAATGCCTAAACATTATCCAGCCACATCACAGCCACCACACACTGTTACACACACACTACAACATCACTCTTCGCACACACACACTCTCCTGCTTCTCCTCTCCCTGTTCTCCCCATCCATTACGCATTATCAGCACAGAAACACTTGGTTACACGCTCCCATCCATACCGATCGCACAAACCTTGTGCATTAACAAACTCATCCTTTTTCACACCCGCATTACCCGCTAACGTTATAAAGCATGAGAGTTTACAGATAACATTTGTATCGCGTACCAACCTAAGGCATCCTACTCCGCTTACCCAAATGCTTCTGTGATTTCTCTCAGACTCATTCCCCATTTATGAATACCCTTGAGCAGCTAAAAAAAATACATCATAAATAAACGCTGCCAGTACTACGCAGACCAATTCTGCATGTCCTTTCTGAAAGCATCTACTTCAATGAATTGGCTGCATAGGTATTTTAATGATTAAGCAAACTAAACAAACAGTCTCATGCAATTAAACGATGAAGTGGGGTTATAAGGAAGGCTTGTTAAAAAAAAGCTTTTTTAAAAAGTAAATTGCAGATTTGAAACAGCTGTTATTTTTTCAAGGGAAAGTTTGTTTAAAAGGATTTTCAATGTAAAGCAATGCTGAAGAAAATGTATAATTTGTCAGGGCATTCATTTTTTTTTTAAATAAAAAAAACTCAGTGGGGAATTCAGAATAACTTTTCATATTGGCAGCTAAGCTAATTTAGAGTAATAAGAGGTAAAAATGAAATCACCAATCAAATATTCTTCCAAGTGATCAAAAATACAATTTTTGATACATTCAGATCATTCTCTTCTCCTCCCCACCCTTGCAAATACATATATATATATTACTTTTTTTCAGGAGGGCGGTTGTGTTGAAAAATCAGCTTTTGATTTCAATTCAGGAGCCTGATCCTTGTCAGAAGCTATGAGGCACACCAAGACAAATCCATTCAGGGAAAAGCTACATTATGCCACTAGAAATCCCACCCACCCACCAGCATCCCTGGGGTGCACAGGTACTTTTAGTCCTCCAGCCCCCCCTGGGGCAGCAAGGCCAGTGCACCACGCAGGAGGAACACCCAGCCCGCCTCCAAGCCACCTGCCTCAACCACGACTTGAGGTGCAGCAGCAGGGAAACGCACGAAGCCTGAAGCAAATAATTAAAGAAAAATAATGATCAGAACAAAATAAGATGTGCTGCGCAGGAAATCAGAGCCTCTAGCCTACGGGGGAAGGGGGAAAATCCTGATTCTGTGCCAAAGTCCCCGTGCCCAGGCAGAAAAGGGACAGGCGACCCATTGCACGTCCCCTGGCAGAAGTGCTGGAGGCTGCCTGCCTCGGTCGCTTGGCACTGCAGAGCCCGTGGGTCTCCTGCCAGCCTCCACTGTGCTGCCTCCACCCCCCATCGCTTGCTATTCAGCCTCAGCCTGGCAGCACCAGCCTCATCCCTCTTCACCCCCTCTGTGTGGTGGCTTTGAGAGAGCAGCAGACGACCAGGAGCTCCTTCTGCATTCCCTGGTACACCCCCAAGTGGACAGCGAGGAGAAGGGGGGAGAGGAGGCACATGCAAGTTTTGGGGAGCTCGCAGGCTCGGCTGCCTGGCTCTGTAAGGACACAACTGGAAGCGGTCCGATGGGGGTCACCGCCTGTCACAACTACTACTGCAGTTTTCTGGGTTTACAGAAAGGTTCAAGGCTCGTTACCACAGTTTTCAGTGAACAACAATTAATTTGAAGTAAGTGCATCCCACCCCTCCCTTTTTTATTTAAAGAGAGAAAAGCATGACAACAACCAAAGGGAAAAAAACAGAACCACACGCACAGAAGGGGCACGATACTTTCCCACTCCCTTTTAACTCCTTCAAACGTCTTTGGGCTTGCTCACGATGTGCTTTGCTCCTCCCGTGAAGCCCCGATATTCTGCCTTCCCCACACCCTCTCCCCCCCCCACATGTGAGGAAGGGAAGTTACTGCTGGCTACGAAACCAGACCCAGCAGTGGACCAGGGCTGGGTTATGCCACATCTGAAGTTTGGGAGCAGTACAAAAAGCAGCTCCAGGTTTACAACTACCCCCTTCCCATTTCAATGCCCAGGGAGGGCAACTGCCTTGCCTCTGCCTTCCCAGAGGGTACCTGTTAAAGCAGCCCTCTGAGGACCTCCCCGATGCCTTCAAAAATCAGAATAGATGCGGCTGATACATCTGTGGCAACAGCAACTCACTAGAACAGAAGGTAAGGGTAATACAAGCACCCAGGCCTTTCATAAGCTGCAGATATTAGGAAGGATTAAAGCAGCTCCTGGTTGTGCTAGAATCAGGATGCTCTAGTCACAGCTTGGGGAAGGCTTCTGAGTTGGAAACACCCTGTGGAGCAAGC
The DNA here is from genome assembly GCF_047663525.1 of Anas platyrhynchos. Lineage (NCBI taxonomy): Eukaryota > Metazoa > Chordata > Aves > Anseriformes > Anatidae > Anas > Anas platyrhynchos. Next base: position 85,955,675 of record NC_092587.1, on the reverse strand, counting down.
ACCATCGATGGCAGACCAGGAAACAAGCATCAAAAACGGGGCGACGTTCAGAGTCAACGCTACTTGCCCATCTTCCTTGAGAGGTCTGCGCCTGTTCTTCTAGAGCAGAGGGAAGTTCACATCGAGCTACTCAACTTCACTGCTGACACTAGCTATTTACGTTACACAAGTACCGGTCTCCTCTCCCCCCCGTGTGCTGGAGAAATCCTCCTCCCCTGTCAGAAGCAGCCCCTTCACAGGGGAAGTCAGCTGGAAGGTGCTGGTGCCAGATTCACCATCCAGATTCCGAGAATGCAAGTTTGAGAGGAAATAGGCAACAGCGAAGAAGCATGTGCATGCAACACAGAGACAGATGAAGGGAAATCGCGTGAAAAGGAGCGCTCAGGAAATGTGAGAAAGAGGGAGAAAATGAGGGATTTTGCAGCGAGCGCACGCAGTAGTGACAGGTAAATGCGAGGCTGCAACAGAAAGCATGTGTGTGTGTGACAGGGAGCATGCCTGTGCAGGGATTTGCTTAGTGGACACAAAATAGGAGAGGACAGTGCGTGTGAAACTGTGTGTAGAAGTAGCAGCAAAAGGGCAGTGCAGATGCTCTGGCTGGAAACATCTCCATGCACTACAGCATGCACAAATGTGAAAGGTAAGGACAGTCACAGTGAGAGACCCCTAAGTGTGTGCAAGATGCTGTGAATGCAGGACCGTGCAAGACAGGAGGCCAGATAGGTGAATATACACATAAAAAACATACATGTGCCATGTATGTGTACATGCATGTGCACTTGCAAGACCAATGCAGCATGATAGGCACAGGGTTTTGTGGTGCAAGCAACCACCAAAGCCAGTGTGCAGGATGGAAAGAGGGCACAAGAAAAGGCTAAAGGGAGGGAGGGAAGGAGGGAGAGGAAGAGCGAACGTGAGCGAGAGAGAAGCAGACTGGCACTCCAGGAACTGCATGTGCTAGGGAGCTAGAGCTGTATGTGCCAGCGCGAGTTTATTTATCTTCCATGCTATATTCACGAGCATGTATGTACATATATAGGACCACTGCTATGTGTGAGTGAGCACGGATCATGTACAAGCTGTGATTTGCAGGGCTAGGATTATATGTGCATGTGTGATGTGTATTTATACATACAGCACGGGATGCATTAACCCTTAACTCCTGTTTACAGAAAGCATCTCAAAAACAGCTAGCATGTCTGTCATCACTTCAAACTAAATTCTGTACTCACACTTGGCTCTTAAAGCAAGAAACCCAGCTGGCAGTTCTCCACTGAACAAAACCCCATACCCAACAAATTTCCTTCTCCTGTCTTTTCCTCCTTCATTTTTTTTTTCTTCCCCCGTTGTGGAGGGGAAGGACATAATGTTTTTGCAAAGAGGCACAGAGGCTCCTCCAACCTTCCCCAGCGAAACCAAAATAAAACAGAACAAAACAGAAATAAAAAAGAAAAAAAAATAAACCAAAAACTTAACACTGATCTCCTCAGGAAGGTGAGGAATCCAGGAACATCAGTACTTGTGACCCAAAGTGCTGAGTAGCTGTAGGTGGAGGTGAAGGGGTGCCCACATTCACCCACCCCTCTTTCCTCTGCAAATCTTCCTGTACCCCCCCCCCCCCAAATAAATAAATAAATAAAATAAAAATCTCCCCCTCTGCAAAAGCACAAATACAGCAGCAAAGTCAGTCACATGCAGTGCCCTCTAACCATAGGATTCACCAACAGCGATCTCTCCTTGGCTTATTTCCTGAGGGGGGGAAGGTTTGAGGGGGGAGGTGGGGGTGGGGGGGGTGTCAGAGATAGAGGGATCTAAATAGCTCCAGCTTCCAGCTCCATGTTTCCATCCATCCTCAGTCCGTCAGCCTCAATTCACGAGAAGGGGGCTGAGGAGGTGGCACGAAAGAACTCATCACATACCTTGCAAGGAGAAGAGGGACAAGAAGAATCCCAGCACCCAGATACTGTGCAGCCAGTAGGTCCTCATGCTTCTCTCTCACTCGTTCTGCTTCCTCTGCCTTTTTCTCCGTCTCTTCGCTTCTCTCTGCTCTCTCAATTTCTTCTTTTTTTTTTTTTTCCTCCTCTTCCCCTCTCAGATAAAATGGGATTTGTGTCTCCCTTCAGTCCCCCTGGGCTCTGCTCTACCAGCTCTGACAATCCAGTCGCAGAGAAAGCTGACCCGCGGTGGCCAGATTCCCAAATAGCCTCGCACTCTCCCCTTCAAGTGCTGGAAGAAGGGGGGCCAGGTTAGCTGCTCGCCGTAGCCTGCGCTGGCTGTAAACACAGAGAATCTCTCTGTCTCTCTCCTGCAGCTCCAACTAAATGCGACTGTACTTAAACAAGCAATGCCTTATAGGACAGTGCTCTGAGCAGAAAGGATCCCACCTCTGCCACCTAGTGTTGCAAGCCTGCTCATTTATTTTATTTTTATATATATATAAATATATACGCTGTGCTATAGAAATATGGCTCTCTCATTCCTCCGAAAACGGATCTCTTGGATCAAAAGTCTGTGAGCCATGCTGGGCTCAGGAGTCCCTAAGGCTCCAGCTGACACGGGGAAGTTATTCAGCAAAGGAGGAGCGCGTCCTTCATCGCCACGACGAGGAACGCAGCGGGGCAGGTTTGATTTCTCAGCAGAGTTCTGCCTGACAAATCCTGAAGCAAGGGTCTTTTCTGATGCTGGTGTCACTGCTGGGCAGTATGCGAGGGCCAGAGGGAGATTCAGACGCACTGATTGTAATTACAGAACTGCCAAGGCCTCCAGGAAAAATAGCAAGCATCAGGCTGCATTAATCTTCGCTGGATCTCCCGTGACTTCTGCGCGATTTCAGAGGGACCAGAAGAAATCGCTCTGTGTAGGAAATCCAGCTTGCAAAGCCACCATTTGCTCACAGAAGGTTTCTCCCGCTACTCGTCTCCTTTTAAACACAGGTTCCTCCTACCGTACACAAGATGAACTTTTTTTTTTCCCAAGGAGTAATTAGCTCCTGTAGTTTCATTGCCCCCTGAAATCATTGCTTCTGGTGAGAGGAACAGCAGTAATGAAGTACTACTTAACATTCACACAGGGCTTTTCATCAGTCACTCTCCAGGCTTTTCACAAAAGAAGGTGTCCTTTTGCAGATGGGGACACAGAGACAGCATGACTACGAAACCTTTGGGAAGTCACTATAAGGTGGTAGCCCAGGCGGGCTGGCCACACAATCTGGTGGCCCCTCCATGGACCACATTGCCCCCCTCACCACAGTTGCCATAGCAGCCTCTATAGATGCCACTGCTAGAAGATGATCTCCAATTCACGCATCACAGATGCAGCTTTGCCACCCACAGATGAGCCCCTTGAAGTGTGGAAAAGCCACTGGACGAAATATCCTTCTACACTCATGATCACCAAGAGAAGCCCAGGCCTCCTGAAGGGTCTTCAGAGGCTTGCACGAAACCTGAGGAAGTTTCAGGTAACGAAGGGCCTGCAGGTGGGGAGCAAGAAAGGTTGTTGTAGACGCAATGATGTTGGGTCCTCACCAGTGACCTAGCGACAGCAACTCAAGGGAGAATACTATCAGGTGTAAAATAAGCAGTTTCATCTGCTCTGGCTAAAAAATCAGTCTGTCCTATGCCTTCTGTGATTCATCAGCAAATCTTTAAGAAATTCCACTTTGCAAATATAGCCAGAGTTGTGGCTGCAGAGAGAAAGTCTCTCTGAGATTCCCACCAGGACACCAAGGTGACCATGCATGCATAGGAAAGGCGCGCGGGGGATTCTTGCTACTAAAGATGAAATGCCACTCCAGAAATATTTCTTTTCAGTCTACTTTTAAACAAGCTGTTCCACAAACAGAAAGCGCAAAGCCTGCCTTCCCGTGGCCAGATCCCATCATATCCCTATGACATCCCCTGCAGCAAAAAGAAACCGCTTGCTGTGGGTAGTCTGGAAACGTGTGCTTGTTTCCTAGTGGACCAAAATGCACACTGCAACACAAAACACAGATACCATTTGGACTGGCTGGCAGGTACTGCCTTCGTTAATCATGCCTTTCTCCCTGTGAACAGGGTGAGGCATTGCCTAATCACCATAGTTTCCATAATTAAGAAACATACAGGTGCAAAGTTTCTTTCCAGCCTTTCACCCTTTTAAATGTGGTTGAGATTGTTGGGAGGAACAACACATGGACAAACAGATTGACATGTACTATCGCATGCTTCATTTCCCAAGGAAATCAAACTCAAATATTAGAGTGGATTAAAATCAACTCCAGCAATCTGGGGGGAACCTGCTTCTTTTTCATGATTTCCCTTTTAAATGGCTTTCATCCTCTGATAATCAACAGATTATTGTATGAAAGAAGGAACGTGCAAGAAAATAATCTTCCCCATGAGATCTCATAGGAGTTTGTTGTGCCAGAAGTCAAAAATCTACAAACTGATCATCATCATTTAAGCACTGCTGCAGGAATCCCCACCAAGGTGTAGCACATGGACCCACTAGGCCTGCACTTTAATACCACACCACTGATCATTACCTCAATACCCAACAGCTATATCTGATTGTACAGCTTTATATCCATCCGTGCTCTTTCACAATCTCCCCAGCATCATACATGTCCCCATGCTATCAAACATGTATCCCAACATCCTGCCTAGATACATTCACATACATGGCACCATCTCTCACCTCTCATACATACAATCCTTCAGGACACCACAACTTTACCACCTTCAGCATGATGCGGACATTCAAAGACTACTTTCCCTACAGACCTCCATATATGATCCCGTGATCTACACTTTTCAGCTGTATGGCTGCATCATACTTTGGATATGAACATCCCATGGCCTGTTGGGTCCAGTTCTCTTTGGAGTCTTTGAGCTAAACATAATAGCAACATTGAAATACGTAATAGTAATATCAAAATAAGATCTGCTCCAGACCATAAATTGCACAGGGATGAAACTTGGGCAAGACAATTCTGAACCCAGCATTGTTCTCATTTTGAAAGGACAACAGTAGTTAAAAAGTATGGAGAGAAGCTTCAAAGGAAGCAGCACTCTTTCAGATAACAGCATCTTATGCTTCTCCAGAGAAGCCAATATAACTGAGAAGAGAAGCAGCCACTTCTTACGGTCTATTCAACATCATCCTAACCTTCAAAAACATTCAGGACTGGGGTTTGGCTCCCTTACTCATGCTGAGTCATACCAGCAGGGTTACTCAGGACATTACGCTACTAAATATGAGCAGGAGTATCAGATTCTGTGGGCTGAAATTCTCTGGGATTGGTCTAGAGCCAAAGGTGAGTCTGCTTTTTGTGCGGCCAAATCTCCCAACTACCTACAGATTGAGAGAGCAATAACAGAAGCAAGAGCTACACTCAACTCTCCCTGAATACATATCCCTAGATATTAAAAAAGAAATCTTTTTAAAAATTGTTCTTTTTCCCTTTCTTTTTGAATTACTGCAGTTCTTTCACTTACCCCTGAATTCAAAAGTCAGATGAGCCATAGACATATTAGCTATTGAAGAGCATATCTGTAACCCCATTTAGAGAGGGAAAAAAGAGGTTGGGTTCTGACAGCTCTGGTGATTGAAAGATGGCTACTTTTAATGCATAGTAAAAGTATTTCATTAAGGCTGAGTGGATGCATTTAGATGCACTGTACATGGATGCTTCTCCGTTTTTTAATAAATAAATGTGCTTTGTGCTATTAACTGTTTAAGCACTCACACTTCATTTCTATTTCATCTTCACTTTTGTCCCTTTGTGCAATATCAATATTAACTTGATTGCGCAGCACACACATTTTTTTTTTTCCGTTTTCACACTGAACCTACCACAAAACAATTGTTAAGCAGGCAAGCTGAAGTTTATAGAGGAACTTACAACTTTTCCATTAGAGATTTTTTTTTCAAATTACTGTTATTTAACTGTGCAAATGTCATGTTGCATTAGCAAAAGGCTCAGTGTTATTTTTTATTTTATTTTATTAATTTAATACAAGTAGTATTGAAAACACAGTTGCCCATGCAAATTTTGCAGAGTTTACATAAGAGAATTAGCAGTCTTGAAATTTAAAGCTTGGTAAAGTGAACAGTAGACAAGAGCCATATATTACCCAGCAGTGTTCCCCCCCTCCTCCCCCAGATGTTTTAGTGTCCTGTCCTACATGTCTGTCTCTGACATACGTGTATTACTATTTATTTTGAGCATCGTATCTGTGGGTTTCACAGCATGTCTTTGGGACTAGTGCATCTATGATGAATAGCACATTTTATTGTGATTTAGAAGAATGTTGTGGCATGTGCTGCTTGTGATCTTGGGAAAGGGAGTGAAAGGAGATGTTCTCTCAGCAAGAAATAGTCATTTGTCATGTGGCTCTATGTAACCCACCACTATCCAAGGTCAAGGACTGCACAGTGTCCAGAAACGTGAATTCTTATAGAGGGGATGTACGGTACATCAGGACCATGATAAATAGTCTCACATCTGATTAGGCTCCTTTATGTAGGCTAAGAAAACAGTATTCATGCTTCCCATTCACCTACAGTCTGATATTCAGGAAGAGACAACTGTGCTCAAACCCTAATTCCCACCCTACTTTCCTTGCTGCCACTTCGTATTCCTCATCTATATTCTCTCCTTCCCAATTCTCAGTTTCTCTTTGCATCCTCCTGCTTCCCATCCCATTCCACCTCTCTTTCTTTTTACTCTTTCCATGAAATCCATCAAAGAAGCAAGAACATCTTTCTGAGGCTTCTTAAAGGAAAGATTTTCTACCAGATCTTCTACCAAACTCAAAGGAGTCTCTCCAAACAAATAAATGCCAGGCCCAGAATCTGAGAAGGGTAGTATTTGGTTATATAGCAATTCCATAAAGTAAAAATCCACAGAAATAGCCAGCTAGAGAGATAGCAGCAACACTCAAGGGTTGGCTGAAGAAGGGAAAAGATTAAAAGAATCCTTATTTAGTTTCAACAACTACGTGATGACACAACACAGACGGAACTAAGAACCCTTGGAGACAAATGCATTACGTGAACTAGTGCAGCAAGAAACGCAGAGAGGGTTTCTTCAGCATTAGGCATACCATACCCACATCCTCTACAAGTTGGAGCACGTAAAGGGTACTTCACAAAAAGCATTTGGCAGCTGTGTACACACACATTGACATTGTCACATAATTAGATATAAAACAAATGCAACAGCAGACACTATCAGCATGTCTACTGTGCTGCATCCATGGAACCAATTTCTTCTTCAATGGAAGCCTCATCCAAGCTATTCTGAGAAAGCCTAAAACACAGGGACACAGAAACCAGCCCCCGGGGCACACGTGCACACAAGAAGTTCTACAGAGTAGGTCTCTGCTCTTTGAATATTTGCAAGATTTTGCTAGAAATCTGTAAGTGTGAACAACAAGAAAAACAAAATTGGCTAGCACTCAAAGATATTTTTTTTTCGTTTTTGAGTTGTTATGTTTTCTGTGAGAAAAAGTCAGCTCTTTCAAGCTGGGAAAGAAAGTAATAATTCTGGTCAGCCCTTAAGATCATCAGTAAATTCACAATCCAGAGGGACAGGTGTTTACACTGCAAAACTCCTGCCACATCCAGCATTAACTGGCCTTTGTACAGGAATGAACAATCCCTCAAGGCTATAGAGCACCTTTCAAGACTGTTTTTGCAGCCCTCTGGTCTTTAAATCTCCCCCAAAGCTTGGCAACACAGAGCTTACCTCTGTCTGCGATTCAGGGCTTGTTTCTTCCAGCAGCACTACACCAAAGACGTTTTCTTGAAAAAGCACCCAGCTCCTCTTTCTCGACCCAGAAGTAACCTTTTGCCCCAGCTGTAGCTTGTTGCTTTGCCACAGCTGAGGCTAAGGAAGCCCACACCTGATAGGGAGGCGGTGCTGTGCTCTGCAGCCTGGCTTCCTATGCAATGGTCCCACCAAGTCATGCATTGTGCTACCCAGGTGGTATTTCCACCTTTAAATTAAGGCTTGGCAACTTTGCTAGATACATTACGGGATGATTTTTGAGGTGGGATCACTGTATGTCTCTTTTATTCTTCAGGCAAAGCGGGAAGGAGAAATGTGGCCACTTGCCTGTTGGACCAAGCTCTGTCCAATCTGTCTGACGTGAGGAAGACCCAAGAAATGAGTGCTGAGTATTATCCAAATGCATGAATCTCACTATCTCCAATGAGAGCTGACCTGCACATTTTTGGACAGCTTGATATTTCCTGGACAGAGTTATAGGACAGTGGTGGGCTCTCCACAGCCATTTTGTGCGCTGTGGAGTCCCCACTTGGCTGGCTGGAAGGCAGACAAAGCTTGGGCTGTGTGAGCATCCCCATTGCAAGAGTCTCCTTGCAGTGCTTCAACACGTCTTGAAATTACAAACTCCAAGGCTGATATTTTTCAGACCCAGTCTCTTACCCAAGGATGGATTTTTATTATTTTGTTTTTATTTTTGAAAGCTTGAGCAAGCAAGGGCTTGGTTGTTTAAGATACTTGGGACTGGGGGAGTGCTTTATGATTAGTGGAAGAAACAATTTGTGCCTTTTCTTAACAGTTCCAGTGCTGAAATTACTGTGGATAGAGAGCTGAAAGGCAAATAATGTGAGGCAAGGTTTGTAGGAAGAGGCAATATCTTTTATTAAACTAAAGAATATAGCCGAAAAAAAACAAACCAAACCTAAACAGCTTTCCAGGTATATGGGCTTGCACACCTGAAAATGTATCCGTAGTTACAGCAATATAAAGCCAAATAAATGATAGTCCTTCTCTGTAAAAATCTGCGTTCATTTATGTCTTTAGCCATCAGAACAACAATATCACTGCATCTTAGAAATAAAGTTAAGCCTGTGGTGGTGAGGACAACATTACCCAGAGGAACAGAAAACTTACGAGCAGGGTTGCATTAAGCTAGACTTCATTTGGCCAAACCACAGGTCCTGGAAAATATTATGTGAGTTGTGTGGTATGAAAACATTTGGTTTTCAGTACAACGCAGAGTAATTTCTGTGTAGGCAGGGCTCCACACGTTTCTATGCATCACTGAGGACCTGCTCTCAAGCTCAATAAAAACAGTTGAAAAACTCAGTGACCACTGGTGTGGTCCCTTCAACAGTGAAATCTGAAGGACGGCCCTTTCCCTTACTTGCTCTGTATTGTGTATACAAATATATTCTCTTGTGCTATTTATTGGTTGTGTTTTAGAGGTGTATAGAGTCCTCACTGAGACCAAGTCCTGTTGTACTAGATGCTGTACAGAAGGACGGCGAGAAATGATTTCAAACCACTGATACCAGGTGCTAAGACAGACAAGGTGAACAAAGAAGGAGAGAGGTGAAAGTAACAGAGGTGAAAATGATTTGCCAGCTGTTACTGAGGGAAACAAGAGACCAGGCATCTCCTGTAATAGGGACATTTTACCTCTCTATGCCAAAAACTCAGTGTACTGACCAGAGAAGAGTCTACAGCTCACCTACTATTTAAGAAAATTAGTCTGTGATGCAATTGCATACTCTCATTTGATGGAAAACATGAGGAGGCAGCCTTAAGTTTGCACAATACCTGACTTCTGCCAGCTTTTGCAACGTTCAGAGTTTCCGCCAGTAGCTTCTTTTTCAAAGCAAGATTTCTCTCCTGTTTCTATTTTATCAGATAGAGGATGATCAGGAGGTTAAAAAACACATTATTAGCATTAATGACTATTATTATTTATACCCCTGTACAAGCTGCACGAGCGTTAGAGAAGAGACAGTCCATTTCCCCAAAGAGCTCACAAATCTTATTTATGATAAGGAATCACAGACCATGTATCAACAGCAGGAGAGGAGAATAGGGCAGGAAGAGGGCAACCATATTAAGCACAAACCTCTTGCGTAGCTTGGGCAAGATACTGTCTCTTGGGACCTGCTTCCTCAGCCATAAAATATGGATACAGGGTTTTTCTCTACCACATCACTTTCCACCTTTCCAAGAAGGCAATAGTGGTCATGCCCTAGCACCTGGAGTCCTGACCTGAAAAAGTGTTTCCATTTGTCCTACTCAAAAGTTCTAGGTTTTATGACTCCTGAGAGTTACGACACCTGCAGCAGCAGACAATGAATGGGTTTGCAAAAGAGCTCAGTAGGGTTCTGGGTGTGTTTCTCTTTGTCTTCTACTCCTCCCAGCAACACATTAATGTATGGCCCCAAGTCCAAGCCAGTAAAACACAGGTGGAAGCATCCACAAGTCAAGAGTGACAAAGAAGATGTACAGATGCCATTGTATTGCTCATTTGATTGTTGGGTCTCTAGCACAGGGATTTGTTCCTCATTTGGAGGGCTTGCCTCATGAGAAGAGCAGGCACCAGCAGGGCCCTTGCTTGCCCCCTATAAAATGAGACCTCTGTCACCCAAAGTGAAACTGACCCTTCCATGGGAGAAGCACCTCATCCATGGAATTAGCACCCTGGGAATGCAAGGCAGACAGAGCCAGCAGCATGGCACTGCTGTGAGTGTTGGCATTGATCATCCTCAGCAGGGCTGGGGAAGGCAGTGCACAATGGGAAAACCCCAAGGCCCCACAGAGGTCACGGGAAGATATCAAGGTTTCAGCTCATGAGCCCTAGAAAGAATCCAGAGAAAAGGAAATGTGGGAGGCATCCCTAAGCTCAGAACCAGTTTGAAGCACAACCTTAGAGACCCCAAGTAAAGCCCGACATAACAAGGTATTGGGGTTGGTTCCTCGGATCCCCTTCCTTCTCTTTTGAAGTTATAGCCTGTTTTTTCATTCTTTCTATTTCCATCGTACAATTTTCTGTCACCAAGTTCCCCACTTATCTGCCACTTGTCTGGGCATCTGTCATCTAAATCTACACCTTCCTGGCCCCTGTCTTCACCAGCCTGACAGCTGAAGCTGCAGATGGCCTCTTTTTCCTCCCTTCCTCTACAAGACTATTTTCAGATAACGCCCCTGCAAAATGTAAAGGAGAAAGCCACAGAATAAGGGGCTGATATACTGCTGCCTTTGCTGAGATACCTGTGACCATAGAGACAAACCAAGCTGCCCAGGCAAGAGAGCAGAAGAAAAGCTGACCATAACCTCTGAATTTTCTTCTAGCATCAGAGGACCTGTAACTGGTAGCAAGGCAAAGATGCCATAACACACACATTTGTGCTTACACTAGGACATAGCATCACCCCCATACTGATGTTGGGCTGCAGTCTGTGTGTATTACCTAGGATCTGAAGAACCAGAAAAACATTGTAAGGTTCCTTTGCGCTTGGTATCTCCATTATCATCTCTATTATGTTGATTACAGCCCTAGTCTGGATCTTCTCTGTGAAAAACAACACATTTTCATTTGCAAAAGATAGCTGCATAATGCTATCCAGGAGCTGTCTATGAAGGGTCAGGCTTCCCGATTCAGTCAATCTCTCTCTGGCAACAGAAAAGCATCTGGTAAGGAGCAAAAAGGGTATCTAAATCAGTTCCTGGTGTAACTCAGAGCAGCCTTTTCTCTTTTTTTAATTCAAGCTACGCTCATCTGATACTGAAGCAGGGTCCAGCACAATGCAATTCCCAGATCTACTTTTCTGACAGTAGCATGACAAAGAACGTGCTTACTGTTAAGAGTAGGAAAACCAGCATGCTAGGAGCAGGAGAGGATACAGAGTTCAAACTAAAGCCTGCACTGCTCCAAAACTGGTCTTGGGACCAAAGACCACGCACCACATTTACATCCTGTCCCTGTGGCTGCCATTCAGAGAGCAAACTGGACGCCTGCATAAACACGCTTGTTGACCCAGCGACTCACCAAGCGTGTTCAGGCAAACAGAGTGCTGGGGACTCTGCAATATGAGTCTGGTCCACACACCTGAGCCTGCATTTATAAGCTTGCAGTCTGCACCAGAGAGAAGCTCGACCTTGTGGTAGCTTCAGTCTATCTAAACAGAGACTAAGAGTGTTGAATAAATTTAGTAGCTAACTCCGAACATCTCCACTATGACCTTCTTATGACTGTGACTGTTGACAGCGTTGTGGCAACCACAGAGACCTTCTGCCTTTGGTAGCAAATCTCTTCTGATTAAGTTGAAGAAGTTTTTTTTGCATTCTAAGGGTGGAAGAAGTACAAACCAGTTGCTTTCCAAACAGCCCCAGTGTATTTTTTCATTCATTTCCCAGCTGAAGCTGAGAACCACACACAGGCAGACACAAAGTCACTGTTCTTCCTTGCATTTGCCCTGAGCTCCACTGGGGCTGCAAAGCAGCAATCTCACTTTTACAAGATATTTGCAAGACATAACTTCTCCACGACACATTGAAACAAGAGATTCTGCACTGAGAAGCAGAAGTTGTACAGAATAGATGCCTGTTTATATACTTGCTGATTCCTTACTGATTAAGAGTATTCTAGTGGCTTTCCAGGATACCCTCATCAGCGTGTTCTGTATTTTTCTGTTTTAACCAGCAAGAAAGTTTGAGCCAAGCTTCCTTAAAGTCTGAACTTGATACTTCTGGCAGTGAAAGAACTTGAAACCTACTTTCTGGAATTTCTAGAATCTCATGGGATTTCCACATCAGAAGTAATACTTCTTCAAATGTTTGGCTCCAGCAGTACTGCAGTAAAACCACGTTTTCCAAGTCAGTGGAAGCTACAGTTCCTGTTGGATTGCCCTCCCTCTTTAAGATGCTAACCTCTGAGGTTACCTACAATAGAAACATCTGCTAGTGAAATTAGTTCACAAGGTTTGTTGGCTTTGCTGTTGGTGGGAAAAACTAGCACAGATGCTGTTCTTTTAGCAATAAAATACTACTATTGATGGAGGACAGGGCTTGGAGAATAAATAGAAGCACTCTGGGAGAAGCACATCTTAGGGATGTATTTCAATGCTCTTTGCTGATATGCAGGTAGGTGTTCCGAAAGAAATCTGTTGCACCATTACATGCCTCAATTTACCCATTTGTAAAGTAACAGTGCAACTCATCCTTGATCTACAGGTGGCCAGAACTATATAATTTTGTTTGTTTGTTTCTATCATTCTGATTGGAATTCTTCATTTCTAGGTGGTAGAACCTCAGGCTCTACCCAGAAAAATGTAAAATGATTTCTCTTAGTGTTTGGTGAGAGGGTGCCTCCCCCTGCAACTATGCTGCCTGTAGCTGTTCAGCTTGCACCTGGCACTCATTCATTCTCCACAAAGGAAAAAAAATCAGGGAGAGTTGTTGATTGAATTAGACTAACATCTCATCTGACTGTGCTGTATGGATCTAATTGGTCTCTGCATCTTCACAGGACTGGGTAGGTGAAGGGTTTGAAATGGCTCTTGGAATACACAATCCTAACTCTTTCCTGGGATTCTGCATCAAATTCCTTCTGATGGACACCTGACTAAAGGTGCCACAATGTTATGTCATGTCACTTCTGTGAGTGTAACAGAGCCTTCCACCCATGAACAGGATATCTGCTAGTAGAGGATGAATTCAAGGGGTGGTACCCATTGCATTTCATGAGCTTGTGACATGTTTGATGTGCCTGTCTTCTGCCTTGACTGTAGCAAATAACAATAGCAAACAGACAAATAGCTGTCTTATCCAGCCCAGATAGAGATGCTGTGCTTCAATCCCTTGAGGAGATCAAAAATTAACTGTGTCATATCTTGGGGAGAGAGGGTGTTTTTATTTTCCCCCAGATTTAAAAAGAAAAAAAAAATGGCAACTTTATAGAGATTCATAAACCTCTGTAAGATTGGGTGTTTTGTAAGGAGACCTGTAAAACTGAAGACTAAAAAGGAGGAAGGAATAGGAGAGGAGCATATAAAGTAATTGTCTAATGTACGTCTTTAATGAACTAAAACATATCCTCCCCACAAAGAGCTCATAAGGGAAAAAACAGGATCCCTCATATACACCTTCAATCTAACACTGAATTATCTGTGGCAATTGGACCCGCAGCTTCAACTGAGAGGGTCTTGTAATAAGGAGAAGATATTGTAAAACTACTGTATGCAAAACCACCCAATTAATTCAAGAGCATCATTGTTATTTCATTTATATAGCACCATAGGGGTATGCAATGCTTTACAGACGATTAGGGGCTATAAAAGTTTAGAGAAAAGATGAAGCAGAATGCAAGGAGCTGGCAACCAACTGGAGTATAAGCCCTGACTAAAAGCTCTCACCATGGTGTTTATGGTTTGTTTGCTTGTGGTGGTGGGTTTTTTCTTTGTTTTAAGGTTCAAGGAGTGTTTTTTGGCACTAATCCCCTTTTACAGGGAGGGAGAGACTATTTAACATGATTGTTGGGCCATTTCCAAGGATGCAAAGTTAGAAAACATGCTCATTAAAACAGGTCTGAAGAAACAAAATACAAACATGCACCACAAGGAGCAGGGAGATAGATGTGAGTCAAACTAAATTATTTCCTGAGAGTTCAACGCAAACTGGCAGAGCAAACAGAGACTGCATATGCCCACAAATGTCTCGCTGAGGCTCCAATTAGGTGGGTGTTGTGCTCCTAGGTTGAGAAATACATGCATAAGGCATGGCCTGTCCCTTGTATTTGCAGCTCCAGGTTACTCTTGGATACTCAGCTGTTTTTCAGCTGGCGCTGGAACAGCAAAGGCCAGAAAGCAGCATTCCACCAGCTACAAAGCATGTGACTCAAGCTTCCAGATAGAGATCCTGTTAATGGGATCTGGATGGGCTTTTGTACTGCAGCACTAAAATATTTTAGGAACAGCTGGACCTTAAATCTCCCCAGAAGCTGTACAATGAGAACACAGCATCTCTCCCAAAAACACATACTTCTCTTATAACAGCATGTGACAGTGGTGCTCTGTAAATGGCACTAAGCCAGGATTTTAACAGTTTTACTGTATCACAGTTGTAATCTCAAAGCAGGTAGGTCTTTAAAGGTTTGGGTTTTTAATAAAACATGGGAAAGGTATGTTGTTTTTTAAACAGGACATGTCTTTGACAAAGCTGTTGATTTTTTTTCCTCCCTCTGATGTTTTCCATCTACCACCTTTATCAAAATGGTCATCAACGTATTTTAGACAGAGTAAAAATCAAAAACTACTGGAAATCTAGACTTTTTGGTTAATTAGAAAATTATAAATTGGTAAACATTTTTTTGTTAAAAGCCTTGGCTGAAAAATGATGCAATTTTTTCTTCGGGTGGAAATGGGGAAACTGGTCATTTCCTACACTTCAAGCAATTTTTAGTTTTCAAGTTCAAGAACTCGGTGCTGAACCTTTGCTTTTTCGTCATCTCTGGAGTAATTCCTGAAATGGTTTTTGCATTACTTTCCCAAGAACATCTCATGCTTTTTATTGCTCTTCTCCCAACACCTACCACCAGCGATGACGAGTCACCTAAAGCTTTGGGACTAGGCATTAGCACATTTCACAAGATGGCCTCTGGACTGCAGTTTGCTGAGGTAAAAAAAAAAAATCCTAGCAGCATCTCTGACCTTCAGGCAATTATCCTCTAAAGCAGTTATATTTATAGAAAATTGTGCATGGATCATCTCTATCTTTCTATTGAGATGCTAATGCCTGTTTAAATGTATCTTATGCTACAATAGTTTATTTCTTGTTCCCGTACAATATAAAGCACCTTTCTACAAAATTTGCTGCATCTATGCTAAGTTATACTGCGGTAACTATTCCAATATGCTGTAGGACAGATTGAAAGATTTCTGGTTGAAGCTACTGGTAAAGCCATTAATTTTGTGGGGGAAGGACAAGGAATTGAGAAAATGCTACTTTTTTTTTTGCTTAGAACAGTGTTTCGTGTGTTTGTGCGTGCGCATTATTCAAATAATAAAAAAGCAGCAACAACAAACATCCTGCCTAACCTTTTCCCAGCCTTCCCTTAAACAATGCTGAATTCTGTCCTTCAGTAGCCCACACAGTCAAATATACAGCTAAATCAGCTTTTCACTCTCTTGGCCAGCGTCCACAAGCAGTGCTGTCGAGTACCACCCTCCACAGAGGCTGCATGCCCAGCTCTCAGGAGCAGCGTTCAGAGGCTGTCTCCGTACTGACAGCAGCGGTTCCCCATGCATCTTCACTCTTCTGAAGTGACTCACATCACTTTGCAAATTCTTGCTCCAGAAAATTAAGGGACAGTAACTTAACTCTTCCTAGCCTGGGCTACAAATATCTGTTCCCTCTCCACAGCTTGGCCCAAAACACCAAACACAAGATGTTCCCCGCTTCGTTGTTTACTTGTAACTCCTTGATTTTAGGTGATGCACGCAGTCCTTCATCTGACTCACGTGCCTAACCTGGGACTTTCCTTCTGACACAGCCTGTAGCTTTGCCGTTTTCCATAAAGAGCTTCTAGAAACTCCATCCTGAGTTTCCTTGGAAACAGAGTTTGATCAGCATAATGCTCCATGGCACTTGACCATTCATCTCCATGGTGGTTATAAAAATCCCACCAGAAAAAACCCTTCAAGCTTTTTTTTTCCACCACTAAAAGAAAAAATAATCCAGATACCGATCCTTTGATTCAACAGTAAAGCAAACTATTAAGTTCTTCATTAAACTAATTGGACCAATACTGTTGAAAACCATGATGGGCCTCTCTCTCAATTCTAGCTCCAGACACAAGAAGATGAGATCTGAGGTAAAACTCTTTGGGCCTGGGGGGCTTGTCTGCTTGATAATTACTGTCAACTATCAAAAAGTGGTTTTCGACCTGCTCAGTTCTGTGGTACCTAAAGGTTTCCACCAAGTTTCACAATGAAGTTGTAGAACCTAGTAGTGCAAGTCTTAGCTTCCTGAAATAAGCTTTTCTTAATCACTTTTTGTGTGCTCACCTGGATCCACATAATGCAAAGGTTGGAGAACATAGTGCTACTCTGGGGGCATTATGGGGAATAAATGGGGTTAATTTTCTAATAACTACAGACCCTACTATGATTAAGTTTATTTATTCTCCTCAGCCTCTTGATTCAGGCACAGAGAAAATACATTGCAAAACCATCAGACAAAATAGCATCTTGGAAATAAGTGATTTTTTCCCCGTCTTTTGTTTGTCATTAACAGCCTTTTCAGTAACTACGATTATGGCAACAGCGGGCCACGTGACAGAAGGTAATGAAAACAAAGAGCAGAGGGGAAAGTTATTGCACTAAAAACAAACTCTGTTATATTGCAGATTATATTACAAGTGAAAGGCACATGACTGCATTGCCTGAGACTGTGGTGATGCTATGGGAGCCTCAGTCCTAAACTGCTCATTAGCATGGAGAGATTTTGATTTAATAACTGTGATCAAAATCCCACTGAATATGCTGGTCATTATGTACCCAAACTGAAGATGCTCACCAAGGTTTATGATCTTTGAGTAAATTTAAGTATTCATTAAAAGGACTGGCCAGTATATCAGTTACATAAGGAAAGCATCCAAATGATACTGTTGTCTGAAAAAGCCCTGACCTTTCAGAAAGCAGTTGATATTGCTGTGCCAATGAAAAAAATAGCAGCTAAAGAAGTTAAGGAGCTAAATGAGAATCTGAATGTAATACATTAAGTAGTGACCACGCTTCACATGTGATGAAGTAAATCATTATAAGAGAGACCTCATTCTGCTTGAAGGGTTTCCATAAACACAAGGGCAACATCAGAAGGTATGTGAACACCATGGCTTCATCTATTTGAATAAATAACAGTGTCAGGAAACATTCCCAGGCACTTGAACCTCATAACCTGTATTTTTCAATTGTTAGAGCAATTTCATGCATGGTTTGGACCGAGTCCAAGCAACACTCTCCTAAAACAATTCTTGGGCACACTCATAGTGTCCAGGGACTTTCCCCCATTGGCAGTTTGGCTGTTGGTACCTATTCTGAAGGTTGAGAGAGCTTAATACAGAAATGGGTTATTCCTTGCCAGCTGGGATGAGAACCAGAAGGAGGTCATGGCATATATAAGATCACTAGCTGTCCAGTCAGTGCTTGGCAAGTTTCCTGGAGCTGGATTCATAGAAGAATCATGGCAAACAGGGCTGGAAAGGAACTGAAGAGATCATCTTGGGTCCATTTCCTGTGACACACACTCTTGTCACTATACAGATTTTATACTGCAGCAGCTGACAAGGGTTCTGGTGAAAACACACCATGAAGCTGGACAAGTGTGGTGAAGACATGGGCTAACAGGCTCACAAGTACAGTTCTTCAGAATTTATAACAAGATCGAAGGCCTCCATGCTGCTCACAACCTTTTTTCAGTATTTCCAAAGCAAACCCAAACTGACTGAATGTGGGCTTTCAGTAGTGCTAGACAGGCAAAAGGAAAACTACAGGGCACTGTCAAAGTGATATTCAAAGGCATATAACAACTGTGGAATATGGAAGAGCTCCTCTCCTCGGACATCATATCCAACTAGACTGAAGCAAAGTCAAGGGCATTCTGAGCCAGGTTTTCAGAAGAACTTGGCATCCAGCTAAGTTTCAAAATAAGCAGGTAATTCTTTCGAAGATGCTGATCCATATTCAAATTTTACCCCTAAATAGGACCTGCCTGATGCTGACTGGGCACATTTGAGGGTAAGTCCTCATCTGAAGAAGCCAAGCACTTGTAAAAGCTGCAATGTGTTTGCCAAGTCTAATATTTTCAAACTGTGAGTAGCAAAGTCATCTATATATCATCACTGGCATACTCTAGTGTTTTAAATGAAAGTTACCAGTAAGAATGACCTGTGATATCAACATGTGAGTGATACCATTATCCTCTTTACAATGACGGATGGTAATTAATCGCCTGTTGTTTGTGAATCAAAGACTTTGTGCAAGTGGAAACTCATTATGGCCTTGCTGCCTGGGAAGCACAACATAGCAAGACATTTATGCATGAAGCTTTACGCTTATACTGGATAAAATGGTATGGACCAACTGTTCTCTTTGTGCTTCCAAAGCAAGATCTCATGGCAACAGAAAATTGCAGAAACAAGGTCCTTGTCAGCACTCTATCATCATAAATATCACAGACCTATCAGCTGGCATAGTACTGATGACTGGTTTTCTTGCCTGGCATGGCACACACGGGACAGTTTACCCCAAGTAAGAGGAGTTCGTGTATTCAGTCTATGCCAGGCTTGGCATCCTAACAAATACACAATTAGCAACAGAAAGCTGTAAAAAGTCACTTACAAATTAGCCATGTTTCTCAGGGCAAAGGTAATTGCTCTAGTTATGTTAAGTCTTTCTTTCAGTGCTCCTACAGATGGGGAACTGATGAAGGCTGTCTCATGCATTGGATCCAAGTCGTAATTCCCAAAATGTTACAACAAGCTCTTTAAGAGAGATTATGTGACAGTCATTTTCAAGTGGTTGGGATGAAATAAATGGCTGTAAGCCATCTTTGGTATCCTACCATTGAGCACTGAAGGTCCACCTCTGAATGTGGCTAATTAGGCCCATTTCTAACTACAAAGACAGAAAAACTAAGATTCAGCAAACCATGCAAATTATTAAGAAGAATATGCAATGCTAGTAGATAAACTGTGGGCTAAAATTAAATTCATGGCAGCTCTATTGACAAGTATCATTCATGTCCTTGAAAAAAGTATCCACCAGCAAATGGCTGCCAAGTGGAGCACCGGTGATTTCTTGTGCTGCTCCACATGCATAATGCAAGATTTGAATGGAACAAACCCACAGTTTTCTAGTAAGGCAAATATTTTATTCAGAATTAAACATCAAGTGGCTTTACCACCCACTTTTTGATGATCTAGTGTGCTTCCAGGTCATTTGCTTTTTTATGCCACTTAGACACTGCCCAGTGAGTAGCCAAGGAAAACACTCAGTTGGAAGATACTGGAGACATGTGGCTGCTCTAAACTAAGTGAATGAGGAAAACCATTGTAACAGCCTGTTATTTAGAAGACTTCAGTCTTCCCTATTCTATTTACACTGCTACAGCCACATCATTTCAAAGAACACCTAGCCCAGACAGTCCCAGGTATGCTGCACTATTAATTGCAAGATTTGACTGCGAAGGAACACCTTCAGCTAAGGCTGGTTAAGGTCTTTGGTTCTTGTCGGGTAGACAGGAAGCCAAAAGAGTTGCTGTACTAATGTAGCACTCACTTCAGACTGATAGCAAAAGACCTTTGCTTAGAAAACAACCACAATCCTTCCTCACCATCCCTGCTAATAAAAAATGCTATACATGCTACAAGATCCAGCACGCACTAGTACAAGGTGAACTTACTTTAAACTGGTCAGAGGCTGTGTGCTATCATAAGAGGAATGGACCATCTCAGGATCTCTATGACAGCTTTCTTGTTCAATGTAGACACATTTAATTAAACTGGAAACCAAAAGAGAGTCCTGACTTTATAGGCAGGATAACAGCAAAGACTTCAAAGCAAAGGCATTATGTTCTCCATTGTGCAAGATACAAGGGGAGGAAAAAAACATTCTTTCACTCTATCAAACATAATAAAAGGCTGAGTTAAGAAGCACAGAAAAAAATGTCTGGTTAATTTAAGGTGAAATCGGAAAAGAAAAAATACAAGGGCCTGCCTGGTATTCCGGGCATCATCATTCTTGCTGATTTTAGATGGTACACTGGATACTCAACATCTCTGAAAATGAAATCCCAAAATTGCATGGGGCTGTATTTTTTTGATCTTACCACATTAGAAGTGCCATATTGAACCCCAAACCTATAATTTAGATGCCATTTTTTCAAGGTGATAGAGAATTACACCATGGGTGCATCATGTGTTGCATATGCTGCATATGGGGATACCTTTTAAGCAGCAAATACAAATGTATTTAGAGATAAATTTATCCACCACTCACTGCTTTTTTTTATTATTATTATTCTCTTCTTTCTTTAATCTGTGTGCCAAAAAGACAGTAACATTAATAAAGAGAGCTCTTACCACTTCCTCTTATGAGGTAAGCCTTGGGAGAGTCAGGGCTAAGGAAAAATCACATCAAGACCATGTAGCCTTGTTTGGATGTGGGGCAGTCTGGTACAGGTAGGTGAACACAGACCTGTAAATGTGGGGATCTGACAAGATGTTTGAACATGCAGAGGTTCTTTTCATCCACAACTTTCTCCAAAGACTCAACTCAGTCCAGCTGGTAGGGTCTAAGTATGACACACAACATATCTTCCTGTCCACCTACCTGTCTGTGGGTGCAGGTGTCATGTCACAATGGATCTTCAAAGATGAAGATGGTTTCTTGGGGAATTATTAGTTATTGTAACCCCAAAGAGCTGTTGGTATGCCACCTCTGTGCTGGATTTCTGAGGAACCCAGACAAAACCCATTTTATATGGAAGGAGTTCTCTCAACTGATGGAAAAAGAAAAAAGGACACACACATACCAGTGCTCACTTCTTTTCAATATCCACCTCCAAACCAATACCACAGCCTGTCCTTTCACTTTGTTTTTCCCCTGAATTGTCAAATGGCCTTTCAATTACATTGTGTTTGACTCCTAATAACAATAGCCATGTTTTGAGTAGAATTTAAGAAAAGAGAAGATTTAAAGAAAAAAGGAAGGAAAGAGGCAAAGAGATTGTGACGAGATATGATTGATGCTGTGTGTGCTTTATCTTTCACAGCTTATATAATATATATATGAGAAATAGTTAGTTTGATAGTTAAAGAAACTAAATCCCTGTCGAGGATAAAATACATCAGGGACACAGAACAATTCTTCATCTGGTTTGGCTATCACTCACTTCCCAGCCTAACTGGCTGTCTCCCAAGAGATTTCATAACAGATCAGAGGCAATGATCCTTTCTCCTCAGAGCCCCCTCTGCCTCTTACCTCTTTCCCCATCTCCCTCCCTTCCTTTCACTGACATCTTTTGGGGCCCTTCCTGCCTGTGCCCTGCCTGGGGCTGTGTAAAAGGAGTGTGTGAAGGCAACAAACCTCTGGAGAGAGCAGGCAGGGTAGCTGCGAGGAGCAGGCACAAAGGAGAAGAGACTGGTCCACGCAGAGAGCCTGAGGCGCTGCTTCATCCTCATGCCCCACTCAGCCCCAGGGAGCAGTGGGAGGAATGGGGGAGGCAGCAGCAGTCTCTGTGGAGACACGAAGAGAAAAGCCAGGGATTCAAAGCAAAGATGAGGCTGAAACAGTGCGACTGAGATCTCTGAATGAACGTTTTCCACCCAGCACTCCCCCTCCCCCCAAACACTATTTCCTCTCTCCTTCTCCGTACCTTACCTCTCTCCCACTACAGAAACTCAGGATGCTTCTGTCAGGAGAACAATGGGCCAGAAGGATCCCAAAGGGTTTGGGATCCTCTACTTCCAGGACAGCAGCTGTCCCAAAGCCTCTTGTACAAGCAAATGTTCAAAATGAAAATAATAAAATTCATTGTTACAGGTAGGCCTACACATGTTGTATCTGATACATCATTTCTTCAGTTTTGTAGAACATTTCCAGATGTGAATTGTCTGAGCAGGTATCGCCAGTGTATGTTGTATTTGGTTTTTGTCTTTTTTTTCCCCCCTTACATTTTATCTGCAAGAGTACAGCTACTGCTCGAGAGAAATACAAGGAAAAAGCTGGTACCCCTGCAACCTCTGGAAATACACCTGGGGTCCCAAATGGGGAGCAAGAACATGAAATTTGGGCTTCATGCCAGAAACGTGCCATTTATACGGCCAAGAAAAAAGTGCATGAACTTGCATGACTGAAGCTTATGAAATAGTAATCCACACATTGCATGTGAACAGTTGAGTTAGATGTAGTGGCAATGTAATTTGGAGGTTTCACCTTCAAAGAGACAACTCCACGTAGATATCACTGTTCACCTTGGACTCCTGAGACATGCAGGTCTGGTTTCCTTAGTGAAGAGACACCTGTATGCTGAATAATTAGCTGCCAGATTTAGGTAGCAGCAAGAGTGGCAAGGGCTAATAATAGATGAGAAGCAACAAATCAGTAGGTGGCAAAAGGCACAGATTAGTTCTAGGAGCCCTAGCTGGGAAAGGGCAAGAAAAGACACAAGGAAAGGTTCTGAGACCTGGAGTGGGAAAACAAACTCAGCTTGGATGTAGAGTGTTAAAGAGATAGGAAGACATTTGTTAACGAATTGCTCAAAGCTACAATGTCAAACACTCAGAAGTTTGTAATTGCCACTCTTTGAGTAAGAAAATGCTTGTTTGACCTCAAGTATGCACATGAATTATAAGCCATAGGCAACTGTCAAACCGCATGCCAGGCAGGGTTGGTATAGGACAGTGGCAGGAAGGCACGGGTGTACTGAAGCAGGGGCAGATCCTTCTGTTAAAAACAAAACAAAAAAAAATAATCCTAGGGGCCAAGGAGAGATACATTGAGAATGAAACCAATAGCCAGAATGCTAGACTGCCTTCCCCACTGAAACACATCCTCCTTCTTGTCTGCCTGGTTCCCTTCCTCTCTCCCCATGCTATGGAGACTCAGCTCCACCAGTGATGAAGTGCTGATATTTCACTCCTCTGAAAACTGTTCCTTTCTCCAGGAAAGTGCTGGAGCAGGCAGCAGTTACCACAAGAGATACTTCAATGGGGGGTTTGCAGGTTACAGATGAGTGAGGAAGGCTGCCATGCAGTGGAAGAGAAGACCACCACCTAAGGGATAGAGAAAAAGGGACTTCACCCTTCACCTTGCTCCACTGCCTCCACCAAGGGATGAATTCACCCAGAAACAGATTCTAGCCCCACAGAAAGATCAAGATTGTGAACAGAGGAAATTCAGTGAGGGTAGGGACAGACAAACTCTAGACTCACCTGCATATCCCACTGACATCATATGTTAGGAGCTATCAGTATTTTTGGGGAGGTATCAGAACAATGAAAAAGTCTAATGGCGTGCCCATTGCTAGCAAAAAGGCACCCTTCATGTGTGAACTATGTTTTGTTTTTTGTCTGCATGGCAAAATATAGCACTGTGTACAGTCAAGCAGAGAGTTTTAATCTGCTTGAACGTGTGTAGATAAGAAAGAAATAATTAACTGGGGAAACATGGGAAGAAGAGACTGCCCAATTCCCCACAGCAGCTCCTCAAAGGCACAGAGCTGGTGGAAGTGGTCCAGGAGAAGGCTGTCCTGGGAGCAAGCTGGTTCTCTGCCATCCTTTTCACTACCTGGATCAAGCAGAAGCTTCTGTTTTAGCTCACAGCAGCAACCCAGAGCCTCCCTTCCAACACCCAGCAATGTCTGGTATCCCTTCCGAAGGCCTGCCAGGGAAGGTTGAATCAAACAACTCCATCTGGCTGCGTGATGCTCAAGAACATAAGAAAAAAAAACATCCACTCTTCCCAAAATCTCAAGGCTGCTGTGAGAGCAGCATTCAAGAACTGCAGCCTGGAGTTCAAATTTACACACACACAGCAGTGTAGGCAAGGTTTACAAGCCAAGCCATTTTTTTCAGGAACCTCTTTCCACCCAGCAGTTCATTTTTACCCCTCTTGGCACAGAGCTGTGGGGACCGTTTATTGCTAATGGTAACTGAAGGCTCCATGTGCAAGTCAGGCCCTTCATATGAATGGAATTACTTCATAATTGCAAGTCTAAGGACAGGCAGGAAAGGGAAAACAAGAAAATCACAAGACCACAGAATTGCAACTGTCTTTGACAAGAAATACAACTCAAAATGCATTCAAAGCACTACCTGTCTATCAAGGCCTAATAAAACAAGCAGGAAATGGGAGGTCTGCTAACAATTCAGCATTTGTATCCATCAACAGAAAAGCAGGGCCATAGCCCTAGCAAATCATCTCTGCAGCTGGTCACCTGAGTTTCAGGCATCCACAGGTGAAATCTATAATGCAGCCTTAACAGCATCATCTCTAAGGGGAGGGTTTCCATTAGCTCTTTGCAGGAAATGTAGCAAACAGTTTCACTGAAAGGCACCTCTTAAACACGTTTACATAAGTAAGCTTTCATTTACAAAAAAGCAGCCTCAGTCAGTCCACTGGGGTTTTCCCACCACCTCCTAAACTTAACAGCAGATGATCTAAGAGCAACCAAGTAAGCACCTCCTTCCCTAATTGCTCCTCTAAAGTGTCTTTATGCACAGGGTGGTTGTAGGAGGTGGGGTTTCTCCTTCCCAGGTTCAGGGAACTTGAGGCTGGCCTATGGGCCTGCTCTCCTAAGGAGGTTTATTACACCAGCTCTCACTACATTATTTATTACTTGTTTGCTCAGCTCTTTTAATTGCTTTCTTACTAGCATTATACTCCCTGCAGTCCTCTCGGTGAGGTACATGCTTCTTCACCTCCTGTCCTGTAGTGCTGAGCTCTGCCCTTCGGATGCCTGCTGCTTGCTCTCCCTCCTGGAGGCATCATTTTGGGACAGAGATGAGCAGATCCAGATGCCACAGGAGAAGGGCACATTACGTGGCAGCATGCCTGCCAGCTGACTTGCTCTTTTAGGGTGCTCAACTTTGCAGGTCCCACTGTTTCACCCTCCCCCAGCTGCCTCACGAGCAGCAGCACCTCCTTTCTGCACTGAGCTGGTCCAAAGATAGGCAAGAATTAGTATGTAATAGTCATTATTTAAGACCCCATGTTCTATGAGCCATCAGTATCTAGCACTTGGCTTATCACTAAATGTCAGCTCTTAAAAAATGCAATTATAAGGAAAAGCAATTTTAAGTCATTATCATAGGCTTTCTAAAGTGCATTTGTTTTTCTCCAACCCCCATCCTTCTTCTCTCAAGGTCTATGCAACTGAATTCATTGGGACAGCCTGGCTTAATAGACAGGAAGAAATAACGCCTGTACAGTGCTCTGCCTTCTCCCCACGCCTCGAAGTGATTGCTCCCGTGCACATTTTTCTTCAGTGAAATGCGCAGGCAGGACTGAGGGGGTGCAAACCTTTTGCCAGCGTTCTTTTGGGCTGACCAGGCTCCATTGTGCCTCAGCAGCAGGGCTGTTCCTAAACCATGCTGCTGAAAAGTGCATACCACACTGTAATGCAGTCGCTATATATAGTCTGTAAAGAGCTTTTGGAAACCATGAGGAAAAGAGCTATTTGATGTACAATAAATTATTAATTGTTATTAGTTACTATCTTGACAGGTTTCTGTTGCTCAGCTACCCGCCACCCCCAATTTGGGGAGGAAGGGTGGCCTTTCTCCCTTCCCTATTTTTGCTTCTCCTTTTTTTCCCCTCTTGCCGCGGCCCAGTTTGGGACTGGCTATCTTTGCACCTTATGGACAGATGACTGACCAGGTATCTTTTGTCCCCACAGCTTCCTCCAGCTCCCCTAAAAATAATGGGAACAGCAGTGCAGTAGCCTCTCTGAGGTCTCAACTCCAATAGGAACCACTACAATCTGGATTTTGCCTTTGCTTCTGCAAGCAGGTTTCACACATGTGCTGACCCCAATACCTCATGTCTGACACAGCAGTCCAGGCCATCCACTGACATCACCTTCATCTCTTCCTATTTCTAATATGTGAAAAACATTGCTTTTTACCTTGTTTGTTAGAGCTCACGTGTCTTGTGTTTCAAATAGCCTGTGCACATGCTGACTCTGTCCTGTATAGGAGAGCTTGGTATAGAGAACATGGGTATGGCTGAGGTGAGCAGAAACTAAAAGGCATCACAGCATCTGCTAGGACCAAGCAGAGTGCAGCTCAAGGCCATAATCTGAGTAACAGAACTCAGGCAGCCTCTCACATGCTTACGATATTACAGCTCTAACATCTACCTCATGAGGAAGTTCTCCAAGAAAGTTAAAGTGAGGAGAACACAGACCTTTACTCAGCACTATCTAATAGGCACGTGCCCCACAAAACACAAACCACTTTTCAGGGCAGGGGTGAAGCCACTGTGAGGTGAAAGCTGATGCTGTGTGGTTGTGGAATGGCCGTGACCACAACTCTGAGCTCAGCCACTCTGTGCATGGCCTCACTGGACTGCTCAATGAGTCACAGAATGAAAACAGTAGGAAGGACTCACCTGTCCTTATCCCCAGACCAACCAGCAAAGCCTCCAAAACCTCTATACAAAACCAGAATAAACACTTCCTCCACAAGTAGGGGAAAATTATTCACTTCATTTTAAATGGAAAAACCCCAAAAATGTCACACGAGAAGCAAAATACAGGGCAAGTCTCTGTAAGTGATGGACTTGGAGTCACTAGCTTTCCAGGCAGAGATTTTGCAGACAGCAGCAGCGCACAGGTTACCCTCAGCATGTACAGCAGCTCCATCTAGCACGTGCCCCAGATCAGTGCATCTATTTGCTTGTCTCATCAGATGAAACAGTTACACCATTCAATTTACAGGCAAGCAGGAAGCCTCCTGCCTTCACCATACTATGAAAAATAAACCCTGTTGCCAGCCATGAGTGCAGCTGAACTACTGTGAATATGATTTACCTGCCAGGGCTGATGAAGACAAACTGGCTTTGGCATCATTTCAGAAAACCTGCCGGGGGGGGGGGGATGCTAGGCAGGGATAAGCACCTATCCTAGTCCATACTCTGACGTGCAACTATGCCCATGGCAACTGCACCCACAAATCTCCTGAAGAATGCAAAGGAGATGTATGTGCCCGTGACAGTATGAAACGTTTCATCTCGGCTGTTGGATATACAGCACTTAACGCAGGTAGGGCTCAGGAGAGCATTTACAGACAGATAACCTGATTTGGTCATCCCAAGCCAAGAACAAATAAGTGGAATTACCTTCACCTTGCACTGGAATCATGAGGATTAATTGCAAGATAAGGGACATTCCTTACTGTACAGAAAGGGATGGGAAGCAAACAGCAAAGGGAAAGGGCTAGCACTCTTGGGTCCCTGATCCAGAAGAATTATATACTTTATATACTATAAAAACTATATACTTACATACTTCACATACTAACAACTATATACTTTGTACTTTACTATACACTGAATACTTTCATATTATTCTAGGGAAAAAATACCGTCCCTATAATACATGCATGTGTGTGCACTCCCTGCTTCTGCAAAGAGTGCACCAGAGTGTAAAAACAGAAATTCAGAAGTAGAAATGAAATAGATTTTTTTTTTAAGTAGCAAACTTAAAACATTGCGAAAGGTTAGAATGATTTAGAACACCCAGCCTGAGCAGCCACGCTTGGCTGTTCTCAGAGTACGTGTGAGGTGACTCTGCACACAGGGCTCTTACAGTGGCCAGAAAAACTGCATTGCTTGCAACCTCTTTCATTTCCCTGCTATCTTTATGAGAAAGTTACCTGCTTGCTATATGGGGACACGGCACAGATCACTTCATGCTTCTCTGTCACGTTAAAGGCAAGTGCTATATGGGCAGAAGAGCTGCTCTCCTATCTCCTGTAAGGGGGAAATACATCAGCTATGCTGCCTGCTCTTGCTTAATCTTCTGAAGATAGTTTGTGACCAGATTAATGCCTCATAAATTTGCCATCGCCCTTCTACAGGGCTGCACATATGCAACTACTTATAATGCAACACTACAGTAACCTCCATAGGCTTCACCATTTCAATTATATCATTGCTGCCAAACTGGAAGCATGCTCCCTGTTGGACCAACATTATGGTATTGCTAATAGCAAAATTAATTGGTTACCACCCTTTTGTTATCTTTGTGAAGTAGCTATCAAAAAGGTGACATCATAGCATCAACACTACTGATTGATTGGCATTGTGCAAAGTAGTGCCTGGGATATGGTTTGCTCTAGCAAGAGATAAACGAAATTGCAGAGGATCATCTTCAACACCATCCTGCATGCTGAGATCAGAGAGATAGGAAGACTGCACTTAGCCACTCTAATTTGAAAGTTGCCACAGAGGAAGCGAGCAAAGATCAGATAGACTCTAGCCATCCAGGAACCAGATTATCCACCTCCTCTAAAAAGAGGCTTTGTTACCCTTCTGTATCATTTACCAAGCTTGGAGAAACAGCGGTGAGAAACGTAGGTGGTAACAAACATGAGGTATAGCAGTAGTGTTATCACTAGTAGAGCAACAAATTAGTATTGTCATGACAGAAACTGAGCTACAACTAATAATGTCCAAACCTCTCATTAGTTTGTTAGCCAAAAAATCCACATAAGGTTGAAAGAAATCAGATATCACATGCACAAGTGGAGCAAAGCAGCTGTGTCACTGTTGCATGAGATGGGTACAAGTTGCCACTAAATTATGTCTCCCAAAGAAAATAAAGCCTTTCCTTAAAAAAAACAGGATCATTGTGAAGGTCATTTAGATGATATAAACAAATGACAGCATCTTGACTGTGTACAGTAAGGAAGTTCACTGACATATCACTGAGCTCAGGCTTGGCAGTTTCAAGAGACACAAAGAGATCAGCTAAGGAAAGCAGGACTCGCCTTGGCTCTTCCTTCTGGAGGAATGCCTAACATATATTCTTTGGTTACCACAACAAAGAAACCACTCAAGAATATTTTGATATTGTTATTTAAGTTGACAGTTATGAATGACCATCAAAAGCAGCCTACTCAGGCACATCCGGAAAACTCCAGCTGAAGCTATCACAGTCAGTGATTTTAGTGGTATGATGTTCAGTTACTTCTGTTGCAGTTGAGAAAATGAGGAAGGGAACAACAAACAACTCAAATATAACTGAGAAAGTTCACTTTTGGAAAAATTCTACCTTTGCAGACTCTTCAGTGAAGATGAGGTGATAGTAAGCTGCAAGGGGGAAAACAAACGAGAGGTGCATGAAGAGGCTTTCCAGGAACAGTATTTAAGAGTTCACTATGCTGTGTTCCCCCCCCCCAATCAGCACCATTTGCTAAAATTGTTGAAAAAAATCTTCTATCTCTTGGTCCTTAATTCCAATTGTTATCAATAATACCAAAGACTATTTCATGTCAATGCTGCTCACTTATCTACACGAGAATGACAGTGGAAACATTTTACTGTCCTCTTTTTCACACTGCGTGGATGCAAGCATTTTGTGATTTGGAGGTCAGATGATTATCAAAACATGCAATCACTTAACCAAAGCTTAACTCTTGCCTGTCAGTCTAGGCACCATCTATAGAAGTAATCTGAAGTGTAAGAAGTGAGTGAAGGACAACTCATCTACTATATGAGCAGATTCACACACAGGTCCAAGAATTGGCCACACCTCGTTTGGGCAGTAAGTCCTGGGGGAAAAGTGATGCTGTAATTTATAGATAGCATCAACAGTTTCTAATGCTTCATAGTTCTCAATCCTCCCTTATAACCTCTGAAAAAGTGATAAGCGAGATCTGCTGTGCACTGTAGGTAACACAGAGAACCTACACAGGTGGTGAGTCAGAATGTTCAAGGTAGAACAGTGAATTCCCATTCACATTTCAATTTTTAATTATGTCTAAGTTTCTCAATAAACATCTTTTTCTTCCTGAAATTCAGCATGACTAGATCACTTGTCAGAGGAAAATGCTTCTGTAGGAAAATTATATGTCATTTAGAAAACATTTGTAGAAGTCTCATAAAAGTAACAAGTATTTTTCTAGTTTCTTTAAAGTCTTCAAATGTTTCTCACAGAACAGAAAGAACCAAGCCACCTATGTCTGTAAACTCCACGTTTGTTTCATGTTTTTCCTCAAGGAAGATCTATGCAAAATTAATTCCTGGAAGGACAGCAAAGCCCTTTCTACATTTAGAAAATTGATGTAATTACATTGATGGCAACTTTAATGTACACAGTGCTTCACTTAACTTTGGAAATCATGGAAGCTCTCCAGCAGGTTTACGGACTCGCTGGAAGTTACATGGAGTACATAACCTCAGAAATCTTGAGTCCTTATGCTAATTAGTGAAGCAAGAACATTAACTCATTTTTTCCTGTGCTCGTCAGACAGTATTCCAGGACTACAGATAGAAATGAGGAATTTGCTACTCCAACATTGGGTGAACAGCTTACCTGTTGTTCCATCTTTTCTTCAGTCTTGTGTTCTGAGCCCAGAGGGAAGGCAAAAAGGAAGGATGAACTGAGAGAATTGATGGTGGCTTCTCAAAGTATCCCATCAATGTCAGATTCAAACCTCCTGATGTCATTAGAAGTGGAGCAGTTTGTTGTCATTTTTCTCCTGTTTATATTAACCCTGCAATCCTGCTAAATAAAGTGAAATTACAAGTCTGGGGGACTCTTTACTCTTTTTTTTGTTGTTGTTGCTTCTCATCCTACTTGACTCTTCTGCTTAGTTGCTGAGGAACTGTCACCTTGTATAGCATCCATGGGTTCTCTGGCAATCCAAGCCAAAAAAAGTGAAAAAAATTATCCAAGCAGCAGATGAAAAGCAGTAAGCCAATAGGAAAAAAAAAAAAAAAAGGAAGCAATGGTGTTGGGGTAGATGCAGTTGTTTGTGTGCTCTGGAAATATCAGTAATGATGAAGAGGCAAAAAATTGCTTTGAAGACCTCTATGATCCTTTCCCTATTCTCTGTCACCCTGGAAATGACCTGTGTACATTGGAGTTCCTTTCTCCCTCTCCCCCCTGCCCCATTCTTCTCTTTCTTCTTCCCAGGACTTAAAAGATGTGGTAACCTTTGTGCTTTTTATTGTGCAGCCAGGAAATAAAATTCCACTCAGTTAAGCCACATTGTAAACAGAAATGGAGCCGTCAGCTCAGGTAGATTTAGAGTACAGAAACTCAGAAATTCAAAGCCAGACAACCTCTGAGCAGTGCCATGATTTGAGGAACTGCTTTACTGTCCTTTACCTGCCCTGGCAGGTACTACAAAGTAGTAACCTGCAGCTATTATAACTAATAAGAAAACAAGAACCCAGATTCTATTTCTTCCACTATCATGTTTAGAGGGAATACTTGATTCCTCGGCTTAGAGGAATGGTCAAAGGTCTACTTCTGACTACAGTTTCACTGGAACATCTTGAGTCCAGAGCCAAGACAAGAGGTCAATCACATCAGATTCTCACCACCACACATTAAGGCAGTTTTTGTTTTGAACAGAAAATTGGAAACCACAAAGGAAGGATCTCTGATGATTTTGGGAAGGTTGATTTGTACAGGGACTTCTGGGCTAACAAAGAAATTGCTCTTAAAGTCGTGGCTCTAGCAAAACTAAAAGCATTTTAAAGTTATAGACATGCTGGTTATAGGGAGAACCACAATTAAGTTGAAGTTCTATGCCTATGTGGTAAGAAATCAGGGTGAATATTCGGAAGGAAAGGACTAGAGTTCACTGGAGAAGAGCTTTCAGTTCATTGTTTGGCAAACAGAAGAGCAGATCATGTATCTCTACCAAAAAGTATGACCCATTTCAGGTGACCAGCTGATTTACCAGAAGACCAAGAAAGGTAGTGTCCCCCGCCACCTGAGGCCTGCTATCCTGTGACTCTTCAATGTGAAAAGAATATTTCAACATCCTCCAGTTTCTTTGACCTGGTTCTGACGATATGGGACTCCTCTCACTGGACCTTCAAGGAGACATTTACTGCATCTCCTATGTAGAGACAGGGCTTCCCCTTGCATGCTGTATCTCTACTCTAGAGGCAGTTACGCTGCCTGGCTTGAGTGATATCCACCATTTGAACATTCCCAGCTCAGAGGCGGCTTCTGTTTTGCAGATTCAGTGCTGGTACAGTGGGAGTAGTACTATTTCTGGGCAGTTTCAGCCAGGCCATAAATCTTTTGTCACAGATCAAGTCAAACTGGTATTAAATCTCAAAGTCTGTAAGACACAATGCCAGATTAAGCCCTTGGAAAAGGAAATACAATTCCAGTGACTGCCAACACCTGTTTGCATGAGATTTTATCTCTTTCTTACTCACTATCCCCAATACCAATGCCCTGTCTGCTTTAATTGTCTCTGAATTAAGCGTTGCTCTGAAAAAGAGGGCATCAGGCTAGAGATGGCCAGGAAACACTATCCACAAATTTTCTCATATTGCCAAAAATTTTTCACTCTACACTGTGTATAATATAGCTGGAGTCAGGACAAAGCCATGGTGTCTGCATAACTACTCTTCCTTTAGTGCTTTCATGCCAACACCTCTGTTGTCATATTCTGTCTGCCTAGTTTGTCTTAGATCATCCATGGGGCATTATGAGCACAGCCCCTCATCAACACACCAGAAAGAATCAATTCAGCACTCCCAGTCTCTTCAGCACCCCAGGATGTGTGGATGGTTCCTGTCCTCCATTCCCCTCTATGGATCCAATTTTGTGAGCACACATGCCTCAAAGCAACAGATGATCCACATTACCACACTCAAGCCACAACTCCAATTGTTGTACTTATGTACGCTGTCTACTAAAACCTCTTTGGACCACAAAGGGCATCTCAATGTGGTCAGTGGAGTGCTGGTAGAGGGAAGCCAAGCAGATGCTCTCAGCAAGCATTACGGCTTTTACATATGCTGTGGAGCTCCCCACTTCTAGAGCTGCAAGAGCCAGACAGGCCAGACACCTTAGTATAAATCCCCCACTAGGCATATGTGAGCCTGCTTAGCTTCTGAGTCAGTCAGCAATGAGTCATTGCCCACTGGGGGAGAAAAAACAAGACCTGTCAAAGTTATTTTTCAAAAACAAGAAAGAATGATTCAAGCATAACAAATAGGTAGGCATTTGGCTAGACGGGGGAGGTCCTTGTTCCTGCATTTCCCATCTCCCACATCCCAGGTGAGCACTCCAGCAGGCCTACACAACCAACTTTTCTCCCCACTCGATGATTATGGGGACAGCTAATACAAAGTAGAATAGATCCCTCAGGCAACACTAAGAAAGAGCTTCAAGTACCGAAGAAAAAAATACGAAAAGCCATGGCTGTTGGGAACAGAGGAAGACAGGGGTTTTTATGTATCTTCCAGCTTACTTGGTAAAACCCTTGGCCACCACGCTATTTGGTACTCAGGTCCTGCTGGCCTCTTTCATTACATATTCCCAGCTGAGACCAAAAACTCTTTCCAACTACAAGTAATACTAAAACCAATCAGTTCATTCCTGTATATATAAGAAAAATCTGACAAGACTGTCAGAAATTTCCCCATTGAGCTTCTGTGAAAGATGCTTCAAGAAATAACATTAGTACAAATATAAATACTAGGCATCCAAGCTACGGGTCAGCAAGAGTTAGATATAAAAGAGTCTGACCTTGTTTCTCAGTCTCCATATGCCATACTCATTTGCTGTGGAAGCATTCAAACAAGCCAACAGTTCCTTTTCATTTAATCTTTTTGCCAAATCATAAATCTTTCAGACAGCTCAACTGGAATTATTCATACACAAATGATCAGCTACTGGAATGTTTTTTTTTCCCCCCAGTTGTTCCTCTCCTTCAGATTCATTGGATATTAGGCACCCCCTCACAGTACCCATAAGATGCAGCCTGTCCTTTTTGATGGTATACGAAGGCAAAAACTACTTTTGAGCTTCAAATGAGGGCATAAAGGTCTTGATATACACAAAGGAAAAAATAACTGTTTACTACTCCATGGAATCATATAGAAGTATATATTTTTCCCCCCTTTTAAAGCAAATTACCTTGGAAATCAATTAAGGTATGGACATCCGAGTGTCAAAAATTGCTGGGTTGATGGGAGGGTCACCAATATCAAAAAAAACTCTGCGACTTGGTAATCAACAGAAGCATAACAGAGGAAAAACATCTAGACCATGGTCCAGGTATCAGGGCAAGAATTTAATATTTTCGTCTGTTGATATATGTGGATCGAATTTTTAATAAAAACTTTGTAACACCCTTTGCTATTAAAAGAAAACAAGATGTATGCAGTTGAGAAGCCACAACTTCTAAAAAAGCTTAAGAGGAAAAAAAGCTTTCTTTATCTTGAAAAACATTTGACCAGGAAAATTTCTTCCTGCTCAGCGTCTTCCATAGCAAGTCTCAGAACATCAAAGACAGACTGCCAGTTATCATTTGACTAAGGTCATTATTTAAATTCGACTGTTAAACCAAAGGACAGATTAAGGCCAGTTGAGTTTACAGCTAACAGGGTTTGTAACAAACACAACTGCTGTAATCATAGGCAGCCCTGACACCGTACCATGTAGGGGTAAAACAGATACCTGTGTTCCTAAAGTCATGAGATAACAGGAAAACATTCCAAAAGACACAACCCTTTTTCTGGCTCTAACTAGTCCCAATGGATATTTATCCAACTCCTTTTGTGAATTTGTGAAGAAACCTTCAAAAGCTGATATTCTATGCCCTTTGTAGACAATCTATTCTAGTACTTAGTTATTCCTATGGCTAGAAAGTTTTTCCTAATGTTTAGTCTACATCTTCTTGCTGCAATTTAAGCCCATTACTTCCCATTGTATCCTCAGTGGACATGGATAGCATCCTATTATCTCCTCAGATGCAGAAGGTCTAACAGCAAATTCAGCTTCCCTCACTGTCAGGCCTGGGCCTTAATTACAAGATGATTTCAACTCTCACAGCTCATGTTTGTATATACACTATGCATATTTATGGCACATACCAAAGATGACTGCTTTCAATGGATTGCTGTGAGGATTTTGTTGTGGTAGAGAAAACAAATTGCCATTGCTGGCATTAAAGCACAAGAAGCATTTTTCATGCACCCTCATAAATGCGTATTCCATACACATATATTTACTTTTCCCCTTAAAAGCTATATTGTATACATCGCCTGACAGATCTGAGGGCAACCTAATGCTACCACAAGCGTGCTCAGTCCATATCTGCATGCAAGCACCCAAGCATGCACACACAGTCACAAAGGCATACGAATGCTTATAGATCTGTGGCGCAGACTCACAGATGGTGTAAATCAGTGTCGTCCCTACCCAGCCTAACTCCTGTTCAAGTCGGCCATAAGGTATGAACAGACACGTACGCAGCTCCCCATGTCTACACAGCCATATGGGCATCATACCCATGCGGATGTGCATTGCACACCTTCCTGGCCTGATGGATGCTGCAGTACAGCTGCCAGCCTGGCCACCCAAAGCACAGGCTTCGATACCATCGAGTTCCCATCAGCAGAAAACTCTGGCTCATGCACGAGAGGAAAGACTGAGCAGCACCGTATAGTGCAGCAGAACCCTGTTGAACCAATTAGGGTTAACACATTTCTGGTTAATGAGAGGTGCCGGTCATGATTGTAAATTAATATTTTCCAGTGGCTACCCATGCACTCAAGTGTCAGTATTGATCAAACTTACCTCTGCCCAGTTAATGCTGATGGATTCAACAGCAACATACGCCTGCTCATCTGTTACCCAATTAAGATAAGCCCTCGACTCATCCTAATAGCTGTATTTATTGTCATCAGGAATATTGATATATCTGTGCTAACTGCAAGCCAACATACACACGGAAGCACACGCAAAGGATGTGATGTTACTCTGGGAATTGTCCCGGGCTCAAGACACATTGAGAAAGCACTTTGTCAGCCTTCATGCTATTTTGTCCGGAGAAACAATATTTTCCATGGGGACAGCAAAAGTAAAGGATACTCCTTTCTCTAGTCTTCCTAGGGTAGATTTCCCCCCCCCCCCCCCGCAGAGAATAAGTGCAGAAAGCTCTACAAATAAACTGCTTGGCTCTTAAAAGACTAAAGCAAATGAAAGCCTCATGTTGCATAGGGAGTCCAGCATGCGAGAAATGCTGGGCATGTAAGGAAAATGCCTATGGGAGGAACCAAATAAGGATTAATGAGCATCTCTTTATATGGTTCTCTACATTGCTAGCCTGACTCTGAATCAGAAGCTGCTGGGTAGCTAATGGGCCTTGGGTAAGGGACATGACAGCAGCTGTCTGTATAAAGCAAACAAAAAAAAGACTGTAGCAAAATTTAACATTTTCCTTGCAGTGCAAGGAGTTCTGAAATGCCCACACATGATTTAGTGAGCAGCTGCCCCTTCCTAGAAAGGCACAGACCCCTGCCCCTACCAAATGGGGTATTAACTGTAGGAAGAGATCTGGACTCCATTTCCTCAGGAAAAGGTCATACTCAACTAAAACAGAAGTGAGAGCTCAGAGGAGGCCAGTTCATCTCCACAGCCAGAGTGTAGCACTGCCAACCCCAGCCAGAGCACCCACCCTGTGCAGCTGCGACTGCATGCTGCGGTATATAAAGCTGAACTGGAAAAGAGCTGCGGACGCAATGCTTAATGCTCAACAAGTTAGAAAGCAGTTAACACAGGCCTCTGCGCGTCTTCATTAAGAATCCCTTTTCCCTGCCATCTGAGCACAAATGAGACAGCACCATCTGACTTGTGCAGAGGCTGCATTTGGTCCCAGGGAGTTCGCTGGGACCTCAAGTCATCAGCGAAAACCTGTCTGGCGTTTTTCACAGATTGTAGCCTCAATCATTCTTCCAATTTGACAGATGCCCCCAAGACATCTTGTAGGCCTGAAAGCATCCTATTAGGCCACAGTTAATGGCAGCTCACACTGAGTGCCCAAAGTTTGAACAGGGTTTTGCAAATGGACCCTTTTAGCCCACCAGAGGTAGAACTCACAAGCCTGCTGCCACACAGCAATCGCAGAGCTGTTGCTGCTGCCGCTTCTGTCCAATCTGTCCTTTAGATAAGTGAAGGACACCTATCTCCAGGGCTCTCCACTTAGTACTTTTCACCATTCACTAAATTAAAAAGTGAGCAATTGACAGCACACCTTATTAAATGACTCCCCCCTTCCTCCCCCTACCACCATGGCCATGTTTTAACAGCCACAGACACTTTGCTGGTGTCTTTT
Source organism: Anas platyrhynchos (assembly GCF_047663525.1). NCBI lineage: Eukaryota > Metazoa > Chordata > Aves > Anseriformes > Anatidae > Anas > Anas platyrhynchos. The sequence continues at coordinate 85,918,044 of NC_092587.1, read as the reverse complement.
TAATTTGATTTAACTAAAAAAATAACACACAAAGCCATTTGGCCTTGTGCCACTCAACGTACTGCTATAGAGTAGGCATGAGTTATGGGGCAATATTTCACACCCTGTTGTGTCTTATTACTTAACTAATAACAATATTTACCCAGGGTTTTCCCCGAGCAACTCAGACAGGTCTAAAAGAAATCTTGATTAAAGAATGACAGCCAAAGTATTGGATGTTAAGTATAAATAAGAGTAATGTGAAGAGTGTGGAAGAGTTTACTGTTGCATCCTGGTAGTTTGCAGTAAATCAGAGTAATATGAAAGTTCCTTCTTCAGCAGGCCTCCCCAGTTGCCAGCTCTCCTGGCAGCCCATGTAGAGTAGAGAGCTTCCAATCTTCTCGCTTGCACTGACAAGTGCAACTGTTGTAGGCTGCAGCTGCATCGTGCAGCAGTAGCCTTTGCCTGCCAGAGACCGAACCTTCCGCCCTAAGGCCTTAACCACTAGAGCTAAAAGAATAATTAGCCACCCCTCACCTTTTCTGAGGCTAATCACTGAGAATTATCTTGTAGCAAACTAGTTAGAGCATCGCAACCTTCATTTTCCACCAACTCCCTGCCACTCATCAGTCTGTAGTTAAAAAAAAAAGTGTGTGATACAAAGCAACATCTCTCAATGTATTATCTCTGGAACTCACTGCTGAGGCAGTCAGAGCCAAGGACTATGCAGATTAGAGGGAGTGAATGTCATGGGTAAAAGCACCTCTGTTCAGGTTAGAGAGGATATGACATTTTTTCCTCTTTCACCAGTTAAGCAGCAACTGCCTCTTCAGTAGATTATTCCATGTTCCTGCACTTTGCAATTTCTGCTGAAATAGTCTGAGTTGCCCTCTGTTCAAGGCAGGATACAGAGCTATCAAAGTCCTTGTCTCACTTCCTTTGGTAATTCTCCAGCTGACTCAGGGACTTAAGTTACACATCCATTCAGCTAAGAAAAGCACTGCAGATTCCTTCCAACCCAACCGTACTCAGAAAACTATTCTAATACTGGAAGTAAAAGGGCTCCTATCAAAAGCACCTAAATACATTCAAATTTATGTTTAAGTTGCTATTTGCCTGACTGCCTCAGATTACTTGCCCGCTGGAAGTAGGGGAAAAACCACCTTTCTCTGCAACTTCTTGTTTGGAGTCCTCCCCTCCACCAGCTTATCAGCCTCTGATTTGACCCTCCTGTGAGAGTGACTAAAGTCATAGCCCTAGCAGGGATGTACACAAGCCAGGGCTGAGCACTCTAAATGATGTCATCTCTGTAAAGTTACTTTGGCTGATGGATGGGCAAAATCCTGTAGTTGTTGCTCAGGCAAAACATCGTTCCAAGATGGTGAAAATTTTGAATGAATAAAGAGTTTAGAATTTGGTCCAATGGTAGTAATTTTAGGGCAGGCACCTTAAGGAGCGTGAACCTCACCTGACGAGGTGCTGTGACACAAGGTGCTCTCATGATCCCAGCCCACATCATCTCTGCAACAGTCCATCACTGGCTGCACTCAGCCAGCAACTGCAACAGACAGTGACTGAGAAGTGAAACAACATTTACCTCTTCCATTGAGGCTCTGCAGAGCTTGTCTCTTCAACCTTCAGTATTTCAGCATTCTCCCACGTTGCTCCCTTCATTGGGAAGTTTTTAATATTGTTCCTTTCCAAGAAAGGACCTGTAAAGCTGCAGGAGAACCTATGGGTAAATAGCTGGGCACTATTTACCGTTGCAACATCTGTCTGATTTCTGTACTCAAGTTAGAAACACTAGGGAAGGTGACAGCAGTACAAGGGCAAGGAGACACTGAGATCCTCTCTTCCCTCCTCACCAGCAGGGAAAGGAGCCCTATGAGCCAAGCAAAGTGTTGTGTGGAGGTGGTACTGATGAGTAACTATGGCAGCAGGGAATAAGACTCCAAATCTTACTGAGGATACTAGTCCCAGCCAAGGGAACTTTTTTTTTTTTTTAATACTGACATCAACTGCATTTGCAGCAAGTTTTACCCCCCCCTTACCACTTACTCCCCCTCCAGCCCCACTCACTTTCCCATACATACTCTCAGCTATACCCAGTCTAACTTTCCTTTCCCCAGCTCTGTACACTTTCAGGTCCTACCCAGCCTGTCCCCAAGCCTTCTTTTCCCTACAGAAGCACCTGTAAGCCTCGCTAGCCTCCACTTCTACAGCTCTGCCAGTTCTGGTTAGAAATGGAGACCCCAGTGATTCAAAGCAGGCTTGTTATTAGCTCTGCCAGCTGTTTCATCGCCCTGCCTCTAAGCATGCCAACCAGAAAGGCCTTTGTTCTCCAGGACACCCTTCCCAGCTGATTCTGACTAGGTGGCTTATCACCCAGAAGCAGCAGCTTCCACCCTGGCAGCTTATTGCTACACCCCAATCCTTCTGTGCTAGGAAAAAAAGAGAGCCTTCACCCTCCTCTTCTGGACCCCTACTATTTGTCTTTCATTTCTTTCCTAAAGGGTGGATGGAGTGAATTGTACCATCTCTTTTGGCTCAACTGCTTCTGCCAGGCATTTTGTATCACCCTACAGCAGACAAAGCTTGGAAGGAAAGAAGAAACGGCCTTGGGATAAGAGATCACATCCTTGTGAGTTAACTTAACAGCCAAGGGGCTAAAAAAAAAAAAAAAAAAAACACATTCCAAAAAAAAAAAAAGATATATGTGGCAGACAGTATGGCTCTCTATTAGGAAAATCAGGATTATGCTTTAAATGCAAAAATGCAGTATGACAGAACCTCCCTGTCCCCCAACATTACCATACATATGCATAATAGTCGCAAGGTATTAAGGGTAAGTAGGTTGTTCAAATGGGTTCAAGGCTTATCCAGCAGAGAGAAAGCACCCAGACTGATCAGACTTCAGCCCACAAACACCACCCAACTGCTAATGTTTGGGGTTACAGGACAAATATCACAGAACAGGGGAGGCAGGAAAAGAATGACGCCCCTAACTACAATTCCCATCAGCCCTTGTAGAACCTCAAGCCACCCCGGGAAAATTATGATTATTGCAGCCCTTTAATCAAACACAAAATAGACATCTAAACAAGGGGAAGGTCATGGAAGGTCATTTCCATTTTGTCTTAGCCTCAGGAGGTAGCACTTGAGGAGGGCTAGCAAGGACTATATATCACATTCATCTCGTTTTCCACTGGCACAACCTTAATTTTGAAAGCACTTGCCTTCCATTCACCAGCGATCTTGAACTTCTCCTGTTGAGAGTCACCTGTCCAGACTTCTCACTTTCTCTCTGCTGCTGCATTTTTTCCAAATTCACTCTTCCAGTGTAGGTCAACATCAACATCCTATGATACAATTGGGAGAAGAAAGCTCAGAAAAGGAAGAAACTTTAGGTGACAGACCTAGAGAGGAAGGCCAGATCCTTAATACAAGGGGGCTCACATGGCAAAACATCTCTCCTCTGGATGTACAGCACATGAGCTGCATTTGGAAACACCTGTGGAGGCAGCAGAGACCCCTGAAGCCCACAGGAGTGAGGACATGGTGGGGGGAGAGGAATGACAGAAGTGTTTCAAATTCAGTGACAAGATCTATGTAGAGAAACATGACTCCGTTAATAACACTCTTCTACAGCCTCCTACTTTTCCCCACCCATTCACTTAGCCCCATTTCTTCATGTGAAATAGATTTCAGCATCATGTCACCTCCCAACCACTTCCATAAATTCTACATCCTTCGTTCTCTGCACCCTAACTAACCTCTGACTCTGACCCCACTTGTCCAACTTCATACACCTTGGCAGGAACACTAGCATACCTGTGCTTGCTTCCATGCAACAAGCTGCATTTCCTTACTCCCTGTGCTTCCTAACCTCTGTGGCAGCCATTCTCCAGTCAGAGATGCTGCAGACTATTTCATAAAAACTACCTCCCTTGTGCCTGAGGCACAATACCTGCCAGATATGACATCTTTGTGCTGTGTTACTACTCTATCCCCAGTACAAAAATCTTTAAAGCCATGGCCATAACTGTAGTGCCATTTCTGTTTTAAGACATGTTATCGGGAGTCCTGCAAGTACAGACCTCCAGTTCCAGTAAAGACCATGTCCGTCCTTGCACAGAAATTAAATAGACTTCTAGTGAGAAAAATAGTGACTTCAGATTCAGGAAGTGGTGTTGTGCTGGAAATGTCACTCTAGGGAAAAGCACATTTCTGTGTGCAGTCTCCCTGTAATAGAAGACTCACCTCTGAGAACAACACAGTCAACAAGTTCTGAAAGAAAATGGAAAACATCCCAATTTTATAGCTTTGCATACTATTCCTGAGAAGCCACATACACTGTATAAGACAAACTCATATGTCAAGACCAGAAAGAAAGATTATGATTTTGCTTGATTTCCTAGCACACATCATTGAACTTCAATTAAAATTTTCTGTATTAAGCAAAGTGCCCATGTTTAAACTGGAATCTCTCTTCAAGACAGCAGCCCAGTCTGGAACTGAACATCTGATATATGGGAGAGCTACCATGTCTCTAGTTATTTCATTCTGAAGGAAAATCATCTTCATTAAAAATTCTTTACCTTTTTCTTCATCACTTTTCTTTTGTGTAGCTTGCAACTACAGGCTCTTGTCATTGCTTTCTCCGCTAGAACTGCTGAAATCTTAAGTAGGTAAGCAAGGCCTATGGTTATGATACTTAATCTTCTCTAAACAGATTGAGTTTCCCAAGTCTTTCATTCTGCGGCAGATTTCCAAATTTTGCATCATTCCAGTGGGCTCTTATCTGAACCCCTTCCAATTTGTCAACAGGCCTTTGATACATTTTGTAACAGTTAACACTGCAAGATAAACCATCATTTTAAAACTTTCTAGGCTTTTGTGTGCCTCATTTGTCACCCCCAGCATTACACATAACTGCATACCATATGTGTTAAAAAAAAATCACACACAGGAGACTCAAAGGTCAGAAATTAAACTAGAAAATATACACAGCAGAAACCAATCAAAGCCTCTTTCTCTTTTCTTCCAGCTCTGCATGACAGATGCTACAGGAGCTTAAAGTACCTTCCCCAGTGACTTACCCAGTTCAAAAAGAATGGTCTGACTGATTCTACCATCATTTCTTTGGAAAACCATACCCTGCAAGGTTTGACAGAAAGTTTTCTTACCCACCATATTTTCCACATGGTTAACTTCATCTCATTTCTTTTACACCCTTAAACTGTTACGTGAATCTTCTACATCCCTACACAATACAAATTTCATCTTATTATTCCTACTTCCCTAAGCCAATCTAACACCACTGTTAGTCCTGCATCCCCATGGCAAGCTCACTTGTCTCACATCCAACCCTTAAAATGCCTGTAAATAATCCTAAAACCTTAGGTGGACTGGTCAGCTTACACTTGCTTAGTTTTGGTTTCCATACATCACTGCCAATGAAAACTTGCAGTGAATTCCTTGCATTTCTTATCTCTAGGAGTAATTTTTAATTGAGCTACCCAGATTTGTCTAAACTGAGGTATTATTACTGCCATGGATGGCCCCCATCTTGCCGATCCAGGACTTGTTACCTCTTCTTATAAAGCTCATAATTTCATATGATAACCGTTTCCATTACACATTTGATTGTCATGCACATGCAAATATGGTTAAATTCCACCAAATCCAGAAACACCCACCTCCAGAGTAAATGCAGCAAGCACACGTGTACATAAAGCTCTCAAGGAGGAGGGTGAGTGTTAGCTAAGCATGTGATAGGACAAATGACTTTTTCAGCAACAGGAAAAAAGTTTGTTCCTCAGCCGAGTTTTGGACATGTTTAGGATTTGTTTTTAATCTAGGATACAGCCAACAAGTCTTAAACTCCCATCTGTACTTCAGGCAGCAAGCTCGTATAAAGATCAAGACCAATCCTGCTAGTACTGTAGATGGGACATTAGACTTGCCCGTATTTTGGGCACATCCAAGACCCTTGCCTAACCTGCAGATAGCTAAGATTGCCAAATCCTTTCTCTGCTACAAGAATAAACACGGCTATTAACATGTCTCTTATTTTGGTGCTGTCCCCATTGCAGAAAATCTTATCCACTTTCAGGCAACAGGAAGACCAGAAAGCACGTACCGGCTTCACACCCATTTGTCTGAAACCTTAACCCTCCAAAGCTGGGTTTTAACGCACTCTGAGGGTGAAAATGGTCTGTTTCCAAGATCCCATTCAAACTGGTTACTTAGTTTGAGCTGCCACTAATTGTGGCTTAATTACAGAATCACAGGATATGAGATTTGCAAAGATCTCCTGAGATCAGTAGAGTAAGATATTTTCAAGACCACAGGTTTTCTTGTGCATGTCAGTCCTGACTGATACCCTACTAAGCAAAGGAATATCTGGTTTAAAGGCCACCCCACCAAACAAAAGTTCTTTGGGAAACCTCAGCACATATTTTTATGTCCTGCTTCTCTCAAGTGATGATCGTCATGTCCTCCTAAAGGCCTAAAATGCCCTATATAAAAACATTTTAATAGCAGTTATCCTGAAAATGCAGCTGACATTTTGAGGGGAATTAAAAAAAGGCATTTTGGATTTGACCAAAATGATACCAAAGGAAAAAGTGTAGATGCCCTGTTTTGGCAACACTATTGCAAAATTTCTGTTCTGGCTAAGCTCCAACTGCTTCCGCTAACTTTTTGGCCCAGCAACAACACTAAATAATCCATTAGTGTGCCAGGTCTGTTTGGAACCCAAAGTGAATTAGTTGCTTTTTGGCTCAAACTTGTATCTGAATATCCTCAGTTCAAGATAACTGATAACTTAGCACATAGAAAAGACTCCCCTTTGAGCCATATAAACATTTTGTTTCAGTGACAGATCTTTTTCCAGATTTATAGAACACACCTTTCCCTGGAGCTCAGGTCACGTTTGCATAGCTGAATAAAAATACCATAAATCTCCCTCTTTTCAGCCATAGAAAGCCAGAGGATTCATTCCTCCTGGGATCTTCTTAAGCAGCTACTTATCTCATGGCCAGACCTTATACTATTTCTTTTGGGGTTAGCATGGCCTCTTCACCAAGCCACGCAAGGACTTTCAGAACAAGGAACTTCAGCGTTCAAATCAAGTAAAAGATTACTCACAATGCCAGCTAGTGGGATACTTCCACAATACTTCGGCATAACACTAAACATTGCAAGGGATCTGTATATTAGATCAGCTGTAAAGACTAATTATTTGTAGTTCATGCGATTCACTAAAGAAACAAAATGGGGGAAAGATTGTTATAGAGGGATGACCCAAGGAAAAGGATCTATGTCCTGAATGTTAAAGCAGTGGGTTAAGGATGAAGACTTCGGATCAGAGACCACTTCATGCTGTACTAGTCATTAATAAGGTCTCACACTGGTAGCTTGGAAACTGCTGTGGATTTTCCTATCAGAGCTTCCCTGGTGAAGAAGATCAATCTCCATTCCATAGTCTTGAGTGAGCAACCCCAAAGGTTTCTAGTAGCTTGAGGCAAACACTTCAACCACCACATTTTGACCTTTTAACCCACCAGCACATCTGATCACCAAAGAAATCAGAAAAATGAGAAAGGATTTTAGCCCATAAACAGCCCATATGCTAATCCTTGTCATATTGTGCTCTCCCTCTGGACTTGATTATTGGCTCCATTATATGAAGTGGGACATTTGGACTACAGTTTCAAAAATCTTTCTAGTGCATGCATGAAACAATCCCGTATCCTCTTGTGCTCTGTTAATAATCTGAATATCTGCTTGCTTTTATTTGGACACAATGTCTGAGTCCTGTCTGGCTGCTGAACAGACTTCTCCCAGACGAGTTTGAAATGCATTTGGCAGTTCCTTGCCCATATGTGCTCCCTCAGACATGCCTCCTAAAAATCACACCACTCGCTCAGAAATCAACACGTGTTCCCCTCAGACATGACAGGTACTGTTAGCCTGTGACTTCAGCTATTTTAACATAGTCAGATGCTACAAACATTAGTCTAGTATAACCAGCTAGCAACCCTCTATCAGTAATGACATGGCAGTTTACAGTGCTTGATTATAGACTAAACAGACTATTTTCTAGTAGAAAACTTGCCTCTACACTAAATAAAAAACAGCAGGGAACCTACTAGGGACACGGTAGCCCAAGAAGACGTATTTACACAGTCTCAAGGCATATGAGAAGGTGATAAATTAGATGTAAAGAGTTGAGCTTAATGTTGCAGGAGTGACACTTTGATCATTTTCTTTCCTTCTCCTGCCCCTCCCTCTCACTCCCATCTCCCTCCTCCTCCTTCCTACTGCTGGAGATGCATTTCCACAGCATGCAGCCTTTCCTCTCTAATAAAGTTTTTCTTCCATCATAAAGAAGAAAACCTTGAAAGGGATGGTATTTATGGAGAGCACTAACCTACGCTGCATAATCCTTAGGAACTGGCATGGTACAGGACTGATGAAGCTTCTGAGTGAAAGCATGCAGCAGCTTTCTAAAGCGAGCACAGGGAAAGTCTGGGAGGGCTGGAGCTCCCAACAGCTACTACTCAACCAAACATGACTATCTCTGATTTCCTCTCAGCATCTGTAATTGTCCTAAGCCAGAGCCCTAAGAAGAAATAAAAAAGCCAACAACCACCAAAAAAACCCACCACAAGTTATGTGAAAACTGTGCTGTATGAAGAAAAGGAGAGGGGGCAATGCAAAGATGGGAGTAAAGGATCAAGAGAGAGAAGGTAAGAGATTTATTCAGCATTTCCTTGTCTGTCTCCTCCACAAACTGAATCACAGAAGCATGAAAGTAGATGTATTGAATCTCAAAGGAAATAAAAGAAGTGGAAAATTAACTACTGATGAAAAAATAGCTGTGTCCAGGGATTCCTGCATATCAACTCTGAGCTCCCTCTTATCAGCTTAGAATAGAAAAGGCCAGGGGACTGGGGAGGAAAGGTCAAACACGGAGGGAAAACACAGGCAAGCAAAAAAGGAGAGCTAACATGGAAATCAAAGCAAAAGAGCAAGACAGAAAAGAACTGATCCCATTTCAGACAATTTGCATGCATTGCTATGAGTGCCATTTCCCAATTTCAGCATCATGAATGGGTGAAGTTGGCTTAAGGCTGAGGCTTAGAAAAACCACACCACTTTCTGCCTTTTTTCCCCTTCTTTGGCAACAGGTTGTAACACTGGGCTGGGGAAACCTAGTACAACAGCAGCTGCCACCATCTGCACCAGTGCACAGATGAGCCAATTGTGAGCTGCTGTGTGCCAGGTCTGAATCAACCTCAGGAGCTCTTTCTTCCCTGCTAGTTGCTAATGGCTTAGACACTGCACACAAAGTTGGCCTGTTTAATTCTGGCTGCCTTCTGGGCCTTGCAGTTACCTGTGTCTTACACTGTTGTTTCCCTTTAGTTTTAAACAAGCTTTGCCTTTATTTACTCCTGGTCACCCATATCCACTTTGACCTGAGTAGCCACCTCAGGTTTCCATATTATGATAGATAAATGTCTATCTCCACATTTTTCTGATCACAGAAAGGTGCACTGCCATAATCTCCTTGGAAATCACTAACAAAAGACTGAAATAAGTGAATATCGTTACTATTGCCAACAAGCAGTGAATGTGGAACCTTAAAGGTTGGTTTCAAGTAGAAGTAAAACTGGTGGCCTGAGCATATTCCAAACAACTGGCTCCCCATAAATATTACACACCAGCAATACAAGGCCACATCTTCTTTAGGAATCTCCACTGAACTCCAACACCTGGCTGTCAATGACCAAGAGTGACCCCAAAAACCTTTCACCTGGCCAACAATCCACGGATTCAGATTGCCTCCTCAAATCACTCTAAAGAAAACTACCAAGATCTCTTCCAAAGGCAGAACATTTGCTTACATTCATGGCCAAGAAGGACATGCACAGAAACAGGACATATATAGAGACACACTGATGACATAATTTATCAATATCAGTTGTACAAATGCAGACTAAATTACTACCTTACAGAAAAAGTTAACAACCTTAAAGAGAAGAACAGGATAAAAGAACGTGGGGGGAAAAGCAGGACAGATGGGTTAACAAAAATAATAGGATGTGCATAATTCTCAGCTACTCAGGAACAGTAATCTTCACTTTCAACAAATCTGTTTCCTGTGTATGCATCACAATCAGATTTGATGAATTCACTTACCAAAGTAAGCTTTTGTGTCCTACACAGACAGCTCAGCTCTGGGAGAAGCAATATGAGTTTATACCTTCCCATACAACAAATTATTTACTATGTCCACATCAGCTAACATCTGTGGAAAGCAGCTGAAGCAAGGAGGCTCTCAGCATTTTAACTTGCACCTCATTTTAACTTGCAGAAATGTTTACTTTATGTGAGGCTTGAATTTGAAACTACAGTTGAGTGCTGCAGAACTTGTTAGGAATTGCGTTTCACTCAAGTTGAGACCATTTGCTCCTGTGGCACCAGGAACTCTACAAACTCACTGGAACAGTCAAGCCACAAACCAAGCCTGTCAGGATATTCTGTGCACACTTTCGAGCACATTCCACTTATGAGGCTCCAAGTTTGCTCAGGTCAGTTTTGACAAATACTCCTTATTAAAAGGAAAAAAGTGAAGTGTGGAAGGATGGGCACTACATATCTCAGAGAAAGTTTGATTTCTTCAACTTCTGAAGCATTACCAGTATTTTCAAAACAGCCCAGGCTTACAGAAGTACATTTTTACTGCAAATAAATTAACATTCTCCCTACAATTAAATAAACCTTTTCTTTTTCAATTTTGGATTGAATAAGGTAACTCTGGTCAATGGAAGTTAACATTTTCTTTTTTCTTCATCTTACTTTATTTTTCGCCCAGTCATTGAATTGAAAAATCTATTATTCACACAACTCAATCTGAAATAAATAAAAGAGCAAACCAACTGTAGACTCCTTAGATTTTGAATTAAAATGTCAGGCTGCAGGAGACAGGGCAGAATATTCCATTGCCAGAGAACCACGCACTATATAATCCCTTAATTGTAACCAAACCCTTAACAGTAGTTTCATGTACTCATAACATCATTGACTTTCAGGTTTCCCGATTTTAAACTGAGCTCCCCACAGAGCATTAAGGGTACATGCAGTGAGCTGTAGGTCTGAGACGATGGTTATCTAATTCCTCTAATAAAAGAAAGGAAAACACCTGTCAGTGAGAGGGAAATTTGCAGCCCTGGGAGTTTTCATCATGGGACAGTGACATTGCTGGCTTGTCTGTAAGGAATAGCTCAAGAGGGAAGTCTCCTTAGAAAACCAGTGGTAATAGGAGGAGATTGCTTATTTCCTAAGTAGGCATAGAGAAAAGGGGGCCTGTGTTCATTCAGGCAACCTATTAAACACTTCGCACTGCAGCAGCTGCACATCTCTTCCATGGTGATACCCTGGAAGGAGCCCAGTCAAGTTCACAGCAGCGAAGAATCCACAAGGCTAACTTAATTTGCTTCTCCTTCCCCAGAAGTCCTGCATCCAGAGCAGCTGAGTGATGGACAGAGCAGCACACACTAACCCAAAGCCTGCACCCTACATCAGATGGGCAGAGGATGGCCCATATAACATAGAGGGGCAGGTTTCTCCCAGCTTTCCAGCAGCTTACTGCCAGTTTTCTTCCCTCCCTCACTCTTGGCCACAGTTCTCCTGGCATGGATTTAGCCCCATCCAAGCAGCCAGGTGATCAGCACCGCTTTTCAAGCCTGCACTGGCCAGAGGGATAAGGGAGACATTCTTTTCAGGCTTGCTTGCTCCCTCACCACTCGGCCATAGCGATTTCTCGTTATCATCCACAAGCCCGAGCCCCCAGAAATGAAGAAAGTGGAAGCTATTTTCTGCTGTTGTTTTGAATGTGAAGTAGAGCAGAGCCTGGATTTCATTCTCAGGGCACTACAGGGTCACAGGCGGTGCGTAGACAGCACAATCGCTTATCTCTCCCCAAGGCACTGCATACAAGAAAGAAAAGAGACACACGGCACTGGCCAGGGTTCATTGCTCTTGGCAAACTGCAGCAGTACCCCAGAGGTGAGTGGCTTCCTGAGCCAGCCTGATCCAAACTACTAGCTCAGAGGTGAAGCACTGCACTGTTTTGGCACGCACACAATCAGCAAGACAGACACAGATCTACAGCTGGGCACACTTGGACCAGCAACATTTAACAGCAAGGGTAATTACCTCCAGGGACATCGTGCCAAGGCTTGTGGGAAGGCCTCCTTGCAGGGTGTTCTTTAAATCAATCTCTTTCTAAGCAGTGGTTCAAACACAGCACCCAGGACTTGAGGCAAGAACTATCAGAGCAAACCCATAGCCACGAGTCATGCTGAGAACTGGGATTTTGAACATATTTTTCTTAGCCCTTCCTACCAAGCACCCCATATCAGACAGCTACCTGATCTAGGCTTCTTCATCACACAGTGGTCAAGGTGTGACATGCCACAGCTGGCTACCACATTGAGACTTCTCAGGCATTCAGTAGGCAAACCCAACAGCTGAAATGCCACTACCCAGTAGGAGCAAGATTGCACCCTTCTGGATCTCATGGCCTAGGCACCTGAGCGAGCTTAGTCCTTAAATCTGGTATTCCCACTTGGGAGTATTTAACAAAAGATTCCTTTCTTTATGACTCAGAACAAAGCAATCTGGAGTGTTTAGTCTCCTTCTGTCATGCTCAAGTTTCTGACTTCCCATAGTTTGTATTAAGAACTGAAAATTACTACACAGTAGATGTAGGAAAGGGCTCTGTTATAAAGTGTTTTGGGGATGCTTCTGGACAACTCAGTTATTCCATACTGCTCCCATTCCATAACCCACTGCTGGTAGAAATCAAGAGCAGCTTGATTACTGCTAATAAGACAAAGATGGGATTTTAATCCCCATAAATATAACCCAATCAGTTTTGTAACACACCACATCACCTCCTGCTGCTGGTGTGAGCGCATAACTTGGCATGATGAAGCCACTTGCTTGGAGGGCTTCTTTACACACTGAGCATGCTCCTTGTTGAGGAGCAAGATAGGCAAGTAAAGACCTTGAAAGAACTATGAGGTCTTGTGATTTTAACTCATCACATCCAAAGCAATATGCCACACAAATGTGTCATTGGAGCAACTGGTAAGAACAAAAACTGCCAGGAATATTATGTCTATGCTCCCCACAAACAACAGTGACTCAATAAAACACTGAGTTGCTCTAAGAGAATCAGACTCCACCAGAGACCATGGACCTCACAAAAACCTTGCTCTCAGGTGAAGCTCCTCTGAAGAAGTCCTTCAGAGCTGCTGTTACTCCCGTAGTGTTCCTCAGACAACAGCTCACCTGAGCCCTGCATGCTCTCAGAAAACAAGCCTCCTTTGCTTCCACCCTTTCCTCCAGCCAAGCACTTTTTGTCCCCACCCCACCCCCCCGTCTCTGCTAGCTGGCTTGATGGGAGGGCTACATCTTCCTGCCCTCAGCTGGCTGCTCTTGGGAGGGAAGGAAGCTCACCCAGATGGATTTCAGCAGTTCTCATGAGTATTTTATGGTCTTTTACTGATTTACAGCCAGTTCAGCATTCTTGTAAATGGCCATAAATTGGATTGAAGTCATAAATCATAACCAGAGAAAGAAAGACACAGTCTCTGAGTCCCAGCTCAGGCTAAACCAGCCTCTATGAATATATGGAAGAAACCTGCTCCCTCAATCAATAAATACACACAGCTCAGGCTACAGCACAGGGCTGCAGGGGCCACCCCCTCCATCCCTCTTCCCCAGGGCTGTACCAGGAGCTACCTCCTGCACTTGTGTGATGCATCTTCCTCCTAAAATGGCTGGCAAACAGGGGTCGCCCCCACCACCTGAGGGGTGTATATAAGCACTTCACCACCTTTACTGTGCTTACACTTGCAAGCACACCCCCCTGCAAGCAGGAGTTCAGAGGGGCGCTTTTCATTTTCACTCAAGGCTCACAAATCCCTCACGTGGAGCAGCAAGGGGAGCTTCCCACCCCAGACATTACCTTTGGGAAGTGGTGGCCTTCTTTCTCCACAGGATCAGCAGAAAGCCACAGGTCAGCTTGTAGAAGTAGCAGATCCACGTATAGTCCACAAGCAAAGTTTTTCTATCTTCCCCTTTTGTTTCCCTAGCTCGTTTTTAGGATTTAGCCTGTAAGCATTTTTGAAAGCATCTGACACAGCTGCTGTAAGCCAGGCCCTTCATATTTCTGGCGCTGGCTGCGTTCCCGACAACACAGGCTGGCTCTTCCCACCTCCTTAGCATAACACCCAAACGCTGGCTGCCCTGACCCCAAACAAGAAAGAGCAGGAACACACTAACCAGCCCACCCCCCTGCCCACCCTTGCAGCTCACAGCAGCCACAACCCTTCCTACAGAGCCCACCAAACCCAAGCACCTCCTCCTGCCAGACCTTTTGTAGCCCTCAGGGCCGCCGGATTGCCATGCCCCCACCCTGCAGACTGCACCTGATGGAGATGAGCCTCAGCACCTGCCCCCAAGGCTGTAAGGCCTCCTGCTGCTTCTAGCCCAGCGGGGAGAGGCCCTACCACACCTACAATTAACGAGGCGCTTTGCTGCCTTAAAGATGTGCGAAAAGCCTCCACAACGGCTTATCTGCTCCTACCTGGGGAGGAATCACAGGCTCAGCCCCAGCTGAGCAATTACTGCTTTGTAATCCTATAAACAACGGGGGCATGGCCCAGCCAGCAGCCGAGGCTGCAAACCCAGCTCTTGCAGGCAGTGACCCCTTCTTGGCTCTCTTCGGTTGTGGCTTGGCTATGTTAATTTATTATTTAACCAGATGGATTGATTCAGACGTGCAACCAGTTAGAAGGAGTTCTTGTGCCTCGCTCTGTGGATTCAGCGTGTTTAAATACAAGTCACTGGTCAATTGCCAGCACGGAGGGAGGATGACCTCACAGAAAAGCACCCTAAAGACATCATCTGACACAGATGATGTCATTTTCTAATAGCCTGGAAGAGGGGATGAACTGCCTGCTCTTTGAGCTTTTCATTAATTAACCGCCTTGCTGTTACTTAGTGCTCCCCCTGTTCACGTGTGGCTGCTTCTTTTTATTTCTCTGTTTTATTCTCACTTGTTTATGCATTACTGTCTTTGTGATAACACCTCAAAGCCCTAGACTGAGACTAGCTTCCCACTGTGCAGAGCACAATACGAAACATAAAGATATTCGTATTTACACCTGGGCAAGGGTGACTCTTTCTGGAGTTCTCTTGGTTTTTATCCCAGCGGCTTTCAGCATGTAGTCCAAGCACTACTTCTAGCTCTGTGAAAAGTATCTAAAAGCAAACCATGAGCAGGCAGGTTAGAATCTCATCGTGGGACTTGCATCTCTTTGGGGGGAAAATTAGAAAAAGCAAAAAATAGAGAAATACAAATTATTAAATGAAAAAAACACTACACTTATTGTATTGTAGTAAATAATACTTTGATTAATAGTAATAATAGTAGTGTCATAACTGACCTATGCTTGCTTGCCAAGACCCTAAAAAAAAAAAAAGTCATAGTAACTCGACCGTTTCTATCAACATTCAGATTCTTCAAAAACTTGTTGTTTTGAAGCTGTATTTAAACTGTTAAAGCTCTAATTTTAACACCAAGGTAAAATATTGCCAACAAATTGATGATTGAGAACATTTCACCGAACTATGAGAGAAACTAATTATTGCTACCGTTACTGGTAACTATTATTTTCCATTAGACATTTACCATCATGTCATTTATTTATTTATTTATTTATTTATTTTTGTGTGTGTATGTATCTGTGTTTTCTGTCTACATATACCTGACAGTGTAACTACAGGAAACATGACCTATCCATAATTCCAGTCCTGGGCATCAGAAGCAACTTTTACACCCAACATTGTGCATCTGATCACCTAACCACATACATGTACATGTACGCTGGACCACAAGCACTATAGATGTAAGAAGGATATATAGACAAGTTACTCCAGAATGGACAGCATCGTCATAGTCAGAGCTCATCTGCACTGTCCCTCAGCAGGGATCTGTGACTTGGCCATGAATCCCTTGAACGTATGAATGCAGCTTTGGGCCAGTTCAGAGCTCCTGCTTCGAGGAGCATGGGAAGCAGCGTATATACTGTGGTTCAGGACCTGGGTCTGGTTAAAAAAGCTGGCTGACTGCTAGGACCAGCAGTGTTCAACATATCAGAAGTATTCCAGCACAAACCAGATATGACTTTCCATGTGTCTCCACAAGACCCTCAATCTTCGCCTAATAAGACATACCAGATAATTGAATTTGGTGAATGGCCGAAGATCTTCTCTGGCACCTACGCATACCCTGACACATAACCTTCAGTCTGTCCTGCCAATGTCACTGTCTCTACTTGAAAAGGTTGGGGAGGGGTCGGAGGTGCATCACTAGCACGTGCACACCCAAGCACACACCGCTGGACACTGCCTTGTGGCAATGCCATTTGCAAGCACGGGGTAGTGGATCTCAGAGGTGCAATCCAGCTCCAGTGGCTGTGAAGGCTAAGCCATTTTGCCATGGGTCATTTGTCCCAGTGATGCCAGCAAATAAATCTTAAACCTTACAGGTCAAGAAACTTGTATTTTTCTTTTGTGTTTGTTCAGTGGAGTTCTAGTCCAGGGGCTTCTATTTTAATTCTAGTACTAACAATAATAATAATAGTTAATGGCCAGAGGAATAGCAAAAGCAGAGGCAGAGGTATTTGCAGTTTGTTTTGGTGTTTGTTTTCTGAGCAGAAGACAGGACTAGCAAAATCCACAAGGTGACACCAAATCAGTAGGATCAAGCAAGGTTAAGAGACTCAAAAATTCAGGTGTGATGGGAGTTTCTTCATAAATCTGCTGGTTAGAAAGTCACCCTCAAGCTGAAAAGAAGCTTTCAGTGAATTCCTACCCTCAGAAAGAGTTGCCCTTCACTGGGTACTGATGAATCTTTCCTGTCAGAAAAGATTTATACATGGGAAATAATTAAAAACAATTCAGAACTTTCTCCCTCTTGGAATGAATTAAATTACATTAGATTACATTAGGTAGCGGGGGTTTTGTGCTATGTATTTTTTTTATTATTATTTTTCTTTGACCCCAAGAACAAGAGACATTTGTGCTTGCCACGGGGTCTTTTTTTACCCAAGACCTCTTCTTGCTGCTTTAAATGATATACATTGTCCACAATGCTGTAATAGTGCTAAGCATGGCATCATTTTCAGAAACAAAGTGTCTCCTTCCCTCTCATTCTTTTGCACATATGGCATCTCAAAAGGCAATGACAGACTATAAATTCACACCAAGGTTATAGAGCCATTCAACAGAGAGGAGGGAAAAGATGACTATTTTTTGATGGCTCTCCCTGTGAAGAAAACAACCAGTGCCATCATCAGACCCAGACAGAAAAACAGTGATACCAGAACAGCTTTTTTGTTGTTGTTTGAAACGTTGTTCACAGCAAAGTCTAGTCTAGTGCTTTTGTGCCTGCAGTATGTTGCAGCTTTCTTTTGGCTGAGGCTTTTTTAAACCAATAGATAATTCAGCTCTGTTTTGCTTAAGGTCTCCATGAAGTAATGCTTTGCATCTTTTGGATCCAGCCATAGTGTTAGGTGTCAAGTCCAACGCTGGACTTGGTTCTCTGTTTTGAGCTGCTCACTGACACCTGCAGAGCTTGCTTGGTCTGTAGCAGGGATGCCTCTGTTAGATGCAATGCCACAATACAGCTGTCCGGAAAGAGCCACCAGATCCCTCCAACACCAGGGCATCCACTGGGTGCGTCAAAGGCCATATTCCCAGCTCCTGGCCATTCACCATGCTGTTCGCCTCTGTCACAGTGCCTGAAAATAAAAGAGAACATCTATACTTATTCCTGGGCTTTTAAAAATATCAATATAAATGGTTGAAAGTTAGGTACAGACACAACGAATGTGCAAAACTCCTATGATCCTGGTAGCCACATACCCAAAAATTTCTTTATAGCTATCTGCTAAGAGAGAGAAGCTCCAAAGTAGCACCTGTGCCCCCTTTAAATACCTTTTCCACTGCAAAATGGCAAAAGAGTGTTCCACTGCACAGTGCATTGCAATGCGGGCTTGGAGGCAGGACAGCACCAGCTCAGCTACGGGGGAGCTGTTAAGAGCTGAAGCAGGACCAGACAACCCTCTTCCCCCACTTTGGGGGACCTGAGTGGGTGTCTCTGCTGGCATGCAGCTCCTTGCATCGTGGAAGTGCCAGGCAGTGAGAACTGCTCTGCCCAGCACTTCCCAAGGAGTCAGGCTCTCCTTCTCCGAGATTCATTTTTGCTGGTCCTGTGTTTTGCAGTCCTTTTTTTTTTTTTTTTTTTTTTTTTTTTAATTGGGGTAAATAGAATCAGAATGACAAGTGAAGAGTGATGGTTTCAATGGGCTATTTGTCTGGTGAGGAATTTGTGAAATATGTGTTTTTCTGTAGAGTGTGCATGGCTGTAAAGAAGGGCCAGAGTCAGCACAACCTCAGAGCGAGGGAGAATAAAGCATTCTAGTTTTGTGGCCATTGATCTGATGACACTGTGGGTAATGGATGGACAAGGTTAGTCTCAGAGTGTCTGATTTTTCTCAAATCATTGCTGGAGTCAAGCTTAGGGTTGCTTCACCGTGCAATTCTGTATTTACTTCTATTAGAGCTTCTCATATCTTCACACTCACTTTGAATTTCCTACGCTTTTAGTGACTGATGGGTTTGGAAGCTTTGTTTAGAGAACCATATCATTCTGGAAAGATATTTTTACATGATTATTTTTGTTTACCTGAATTTTATTAATCTTCCTTTGCAGCCTTAGATCCATGTTTTTATCTGAATTCTGTTTTTGTTGTTTATGTGTTTCAGATCTTCTGTTAGCTGTTTGGGAGACAAATGCTAGTTGGGAAAAATCCTTTTTTCCTTTATTTCCTTTTTTTTTTTTTTTTTTAATATATATATATATATATGGGAAGAAGAGATGTCTGATCAGTGAAGCGAACCTACATCACATAAACAGGTTTCAGACCAGTTTGGAGCTGCATTGCAGGAGCAGCTCTTCAGGGGTGATGCCTCCATAGGCAGGGAATGATATAATTTGTTACGAGGTGCTACACACTGTGTGCCTCCATTAAAGGAACCTAAGAACGAAGAGCTGTGGCAGCCAGGAGAAAGCAGGGAAGTGGCAAACAAATTGATGCTTACAAAGAGAAAGGAAATACTTCAAAGCACTTATGCATTTCCATAGCACCACCTGCCACTAAGGACATGAGCCCCAGACTGCTAAGTCTGCCTGTAGCTTTGAAGTCCCCGTGGACGCCTTGCTGCTGTGTAACTCCCAGATAACCACATTACTAAAACACTCCCACCTCCAGTTGCATCCTGCCAGAAGATGGTGTCCTATCCTATCAGACACAGGTCTCAGCACAGTGATCCAGGCATTCGTGACTGATTATTGCAGCTAATATCTAGTGAAGAAGCCAGGCATCCTGGAAAAGCTCCAGTTGACAAAACACAGTCTCTGGTCTCCCTGGCAACACAGATTACTGTGAGAACATCACCCTGCTGCTCCCTCGTTTGTATTGGCCACTAGTGAAGACAGAGTCACCTTCAAGGTCTCTGCCCCAATACTCGGCACCTGCCATGGGTTTCGTTTGAGCTGCTGAGGAAATGCATCTTGCTGCAAAACGCCACCAAAGCTGTGCAGGAGCAAGCAGGTGGTTGACTTGGAGGATGGGGTCTGTGTATGCTGGAGACCGGGTTTCCCTGAGCCTCAGATGCATTTTGTTACTCCCACAACAGTGAAAACAACCACACCAGCTCCTGCACGCTCCCTGGAGAACTCGGATCCCCAGCACAGCCCCTCCATCAACGAGCTTTCTGCACCCACCCACCTGGGTACAAAGCACAACACATCCACAAGCCCACTCATTAGCACACTTGCAAATCTAAACAAACAATTCACCCTATAAACTAATCGGGCTCTTTCCTCTACAGGGCCTACACAGGAGGGAAAAAAGACAGAGAGCATGTTATTTTTATTTCTCTTTTCCAATACTTGGATCACACTCAGGCACTGTACCTCTGACAGTGCTTAAATGCCCAAGAAAGCTGCTGGGGTCAGAAGTATGATGTGGTCTTTGTCCCTATGTCACCCAGGGAATGGATACCTTTGTGCATAAGGAGAGACTCCCACGCCACCTTGAGCCACACAAGCACAGGCACCTTTGCACAACACTGCTTGGGGCTGTGAAACCATACCCCCAACTCAGCTTGCTGCTAAGCTGCCTTTAAATCTGTTAGCGGGTCCTGAGGAATGACCCACAAATCTTCTTTCGAATTTTTAATTAATTCTTTTCTGCTGAGTTCACTCCCCTTTTCTGCTGTGTTTCCATGAGCAATCTCACAAATCAGTTTACTGGCAGAGATGTTTGTAGACAAGGCAAATTTTAAGTCACTGTTGCATGTTATTTGCAGAAAGTGTATTTTGAATGTGTTATTACAGGTCTTTCCACTGTCTCCATTAAAACACAATCCTAGTGGTATAATGACACCTAAAACTTAGGCTCATGTTTGTACCCCAGCCCTCTAATAGCTGAAGAGAGGAAAGTGATAGCAAGAAAACCTTTCCATAAGCATAGCTTTGCTGACAAGTGCCCCTGTGCTGGATCAGACCACAGGCCCTTCTGTACAGTTGCTTGCAACAACCATAAGAAGAAATTCGAAGAAACGTGTGAACAGATCAATTAGTTCATGAAAGACAAGCATGCCACAGTATAAACCCATTAGAGATTTTGCTGTTGCTACTGATATCACAGGGAAGTATTCAAGTATTAAGGCAGGTGGGATAATGTGACTGATCAGACAAATAGGTGGGTTGATGAGCCAGTGTCATCAAAGTCAAGGAATGTACACGTGCTTTTAACATACAATTATTTCCATGGAGAATGTCAAATACTTTGCATAATTTTCGCTATAAACAATTTTCAACCCACAGCAGAATATATTTTTGCCTGAAAACACTGAGTGAACATAAAAATGATTACAAATTACTGGACACTGTGGCTTGAACATGAACAAATTGTTTACGACTTCAAAAGAAGATAATGCCTGATAGAGCAGGTCAGGTTTAAATAGAAACTGCATGCTTAAAATGAGAGAGCAAATGTGGTTAAGCTACAGCAAGAAACTCTCACCTGAAGGAGAGGATTGGCTGTGTTTGGACGTCTTGAAATCAACAACAGACCTCATTCAAAAGTCCCTTTTAGCTAAACATAAATGATGTGTTAGTCAAAGGCAAATTCCTGGGCTCAGTCCAGGAGTAACTGGGTGAAAAGTAATGGCCAGTGATACTGGGAAGGTCAAAACAGCTGATCTGATAGTCAAATAGTCATTTTAGCCTTCAACTCTGAGTCTGTGAGCGTACAATGGACACATGGTTCATCATGAAGAGTGGTGCACAGCCTCAGCTGATATAAATACACATTTGCACCGATTTGCACTTGATAAGCATCTGGCCAGGCTTGCTCAGCTGCACACTCTGGCATGCTGTGTAATCAAGTTTAAAACTAACAAATGACTGTAGCATACCAGAGCCCACGGGCCAGATGGTGAGTGGGGATTGCAGGAACCTTACCCGTGCACATGGCCATAGTCAGAGCAGTCTTGCTCTTGTCCACAAACTGTTCCTCATGCGAACTGAGGACAGCAGACCCCCAGGGAGGTATATTGAAAGCTTTTTGGTGTAAGGAGATCTCCTCTGGGTTATGTGGGGCTCTTAAAAAAGTGTTGTTTCACCCACAGTTGTGCTGGAAGATGCATCCCCACCAGGATACATGCACCATTCTCTGACCCAAAGCCAGCTCTGGACATCTTTTCTTATGATATATTTACGAGTTATTTTGTCCTAGATTGTATAACATTAAATCCAACTGGGTTTCTTAAGCGCTGCATCAGGCTAGGGTAGTGACAATGAACATCTCCTTTCCTATTGTCTGAAAGCTAATCTCAAAGGGAAAATTCAAGTTACTCTCAATTTCTGCCTGTTTCCACTTGTCTCCCCATGTATCACGCTACTAGTGTCTCCCTGTTTCTGAGATACTTTTTATGTATGTGTAGGTTATCATGCTCACAGTAGTTGCTGTTTAACCAATCTCTCCAGACTTTATCCTTTTAATCTTTCTTTCTGAATCAATTCCTCCACTCTCTTGATCATTTCAGTTGCTCTCCTTTGAACAGCTCCTGTTTGTCAATAACTCTTCCTAATGACTCATGTGGAACAGGAAATATGTGAGACTTCAAGGCACACAAATCTCACGAGCAGCACAGGTTCTGAATGCAGGATCCCAGAGATTCGTATGCAGATTCCTGAGTTAAGCCTCCGTCCTAATGCCAGAGCAGCAGCCTCTGGAGTTTTATTGAGCATCACATCTTGTGTTTGGCCCTGCTGGCTGCTTCACATGGAGCCTACGGGACAACCTGTGCGAGAAAGCCTGGCTGTGTGCTCACACGCTGGATATGAGGCCATGCCCAGGCCTCATTAGAAGATGTGCAAGAGATCTCTGTAGTTACAAGGAGTTCGCCTGCTTTGAGAGTGGCCTCAGGGCCTGCAGGAGGAAACACCGCAGTTATATCGCTCAACGTGCATAGGAGAGCAGGGAACAGCCAGATGATGTGAGGTCATTTACTGCAGCCACAACATGCTTCCACACGATGCATATGTATTCTCCCCACAGGTGGGGAGTAATGCTGAGGAGTAACACCGTGGATAAGGGGAAAGATACAGTCATTTAGCGAGGCGTTTTCTAAAATATGGAAATCCAGCCCAAATTATAGGAATATAAGAGATTGTAAAGTGCAGCAGGGGAGATATAAAATGGAGATTAAGGAGGGTATAAGGAGCTTTGCTGAACAAATCATACCATGGCAAATCTGTGCCCAGACTCTGTGGGCACCTGACTTCCCCCAGGGAGAAAAATGGTGCAGTTCTGCTGAATAAGAAGACGGGAGCTGGTTACAAAGGGGAGCTCGGGGTAGGGAGCCATCCCTCCCACAACACAGGAGTCATCACGCAGAGGCAGCCTTCCTAACAATGCACAGGACATAAGCATGGTGAGCCATCATCTGGCTCATCCCAGGGAGGCACTCAGGGTATATATACAGTTTCCTCAGCCATTCAAGTAAAGCAGCCTCCTCAGACTGACAGCGCTGCAGCTCCGTAAGTGTGGGGATGTGAAGAGATTCCTCTCCCAGAGCTCTTCAGGCTCTGTGACTCCAGCTTCTGATTAGGGCGGTGGGTTCTACCTATGGTGCTCTGGAAGAAGCTTGTTAGAGAAAACAAAAAGCACGACAGTAAGAAGCCAGGAGCCGCTGCCTCCCATGAGTGTGCATTGCCTTGCTCCAGCTGATGCACAGCAACTCATCCATTTGCAGTGGAGTAACTAGTAGGGTAGCTTCTGAGGTGGGTGCCTGGGAGATGCCAGGTGAATGAGAAGGACAGAAATGTCCTGGTTCGGTGAGACGCAGGCTCAGGATGCCCAGCTACCCTAACAAACCCTCATCCTTCCTGGGCCTGCTGTAACTTAGTGTATTCCAGGCTTGATCTCAGTCCCTGCACATAATGGAGAGCTGTGCACGTCACTCAGTGCACAAACCAACCTTTGGGCCCAACACTACAGAGCAGTGTGTTAAGCTGCTGCTGGACATGTGTGCAGCAGCTGTGAAGGTCAGCAAAGAGACCTTTCTGCCTGTAACACCGAATGGACATTTTGCAGGCCTAATTTTCCTCTCTCCTGATAGCCAAAGCTTGACCACATGTTCTTCTGCCCTGGGGCTGGATGTGTCTCTTGTACTTTTGAACTGAAAGCACTCCATTGCAGCAGGAGAGATGCCTATGTGTGGGGAGAAGCAAACCATTTGCCCCTGCTGTGCAGAAAGGTGCTTTGGGGACCTCTTCTCCTGCACTGATGGACATCTGCCCTTCTGAGATCGTTTCAGAGCTGTGTGTCTGTCATTCTGTGTAATTTTTGTGCAGTAGAGCTTTGATATCAATTATTTCAAACAAAGTGGTTGAAAGTTACTGCCTGGCAAGGGCAGGTGAGTGGATAGTGGCCATCAGCACTGACTTCAGGACTGCTTGGCTAATCCAGAAGGTTGAGGCAGGAGGGCTGAAGTGTCAACAGCATAAAGTGTTTTGGTAACTGGAAAGGTAAAAGAGCCACTGCTGGTTCACCAAACCCAGTCTCCTGCTGCCTTGGCCAATTTCTCACTTCATCCTTTCCTAGAGTGAGATCTGGCACATGGAAAGCAGTGAGTGTTTTTCCTCTGTGTTTTTTTCAGATGGGGAGATGAGGACAAGAGTAGGAGGAGAGAGTAACTCTTGGATGTGTGCAAAATTCCCAGGCTGAGAAGGGTCAGAGACATGAGAAGATGACAGTAAATCAAGATGTGAACTTCAAAGTGGATGATAAACATCTGCAAATGCCTGAGAAACAGAGTTCAGAGTAGTTGAGCTATTAGCTGTTTGAATGAGCAGGTAGTGCTCATTCAAACAACTTTTTGTACAAATGCCTGTGGGACTGAGGGGCCAGGAGGGGAGCGATTATTGTAACCATGTTTAACAAAGAAGCTAAAGATGATCCAATTATAAAATAGAGAGCCTTACCTCTAAACAAGGAGAAAAACAATGAAAAAAAATCATTAAAGATAGAGTTAGAAAGCTTCTAGACGAGTCTAACACGATAGAGATAAACCTGTCTGTCCATTTCTGTAAGTGTGACTTGTGCTCCTCTAGCCTATTAGGATTCTGGGGAAGAGTTAATGAAATACTGGGCTGAGGAGACGGGGTGGGGGGGATATAATTTATTTAAACTTTTCAAAAGGCTTCTGATACAGTCTTTCACAAGCAGCTATTAAAGAAATTTGTTACCCGTAGGGTGGTAGGCAAAGTCCTGACATGGATTAAAACCTAGATAAGAGGTAAGAAACAAAGGAAAGGAATAAGCGTCCAATTCTCTGCATGAAAGGAGGTTAATAGCAAGATGCTCCAGGGATCAGCATCAGGACCAGGGGTGTTCAATATGTTTATTAACGATCTAAGAGAAAGAGGAGAACAACACAGATACAAAAATTTTGCTGATGGCACAGTTTACTTCTTGCAGGCAATTTATTGACTGCGTTTGACTCTCTTCTTGTGTTCATGGCTTGTCTATGAATAGATCACAAGTTTTACTAATAGGCCTATAAATATAATTGGAAGTATGGCTCAGTCTGGTGAACAGTACTGAGACTGATTGCAGGAGGAGACATACCGGAGCTGGAACATCAGCCTGGGGATGGATGCAGAGACAGAGAGCAAGCAAGCTTCAGCATTCAGCGCTGGCCCCCCCATCCGCTCTGCAAAGTCCTGGTTCCTGTAACTCTGCCTGTGTCTTCTATCACTGCCTGCTGATGCACAGGAACAGCCGTGGTGTAAGCAGTGTTAGCAGACTCACATGTTCTATTGTCGCACTATTTCTTACCTTCCCGCATGGCTTGGATCTGCCATGGATTCATCTGAAGTCATGGTCCTTTGCCAGCCTCCTCCCCGAGCCTGTATATTTTTTGGGAAGTGTGCACTCATGTATGTGCTCTTATCTGTATCTCTCCTGCTTTTCTAAGACCCAGTTTGGCAGATCCTTCACTGTGCAGCCAAGCTTTTTGCTGCAAACTTTAGGAATTAAGCACCTACAGCCGTGCCTTGCACCCTGCCCCATCCAGCTCTACCTTCCACACTGCCTCCTCCTGCTGGCCTTCCACAGGCTCCTAGTCACTATTCATCACGCTGACTGAAACACTCAGCTCCTCGCAAGGTAGTTATTGTAGGCAAGTTAAAAGTCCTCCTTCACAGTCACTGCTGCCACATAAGTTTGTTCAACTCGCTGTATTAAAGTCATTAGTGCCAGGCAGCCCTGGAGAAATGCTTTATATCGTCATTTTCCCCTACAGTTCGGCGACCATTTTTTACGCAGTTCAGATCTCTGCCACAGAGTTCCTCAGCACATGCTTAAGGCTGCCTGTATTTACATCCTTTGCCAGACAAGAAACATCTTAGAGACATTATTAGAGAAAACCACATGTTCAAGTGATTTCTTAAATTGGAGCTTTTTAAAATTAATTGGTCTCCATTTGATAATCACCCACTTGTAGCCCACGGCTACCACCAGAAGCCTCTTTCTCCCTCCCACCTGTGGTCATTGAATTTTGTTATATTATTTCAGCCTCCCCCAAAGGAAAAGGGGACGCGGTAACTTTCTGACCAGCTCGGGAGACAGAACTCCTGTCCCAGCGTGGTGTCAGCATGACAGATGACAAACAGCTTGATCGGTACAGTGGCTGTGAACACGGAGGAGGAGTGCTAGTCGGTCTGTATGATTCCTTGGCACGAAAGGTGTTACTGCTGAAGAAGAATTTCCCAGATGACATCTGATTCGGCAGTTCCTCTGTTGTGACGCTGACGACTTGGAGGGTGATGCTCACCCTTTCTCCCACCTACCAGCAGCTACCAGGGAATTAAATGAGGCGAAGGGGCACTCCAGACACGAGTGTATTCAAGGACCAGCAGCAGCAGGGATGACGTGGTTGTACTCACAGCAATGAAGTTTGGTGTTTGAAGGCAGCAATCCTTCGTGCGAGCTGCTGGCGTTGTCGCTTGACACTTCTCACCAGCTGGTGAGTAGGAAAAAGTGTTCTGGTGTCACAGGAAAATAAGTGGCTGCAGCGTGTAGACGAGTTGCTGGAGGTTTTGTAATGCCGTTTTCAGTCTTTTATATATATATGCAATCACAGATGAGCAAAATGGCCTCCATCTCAAAGCTACTCCGTTCTGTCAGAAACAAGCTGGAGCAGCCAGGCGGTCGCTTGAGTTATGGCACAAAGGGAAGGTGCTAAGAAGGCAAATGCAATCCAAACTCCAGCTCAGCATGTTGCAAACAAATTGAGCTGCTGTGATCAAGTTGTGAAGAAAAAGAGGTTTTCCTATTACTTATACAGCAGTCCTAGACATGGGGGTAACAAGCAAGCTGGAAATGGAAATTCCCATTGATGAGAAGAAATTTGATATTATTGCCATTGGCGAAGCCTGCGGGGATTAGTCACATGGCTGAAATGCTTAACAGTCTAGTTACAGACGGTTAAGGAAAAATGGAGTAAAGGCACAGGGGTGATGCTCAGCATAAAAGATGCCACTGTGTCTTTTAGTCCCTTGATTTTTCAGAGCAGAGTCCAATTCTCGTGTTTACTTGCAGAAACTTTCAGAGGATTACTGTTGGGGTCTTTCAGCCACTTCTAAATTAACTGATGGAAAAATAATGATTCTGCTCCTCTCTGTAGCATATGGAAATACAAAAAAAAAAACAGTTATTATGGAAGGATTTTAATTTGAAAGCATTTTAGGGGTTTTATGCAGCCAATAGCAAACATCATCAGTGCTTCTGAAGTGTGGAGATGATCATTTTCTACTGTGAAATCATTGCAGTCGGGTTGAGGTAAAAGTCTAATGTCGTTCTCATTAGGAAGGACAACGAATGATGAAAGGCTGGTCTGGAAGCTGCTGGTTGTCTCTGAAGGGTGGGTTTCAAGTCAAAGAGGGATTCAGGCTGAGAAGGACAGATGTGGAAATCAGTATAAAGTAACAAAAACTACAGACTTACCAAATGTATTTAAGAACTCATTACACTGATACCCACAGGCTTGATAGGAAAGAGCCTAGGAACCATAAATAAAGAGAGGGAAACATTCAGGACAATTATAAATAACTTAAAAGAATGATAAGCTCCTGGACTGCAAATTGGCACGAGGAACTATTCAATGATCCATGCTTAACAGGATGATTAGTGTATGACTACTTAATAACAGTCATACGGAAATGTCACTGGGAAAAGTAGAGGTATGCACCTGCATAAGCTTTTGGACAACATTAACAGTAAAAATAGGTGCTAAAGTGCTACAGAAAGGGTTGATTTTGCATTTGCAAGTGTCCCTGCACCTGCACATGCACATACAAAAGCAATTGCAAGTGCCTGTCCAAATGATCACAGGGCTGATAGCGTTAATAAAAGGTGATACTCACAGGATGCTTGTTCAAACCTGTTGCAGGAGAAGCTGGAAGCCCCTGGGAGCAGCTAAAGGGACCAGTGATCATGGTTTGATTGCTCTCAGTATGAGCAGAGGAAGATGGTGCCAAGCAATAATATATATATACTTGGCCCTCTGCAAAGGCTAACTTCTCAAATGTCAAAAGTAAAATTTATTAGAGGAGAGAGTACAATGTCTATATGTATTTGTATAAATACTCATTTATGTATGAATGAGAATTGGGAGTTCCTTCAGCAAAGTTTATCAGAGGCCTCAGAGGCCACCGTGACACAGTCACGTAAGAGGATGACAGCGGAGGAAAACTCAATAGGGCTGAGCAGTGAGAGGAACTAAAGATCACTCCACGTTCAATCTTCTCCACTTCATATAGATAATGGAGAGAGCAGCCTCAGTCATAAGAGGACAAGGACCTGTCCCTGTGGTGGGTTCGTGGCTAGGAGAAGAGGGAATCTGGGCCAGCTTTGGTCTCTGGTGGGTGGTAGGGATAGTAGGGAGGGGAGGGGGATGGTTGGAGCGTCCTCTTTGCTAAGGGAGTGGGGGAATTTTATGCCCCCTCCAGTTGTTGAGCTGGTGCTGCCAAGTGCCACACTAAGAGGCTCTTGTGGCCCTGACATTTCCGAAGTGTCTTTTCAGGCCTTCACGTCAGAGCTGACTCGCGCCCAGGCAGACAGGATCCCTCCCACGTCCAATTACTCATGGCAGCCTGTGCATTTGCTTTGTCACTTGACCTCATTCCCCTTCCTTTCCCGGAGGCAGAGGTGCTTCAGGCAGCGGAGGGACGCTGTCCGTCCGAGGCTCAGATGCCTCTGTCCTCTCGTCATCCTCTCACAAGCTCCACAGAGTGGTGGGAAGGGGATTAAGCCACTGGGTCCACATCCACCCTCTCCCACAGATTTCCTTGGAAGTACACAAGGGATTCTGACTTCCACACAGTGCCGCATGCTAGGCCTACAAGACACAGCAGGGAAGGAGAGAGAGAATAAATGCGTGCTCAACCGAGACCTGGAGTACTAGCCTAGGGCTTTGCACTTGGCAGATCCTCATCTCAGAAGAAAACTTTGTGGTGCTATTACCAGTCAGCACTTCTCCCTCACTCTCTCCCTTTCATCTAGGTTGCTGCAGTTGCATTTAATGACACAACAGATGTATTCATTTGCATCTTTATATGGATCTCTAAGCTCTACAAATGGGTGGGTGGGCGTGACCCCATTTTCCCAAATTATTCAGCACCTTTCAGTTATGCATTTCTCTCTTTTCTAATGTCTTTTTGAAGCACATGCAAGCAGCAGTGGGGAATTACTCTGCTGTTTTCGCCTGAGCATCTGGGTCCTGATCACTCCTCTGGCTGCCTATGTGAATCTCCCTTAAACAGCAGGAGCTACGGAGATGTCTGTGCACGGGTGGACTGCCTCCTTCACCACGTACACACACTTCCTGGGGGGGGGGGGGAAGGCACAGATTTATCTAATAAAGCCCAAAGACAGCTATGGGGAAGAAATCATGGAAAAAAAAAAAAAAAAGTGACACCCTGTCTATTTATCGAGGGTGATGACAGCTCTGCTGCTGCCATCAAGAGATCTGTAGTTGCATTTCTGGGATGTGGGTGAGTTAAAATATTTCCCTTCGCCATCTGAAGGCGGTGTTTATGTGGAGCTGCTTGAAGCACGCTCCGTGCTGATGACTAAGGGAGATGCTACCTCCAGCGTGGAAGACCTGTGAGCATGGTTGGGTGCTGGGGTGTGCTCTTCAGAGCTTCCTCTGCACCAGGGCCCAGGTCCTCAGCCCTGAGACGGGGGGAACCAAGTTACAGCTAGAGCAAGAGGGTTTAAATGGGTGGGGAATGTGCCTGCACACAGGGCTGGGTGCCCTGGAAAAGCACAGCATGCTGCATTTGTCCTGAGTCTGGAGCAAAGCATTGCCACCACTTGGCCAGCTGCACAGAAATGGAGACAAGGAGAAGAGAAGAGAGGAGGGGAGAGAAACATCTGTTTCTCACTTAGCTGCCATACATACCCAGGCAGAACATGGAGGAGCAATCCCAGGCCTTGCAGATGCACAGGAGAGGAGAGCTCCTGTCCCATCTCTCCTCCTACATGCTCTTCATGTAGTCCGGGTGGCTCCGGGGCCATGTGTCAGTGAGAAGCTCTTGCTGTGACACCCTGTGAGTGCAATGAGTAAGGATGCTGGTGCCTTCGGCAGAGATCAGCTCCAGTTTAATTTATGAGCCGTGCTTTGTGTGTATCAAGCTATGGCCAGATATAATGTAATCCCATCACCGTGTGTGTGCTGAGCACAGCTGTCAATCAAAGGTGATTTGCATCAGTACATTTTCATATAAATATGTATGCTCTCTCGCTAACATTATTATTATTTATTATTTGTGTTACAGTCGTGCCTCGAGGCTTCGGCAGGGACCAGGGCCCGGTTGTGCTGGGTGTTGCACACACAGCGAGAGGCAGACCCTGCTCTGCACAGCTTCCAGACCAAACACATTGCAACAGGCACGGTCTGGTGTGCCTAGGAGAAAAAAAAAAAAAATCATTTTTGAAGTAAGAAATGCTGGATCTAGCAAGCCAGTAGCACAGCTAGGAGCAGACCTGGGCTCCTGGTGACTTTTGTCTTAACACTCTTCCCATTATATTTCTCCAGAATAACAACAACAAAAAAAAAATGCAACTTTGCATCTTTGACTTCTTTTTAGGGAGCAAATGGATGAGACATTTTACAAGGTGGAAATTCCCTCCTCTTTCACCAGGAATGGAGCTCCTTGCTCTAGCTTATGTGAATTTACCCTAGGCCTTGCACCATGTAAAGTGAGATTTCTTCTCCTCCCAAAGTCCTGCCCACAAGGATCACCTGAATGCAGGAGGCTCTTCTCCAGTTCCTGTAAAAGGGCAGTGCCAAGGGCATCTCTGGCAGGGGTCTGGGAGGTGGGGTGGCATATGCACAGGAGGAGATGTGAGATATGAGGTTATGAGGAGATAGGAGATATGAGGAGATATGAGATACAAGGAGATATGAGGTATGAGGATGCACAAAAGGAGACAAAGGGGAGCAGCAGACACAGCAGGGGACATGTGGAAGGGGGCAGTGTTGGAGACAGGGCTGGGGACAGGTCCTGGAGGGAGGTGCTCCGTGCTGGGAGTACCTCAGGGGAACTGTGACTGTGGGGGACCAACACTGGAGCAGGGACACCCCAAGGGACCCTGACACACAGAGGACCCAGGCTGGAGCAGGGAATGAGTGAGGAAGAAGGAGAAGGGGAAGAAAAGAGCAAGAAACCAGGAATGGCAGCAAGAAACCATCACGTACTGACCCAGCCTCCTGTAAAAACAGGGTGGGGGAGAGCTGGTGGGAGAGAAGTATTGGACTGAAGCTGAGTCTGGGGAAGAGGGAGGAAAGGGACTTCCCTCAGTGTTTAATTATTTAAGTCTTCTTTGTTTTCCAACACACAAATCAGTAAATAAAGGTTTATGTTAATTGGAAATAAATCAAATTCAGTGAAATTCCCTGAACTGAGACTGTTTTGCCCACAGCAGACACATATGAAAAAATTGAAGGTTTCTTAGCTCAGAGGGCTATGAGGAAAAGCTTTAGAATCATCAAAAAAAGTGCTTAAAACCAGAAGCAGAGCTCAAAAAGCCCACAGTACTTTTCTTGTTATAAATCTGTACATAGCCACTGATTTTGCAAGAGCAAACACCAGCAGATGATGATGGAGGTCCTACACTACTGTTGACCCTGGAGCTCAGGCTTACATCTAACATGTTGGTGTGACTGGTGGAACATAGAGTATATTAAAACAGACAGCTTTCCTTTTTATCAGTCTTCATGAACCAGCTTAAAATAATATTTCACATTCTCTTTTTCTCATCCCTTTTGCAGAACTGCTTTGCTAACCGATCAGGATTGCCAGTGACCACGTTTGCCAAGAGAAAAAATACTGTCAGACTCAAAAGCAGTAGGTCCCACCCATTGCACACTGGTCCTTCTGTGCATACATAGACTAATCTGCACGTGTCAGCTGCACATGTAACAATGCCATACCACAGTCACAATAACTCTACAGAAATGCAGTAGACTGCCACCCAAAGCACGGGGCAGCTGGCTGTCCTGGTTTATTCAGCTGAGTCTTCTGATGAAATTCAGGGCACCTCTTCAATCAGTCAAGCATCTTTCAGACAACATAATCCCTCTTTGTTTTGACTTTGTTTTGACTCTTCGTTTTCTTCTGGGTGTGCTGAGAGTAGCTACGCTTGTCCATCCTAATTGTCTTGCAGACTCTAGCCTGAGCCTAAAGATGACCTGCTGGCCATACAAAACTACATCAAAGTCCCATATATTCCTGTACCAGCACCTGGGAAGAGACAGATCTCAAGGTCCAACAGTGAACCAGCCAGTGAAATCTAATAGCAGCAATGGCAGTCAGATTTATGTAACATTTATGAAATCAATAGTTCTGGACTCTCCAAAATGACTTGAAGAACAAGACATCATACAATGTAATTAAGCACAGGCAGCAGTGGGCTTTCTCTGCCTGTGAACACCGCTGCAAATCTGTATTCACTTTAACGTGAACAGCAGTTGCCTTGAACTTGCTGCTGATGATACAAAAATACCATTGTCACTAATCAAGGCTGCTTATAATGTAACAGGCACCCAACCTTATTTTAATGGGGCTGCTGTCTGAGCTTCAGCATCCTGCAGGAACCAGGTAGGAGATGAATGGAGTTTGTGAGATGAATCTAAGTTTCATCTATATGTGCAGACCTTGTTCAACTGATTTCTCATGTTTTTGCCGAAGCAATGTCAAAAGATGCACTGAAGTGTATTGAAGGATCATGGCCTCTTCCTCACCCTAAAGCAGTGGCTCTGCCTGAGGTGTTGGGTGGGTTTGTAGCAGAGGTGAGTGAGTGCTGTGCATCTCCTCCAGTCTTCATACAATAGACTTTTCCTTCCTGTGCCCCACACTGTCAGCACTCCTATCCCATCCACTACACATCCTTGTATTTACATACAAGGCTCACATGCAACACAGGGCAAGAAAACAGTCTGTGATTAAGCCCTAAATGAATCATAAACATAGGTAGTTGAGAAGAGGATGGAGGAGAAAGGGCGAACATGTATATTAATTTTTCCAGTCTTCCTTAACTGTTTTGTTTTCCCGTCGGATAAAAGGCACTCGGAGGTAGAGGGGTGGATGTCACAAAGCTGTCATCAGGCTGTTTTCCACGCTTATTTTCTGAAATTTGAAATGACACTGAAAGTTGAAAATCTGAAAAAGGAAAAAAAAAAAAAAGAATTCTTCACAGAGCTATCTGTACACCTCTGTCATAATCTTAAAAGGAGAGATATATTTTTAACAGCCTCAGGGGAAAAAACATGTTAGGAAAGTTCAGAAAAGCCTGAGTGCTGTTACAATCCCAAAATGCTTCTAATCACTGAAGGCATTGCCTTTTTAACCTTCTTAGCTGACTCTAACACTCTCCCCAGCTCTGAGTAACATCTTGCTCCACCAGCACAGCAGCCTGTCTCTACAAGCAGACCCAGGGATGTAACCTCACAGGCAACCAGTGCACTTTTGAAGCTGTAAGTCATCAGTCCTATGCAGAGCCAGCCTCTAAAGGCTCTGTTCAAGCTCGGTTATCTGATGCAATGGTTTTCAACTTATTCAACACTGCTAATGGCTTATGGACTGTGTCAAAGGGAGACACAGAAGGTAAAGAAAAGTCACTCTAATATCTCTAAACCTAAGTGTTTGACAAAGGGATCTGTGCAATTTTTCAAGGTCCACAAATAGGATTGAAAAACCATGGCGAGGTACTTTAGTCTGCACTGAAGTATCTGTATTAGTCTGCCCTTCTGAGATGCTGAGTGCTAGCTGCTGACTGCTTCAGTGTGACCAAAGGGTCTTTGCCCTTCTGCACCTCCCCAAAGGCCTAAGTGTCAGAGCTGGTAGGAACAATTTACCAAGTTAGTAAGGAGTGATGGAAAATATAACATGGAAGATTAGCACTTAATTCTTACTTTTTTTTTTTTTTTTTTTTTCCTTTAGCTTTGGCCTTTACACTGTTTTATTTATTATGCATCCTCTCTTTTCTTTGGAGCCCCCTTGTCTATTCACTGAGTCTGTTTTCACTATTGAACCTATCGTGTCCTACTTGTTGAAAACCTACTGAACCTATTTACTAGTGAGAAAGCATGGTTTTAACTGTTATCATAAAAACTGGTTAATCTAAATCCTCGAAAATTATGAGTACAAATGCCAACAAATCAAACTAATTTTGCATTGTTGAGTTCCTAACAACCTCCCCACAAAATAACTCCCACAAAACTCAAAAGCTCTTACCTTTATTTTTTTTTCTTCAATATTTGCTGGCAACCTTTCTTTTCCACTACTCATTCAACCATTCTTAGGCTTTTTTTCCCTTTTATTTATTTATTTATTTATTTATTTATTTTTTTCCCTGGGTTGGGGAGTGGTGCTTAAAAAACCTGGTCTTTTCATAGAGGTGACTGTAGTGATAAAATAAACATATTTATGTTTCACTTTCAACAATCATCCTATCATACTGTACTACTCCACCAGCAGGTTAGTGGCATGCTCAGCTTTCTGCAAGTATAGTGGGATCTTCCACTTTTATATA
This sequence comes from Anas platyrhynchos, assembly GCF_047663525.1. NCBI lineage: Eukaryota > Metazoa > Chordata > Aves > Anseriformes > Anatidae > Anas > Anas platyrhynchos. The sequence goes on along the minus strand of NC_092587.1, from coordinate 85,883,239 downwards.
GTGTGTGATTGAGCTTATAGGGGCAGGGAACATCTGCTCCCCACATTTGTGTGGTGCTGGATATACTGAAGAACTCTTCTTGGTTGGCCACTCACTACAGGTGGCTACAGTCTTCATCATTAATAATAGAAAACAACAACTCAGCTGGAACATCAGGGTTTCCTTCATTTATTGGATTATTTTTCCCTGAAAATATTAAAGAAAATTATCATAGAATCACAGAATGGTTTGGGTTGGAAGTGACCTCAAAGCCCATCCAGTTCCACCCTCCCTGCCACGGGCAGGGACACCTCCCACCAGCCCAGGCTGCCCAAAGCCCCATCCAGCCTGACCTTGAACACCTCCAGGAATGGGGCACCCACAGCTTCTCTGGGCAACCTGGTCCAGTGCCTCACCACCCTATGAGTGAAGAATTCCTTCCTTATATCTAATCTAAATCTCCCCTCTTTTAGTTTAAAGTCATTAGCCTTTGTCCTATCACTACACTCTCTGACAAAGAGTCCATCCCCAGCTTTCTGTAGTCCCTCTTTAGCTGCTGGAAGGCTGCTGTAAGGTCTCTCTAGAACCTTCTCTTCTCCAGGCTGAACAACCCCAACTCCCTCAGCCTGTCTTCATCAGAGAGGTGCTCCAGCCCTCTAATCATCCTCATTGCTCTCCTCTGGACTCATTCCTTAAAATTATGTTTTATGAAAATTAATTTATTTTTAAAACAGGTGCATATTATGCAATCTCCAAAGTGCATAAATTGAGTAGGAGGAGAATTTTAAAAAGAGACATTTAGCCTAAGTTATTCTGTCTTCCAGTTCCCCCTTGTAGCATTCATGGGCTTCTCTGATAGTTTAACTGTATGTGAATTTATATATCTGTTGTTAGGTGGGCAAATTCAAGAATGCTGCCCTAAATTAGTGGGGATTAGGAGTCTGCAAAATAGAGAAATTAGAGTCCCAAATACCCTTTTATACGGAACTGCAATCAAAACTTAAATGCACTCATCTTCCCCCTCCCGCCCCCCTTTGAGAGCTCAGCACAGCTAGAAATACTTGGCTTTAAAGATCATTTCCAGCAAGGCTGTAAGAGAGCTCAGGTCCCAAAAGATGAAGGATTCTTTTTTTTTCTCAGATCTTCCAAGCAAAATTCTAGGTTAATAGCGCTGTCTTCACTCTTTCTTCATCATATACCTGTTTAAAAGGTACAAACATCTTCCAATATGCCAGCCTGACAGAGCTCAGATGGGGGAAGATCAATACATTATGGCCTTGGTAAGTGATTGCCTTTATGGCTTCAGCTGCTTTAGGATTTGCTCTGTCTCATGTACATCAGACACAGAAGCAATAACAGTGTTGCCTTAACTGGCTGCTTTTGTGTTTAAAGCAATGATTTCCTGGGCTCGTGCACTTGCACGCCGCCTCACTGAGACCCCTGGCTAGATTTCATCACACGATCCCAGCTCTCCCAGTTCACAGGGCCGTGAAATAGCCCGAGAGGCAGCAGGACACATGTTCGGCTCATGAACTTGTACTCATTCATGCCGACAGGATGACAACCACGTCGTGGGCTCCGCAGGGCCAGCCAGAGCTGGTCACGTAGCCTGGCTGCCCTCCAGGGGCATGGCCCGGCCCAGGGGCTCTGCACTGAGCTTAGGTTATCTGCTTACCCCTTTACTGATGCTTGCAGCCTGTTGAAGCCAAAGAGCACACGATGCTGGCCTGAATACCCTTTAAAAGGTGAACGGTGACTGGGGGCACCAGTGCCCCCTAGTAAAAAGCAAATACAAAAGGAGACTTTCTCTGTCAGTAAACAAAACAAAGCGAGATGATTTTTAAACCTTTTGGCATGTCTGGGTGTCTTTACCACCACTGATGAAGAATAAACAATGCAATTATTAATTATTGATGATCACTAATAAGAATGATGATTACCATCATCATGATGCGGTCTCGCCATTCCTGCCACCTCTCTAATCAGTGTGATCTTGCTGCTATTATACATAATTGCGATCTTCCAAGTCAGGGCAGGCGAAGAAGCAACCTTTCAGTGTAAATACTAAATACTTAGCATAACAAGAGTGAGAGCTCCCCGGCTCGGAGCAGAGCTAAGCGAAGTCGCGGGCTTCCATTCTTTTTAATTTACCATCTGTTCTGTATGACACAGCCTGCGTCTCTTTAGGGTTTAGTACCCATTTATTATCTGAAAGCCACCTCTGCCTGCTATTAAAATCACGTTGGAGTGATTTAGAGAGGGAATCCGTCCATTTGCCCAAGTGGAAAGACGTGCCATCAGCATAAACCTAAGCACTGCAGCCCTTCCCGGGCTCCAGCCCTTTCCCTGCTCCGTTCCTTTTGCTCATTCACTTCTTCGTATACCTTGCAGTGTGTGTGCATGCCCCTTACTCGTGTCCCAACACATGCCTTGTTCCCACAGCCTATTACTCAGCATTACCCACTCTACTCCTTTCCAGCTCTTTCGGTCTTCACCATTATTTAATAAAACACAGCACAGATAAAGATAATTGCCGTCACTTCCTCAGGCCCCTGGGACATCTCGGAAATCTCCCGCAGGTGCCCAGACAAGCATCTCACCCTAATAGCGAATGACTGCTGAACTAAGACAGAGCTTTCCAACAGTCTCCACAAATTGAACCCAACAATGCCACCTCCACCTCCATCGCTGCCGTCCGTGGCTTTAGCCACTTCCAATTAACTGAGCGGCCCAGAGCTTTCCTTGGGGACCTGGGACAAACAGGATCCGGGTGGAAAACAAGCCGAGGAAAGCAACACAATTAAATGCAAGGCAGCTTGGCTCCAGCGCCTGGGGCGGGTCTGCCGGGGAGGACGGGGACCCCAGGGGAACCCACAGCCTGGAGCTCGGTCCCTACGGAGCCATCAGGGGGGATGCAGGTGGCAGAGCACAGCAGAAAGAGGTAGCAGTGCCCATCTCTGCCCACCTGCGTGACTACCAAGGGGAGAGCTTTCTGAGCACTAAATATTTAGGATCTCAGTTGGTTTGCTGAGACAACAGCCATTTTGTTCTCAAGCTTGCTACAGGAGAGGGACGTGCTACGTTTTCCCACTCAGGGTGGAAGATGAATATATTCATTGCCCCAACTTAAAACAGTTTAATGAAAACTCCAGCATCACTGATGTGTCCTTGCTAGCTGTTATTTTTCCTTTACCTGCTAGACTACAGTGGGGGAAGGGAGGAGGAGAGGAGAAAGAAGACAAGGGAAAAATGAGTATGTTCTCACCAGAAATTCTGAATTGATTCAAAATGAATTCCTCCCCTCTATTTTGAATCAATGCTTCAAAATCAAAAACTCAATTTTTGTTTTAGCCTCAAATGCTTTTCCCCCCTCCACCAAAGAGGTTACAGCATATGTTGATTTTTTTTTTTATTTTTAAAAAGGAACAATACCCTGAAAATGAAATGACAGGTTAGACTTTTTAGTATTTCATTTAGAAATGGTGATTTGACATGGGAGTTACAATTCAGTACTTTCCTCAGGGGGTGAGCATGTGATTCCTAGAGGGCTGATGGAAAGCGGGGATGCTTGAAGTACCAGGGCTTCTCAAGAAGTAGGTCACTTGTCTCTGCCACCCTGTCTGCTTGGACAGACTGAAGCTGGACAGCTATTTGCCTGCATGGGTGGCAAAAGGGTAGGAGGCATCCCAGGCACAGTTTGATTCATTCTGGCTAGCCTCAGCTAAGAGCTGTGCCTGTAAACTGCAGAAGATGAGAGAAACAGTGCCATGAGATGGTTAAGGGCTCCATCGGATTTCAGTATAAGCCTGGAGCTGCTGGAAGATGAGTGCAGTGCGAACAGCGTATCACCCTGCCATGTCCTACCCATCTTGTGAACAGAGCAGCCCTCCCGCTCACCACAGCTAATCCTGCAAGGTCTGCGTGAGCAATCGCAGCACAAAACTGCCCTGTGGAAAGATCAAAGCACATTTGTGGCTGCTGGAGAGAGAGACACCTGAAAGAGCAGAGCCGATCCCGTGCCAGTTCTGCCACGTGTGTCCAGACAGAGCTCACCCGGGTGGGAGAGCCAAAAGTTGCTGCAGGCCAGCGGTGCATTAGCAGAGATGTGTGTGCATAGAGGAAGCTGTACAGAGCTAAGTTTAGCTCTAGTCAACACCATCAGTCTTTCACTTTCATGAGCACTAAAATTGACTGAAACTCACTCAAAATATGTATTTTAAAAAATGGGAAAGGAAAAGAAAATGTCCGGTTCCTGTAAGATGATCAATAACAGCCAGAGCTAGAGATGACTTTTTCAGCCACAGAGAAACAACTGTTATTGTTGAATTGCTCGGGAACTTTGCCAGTGGACAAAGATAAACTAATAATGTCAAGGAGAGGAGGGGTGAGATTGCTGAAACCTTAGCTACGGTAAGAAGGTTGATGGAAACACTTTCAAGGGGCATGTGGCAGGCCTCACAGAAAGCAATCAACTCAAAGCAGGCACCAGGGAAAGCTGGGGGTGGGAGAGCACGCACCTATGGCACCGCCGCACTGCTGCTGCTGCAGCTGCTGCTGCCCAAGCAGGAGGGGCTTGGGACACCACATCCCCCTGCTGCAGGTGCTAAGCCACAGGACAGAAGGGCAGGCTCCTTCATGCAATATTTTGTTGTCCCCAGCCCGGCTGCTTCTGTCCCCAAGCAGGTGTGGAGCCCAGGAAGGTGGGAGGGGAGAGGCAGGGCAGGGTGGGAGCACGGGACACCCACGGAGCAGCCCTGCAGCCCCCCCAGCTAATTGCCCTCCGTTGCCAGCCCCGCTTCAGACACGTAGTGCTTAATGCTGCAGAGTGGACGCTGCCAAGGCTTCACTTCTGCAGCTGCGTCCCCTGTTCCCGTGGCTCTGCAGTAATCAATTGTGAGCCTATGCATCACCCAGAGCATGCAGCCCTGGTGGATATACCCACCGCGTGGCATCGCACCGAGGGGACTTTTCTCTGGCTGCCAGAGAGCCTGCCCTTAAAGGGGGTCCACGGGTTCTTCCAGGGTGGTTTACAGTGGCTTCTAGGTTGCTGGCTGTAATAGTTTTGACTGTGAAGGGCCCCGGGGAAAACTCGGGCAGTCGCAGGGTCATAGTTCCCTGAGTTTTCGCCATTTCATCCTGGACAAACAGTAAATCTCATTCCCTAAAATAAAGCACTTTGTATTTTGCAAAGGACTGCAACGAGGGCTTTTTCTCACAAGACCCTGTTATTCCTACAACATCAGCCCCATGACACCAAGGCATGAATTTGGGCCACGGTGTCCACTGACAATAAATGGAAAGGCCCTGGAGAGACTCCAATTCGTGTTTGTGAGAGATAGGCTGTTCTGTCTAATCCTGACCTTTTCAAAGTTTCCAAATACTCACTTCCATTGCTAAAGAAAAATCACTGCACATTTTCTTTATTCTTCTATTTTTTTAAAAAAAAGAAAAAAAGAAAAAAAAGAAAAAAAAAAAAACACTTTTGCTCAAAATTTCCCAGAATTCAAGGGATGACAGCCCCAAAACTGAAGCAGCCACTTCCCTGTGTGATGCCACAGGGAGGGAGAGCTGAGCCATGGGATGTCAGTGTGGAGGGCACAGAGCCTGCTAGAGCAAGAGTCAAAAGCAAAGCCCAGGGGTCCTGATTTCCAGGGCTGCTTTCTGACTAAAAAATGATGTTTCCTAGCAGCTCATGCCTCCATCACCAGCAGTGGGGTAATTATTCCTGCTTCACCTTCATATCCTTTTAACTCACTGTATCACAGGGTGCTCAACAAACATGGCTGGTAATTTTACCCTTCTATTGTGGAAGGGGAAACTGAGGCATGGAGAAAAGTGAAGCGACTTACCTGAGCTTATTCAGCAGACAGGTGTGACACCTGCAACCAAACCGTGAGCTTTCGACAGCTGAAGATCCTTCAGGTCTCAGGGTCAGCAAACAGTTGAGCGTCTTCTGTCTGCTGCTAGTTTTAGGAATGTGTGTGTGGTCTCCTGCAGTGTTGAGGGCCCTGCAGCCCACATTGATTTATGTCTTGTATTTAGGTGTCACGCATTCGAAATGGAAGAACTCGGATTCCACAAGGATAGGCAGAGCCTTAGGTTGTGGCACCTCTGGTAGGCACTAGGGCACGTTGGCTTGGCAAGCTTCCCATCAAAACCTTGGACCTGTCAAGCAAAAACATTTTAGTTAAGAAGTTCATCCCATGTCCTACTCTGTCCTCGGCCTCTCTGAGGACAGGGATGCGTCCAGTATGCTGGTCCCTACTTCAGGAAGGACACCTCAGCCCCGGTGCACCCACTCAGTACCCACAGAGCAAAGAAACGCCACCAGAAGCACCTGGTGCCGTGCAGGTGGGAGCCCACATTTCCAGGAGAGCCCAAGCCCCATGCTCCCCTCCCTCCCCATGTTTGTGTTGCTCTTTAAATGGCTTTGTTTTGCTTAAGCATCCCTTTTAAAGCAATGTTTAGCTTCCAGTTGGAATGAGCTCCAGGAAGCATGGCCAGGGCCCTGCCTGGAACAACGGTCTGTAATTTACGGTGAGTTATGTTTCAATTACCTCGGTGTTATAGCGTCTTGGTGAGGGCAGGCATTATGTCATGTCAGGGATACGGGCGAGGGAGAAAATACAGACGCTCCCATTACAGCCAGTGATGGAGCAGTTTTAATAATACTGCGGGAAAAAAATAAAGAGAAGGGGAGCGCAAATGACTTTCCAGCCATACCATTACTGCACATTAGTAACACAGCGCAGGCAGCGAGAGAGAGGGAGAGCGAAGTGGGGAAAGGAGAGGCACAGCTGAGCGATGGGGAAGAGGGCAGGGGAGATGGAGGGGGTAGAGAGAAGGAAAAATAGTGAGAGGGAGGGAGGGAGGGAAGGATGGAGAGAGGGGCAGGGAGGGAATGAAGGGCACCAGAGGAGAAGGAAAGAGAAGGCAAAGGGGCTGTGTGAGAGATGCAAAAGGAGAGGTGGGGAGAGAGGGGGAACTATACGTGGACGTGGGTTGCCCCAGCCCCACATCTCCACGTCCCCACCACCCACGTCCCCTGCACCTCCCCAGGCTCAGTTCACTGGCTGGCTGCAGGGAACAGCAAGGCAGGCGAAGAGCCACGGGAAAAACGGGAAAAGGGGAGCGGACTGATCATTATTAGGCTTTTGTGAATGATATTGCCTTGTTGCTGGAACAAAGCACTCAACTTTCCAATAATAACAATCTACCTTTTTTTTTTTTTTTTATTTAATCAAATTTCCTTTGTCATTGTGGCTTTCTTTAATTTCGTTTCGGCAGGGTAAGCTTCTCACTTCCAGCTTGCTGCCTCAGTCGCCTGCTTTCCCTTACTCTCAGTCACTTCTGCCCATGTGCTCCTGCTTGCTCTCTCCTTCTTTATTTTCTTGACGTAAATGGCAGTCATTGCTCAGGGAATGTGCTGGGTGAGCCTGCTTTGTAATTCAAACCTTTTATTCAGGTTACCATTATGTACTAAAGAGGAAAATATGTATTGGCTAAACAGCATCCTTACGGATTGTCCCCAGGCTGGGAGGGAAGGCTTGGGCACCTCACGTGGACCTGCTGCTCATCGCCTGCCAGGGAATGTGGCTCATCCTCACTGCCACCTGCCTTCCCACTGTGAAGAGAAAGCCCACAGCTCGGAGATGTTTGTGCGTTTCGGTACCACAGCTTAGCCTTATTCTACCATTGCAATTCCATAAAGCCACGGCAGATGTTAGGCAGGGGTTTCCCACCATCACAAATAGCTTCACATTGCTATTCCTGTAAAAATAAAAGCTGTCTCCCTGTCACTTAAATGTTGGGCTTCCAGAATGAATGCTGTGTTAGAAGTTAGTGGGGATAATATTGCCATGTTTCAGGCTGTGCGCCTGCAAGCCTTTCAGCACCATATATCTGTACAGCACCAGTGGATGCAGTTCTGTAAGCGCAACCTGAACCAGGCACTGGCAAATATTGTCATTTCTCATCTGCACGCTATGAGGAGTACACGCCTGCCTTATTCCCATTTTTGGTAAACAGGACACCACCTGATTTGGCTTAAATATAAAAGAACATGCACAGGCAATCCCCGTTACAGCGCAAAGCCTGCAGAAACATTTCCCCCATCAACACACTCTTGTTATCAGTTAATCTGCACTAAATTCACTATGTGACCTTTGGCATTTTTGCCACACAGGTATAGAGACCCCAAAGTTTGCATTAGCCTACTATTGAATAACGCTGCAGGCTTCCCAGCCCTGCAGTACAGCAACTATTGACAGCTGAGAGCTACAGTTTCCAGAGTGGTACCTCTTTCTGATGCTTACAGGCTTCATTTGCTGCATGAAAGCAGTGGGGTAGTTGTGCCTCCTCCCTGCAGGCATAAAGATAATACATGTAATGCAGTCTGAAAGATCTTGGAGGCAGAGGGATGCTACCAGAAATGTAAAGCGGAGACTCTCTCAAAGCATTCTCCAGTCACTGGATTATCTCAGTTTCAAAGGAGGACACACACACCAAAGGAAATGATTAAGGATGGCACGAGTTCCATATGAAAAAGCTCACCTTTTCTGCTTGTCCCCAGGTGGAGCGGATGACTTTCTGGTCTAACTCACAGCTGTCTGCCTGGACTCTGCAAGAAGATTTCTGTTTTGTCCCTGGACCTGCTCATAAAGGAGACCATGGTCTGCCATATATTGTATGAGGTGTAACCAGGAATTTGTTGTTCACTTAGAGTCTTTTCACCCCAGGGCAAACAGAACCTTACATGGCAAATACAACTAACATGCATTAGAAACAGGTGAGATTTCTCTTTGCAAGTGGAAATTAACTTATCTATTTATTTATTTGGCCTCTTGGGGATACCTCTGCACCAACAGGTAGGACTCAGTTGCTTGCAGAAAAGAGAGACTTCATCCAAGCAGTCCTGCCCCAGCCTCTCATTAGTCTTGTGGCAGATCCTTAGCAGTGGCAGTCTCTGAAAATCTCTTTCCTCCCTCCATTTCTGAGCTCACAGATGTTAAACACAGGTGATGCAGATCTGATGGTCCTGTAATTCCAGCTTCTCTTCATTTCAAGATGCTAAATCACATTTAAGGATGTTAACAATACACCAAATACCCTCAGCATACGACGTCTCCGTGTAAGCGATCATTGGAGCTGTCACAGGGATATTATTAATTTGCCAAGGAGAAGAAACACATTCTTCCTGGTTCTGAATGGAAGGGGAGGTGCCTGCATGGCAGCTTCTCAAACAGGAGGTGGGCCAGGTTTTAGTAAATGTTGAGGGTCCCCACCTAGAAAAACTTTTTTCTTTGTTTTTAATTATTATTATTTTAGGAAGCACGGGTTGAGCAATCCACCTATAATGTCTATTGGTTTTCCTCTGTTGTGATTAGTCATTAAAGTCATATCACAGCCCAGTCCTTGTTTTTAAACACAGCACAGTGTATCTTTTCCTGCTTAAATTTCCATATGATTTTTCTTTTTAACCTAAAACATGAAGTGCCTGTGGAATATGCGAATATGCCTTTGGGATAATCACAAGTAAACACATGGGTAGCAGCATGTTTGCAAACAGCTAACATTCTGAGACACCAGCCAACAGAGAAGCAGGTTTTGTGGCACTAGATGAAATTCAGCAGAGATTTGCTGGGCAGTTGGGGATATAGTTTCATTCCTCTGCACACAAGGGAGACCTCACCATGGGTATTTTGGGAGGGCTCTCTGTCTCAGGCTCAGCAGAAGAATTCGGAGTTCCTGTTTCCTACTGCTGTCAATAATGATATTCCCTCACTGCTACAACTTGCTGCCCACTTGGCTGCCTGTGGTATCGCTTGGAGACTACAGGTTCAAGAGCTTGCACAGTAATTGGGTCAGAGAGCCTCCTGAGAGGAGCCGGGCTGTGTTTCTCCTCATCCCAGTCACCATTTTAACCGAAATCCAATGAACACAAGCAAAATGTGGTCTTAGGTAAAACAGCCAGGCTTCTGGCATACTTTTGAAAATTTGCAAAATGATGCAAGGCATGAAATTCTCTTCTTTGAGAGATTTAGGAGAGCAGATCCTAAATGTCTTTCTGTAGCACAGCACTTCCCAGTCCTTCAGGTTCATATAATAGGATGTATTAGGATCCAGTTACAAGACAAAGTCCACTAGGGAGTGGAAGTGTGAAGCTTAATACAGTATCGCAGAAATGGAAAGCTTCTTTAATAGTACAGAAGGGACTTGTGCTTGAAAGCATTTAACAGAGCCTTGGTAAGTAAACTGTAGTAATTGAGCTAGCAGAGGCATTTAGCTTGAATACTGTGTATATGTATAACAAAATCAAATAAGCACCAGGAAGAACTATTCTTCAAAGGCATGATTTGAAATGCTTCTATTCCCTTTCCAGACTAACAGCATTTATTTGTTTTGGCCTGCACATTTCATTGTGCCATGTAACTACGATGACTCCTGGTTTGTGAGCATACAAAGATTTAAACCACAGTGCATTAATGTCAAGCTTCATATCTGCAGCTATTTCTAGTCCACCAGGGAATGCAAGCCTTCAGCTCCAGAACTTCAAACTGAAAACTCAGCAGATCATAGTATCCTCTGGGATTAGTCCTCCCACGTGCCTCTCTTGCTTCCATCTCTCTGCTTTCCTTGAGGTTCACATTATCTGGAGAGAAACAAGGGTGCTAAAAGGCATGGGAGTGGAGATAAATAACAAGCATGAGAATTCTCTCAAAGAAAGACACTTCACTTTGGTTAGCTGTATGTCAGAACAAGCAGTCCAGAAAGAGAAAAAGAGAGGAAGAAAGGGAGGAAAATTCACAAAAATACCAGCTTTAAGGAACAGAACTCTATACCCAACAAAATTCTAGTATTGAATACAAAAGGTTTTCAAAGGTCTTAATAATATTTGGTCAAAAAACACCCATTGGAATTGTTTATATTATCCTTGAACTGAACCCTAGGATTTTCACTAAATAAACTTTAAGTTGGAAATGGAGGCAAAAAGCAGTGTTGTTCCTTAAATGCTGTTGCAGGACCTTACGGAAGCTGAGATTTGAAAACGTGTAAGTCTGTTCTCCACTGGGAAGGTGGTCTTGCATAGAGATGAGTCCTAAGATGATGATCCCAAGAACTAGACTTGCCACTGTGACACCGTATTAAATTCTTACTGAGTAAGGTTGAAGTAAAATATTTTAACTTCACTGTTTAAAGTGGAAAGTGGAGATTCATTCTGAAATTTTAAGATTTTCCTTTTGCTAGAAAATCTTTTCAATTTTTGGGCTCAACTTTACATGGTAAACCATGGTGAACAGGAACTCCCTAGACAGGAGTTTAGTTTAACCTGTTTGGGCACCTTTGATAGTGAGGAGAATTCCAGTTCCTGAATTTTCATCTGAACATGAGGAAAATGAATGAAATTGTCCACTAGGAAGGAAAGAACCCTTCACGAAGTTCAGCCCCAGATTTTTATGATGATACTTAAAGGATGCTGAGAAATGAATAGAAGACAAGACAGGAGAAGGATAAAAACAAAGAAAAGTAAAATAGGCAACAAAAGGAAAAGGGATCAACATGATGCAATGATGGCAGCTCACTGAGAAGAGTAGTCTTATGGAAAAGAATCAGTTGCAACCCATTTTGGAGGCAGGGAACACAAGGGTCAAAGGACTAAAGAGAGCTTGTGTTGTGGCTTTATCAGACCTTCAGATGCTGTAAGATGTTTCTTATCAGCTGGGAAAGGCACATCTTCAGAACTGTACGGCAATCCTAGATTTTTGCAAAAAATCATGTTCCAGAAAATATGTGCCACCAAGGAGCAGGGCTTCTGTCTGGAGAGCGGTGTCATAGCTGAATCAGAGACTGCTGAGCTTAGAACAAGGCACTAACTTTGAGTCCCTGTATTAAGCAAACAAATAAGGAAGAATCCAGCTCCGACTACTGAAATATTCTTATACAGGTATGTGCAACAAAACAGCATGATGGGAGAAAAAGGAATGGAAAGTCATTATTGTATACAGCTTCTGCACTCCCCCACTCAGCAAGGCATGCAGCAATTTGGAAAAATTAGGGTCTGACTGTTCTTTCTCTCTTCTTAGAGAATTTTCTCACCTCCACTGTCCCAGCCCACCACCCACCTTCCGAGAAAGCCAAAGCTCCAGTCATTTTTTACAATGTTTAATTCTTACTTGAAGAGCTTTTGTTACCAGGTTTAAGGAAAACAAAGAATGCTAAACAACTTAAACAGCCAACATCTGACAAATAGCAAATAATCAAAGCACTCAATTCACACATAAATGAGGCCAGGGATTGCCTATTATTCTGTCTTTGCACACTACCCAGAAAACAGGCAGAGGGGGTGCATTCTTGGTCAATCCCTAGGCACTGTCATAATAAACATGATTAATAGGCTATAATTTACCTGCACAAATAATTCAATGAACAAATACAAACAACAAACAAATTTAGGCAGCCGTGATCAGATCTTGAGCAGAATAAAGCAAATTCACTAAATAAATTGGTATCAACTAGTCCTAGTAATTGCATTCCATCTCCCAGAATGGCTCCTGTATTACTGACGGAGCCCAAAAGCCTACCAAGCATTTTACAGGCTAAGAGTGGATGCACTGCCTACACCCAAATGGATTTGCATTGACATTTTTATGGGGTTTTCTAGCCTCACAAGTATTTTCTAAGGAATGGAGTCTAAAATATCTCCGGTCCTCCCATAATATTCCTGATTAAGTAACAGGATCAGATTAGGTTTTGCATTCTTTCAGCCGCAGAAACAATTTACTGGGGCATTAAAACAGGAGCTCCTGGAGAAACAGGCCATAGATAAGCCCTCAGGACTGTGCTAGCTTTCCTTGTTATTTGCTCTCCCTGTGTTTTGATTGTCCTGGGTTTTAAGCTTGAGTTACACCTTAGCCAAGACCATGGAGGGCTGCACCAGTTTTGACCAGCTCTGGGAGAGGCAACTACCTCTTCTCTGCATACCATAGCTCTGTTCTACTTTGTAACTCCTCAGAAGAGCTCTCAATCTTTGGAAAAAAATGCTGAATTTACCTTTCCTGGCCCACTCATCCTCCCTTCTGCTGCCTGAGCCAGTGCTGAGTGTGGTGGGTAAGCCTGGCTTCCACGACAAGGTAAGATAAATGGAGAAACATGTGCTGCAAGAGATGTTTATTGAGTGAGATGCTAAATGAATAACCCAATCAATGCTGTAATATTTAATTCAATACAAACTTCAGATTGAGAGTGTTCCCCATTTATTTTGTGCTGTCACAGAAATTGTCGTTCGTTAGAGCAGGGCGCTATCATTAAGGAGAAGAGGTTTCCAGCAGGAAGGGGCTGGCTCCCGGCTTGGCAATGGTTGCAGACTTTGTATGATTGCGTGTGACCGAGAGTTTAGTACCATCCTTCCCCAAAAGGAGCTTTAGGGAAGGCAGGAGACCTTGTGCCACTCTCGCCTGTAATGCTCCCGCCCACTCTATTGCCTTGCACCAGCCTAACATTTTCTGCTTATGGCAAGGAGCCCTTTGCAGCTGTGTCTATGCCCTGGGCTATTTGGACATGCCAACCGTGAGTTTAAACCACCCTATTCTCTCCTTCTGGGCTCCCAGTCCCCTGCTGGGACACTGCCACCACTCATGTTCTCCGCAGAGGGCTGCAGCCTGGGGTAGGGGAGGTAAGCGAGGAGCTGTGACATGGTCCTGAGAACACAGGCACTGCCGGCTATGCAGCAAAAGGAGCAAGAGGAGCCTGCAAAACTCTTCCTGGGTGACATCCTAGACTGCAGACCTGCCCTCACCACGTCAATGCACGCATCTCAGCACTGTGAGGGAAAGGTAGCAAGGTCAGCCTCAACGTGCCAGCACACCCTGCTTGCACTTGGACTAGGCAGCCGGTGTCCCTGCCTGCTGGCATGCCGTCCCGCCTCACCACCAGCACCAAGTGCTCACCCCCTAACACACGTGTGTGTAGGGACAGCGTGGCAGGGGCTGCCAGCTGGCGGGACGCCCCTTGCTTGTGACAGGTGGCATGTTGTCTCTAAATCATCCCGGCCATCCTTATTCAGAGCACCTGGCACCCTGTCCCCCACATTTATAGCTGCCACTCTCGTAGCTCTCAAACCATCTGGTACAGCTCTGACTTGCCCTGTGCTCAATGGGCTTTCCTGTCCTTAACACTCAACCGAGCCGTGCCTGCAGCTCCTTCCCTGTCCCGTGCTGCTTATTTTTATTCTCCCTGGCCTCTGTCACTGGCCAGTTTGTGCCATGATCCAGGAAGATGTTTAAAGCATTGCCTGGCATCGCTGAAGCCCCATTCTTTGAACTAGTCTATTCTCTTTTTCCTGAGGATTCACATGAAAGCAGCCCCAGGTAGCTCGATATTGATTTCCACACGGGTGTTTGAGGAACTCTTTCATTCCAGCAGGTTGAATACCTTCAGTGGGTGTTCTTCAAAGCCAACTTCACTTTTGAATTGATCCCAGTTAGCTTATTCATTCCCTCCTCAAAGTCCTTCATTCTTTCTTCTGTCTCTCTCTTTGCTCTCTCAGGCAAGTCCTTAATTATCCCCCCGTGTTACTCAGGTGAAGAAGCTGAAAGCTGTGCTTAACATGTCCTCCTATTACCCACAGAGGACTAATGAAAGAAGGACTGATTTAGTGAGTCTGGATGCACATGTGTTTGCATGCTTATTTAGTCCTTTCAGTTCCTCCCTCGCAAAGGAAACCAGATCCTGCTGGCCCTTGGTGATGGGTAGCTGACACGGGCACAGAGTATATTTTTGTCAAGCTTCAAGTGCTCTGAAGGTTTGCAATTCAAGGTAATTTACGAGGAACCGTTTTGAAAGGAGAGCGCAAAACCTCCATATTAATTGGGGGTGATCTAGGAAGCAAAGCATCTGTCAATGCAGAGATAACAATGTATGAATACAAACAGAAACAACCCCCTGCTCCCCTTTTCTATCTAAGCCAGCCATCCATTCATCGATCCTAATCCTACCTCCTCTTCTCCCTTCCCTTCTTTTTATGGCTGCGAGAATTCATGTTTCATCCCCATTTCAAAGGCTCACGAGTAACCAGAACTTTGTCGGCGTCTTCATTTTAAAGAGAAAAAACAAACAGCACCCCCTCAGCCCCCCTTCTCCCAGTCTGTTCCTGCCAGAAACATAGCAACCAGCATGCACGGCTTTCTGCAGGCAGCCTAGTTTGCATTTAATTAGTTCTGTGATATCCTAAACTTCTTTCAACCTCCGCCCCCAGAACATCATTGTAGAAATCCTCACTCCGGGAGTGGCATGATAGAGCTGTCAAAAACCCAGCATCTGTGCCAGGAAGTGTTTAGAGCACTTGGGTTCCTGCATCGGGACACAACTTGCCCGGAATAGACACTGCTACCAGGAAATTGAGTCAATATAACGCTCTGCAGAGGAACAAAGATAGGAAATCTAAACCCAGCGATACAAATTGTGACAAACAAGGCAGAGATGTCACGTTACCTGCTCGCAGAGCATCTGGCTGGCATACCACTATCCACACCAGGACAGGCGGCCCATCTCCCCTGCTGGGAGGAGACAAGGGTTTTCCAAGGTGAGGAGGAATCTGGTGGGACTATCAGTCCTAATGCCCAGCATCTTCTTTTTACAGCCGTGCCTCGGTGTGCCAGCTGTGAGCAGGACCTCATGAGTCTCGCTGCAACAGGGCTTCTATTTTCATTGATCATCATTAGGCACACATTCCAAGGGCACTGAGTGGAAAAGAAAGAGTAATTTTACTCCAGAGGGAAGGGGCCTGTATGGACCTTTGTGGACACTACGTAGGCTGTCCTTGTCATGTAAGAGTGCTCAGGACCCTGATCAATCACCCTTCCCACTTCACCTTGCAGAAATCACCGCCTCCAGCCCCTTGCATTCCTGATAGCTCCATGAGCTCCTTCCCAGTCCTGGACCCTTCCTCCAAGGCTTCTGCTTGGACACTGCACCAGAACTTACCAAAAATGACGATGAGATCAGTGTGTGGCTGAGCTATGCTGGCTACTGGGGATCCTTGTCCTTTCTGTTTGACCTTTGCAGTCCTGAATTTCCACCCACAAGATCAATCTTTCCTTCTCCCTCCTCCTCCTAGACAACAGGGAGGACAGAGAGTGAAGTCAGAACACAGTGTCTGTCCCAGTGACCGTCTTAGGCAGCCGATGGGATAGTCATTTTTCCTCCCCTGAGCAAAGCCTCCCTTTTCTATCCGTTTACCCCTAACCCGTAAGTGATAAGTGCCAGCCACAAGAAAGCTTCCCACACTTGCCTGCTTTTCTGCTAGCCACAGCAAACCCAAAAACTGGAAAGCAAGCAGAGCTAAAGCAGGCAAGAGCTAAAGCAGGAGTCGATATTTTTAATCACTCTGTCAGCCCACTAACCCCCTTTGATGCTTCCACCAGTCTTGCAGTCGGCGAGAGCACTGCCGACAACGGTACCAGCACGGAGCGATGAGTCCTTCTCCTGCAGGTGCCCGGTGCATCCGAGCTTCTTGCTCCCTCCAAGCTCAGCCTCTCTGCAGGGGAGGCAGCCGCATTCGCCACCAGGACCCTGCGAACCAAAGCACAGAGAGCATTCACCTCATTCAGTTTCTCCCCCTCCATCCCCTGCCACTCTGCTGCTGTTAAACTCACTGCAGCCTCAGCCGCTTTATCATCTCATTTGCTTTCTGATCTGACACCAGTCTGCCATGCAGCTGATCAAAGGCAGAAACCAGAGTGCAGCCAGGCTGAGCAGCCCCAGAATTCAAACAAACATGTCACTTCCCATCTCTACATGTTAGACAACTTCACTTCTTTCTGTTACTGCCTCTTTTAATCTCTCCCTCCACACACATACACACACCTCCCCCCCTTTGCTTTCTCTTCATCCTCTACATTCATTTCCCAAGCACATATGCTGTCACCTTTTCCCCTTCTTTTCTTGATCTTTCCTGTCACTTTTCCCCTCCTTCACCCTTTCCTCCATGATCCATCTTCAGGACTCCTTCCTCCTCTTCCTGATGTTTTCACACTTTTTTTACTTCATTGCTTCACTTTCTGCCTCTTCCTCTCTTTTGGAGACTCTCCATTGTTTCACAGGAGTGAAGTCACTTTTTGGGGTGCAGAAATAAGGTGCCAGAAGGAATACTTTTTCCTGCAAAGCTGTGGGTAGGCTATTATTAGAATCAATATTATCTATAGATGTCCCTTGAATCAGTAAACAACCTCCTGCCATGAAGTCTTTAATGGATCAGAAGCCTTTCAACGCTTGGAAATCCAATGTAGAGAAGAAAGAAATTCAGAGGTCCATTCCTGCAAGGAAGGAAGGGAAGAAAGAAAGAGAGACAGAAGGATGCAAATAGAAAATAGAAGAGAGAGAGGGGGGCAAGAGGACAAGAGAAGCACAAAGAAAAAGGTATTTTGGACTTTTAGGAAAGGAATGGCAGGCAGTAAATACAAGAATACAAATATATATATATATATATATATTTAATTTTATAACATTGCTGAATTTCACTTTATTGTAATCCTCAAATAATACTTGCATCTCAGGCTGAACTAGCGATCCTTGGAATCCCTCTGGTAATTCTTTCCATCACCTGTAACACGGGGCTACAGATTACTCCTAATGCTGGATTTGGGTCCACGCTTAAATATTTCTGTCTGGAACAAGCTATTGCTCTATATTGGGAAGGAGACCAGTCCAGAACTGTTTAGGTCAGGAAATGAGCATTGAGTCTGATTGCTCATGGCACAAGGCTTTTGTATCTGATGGCAGACAGACTGCATACATTAGAAAAAGACATAGGGATCACATGTGAGACAGAAGAGGAAATTTTACCTCCCCTTCCCTCTCCATCAGGGCTCAGACCAAGCCTCGAGAGTTGAAAATGATGTTCCAAGCCTCAAACTAATCTGCAAAATTTGTACCAAGATATGAACATCTCTAAGGTCTTCAAGCAGGCATTTTGGTCTACACCCAGCTTGATTAAAGTATTCCTGGATTCAATTAACTGAAATATAATGAGATTATTTCACAACATGCAATCTGATTTTTTTTTTTTTTGGTTACAGTAAAGTGAGTGAGCAGTGATTACAGGGCTTAATACAGCAGGCCCTGCTGTACTGAAATCAAAAAGTGACATGAAATTAGGTCAAATTAGCCAGAACTTCCTGGGGAAAGCTGGGAGTGGGGGAAAATAGCTCTGCTTTTTCTTCATAAGTTTATTTTTCATAAGATAATTCTAGAAAATGTATTTTGTGACACATTAGATAATGCAAGAAGAAACAGTTTAAATGAAAGACACGTCATTTTCATAAAAATAAAACACACATTGAAACAAGAGTCACATACATACACAAAAAATCCTTTCTCCAGAATATTCCCTAATAGAAAAAAATCTTTCAAAATTGAGGACTCCAGTTCCCCTTGCACATCAAACCCATATTTCAAAAATCTGAATCCTGTAGCTTTTATTTTGTGAGAGCGAGGCAGCTACACACCTGTGCGAGGGCTGGCATGGAAGAGACTTCTAATACAACATTGGTCCACCGAGCACATTTTGAATTTGCACCACCCATCTCGATCCCCACAGCTTGGTGAAATGAAATGGTTGCTCTCTACATGGGCCAGCTAAGAAAATTCCATGTTTCTCTATACCTTTGGACCAGTCTCTGGTGAAGTGCCCATGTCAGGGTTTTGCTAGCTATGACAGTCCTGGAGTTGAACAACTTGCTGAGCTTCCCTTGCTTCATTCTCTTACTCATCACACAGATTTTAGTTCTACATCAGCAGCCAAGACGGTTCATTTCTATCACTGATAGCTGCCCCTTATGCCTCTGCAGGTACCACCACATGAATATTCTCTAAAAATTGTTCTTGTCCATTATATTGGGGTACCTTACCTTGAGGGTGATGCTTTTGAACCTCCTGACATTTCCAAATCTTGTAGCATGGGACACTTTGAACAAAAAAAGAAAAGAAAAGAAAAGAAAAGAAAAAAAAAATCACAAGCTAAGGTCCCTAAATCCCAAGTTCTCAGCTTAATAATGCGTTTTCAGCTGTGCAGTTCCAACATTCATAACTAGTGCTGAGAAAATAATTTGCAGCCAGTAATTTGCTGAAAGAATTTAGTTCCTTTCTCTGCACGCAGATGGTCCCTGAGCAAAATCAAAATTTCCTCGAATGTACTCATTATTTGAAAATACTCAACACATTTTTGGCAGTGCTTTTTTTCCCCCCCTTAAAAAAAAACAAAAAACAAAACACAAAACAAAAACAACAACAACAAAACCCTTACAGATTGATCACAAAAGCATTGCTTGTGTATTCCATAGTTAGTATTCTAGCCATGAGCTGCTGGTTTGTTGTGATTAATCGTAGGTTCGTAGCATGGTTTCCATTCCCCAACTAGAGGGAAAACAAAACCTCCGTAATTCTTATAGTCAGGTTTAGGCCTCGAAGAACCCTTGGGGTTTTGAGTTCCCTTGGGAAGGAGGAGCAGGTAAATTAGACTAGGGAATTTTAACCCTTTTAGTCTCTGGTTCTCCCAGGCTTTCCCAGATCATTCATAGTACTTACGATCCGAGCTTCATGTGGTCTTCATAAAAGGTATTGTAGCGGTGTAGCAGGGCCATACATTGGAGATGCATGCCTCCAAAAGGCACGATGGCATAGTCCCTGGCCCTGCATTGTGAAATCAGCTCACCGCAGAGCAGAACAAGAAGGCACACCTGGCAGACAGCAAAGTTGCACATTGCTGTGCTATAAGGTCATGAGGTGTGGGAATAGTTGATGGTAGCACAAAGATGGGGAGACAGAGGAGGCTTTTTAAAACTCGTGAGACCTGACGGGCCTGTACTTTTAAGGAGTCACTCCCAAGGACAAATAAATAAGGCTTCAAAAATAGATTGATAGCCTGGATCGGTCATTTAAAAGACATTACCTCTTTGCACACCAAAGAACTACATGCAAGGGAGGAACTTAATATTGCATTTAAGTGCGTTTATACCAGGGACTAGAAAGAGGAGTGCCATTTACTTACAGACTTGTTAAGGCTTCAGTAGACCCACCAGCTTGCTATTCTGTCCTCACGTTCACCTTCTCCTGCTTCCTTTGGATTGTCTTGATCTGCTCCTTTAGCTGGGACACTAGAATTTGTCCAGGGCTTAGATGCAAGCTGATGTCCTGGAGCTGAAGGGATGGGGCACAAGCATTATAAATCCTCTGAGTCATCCATGTCATCCATCAATCTGCTCTCTTTCTGTGCTAATGTGTGTTACTGATGCAAGCGCAGACAGAATTGTGCCACTCTTTGCAGCTGCTTCAGGGAAGAATCACATTTACATTACTAAATGCAGCTTTCCAGCAAAAACACAGAGTGAAGTCAGAAGACAGCCTTTGATAAGGAAGAAAGAGACTTTAAAACAAATACCCCACATTCACTAACATGCATTCAAATACAGACAAGAGGAACAGTAGTAAAAAAAACAAAAACCCTGACATTTCTGCTTCTAGCAACCTTTATCACAGAGCATGAGGATTTTATTCTTGCTGTTACCTTTCCTTTTGATAGTCTCTTCCAAATTACATCTAAACAGTTATTTCTTCATTCCTCCCAGTACTCTGTGGTGTTGGGTGATCTTGTGCCTTGCAGATGTACTCTCTGTTAGCCTACCCCAAGCTATGACCACCCATAAAGGTATAAAATATTTTTCCTTTCCTTGAATGTGTTCTGTGTCCACAGCGGAGCTCTTGCAAGAGGTCTTGAATTTGGCTTAGGAAGACAAAACAGTGATGTCTGTCTTGCTGCTGTACATCCCTGATTATGGTAGCTTATGAATGCTTTGAGAAAAGAAAAAAAAAAAGAGAAGGGTTTCAAAGGGAGTTACATTTGCATTCAGGTTAATTTAGTATATGAGAGATTCTGTTTGTGAGTCATAATAGGAAAAGACCTCATGAAGTCTTTGGGACATAGGAGATGCACTATGAGAGCCCAGCAAAATAAATTGTACACCTAGCCCCAACATTTTTGATACAGCGCTAGATTATTTTTTTTCAGTGTGTGACAGGATGGTAGAAGCTAAGGAGTTTCAACAGATGGAAAGGAGTAGCTGCAACAAGCCTCAGACAGAAAAGAAAGGATTTTATGGTATTTACAGTAACAACAACAAAAACAAACAAACAAAACCAAACAAGCCAAGAAGCAAGCAACCAAACCAACAGACAAACAAATAAACAAACAAAAATGAAACAAAATCAATCCAGGAGCAAACTAGGTGTCAGAGGTGATGTCAGCAGGTTTCGGAGAGAGCCTTTTATTGTGGTAGGTGATGAGGTCCGTATCCTTCAGAACTACTGTTTTTTCACATTTATTCTGGAAAGCACTGATGCACAGAATTATTCTTAATTAATATTCTGATAGCTGTTATTAGCTTTTTTTTTTTTTTTTTGATGGCAGAAGAAGACTTAAAAAAACCTGGATCTGTAACAAAGAACAATTCAGAGATAGGAGGTCAGTTCTGTGGCAACTTCCATGGCAATGGAGGCAAAAAAATAAAACACCAAGAGCTTTTATGAAAAGGTTGCTTTTTCCTTTCTTGAATTTTCTATTATGAAGTTAAAAACTAAGGAATTTCCTGAATCAGAAAGCAGAGGCTGAATCACTCCAGAGTTAGGATGTTTGAAATATAGGGCAAAATCTCAATCCAAACTTAGCAGTTCATTCCTCCCAAAATGCCACTCACTGCAGAACTCTCCCCCAAGCATTAAAGTGCTTCAAGTACGGATCCAGATGCAAATTCCTTAACTTGTTAAAAAGTCTCATCACTCAGGAAGTCAAAAGAGGACAAATGTTACAGTGTGAGCTTAGACACCTCTTGAATCAAGAGTTTGAAAAAAAGAAAAAGGAAAAACAACTTCATTAGCCAATCTTTCTTGTTATTTAAGCTCAAGGTTTATGCCAGATAGGACATGATATTCTAACTGAGGGGAGAAGGATATAGCAAACCAAGGTTTTATTAAGGCCTGTGTGTACATGATTTACTTTTCATTAGATTTAGTTATCAGCTAAATAGTAATTCGGGCAAGAGTTCTAGCCGTGCTTAATACTTTAGTCTTACAACAGAATAATATCTCCAGCATCATTAAAAACAAACATTCAGATGGGAACAAATTAACTCATTTCAATTCAGCCAGCTGCAAAGACCTCCTTTCTTTTCCTGTCATTTCAGAAAAAAAAATGATCTCAGCCTTTTCCAAATCACCTTTTAAAAATAAGTGACTTTTGCATCAAGCTAGTAAAGCCATAAAATTCAGGCCCTTGCTCCCCGCTAAGGGAGTCACTCCCTGGTGCCCCCAGGTTTTCTTGGAGAATGCCCTGCTCATGGGGTGGGCCATGCAGCCCACCCCCTCCTGACACACAGGTGGCACTGGGTGAGTGGTGATCCTACAAGACACTGTCGTGGTTTTATAGCTCACTTAAAACCAGCAGAGACCAATGTGCAAATCGTGCAGATCCCCAAGCCTGGCATCACAGGCTTTTAAGTATGCAAGCTGAATTCTGCACTGGTCTGGGGCTTCAACAGCAGTAGGATTGTGTGGTTCCTCCCTTGTCTATCTCCCCTCACTGCTGTGGCTGTGGCTCAGGCTGTCCTCTGTCCTTGTTTCACACCCTTGTTTCAGCTTCCCACTCCAGCTCTCACTGATGGTGTCTCCAAAGCAAGGCTTGGCCTTGCATACCATAACCAGCCCTACAGTATTTTGAAGCCCAGGTCTCATTCAACAGCTTCCAGAGAAGGATACTTGCTCCCACAAATATACCAGGGCATACAATAAACAAGGAATGCAGCCTCTGCTTTGACACCCATTTTGTTCATAGGCAATCAGATCCTTTCTATTCCTTTATCTGCTGCACTGGGTCTTGATAATGAGCAGCTCCAGCTCCAGGCAACACAACGAAAACTGCAGAAAACAACAGCAAAGCCCTCTCTTGTTGCTTGCAACTGGCTTCTGTACTTAAAGTTGGAGCGATCTCTCCTCTGTTTTTCCACTTAGATATTCTCTGAAGCTGTCTGACTAAACAAGATGAAGTCTCATTTATTCTTAGAAAAGTTGCTGGTCACCCATAAGTCCAAACTGAAGTTCTGGTAGGAAAGGCTTTTCTGCAGACTGTATCCGAAAACAACCCACTCGCAAACCCCACTTCCTATCCCAAAGCACTTTGAGGAAGTTTGGATACACATCTGAACTTTTCAGCTTGATGCAGTCTCTCCCTGTGACTCATAGAAATGTTTCCATGAATATTTAATTTTTTTAAGTTCCAAAAGGGAAAAAAAAGGCTTAAATAGGGAAAGAAAAAGACTCAAACAAATACCATAGCTGCCAACATCTTGTGACAGAAAGTCAATAGCTTTTAAATCTGCATAAAATTACATACATTTCCATGAAATTACCTGCATTTGCATATAGTGATGCTTGATGCTACAAGGAACTTGCAGCTCCTCCCCAAGACTCCCCAGATCCTGACTTCTCCTGCAGGCCCAGCAGCACTTTAATTCTGCCATCCTAGAGCTTTGAGGCACTGGGACTATCTGCGAGGGAATCACTGGGGCATTTCCACAGCTCAGTGGAAATCCCTCTCCAACCAGGGGCATGGGCCAGAGGCTTCTGGAAGTCTCCCTGGGACCTCTGTCCCTTCCCTCTTCCCCACTTCTTCCTCTCCTTCTTGGATGGAGAGGATGAGGCTGCTGGGGAGGACAACTTCTAGCAGGTCGAAGAAACCCCCAGCAAGCATCCTAAATGGACAACTTCTTCCGTGGTCCTCCCTCAGCTTAGGGAGAGAGCATCACGTGAGTAGCTGAAGGGTTTATTTTTTCCTGCCTTCTCATTTCAGCTCCTCATACTACCAGCCAAAGGCACTGCTCGGTGTGTTTAGGTTTCCCCTGGTGACATTTGTCCACTAAAAAACTGAACCCAGACCCACCAGCCTCCTTTTACAGCAGCCACGAGACAGGTTAGTAATGAGTTGGAACAAAATGAGGAGTGCTCATCCCACCCCCAGGCCCTGGCCTCCCTCTGTGTAACTGCTTTTGAAATATATTTGGTAACACACCGAATGTATTTAAAGGGATTGTGGAACTGGCCAATTTTCATGCTAATTAAAGTGCAGGAGATGGAAGTGAGCTGTTTGAAATACATTACAGCACCGAGGAAAACATATTGTGCGCTATCTCATATTTTTCAAGAGCCCATATTCAAATCCACTTTCAATCTGTGTGCACCATGCCTCTGCTGCTGCCTGTATTACCGAGCCACAGGCAGAGCGTGTCGTGCCCCTGTGCTGGCCCAGCCTTGGCCATGGGATGGACCTGGATGCAGAATGTGTCCCCGGGGACAGAGAGAACTAGGTCAGTGCTTGGGAAGGAGCTGGAGTGCCTGGCTCTCTGAGGGGAAGGCAGGGAATGGAGAAGATTGCTAATCTCCACAGACAGCATAGCCAAAGGGGACAATATTTAAATGTCCTGCAGTGGATGCTCACAGCAGAGAGCCAGGGCTCACAATGGTGTTTCTCTTGCAAGGACTGGGGGAAGCACGGTGTTCAATTAAGTGTCTGAGGGAAGGGAAGCTGCATACAGAAAGGCATTTGCAGAGCCAGTGAGCATCCTTTTTTTGCCTCTCTAGATAGCGAGATGGCCAGTTCTTACACACTGTCCCAGCTAGGCAAGACCTGGACTGGCATTCCTCAGCCAGGGGCATAGCTTTGAACCTGGGCTTCAGCCACTGAGGCTGCACAAGCTGCTTATCAAATACAGAGCAATCTAGTTACCTGGCAGGTCTGTTGAGAGCACTTGTTTTGTCCTATTTGCCAAGATAAGTTTAGAAACCCATTTCTTTTGGGGACATTAAATGCTGCCCTGTTGTTTATGCGCAGTTCCTTCCCCTACAGGAAGAGACCCCATCGAGAGAGCGCGCTCATGTATACGAGCCAGTTTCAGCGTCTGGCTCGGGCAGAATCCGCATGTAAATTGATGGATGGGAACGTCCTTGTGTACTTCCCAAGGTAGTGGTGCATGTCCAGCAGCCCTCCCGCTCCTCTCGGCATGCACCTCCCCGCAGGTGGTGTCTGGCAGAGGGGACGAGTTCTCCAGGCACACGTACCCATTCCCCAGGAAGCCTGCAGAGAGGAGGGTCTGTTTCTGTGCAGACAAAGCACACGACTCTGTTCTATGCATGATTGCTTGTATGTAGGAATTACTTGGCTGTTTTCCTTCTGTTTTCATCCCCTTGCCCTCTCTCGCCGTCCTTTGGATACAGGGGCTGCGAGCATATTAGTCCCTAGGGCTGGGAGCTTCCAGGCTGCACTGTCAAGTGCTGAGCAGTATTTCTTCACCCTCAGGAGGAAATCTGCTTCTTTAAATATTTGCCTGACTTCCTGACAGCTTTTTGACAGAACATCCACTCCCCTGTTAACAGCCATGTTCAGTGGCAGAAGACATCTCTATCAGGGCACCTTCTCCTTCGCAAGCAAAGCCCTATTCCCCGCTGGCAACAGATCTTCCTGCTCTCTTTCAGCTCGGATCTGTGTTGTCTTCTGTGAGGGCCTCGCTTCCCAAAACAGGATTTGGAGAGACAGCAGCCCCCAGGCTGGTACACAGATCGCAAAGGTTAGGCAGCAGCAGGTGAGGTGGTAAAAAAAGAGAGGTTCTTCCCACCTCGATGCCAC
This sequence comes from Anas platyrhynchos, assembly GCF_047663525.1. Taxonomy (NCBI): domain Eukaryota; kingdom Metazoa; phylum Chordata; class Aves; order Anseriformes; family Anatidae; genus Anas; species Anas platyrhynchos. Next base: position 85,857,537 of record NC_092587.1, on the reverse strand, counting down.
CGGAGTACGGAGGTGGCAGAATAACAGCGAAAAGAGCAAATCCCTGTTCTTGTGCAATAAAGGCAAGTGTCTCTACTAAATGTTAATTGAGAAGTTTTCCCTTCCTTCAGAGTCTGGCAAGTGATCTGTGCGGGGGTGGGAGGAAGACAGGAATTACCTAGCAATATCTGGAAACACCCTGCAATCCCAGGGAACACGTGGCTCGGGTAGCGGCAGCAGCTCTTAGGAGGCAGCTAAAGCAAGCCAAGATGACACGTGGGAGTCAGGTCTGTTCCGTCTGATGCTGTTTCAGCTTTCTGGTGGCAGGTCCAGCTGAAGCTCTTGGCTTTGGAGAGGAGCTATCACTGGTCCATTAGGTCAGTTTCTGACTTAGCTCTGCCAGGGTGATGTGGCTGACTGGTCAGCGCAGTAGCGAATTCAAAGAGCGATGTCTGAGTTAAGTCATCCGTAAAGAGGATAGGATAGCCGGGTTTCAGGAGCTTGTGGTAGGCTAATCCTTTTAATAAGATGACTATCTGGATTGCCTTTGTGACATTGGAAATCACTGAGTGCCTAAATCCTGCTCTACCAGTGCCTGGCAGCTTATGGCATGAGTAGTAAATAAGAGTCCTAGCAGGAATGAAGAGATTGATTAATGGCTGATACCCACTGGACCATGGACTAGAGTATAACAGGGTTTCCAAAGGTAGACTTTGCATCAGGTTCACTTCAAAGTCAATGGTATGGTGGTGCCAAGATCTTTTCTGCAGTATCTTCTCCATGGACAGCAGGTCCTTTGCTGATGCTGGTGTTATTCATCACATTATTTTTCCCACTCAGAAGGTGGAGAAGAACCATCTATATAAGGTAAACTCAGGGGCTTGCAAGATCCTTTCATATTCCAAAAATAATGAGAAAATTAGGAGTCCCAGAGCCTCAAGAACCTCAAGACAGCTGTTCCCAGGTCTTCATGCTCTTTATGATGCTTGGATTAGGAGCACAAACAGTTTTTGCCTTGAAAAGCTGTCTCTCTGGCACAACCACAGATACTTTTGTTCAGAGGCAGCATTGTGTGCTGAGTGTCACCCAAAGGAGGGAGGGAGGGATGCTCTCCCACAGGATTTCTGGAAGGCACTGCCATTGTTCAGAGTGCAAGTGGGCTGAGGAGCTTAACAGATGGCTGCAGTGAGACATGGACTCTCTACAGATGGTGAATGCATTCCCTCCGAGATCAGTGGTGGGCTGGATGACAGCCCAATATGGTTGCAGGCTCCAAAAGCTTGTATTCCCCCCCCACACCCTGTTATCATGACATTTTCCTCTTTGGAGAATGGGAAGGGATTTAGAGAGACAGACACAGGGACATACATGGGTAGGGAGAAACCAGTGAAAATAGCTGATGCCATAAAAATAGGTATGTATCCCTCTGAGAGGCTGTCAACACAGAAGGAGAGGGCTGAGCAGTTATTGCTTGCTATTTGCCCCTGTGGACATCCTTCCAGTCCATGGCATAATACCTTGGTTTTCAAAATGTAACTTCTTTAATAGGCACCAGATCCCAGAAAGCAAAATGACCGAGGGTGGTGTTGCTGAGAAAAATCTTCCAAGAAGCCCCTCACCTGTGGGATATGTCTTTGAGATGATGGTCACCTTTTTACATACTGGCCAGGACTGGTTAGAATGATCCTCTGCCTGGATTTTGCAAATAGCATTTAAAATGCTGGAAGCCTTTTCACTAGTAATTTTCCAAACCTGATTAAATCAGTGGAATTAGACAGAAAATGACTTCCTGCTGCAAGCAGCCTCAGATTTGAATGGATCCTTATCCTTCCCATCCCAGAAGAGAACATCAAATTTCAAATTTCCCATCAAATAAGTAGCTTATCAAGTTTTATTAAAGGAATCAGTTAGTTTTTTAACCTTCTGAAAGTCAAAACAAGGAAAAAAAAAGTGTTTCGAGCCAGAAATAGCATATTAGAGAATTTCAACTTTTTTTTTTTTTTTTAATTATTATTTTTCCGATCAGGACATTTTCTGAAGACAATCCTCCTACAGGTGATATTTCAGAAATGCAACACTGGAAGAGGTCATTGTGTCTGGTGTTTAGGAAAGCACATGCTCGTTTGTTCCAGGATGATCTTGTGCTATGTAATAGTGGTGGTGGATAATATCAGCAAGCTGTCTGGAAACACTCTACTTGGATGCAGTTCTAGGTTTCACAATGAACACGTTGTAGCTTGGAGGATTATCTCAGCATAGTCAGTAGGAAGCCTGACTCACAGCCATTCATACTAAATGGTACCAACAAAAGTTCCTTTTAACTCTGTATCTAACTATAAGCTTATAAGATGATACCCATGAGGACTAATGCCATATTATCAAGAAAAAAATAAACTTCAGCAGGCTAATATTCTGCAAATAACCAAAATTGGGCAAAGGTCTGGATTAGAACCCGTCTCCTGACAGCTGCTGTGCCCTCAGCCCCAGGGCTTGCAGGCTGAGCAGTGCATGTCTTGGATTTCACCTGCTTCTAGTTTAAGGGAATGTCTGCAAGGAAGTTCACAAGAGTGGCTATTCCAAAAGAAAAAAAATACAGGGAATATGTCTCGCTGAATATAAACTTACTGGTGCAAGGATCTTAGTCTAACGCTGATGGAAAGGCCCCTTGTGCTACATTGCTTCCTTGCATTAAAGTGGTGTTAGAACACCTTGCAGGATCAAGCACAATATGAATGGTAAATCCTAGAGTTATATATAAAGTATGGAAATACCACACCAGCAATAGTGTTCCCAAGATGCTATATTTTGGGGAGAAATGCCAGCGTAGCAGTGCAAGTTGATCCCCAGTGGCTTTGCCAAGAGGTTCTGGGATTATTCCAGAGGAATTACTTTTAGCTTGGTCTCTCAAGTCTGCTAAATACTTCTCCATATGAAAACCACAACACCATATTGCTGAGATACTAAAACCAGGTGAGGAGAGAGAAGGACAGGAAACTTTAAAGCAGAGAGAGCAGAGATTTGCCCGGTCATGCTCCTTTTTTCCCTCCCCATCCCTTTTGTTCCAGGATATTTCCCACTGCTTTCCAGGCTTCATCTTTAAGCAGGCAAGCCCTGAAGCCACTGCAGCGAAGTGTGCTGTTGTACAGCCACTAGCCCCTTGCACTTCTCAGGGAAAATCCTCCTCCCAGAGGACTGCTTCATTTATTTCATTTGTCTCCTTTCCATCTCCCACCCTCTTCTCAGGGGAATACAACCCAGACAGATAAGCTAATGAGACAATTAGCTCTCCGCTCCCTGATTGAAGGGCCCTTTATTTCCCTAACCAGCCAAGCCAATTCTCAACATCGTGAGTGCTTGACTTTATTTCTACAATGTGATTCATCTTCCCTCTTGCTCATATATAAACCTACCATAAAAGAATATTATTAATGTTGCCAAGTCAAGCGCTTGCTTGTTAGCAAACACTTAGACCTAAGCCTGTTTGGGGAGCCTTAATTCACTCTCTTCTCTCTCACTTCCCTGCAATACACCTTGCATGGGTATTTTACTATACGCTTTAATAACCCTATCATACAGCTGTTCAGAGATCCCATTCCACACTCAAGACACAGGTTGGGCAGCGATCCATGAGCACCCATGAGCTAGTCACTATTTTATGTTTTAGTTATTTATTGGGTTGCCTCGAAACTTTACTTGCCACCTACCTGCTGTCACCTGTCTGCAAAAGCAATTGTTGTGATGCAGCATGCAAAGGTTGGGTGCAACCACAATGCAAGGATCATAGCTAAATGTAACACAGCACGTCAAAAACACGTCTTAAAATACTAGCACACTGCAAACTGGCAGAAAGGGAAGATGGAGATCTGAGACAAATTTAAGAGCTTCTCTTCAGTTTCCCTTCAGCCCAAAGACCCTACCTCCCAGGTGATCACACCACAGCCTCCTATACTGAATCTCCATCATCAGCTCCCTTCAGGCAGGTTGGGAGAGGAGATGGCTCAAAGTAGAGGGTGAATAGGGGAGGCAGTGGTGCCCTGCTGCTCCTCTGACCCTGTGTCATGGAGAGAGGAGCAGCTTTACAGAACCCCAACTTCTCTGAGGTCCTAGACTGAGATGCAGACCCATGCCAGCTGAAATAACAGTGGATTTCAAGAGGCCTGCAGGATCTGCTCAGTATCAGCACAAGGTCCCAGTTTTCCTGTTCTTTTACCACCCACTCCCACTGAGCTGTATAACCTGTTGTGACCATGTCACACAGTATTGAACAACGCAAGTTGCAGTTGGCAGAGGATCAGCCACTCATCAGCCTTTCCTTGGCAGCTCTCTGCCTGCAAGGCAGGGACCAAAGGGATGTTTAAGTTGTTCCTGTTACTTTAGCAAGTGGAAAAGAGAAAAATGGCAGATTACCTATGCCTGGAGCATCACTGTTAACTGTTGGGTCAGTTTTCAGTGTTGGTGGCTGACTGCATCCATCAAGCTCACGAGATACTTTCCAGTGCAGCCTGATGTGTGCTGTGTTCATCATTTACTATTGCATGCTTGTTCGTTTAAGCTGTCACATCACTTTTTGATTTCTTGACAGACTGTCACCCCAGATCCCCTTAAGAGCTAGCAGTGTGGCCTCTGAGACACAGCTGCCTAAGAGCATCTATGTCGTCTCTCCTTTCGCCTGGTGTTGCTTCTAAGCAAGTTTTCAAGGGGAACAGGAAGGGTGGAAGCCAATGTCAATGTCAAAGACAAAGAAAAGGTATACAGCATATCCATGCAGATAGCTGTTGGAGTTTTGATACATCCATCTATTCAGAAATATCATCATTTTTTGTCCCCAAACTTCTGTCCAGGCAGAATTTGAAAGCTTCATAAATTCTCTGGAATTTACAAGTGCATAAGCAGTAATAGAGCAGGCACCTGTCCACAGTTTTTGTACCCCAGCCCCATAAGTTATGGAAAGAAGCTCTGTGCAAAGTACGTTTGCGTTGTTTCCACCTGGGATCTCCCAGACAGGTAGGTGGCAAGCCTAGTTACTGCACCGCTGAACATCTTTACTTTAAAGGCATACCTGAGCATATTAACTTTCTTCAGCATTGTAGAAGGCCAATGCGTGCAGATGGACTTGAGTTGCAAAGCTTCCAAGATCTAGCAACTTGTGTTTGTGCAGTATTTTAAATATTTCATTTTAAAGACCTAAAGGGGTGGAAGAGAGGACTTGATTTCATAAAAGTGCAGTACATTTGCAAATAGATTCAATGGCCTTTGCCCAGCCAGAATTATAGGAAATAGAGACTAAAAGGTTGTAGAAACAGTTAGATGGCTTTGGAGAAAAGCTCTGCTCTCTTTCCCTGCTTGACAGATGCAGCACAGCAAACAGAGAGTTAAGGCTTTTCCCCTGCTACACTGCAGCAAAAATGAGAGATTTAAATAGACTGAAAATGTAAATCCAACATTTACTCCATAGACAGAGTGAGGCAGAGCAGAGGGGAGGGGAGTGACGGAGGATAGATGATCATTGGATGTGTGAGAAGAGAGATGCATCACATAGTATATATTTTATATGTATTAATATTCATACCAGTTCTTTCCTTTCTCCCTCCAGGCTCTGTCTGCTGCTTCAGTTCATCCATCCAGCTTCAAGAGGGAGATGGATCTTTCAGCCCTTCCCTGCAACTCTAAGCTAGAAACAGAGTGTCAAAGCAGCATGCAGTTCCCTTCTCAGGAACATTGCAGGGAGACATTGTAGGGACATCTAGAGCCATGGGTCATCCTAAGAGAAAGGATAGGCTGTGCGAGGGGTCTTCCCATGTATGCTGGAAAGGATCTTTTGTGCTCAGAGGTGGGCTTGAGCTGCAAGGTTTAGGAAGATGAAGCGTGGAGTGACTTAAGTTCTTCCTGAGCCCAGAGGAAGAAGCACCACTGCTTTTATGTGTGCATGGAGCTTTAGGAACTGCCATATCTAAAGGTCTAGAACCACGCGCGTGGCAGGGTCAGCATGTGCAAAGTCTTCAGGTATGTAATAAGGGAATGTTGCTCACGATACTTCTAAAAAGAGGATGCGCTCTGTAATTGCAGAGAGATGGTAGTAAAATTCTTCAAAAAGACAGTCCTGTATTATATTGGTCTGGAATCAAGACAAACCCAGGTGTTGATAGAGCATGGAGTCAGGTGACTGGGACACTTGGTTAGAACTAAAAAGGTGCCTAACCTGAGGCAGCAGCATCAAGATAAAGAAGTAATACACAGGTGATACTGCATGGGAAGAGAGTTTCAATTTAACAAAAAGAAGTCGAGGCCAAAGTTTATGCTGAAAGGCTGCTGCAGTATTTTCATTTCGAGACTACTGAAGATTTCATGAAAAAAAAAATCCATTTTCCAAACTGTTTTCAGAAGAGAGACAGTAGTAGTCCTGGAAGACTGATGCTTCCCTCAAGACTCAGGTGCTTCAAACTAAGAAGACTTGATGGCAGTGCTTAAAAAGCACTATGCGCCCCAAACAAACACCGCAGCGGAGAAATAAATTTATCTTAACCATGCCAAGGATAGGTGAGGTTTAACAGTTTTCTTGCCGGTCTTGCAAAGCTCTTCTACCTGTCATGTTGGTATTCCTGCCTAAGGAGCCTCTTGGGAATTATTGCTTTCTATTTGGCAATCCAAAATCTTGGGCTTTGATGAGGAAAAAGCTGCAGAATATTTTTCACATGCAGTGATTTAGTCCAGAGGAAGATACAGGTATGAGGTGAAGTTCAGAGCATACATGTAGTTCTGTGGTCCAGAAATGAGGGAAAGCTGATTTTGAAGCCCCCTCCATGGCTTCAATGGAGGCAGACCCAAACTGTAGCCTGGCATCAGCCCCACGAATTCCAGAGAATCAGATTTAGAGGTGTGACACAAGTTACACCAGTGCTTCTGCAGCCATGCACAGATCTGGACATGCAGCATGTATTAGCACTGTCCTAAAATGTAGTGAAAAGGAAAGCCATTTTATATTTGCAAGGAGGAGAAAACCCTCCCTTTTTCTTAGCAAACATTGACTCATTTATGTACTACAGAAGGTTGGTCTTCCATTGTGGAACAGATTCTCTGAATTTAGGGATGAAAAAGCTGGATTTCAGTAATCCAGATTGGGTAAAAATCTGTGCAACTATTTATGTTTGGACATAGCAACTGACAGATGTATCCTTATTTTTTGGGGGAAAAGTATACAGAAGATTTATCGTCTTTCCTCCCACAGAAACTGACAGTGTTCACAAAATTAGCATCCAGGAGATAAAAGTTCAGACCACAACCGGCTGCCAATTCACATAGCACAATTTAAGTCAGTGCCACTTTACAGGAAGGCTTTTACAGGAAGTGCTCAGGAAGGCTTTTGATCTATGGATGTAAAGTAAGTACTTTTTACCCTTGCCATTATTTGGTACAGAAGGAAGAGATTTTTAGCCTACCATGGAAACACGGATTTGTCAGCGTTGTTTGTATTACAGTCACATCCAGGGCCTCCCACTGTGATAGATGCTGAATAAACATGCAAGTGAGAAGTCCACACCACCTAACAAAGATATCCAAAAAGAAGGAAATGTAACAGCTTGTCCAGGACCATGAAGCAGGACAGAGATGGAAAACAGTGCAGAATCCTTAGTCACATATACCACTCTGCTTTTGGAAGATCTGTATCTACGGAGGTTGTAACTTCTTTACAAATGCATGCCTTCAGACAAAGGCACTGCTTTTACTGGTCGTGTCAACCAGAGATGTATTTATTTCATTACTCCCTTCAGCAGTCTCCTTATCTGTAACTCCTAGACCCCACCCTAATTTAAACATTTTAAATCATAGCTGGGTATGGAGACTCTCTTGCAGGCCTGGAACACAAAGCTCACATGGTTTCCTGAGAAGGATTAGGGAAGTCTGGTTCCCTATGACTTTTAGTAACAGGTGCTTCACATTATAGCCTTTCTATCAAAAGAAAGCAAAACTTTCTCCTATCCATATTGCTTTGATGAGACCTGACTACTAGTTCAAAAGTTTTTGGGGAATAGGGGGAAAAAGAAGGTTCTGTAGACAGAGCATGCATATGTCTTATATTCTAAGCATGCAAGATAAAATTTATGCTGATTATTTTATTCCTCAGCCCAAAATAAATAGGAATTTAATTCTCAAATTAAATCAGAGAATTTAAAAATCCAAAATAAGTTTTGCTGAACACATTTTATTTTAACCACTTTAAAAACCTGTATGAAAAAAATAGACCTTTGCTGTAATTAGCATACATTTTACTCTGACAGAAAACTTCCAAAAGTCATTTTGAAAATATGTTTTCCTTGAAATTTTGAAACATATCAAACACAACCCTCAGGCAACTTTTTTTTCATGTTGGTATTTTCCAGTGGAAAAAGATTCCTCCTCTAACATTGTGTATTGCACTAATAACATTTATAGCTTGACTGAGAGCTCTTAGCTATGCCATGGCTGAAAAGCTCACTTTGGAAATCGCTAATCCAGGCCAGATGCACACTTGCTTCTTTGCAAACCTATGGCTAAACACTGGGGCAGAATGTGCCCGGCAAGATGCTGTACCTCTATCTTTTCTCTGCTGCTGAGCCGAGCAGTTTCAGTGGATATGTCAACAGGGAGGGTGTCAGGGCAGGAAAGGGCAAAGCCTACATGCTCAGGGAGAAAGCACAGCTGAGTAGGTCAAACACACATGTGGGCTGGCCCATGGGGTGACTGAAGCCAAGCTGAAAGTGTTGCTGATGAAATTATGGCTAGAGGAAAAGGCTTCTGAGATGCAGCTTGCAGCTGTATGGCTAGATTCTTATTTGCAATTCCTCACTCCCTCGGTGTTTGTGAAGCAAAAATCAGTTTTCTTGAGATGCTGGTGCTTGCAGTTCATGTTGAGTTCACTGAATAAGGGCAGTCAACACTTCTGAAAAAAAGGGCTACAAATTGGTTCAAACGTAGGAAAATAAAACCTACTATTGTAAATATGTGGCAAGCTTGATTTCTAAAATATTCCTTCTTTAGAAAATATTTCTCCCCTTGCATAAGTCATAAATTGCCAGATCAATTTTGTAAAATGAAATCCAACAACTCCTAAACAAATCCTTTGGGCTTAGGCTAAGCATGAGCCATTTCATCCTGAAAGAAGAATTACTGGGAGAGTTCAGAGGAAATGGAAGCAGAGGCTTGGATGCTGCAGCTCTTTTAAGCTCTGCATTTGGTGTATGCTGTGCTACTCGGGCTGGCGGACACACAAAGGAATCTGCAGCTGAACTGGCCCATTGTCAGGGGATGGGATTTTGTTTCTCAAGTTGTCAGTACCACTAAAAAGAAGATGATGGAAAGACAGAAGCGAGCCTGGCTGGGTGTGCAGATGCCATACCTGTGGGGCTGGCTCGCTCGCTCCACGACCAGCATCTCCCCTGGGATGGAAGCTGGCTGACCCCAGAGCACCCATTTTGCTGAGGTGCTTGCTCCAAGGGTGTGTGCATTCATGGTGAAAGGTTCCCAGTACCTTGAATGTGGCCTTTCGTTAGACTGTTTTTCTCCAAGAAGCACCTGCAAACTCCTGCTGTGAATGGACACCGCTACTTCAGCTTACAACAACAGGGTTTTCCTTTCCTCCTCTGCTATTCCTACCTGGCCAGGCATGACTCATTCGCAATACCTGTAAACAAAACACACTACAGCACAGTTCAATTTGGTACTACACTGAATGATGGGTCTCCTGCAGATGGCCTAGTGATGTACTACAACCGGTGTTAAGCAAGCGACAGAAAGCAGCAAGACAGTGCTGTTGAAACGTTGCACAAAGAATTACTTGAAGCCTTCATATATCAGGCAAACAAGAGCAGGGGGGGGGAGAGAGGGTTATCTGAGCAGGTGTTTTCAGATTAAGTTTGAAGGGAGATGGAAATGAGAGATTGCAAAGCGGTTAGCTCTCTGCAGCCGCAAGATTATGTGAATAGGTCTCTGCTTAGCACGTGCCTCTCACTGTGCCCATAGGAAAGATTTCGAGCTCTGGGAGATCTCAAAGTGACAGCTGCAGCCATCCAGCATCTCGTGTGCAGAGCCTGTTCTGCACCATTTGATTCTTACCTCTCAAGCCCAGATAAGTTTTCTCCCGGTTCTCTAGACTCGTGGATCTTGATTATCACAAACTCCATGGATTTTCTCATAAGCTCTGCTCTTACCTTTGAGCATGGCAGTATTTGTGTAGTAAGCTGCTGCTGGGCTAGTATCGAGAGCTGGATTGCTCAAACATCTCCAGTTTAAGTAAGCTCCACAGAGCCACTCAGCATATAACAGGTTCAGAGCCAGCCCCCACCCCAACAAATTTGAACACCTCAATTTTGCTATCCCCATACTCCCAATCCGAGCATTTGAGGTTGCAACAAATCAAGCCATCACACCAGTGTTAAGACGTCACTCAAGAGAGGATTTCAGCACTCGTCTGGGGCCTTTTCAGCATTCATTACAGGATTATTCTTTACATCCATAGCTTCGGGGACCGTAGGATGTGGAAGAACTGATACTTGAATGAAGTGCTTCGTTTTGAGTGAACAAAAGGCTCATTTGCCTAATGTGGGTGTGTTTGTGCTGCAGATAGTTTCTAGCCTTTGATGCGATAACTTGGGAACAACTTGTTCTGAAACCATCCACTTCAGTGGAGGCTCCTGGAAATTCAGCAACCCTGCTCCCGACATTTGCTCTTGCCATACAGCAGCAAGTGCTAGTAAGACCTGGAAACACTGCTTAGCGTCTTGCTAGAGATCTCATTCCTCTAAAATAGGTAAAAAAATTGGTACATCCCTATTTTTCCACCTGTGTGTGGAGTACAAAAGGGAGAGGACCAGAACATCAGCTCCACACTGTGTCACTGGAGAATAATTATGTTTTCTGTGCCAGTCATGAAACCCCTCTCCCCTCAGCCACTGGGGGAGAGAGAGGCAGGATCAGTAGGTCTAAGGGGCCTTCTCAATAGATTTAGAGGACTTAGCAGAGACCTGCTCATTGTCCAGTTCTCAGAGAGATGGAACTTTAGCAGTAGCCTGTGTTGGGATATCCCTAGGCAGGTCCATATGCTTACACTACAGAGGATATAGGAAAGAGCTGAGAGAACTTATGCAGGGATTATTTTTTTTCTTTGCTGTAGAAACTCAGGAGTACCAGTGCTCTCTGAGTACTTTCTGAAGAGCCACTCTTTCCTTATAGTGTGGACTGTGTGCTGAAGAAGACCTCTGTCATGTCTTTGCAATACCTAAACCATCATTGAACAGGGAACCACGGGTGGGAGAGCAAAGGAAGCTCCATTCAGTATGTGGGAAAAGTGGCTAGGCTCCACAGGACTTCTCTGATGTGAGAGAAGGGACATAGGACAAGAGACTGGAGTTGTGCCCTCCTTCCCTGCCCCTCCAAGGGACACGCTGGCAGGTCAGTGTGGATGGGAGGAGAGACCGCCTCTGCACATAGTGAATTGCATGCAGTAATGAGGAGGGAACCAGTGGCCAACCTGCTGCTTTTGACCTATTTACAACATGCAATGAATTTGTGCTGATTTAAGATCAACAGGAGACAGTAATGAGGGACCTGGCTGCCCTGAAAGTACTCTCACTTCACCTAGACCACTCAGGGAGTGTCTCTTGGCACAGAGCAGAAAGCACACAGTAAGTCCCTGCGGATTACAGACTAATGGCATGACACCTTGCGTGTTGTCAAGTACATTGCCACTCCACCTGCCCTCGGGCAGAAGAGGCAGGCACAACCCTCTGTGCATCCAGTAAGTACTCGATCTGTCCAATGCTGTCAAGGACAGGCGGCAGAACGAAGCAGCTCCATCCCCAGTTCAGATAAATTGGATCAACGCCCATCTGCTGCTGCTAGCTTTTGCCTGCAATATTAAGCTGCTCTGGACCAGAGATCCATTCCCCCCTCTCCCATATTGCTCCCACTACTGCATCTATGGCAACATTAGGAGCTTAACAGCAGACAACTCAGCCAAGGCCACCAGCCACTTCAAAGCCTATTTCCCAGCTTGAGGCTCCTATTTTAGAGTTCTATTTGAGAGTTCCCACTGTTGCTATCATCAATGGGACATCATGCGTATGGACAACAGAGAGCACAGGGAACAAAAAGCCTGCTACCATTCCTGTGTCAGTTTACTGTTAGTGTCCAGCCTGAAGGCAAGCCATTATTTCATCAAGGAGGAACAGCACAAGAAGCAGCAGAGAGCATTCCCTTAAATACACTCCTTTTGGCAGGAAATTCGAATGAGTAGGAAAAGATGGGGTCATGAGAGAAAGTCTGGTAGAACAGATAAGAGCAAGAAGTCAAAAGCTTGAGTAATTTCATAGGAATAGTCCAGACTTGCTCTCAACCATGCAAATGAATGTCAGGAGCATCTCCCTTCGCTAGCAAAGCATTAACTCTTTAGCAGTTCGTTACCATCACACCAGCACAGCTCTCAGCCACCATCAGCAAGGAATTATGCTTAACAGGTTTTCCCTCAGATGAAGTAGATTGTTCCCAAGTGTAGGTGGCTGTCACCAGCCTGAATCTTTACTATCCCTTTACAACACCATGCATTTTGTATATATATGTTAATTAGGGACACTATTAGTGCAATGCAGAAAATAATATAGGATTATCAGTTGCAGAAGGACTCCAAGTCCTTCAAGACCTGCAAACAAAGGCAACCAGGCACCAAACTTAGAAGCATTCACAAGAATTAGTATTTTCTTAGTATAGTACCCTAGGCACTAAAAGCCCTGAAATGTAACACCCATTCCCCTCAAAATATGGGAAGAAAACATGAAATCAAGAGTGCCAACAACTTGGACCTTCTCAACAGCTAGGCACATAACATGAAGATGTCTCCAACAAACATTTTCAACACCTTGCAGCGGATGTGTGACCCCTGTGTAGCAAGTCTGCTGATACATTTGCTTTCCTCAGTTGCCTTTCACAAACCTTTCATAAGTATTTCACAGATCTTCACCACGGGTGGTTTTCAGTGCAAGATCTCCCCAAGGCCCTGAATGATCGTGGAAAATGTATATCACCCAGTATGGCAAAAAGAGAAAAGGTTCTTCCTAGGCCCTGTCAGTGACTTGGCCAAAATCTTCATTTCAGCCTCTAATTATTACTCCAGCTCTGAAGAAAGACAGCAAGAATAACAGATTATTCCAGGAACATTCACAGGTTCCAAAGAAGCCACAAAACCTGAAAGCTATCTCAAAACCAAGGATAAAAAAGCAAACAAACAAGCAAACAAGCAAACCCCACAGCATTTCCCTTTTCAGGAGAGGTGCAGATGAAATGTGGTTGAGTATAGTCTCACTTCAGACCCCTCCAGAAATTCGCATATCTGATACTGCAATCCTCACATCACTCATTGTAACTCCAGGGTTACACTTGTGCTGTCACAATTACTTTCATGAATGTGTCAAAATCCACAGTGAAATAGCTGAGGTTCCATACATTTTCTTTTTATAGAAGCCCAGGCCACAAAGACTATTTTTTTTTCTGTTGATTAGAGGTTTTTCTGTTCAGTTCATTGATCAAAAGGGCCATTTACAAGACTCTGAGTTATCTAAAGCCGATTTCAAGACCACAAAGCGCTATCATGTTCCGAGGTGAGATTTCACATTGACTCTGAATACAGACAAGATGCTCTGGGAACACAGGCAAGGAGAAAAGTAACACATCTAGACAGCCTTGTCATCTAGTGCAAACTTAACCACAGTCCCGGGCCAACCTTTGATAATATGCCTTATTTATGCCATTGATCAGGGCAGTCACTCCCAATAAAATCAGACTAATTGTTAAAATCAGAGCCCTGATTATAAACCCTTTGAAATACCAGTTAAAGCCTGTTACAGCCACAGGAGGCAGAAAGCTTTATAGAAGTGACTTTGAGAAGAATTCGCATACTCTTTGCTTCTGCAAATACTTGTTAGGCCGCAGAAGCAAAAGGACCATTTCATACAGACCAACTGGTCACTGTTGCTCTAGTGAACAGATGTCAGAGGAGACTTTTTGGCCCTTTTTTAATTTTGTCTACCATAGTTAAAAATAAAATTATAAAACTGAAAGTATCATCCTAGTATTCTTTCCAAGGTATGCCAAGAAGATTTTTTGTTTGTTTGTTTGTTGTTCTCTTTTTTCATATTTTCCTCTGTATGTGTTGGCAATACTCAAAGGTAGGGTCAAATCCTCAGACAAGATCTAAGTACACCTAGAGCACAGCTAAAACATTAAACCCCAAATATTACAGATCCATCTTGATCTGGAGCTAATTCACAGATATTTCCTATGCATAGCCTGTAGCAGAAGATATTGAACTCTATTATTGTTATTATTTTTAATGATAGTTTAGGGGATTGCTGATGGGATAGTAGAGCCTCTCATAGCCTGGGTGCAATTCACACTCAGTAGTTAAGGGCTGAAAGTCACTAAAGCCTAGTATTGAAAAAGTATGCACAGTGTCATTAGAAAAAGGTGTGAGAGATCACCCACAAAACTTAAAATCCTCTGTCCTTTTTCCTCCATTGCATCTCCATGAGGAGCCATGCCAGAATACAGAGACTGGAATCACAGGCTTGATCATAAATAACCTTTGAAGCTCTTTCTATTCACTTTCTCATTTATACCTCACAGCTGAAAGATCATACCGTATAGTACTCCTGATAGATTCCCTTCCCCAAGCCCACCCACAGAGAGGGAAATATAACCTAGAAAAATATGAACCTAAAGCATCCCTCTTCTTCATTAGTTGTTTCCATCAGTCCCAGCTGGAAAACATCACAGCTGGGAGAACAACTCCTCACAGAAGACCACATATATTTGAGGTGACTTCTGTCTGCTAACTCAGAAAGATGACTCAACCATCAGAAAAATAATGAAACTATAATCAACACAACTGTGTTTGTTGAGAGAAAAGGCATATCTGCTCTGGCTATTTCTCACCCTTTCCTGAAGAGCTCTCTCCTCCTGCTTCACAGACCCACAAGCAGGAGCAAGTTTCCTAGAGACCAGCCCCAAACTGATCTCACAGCCTCATTACTCTTCCTTCCACAATTCAGCAGGCTCTGCACACGCTGCCTTCCTGCAAAGCCCCCTCTAGACCCAATCTGTTCCTCAGAGGAAGGGGAACCTGCCATATATCCCTCCCCACTTTCCCACTTAGCTGTATCTGGGTGGATTCAAGATCCACTGGAGCTAGTGGCTTGCGCCCCCTTCCCTCTCTCCAGGGTGGTTCTGTCACAGATAATTTGGTGGTGTGCTGAGCTGAAAAGCCCAGGTTCCCTCAAGGAAAAACAAAACAAAACAAATACAAGAAACTGGACTGTGGTTTGTGGGTTAGACGGTAGAGTTTTCACCAACAGTACAGACCATCATCCCCAAAGAGCTGTGCTGGGAACTTCTTTTAGAAGCCAGGACTAGTGTCTTATTGCAGAATCCATGCCCAATTATTAACCGTGTAAATATTTCAGATTACACAGCATATTATACCTTTGGGTTATTGATATGTCCATTGACTATTAAAATTAATTTTTCATTACACTAATTAATTATGATAGTGATTTGGCAATTATCTTCTGTGAAGTTTGGCTGAGACCAGTTGCAGCCTCTCTCAGTGCCTTTAACATGTATTCCACGTCCTTGCAGAATGTAAGATGAAAGATATGTCTTTATCAGACCAAAACCTGGCTACTGACAACTCTCCCCAAATATGTATTGACAGTGTTGCTGTCTTAAAAGGTGCAGATTGTATGGCACAACCTATAAAAACCTTCAGTGCAGGAGCAAAGAAAGATATGCATAGGTTTAATATGTAATCTTACGCCCTTTTCATACGTTTGCAGAAGCTGGCTTTAAGGTAGAAATTTCACCGCAGAATCCAGTATACAGATTGCCTGTAGAATTCACAGACACATTTGTTTCAGAAACACTAAGTCTTTTGTTTGACTGGAGGAAGCTTACGTCTTGCACTGCAGAGTATGGTTTACTAATCACCAGTGCTGGTTTGAATGGCTCCATGGATCAAAACTGACTTTATGTAGTGGTGTTGAGTGCGTTGCCATTCGAGTGCATTGATCACGAGGATGCTTTGCTTGTGAGGATCATACTGGGAGTCATTTCTTTGATGTGTGCAAACATAGGAAAGAGCTGAGGCTTTTACAGGAGCTGCTTGGCTACAGGTAAAGAATGCCACCGCTTAGAGGAGGGCCATTTCGAGACAATTAGAGCCTATTTTTTCTGCCTTCCTATTTACAGGTCTAGCATAGCTCACATTGTTTTGGCAGGATGGAAATTTTGTTTCTGTGTTTTAGAAAAGCTCATCCAAGTGCAGCTACCACAGGTCCATTCTGCAGGAGCTGACTTTTCCTCTGTACTGTCACCACCTCATTCTTTTCTGCTCTCTTCACGTTCACTTAAGTTAAGGCTCACCTTTGTGACCTTCAGTAGTCACTCTGAGCCAAAGATTTTGTCATTTTGAAATCAGTGAGAGCACTCCCTTTGACTTAAATTGGAAGAGGATTAGATTTGTATGCAGTCAGCTCCATTGAACTGTAGTCAGCGTGGCCTGCTGATGTTCATCAACTTCTCAAAAACATGTATAATAAGTTGACAGTGTGATTGCCTCTTTCTCTTGCAAATGGCATGCCCCAAGGGAATTTGTGCACTTACTACTCCTGCTTACAATTACACTGAAGTGTGCTCATAAAGAGGGCTCTTGCTTTAGTCCTTGCAAGAACAACCATTGACTTTAGTAGACTTTGGACCAGGTCCTCAGCCTTGAGTTTTATTCCTGGCAGTGTCTGCATTTTGTAAGCACATGACAATGGATTAGTTATGGACTGGAGCACTGCACAGCCTTTGCAGTCCCACAGTTTTTAGGCATTCTGGGCAAGTGTTCAGTACACTCGGTGAGTATTCATCTCCTTTCATGGCTGACACACAGAAAGGACATGGCCAGTGAAGCAAGCTCATTGTTCTGTGTCCATATGAGGTGGCTAAACATGAAATGTGTTGCTCCTTTTCTGGCTGATGACTGAGTTCCCTAGTCTGCAGTCAAGTGATTAACACAACGTGCATACTGCACCTCTCCTGTCCCCATGCCATCCTCCTCCTGAGTGTCCACCAGCATCCTCCATCCCCAATTTGCATGACAATACACTCGTGTAAGTCCATGAACGAAAATGAGCTTGGCTGCAGTGAATCAATGGAATAGCCATGGATGCAGGAAGAGGACACAACAGAGCTCTGTGGAGAGGGTAACCTTGGATTGAGCCATCTGAGTTCTGGCTACGGCTTTCAATTGTGAAGTATGCAATAGCATCCAGGGGAAAAAGGGAAGCTTCTGGCAGCCAAATTCCTGGCTGCAGCTTTGTGTTCTGAAAGAGAAAATAAAATCCCTGGGAGAGAGAAGAGCCTTGGAGAGAATTAGCATTATACTGAGATGAGGCATTTGTCTTCAGGAAGCTCATCCTTGGATGTTGTTTTTTCAGTTTGGTAACAAAAAAACTCACATGTGAACAACACTGTCTGGGACCCTCAAAACCCAATAGGGGTTACCAAAGACTGCTTTGTCTCTACAAAGTTGATAGTGGTGTTTGGCTGGCTCATTTATGGTGAGCTGAAGTTCTAACTGTACTGATGTAACATGTAAATATTTGAGTGGCTTTGCTTTTTCAGATGAACTCCCACTGCCCTTTTTCATTTTAGAGACAGAGGCAGCACATCTGGCATTTGGAAAAACAACAAAAACAACAAAAAACATGTTATTAATATTTAAAAACTGGCTCATGCACATGAATACAGAAAGTTTATTATCACTTTTAATTGCACAGGCCTGTGTAATGGGTTTATGTAATGTGTAGGCTTTTCTACTGAGCTCATCACTATAGGCTTTGAGAGCCTTGGAAACATTAAATAATTTAGCCTCAAAATACCCTCTAGTGGTGTGGTTCAGTGTCATTTATCTCCATTTTACAGATGGGGAACCAATGTAACAAAACTTCCAATGCTTTCTGTAAAGTTGCTCAAAGAGCTTGTGGCAAAGCTTCATAATCTTTTACCTCTACCATTATTATTACATTCTTTCTGAAAGATAGAAAAAAAAATAAAAATAAAAATAAAAATAAAAAGACTTTGGGCTAAAGCAAAACTCACAAGTACTGCCAACTGAGTTTTGGAGAAATTACTACCTGCAGTCAGATTTCACCTGGTTGCCCAGAGCTGCAAAAGATCTACACAGATGAAGTCCTAGGCTGGACTAAATTTGGTTGTACATGGCAGAAATGTAACTAGGATTTAGAGCTTTAAAAGTGATGACCCAAATGACAAATTGATAGCCCACCCTAAAAGAGGAAAAGAACACGGTGAGGAATGGTAAAATGGGTTTTCAAAAATAGAGACTGTGGGGATCATCTTGATTTAGCAAACAGTTTTATCTACCCCACCTTTCTTTAGTGTTCTACCCTGTCCCTATGGGAAATCTTTGTAATAAATAAACAGGAAAGCTAGGTAATGGAGGAGTTCTAATGAGATATTTTCATTAAAAAGTTTTTAATACACTGAAATGTTTCACTTTGACATTTCCTGAACAAACCTTAACCTTTTCATACTCTTTTAAGAATTGATCAACTTTGTAGAGCAAACAAGAAAATATATGTATATATTTTAAAACAGAATTAAATAACTTATAACGAAACATGACATTGACATTCAAAAGAGACATTGGCCACCTAAATTTGATTTTCTAAGCAACAGTGAAATAAACGGCATATTGTATGATCCATACCAAAATTTCTGTTTTGATCCAAGCCAGACCTTTTTTCCCTTTACTTCTGGCTTGGCTAACAAACCAGAAAACAATTTCCTTTTTCTCAGTTGACTTCTTTTATACTCAGTTTTAACCCTTCAAATATTTTCCATCTATGTCCACACATTTCCTAGGAAGTCTCTTCATGGCAGCGAGACTGAAGGGTGATATTTAAGTCACCATGCTAAAATCATACTGACAGTTCCGATCTGGATCTGAAATTTGTGGACTGCTGCACCTCAAAGGAGGTGGAGTTAAATATTTCAGTTCTGCCAGAGCTGCTAGTTGCAGCTTGGGAAGTATAACAGTGTGTCAATCTGACTCCTGAATCTGAATCTCTTACTTTTCTCTTACAAAAGCCACAAAGAAATCCAAAACATGCAATCACATTAATTCAAGGTCCTATAGCAGAAATTGTAGGAGAAAAAACATACAGCTAAAGAGAGATGGAGCATTAAAATAGACAGTGTACAGTCTAAAAATCAGAAAACAGAAAAGAGTATTCAAACTTGGGAGAAACTTTTCCCATCATAAGTAATGTATAGCCTTGACAAAGCATCAGTAAGCAGCCTATAGATCGATACCAAAACTCTTAAGCAGTATCAATAGGTTTGCAGACCTCATGGCTCCTCTCACATAGACCCATCAGAACAGTTCCCAATTCACTCCTGTCTAAAATCTGTGTATAGTCTAACATTTTGTGGGAGAATATGGACTCAGGTGCCCCAGTTTTAGCCCAAGGCCTGCTTTAATTTCACTGCTCGTGATGATACCATGAGATCAGGGGGGCTCATTTTTTTTTGGCCTGATGGGCTCTGTGCATGAGGCACGGATTGTGTGAGCTGAACCTGAGGAAGATGGAGATTACGCTGGCAGGCAAAAAAAAGCACTTTGAATAGTTTATGATCACTCTGCAGTAGCAGTTACATATTTTGAACAGCCACAAACAGTCTGTTCAGGCAGTGCTCTAGGAAAGGCCCTAAAACCTGTCATGGACAGAGTATGCTGAAGCAGAGCTCTCTGCCATCTCCATTTGGCTAGAAGCCTCCATTCCATTCTGGCACACATGATGTCCTGGCCTTGGGAGGCCAAGCTTTTTTTCACCTTCTGTTTGGATTAAGGACTGCAATGACCCTTTGGAGAGTCCAGTTGTTACAGCCCCCTGAAGCAATACGAACAACTAAACACATAACACTTGTCCTCTATTGTCTCCACTGGCTCCCCACAGAACTCAATTCAAAATCCATGGTCTTTATCCTCATGGTCTAGGATGAAGATATTGAAAACATCACAGAAAACATCAGGTTGCAGATGTTATTCTCTGCCATAGTGAAATCATATCATTAAGGGAATATTTCCCTGGTCAATTGATGGGAGTTTTCTTGGTGCACAGATATAGTAGCAAGTATTGATAGCATGATTTCTGAGGGTGATTCTTCCACAAATTACCCCAAGTCTTATGACTTTGCATTCTTAGTACCAGGTTTCTTTCTTTAACGGTGCTATTATTTAGCATAAATGTGAAGTTAAAGCTTGTATGTACCAAAAAAAAAAAAAAAAGAGAGAGGGAAAAAAGCAAAATAGTAAAATGAAAAACATATTTATGCTAAAGAAGCCTAAAGACCTCAAATCAGCTGGAAGACTATTGAAAGCACTCTTCTGTCTAAAGGAATTTATCATGCCTGAATAGTTACTTAGTAGTGCCAGTGTTTGCGCTCCTGGAAAGTGCCTAAGTCATGCAATAAGAACAGAAGCAAAAGACCAGCAGGTAAAAGATGCTTGGATATTAGACTGATGCTTGTAGAAGTGCTCAGATGCACATCTGAGTTTCCATGGAACCTCTGTTTGACTGGTAGCTCAGTGATGCAAGGAAAACACATTAGCTCAGTCCACTTTGACAGAGGCTTAAAGACCTGTGTTTTATCTGGCATTTGCTGTACATGAAGAGTGAAAACAGTTATTTATCATGACTCAGTTGGTAAGTTGGCAACCTGTTACGCCAATGTCTTATGATTTCCTAGGGAAGTCCACAGACAACTGCAACTTCACAAATTGATCTTTCTTGTAACTCATAGGGCTTGCTTAGGCCCAAAGCTACCTTTAGTATGAGATACATAGGGTGCTTTTCTCCCACTTCTTCAGTAACACGTCCTGTTTCTTTTCTAAAATTTAAAGAAATTCTGATTGTGAGTGAAATGAGATATACTTTTGCTTGAAGAAGTTTGCATTTCTGAGCAGTGTGAATCACCCCTTTGTTCTGTTCTTCTTTTACTGATTCTAGCTTTTATGGAATTATGTCAATCCAGTACCAGGTTCTGTCATCTGTTCGGCAAGTACATCAGGTGATTTTGTAAGAACACAATCTGATTGTTTTTGAGACATGGAACTATGGTAGATACAACTTAGTCTAATCTGCAGACCTTCCAAGCTTAGGATTTGGGGAATTGGTAGAAAACAATAAACCAACTCTGACTCCTTCCAGTGACAGCTCATTCTCTCTTTCTACTCCTGTATTATGAAATGTCTTTCTGGGGAGCTAAAAGAAATATATTCTGTAGGTAGGAATAGGTGTTCACAGCAATGCAGGGCACTGAGAAACTCTGAGAGAGATGGATCTTTGCATGGCAGGAAGGGAATATATCCTGACAGAATGGCCTCGAATAAAAATGACAAGTGAGGAAATGGTCTTCTTTCAGCATAGAGAAAAGTGATATCCCCAGAACAGGAATGACACAGTTAAGCAGATCCTTAAAGCTTGGATAATGCTGCAGAAAAAGATAGTCACTGATAGATGCCTGACTTTTTTCTTACAAACTCTGTCTTTCAACACAGGCACTTTTCAAACATGCTTTCCAGGAATGCTGGTGTGATCAGTGCAGTGGTTTTTCCCTGTGTGTGTGTTTTTTTTTTTTTTTTTTTTTTTTTGTGTGTGTGTTTTGTTTTGTTGTTGCCCTGAATACTTAAAAGAGCAAGTGAATTTCAATGCCTTTCAAAGGCTTTCGCATCATGAGAGACATACCTGCATGTTTGTGCAAACTGGAAGTAGATGAAATATCACATGCTTCATTGGAACAACTGCAAATAATCAAACCTGAAATGAAAACTGAATATTCTGAAAAGACCATTTTGATCAGCAGTTCTTGTTCAAAATAGCAGAAAAAATATCCCTACAATCCATTCTGAAGAACAAAGACACAGCAGAAATGTTAAGCTTTTCTGAGATATCCTTAGGTCTTTGCAACGTTTGAACTTAGCAAGGCAAAATTGTTAGGGAAAGGTACCATCTTTTATTTGAAAGACATGATAAAAAACAGGAAAAAAAATCAGAAACATGATTTTTTTTTTTTTCCCCCCAGTTTAGAAGCAGAACATTTCAAGCTAAGTTGTTTGTTTTGGATACAAAATCAGTCTAATAAAAGATCTGTTTCAGTTATTCTGATAAAACTTTGCTTTGCTGATATCCTTAGATCTTTGGAGCTACAACATTCCTACTACTTGTAAGGTATCACATTCTTTTGTCTTATTCAAAGAGCTACAAGGGACCATTATAGGTCATCTAGTCCATCTTCCTTGACTTCAGATCAGAATCAAATAAACCTATGTAATTCCTGAAACTTATTTATCTAATGTGTTCTTAAAGACCTCTAATGATGGAGACTGCATGACATCCTCAATCAATCTTTGTCTTACCTGAACCTTTCTTACGTTAATTTAAACCCATTACTTCCTTGTTCTATCTATCACAGCCATGGGGAGTAGTTTCGTCCCTTCTTCTTTCCCATAGCTTTTTATGCTCTTGAAGACTGTAGCTTTTCTCTCAGTTCTTTCTCTCTCTGTCTAGATTAAACCAACCCAGTTTTACAACTATCACATTGGTCGTTTTTTTTCTAGACTATTTCTGACTCTGACTTTTATGCATCCACAATTACTTTTGTTGCTATTCTATAGACTGTGCTTTTTCTGGATTCTCTTGATACCCCTAAGTACTTTTTACTCGCTAGTATGGAATATGGAGCATGATCCCAGAGAACACTGAACATAGAGACTGAATTTCACTCTTTTAGGAACAGGTGACCTTTCCTGCCTCATTAATACCCCTAAAGCACAGCAGCATGTTGGAACCCAAACTTGAGATGAATATACATGATTTTCTCTTTGGGAATTTTCTATCGATCCCAAGAGAAGGTACTTATAGCAGACTCCTGCAGGGTTCCATCAACCCTGAAGAAAAATAAAATAGCAGAAAATAAATATTTTGTAGTAGTAAGTAGAAATAAATAAGGAAGTGAAAATAAATATTTTGTAGTAGTAAGAATTTTAATTTTCATATGGGGATATGCAGGCTTTAAGCATTATGCAGGAAGTAGGAGGTTATTATTAAAATCAACCCTATTTATCAGATGGGAAAAGCACAGTACAAAGACATGATGATATGAAGCCCAAAGCTACTAGTAAGAAATAAACATAGGCCTAACTAGAAAAGAAGAATTCCTGATTTTCCGTTTTACTTTCTTTCTTTTTTTTTTTTTTTTTTTTTCCCTGCAGACTCTGGAATTGAATGTTTCTCTGACCTTAGGGGAAGACAATTTAGCTCAGATTCAGGTTAGAATCCACTGATGGAGTGGGGAAGAGAAGTCAGATGAACAAGGAGAGTGAATTTTCCTTTTGTGCCGCGTCTGAAGTAATGCAATCTATTCTGCCAGAGCTGTAACAGAGCAGTGCGATGGCATCTATCTTCCACGTAGTGCCTGGGTAATGCTTGTACCTCTTCACAGTCAACAGAAAGCTAGAAGGATAAGCTCAGATTAGCTTTCACTGGGTTTCATTGCAAAACAAGTGTGTAAAAAATGATTTTAAGTGACCTAGATGATGTCTTTTCATATCATTATTTAGCAATATCTGCCTCAGTAGATGAGGTAGCTGTTAGTACTGTAAGGATCCCTTAGGACAAACTCCTGTTGTAACACATTTTCTCTGCACCAAAGCCTACATAAATGTTAAATGAAGCCACTTTAAACAAATATAGGTAACAGAGGGAGAATAAGCCTGTTAACAGAATCAGCATTGCAGTCACTAACTCATAATATTTTATTTATTTATTATCTCATAATACCTATAACAAAAGTAACTAGATGCTATAAAATAATACTTACAGACATAGAAGTAGAAATGACTCACCATGTCCAACCCTTCATAAAAGCTCTACTGACTCACAGTATCCAACGAAAGAAAGAAAAGAAAGTATAGCCCCTTTCCAACCCCAGCAAATGTTTAGTTGAATGCCTAGCTGAGCACAGCAGCTGTAACACATGATGTTTTCCAAACACAGGCTCCAAAAGAGCCTTAGACCATCAAGCAGTACTCAGGATACGGACTTTTAAGCTGTAAGGGAGACAGAGGAAAGAAACATGCTTTCTTTGTTTCTCTTTTTATTTTTTTTTCCCAGATATGGCCTACTGTCAGTTGTTGGCTTGAACCAGTATAAGCAGACAATGGGAAGTGTGATGGAGAAGGTGGACAGAAGAGGAAAAAGTTTCTCAGCACACTGAACAGTAAATGTAGCACCAAAAAAGGGGGATCCAAAGCACTGCACTTTGTGCCACGTGAAAAACCAAAACAGCATCAAAGTAGAGAGCAGTCTTATATGTGCTGCATATTGAGCATAAAAGTATGGCAGGCAATTTTGAGAAGACTACTGGGTCAGATGCAGTCAAAAGAAGGCTGTGCATGTCATAATTAGAAGTGACAGGGGAATTTAAGAGGACCTCCTAGGCTAATATGGAGGTATACTGTCAGTGAAGGGCTCCTAACCAACAAACAAAACCTCCCACACAACCTTTCTCCATTATTCTCAGCAAGTCCCCTCATTTCCCTTCTCCTGGTACTTGTGGTCTACCTCACCCAAATTCAGCCTCAGCAATTTCTTTGTAAGTCAGAGCTTGAATAGATAGCAACAGAGTGCAAGGAGAGAACAATATGTACTAGTGAAAAGAAAACCAACACCTTCTTTTGAGCACCTCTCTCCTGTATGTCACTTTTTCTTTTTTTCTCTTTCTTTCCAAACTGAGACATGAAAACAGCATAATGCAGAGGCACTCAGATGGCACTGCCAACACAGTGCACAGGAAAACACGTTCCCTCCCAGGCTCTCTGATAATTTAGCTTTGTTTTAGTTTCAAACTAATGAACATTTATGCTGTAGCCAATCTTCAATTTATACCCATCTAATCCAAAGCACAATTATATGCTGAGTGGAAAATGCAGCTTTGACTGATAATAATAAGATTGGCACTGTGCGTGGCAGTTTTTCACACTTCTTTTTCATGACTGCAGCCATACCAGTTGGGCAATGATTTTGCCATACCTCCCCAAAAAGGTCAGGCTGGTAGACAGATGGAGAGGACTGGGAGAGACATAATATTGGAGGACATGTTCAGGTATACCCATCAATCTAGGAAAGGATGTGAGAGAGGCACTTTCTCAAAGAGATGTTGAAGAAGAAAGCAAGACATGCTTTTCACTGTGCATTTGCTAATCCACATTGTTGTCTTCACCCCTTCTCGGAGCAGAATTCTCTGGTTCACCCACCAATAAGTTAGAACTTTTCCACTGCAGACCTAAGCTAATGTTGGTAAGTGTTCTCAAAAGGCTGTTCTTCAACTTCTTTAAAGACAGAAGTAACGTCCATTCGAGTCTCTCTGGCAGACATTCCATTAGGAAAGGTGATCTTGTGCTTAATTTAGAAAGTCAAGACATATGAATTGTATTCTTGGCTTTGCCTCTGACTTGCTATGAGATTGCAAAGGCATTACTTAATCTCCCTCTGTCTTCATCAGTTAAATAAAGCGAATGATACCCAGTCTCCCAAGCAGAAGACTGTAGTCTGACCAACATCAAATGCAAGTGTGCTTTGAGATTGCAGAGTGAAAGGGGTTAAAAAGAATTGAAGAAGAAATAAGTTCCCTAGCTATCCTTTGGATTCCTCTTATAGTTTCAGCCTATACAGACATTTATTTCCTGTCTATGGCTTGTATAGACTTGCTGCTGCTAAGCAATGTACCAAAACAAATCCTGGTGAAGAAATCTGTTGAGCACGATGGGCCTCATTCTGGTTGGAAGGTGTCTATGAACAGATGGGTTATTCCTGTTTAGAATCTTCTTTCTCTTGGCTTAATACCATATTCTATTCCATTTTCACCTGCTTAGAGTGCTGGGAAGTCAGCCTGTCCTTTGTATTCCTTTATTTCTTTATTTTTTCAAGAATGGGAAAGAGTTCTTACCTGGCCTCTTTGGGGGGAATTTCATGCACAGTTGGTGGTGCCCAGAAGGGAGAAGCAGATGCTGCTGAGATATTCATGGTGTCCAAAATAGAAAGCAATTTATATGGACAATTAAGAAGAGCCACACGGGACTTTGGTGGTTCGAAGCTACAAGTCTGTAAGCAGGCAATTTCTAGGACTTCAAAAAAAAAAAATAAAAATTGAATTCACCTGAGGCTATGCGAGAGAAGAAAAGTTATATAGAGAGAACAATTCCCAAGTTCATTCAGCAGGGCATTAAGCTCTTGATTTGCAGTGAAAATGCAGCAAGGGGAGTCCTGTCATCAGCAGGATTTAGAGAACAGAGAATGCAGTCACCACAAAACAGGTATGAAATGTCACACAGAGTAAAGTCTGAGCAAGCCAAGGGTTTCTGGAAAATATTAAAAGAAGATCCCTAAAAGACTACCTGTCCTGACCCTTACCTGCCAGTTACACCTCTCCTCTTTTGATTCTCTGTGCCATAGCTCCTCAGCATGTTTTCTCTTCTCACTCATGATATTACACAGGAAAAAAGGCCTGATGAAGGATAGGAAGGTGGTAGAGGGGGTTATATGTTTGGCATTTATTTTCTTGTCATTATTTTTGCTCTTTTGGCATTGGCAAGACAGAGAATGTCAGCATTTTCTGTTGACCTGACATTTTTCCTAGAGTTAAGGGAGTTTCAGTGCAGGCACAAAGGAGTTAAATCAATTTGCTTCAGAACAGCCCTAAAAAATCAGTCAACTCTTTAAAGAAGTCTCTGGAGGGGTGGTGGCTGTAGCTGGAGGGATGTACAGGCTGAAGGCTCAGCAGCCGCCGTGACATTCGAAGGCATGAACATTTCACAGTGGGGACAGAAATTATGTGATTTCAGCCCTTCTCTAGTTGGCTACAGAACTTAGAGCAATGCCTGTGCTTGCCGTTTCCCCAGACATTGCTTTGGGCTGTCTTATTAGGTTCAGACTCCCTCTGAGAATACCCTGCCTCTCAGCAATACAGTGTGCCCGAGGACACTGCTCACTCACCTCTCTGTAGCCACAGAGTTGGCACAGGCTGTGCAGAAGCACTGAGAGATTGTGCATCGACTCACTTTTCCCTTACTTGCACATATGAAGTTGGGCCCACTCAAAAAATCCCTTTATGAACCTTCACCCTGCAGGATGGTATCAGATTCTCCTCCAGTTCTTCAGCGGCAGAATTGAACTGTTTCAGCTGAGTAGCTCCAAGGCTCCTGCTGCATGCAACATGGGATCGAGCAGCACATTTCTCTTCTGGTTGCTTGATTTAAGTCAGACAAAAATTCTGGAAACAGCTATTCTGAAGCAGCCAGGCTCACATAAGGCTAAACTATCATCTGAAGAGATGGAGTGGCAAGACTGGACATATTTCATACAAATTCCTTCCAAAATCTGTATTTTCCCTGCCTTTTTCATTCAGATTTCTATGGTGAAAGAGAGCATTATCCATCAAAGAATGAACTCTGTACTTTGTTTTAGAGTCTCTTATTTGTTTACCTTCATTCTTTCTCGAAGCCTGTATTCCCATCAGAAACCTATTCTGCATTTTCATGTCCCTTCCTTGGCTGTTTTGCTACTAGGCCTTGTCATTGCCTGAGCTACAGTGTTTTTTTTTTTTTTTTTTTTTTTCCCCCTTTTCATTCTTGTCAAAATAGTATGTGTCTCACTCAGCCTTTCTTCAGCACTGTTCCTGACAACACAGACAGACCTATGGTTAATGTAGATATCTGTGTTTTATGACATCTTTGGTTTCTTGCTGTATGATGTGCTTTGTCATTCTGAATAAGAGTTTAACTACTCACAGCTAGCACTGCGACTGGGGAAATGATGTGAGATGCAAGTCACACAGGGTTCAAGTCCTTGGTCTGGATCAAGAAGAACAGGGACCTGAACTTGTCTCTCTTACATAAAATGAGCATTTAGTTATTAGATATTTGGCAGCATGGCTCTATCCATTCCTAAGAAAACTTCCTAAGCAGAAGCTTCATTGAACTTTGTTCCAACAAAAACATCTGGTGTGTACAAACTCAAATCTTCCTATGGAACATAAAATAAAAAAATATATATATTTTTAAATATTTATTTTGCTGTGGAAAAATTCAGAATCAGCTCTATTACTAAGCAGGTCTTTGCAATGGGATGCCAAGAAACCCAGCAAGTCTTTTGGATATGTCTTGTGTTGCTGCTCTCTAGAAAAGGTACTAAAGAAGAAGAACTTATTCCCCAAGATAAAAGGCTAGCTTGGAAAATCAGAGTCCATGGGCATCATCAGAAGCCTAGTATATCTAAACCACAGATACACAGCCATGGCAGGCATGTGAGATGAATTATAGTGGTACCAGCCTGCTGCTACTCATCAGAACTTCTTAGCAGAAGAACGTCAAGCAGGAGACCCAGTGTCCTCTCTGTCTCATAGTTGTATTAGCCAGGACAGAGGCACAAAGATTACTCCTTGTTTCCCCATTTCAGAATTGCCAATACAAATGTGAAGGTCAAAGGAATGATGTGATGTTGGTGTAGAATGTCTCCACTCAGTGTGCATACAAGAAAGGCTCATTCAATAGACATAAAAAAAAAAAAAAGGACAGGCAAGTTATGAAAGTTTCTCCATTCTACAGGATGCCAGGAGCTGTCTTGGCTGCATTTTTTTTGAGTTCCAAGAATATGCAAGTGAACCATGTTCATGTCCTAATCTGGTGTAAAGATAAGACCCTAGAGATTCACCACTGATCCCACAAGCCAGAAATATCAGAAGAGAACCATGATGAACTCTGGGTAGGTCACTCATATGGACAACTTGGGGGACTGTGTCCTTGCTCCACCTGTCTACTCTTTGGGGTCTGAGTAACACAGGATGCTTCACAGCACTTGAGGAAAATAATATTTGAAAGTTTTGGAGACTTTGGTCTAGATACTTGACATGAATTTTGGATGAAGCAAAGAATAACTTGTGAATTTCATATTAATCCAATTCAGGTTTGCAGTGATTAAACTGCCAGAAATGTGGATATCCAGGAAATATAAAGAGTCCCACACTTGTGAGATTTCATGCACAAACCTCCGAGCAATCTGTTTGCAGTAGAAAAAGTAGAACAAAACAAGATTAACCTGCAGAGAATGGAGGAAGAAATCTAAGGAGGAAGGTCATTAAAGCAGAACAAAAACTGAGTGAAAAGATAGAAAGAATAAAAGAAGAGGAAAATAATACAAATAATTCAAAGGTAGTGGCAAAAATACAGAGGAGATTAATTACTTGCTGAAAAGACATAGAACAGAAGGTGACTTGGTCTAGTGGTAGGTGTCCCTGACCATGGCAGGTGGTTTGGAATTAGATGATCTTTAAGGTCCCTTCCCAACCCAACCAATTCTAAGATTTTATGATTCTATGACCATGTAGGTTACCAATTCCATCCTCCATTAACTACAGAAAAAAACAGAATAGATGTTATGCTGAGAAACATCCATAATGTCTACTACAACTCCCTTTCAATTTAAGTCAAAAAACCTCACCCTAACTACACAATATTTAATACAAAAATAAAATAATGCCACAGTGACTATACAATGTCTAACCCAGACACTGAGATGGATGAAAGGTCTTAGGAAGATCTTAGACTCATACAATTGTATGCAAGTGGATACACTCAGATAGTTCTTGGGAGTAGATCATGCTCCACACATCTATGGAGGGAGACATGATGAGCAACCAAACTGAACAGTCCTTGCTCTTCATCCCAGAGAAAAGTTCTTTCCTGATCCCACATCCAATCAATGCTTTTAATTCAAGATACATCAGTCAGGCAGTACCAGTAGGAGCACCAGCATAACCCACCTACTATCCTGTCTCTAGCTTTGGCCAATTTCTTGTTTGGCCAATTTAATGCTTCAAAGGAAGATCAATTTGTCCTCTCCCCACTCCTCATTCCTCCCACCCTTACATACACATTCAAGAGAATAAAGGACTAGGAAATGAGGGCACTTCCTTCTTTACCCCAATAGTGGTCAGTGGAAGCTCTGAAGCATGAAATTAATTAATTAAAGTATAAATGCAGTGTAATTCCTTCTATGAACTCAGCAAGCACCGCTTTTTAATTATTTAAGTACCTTGCCCTTGCTATCCTGTATGGAAGGCCAGAACTTCTTTCCTTTGAAGTTCAGAAACCTTCTCCTAATTTCCAAGCTAATTTATACTCATCTAATCTTTCAGCACTGCTTTTTTTTTTTTTTTTCTCTAGCTGAAACAATTCTGCATCCTGGTATTTACAAAGAGGGTATTCATGAAGAAAAACTGTATTCCTCATCTTTCTTTTGCTAGTCTTACCAAGCCTCCCACGCATACTTTTTAAAAGGTTTGCTACTTCCCCTGATCATTCTTACAACTCTTTATGTCGTTTTCCTTTTTTCTGATCAGAAGTGACCCAAATAGGCCACAGTATTTTAAGTGAGGCCTCCTCAGTTTTTCATATCATGGTACTACTAAAACACTTCCCTTTCTGAAAATACCCTTGCCAGATACATCACATAATTGCATTAATCCTTTTCAAGGCAATGTCATATTCTAACAAAAAGGAAAAGAAAATAAAGTGGGCAGATGCTGCACAGAAAAATGGAAGCATCCTGAGGAACAGCAGATGATTCAAGAAGGAAGGAAAAAATGTCCTTCAAACATAAAGACATGATCAGCTGTGTAGAAAAGGTAATTCAAAGGAATAATGGACAGTCAGAAAGCTCAGGCAAGGCACATCTGTACAAAGTCACAGTGCACTAGTGTGGTATGACCTCTCAGTTTCATACCAGCCTCTGACAGGTTTTCCTAAAGACAGCATTTTGGCAAAAGCAAGGCTGACAGTGTCACAGCTGTAAGGGGGGGGAGGAAGACTGAGGGCAAGGAAAGCAGAGGAGGTGAATCCATCTCTCATGTCCCGAAAGGACCCTTGAACTGGAGCTCACAGCTCGTCTCTCCAGGGTGCAGCACTTTCTGCCTTGCAGTTTAAGAAACAGCACTCCCTGAGCGTATGTGTGCTTGTGTACTGGGGTGTGTGTGCATTTGAGACATACAAAACCTATGGTGCCTTTCTTGAGTCCTAAAATTTTTAAAGATAGCATTGTTAATAAAAATATTTCACTGTCCCATAGACATGCAAATGTTGTCCTTTAACCTGTGAAAGAATATAATAGAGGATCTCAAAATACTTTAAGAATATTAATGAAATGTTACAATAATTCCCAAGCAGTGTGTGCTTATATATTTTTCTGTGCACTCCAAAAGGAGATGCAGTAAGTCCTGCACTAAGTTGCCTCACAGTTTTCCATAGTGAAACATGATTATGCCTTTTTTTAGTTATTATTTTGAAGAAAAACCTCAACACCGAAGTATTTTGTAAGAGCACTTTGAAACAGAAGACGAGGGGAGAGAAAGCTCTATGTTTTGCTGATATACCATAAAGCTGATGGGTTTTGCTCTGTCAAAAGATAAATAAATAAATAAAACCCAACAAATTTTTTCATCAGTGGTTTGTATAGCAGCACCTTTGTTTCTGCCAGTGCAAAAGGAAACTCAGCTCGCAGCAGACATGCGATATGTCAATTCATTTCCATTGTATTGGCAAGAAGCAACACACACAAGACAGATTTATCAAGCTATCTGATAGTCTAAGAGCCAAAAATTCTTCTTCCAGCTCCCTCCTCTCCTCTCTGCTTTCCTCCATACACATGCATGCACAAATAAAGGCGAATCTGCCACTTCTGCAAGCATAACATTGTAAACTTCTACAGTTTTATTGGGGGTGTTTATCATAAAGCATCCTTATCTGTTATCTGCTTATAGAGGAAGGTTTGGTATGTTATTTCTGAGTAATAGCCGAGAGCGAGTTAAATTGCATTAACCTTTAAAGCTGGCATTAATGGGTAACCGTGTCAGGAGACTATATTAGTCTACAATTTCCTTTCCCTATTCTTATTCTGGCTCTATGCTTGGAGTATTTTTTGCCACTAGTGTCAACCTTACATCACAGAGTTTGAGCTCTACACTCCATGCCTGTCCCCTGGAGAAGAAGCGCAGAACTGGCTTTTCCTCTATGCCAGCAGACAACAGGTTCTGTTCATCTTGCCCTTTTGCACAAACAGCAGGTTATTCGGTTTATTCTCCATGCCCATATTTTGCTCTTTGGTGTAGCAGTGCAGTACCTAAGAGACCAATCCTGTCTTACTGCTACAGAAGAGTGTTGGCAGTTTACTGAGAGTCAGAGAAAGTAGAACTGAAATTTTTATCTGTGGGGACTAAAACATATGAGCCATACTATGCTCTCTGTTACTCTGACAGGGGACACTCCTGCAAGGTATTACAAGTGTGCAAGAGCAATCTAGTAGCAGTGTTACATGAACAGAGACAGCTAGAGCTGCTCTAGATCTGTTATGGTGTAAACGGAACCTGGATGTGTCCCACCAGCTATCCCATACTCAAGTCTATGTATTAATTATACATGTAGAAGTCCTGTATTTAAGAACAATCAGAGTAATTTATCACTTTCAGAGAGCTGTAATTGCAAACACAACATAACCATTTGTCAGCTGTTTTAGATGGAAAGGAGTAGGCTGAGAGAAGGCAGCAGCCTCTATGAACACATTTGCATTGGGAAGTCTTCATTACAGATCTGGTTTGCAGACCCTCCTCCCCCTCATAGCTCTTTGAGACTTCTTCAGGAGCTGTTTATACAACAAATGCCTGCACCTGACTGCCCAAAGCTCTCCTGGGTTTTGTAAGGAGAGCGAGCAAGTCGACACTGTGAAAAGACAAAATCTCCACACAACCGAAGCCAGGTTTCTGAGAATATACTGCAGTGATCTTCAAAACTTTCACAAATTGGGAGCCATCAGATCAAAAGCCTAGCTTACAAAAGAGCTTTCTTTGACAAAGGGGAGGAAGTCCTGAGTGAATTTTAATACTTCTCAGAGAAATGCCTGGTAAGAGCAGACGTACATACTCCCTACAGACCTATATACGGGACAAGCTTTGGGAGATGCAGAAGGGGTGTATGTTTGTTGGCTACCATGGAGATGAGTGCAGTATAAGAGCCTAAATAGAAGAGAACATGTTTTGTTTTGAAGCCCTCTTACTGTAAAGGTGCATGTTAAATACAGAGCTGTTAGAGTTTCTTGCCAAAAGCTAACATTAATTGTTTAAGTTAACACTGCAATTGACATGCAACTAAAATAAATTCATTCTTTCTTTTCTGTGTTTCTCAAAGGGAACCCATTGCTTCCTGAGCTTCCCTGATAGCACACATGCTCTGCTGTCCTTTTAAACAGAGCAGCACAGCCTCTTCTCCATGGCTGATCAGCAAGGCTGGTGAACGCAGAATGGAGAGGAGCCCAGGCCTTTGGGTGCAACTAGCTTTGTTCTTTTCTCTTGAACCCTTTTTGTGACCAGGCTTGTGTTCACTGACATCTTTTTTGCCTTCTTCCAGAGAAGTCTGCCACAGTTCCAATGGGCGTGACCATGTTCCCTCCTTCAAGATGTAGGGATTTACTATCACAATTCAATTCAGCTTATAGTATCTGTAAGATGGGAGCTGCTATATTATTTGAGACTGGTCTGGGACTGTGAAGTTTTGTGCAGCTTCCTGGGTGGTGGAACATACCATCTACCCATCTGACCCATTTTGCCTAGAGCTATCAGTACATAGCCCCAAATGAGTCTCTCAAAAGACATTTCTATTTCAATTCAAACTACAAAGATTCACCCTATTAGCTCCAGAGGTGCCAGTTACAAGCCCCAGGGTGTCAGACAAAAATAGGAGCACAGGTACTTACACACAAGTAAACCTCTGTGGTAGGGGAACATCTCTGGGCCTGCAGCTCTATAGATGGTTTTGAGACAACGTGTTGCATTCAGAGTAGTAATAAGGATCTCTCTCCCCCTAAGGAAAATAAAGGAAAAAAAATTATGATCATTGGTAGAAATAGTGTTGATTTCTCTTAATGACAAATGAAATGAAAATTTGGGCAAGAATGATGGATGCTGCCAGTCAGAGTTCTTCTTGTTACAGCAGTCGATGTCTCTTTATGTACCCGTCTCATGAAAGTGTCAGAGATATTTAAAAAGAAAAAAAAAAAAGAAATATGCTAAAATTAAAATGGAGAAGAAAAAGTCATTTCACACATTTAATGGCATAATGAAGTCTTTTTAATGTAATTTTCTTTACTCTTCTGATTACATATTCACAAAGAGGATCTTCACTTCCATCTTTATTAGGCGCTGTGTTTGTCATCATTATGGGTTAAGTATTTTCATAAACATTTGATGAATATTAACCATTTAAAATAAAAAATAACAGTTTATTCTCACTGCAATGACTGCTGCACATGGAGATATTAATATTAGAGCAAGTCACATGAAATTACACACCCTGCAGCCCCATCCCTGCATGCAAGGAAGCAGTGCAGATGCTAGGAGATGAGAGACTCTCAACCTGCTGAACATGTAGAGGGGGTTGGAAAGCTGGATCCTAGCTAGACCCATAACCTGGGGTAACAGATCATTAAGACTACTGAATCTTCCTGTCAGGGACTTAGTTTTCCTAGGTCCTTTCTGTAGGTCACAAAATAACCAGCTTTTTCTTTGCTACTTTACCAACGTGACTGCAATCTTCCCTTCCCTGTGCTTTCAAAGAGCTTATGCAGCCCAGGCTTTAATATACCATCCTGGTTAGTTTATATGCTGTCTCTAGTTGGTGCAAATGCCCTAACAAACACATTTTTAAACATAATCTGTTCTCTACAGCAGGGGAATAGCTTCCTAAAACAAACAGTTCCAAAGCCAAGTGCCACAGAAAGAAGAGGAGGAATGAAAAAAGAAGGTCCACCAGAAAGAGGATGATTCAGACAAAATGTTTTAGGCCCACTAGAGCACTGGTTATAATTATATTTTATTTTGATCCCTTATTTTTGTTAAGAAAGGTTTATTTCTCAATGACGGAGTCATTTCCATGAAAGAAAACAATAATGTATTCTATTTAAATCCCCCCCCACCCCGTTTCTTTTGCACCTTTCCCCATTTTTCTCCCTCCAACAAAATAAAAACATCACGGATGACATCCTAATTTCAAGGAAATACATGAAAGCTCATTTCTGATGGAAGGCTATTGCAAGAAAAATACCCTACCTGCTTCTCATCACCGAGCATCCTTGCTCCTCTCCTCACCCAGAGGAAACAGGAGGCAGCTGATACCCCAGGGGCTTCACCACCTGTAAACCAGTGGGCACTGGCTCCCTGTTCCCGATTAATGTCCATGCCAGCACCAATTCACCCCAAGAGTAGGCGAGCCATGGAAAATGTTGTTTTTTTTTTTTTTTAAGGGCAATATGCAAAAGATGAGGGGAAAAGGACTATCTGCAAATCTTATAACACCCCTTCCCACCACCCCAAAGTGGAGAGAAATATTTTCAGTGCTATCAAATATTATTAGAAGGGCAGATATGCGAAGTAGCAGAGGGTTACTCTTTTTGTTGCCTTCCCGGCCTTAAACGGAGTCACTTGAGCTAAATCCTGTAGGTAAGGGACCCCAGAGTAGGCGTCTGAAGAGCCCAAGGGCCCAATTCAAAAAACCCTGCGTCAGCCCTGACTGGAGAGGGTTAACAGTAGAATTACTGATGGATGTTTAATTAGGATTTGAGAGATGAGGATTGTGCATTAGGCTTGGGTTTGTTCAGGGCTCATGTGTGCTCAAGCACAGAGGTAATTTCACATTGTACTTCGCGGTGTCCTTCGCGGCACTCAGCCAGCGCTCCTGACGGAGCCACGCTGGCAGCAGCTGGAGTAAAAGCTCCACCTGGAGACAGCAGGAGCCTGCTGGCTTCCCTGGCTGCTCACAGCAGAGGCTACCGGCGAGGATTTGCTGCAGGAGCAGGGGGCTCGGGAACGCTCAGCCCTGGAATTAGTGCTTCTCTTGCTCCCCTGCTACGGCCCAGACACTTCTCTTCCTTCCAGTGCTTAGAGCTGCTAATTCCCATCCCCACGGGAAGCCAGGCAGCACAGCGCGGCAATGTGAGTGATTGCAGGTCTGCAGCAGGGGCACAGAGGAGAGGAAAACCAAGGGGAAAAGGGAAACTTGAGCAAAAACACTGACCATGATGCCTCAGAGCTACCCAGCGGCTAAAGTTGAGGCTGGACCCCGCTCCTGGCATGCTGCAGCCCACTTGCTGCCAGCACGATGCTGTCTCCAAGCAGACGATCCCAATGTTCCCTGCAGCTGCAAGAGAGGCCTTTCTGGGAACATAAAATCAGATGTGATTGCTTTCCCTTTGGTTTGACGCTTGTTTTCCAACCCTTCTGCCTAATTTGCATCGTCTTAACTGACTGCTCTCCCAAGAAAGCTGCTAAGATCATTGGTAGAGAGGGATGATCAAGGAGGCAAGAAATAGCTCCTGGGAACCACTTACCCATTTTTGCATGGGTCAGGTTTTGAAATTGACATCCCGAGGAGAAGTTGGCATCATGGCATAAGGTCTCTATGCCAGGACTGATGCATGAACTGGCATTTGGCCTCAAGCTTCTGAGTGCTGAAAAGCAGATGTAGCCTCTTCTTTCTGGCTAGTGACTTAAGCACAGGGGGCATTCCCAATAACTGGAACTCCACTGTCCACATTGCCACCACAGCCCTTGATATGGTTTTGGCTCAGACCAGCCAGCAGCATCCCAGAAAACTCCTGGATACAGCCTATGATTTAGCATGAAACAGGGCCCCTTCCAGAGGGAAGGAGGGCATTGCTATATAGCAGCAGGACATTATGGGCTAAGCAGCCTCAATATCAATAAACTTTTCTCAGGTGTATCTCATTCCTTGGCACAGGTGCAGGATTTTTCAATGAAAGTCTGCTGAGGATCACCCACTCAAGAGAAGGGCAGTCCTCTACAGGAGCAGGCTTTCTGCAGCTGGGTTGAGCCCCATAAAGGTGTAAGACCTGCCCCTTGGCTTGGATAAGGCCTTTCAAACTGGGAGAGAATAAAAAAAAAAGTACAGTTTGGTTTAGTAGTAGAACAGAGACTCAAAGACACGGAGGAAAAAAGTCCTCTAAGCTGTTACAAAGCGGGTGCTGCAGAGCCTGGGTGGCAAGAGCAGAGGTGACAAGAGAAATGTTCAGTTCTGGCTTGCATAGTCCTGTCTGGAAAGCAAAGCTCAGTGTCTCTAAATAGTCTAAAGCCAGACTAGTTTGTTATTAGTGGAAACCAAGCCCTTGCGTGTTATTAGTCAGCAGATGGTATATAAATGTGATGTCAGGAACCAATCTAGCACGACCCACGGCAAGACGGGGGATGATTAAACAGGGAAATGAAACAGAGCTGAGGAATGTCACCAAAGAGCCAGCACAGAGGGACGCGGAGCCCCAGGAACACGGGGGCTTCAGGCTGCACAAAAAAGCTTTGCCAAGGAAAAAAGCAAGAAGCGAGTCTGTAAACAGAGCTGACCACAGGGGATAAAGATGAAATAGAAGCAGACTTTTTTACTGTCTCAATCAGGAAGAAAAAAGTGACAAGAACTGACTGAGACGCTGAAAAGTGAGTGATATGCTATTGCCAAGAATAATGCTCAAAACACTGTAACAGCTGATAGAGGTACTGAGCGATGCGAACCCAGACAGAATAAGACTTCAGAGACATCTCTCGGTTAAAGAAAAAACAACCAACAAACTAACCAAAAGCCTTCAGCAACAGAAAAGGGAGCAGATGTTAGTGCCGAGAGCACTAGGCTCCACAGGCAACTTTGGAGACTGCCGGCAGCGACTCCTGGTGAAAATGGCAGGTACAACTCTCCCCTGAAATACAAACACAGTGGAGGCTTTCCTTACACTAGCATGCCTACAGCAAGCCCTAACCTTTCTTTATTCTTAGCTAGGACAAAAGTTGTTCCTCAAGAACTAGCCCAGAAGGGCTAAGAAATCTCTCTCTCTTCCAGCCCCCTCACATTTGTGCAAGAGACAGAGTGTCTTCTCTACTTTCTCACTAATGTCCTTGTCATTTTGAGCAATGTTGTCCAGACTTGACCCAGCAGGTTTTGGGTTTGTTGTAAAAAGAAACCTGTATCAGAGTCCTTTCAGAGAGGTGACTTTCCATATCCAAGGAACTCAGGGCTCTTTCCTCATTCTTCATTTATCTGTCTGAGTTTGAGCCACCGCATTTCACTGCTTCATACAACCTAACAGTCGTGATGGGGACATCTTCTGGACAAGCCCCTTCAGGCAGATGGACAATAGGATGGGCCAGCTCTGTCCAACCTCTGTGATCATAGCTGCACCATGAAATGTGCCTATCAGTGCACAGAAGCACTTTTGGGAGAAGTGTGGCCATGCTGGCCCTGGCTAGCTAGCACTGCAGCACCCATACAGCTTGACAGCTTCCAGACACGGCTGGCTCAGCTCTGTCTTGGGCATCTCTTCAGGATTCAGCCAGCGTCATGCAAGTGCCTCTGCAGTAGAAGGGCCCCTGATCTGCATCCAGCAACCCAGCACCATGCTCCACACAGACCCAGAAGGAGGCTCCTCTGCTGGCAGTGGGTGTATTTTTATTTATTCCTTTATGCATATATACATTGTCATGTATAATTAATGCTTCTGCAGTGCTTTTTTTTCGGATGTTGTATGGGATTTTTATTTTTTCCCATCTCATCTTTTTTTCCCTCTCTCTTTTTAGCATATGCCATTTGCTTTATTATTTTCTCCTCACCACCACCCGTCTTCTCTTTCTGTACAGTTTTGACCACTCTCCCACCTCTCTGCCATATAGGTCAGTCCTCCTCTCTCTCTTTCCTTCTTCGTCTCCCTCCCTCCTTGCTCAGCGTAGGCCACCCCCTCCACCTCCCTCTCCGTCTCCTGTCAGCAACGCAGTTTATCGGCAGTTGCAGTCTCATCTATCAGTCCAATTCATCTTTCGCTGCAGCCTTTGGGGGAGAGCGAGAGGAAAAACCACAAGCTGCCTTCCTAAAGAAACCAGTGGCAGCCAGGGGCATTAATATGAGAAGCTTGGGAAGGTGTCGTTTTTCACTCAAGCTGACATTTAAGCTGTTTCATAAATATGAAATCAAACCAAGGGCCCAGATGGGCCTCCACCCCCTCCTCCTTTAACTAAGAGCGTCTGTGATACTCTCTTCACCAGCTTAAAGCAAGGGGATGACAGGAGCAAATCCTCTGGGGATGAAGGATGGAAGGAGTGACTCTTCTCGGTGATGGCACCTGGGATGTTTACACTCATCTCAGCACAGAGCCAACAACCTGTACAGGGGAGCCATCAGTCACTAGTGATAGTGGTAGTTTGTTCGAGATGGGATTTTGCTCCAAGTGCACAGGGCAACGGGGTGGATGTTCTCCCTTGTGCTCCTGCAGGAGAAGGTGTATCTTTTTTCCATCAGCAATTCTCTTAGCACCACGGCTCTGTTTCACATGCACATGGATCCTGATTTTGGGAGAGGAGGAGGTCTGAAACCACGTTCCTGGTTAGCTTTAGGAGTGTGGTCTGTTTATACCACCCCAGTCCCTATCCAGCCTGTGGTACCATCATGCTGTGTGATACCTAGAGCACAGCACGTCCCAGGGAATCATCAATTTCCAGAATAATTTACTGGACCAGCTAAGAGGGCTGTAACCTCACCTTCCTCTCCACTTCCACTAGGAACAATTCCTTTCATGGCTGGGCTGATGAAGAGGTGTCCTGGACACCTGTTAATGACCACAGGTCCCAAAAGCATGGTATGGAGTGTCTCTGAGCATGCTTGCAGCGTTTGAATCTGTTTTGATCTCCCCACTCTGATGTCCCTACAAATCCATACTGTGTGCAGAGGCAAGGGGAGAGGGCCACAGCCTGAGCAAAGAAGATGTGGATATGGCACCTTTTTATATGCTGCTAGTTATTACTGGCAGTGATATAGCTCCTTGGGATCCAGACATTAACTACTACTGCCCTGAAATTGCTCGCCAGTGTATATTGAATGCAATAGTGGACAGTGACCTCCCGAGGCACTGAGCTCTGCTTCTTGGTCTCACAAAGAGGCATTTACATCCTCATCCCTCAGCATGGTGTGCTCACAATACCTTACACTGACCCTACTGTAACCCCTGAAAGGCTGCATCTGGACTGTTCCAATGGACAGAAACCATGTAATTCCCAGTACAAATTTGTCTGGCTGGTTTTGTGAGAACAGTGAACTTAAATTTAAGCAGCTTTTCACCCTCCCTCATGTTTGACCTAATTATATGTTTACAGAATTAATGGTGTCCTCCCACTTTCTGTTTGACTAGAATGAACATGGCAGCCTTTTTTCCTCTAACACGATGGGCTCATCATTCCCCTGATTGTACCAGATTCCCATGTTGGCATTTGCTCCAGTTTTAATTCTTCTCTCTTGAAAATGATTGACAAGAATGATACCAATTGTTCCAAGTGATGTCTCTATTTCTACCGTGCAGCAACCACAGTACTCCCTTGTTTGTATTGTATGTCCCTCCCCTGGCACATCTAAAGATCTCATTTACCTCTTGCATGTCCATTTCAGGTTGTGAGCTCATGTTTGTGCTGTGATTGACTGGAACAAGCAAGTCTTGTCTCCTGTTTTCTTGTTTCAAATTGATAAGCTTTCAGTGTGTAGGTGAAACTCTCACACACAGTGCCCAAATCTGTGGCCTTGCTTTTCATACTGCTATTCTCCCTCACACTGACCCAATCCTCACAATACTCCATGTAACATTCTAGTGATTCTTGGCATCGATGATGCTGCCTGTTAAAGTTAACCCACTCCTAATTTTATGCCAAAGTCATCACTGAAAACATGGATCCCATTATCAAAATTTAAGAAGTTACCTAGCCACCTCCTTCCAGCACAGCCTTCTCCTCCCCCTCTTTCACCAGTTCCTCAGTCACCTCACAATTCTTGAACTAATGTTCATCTTCTCTCATTTAACTAATAATTTCCCAGGTGGCACCATACCAGATTCTAATGAAGCACAGATAGGGGAGATCTACTGCATTTCCCTTGTCTAGAACATCACTTACCTTATCAAAGACAGATATCAAGTTAGTCTGGCACAATCTCTTTTTGATAATGGTATGTTGCGCTATATCCCATTTTCTATTCCATGTCTTCAATTATTCTTTCTGACATAATTTGCTCTGAATCTATCTATGCCCTTGAGGCCAAAATAACAAGCCCACAGCTGCCTAGTTCACTCTCCCTCCCTTTTTTAAATTTGGGTACTACATTTCCTGTTACCCAGGCAGAGGAAGAATCCCAATGATTGGATAGATTTATGAAAAAACAAACAAACAAACATCTACCAGACCTGTGATTTCATGGGACAGCTGGGTATGGTGATTTCCCAGCCTCCCTGGTTTGAACACTATAAGCTTTCTGAATTGTTTCCATCTTGCATGCAATTTTTTGCCCTTTCAGTACATTTATTCCCATTAGTCCACCTGACTTTGCCCCACACTCTATACTACTGCTCTTAGGGGCAAAGTATTCCTCTACTTCAGAGCTGTGCAAACTTTTCTCTCTCTATATAGAGGCTCCACCACTTCTTTTTTTATTTATAGTGCTA
Source organism: Anas platyrhynchos (assembly GCF_047663525.1). Lineage (NCBI taxonomy): Eukaryota > Metazoa > Chordata > Aves > Anseriformes > Anatidae > Anas > Anas platyrhynchos. The sequence continues at coordinate 85,815,835 of NC_092587.1, read as the reverse complement.
AGGATCCTTCTGCTGTTTCATTTCCTTTGCAGGGACTAACTCAGTTTGACTTCTGGCAATTCACACTTCATTCCTGCACTTCCTGACCTCCCAAGACATACCTTTCTTTGTTGCTTAATCCCCTTTCCAAGGCTGCCTTGATGTGCAGGTGGACTAGGCAGTTATCAAGAGCAGCAGGCTGCTGGGGGGTAATAAAAGGGCCACAGACCTATTGCTTGTTTGGCCTATGCCAAGCACTGCAGAGTTAGCCCTGCTGTGATTACCAACACAGACAGGGTCAGGGTGGCAGCTACCACTGCAGGAATATGCCCTCCAAGCAACAGTAGCTGCTGGTCCTATCCTCTGCTCCTCTGGATGGCAGTCCGAGAAGTAAGGTAGGCTTTTCTCTCACATCCCCCTGCTAGCCCCATGTCTCTGCTTCCTGTCCCCAAGCCAGGAATCTCCCTTTCATAAATGCTACAACAAACAGGATCCCAAGAGACACAGAGGGGTGACTGCTTTGGGGTCAGATCAGAAAAAAATACGCTATTGTAGCCCCTCTGGAGGTGGGGCCAGGAGAAAAATAGAGGTGGATCTGTATTTTGAGAAGACAGTTGTTGCAAGAGTACCACATGGTGGAAGAAGAGTGAAAGACTCTTTTCTGTATATTGGAGAGACAGGGATTTGATGGATGGACCACTTGGTGGGTAAGGAACTGGCTGGATGGTCATGCTCAAAGTGTTGCAGTCAATGGCTCGATGTCCAAAGTGGAGATCAGTAATGGGTGGTGTTCTTCAGGGGTAAGTATTTGGACCAACACTGTTTAACATCTTTGTTGGTGACATTGACAGTGGGACTGAGCGCACCCTCAGCAGGTCTACTGTGACACCAAGCTGGGTGGTGCAGTCAGCATGCTGGAGGGAAGGGATGACATTCAGAGGGACCTGGCCTGGGTTGAGAGGTCAGTCTGTGTGAACCTCATGAAGTTCAACATGCCAAGTGCAAGGTCCTGCACATGGGCTGGGGCAATCCCAAATACAATACAGGCTGGGCAGAGAATGGATCGAGAGCAGCCCTGAGGAGAAAGACCTGGGGGTGTTGGTGGGTGAGAAGCTCAGTATGAGTCAGCAATGTGCGCTTGCAGCCCAGAAAGCCAACGGTATTCTGGGCTGCATCAAGAGAAGTGTGGCCAGTAGACTGAGGGAGGTGATTCTCCCCCTCTGCTCTGCTCTTGTGAAACCCACTTGGAGTGCTGTGTTTAGTTCCAGGACTGGAACTGGATGGGCTTTGAGGTCCCTTCCAACCCAAACCAGTCTGTGATTCTTTGACTCCTTTCCCTGAAACCTCCTGTAACCCCTTTGCGATCTCCCAGCTCATCCTCTCTCCTCCCATCTGCTCTGCACTACCACCAGAAATTACTTTTTTGGTCTTTATCTACAGGGATGGCAACATACAGAAATCTATTAATATTGTAGAGAATATGCTGCTTCCACCCTCCGCTGTTCCTTCTAGGCTCTCTGTTTATGGTCAAGATGTTTTAAAATTAACCTTTTAAAATAAGTTGGTCATTCATTTCCTCCAAGCTTGCTCCCTTTTCCTGGGATGCAAATTCCAAATATTTTTGCACTACCCAGTTATGTGTATTCCCCCTGTCCTCTTTAACAGTCTCTGAGCTCCCAATCCAGCTGACTTACTGATTTCTTTGCTCACACAAAGTTTGCCCTTTGGAAATAGAAAGAAACTCTCAGTTATGATTCATTCTTATTTATCCAGCCACTCAATTTGAACTGAACTGAACCATTTAGCTGTAGGACTTGAATGGACCTCGAGAGCTCACGTCGCCCATCTCTGCCTCAAGCGATGATCAGCTGTCCAGACCTCCATCACTCTTGACAGGCATGTATTTAACCTGCTCTTGTAAACCTCCACTGGCAAAGACTCCATAACCTCCCCAAGCAATCCGTTCTTTATATTACTCTCCTCATCCTCCAGAAGTGTTCCCTAATGTCTCATCTGAATCTTTTTTCCTGCAATTTAAGACTATTATTGCTTGTCCTCTCTACCATGGACACACAAAAATGGTTATTGTCTTCATGGCAGCTTCCTCCTTCCTCATAAAACCTTTTGCTCCTCTCTTCACAGACTAAGCAGCTCCCAGTTTATTCAATCTTCCCTCATGCGTAGTGGTTTCTACATCTCTGAGCATTCCTGTTTTTCTCTTCTGGACTAAATTCAGGAGACCCATACCTTTCTTAAAACACAGTGGCCACAACTTGATGCAGTTGATGCTGAATTAGAAAAGAATTACTTCACACATCTTACATGTGATGCTCCTATTTATACATCCCAGCGTGATGTTTGCTTTCTTCACAACAGTTGACTTATTATTATTGACTCAGGCAGTCTGTGATCCACTGTAACCCTCTATATTCTTCTCAGCAGAACTACACTTGGCCACTCCTGTCTTGTGCTGCTACTATTGATTGTTCCTCAGTTCAGCACCTTGTATTCACAATCACAGAACTCATCTTCATTGATTTGTCTCCCATTTTTTTTGCAGATTATTTCTCCAGTCTCTCTAGATCATTTTGAATTTGAATCATGTTCCCTGTAGCATGTGCATGCATATTCAGTGAGCTATTCTAACATTTACTAAGGGCATGCATTATTCCATAACCTATGTTATCAGTGACCATGGTATCCAACTTGATGGATCCTTCTAGTCAGCCAGTGAATTGCTGATAACTGTTTTACAAGTATGGTTTTCCAAATAGTTTTGAATCCATAACATAGTAATTCTATACAGGCTGCATTTCTCTAGCTTGCTAATGGAAGTCTCACGTGAGGCAGTGTCAAAACCTAACAAGTCAAGGTGCTCTGTCGTTATCTACAAGGCTTGTTACCTGTCAGAGCAGGAAATCAGGTTGGCTTTATACAATTTGTTCCTGACAAAATCAAATTGTCTGTTATTTACCATGTTGCTATCCAACTCATGATCAATCTATTGTTAGGTCCCACATAAAGCTCTCCTGTAAAATTCGCTCTGCTAACTGAAATCAACGCTAGAGTAGCAGCACCTCTGATGGGTCTCAGTGATTATTTGGTGATGAAGTCTTTTAGCTATCACATTCAAGAATAACCAGACCCTACTTTTATTAATAGCACTTATTTTACAATCTAAATTTCAGAAAATACAGTCTTCTAAACTGACACAATTCCTAGGGATTTTTCTCTCCCTCTCATACATGTTAAAGCAATTTACGGTATCATGGACTAGAGTAGACACCCAAGTGTAATAAAGACAGCATTCTTCCAGTTCCTCCCCAAAGTGATTTTACTCACAAACCAATTCCATTTTAGCTTTGCTGCTACTTATTTGCCCATCACGCCCCTAATGTCCCAACTAACTTCATCTTTATTTCTGTCTTGCCTGAAAAGCATACACCCTTCAATACCTATATTCCAGTCTTAACTGCTACTCTGTTTCTTATGTTTCTATAATACCCAGTTAATAACAAACAGGTATTTTACTCCAATTTTCACATTCCTTGGACTAATGTTAATGCACCTTGGCTGTTTCAGCATAATCTTGCCCGATTTCCTAGCTAAATTATGTACAAACATTTCCTGAAGAGTATCACTAATTTCACCACTGTTCCAGCCAGTATTTGTATTCTCATTTTCCTGGCGTTTTTCCCCCTTTTGTTACACATGCATCTATAGCTATATACTATTTTACTCCGTCTTGCTTTTTCTGTTTATTAAATAAACAAACAAACGTAGGAACAAATATTATGCAAGTCTACCCCAAACTACTGCTCAATTTCCTAGACCAAGACCTGACTATTAATTGTGCTACATCAGTGCCAGAAAGGAGCCTCTCAGTTACACAGGAGTCTCTCCCTGGAGGATGTGCGACACTTTTGGGAATGCCTCTCAGTGGTGAGGCTGTCTGAAAATCTTCCCAGTAATATCAGTCCTGGGACAGCCTTTCTTACTGTCTCTGTGCATGCAAGAAATTCCACTCAACTTCACCTGAGCACTCTCCCCAGAAGCACAGATGTTTTTGACCTTCTCTGGTGGGATTCTGGAAGTAATACTTGTTCTTCCATGAAGCACAACTGCTGGATTTTTTCACAGTTCTGTTCTCATTTTCTTTTCTTTTTATTTATTTATTTTTTTTTCGGGTGTAGGTCTTTCTGTTTTATCTCACTTTCCTTTTTTTTTTTTTTCCCTATGGATTATTATTATTATTTAATTTCCCCTACTCCATCTTCTGCCTCTTTCTCCATTGCAGTCTCCAGTGCAGCATGTCTGTTGTCAACTCTATTTCTCCTCCATCAGCCAGTCTCTTTCTCTGCACATATCCTCACCTAGCCTACGCTCAAGGTCATTCCATTCAGTTAAGATCATGAATCTGGAATACGTAGAACCACATCTAACCATTGTGGAGAAATCTGTACTGAACAGGAGCGAAGCCCCGGGAAACTGGTCTGGAGAGAAGTCTGCAATAACACGGAAAGGAAAGTCATCCAAAGGGCTTCTCTGAAAGCTCAGACATTTAGGACATCAAGAAGTTTTAAGAGCAATTATAAATACTTTTGAGGAAAAATTAAAGAACTTTTCTCTCAAAATGCCTAGCCTCACAGATCATTAGAAGAATATATTATTACAAGACACAAGATCTCTTGAAATGTAGTTCAGTAAGGAAACCATGTTATATTCCTACAGCACCTGGAACATGACATCTACAATTAAAAAGAGAGAGAGGGGAGAATAACAGAGGGAGATAGGGCCCCAGAGACACGCTGTTAAAAAAATTATATTTAGAAACTCCAAATCTCCAAGGAACAACAGGCACAGAAGTCAATTATACTACCTCAAAGGGAGATTTTCAAATATTGTACCTAGTGGGAAATCACATAGACCTGACTCCCTATGTGCTTGCAGCTCCCGTGATCCCATTTCACAAGGCAATTGTAAATCTCTACCAGTCTGGGTTGGCATCTCTTTCAGGTAAGGAGGAAGCATAACTAACAGCTGTGTACACATCTAACAGAGTGATTTAATAGATCCAAACGAAATTTGGAATCTCTACGCCAAAGAAAATTCTGCAATTTCAAATTTACTTTTGTTCCCCCCCAAAAAAAAAGAAAACAAAAGGAAAAAAATGCAGAAAGAAACTCTTCCTTTTAGGTTAATCAGAACATTTTGTCTGTATTTTAACTTTAATATTACATTACGTTGTAGTTTCAAAGAGAAAATAGGAATCTAAGCAAGAAGTCATAAAAAAGCCTAAATGAAACATTTCAACCTCTGGAAGTGTTGATGTGTTTTCTGAGTGAAATTTCATCAAATGGGGCACATTTCTTCAGGCCCTGAAGCTTTCATAAAAATCAGCCTTTACAAATGGAAAATTGTTATACTCTGAGAGGGGAAAAAAAAAAAAAAAAAAAAAAGGAAAAACCTACCACAAGTACCTCTCCTATTGCTTTTCTAACCTTCAGCATTGGAAGTACAATCACTGTTGTTTGTGTCACTAAACAGCCTTCTAGTTGTGAACAGCAACAATCTCAGCAGTTCCTCTGGCCAGACACTTGAGAAAGCATGCTCAAATTCATGTGGTTTCACACTTGTGACCTACAGACCACTGCAGGTTCACTGCCTCTCTTCAAGAGCCTGTGTAAGATACCAATAAAACAGCGTCTTTTGCTAGGTTTGAACTTGCTAGATAAGGTGAAATTTCTGCAGGAAATATTTGGTTGTTTCTGATTTTGAAAAGCATGGCTGTCCCCAGCACTCCACTGTATCACAGGGCAGCAGAGGATCAAGACTCACAGAACTGAGCCTTGCTCTGCCTCAGAAGCAGAAAAAAATGGACTGGCCAGCCAAAGAGCACCAGGGAAGATTTTCTCTGAGGAACAGAAGAGCCTTCCGAAGTAGGGAGTTGACAGCTCTGGGTGCCTTTGAAAACCACTCACTTCCCTCTGTCTCCAGAGTGAGCACAGTTCTGAGGTTATTCCTCTCTTTGACTTCTTCAGTTAATCTCCACTGTGTCTGAAGTTATTCTTCTCCTGTATTTCTGAAATTACTCATCCTTCTCTGTTGCGCAGTTACTCTTGCCTGCGCTTCTCTGGTGATAAATGCATTAACAAATGCAGCTCTCTGCCTATCAAACGTGTAAATCAGGGAAGCTGCAAATTCAGAAGACCAAACTCCACAAATCCTGGCTACTGATAACCAGCAGATGAAGGACTTTGAAATACAGCAGTTGTATTATGTTGTTGTAACCTCGGCGAAACATTTGGACTGTTGATACATCAGATCTACTTTCCCTGCTCAATAAATCACGCACAACATAGCAAAAGTTCTTCAGGGATATAAGCCACTGTTCACTGAGACCTTCCTTGCTTAATTTGGTGTCAGTGAAGTCATACCCCTCATGTTCAGAGAGAAGCATTTTGTTTCAGGTCAAGTGGTGGTCTAGTAACAGCAAAGGGTGAGTAGGACAAAAAAAAAAAATAATTATCTAGCAGCTAATGAGCATCAGAGAATCACTCCAACTTGCACTTAGTTGATCATGTTGGAGTAGTAGAAGGATTATTTATGGTATGGACAGTGGGATTTGCTTGAGTAAATATGAGGACCTGCGGTGCAGAAATTTGCATCTGAAGAAGCCATCCTAAGCATCACTTGTAAGTCAGCAAAGCTCTAATCAATATAACTAATGCTGTTTAGGGTGCAGTTCATCTTCTCCTAAAATAAACACCTATATTTTATCTCCTAAAGTCCTGTCTTCAGTATCCATTAACAATAATGGAATCCAGATATCTAGCAGGGGTTTATCTGGGACATAGACACCTAATCTGTACATACCCATTGCTAAGTGAGACAAGTCCGTCCCTTCTTTGCTTTCTGAGCTATAAATGGGGCCCCACTAGGCCGGTAAGGAATAGGCTTGCATTATCCGTGAGCAATCTGGGGACTTCGCTTCCACATCCTCTTGTAGCTAATGGTCTGTTCCATTAATTCTTAAGGTTAAAGTGACCCTTGTAAAGCTAAATCAGTGCATTTCTCAAATAGCAGACAGCAAGTATACTTATGCACACATTTAGATATTTGTGAAAGAAATTAACCCTACCTCTCCAACTCATTTCCCACTTTCCTTTCAGTGCCAAGATAATTTACTTAAATAGAGTTCCCAACCTTTCTAACAAGCAAAAAACAACATGAAAAGGTGGAAAAATCCAATTGGCTGGCTCCGTTCCTGCTCGTGGAATAAAATGAATAATTATTTCCTTATTAAAACAAAAATTAAATATTTTCTAAGCTTTCATCCTTTTTCATCTTCATTATACCACCTCTTAAAATAAAATGAAAAGAAGAAACATGAAACTTAATAAAAATAAACCAAAATTGATGCAAACAGAATAATTGGCAAGGCGTGAAAATACCGCTCGTATCCTGGAGACAGACTGCGTTGTCGGTCGTTTCTTAATTTTCACTCTATTAAGGTAATTTCCTGTGACTATGGCTTTTTTTCCCCAGCAGCCATTCTCACGCACTGTCATTCCTGCCTTCTTTGCATGCTGTGTGTGTATGGTTTTTTTTTCTTCTTCTTCTTGCCTTCCTGATCAGGAAAGAAAAATACATGTGTGAAGTCCATTTTCCAGAGGTCCAGAGGCAGACAATGAGTCCAAATGCATGGAAGGGAGCAGCAGAAATAAATTTCAAACGGTGACGTCCACATCAGTGTAACATTTGCTCAACAACAACTTTATTGGCTATCTCCTATGAGAGACTGTACACTAAAAACCTTGAAATTTCACCCAGTAAAGTGTTTGTATCACCACTGCACCCTAGCTCAGACCCAGATCTGGTTCTGAACTTATGTCTGACTCATAGCAATTTGTAGCCAGGCTAGACCTGCAAGAATACAAAGAATACAAGAGCTTCTGGGGCCAGATGTAGATTTTCTTCACTGCTTAATTTTTTTGCTTGCTAGTGACACTTCTCCCATGAACCTCAAGGAGCTGGAGATTTTGGTAAAATCTGTCACGGTTTTTAGATGTACCCACCCTAATTTATAGGCATCCTGAGGAAGTTTAAAACTAAACTGAGATTTTGTAGAGAGCTGTCCTAGCTGGAAATTAAAAGCACTTTTTCAAATATGCCAGGGGTGACAGAAGTCCATATTAAACTGATTTCAGAACCACAATGAAATTTTTATATGAAATAAGACTAAAAACTGTCTCTAAAACTCTGATGACTCAACCCAAAATCATTTTAGAAAGTTTTCGAAGTCTGGAAGGGAATAATGTCTTTGACACCTCCACTTTCTTCGTTGTTTTTCTCCTTGCTTTCAACCAGAACCGAATATGAAAGAATTATCTGGAGGCAGGAATTATCAGATGTTTTCAAACTAAAATTTTCTGCCTGTGATCAGAACCTGGAATAGTAGAGCTGGCAAAGCAGTCTTCCATCACTGTCTCTCAGTCTTGAATACTTGCTATTCTGCATGCATGAGTTCATAACGACTTTGGAAACCCAAATTAATTTTTTATTATTATCATCCTGATGCTTTGTGAGTGTTTTCCAGAAGCATATTGGGAATCAGTTTCCAAGGAAGTTTGTATATACTTATTTTCTTACAATATTTGTCTTGTGTTTGCATTCACCTGTTCACAGAGAGAACTGATTCACACTCTCTTATTTGTGGCATAAATCTTTGGTGATCAAGTAAAAGATGCTGTCTTTCTTTACTAGCTTTGGTCATCAGCAGTTTCGCAGCCTTTGAGCCTCGTATCAGTGATAGCAACCGCAGAAGTTCTTTTGAATGATTAGCAAATATAAAAAAAGACAGACTGGTATTACTGCATTTGCTTTTTGTTTTAAATGCTTTTGACTATAATAGACAGTTGCCTTATTATCTGCTGTGTGTCATTAGGAACAGGGTGGTGGCCCAAAATGAGGGGACAAGAAGGATCTGGGTTTCACTAGCAGCTCTTGCCACAGGGATGAGATCCAACCTTGCAGAAGGTACTTCAGCTCTCTGCCTCCTTTTTGTCCTGTGCAGCAGTCCTAAGTGAAAGCTCACTGGCTTTCTGTGATGTTTTCAGTCTCATGGGTCAAAAATAGTAGCTAAAGAGTATGTGTCTGTTTGCAGTATTGCCAGATTTTCTCTGTTCTTGATACTCTAATCACTTCCACCACTAAGGATTATACACAAACGAGAGATTAATACCATGGGTACGTCTACAACATACAGCAATGCAGACCTACAATGCAGCCTGTAATGAATTGCTTTATCTTACCAAAGCAAGTCTACCAATGATGACAAGTGGAATAAATGAACCGGTGAGGAGAGCTTCTTTCTATTACCCAAGGCTTAGAGGTAGCACAGAGGTCTTTTGCTCTACCACATTATAGTATATCACTTACACATAGCTGTTCCTCTAGCTCCCTACTCACCCTGGGATGTTTCATCTCTTTACCAATTTTTATCAATAATCAAGTAAAGCCTGCAGGGGAACCAGTAAGGCTTCTGTAGGAGGACCTACATCAGCATCTTAATGAAACCAAACGCTGACAGCCTCGGACTGCAGGCCATGTGGTGAATTCCACTAGACACTGGGAAAGAAATCCCAACCCATCTCTGCAGTTTAACAAGGAACAAGTAGTTGCTTGCAAGTGAGACTTGTGCTGTCATCAGCTGGCAGGCCTCCACTGCCTACTGTCCTCTCTATCAAAAAATCACATGGATTTGCAATTACTTCTGGAATCACAGGTCCAAAACTTCATAACTGACCCTTCAGCTGGTGAATAATGCAGCTCCCTGCATCCCACTGCATGTACTTTGCATCTACCAGATACTGATGATAGGCACAACAATTGTAAACAGTTTAAGACACAACTGTCTGAGAACACTTGATACTGATCTTATGGGGCTACTAATGCTCCCAACACTTCACCTGGTGACTTGCTTGCCCAGAAGCAAGATAAGTGAAGGAAGTGAAGGAAGACTGGATTTATCACCTCTCAGAGCAGATCCAGGGCTTGAGACTATTTGGCTACAGAGTACACATGTTCTAACCCACCAGATGAAGCTGTTACCAAACTCCCTCCATAGAATATACTTTAAGTGTCTATACGCATCCCTCCTCCTTCCCCACCTCACCTGCTGGAGGGGCAGAATCAACCTCTTTTAATGGTTTAACAGCAGATCATCCATACCAAAGACCAAACCACACCACTAACCAGAAACAGCCACAGGACAAGAGATGAAAAGAGACTGAGAGTACTGTTCAAGTGGTAAGACCCAAATTAAGCTTAGTGTTAAGTTAGGAGATACTTAGATGGTCCTTAGATACACACCCTGCCTCATGTAAATAATTTCTCATTTATGGAAAAATAAATGCCCGTTGGCTCACTTAGTTGCCCATTTATCTCCATGGACAACTAATAAAAACCTTTTACTAATGTTAGTGTGTTGTATGTCCATAAATTTCTGCAAATATATTGTCCATACTTTGCAGATATGTTGTGTATTTTTCATTTTATGAAAAATAAAACTCTCCATTTCTGTCCAGTATTTCACATTCACTCTATTTGTTTTTCAGTCTGCTTTATTCCCAACTGCCTTTTCACCTCTTTTTTTTTTTTTTTTTTTCTTATCCAATAGCTGTTTTCTCTTTCTCACCAGTCTCTCTGCTGATCTCATTCCTAAAGGGAGCACAGACTGGGAAACATCTGAATTAAAACGTGTGCACATCCGATTCATGTGAGAGCTTGATATGAGGCATGAGAAGTTTGCCACATCCCTAGCGATTAGCTTTTTGACTGCCATCTTTCTAGCAGCAGGATTTTCTTCAAGGGGAAATACATGGCACAATCAGCTCTGTTAAGGGAAAATAAATGAATTTGGGATTGATAAAAAACCCACACAATCAAGTTCTGAAAGAGTGAAGGAAGATGTGTTTTTAGTATCCGTCCTAACTCAAATTACTTTTCAACACTGAAAGCAAAACATATCCCATTTACAAAATGCAGAAAAATAATACCAGAATGTGACATATCCTGGACAACCAATATCTGAAGGCAAGAATATCGAACTAGTGTAAATTCAAAAGGATTGTCTGATTTCATGCAAACAGTTAATTACCTGTGTCAGAGAGCAGACCAAACAGCACAGAAACAGTCTACTTATTGAAATTAACTGAAGTGGAAAGAAAACAAAGAGAAAGAAAGAGAGAAAAGACTATTATTATTAAATTCCCGATAATGAATGGAATGTTGTAAATTGGAGATAAAGAACCATATTCTGACCAGAGTTACACCAATGTGTGACAGAGGACAGAGCTGGGCCAACTGATGCCACAGAGACTTTTGCCGATCCCTGTAAGGTGGGGTTGCTGCTGTCACCTTCTTTACTTTTTGTTCCCCCCCTCTCTTGCCCTTCCCTAAGGCAAAATCCCTGAAAAAGCCGTACACTATCAAGGTATTTTGCCACTACACAAGCAAAATGGGAAGCTTTCAAATGCTCTTGTGGAATCTGTCCCACATCCAGCTAGCATATTTCAACAGTCAGGTGGATTTAATATCCTACTTTAAGCAAACTCATGAAAATATAACAGCCTCTCCATTTTGTCTTTTTTTTTTTTTTTTTTTTTTTGTCTTCTTTTTGCAGCTCCATGAGAGGCTGGAACCTCTCCAGACTCCAGGAGAGTCTGCAATCTTTCCTCCTACATCTGTCAGTGAAGCCCTATCTCAGACTAAAGGTGGGCAAGAGACAATAAGCTTACACCGTTTGGACTCTTTAAATACCCATCTGTCTATATGCAAGGTTCTCAAGAGTCCAGCATCCAGTGAGTAGACCAGTAAGGGATCAGTCTTTCCAAAGGACTCAGGCCCTGTTAGGCTCTGGCAGGAGGCAGACAGAGTTCTGCATGCTCCCACACCTCAGTGCTTGAGAGCTGCAAGTGTTGAGGGCTTCCGGGGATGGTGCTTATCTGAACTACTTGGATAAGCAAAGAAAGCTCATGCTGACCAGCAGTCATGTGTCTTTCTTTAGCCAAAAATACCATAAAACCAGATTGGATTGTTTGGTTTTGTTCTCCAGATCCCACACTCAAAATACTGACAGCTCAGTGATGCAGCTGCTGCTGAATTTGGGCTCAATTTAAGTCATTTTGATGTGCAAGTACTTGATCATGCTTGAAAAAATCAAACCTTTATATCTTCTAAAAGGTCTAACTTTGGGTGACAGTAAGAACTGCCAGCACAAAAACAAACAGTCCAGATGAAAATTTGGTCCTTTGTTTAAGAACTTTTTCACAGACGTACAGAAAAGTCCAGCAATGATCGGAAGGTTAAATGCCTGCTCCATACTGGAGTGTTTTGTTTCAGCCTAATCACTCAGGGATTAATCATCTGCATAGCTCCTAAATGCTGCCCAGACAAGTTGCTCTGTGCCTGCAGGAGCTAGGGAATGACTTTAAAAGATTGCCTCAGTATTGTCTCCAACTACATGAGCCTGACATTCTCCCTTGAGCCAGCAGATGTCCTCAGCCATAGAATGGCTTGGGTTGGAAGGGACCTCAGAGACCATCCAGCTCCCCCCACCATGGGCAGGGACACCTTCCATTACACCAGATTGCTCAAAGCCCCATCCAGCCTGGCCCTCAACACTTCCAGGGATGGGGCATCTACAGCTTCTCTGGACAGCCTCACCACACTCAGAGTAAAGTATTTCTTCCTTATACCTTATCTAGATTTACCCTCTTTTACCTTAATTACTTCTTGTCCCATCACTACACTCCCTGACAAAGAGTCCCTCTCTTGCTTTCTTGTAGGCACCCTTCAGGTACTATAAGGCTGCAACGAGGTCTCCCCAGAGCCTTCTCTTCTCCAGGCTGAACAACCCCAGCTCCCTCAGCCTGTCTTCATAGGAGATTATGGCCCATCCTCTGGACTTGTTCTGATAGGTCCATGTCCTTCTTGTGCTGGGAGCCCCTATCCACCAATGCTGTAACCCCATTGTAGAAGGCCACCAGATTCGTCAGCCATGATCTGCCATTAGCAAAGCCATGTTGGCTGTCACCAATCACCTCCTTATTTTCCATTCACCTTAGCATAGTATCCAGGAGGATCTGCTCCATGATCTTGCCAGGCAGGGAGGTGAGACTGACTGGCCCGTAGTTCCCCAGGTCTGTATTTTTTCCTTGTTAAAAATGGGAGTTAAGTTTCCCTTCCTCCAGTCAGTGGGAGCTTCACCAGATTTCCATGACTTCTCAAATATGATGGAGGGTGGCTTTGCAACTTCATCCACCAGTTCTCTCGGGAGCCACAGATGCATCTCATCAGGTCCCATGGGTTCCTCAGATGGTCTTGAACCTGATCTTCTCCTACAGTGGGCAGCTCTTCATTCTCCCAGTCCGTGCCTTTGCCTTCTGGGATTTAGACTGTGTAACTACAGCTCTTGCTGATAAAGACTGAGGAAAGGACATCACAATCACCACTCGTGGAGAGAGAGCCTGCAAATACAACAACATTCTGCTACCTGTCATGCGCCTGTCCAGCCAAATCAGACTTTGATACTAGGCCATGGGGAGACAGGGTTTTCTATGTCCTGAAGGAAACTTGGAGTTACAGGCTTATGGTCTTGGAATTTTTCTGCTTCAGCTGATATATTGTCTAAATCTAAAACTTATTTAAAAACCTGTCTGGATGCGACGGCTTTTAATTAATCTTCTCTTAGTTTTTATACCATATAGTACCTTGAAGACGCAAGATCAATCACTGCTATATTGTAATGTAGAGTTGGGAGACAGAAAGATAAATGAGCTATCAAGTTTAGCATTTTGATGGCTAAGTTTAATTTTAACTAGCTCGGGAACATACTGTAGATAGATGAATAAAATCAGCTTTAGGACCTAAGCTGGAGTCCACCAGAAAGGAGCTGAAAGAGTTCTGGTCAGTCTTGTGAGGAATTGGGAGAGAGAGATCTACGCTCACATAAGCAACTATGCTAGCAAACATACACGGCTTATCCTTCAGCTGTATTGACTTTTCAAAATCATAAACAACCCCTGAAAATAAGAAACATCATCAAACAACAATAATAAAAACCACACAAGCCTGATGGAATGCTGGTACATTGCGTATCTTTCATCCACACATTCTACAGCTTCCACCCTGCAAAGACTCATTCACAAAGGCACTGAGACCATTTACAATGCACAGTATTAGGCGTACAGGAGCATCATGGTAGAAACAGGTCTCAGTACTTCATAAGGAAGGGTAAATACAGTGTCACACGCATGATGTGCAAGAAAGAAGCAAGTTGATCACTCAAGGGTACAAAATGAGTCAGCAGCAGGGCTGGCAGCAGAAGCAAGGAATCCTGACTCATCATTTACTCCATCCACGAGGCTGTTCACATTGCTGCAAGTAAGTGATATAACAGCCAGCCAAGTCATTCATCCCTTTGAAAGTGCCTCTGCAAGGATGAGGCACGTTTGGGGTCCTTGTGCCTTTTATGACTCACGGTGACTCAGATTCTACCGTGTTTCACAGGGTCCATCACAGAAACTCTAATCCCAGTGTTTTCTGCTTGGTCCATTGTAATGATTCTCATTCTAATGCGTGCCACGCATCCATCACAGTGACGACTTCTACCGCTCCACCCAGTCTTACTGCAATGAGTAATGCTAATGCACTGCGCCAGCCTGCGAGGAATTTCCATCATGCATCATTTTAAGATCGCATTGTATTCAACAGTATGCTCAAATTAAGGCTGTTCTTGTACGTGAGTTTGCTCTGAATCTTAACTCTGGCCTTTTCCCATTAGACTGGTAAAAAGGTGGAGTGAAGGGGCTAAATAAAAAGCAGCTGTGTCTGTCTGTCTGCCTCTCCAAGGGATTCATAAAGCACCTATCGCCAAAATTTTCCACGTGCTGGGTGACAGTGTCTTTTTGCCAGTGTTTTATTCTGATCCACTGTAGTGGGAATCACTGGAACTCACATTCAACCAAAACAAATGTTAAAATATTTTGCTTTTTGTCCCCCTAGGTCAGGTGTAGTGTTTGGATTGGGCTGGGGGAGGTTGTTGGCTGGGAGGAACTGCCTACATCTAAACGCCTTCTCACTTACATAATAAAAAGTGGATAAAACACGGATGAATGATAACATACATTTTACCCAAATAGCTCCATTTATGAATATTTTGAATTTATGATATGATGCCGAGGCTCTGAACACACAGTTAATAATACATAGCATCCATTATTTCACCACTGGGTTGGAGATGCTGTGGCTACACGACAACAAGAACCAATCCAGTATTCAGTCACTCGGCTGAAAATTTGTCCAGAAGATTTTGGTGGATCAACTCTGCTCCAAACAACTGCACAGGGCACCAGATACCACCTGTCCTCCACCGTGTGGCATCAAGACAACATAAAAAATAAAAATATATGAAAGACACCATAAACACTGTAGGTTGTGCTCTTGCTAAGTCAAGAGGGTTACTTGTGTGCCCTCATTTGATCAAAATTATAACGGGCTGATGCAGCAGAGCACATGGCCTCAGAGAGGGGCTGTTTTCTTCCCATCTCACTCCATCTCTGTCAGCATAGGATTATTTGCTGCTATTGCTTTGGTATGGGGATTTTAGCCTGTCTGATCCACACTGGTACGTGATGACGCGCTGGGAGAACCTGTCCCAAAAGAAGCTTCATGGTCTGTAAAGGTAGACTCTCATTACTAGAGCCAAATGTGTAGCAAAGGCATGTAGGGCAACCGTTTTTAATAACTTAGAAATAGAATATGACTCTGGTCATTTTTATGCTGTTTATACTTGCTTTAGAGAGCCGTCACACACACAAAGCCCCGTTGGAACAAGAGTTCATAGAGAGTAAATCTCAGGCCTGTAGCTTAGAACCACTTAATCACACAACAGACTTCATTTCTGGCAGAAGTAATTAACAAAGGTTCAGCCATCTAATCAGGGAACAAAAGCACAGCTCTGTCACCTCATTGACCAATCATGTCACCCGAATATCGAATCATGAATATCGACTACTCGCAGCAAAGGGTCTGCAGGTAGCTCCCAGACCAAAATACGCATAAAAACCGAGGCTGAGGGTCAGTCAATGCAAACCCACTGCATAAAACAACTACTGGCTGAGAGCAGACAACTGGCAAACATGAAGAAGAAAAAAAAGAAAAGGGAGGGAGACGGGGGAGCAAAACAAAGCAGCAGCTAAATTTGCCAACCACTGCAGATTCTGCTTGTCTGAGTATAAAGCAGAGAGCAAGTAAAAGGGAATGGAAAGGAGAGTGGGGGAAAGAGGATGCTCCCTGCGCAGTCCTTCTGAAAAACACTGCTCTGAGAAAAGTTCAGAAGTGGGGGAGCACCAGAGCTGGCACAGGGCATGTTGAACAGTGGTGAACTCTTGTCTAGAAGCCGGTCTTGCAGGGCTCCACATCCTGTACCAATCCTCCCAGACAAAGCATTCTTCATTCACTTTCATTTTCCATATGCTTGTTTTGTTCAGCGCCAAGCAAGGGCATGCAGCCAAAACTCATTTTTTCTGCCCTGTTTGGGAGCTTGCTCCTCTGCACTGTGTTCAGGCTTCCTTCTCTGCATTGAGAAGAAGTCCACTTTTCTTCAGTGTAAGAAAAGCAAAGGGTGGGACAGGGAAGATGGCTGAGGCTCAGTACCACGTTATTCCACATGCACTAACTGGCAATCATTAAGGTAAAACAGATACTGTGAGCAGCCCCAGAGAAAGAGAAAGTTCTCATTCAGGTCATAGCACCACACAGACCTGCCTTTGCACTGTGCCTAATAATGACCTCATCTTCCAGACATCCATTTTAAGGGAACCATCCAAAAAGAGTTTAGGAAACAAACTGGGCAACTTAAGGTCACCCTAACTTACTGTATAAAGTTGACTCTCAGACAAACACTATCTTCAGAAGGGATTCAGACATTAAGGAAACAGACCCAGCTCTGTTCATAAACTTACAAAACCAAACCTAAAGAAACCCTGAAAGAGTTGAAGAGCAGAAGAGTGCAATAGTCCATTCTATTCAAGGAGATGTCATTTAAGCAACATTTTCCAAAAGATCACAGCGATGCCAACAGAAAGCTGTGGTACAAAAGAAGGCAAATATAAAGTAAATGGCTGAACTGAGAATTTAAGTTCAGACATCCAAGTACAGTAAGGCAGGCAATGAGAAATTCTAAGGCTAAACTAAGGTCTTGCAGTCAGGACACTATGTAGAGATGTGGGAGATTAGGGATTTATTTTCACCCCAGAACAGTTTTTATGAATGACTTGAGCACTACCAGTCCACCTTGTTATAAATCTCAATTTCCTTAATCATGAGAGTGAAATAATGCCGATAAACCACTTCAGAAGATGCAGTAAGAGCACGGTAACATTTGCAAGGTGTCCAGATACTAGGTGATTGAGCAGACAGGAAAAATGCAGGAAAATAGGGGACTTCCCTGATTCTCTTCTGTGAGGATACAACCAGGTATTGTAGAAGGTTCCCAGATACCCACGTGGTGATGGACCTTGAGGTCTAGGTGTTTATCTAAATAGTGAGGCTAACACATGTCAGGTTACACTGAAGACCAAGAAGGCTTCAGCCAGAAGATGGTGAAATGAATGCACAAGTGAATGTACAAAGCCAGGAGACCAGACCAAGCTGAGAGGGGAGCCAGGGAATCAATACATGGCTTAAAACAAAAAACTTACTCCTCTTCCAACCCACCCTTCCCCAAATATTTTTATGGGGGGAAGACCAAAGAAATGTAGATTATGGTGGAGGTCAGAGGGGCTTTCCTTGTCTGCATCCCTTCCCAGAAACACTCAGCATCATGCTGACAGATAATAAAGTCAAGAGCTAAGACAGTTTGTTGGTAAATAGGTCTCAAGAGTACATTAATAGGGTAAGTTTCCAGCCTCTGCAGGCTACGTCCATCAAGGTGGGAGCTTCTCTTTGAGTATGTATGTAAGCAAATAGTCCTCCCCTGAGGCTGTGAAATCAAGCAATTAAGAGTATGTAACAATACACCTGTGGGGAAAGCATAACCTGACATTTTCTACTTCCCAAGAGCCTCCCCTTGCATTTCTTCCAGTCCTTACAGCCCTGGAAAGGAACAGTCTGCTTTACCTATTGTTTCTCCTCATCGCCTCAGCAGCTGGGAGCACGCAAATGACAGTTCAGCATCCTGTACAACAATGCAGCTGGCACATGCCAGTCTCCTTGAATTAATGTAAAGAGACAGCCAAGAGGGGAGAACATTTCCTAGAGCAGCTGCAGCTGACCCGTTACAAAAAACGCACTGAGGCACTCACATGAGGACTCCACTGTTACAGGTTGGTGTTTCTTAGTATACCAGTCACAACTCTTCCTGAGGTCAAAAACAACATAGCACCTTCCTTCCTGAGTGAGAAGTTGAAATTGCTTCCCCTAAGTAATTGCCCTAACCAGGGAACTGCTAAATACCTTTAATTGCTGGCAGCAGTTCAGTTCCTCCAGCACAGGCCAGTGAATGTTGGCAGAGTGGTTACAGCCAGTTCTCACCCCTCTGCCTTGGAGGAACGGAGCTTTCTCCATTCGAGGTATTGTATGAAGAGAAATGAGGCAAATGAGATGGGGCAGTGTTTACAGAAGAAAAAAAGAAAAAAAAAAAAAGAGAGAGAGAGAGAGAGAGAGAGAGAAAAATTGGGATAGATGAACAACAGCTGAAAAGCCACACTGATTATCTCAAATTGCCTGGCAGAGGAGATTAGATGAAGAGCAAATTTAAGCAGGCAGGGAGAAGAGAAAGCAAACTAGGTACTCCTTGTGTCGCTTGCTTGTCTGCTGTAGCATGACTGTTTTTGCATTGCTGCGGACTAGAGAAGCCCCAGTGCTGTCATGGGGAGGACTATTATTGCCAAAGCTGCAGATGGGAGCTGAAAACGGGTACTGACACGTAGATGTAGGTTCTCCTTGGGGTCAAAGCAGGGGGACAGCTCTTGCACAGCAGCACCAAGGTCCCTGACAGAGTTGTGTGGTATCAACCTGCAGGACTGCAGTGGGCAGCCTGATCTGTGGCCGTGCCATCCTCCCACGTTCACATCAGGACTGTGTCTGTCCCTGGGTTACCCACACATCTGAGTACCCGGAGAGCAAAGGAGAAGCCGTGTCTTGTTGTCAGCCGATTGCTGTGTGCTACGAGAGGGTGGCTCAGTGGCACAGCTGGAGACAGTGGGGAAGGGAGGGAGAAAGCTGCCACGCTTCTCAAGGATATAGCAACCTTCATAGCCAATCAAACCAATTGTCCAACTGTTGTAACACCTTGTCTCAGATGGTGGCCAGCATCAAGGATAGATGTAAAACACTTAAAATGGGAAATAACTAACTAATACGTCCATTGGGGAAGTTTCTTTATAACCCCAGGCAGTTAGTGGTTGGATTTATGCCTTGAATCTCAAGGGCTGATATTTCTTATAAATTTTTTATTTTCTCTAATGTAACTGTGAATGTTCTCACTATCCACAGAAATAGCTTTTTCTTTTTTTCTTTTTCTTTCTTCCCCCCCTTTTTTTA
Organism: Anas platyrhynchos; assembly: GCF_047663525.1. NCBI lineage: Eukaryota > Metazoa > Chordata > Aves > Anseriformes > Anatidae > Anas > Anas platyrhynchos. Next base: position 85,796,245 of record NC_092587.1, on the reverse strand, counting down.
TTTTCTTAACCAAGTCTGTAAGCTCAGTGGTTAATATCCTGCAGCAGGGAGTTCCACACTTTAACGGGGTATCATAAAAAATAATATTCTCAACACTTCCAAATTGATGTTGCCTTTTTAATTTCAGAGCATATCCCTTTATCCCAGTAGCAAGAACCTTTTAAAATATTATTAATTATTTATATACTTCTAACACATACCCCTTCTTATTCATCTCCTCTCTGAACAGTATCTTCCTTCATCTTTTTCAGTCTTCCCTTATCTGAAAATCCTTCCAAGCCTCCAAACCATTTTCACTGCCTATCTCCAAGTCCTGCTATATTCTTCTTTTTTAAGAGGAGTTGATGAGAAATTAGCTAAGTATGAAAGGTGAGGGTTTATCAGCAACTCTATGATGGTATTATATCTTTAATGTTAATTTCAGTCCCACGCTGGAGATATTTTTGCTGTGCATCTAGTTATGCTAAGTTCAAGGAAAGATGGGGGGGTCTGACTCCAATGAATAAGCATCTTTGTGCAACATCTATCTCCTGCTGTTCCTCATGCCTCTGAATACAGCTCTCATCTTCTGTCTTAGTGCATGTTATCAGGCTGTGTTTCTTGTTGGGGATTGTCATTAGAATGGTGACCTGCCAGGGTGATATAGCTGCCCAGCTCCTATCAAATGAGAACTTGAAACATTTTTCTGTTATTTTTAAATACAGCCTTGTACTGCCTCGTTTAACTTTAATGTTCTGTTTGAATGCATTTCTCTGTAGTCATCTAAGAGAATGGTCCACAAGGAAAAAAACACTGAAAAAAAGTTGCTGTCTTTTTTTCTCTGCTAAATTCTTCTCTGAACTGAGGTTCAGAGAGGAAAGATAGTTTTGGTGATAGGACTAGTGCAAAGCACTCTAGTAAAAAAGAGTCAAATCTCTGCTCTGCTCTCCCTTCTGCTCCCTCATGCGATCTCATCACTAACAGAGGCTATGGGCAATCACAAGCGATCAAGCTCCTGATGCTTAACAAGTTACTGCTCATCAGCTGAACCATAGAAGCAAAGATGTCCACATTCCATGTCCGTAGAGATAGCAAAATAAAATCTCTTCACTTAAACTACCTTCATGGAGCACACCGAAGGGCAATTAAAGCTGGCCAGCTGGCATTTAGTCAGCTATGAAAGCACATCCATCCTCTCAAGGTTTCTGCACCTGTAATAATTCCTTTGCTCGTAGGAGAGTGGGGGGAAAGCAACAGGAAAACTGTAAGGTACGTGTATAGAAAAACCTGTCACAGCACTGCAGCCACATGGCTATGTCTGTATTGCATGCCTGAGAATACAAACCAGCAGTGGGCTGTGGCACCATACAGAAAAGCATCCCCTCTGGTCCCAGGCTCCTCTTTTCTCCTCCCCTCCTCTCATCTGAGGTCAGCAGAAGGATGAATGCAGTGTGAGTCAAAAACAGAAGGTCTGGGGGGAGGTCTTGGAACCAGGGTGATGCTCCTGACACTGCCAGTATAGCAGCAAGCACAGGTACTGGGATGGACCAGCAATACCCCATACATTTCTGCCCTCCATTGTTGTGTGAAAGCCAAAGCAGATGCTGCTGCTGAGAGAGACAACAAGCCCCACAGCTGCCAGGAAAATGCACAGGCAAAATAAGCAGCACGAGTGAGGTCAGCGTGATTAGGGTTGTGCAGGAGCTCCAGGAACAGCCCGGTTTGCTTGAAGCCAGCCCAGAGCTGTCATGACACAAGCGCTGTTTGGTGTGAAAGAGAAATGTGGACTTGACAAATATTGCTAATAGAAGAGGGAAGGAGAAAAAAAAAAAAAAAAAAAAAGGAGCCTTCTTATTGCTCCAGATTACTGTATTATTTTCAGGGTTGCTTTTTTGCAGGTTTGGAAATAAACTCCAAGCTGTTTTGCAAACCCTTCATATTCAGTGCAAACATCTTATTTTATTATCTGTGGTTTTGTTGTTGGTTTTCTTTCTTCCTCCTCCTCCTCCTTTTTTTTTTTTTTTTTAAATCCATTCAACCATTTATTGGATCTTCAATTCTCCAGTGTGCATTTCTTCTTTGCTACACTATCTCCTGCTTTTCACAGATAAACACCTCACACCTGGGAGACAGGCTCCCCTAATTAGTATTAAAACCCGAAGTTTTTTTCCACCATGCTTTGAAGCTTTCTAGGATGCCTTTCTGTGAATAATAATGTCCTCAATTCAACATAATGCAACGCTCAATCAAAAGGAGCTACAGCAATCACTTCCCAACAAGCCACATCGCCCCTTCCCCTCCCTCTGTACAACTGATGATGCAGGAAAAGTCCAGCCTGGAAGAGGTGCTCAGAAGCTGAGGTTTCTCTGTGTGGCAGAAGGAAAACAGGGACAAGTATGCTCTGCTTTCTGGGATCTCTCATGGATAGCGAAGCCAGAGTTCAGGCAAATCTTTTAAAAGCATCCTGCCCACTGTAGCATCTTGCATAAAATCCTGTATCAAGAGGATAGGAGAAATGGGGCGGACAGAACCACACATTTCCTGTGTGGGAAGGAGAACCAGACATAAACGAGACACCAAAGCATCCACACATCCCTTCACTCTCTGCAGAACACTTGTGGTCTCCTCCACAAGCTGCTGCCCTTGCGATGCCAGCTGGGCAGCTGCCTGCTGAAGACAGCAAGGTCCCAGGTGCTACGGATGCCCACACTGCAGACCATTTCCAGTGGAGTCTTCTTTCAGAAACTCACAGCACCTGCTATCTTCCCACAGAGCATGTATATTTCAGAGGATGAAAAAAAATCATCATTCCCCAACAGGAAGGATGTTTCTTGGCAGCTTTCCTAAGCACTTCTATTCAGAAACTAGCTAGGGTCACAGCTCCTGCTCCCTGAGGGCAAAGTGATACCATAGCCTTCACAAACAGCGCTGCCAGCAACCCAAAATCACTGTAGATAATGGCTGTTACGACATGGGCCAGCCCTACTATTTTAAGGTTTATTATTCCGTATGTTAAGATTTTACTAGTGAATTTCTTTGCTCTGTGCTTGCGTGCACATGCAAATACAACAAAATGCTCACAGGCACACGTTAAAGTATTGACTGTGGAACTTCAATGCTGCTGTAGGAACATTTATAATTTGGCACCCTTGCTCACGGCCCAGTCCTACTACCCTTGCTCCTGTGGGATTAGAACTTCAAAGGAGCCTTAAGTGACTTGGAAGCTTCAGCCTTCCCCTTCTCCTCCATTCTCACCAGAATTGCTCTTCCAGTCCTACCCAGTTGTTTCTACAGAGCCCACTCGATGAGCAATACGCTACTCTGTTGTATGTAAGACCACTGAAATTTGTGGGACAAGATCCAAAATGTTACTTTGAATGACAAGACTTAGCAAACAGGTATGTTTTACAGTAAGTTGGCTAACATGGGAGAGTATTCCCATGTGAGATCTGAGTAGGCCAGAGGGTTTTATTTCCACAAAAGATTTTGAAAACTCTCATTGTTTGCTTCTTCAGCCCATTTCAACTAGCCACATCAAGGCAATGCCATAAATGCAAAGGACTGAAGGAAAAAAACACCCTCCCAATGTCAGATCTCAGCTTCTCTTTGCAAGTAAGGTAAAACCTCTGAACAGCAAGATCTGGCAAGATCTTCTGTAGTCAGTCCTCGAGCAGTTTCCTACTGTGGGGAAGGCTCAGGAAGAAACATCACTCAGGAGAGTTGTTCCCTATTGCCCCGGTCCAACAAAACCTTGAGAATCTTAACTTCCCACCAAAGCTAAGAGGAACTAAGAACTAAAACAGAAGTAGGGAGACTAAGTATTTTCCTGGACTTGGAAGAACGTGAATTAATCCTGCAGACATCTTGGGAGTGATTCAGCATATCAGCAGCATTCTGTACTACCATTTGAGATGCCCCAGGATTGATGAGATGTCCATACAGGACTGGTAGACAAGCCATACAATCCATGGGATGCCCAGCAGAACTGCTCACCTGTTTGTAGGTGTCGTTAGGTAGAAAATTGAGAAAGGTGGTCTGGATTTAGGCAGTCAGACCTGTGCTTTTTGGGATTTCTTGTACATCAGGCACCTGATATTGGTCTCTGTCACAAGACAAGATGCCAGACTGGACACACTGCCGCTGTGATGCACAAAGACAATGCTGGATGACAAGTATCCCCGCCTCAGATTTAAAGCACCAGGGGAAACATGAGAACACATCATGTAATTATTAATTTCTGCTTTTTGTTAAATGCTTCTTGCCAGTCCCTCCTTCCCCAACATAAAGAACTAGTGAGGCTCAATGCAGTTCTGAACATCATCTAAATGCCTACTGGGCTGAGAGGTCAGCTAGTTCACCAACCATATCAATTAAATGCAGGTTATTACCCTTTCATTATTATACAACTGAATCCCACACATCTAGTGAGCTGGTGTTTGGATGACTTCACGCTCCTTAAAACTCATACCATTAATTAGAGTGCTGTCAGCTCTCCTCTGATTTGCAGCCCCTTCTCCCCACCACTTTTCCAGCCCTGTGTCCCTGTATCCATGTGGCTCCCAGCACACCCTACTCCTGCCTCGCTGCTCCCCCTCCTACCCCAGAGCTGGGATAGCTGCCTCTTATCCTGAATTTGGACCTTCTCTCTCCACTTTTCCCAGACCCTTACTTATTGAACCAGCTCTTGCTTGAACAGAACCAGCTAATCATATTGAATTATGCCAGATTTTAATGTGGCTTCCTAGCACAGACACATGCCCATGGGGATCCAGGCTGAGAACACCAAGCCCACATCATCTTTGATCTAAGACACTACGAGATATAAACCCTTGATCATACTCCTCAACCTAATTTATCGTCACCTTCCCCTTCATAAGATATCTGTGTCCAAGAACATCATTGCTGATTTGATCACAGACAAATTAATCGTTGTATATGCAGTATGTAGTGGCATTTCTATAAGAATGTTTAATACTGGTGAAGTGGTTGCATTGAATCAAAAATTATAAACTTTTCCAGCTCTCTTATAATTGCTACTCAGGGAGTCATTTGAATAGCAAGCCTCCAAAATGATATGAGCAGCAGCGTTTTTGTAATGAAAGAAAATGTCTTCCATGAAAAGAACAGCCCCCCCCCGCTCTCAAAAGAACTCTGGTTTATATCCTGAGAGGTGCAGACTCTCTTCTAAAACTCAGACTCCAGTCCTAAAACACCTTATTATTTTGTAAATTCTACAGAGGAACTACTATCATGTAAACCAGCAATTACAAAAACCATAACGGCGCAGGCTTCCCCGCACCCATTATTTTTGCTGAACAACATACCCCCCAGCCACTATTAGGAATCACACTACAGCTCATGCTCTTATACTGCTGCAATATGATTTCACATAATGAACTATGTACAGTGTAATTGATGGAAACCATATAACTCATGCAAACAAATGGATGTCTAACAAATAAACATATCTGAAATGAACTTGGACTATTTGTGTGTTCAGCTGAGATATGAACTACATCTGCTGCAGGTGACAGAAAGTGACAGAGACTGGCAAAGGAAAACGAAAACCTAAGTGTTTTCTAATCTAATCAGTTCTTTCCTTGTTCTTTATGTCTGCTGGAACGTGTTGGCTAGAAGTCTTAACTCCAGTCCTAAGGTTTTGTCAGAACCAGTGTACAGGCATCAAAACTGCCCCATAGCTAAGGTTAGGCATGGAGATTTCCCCTGGCTAATGTATAATTATCGAATTCGAATTTCAGATTTGGCATCAGGGACAAATGGATTTATTAAATAATTGCTTCAGTTGAAGATTTAGAAACTCTTACAAAGCCAACATCTTAAAGATGACCATTGAAATCCAGACCTGTTTTTCACGTATTTCTTTGGGTTTCGCTATCTTAAATCATATATGCTGTGCACACATCAAATTTCAACCAGTATCTCATCTTTACAATCTTTCAGACATAGGGCAGGTATTGGGACTTGAAATGAAGACCTTTAAAAGTTATTTCTGTCATTTTTTGCAACTGGATTTAGCCTGGCAGAGAAAACCAATAGATGTGAGAGCTGTCATCAACACCATGCTCCGCTATGCATCAAGGTGCGAAAGAGACCTTTGTGCGCAATGTTGTTTATGGACATTGCATTTCACTTAATGAAAGGGAGTAAAATACAGATGCTGGGTCCAAATGGCAGGGTTTCCCCTCACTTCACTTTCAAGCATATTGTCAGCGTAAAAGGAAACAAGCAAAAGCCAGCCCCAAGCGGGCCATGTCTTTGTTAGGAAAAAAAAAAAGTTAAAAAAACAAACACACTTCAGTTCTTAACTCATCGTAACTGCATAGGCACAAAAGGCTTGTAAAGATGGAGCCACTTGCAGAAGGTGCAAACAAGTACTGGATCCCATCTACTTGCTGATGCTGAAACCAGAAGTGCTTTGTTTCTCCTAAGGTTATTTTTGTCAGGTTAGCTCTGTCCTTACTTGCCAGGAAAAAATCCTGCCAGGAGAAAATCCTGCCAGGTTGTCTGCAAGCTAACAGCAGGAAGCAGTGTGGGAATCTGATTCAGGAGAACATGAGGTGGTCTCAGAAGTCACCTCCTCCTAGCTGCCTGCTCCCACGTCACTCTGCTCACCACCAGTGCCTGCAGCAGCACTTGCCTGAGCTTTCACTGCTGCAATACACAGCGGCAGCCCAAGCCCACCTCCACCAGCAGCTTCTCTTGGCATCTTGGACTGCCAGCTGCAGCGGCTAGAGAGCAGATTTGTCCTCTCTCTGCTTTTCTGGTTCCAGAGGCAGACACAGCCGAGAGTGGGGCAGGCACCAGGGGGTGGCTGTGGTGACAGTGACATCTGCCAGGCTCAGAAGAGCAGAGCTGGCAGCAGCATGAGCTGTTAGCCACATTGAAACAAGAACTCAGAATGCCATCTGAGGTCTTGCCTGCAAGGGAGAGCTCCAGCAGTGATGTTAGTGGGTATGCAGACTTACATTTCAGCAGAACAAATCCCAGCATGAACACCCTTATCCCAGTATGAGCAAAGCGGGGTTAGGAGGGTGCAAACTCCTTCCAAGACGACATCAGCTAACCTGAAACAGGCTCCTCTAATAGCCAAAAAAAAATCATACCTTGAACAAGGATTATACCTGTAAATCGTATTAGTTCAAATCCACCTCTCCAGTCATATCAGAAGGATGTTCCCATACAAACAGGCTCTAAAGAAGGGATAAAACATTGGCCAAAAGGATCTGGGGACACGGTGGCCAGTTTACGTAGGGCCAAAGGGAGGAGGGCTGAAGCACAGCTTGAGAGGAAAGCCAGGGGGGCAGGACTGACACAGCACAGTTAGGACTGTGAGGAAAGATGAAATGCCCTTCAAGGAGGAAGTTCTCGGGGATTATAGCTCTACACCCTTGAGCACACTGCTGTACAGCAGTCATGGTAATAATTAATAACAAGGAAATGATTCTCGCCCTGTTCTGGTCACCTTATTAAAGCGAGGATATTGTGGAAATGGAAAAATCCCAGCAGGACAGCACCTGGGATGATAGATGGATGGGATGCATTTTTAACAGACCTCACTACATTTCAGGAAACATATTTCTGAGGGGAAAGTGCCTGCAGAGCTTTTATATTCCTTTCCCACTCTGCTGCTACCAGATGAGGCGAGGTGGACCCTTGCTCTGCCCAACTGGTGGCCAATTATGTTGTACTCTGTGGCCCTTAAATGCTTGGCTAATCCAGTAACCTTGTCTTTATATTTTTTTTTGTTGCCTTTCTCCTTTCACTGTGGGCTGTTACCAAGATAAGGAACAGAAGTTGTTAAAGTAATGTGAGCCAAGGTGTTCTTTCTGCATGTCTGGAGTGGCCCACAAGAGTCGCTGCTTGCCCTGAAGGATTCCTAAAATCCATTCTTCAGCACTTAGGTCAAGCTCTAGTTTCTAATTTAATAAGGGATGGTCTCAAATAGTGTCAGTGCACAAGAAGTCAAGATAGGCTTTGGGTGGGTATCCAGATGGGCAAACCTGAGTTGCACATAAACATGGGACTCTCCAAGTTTCACAAATACCCAGGAGGGTATAGTTTTGACAGGGCTGTGCTGGCCTTTTAGTCCTAGGCTGTCTCCCCCAGGGGTGCTGTAAAGCCCACAGGTCGCTCCCAGTGAGGCATCCTCACAGCTGCATGGAAGCAAACCCAGATCCCAGCAAAGAAAACTTCCCATGCAAGCTCTGAGTGCTTTCTGCTCTGTTCCTGCAAACGCAGCCCCAGGCTGCAGCTCCTCTTGCCAAGGCTTTTAGGTGACATGGTGGGCTAGCAGAGAATGGGCCATTCACCCTGCTCCCGCTGAGCTGCAAAGGACAGACCTTTTGCCAGGATCCGTGTTACGGTTTACAGGGGAGGGCAGAAAAAATAAAAAGAAAGAAAGAAACAAAAGAAAACCTTAGCCCTCCAAAACAATTGAACAAATATCCCCCCGGTTAATAAATAACAGGCTCGGCTGGGGAATTGTAATTGTGTGTATAATGCATCTCAGATCTGCGGTATAATTACACTCTGGAAACCATTGACTAATAAAAGGCACCAGCCAGGGGAAAGGATGCCTTCTTGCCACGGGTTGACAGGCAAGCAACAAACAAGACGCACTTTTTCACCTTCTATTCAATAAAATCAGTGTATTAAATATGCAGGCAGAGCACCTCCATTAAGCAATTCACTTCCTTCCTTTTCTTTCTCTTTTTTCCCCCCTTTTCTTCTCCTTTTGTTTCCATCAAGACAGAGAAGGTTAAAAAAAAAAAAAAAAAAGCTATATATGAAACCCCTGGCTATACGTGAGCTGTGTTTTAATGAGGCTGCATCCTGGTCCCTCTGCTATACTAAGTAAACATGTTTCTCCCCCTGCAAAGAAAGGCTTTGAGTGCCTGGGCCTAAGGGAAATGAGCTTGGGGAATACTAGTAGTCTTTTTCTCTGCCCCCACCCCTTCCTCCACTTCCACTAAAATAAAACTCTCCCCTACATTACAGAACAAGGGCTTGTTTACAGAATAAAGGCAATAAAAGCCATTTCCATACCACTCACAATGCATTTGGACCTTTCGAGGAAATCAGAGGCCAGGGGACTCACCTGAAAATCATGTTCTAATTCCTAAAACTTACAGGAATCGCACCTGGTTTTAAACAAACCAGCCAGCTCCTTTCCACTGCCATGCTCTGAACCGAGGCAATGGAGTCCATGCATACAGGAGCTGCAGCATGACCCAGAAGGGACAGCATGCAATACAACATAAAACCCTTTTCAGCCTTTCCCCACGGCACTGAGATGGGCACTGAGCTGGACCAAGGGACCTCTGCCTCCTGCCTGGGAGCCTGGCGCTCAGCTGGTGCTGCCACATCCTTGCAAGGAGAGCGGAGGCCACATGAACCCTGCCAAATCCTGCAGCACGGGCACACAGTCAGAAAGGGCATCATGAACGTGAGTCCCTGCCTTCCTCGTCCCATCACAAGCCCCTAGCACTGGTGACCACTTAGGTCCAGGGCTGGGGAGCACAGCAAAGCAGCTGAGCTGCTTCAGCTCCGTCTCAGCTTGTCACTATGGTGAGAGGTGTGTCTGTAGGCATTTGCTTCACCTCCGGCTCTGAGGAACGAAGCAGACGAGACATTTCCCACGGACTGAAGAGTCGGGTATTAAGCTGGAAACCTGCATGCACATGCACCGAGCGGGCGAGCTGCTAATTTGGAAACCCCAGGGTTGATTAGCAAGCGCTTCTGGTTTCAGATGCTTCCAACCGATGCACCTCATTTCCCACCTGTGCCTCCAAGGGTGCAAGTCCAGTAACGACCCCGCTGAGCTCCCCGGGATGCGGAACCTGGCCTTGAAGCAAGCAAGGAGAGCAATTGAGCTGCACTCGCTGTCGCTGCCTCCCTCCCGGGGCTGGGGAGGGAGGAAAGAAAGAGTCGAGTTGGGGAAGTTTCCTGACTCAGCAGTCGTGCGTTCATTCACGGAGGCGCTGCTGCTGCCACTGCTAATAGGTTGTGGTAATGGAGAGGCGTCTCGCAGGCAGGACGGTGGGAGGCTGATCAGCTCCAGCAGAAGAAGTGAGGTCAGTGGTAATGAGCGACAGCGAAGAGGAATGCAAATTGCGGGAGGATTTATGGAGCAGTTTCTGCTCAGTGAGCAGATTCCAGATAAGTGGGCTGTTAATAAGGCAAGCAAAGCTCCTCGGCTGTGCCAGCTGCTAGATGGGGACGGCTATGTGCCTCTGACTGGCAGTCACCCGAGTCCGGGTGCAGGGGTGCCCGCAGCATGGACACCAGCACGCACATATTCCCTCACCCCACACACGGCAATGCCACGTCCCTCTGCGGGCAGGATCCGTGCTTCTGCCCAGACAAAGGAAAGCTGAAGAAAAGCCGAGTTGGTGGCAGGCTGGCTTACCCGCACACACGGGTAAGCTGAAAAAGAGCACAGTTTTACACACCCAAGCCCTAACCAGAGCCATTTTTATCCTCGCTTCTTCTTTTTGTCCCTCCTTCCTTGATCTCAGAACTTGCTGTGGTGTGGAGATGAGTATCTCTCAGCAGCCCCTCAGAGATGGAGGGACCTGAAGTCACAGACAGCTAATCCCAGCAGAGCTGGGAAGGGCAAGCTTACCTTGCCCATCTCTCCCCTGCCCAGGCCCGAATCTCCTGGGAGCACTGCTGCTGTGAATGACTAATGGTAGGTGTCACGGGCTCTGCTGAGGAATGCCACTCTTGGGCCAGTCTGTGGTGCGCTGGTGCCTCAGTGAGAAATCTTCCAGGAGGAAATCTTTTTGCTTTTAGAGAAGAGATCCTCCTCAATGAGAAGGAGAGGTGGTAGGGGGCAGTCACCTCTGGAGGCACCATCTACACCTACAGGAAAGAGGAACAGCCAGGGAACATCTCTAACGCTGGACAAAGCAGACCAAGGTCCCAGGCTAAGGGGCCTCCTCTCCTATGCCTGTCCTGGGCAAGCACGCAGGGCTCCCACAGATGTCCACATACACAGACAGAACAGCATTCTGCAGTGCTCACCACACACTGTGCTCTTCGTCTTCCTGGCAGCACCAGATCACCTGGCTGCATTTGGGCAGGTCCTCCTGGAGCAGCAGAGGGGCATGGCATGGCACATCCGCATCTTAGCAGCAGCAGCACAACAGGGGAGTGAGAGACAGGAACTAAATGAGCTAATTTCATTCTGAATACATGAGACTTGACAAGTCTATTAAAGGGCTGGAGCCTAATGTGTCTCATTATGAAAAATTAGTGCTGTCCTGTAAAAATACTGGAGACAGTGCATCACTTAAGGAAGGGATGTCTTGAGGATGCGGTCTTTTTTTAATAGGCCCTACATCATCAGGGACATACAAACCTCAGGAATGAGCCAAGGGGGTTTGGACCTGGGAGCTAGTACTTCTCAGGTCTGACACTTGTATGATACTTCAGTTTGCCCTTCTCTTTCTGCTCGAACAAGGAGAAGCTGGAGTAGCCAATGGACCAAGGAAGGATTTGGTTTGCTTGTTGCAGCATCTCACTGAAAAATCCAGTGAGAAAAACAAAAGGCTTGATTTAAACAGAAACAAAATGTTGTAAATTTCAAAATAAAAATAAATCATAAACATATTTTATTGGTCCATTCCCATATTAAGTCAACTGAAATACGTTTTATTTCTTCCCTGGGTTATTCAAGATGCTGCCTAATCTTTTAATTTAGATCAGTGTTAATGTCATTTCAATAAATGAGGTATTTCTGTGAAAACAACATCAAAACTAATTTATTTTTTATCTTTATTTTTGCTAAAATTCCTTGCAAGAGTTGGCCAAGATTATCCAATTTTGCCTCTCCACCCAGACCCCATCCCACCTCTTTCACTACTTGTTAAAGAGTTTTGTCTGGTCCTATTTGCAAGGTTGAACCTTCTCAAGGCTCTGGGAATTGAACAAAGATAAGAAAAAGGATGTTTTACTTTTTCTCTTCTCCAGCATTTGGGAAGGACCCAACACATCTCTGTGCCATCTAGCATCTTGCTAGGTTTGCTATGAGCGTGGACAAACAAGCATGTCAACCACATGGAGGTGAATGATCAATGGAAAGTCCTATTAAGTTAGGCATCTTTACTGGAGGAATGCAAGGTCAAAAGAAAATTAGCTGCCCCTGCTGAAGCATGATAAAGTCCTGGCAAGAGAGCTATGGCTATATCACACAAAAGGGCTACAACATGTCATGCAGCAACAGAAGGGTGCTGGATTGGTCAACACCACCCAACATCAGATCTTCACATCTCAGGGATGTTCAAACACAGCATAGCACTGCATATTTTGCTGATTTCTACTATTATAATTAAAGCAAAAAGACTCTGCCTGCTAACTACCTCTCTAGGAACATTGTCTTCCAGACAGGCCAAAGAAAGAACATATATGACAGGTGTAGGAGCTCAGAGAAACCTAAGTGCTTTGTCTCACAGGATAAAATACAAACGAGCAATCTGAGCACCATCAGACCTGCTGTGAGGAAGAGAGAGAGAGGTAGGATCAAATCCCTTTAGACTATAAGCTCCCTGGAATTAGGCCACTTTAAGAAGAAAAGGGACCACAGTTTAAAGGATTCAGGTAATTTCCCATTTCTTGAGACAACTCTCTGACCTTTGCAAAAGAAACCACAAAGAACCCAGAACATAAAGGAATGAGACTTCTCTGTTGTTCCTTTTCTTTCATTCCTTCTCTCAGCTTTCTCTGCAGAAACAGGTAATTGAGCTGCCCTTTCTTGGAAAGATGCAGTTGTCTCTCAGTTCGAGCTTCATAATACAAGTGCCACTACTGTTACCACTGCCATGACTGGGAATCTGAATGGAGAATATAGCTGTGTGAGGCTCAATATTAAAAATAAATAAATAAATAAATAATTGCCTCCATGGTATGTTCTGGAGCAGAGTCAGAGAAGACCCAGGGGCTGGGCTCAGCAGTAAGCTAAACCTATTGAAGTCTTAATCCTAAATCCACTGAAACCTAAGACAAGTGCCCTAACGTAGACAGACAATGGGTAGCACAAGTTACTCCCTCTATTCAAATACTTTACAGCTACGTAGGCACGAAAAGGTCAGTGGTGTGTGTTTGAGTTCTCCTGGGAGCTGGTACTTTGTGTCCACTGACGGTCCACTTGGCTTTGAACCCAGGTGAGGCAAATCCATCTGCTGAGATACGTTTTTCTGTCAGTCTGCCACAAGGATTTACACGCTTGGAAGAAAATCCAGACATAATGGCTAGTAACAAGAAGGCTGTAGTACATGAGCCACGGGAAATGGGCAGAAGATGAGATGGGAAGGGGAATTAAAGAGCTTGCTTGCCATGGAAGGAAAGAATATATCTCATCCACACATGCACAGTGTGGCTGCAGGAGTACTTGTCATGTATACAGAAATGAAGATACTCCTTGTGGGACCCCTGTGCCTATATACACACAGCTTGCAAACAGGTGAGTAAAAACATTCAGAGGGACACCCTAAGACTGCCTCTATGTCTCATACACTGACAGTTCTTAGCAGAAACTCAAGTGTGCATAGAAACTTCTGTGGACATGCAGTCATTTCCACTGGCACAGCCAATTCCAGACGTGCAGACCTGCAACCACATGCAGAGCCATGCTACCTGTGTGACTGGTCCCACATATCAGCACACGCTCTCAGCAACATACTTAAGTTCCTCCTCCCAACACACTTCTGTGCCTTTTTTATAGGTTTATATAGAGGTTTATGGCACTACAGCAACAAAAATTCCCTGCCCCAGACAAGTTTCCATGCAGGCTCAGTAACAAACATCCACACATGACATTGGATCACAGCTGCAGATATTCCCAACACTACTCCATGTGAATGCAGGTGGGTGGGACACTCTTGCCCAGCCAGATGCAAACCAGTCATAGACATAGGAATACCTGCCTACCACTGTGAATGACATATATGACCATGAACCATAGCCTCTTTGGTGAAGTTCGAAGGTCTCCCTGGTTCCCAGGATTTGATTCCTTCTCTTCAAGGTCCAGCTCCTTCATCTGCTTGGTGCTCTTCTGCACCTCCAAAAGCTCCGTCCCTCCATCCCTCTGAAGCTCTCTTTGGAGAAGAATAATACAGCATACAGCTGACTGATGGCCTTCCCTTCATACCTGCCACTTGCCCACATGGAAACATTCACATCTAGCTGCCATTGCAGCAGGGTCCAAAAACAAACATTAAAAGGGAAATGAAAGGGACAAAAACTCTGGGGGAAAATCCCTCACTGGGTGCCAGGCAGATGAAATCAACAGCCTAACACCAAGTTTGAACTTGGCCCAGGGTGTTGTTTTGACAAACCAAACAATTAATTAACAACTATCTCCCCAGCAGATCTCTTCTCGCGGCACAGTATGTGAGGAACACACAGACCCATGTAAGGGCTCTATCGCCACCATTACATGCTGCAGAATAGCGTCTAATTAATTATAATGATGGCAAAGATTAGATCCAAATTCCCCTACACAGTGTGTACACAGCCCAAACAGACAAAATAAATCAGAGAGCCATACCCTAATCCACCAGCTTCAGAGGATTAAATAGGTGCATTCTAATCACAGGCTCAGAGCAGTCCCACTCAGTATGCACAGAGCTGCCCCCATATGCGGCCGTCTCTCTGAGAGATCCCAGGAAAGGTATCTCACTTCAGAAAGAAAATCATAATTTAGGCCTTTCCCACCTGCTGTCATCTCCTGGCTTGCTTTCCCTTCCCACGTTTTGGTCTGTGCATCCCAGGCAAACACCAGGGGTAATAATTTATCACTCTTTAAGCCACTCCTGCAATTTCAGATGGGGAAGACATTAGTTTTCATTGCTCTGCTAGCATGCTGCTGAGCTGTGCTCCGTTGCTTAACAGTAGGTGCTCCATTCCAGGGGTGGCAGCATTTCAGACAGAAGGAGGGATTTTTTATTTTTATTTTTGTGATTGAAGTTCTGGAAGTAAAGATGCTTTCTTTTGCACAACTTCATTGACATGAGCTATGTAAGAAAGCTGGGATTCCACTGCTCATAAAGCAAGTCAGTATGTTCTCTGTTCATCAAGGCTGATTTCCAAATTCCAGTGGAAAAAAATAATAACTACGTCTCAGAATGTAAAAAAAAAAAAAAAAAGCCCACAACAACACACATCTTTTCATGCAACAAGGGTAAAAATCATTAATTGTGTCACTAATCATCGGGTTAGCTCCACCCCTGGGGTGGCAGAGGCTGAATCAATCCTATTACACCTACTGTGAAACTGAGCTCTTATGCTAGCTAAGAATAGAATTGGGTGGTCCAGCCCATGAAAAACACTACAATTTGCAGAATGAAAAGCTTAATTAATACACATTTTTCCAAAGGAACAATTTTTTTTAAAAAACACAACCGGAAATACAGTCATTTTTCCAATTCTCCAATCCAAACAACGCCTATTGACGTTCCTTGAAACCAAACATTTTGTTCTGGAATGTTATACTGAATGCTTCAATAGCCCTTTTTCTCGCCTGTGCTAGAATTGATCTTCCATAATGTCTGGCTGCTCTCTGACTTTACCCTGCACCGTTTGGCTCACTCAGAGTAGATTTGCTGCATGCTATTGGAAACGTACTTCAGACAAGCAGACGGGTCCATGAAAAGAGCTGCACGCACAACGCATCCAAACTACACCTCCCATGAGGCACCACAGCTCCATGGGCAGGTGCCACTTGATGTCAAAGAAATGCACAGCAAAATGCTTTGATTCCTTTCAGCAAGTGCAAATGTTTGAACCAACCCGAGTCAAAACATTCTGTTCAGATTCTAACATTTTCAAGCTGTCAAACGTTGCTGTGTTTTGTGATTGTAAAGGAAACGGTGTTTTCCCTTGGAGAATCAATTCCATGGGAAATCTCATGCCTAGGAAGCTGCGGCAGCTAAAAGGCTTGATAGAGGCTCCTCTTCTCTTTCACACAGGGCACATCTTCACTGGAGGGGTAAGTTGCAGGACGCACAGACATGCATGAGGTAGCTTGTTCTCACATGCAGTTGATATGAGTGCCAATAAAATTACAAGAGACCTATGCAGATCTATTTGAGAAGCTTTGTAAGTAAACTGCTAGCTCACACTGATAATCATGAAGCTTACCACTACTGACTTTAATTTAGATAGAGTGGTTACTTTTATCCATCCTGAAATCACGCCTCTGGATGCAACACAGACATGTCCTTCACAGGATGACTCTGTATCCAGTAAATAACAAGAAATAGTATCAAGAACTTCCTAAATGGGTGAGATAAGAACTTCGAGGGGAAGTTTTCTGAGAATACTTACCCCATGCATGGCCTTAAAGAATGGGTGGCAGGATAGGAGGATACTAAAGTAGGATGCAAAGTGAGCATGGATCCTTAGGGCTCCACAGCACACCAGAAAAATTCCATCCACCTCAGGAAAAAAAAAAAAAAAGAAAAGAAACTAAATCCACATGGTCTTGCATCTCTTCCCCTCTCTTTTCGTCTTTCTAAGATAAAAGGTATAATATAACCTTCCATCATTTCATCACAGCCTCATGCTGCGAGCCAATCAATACTTTTTATTATCACCTATTATCACAAAAGCTGTAACACTCTCTGATCCATCAAGTATGGAGCAAGGCCCCATTCCGCTTGGTGCTGTACACGCATGGAACAAAAAGATGGTCTTTGCCTAAAGGAAAAGATAAATATAAGGCAAGAGAGTGGGTGGCTGCAGACAGATGGGGAAGAAGGAAGCAATGAGACCGTACACGCCACCGTAACAGGCAGACCTCTGCACACTGGGTGCTGAACCGTTAGCTTGCTTTGGTCTGGGGTGGGTTATTTTTTTGGGGTGGTAAGGGTGAGGGAATATATGCTGCAGTAAAGATGGGTTTGAGGGTAGAACATGGCAGTGCCTTTGCAGATGGCAGAAGGGAGCAGGAAGAAAAGCAGGAGGATGCTTTCCTGGCAGGTGTGTGACTGGTGGCAGCATGGAGAGGCAGAGCTGGCTGGGCAGGGAGATCGTGATGGGCCTTGATCAAAAGGAAGCTCATTATGTTAGAAAGGGTCTGAGGAAGCCTGAACTGAGCAGAGCGAAGCAGCAGAGGGTAAATTTTACAGCAGTGTCCTCCAAAGTCCTTGTCAAGGTCCGAGCAAAATGTACTATGACACCCAGGGGAAGGGAGGGCTTAGCTGGGCCTGACTATCCCCAAATACTGTTTGGGAATGAAGAGAGATAAGCTGAACATTCAGAGGAGAATCTACTGTTTGTTCCTGAGGGACTGCTTATTTGTTTTTCACCAGGGGCTCCCGTCTTTTCATCAGCCTGAATCAACCCCCTGATCCCAGCCCTAGGTTTCAGGGGAGCTGGCCACGTGGGTCGAGGGCTGGCTATGAGGCTGAGGGCTGGATGTCAGGAGCATGGTCAGACTGGCCTGCAGTGATAGTCAGGGCTTGTGTGCAGACAGCAAGAAACAGCTTCTTCAGTGAGCACACTTAGCAGGGCAAAAAGAGGTGAGGGAGGCTGGTAGCTGACTGAATGGCTGTTAGCTGTCAGTAAGCACCGCTTGCGTCTAACACCGATAATCTTCCCATCAGGGTTGGGAAGGGATTGATGCTGCACAATGTCAGGAGCTGAAAGGTCAGGAAAACTCCAGCAAGCACCCCCTTCTCTGCTGTACTTCATGCAGGGTAGTAATGTTACCTTATCACCTCCAGAGAGCAGAGTGCAGAACTGCCTGGAGTGACAACTAAAAGGAGTGGAGGTCAGCCTGGTCTTGGCTGAGGGTGGCGATGCAGCCACGTGATGAAGTTGCAGCTCAGTCCCACACAACTTGTCTTCTCTCTGTTTCAGTCTGAAGCTGAAGCATGGAGAAACTCAGGAAAAAAGTAAAGCAACAGGCAGAAAAAAAATAAATGAGTAAAGACAGGGCAGGTCTGAGATTTCATGCCAGAGCCTGGGGTGGATGAAGAAACACGGAGCTGGACCTGCAAGCAGATGTGCAGATAACAAGGACACTGGGTGAACCTGGGCACCATGAGCTCAGAAGCGAAGGAGATGAAGTTGAAATCAGGTTGGCAGGGGCTGCGTGGAAGACTGGGACCAAAACACTAGCTGAGAGGTACAGGAGGGTAAGAGGGTGAGGGAAGAGACACTGTACACAAGATATGCTGCAAGAAGAGAAAATGCCTTAATATCAAATTGGGGTAAGGATGGTGAAGAGGCCTTTTCTTCACAAAGGCAACTCGGAACAGGTAGTTCTTATCATGCTCTGTCCTTTCCACCTCTGAAAGGCATGCAGCAAACAAAACCAGGACCAAACCCATGGCACAGAGGATTGTATTCTGAAATCTGAAATGCACTTTAAACAGCAGCTTTCTCAGAGCTTTTTCCTGGAGTGAGCAGAAAAGCATTTGCTCTGCCTTCTTGTTAATTCTTTCCCTTTCCCTCTACTTTTTTTTTTTTTCTTTTCCTTTTTTTTTCCCTTTGTGAGGGAACACTGAAACCAGAAGGATCTCTGCGACACCAGGCCTGACCAAGCGTGGGGCAGAATCTGCTCATTCCAATTATCTGCCAGCCTAATCATAAAAACATCACGGTGCACGCTCCATATGTCATTTTTATTGAATTCATTCAGGAGTTTCTCGATTAATCTTTTATTATTCCTTTTCAAATCCCAAGGTTCCCATAACAGGGGCTGATCAGCTAAAGCAATTCTTGCACAGGCTGGAAACAGTGAGAATTATCTTGGCTCTCGCATCCTTCTGTCATGTCACCAAAATTCCCTCTGGACTCTTCTTTGAGCACCTCCTGCCTGAAAAAGACCCTGGGCCCCCAGTGCCTCTTAGCCCCTTGGCCCTCATCCATCCAAGCAGGAGAATCTGACACACCCCGAGGGCCAGTGGTTATGTACAGTCTGAAGAGGACCCTACCCTGAAGGGGGAGAAATGAACACTCTCACTCTGAATACCCCTGAAAACGAGAGGTCCACTCTCATGCTACCAGTTCCTGTGCAGCAGCCTGTCATAGTCCTCTTGTCCCATACAAAACTTGCATCATCTATTCCACCTCAATAAAAAAAGGCAACAAAGGAGTTTTACATCCCACTTGTAGACACCTGTGTCGTTCCCTTCAACTGTGCAGGATGAGACCAAAAGGTACTGAGAGCTTCCCCAAGGAGCAGTGTTGCTGGGGAAAAATTTACTACTGGGAGAATAGTAACTAACCATTTATTATCTCTGGGGTAGGGTATTCCTGTCCCAGTAACTTGTTTGGCATCTTCATCACCACCTCATTAAAGCTTCAGCTCATTAATTAAATATTTAATACATTAAATGAGGTTCCTTCTGTACTGAGGAGCTGAGATCTTGTTGCTGGTATGCGTGATGCTGTGTATCCTCCTGGGAGGCTCCAATTTGCCATACTAATTGCACAGAGACTCTTCAAAAAGCCCTGCACTGAGTCTTTGGCTGCTAAGCAAATTGTACATTCTGCCTCAGCAGGAAAGGAGCCTGAGCTGGCAAAAGGCACAGAACAGCAACTTACCCTTCTTCATGGCCCCTGGCAGTCTGGAGAGCTCACCCATCTGACAGGACGCAGAGCAAGGCAGCAACTCCAAGACAGAAAATAACCTTCAGTCCTCATCTACACTGGCACGCAGGGCAAGATGCAGCAGCCCACAGCTTTGCTAAATCAAGCACAAGGCTTGCTAATTCAGGCTGTTAGGCAGGAACCTGTTAAGCTTTCTATTAGCGTTTTTAAAAGGTCCTGCTACCATCCTAAACATTTCTGTTACCTTGGTTATGTTTCAGCTCAGCTGGCAGCTGACTGAATGCAGCAAAGATGGACAGAAGCCTCTGGTAAGAGTTCCACAAAGGGGAGTGTGAAAATAGGAAAGGGGGCAGGAATCTCCCAAAGCAGATGGGCTACTAGTGGAAAAGAGATTTAGACCAGCTGTAAAAAAACATATTGCTGCCCTACTTTGCCCTCATATACACTTTCTTGCCCCCAGCCTGCTGTCTACTTCCACCTCTGTCGTTATGGTGAGAAATCAACTATTCACGTGGCCAAGCTGTGATAGAGAGGGCTGATGTCTCTGGCAAGAGAGGGCAGAAAAGCTAATTATTTTTGTAAACCTTTGTTCGGCCCCTTCCCTTGCGTCTCTCTCACAAACCAAGCCCTGATCACACCTATATGGAAAAATTAACAGCCTTCTTTCTACTGGTATCCACATAAAGCTATAAAGATCCAAGTTCCTCATGGAAACTGCAATACCACAAACATGGTTTACCTTGTAGACCCTTTTCCTGCATTGATTGAGGGATGTATCGTTCCTATACCGTATGAACAGCACCACGTTGGTATTCTGTTAGAAATCTAAGTAGCTATACTGAAATGTCTATGAAAAGTAGAGATTGAGACCCCAGGCCTCCAGCATCAGAAATGTGGATTTTGCAAGATAAAGAAATCCTCAGTGAACAGGTCATGAAAGGATCTGAAAGGAGCTTGGCTCTCCATGGGAAAAGATGGCACCTACATGTGTGAGATTTTTAAGGGCAATATCTGGCTATGAAGGTTAGGTAAGGAACATAGCAAGAAGGAGCTTAAAAGGGTTATTGGGCTTGAGTTTTCAGGTGGGCTGGCTTCCCAGCAAGATGAAAATGTAACTGGATTATGGCTATTCTCTGGGAAGGAGAAAGGGATGGAGAAGGAATGGCAGAGAGAACGCAGTAACTGGCTGAAGCAGTGAATACTGATAAAGAAACAAGGAGGCATAATATTGTCTGTGTCAGATCGGGCCACTTTGTAAAGAACAAAATCAGGCTGTTGGGACAGGACTGGCAAAGCACAGAGCCAATGGTACAAGAGTTTTCCTCCCTCCAACTACCTGTAGCCTCAGAACTTGTCTTGGCTGCAAGGCACATGCCCCAGACTAATTATTCTGCCCCTGCTCTTCAATCACCTTTTCCAAGCTGACATCAATCCAGCTATATTATCTCTGTCTTTTGTCCCCCATTGATGAGGGGGGCTGAACTAGATGGAGGAGAGAAAAATATCACAGGACGTAGGTTCCTGGGCAGTCCTCCCCAGATCACCCAAAGAGGATCAACTTCCTGGTGCAGAGAGGGCATGCATTTTGGGGCAGGAGACTCTCACTAGCTTCTTTCTGCCCTGTCACATTTTTCATTTCTTTTTTTTTTTTATATTCTTCTTTTTAACGTTGCAGTAAGAAAAGGAAAGGTAGCTCTATAAAAATAAAAAAAGCTGAGAAATGGGGAGAACATTAAAAACTGCTGGAGCGTTTGGGTAAAGAGAGAGAAGCGATTGTCCTTTGAGAATGGGAAGGCAGCGAGTGGAACACCCGTCGGAGAGACTGCCTGCGGCAGCAGAGGGCTGCTCTCCCTTGGGGTGAGATGTAAAAGGGGTGCTGTCGTGTCCCTTCTGGACACCAGAAAGGAAGCAGAGTGCTTGGGCACTGGGGAAGAACCACAACAATAGATACAGTGGTTGAAGACATTCCTGCACAGCTAATAAAGCACCTCCACGGGGTTAGGTACCCTGTGGTCCTTCATAAATAATGTTTAGTACACTGACACTATACAACACTTGAAGGGCTATTCGGTCACGGGTAAGGACCATTAGTTACAAATGTAGGAAGTAAATCACATAGATGACACAGGCCTCATCCAAGGTCACGTTGCAGATCAGTGATGAAATCAGGGATCCAGCCCAAGTCTGCTGACATTTGATCTCCTGCTCTGTGCATGGGAACAGGGAATGGAAAATACAGAGTCTCAGGAAGCACACAGCCTCTCACTAAACCCAAGTCCCAGGTACAGACAGCCCTATTGAAGCCAATACTATTACACTGTTCTGTTATGTTTTGTACAACTGAAAAGGAGTTGTGAGGAAAAAAGTCCTTCCTTAGCCCAAAAACCAAGCTGGGGGAGAAAAAGGCCTATTGATGGGGATAGGACTGGATAAAGGAAAGTTTACTCACATGAACCTTTGTAGGTGCTAACAAACGTCCATTAGTCTTCACAGTCCTCAGTTTGGCCCCTTCTACAGCACTAAATTCAACTGAAACTATGCACACTTCAAAAATCTACGATGTCCAGCCGAACATCTTTCTCCAGTTACTTCAGAGAACATCATCTCCCATGACAGTCTAAGATTAATTTTCTTTGCAGAGAACATTTTTCTGTTAATTATTTTAGAAGGAACCATTCTGATGCCACAGATCTTTCTCAAGTAAAACTCCTGGTGTAGGAGAGTCTAAATACATAGTCACATATAGGCCCAATGGGTATGTCATGGACATGAATAGCAAGGTCAGCTGTAGTGGGCTTTGGAGCAAGGTCTGGGTGTCTGGAATCACAGAATGAGATGTGTCTGAAGGCAGTGGCTAAATAACCCCATTACATGGAAATGACCACGTACCTAGATTTCTATTTGTCAAAGCCACTGTGATATGTACTGTCCAAAGCAATGGATTACTGGGGAAGGGGAGGTGAGGGTTTGCCCAAAACCATGTACATTTTTTTCCCTGCTAGCTCTAAAAAAAAATAAATAGATGAGGTTTACAGCTCTTACCACTTTGGATTGACACATTCTATTTGCCTGGATCTAATATTTCTCATGCCCTTGCTGCTGATACTACTGCTGTGCACTAAAGCTGTAATAAGTTAGGTAAATCCCAGACTACTCTTAAACAAACACAAGCTCTGGGTTACGAGCATTTCATTCTCAGCCCTTTTTGGGGCAGAGAGGCAGGAAGGGAGTTTTCTTTGTTCCAGATCTTCTTTTCTGTAACACTGAGCTGCTTTGAAAGACTCTCCTCATCTGTTTTTATAGTCCAATTAACAATTCCATCTCTCTATGCCCCCTCTTCCCCAAAGATTCTTCTTTTTAAGGCTGTTTTCTCCTAAAGAACAGGAGGCAAAATTTTCTCAAGGCATAACCCAATGAACTGACACTAGTGGAGAATTTAGTTGTACAGGATTTTAAGCCCATTAGATACCCAGCTCAAAGCCTTGGCTGGAGTGAAAAGCTATGCAGTCAGTGCCTGGGCTGAAATGACAGCCATGATACTTTCACATCAACAGTCCGCACTCAGCAATTTATTGCGTTTGGATGCAATTGCTGGCAATGACTTAACTGCCAGCATGGACACGACAAATCACTTTCAGCATCATGTCAGCCTTCTGTGATTAAATTGTGTATCTTAGATGGCCTGGTCTCATGGGATTGGGATATAAGGACAGACAAAGCCAACCATGGGTGTTGCCAGGATCACGTTCAGGAGAAAAATGGACAGGGCACAGCTCTGCACAGCCACAACCAGTCTTGTGGCCCATGACTTAGAGCATGATGTCGGGCAGACTCAATGAAGGGGAACAGACCTGTCTGAGCCCTCTCCTTCAGCCCATGCAGGAAATTCACTCCTGAATGTTACAAGAGAGATTATCTGTTTAGTCTGAGTTGAGGGTGTGCTGCCCTTTAATTTAAGGCAGTTCGGAACAAGAAAACCTGGGGAGGTGGAGGTTAAAGCCAGAAGCAGGGAGTTAGTGGGGAGTGCATTCTTGTGCCTATGGGTCTGGACCAGGTGGGATCAGGAGGGAGAATGAGGAGAAACTGCCAGCTGAACGTGGAGACAGGCTCCAGGGACTCTGGCTTTCCTGCTCAGAGAATGAGAGCGAGGAGGGGTAGGAAACTCTTGCTGAGTGTGGACCAGGGCTCTGTCACGAGAAGAAAGATTAACTTACAACTCAGGGACTGACTGTAATGGCAGCAGCCAGTTCAATCAAGTCACTTCCAACACACAGTAACAGTATTTATCAAGTGCTTACAGGCTACCCTGAATCATCGTACCTAAATGCTTTCTGCAGATGGTGGCAGATCACCACGGTTAGCCCTATGCTATTTTGCCCAATGTACCTTCCGCAGTACATTAGCTATCCCCCTGTACAGATGCCTAAAGGGAAGGCAAAGCTGTGTGAAACTGCTAGAAAACACACTCTGCAACAGAAGGCTGGTTCAAACAAGTCTGGACTTCCCTTTTGTGTCCATAGACACCTGCTGCAATGGGCCATCCATGCAACATCTTGCAAATCCAGAGTAAAACATGCTTTGCAAATAAACAGAACTTGTAAATTAATGAAAGATCAAGCAAAGATGGTGGAAGTAGGTTAGATTGCCAAAAGTAATCCCCCCCTTCTTTGCACAGACAGGATGTAGCTAAAGAAAGACAGAGGCTAATTCTCATCTCAGTTACCCAGACACAAGCCTAAAGGCTGTCCACAGTCCTTCAGAAGGGCATTGGTATGAATGCAACAAAGACCTATCCAAAAGCTACTAGAAGGGAAACTAACTTCTACTCTTTAAATACTCCAAACCTCAAAGAATAGTTGCAGCAAAAGCAGAAGCATGGTCTCAGGTAGACAACACAGAATTCTTGTATCAAACCTGCCCTTAGCAGTATCTCTAACAGCGCGTGTTAAACTAAGAAGATCTGTGCCACAACATTTCCCATAGTTTGCCCAGCAGTTTTTTGCCCCTTCTGCTAAAAATTATAAATCCCCCCCAATCCTCTTCATTTCATTTTCATTGTGTATACTATGAGCATTTATCCCAAGGTGAGTGAAGGTGTGAGACAGACAAGACCTCTACAAATAGCTGGGTTACTCAAAGATGCTGCTGTCTGCAGGACGTGCAGAGCTGGAGAACCCGCAGGAGAAGTTGCCATGTTCTCAGACCTGCCAGTAAAACGGCTTGTGCGATCATTCCCTAACACATGGCAGTTGAAACAAGGCAGATTAGAGCTGAGTGGGATCATTTTGATGGGCACTGCTTTGGCACGCTGCTCGCACTAACATCTGTGTGGCATGGCTGGCTGTAAAGGGTAAGCAACCTCTTCCACAGCTCCAGCTGGATCCAGAAAAGGACATGCACTCTCAATCAGACTAGGACTAATCTTCTTATTTCTAAAAAGAATCAGAGGCATCCTTTTGGCTTAATCCCTTCATCTTTCTAGCTACTTTTCTGTCTCCCAGGACATGCTGCTGCCAGTTGTCTGAGGAATGGTGATGCACTCCTGCAGCACAGGGGCAGGCTTACAGGAAAAGCCTCCAGATCGCCTGTCACAGTGCTGAAAGGCACAGAAGCTGCACAGAGAAATCCCATTCTGTCTTCCCCTACAGAGGTTATGGGGGCTTGAGTCAGCTGTTTAAACACAGTCATTGAGAGCCATGGGACAACATCCAGATGAACAGAAGCTATTGCTCTAGAAGGGCACAGGTGCCCTACAGGTCTTTGGTAGTCCACCAGCCTCACAAAGCTGTCTCAGACACCCTAGAACATCCCAAGCAGCACAGAGCTCTAAGCAGGGGAGCAGTGATTACACTTTCCTAGGCAGAGACCTAGCACAACTGTAGTCAAACAGAAGAGAGAAGGCCATACAGCTTCATCCTCTACAGCTGGTGCTGCACAAGGCTCTGCTGAAGGCCCTGAAACATGGGCAGCTAGGCAAACCAGGCAAGGACAGAGCCACTGCATCACTACTGATACTATGCAATCATCTCTGATGATTACTTTCTATGAGTGCAATGGGAGAAAATTATTTCAGATCTTACCCCAGCAGATGACATCACCTTTTCTAGCTGTGAGGCCTTAATTTGATTGCCAAGAAAGAAAAATCAACCCTAATTTCACTCCTCCTTGTTCCGCCAGTTATTCATTCTCTCTCCCAAAGGACAATGACTTACCAATGCCTTCTTCACGCTCACCCAACCAGAGGCAGGGAATAAGGAGGCCAATGCCACGTGAGGGGATCTGACCAATCTTCCTTCACCATGGTGATACCAAATGACAAATATACTTAGGAAATCCAATTAGTGGAGAAGCCACAGGTTGCAATTTGTTCATAAGCACCTCTCAGTGAACATGTTAGCAAATACACATGTAAAATTAAAGTTTGTTCAAGAGCAGATAAACAAGCTGCATTGATTAGACAGTCAGCTGTTAAAAGTTTGCTTGTCTCTCCCAGATTAGTCAAACAAGAGGATAGATAGACAAGCAGATAGGCTGACAGACAAACAGATAGATAAAATTGTTCCTGCAAACCTGAAGGTTGCATTTTCAGGGAGGCGGTTTGGGTGAAATCAATAAACCAATTTCTGGAAGCTGGAGTGCTGCTAGTAATTAGAAAAAGGCCTCTGCAGCCACCCCATGCTCAGCTGTGAGATCTCCCTTCATGGGTTTCAATGAGAGTGAAATTGAGTGACTTCAATAATTTCATGCCGGGTTATGGGAGGGAGGTGAGGAAGGGTGAGTTCCCAACCATCTAATAGGTCTCTAACAGCTCGATAATTGGCCCATCCCGTGGGTGATTAAGGATGAAAATAACTAATTTCCGCTCATCTTACAGACTAATCAGATCACCTCACCCCTATCATTTTCTCCTCTATTTAAAGAGACAGTCTCTTTCTTTCTGGCATCAAAAGCTAGCAGGATGCAATCATTTAAGTTAGTAAGGAAGCTAGTTCAGACCAGGCTGGAGTTAGTGCGTTTAAGATACCAGCTCTTCGATTGGTTGCTCTGTAATAAGCCTTTTCGCTTCTGATTTCTGCTGCAGTGCTCCAGCCTCCTCACTTGCAGCATATGAATTCTGTTTCACGTACTGAGAGCTGCACACTGCAGAACGGGAGGCATGGGCTCAGACCTGAACCCATATCTGGGTGTCACGATGCTTGGGAATCCTCCTTGCTCTTGACTCTTCCTTGTCAGAAAGGCCATCCTTCAGCACTGTTGCTGTCCTACTCTTTCTGCATGCAGTAAGTTAGATATGAGCACCAAAGAAGTACTGAGGTTCTTCTTCACTAGAAAGATTTGGGCCTTCTTTTACCAGAGACCTTCATAGCTCTTGGGAAGGCCTCATGGAGACCTCAGAAAAGCACAAGCAGCTCCCTCAAGCACACACACCTCTTCCCCAGTGGGAAGCCTGCAGTATGCTGTGTTGGTGAGCCCACAGATTTCAGTCTCCAAGCCCCTCTGCAGGGTGCCCTGGAACAGTCCAATCTGGAGGTTTCAGCAGGGGGTAACCCAAGCCACTAATCAAGAGGGAAGCAAGATTTTTTCTTGCTGAAGAAAAGAGAAAGTTTGCCAGAGAGAAGAAAAAATCTAGTTGTTAGATTCCTCTTCTTTTGCAGGCACATCTTTCATCACTCCTGCTATGGAACCAGAATTTCAAACTCTTCCCAGCAACAAGCCACTGATGCACACGGAGCTCTACACACGTTTGTGAGAGATAAACAAGGTTGTAGGTACGACAAGACAAAACTTCCTACCCTTCATCCCACCCTCATCAAAAGCACAGCTGTGCTCAGGACATAATCCCATAGCAGAAATACTGCTGCTCTGCAATGCTGGATTTTTCAATCAGGAGCAGGCCTGGAAGTTAATGGCAAACATGCCCATGCAAGAACATCTCCCGCTGTCCTGAACTTCAGTCTGGGCTCCTGTGTGTTTACTACCACCCTCAGACAGCCCATCAGCACAGATGATGGTACACGAGCCAGGGGCTGAAGGCTGGATTCAGCTTTGCCAAGGCTGTTGTGCCCATGACAGTGTGCGAGAACATTTGTGGGTGCCCTCCGGGCAATTGTTTCAGGGATGCAGGGAACCACAGATACATGGCTGTGGAGCTGCCACCACCTGAATGAGGGAGAAACACGTGGATGAGGTTTTAAGCTTCTCATCTGAATCACATGGCAAAAGCACACCTCAAATCTACAGATCTGACAGAGGAAATCTCTCCTGCTCCTCCCAAGGGCTCCTGTGTCTCAGAGGCAGTGGAAAGGCCACTGCTGTTAATTATTTCACTGCTGCTTGATAACAGAGGAAAACAAAAGCACCATGTCAAGAGCTACAACATGGATTTCACCTTGGCACCTCAGCGTGGCATTTGTAGCCCACAGGGGGAGCTTGGCAAAGTGTTTCCATTTTTATTTCCTTTTGGTTGTGCGTCCTGCCTGCAGCATTCACGTGAGCTTGAAAGAAGACCACAGGCAGGCTGGGGCCTCTTGAATTAGCCACAGGGTTATTTCACCCTTCACAAACTAAGGCAAATTGAGCAAATTATTAATAACAAATATTTCACTCAATGAAATTTGAATCTTTTTTTCTGCTCTGTCCCAGTTTGTAGAATATCCTTGTGCAAACGGCAATTTCATTGAATCCACGTTATTGGAATTTATATTAGAAATATCCACATTTGATCATATGTTTTGGTGGTGGAGTAGCCCCAAATATTCAGTTTGTGAGCTGCAGTGCATAGTCCCAACTGGCCAGGTTTGTCACTTGGTAACTTCCTATTTATCCACTGGATGGGCTGATCAGCATTTCCAGTGAAAACCTACTTGTGAGGTTTCCAAATAAATTTGCTCAGTTGCAAGTTCTTCCTGTGAGTCCTCAGGTTAAGTGACTTAGCAATTCACTGTTGGGTGCTTCTTTCCATAAGTGATACCTAACACCCCTTGTGTTCTCAAACAGCACATAGGAAGAAGGGTCTAGAGAAAGGGAAAGAAACTACGTGCTGAACGAGTCCATTTTGTACGCTGGAGGAGAAAATTGAACATTATTATTATTATTTTAATAGCTTGCCAGACACCAGGGTGGAGTCAGCAGCAAGACAAGAAATGCAGGGAATCTCACGTTCTTTCAGGTTTTCTTGCAAATAACTCACACAGCTCCAGTCCTCTGTTAACACTTAGTATGTGATCAGAATTGTTCCTCATGCACAAAAAGCTTTTCTAGGAAGTCTTGTCATAGCAGGGTCTTCAGTGTATGCACAGAGACACACGCGGATGTGCCCTGTTGAATAAAGGCAGAGTGATGAATCGAGGCCTTCATTACTAATGTATGCATGTGTGCACAACACACACACACATGCAGGATGCATGGCTCTGTCCCTCCTGCTCTGCTACATCCTCCCATGGGAGTCATCACTGCAGCTGGGCTTGCATCCCTTCTCCAGCACAACACACCACATTCACTTACAGAATTGATTTGCCCTGAAAACCACTTCTCTCACATTTCTAAATCTCTTGGCGTAAAACCTGTTATTCTCTTGACATTAGGCTATTCAATACCTGTCACTTCCCCCCCTCAGAAAAAATTGACTTCCGAGTGACATTATATGATAAGCAGTTATATACTGAGACTTCTAACCAGATGGAGCCTTTCCATCACTGGAGACAACACGGAGCACGTGGGATAAATGCTCCCTGTCGCATAGTCCCTCTGCTCACTGCCTCACAGAAGGAGCTGCTCCTGCCTTGCAAAGCCCTGGCGTTTGAACTGGCTTCACAGTTTTTAGGAACAGTGGACATCTGTGACAGTCCCACTCTTGGAAAGGCTGGTGCCCTCTAGGGCATACTCACAGCCAGACTCAAAACCTCTTGCTTCTGATAATAACCCAGGGCATATGCTGCTGTGGTTTCTCTCACCGTTCCTGTTTCTTTTCATTGCTACTCTCAGACAATTACACTGTGGACCAGCTTGCTGGGAAGAAGACCTCTCTGTGACAGTGTACAGCTGGATTGACCTCTTCCATCCTTTTGCAGCAGTCTCTATGCAGGTTACACGTCTGGATTCTTCCCTGCCAACGTTCCCATGCAGAGGCATACTCCATTCCTAGGTAAAGGCAGCACTCTCACACCCTTTCTCTCTTGCTAGCACCTTCCAGAATGGATGGTAGGGAGCTGCCTGTAGATGTGGGCAGCTTGATTGGACAGCAAAACCAAACAAACAACGGTTTTCTTCACAGAAATAAAACAAACGTCTTATAAAACCTTTCCCATGTAAACATACATTTCAGAGCCTGTTTCAGGATACCCATTCTCTTTTTTTTTCCCCCTCTTCTGTCCCATTTTATCAATTTATTTGATATTGATCAAGTTATTATATTAACATCAATGCATTTCAACCAATATTGTTGGACATAAATCTGTCTCTGCATCCTTTGGGGATGAAGCAAGATCCTTCAGACTGTTCCCAACCTGGAAATGCATCCATGGTGTATCTCACACTGAGGAAACCCTCACCTCTTTCCAAACAAAGGAGAAGTCAATAATTCAACACAACAGAAAAACGCAGGTACCTCCAGACTGCAAAGCAATACAGAGCCATGCAGCACACAAGTCTGGACTGGAAGCAAAGCAGAGTTAACACTTCTCTGAGAGTGAACATCAGAGAGATGTTGGCTACAGCCAAGATGTTAGGACTCAAACCTGAGTTTTCTGGTTAGTAGGTACAAGAGGTCCCATGATGTCACTCATGCTTTGAAGCTGGTTGTAGGCACTTCTGTCAGCCTGCTGCCCTGTCCTGCAGTGCCAGGCTGGAGCACTTGTATTTAGAAGTCACCTCAGCCACGCCAGATCTCCCACACCATCTCGTGTTTTCACAGGAGTTACAGCACCCCTCAGATTCCTGATGGCCAATAATAACTATTAGTATTATAATACTGCACAAAACAAGGAAAACGAACTCATACTTTCAGCATCTTAAAGTAGAGTTTTCTGGGTTGTAAAAACAGCCCACCCAGCCAGTCGTTTGTCACGGAGCTTAGTTCTGCCATAAAATACTAATCAGCCTGAACAGTCACGTCCCCCCTGCGCCATATCTTTTTATGAGCACATTAACACGGTCGTTAGGGAGAGGGGACTCATATGGACACAAACACGCGCTGCCATCATTTATTTCCCCCTCAAACTCCATCCCCAGTGACTCTAATTCATTTGCAGGAGGCAGTTTTCCTTCCCCTCCACTGAGGTGGTTCCTTGTTCCCCCTGCTCCAGGCATGGGTTGCCCATCCCACCACGCCGTGGTGTCACCATGTTGCATCGTTCGTCCCCACACACACACAGACATCACAGGAACAGGTAGAGCCATCTCCTCCAAAAGCACAACTCATGTGCTATCTGAAATCTCTACAAGGAGTCACGTCATCCCAACTAAACGTAGGAAGGTGGATCGCTAGACATGGCTACCTTTTGTACGGAGTACAGGCCTGGCAAAGATAGGATGCCTCTGTATGTGATAAAAATGATGCCTCTGTATGTGATAAAAAGATAGAGCTGGGAAGAAAGTTTGGTAATTCAGATGCAATGATACAGGTCACTGCCACTCAAGCTAGGAGAGAACTAAAGTCAAATTCAGCAGTAGAAAGCCGAGCTCTAGAGGGCACCTTCATACACCCAGGTAGCGTGATGCAGAGTAAGGAAACAGAGCAAAGAACACAAAAATATTTGTCGTGTGGGCAAACCCCCCGAGTGCCAAGGGAGACAGGGACCACCACACCTGCATTCATGGCATCCATGACAAAAGCACTGCAAACAGACCCTGGGTGTTACTGCATCCTGCTTGCTCAGTCCTCTTCTTACCAGAGCTAGCAGCATCCACTTGGGCGAAACAAGAACAAGGCAGTAGTAGCTTTAGTGCAAATGATTTCCTTTTTCCTAATTCTTTCTTTTTTCCCCATCAGTGAATCGTCCCCTCCTTCCATCTCCTATTCACTCTCTATCTCACTGTATGCAAACCGCAATCCCTCTTTTCTTCTTTCTGCTTTATTTTCCTGAACACTCATTAACTACTCACAAAGGACCGTGCCTGGCGGATCGGAGCTGCAATTATCTCCTGGTTCTGACCCGTGTTCAACGGTCAGAGATTAGCATCAGCAATAATAATGGAGTGCGAGATGCAGGCAGCTGCATGCTGGGGATTTGACAAGTATCCAGGCTGCTGGAGCCAGTGCGAGGGGAAGGGAACCCACGCAGGGGGCTGTGTCCTCGGGAAGGTGGACAGTTTTGTGATGTCGGGGGAAATTCCAACACATCCCTCACGCCTGGGGTGGGAAAGCCACAGGTCATCTTGCCCTCCCATACTCCAGGCTTAAATCCTGCTTCTGCTTCCACTTATTCTGGTGTGCCCAGGAACCAAAGGCAGGCTGGATATCTTCCCTGCTGCAATTACCCTCTGACTTTTTCAAACTTCACACATTTTATTCATTTGCAACATGCAGAAAACACCTGGAAAACAGATCACTAAGTCGTGCACATTAGCACAGAAATACCTCCTAGAGTACTAAAATAAACAGTCCTGCCTTCTTCCACCCCCCAAAAAGGATGGGGAAAATATTAATCTGATTCTTCTACAGTGCCTCCCACTGGGGTCCCAGTGCACTTTCAATTCTTTCTGTCCACCCACTCATCTGTTTAAGACATCCATCTATCTCCCCTGTCCCAGCGCACCATACTGCAATTAAAATTCCATAGCAGGCTCAGTGTGGGTTTCCTTCCCATTTCTCTTAGTTTTTCAGTGGCTTTGTTTGCTAAATCGTATGGTTTTGTTTGTATATGGGTTTATGATTTCTTGTTTTCACTTACTGCAAGCAGACTGCCAAACAGGCAAGTCCTGTAATATGCTTGGGAAAATGGTCGATCTTTGGCTCAGTCTATCTCCTCTATCTATCAACACGATTAGGGCTGTCTCTGTCACATCCTTAGCTGACCCTTTGTCAAAACAAGTCCAGGGTGTCAAAACTTCTCATGCAATGTTAAAATTTATCAGTTAATGTCTTCTGGATACTACACTATTTTTTCTTCAATGGGGAATTTGCGTACAAGATTCCTGAGTTCAGGGACATATGAATTCAAGACAAAACTTCATTTGTTTATCTATTTGAGAATGGCATTCTAAGTTTAGCTGACAGACAGGAAAAAAAAACAAAAACAAACAACAATAGATGTAGGTACAGCTGTTAAAAGCCTGGCTCTGGACTTTGTTAATTCCCATTTCCACTTAAGGCAATTGATTCGGTCCTGACCTTACTTGAAATATCCAGTCTTCTAGAAAACTGGAACAGAATTTTCATCAGAGCAATCTTTTTCAAGAGACGACTTCAAATTCATCCTGCTCCTGGTTAGTTTAGAAATAACATAAGAATAAACCCTACCAGAGCACATCAGTGCTTTCTGAATCTGCTATCTGCTGACACCTGGACATTTGGAAGTGCAGTGATAATGAAAAGAAAAAAAAAAAAGTTAATTTAAACTTTCTGAACCTCAAAACCTATTCAGTTTAAAACTTGGAAGGAGTTCAGATTCGATTTGTATTCTAGATGACTGAGCCCGTTCATCCTAAAAATACCCCTAAAAATATTTTACAGTTATAAGACATCCAAAAATAATGCAACAAAAATGCTCAGAAACAATTGCTTGGATTAGTCAAATGTATGCAATTCAAGTGGCCTCATACCCTCTATTTGATAATTAGAGCAATGTGCAAAAAATTTCTTCTTTACCAACACAAGAACTTTCAGCAATTAAAGCTCTGTAGGCAAGTATTTACACCAGGAGCTCCTACCTGCTTGCTGTCATTAAGAAAGCAGCAATATTGTGAGTTTGCTGACCAATCACTACTGCAGACTGACAGAAAACAGAAAGTGCTATAGGAAAGTGCAGAAGGAAACAAAAAAAGGCGAAGTAGCAGCATTCCACATTTCTAAACACACAGAATATGAGTTGAACAGTGTCAAATTCATGATCAATTCCAACCTGCCAATTTCAAAAGCAAAACAGGTTCAAGGAGATTTGTAGCAACATCCACAGCTTTCTGCCTGGAGGACACACATTGCAGGCCAACAGACAGAAGCAGCAAGATACATTTCATCATGCAAACTCTTTTTAGTTACTGTAGCGAAATTATTTATTGATCTTTTATTGCCCCCTTAGAAATGAGTGAATAAATGACCATCTCTCCTCTTGTCCTTACTCCTCAGAAGATCACCAGATTTTGTCACTGAATGGGCCAGGGAGATAACCCGAGGCCTTCACAAATATGCAACTTTCTATTTATATTAAGTCCAAGACACGCTGCTAGCGCTGAGTGGAAGCCTGCACTCCCACGCATTAGTTATTCCCATTTGGTATGCGAACAGAGAACACTGCTTTGCAGGGCTGTCGATCCAGCATGAAGCTTACTTTGGAAAATTGTTTTTAAAGAAGAGAATGTCTGCATGGGGGGAGGGAGGAAAGTGGGGGGAATTAAATCCCCTGGTACTTTCGTTCATTATTTAAAGCAACTGTTATTTTCTCTCTCACTTTGGCTTTTGAGTTGGATATCCAAGAGACAAGATTTCTTCTACTAGGCACCACTGGGGGAAACAGAATGTGCGATCAGAGTTTCAGAGAACTTCTTTCCAGCATTTCAGGCAGGAAGCAGGTCCAGAGGAGATGGAACAAGCTGCAACAGGGAATCTGAAAAGACTTTGAAATGCTGCTCTGATCTCTGCTGGTTCAAACCTCACACGAGCCACTGCTTCAGGTGCCTATGCATCGCATCGAACACTACCAAATACAAAATACAACGAAGGAAAAGCTAGGGAGTGTGATATGTTAATGACAGGGAATTTATCGGGGCACATCCTGTCAAATGCCAAGAACCCTCTCAGGCAGTCACTGTAACGAGCATCCTACCAGCACACTCAGCTCCCCACATCTCTGACATGGCCTTCTTTCGGTTCATCAGTGACTGCCCTGCCCAGGTCAGGACTCACCAGGCTGTGAAGTAGAAACACTGCAGAAGCCACTTCTGACAGTTTCAGGAAGAAGCTGATGGATACAAGCAACCCTGCTCCTCAGAGATCTTCAGGTGGTGCTGGGTCGGTAACTCTCCTCACTGACAGGCACAGACTGGGCTCAGATCTGAACCAAGGGCTTCAGAGTCAGCCCCGATGATACTTGGGTGCACTGTCTTAATTGGACTTTACAGCTGGTCCTGTCCCCGTAATGAACCAAACTGGTACCCATATCCAGACATAATTCAAGGCTAAGATCCAGTTTAAGTTTTATTGCTATTGCTATTTATTGCTATTGCTATTTATTGCTATTCTTTTTAGACCAGCAATTACACAGGGATAACTCAGGCACCACAGAAAAGGCCATCAGATAAATGCAGACTGCATAACCCTGTATGCCTTGAAGAGACAGGGGAAAAACAGTATATCATGGGATTTCAGGTCGGGAGTACTGCCATCAGAAAGCTGGAGGGAAGAACATTATTAATGAAGCACTTTCATTGAGCTACTTCGTAACTTTGGATGAGGTAAGCAGAGTCTGGAGGATATGTTAACTCCATGCACACACAGAATAGGCAAGCCTTGTGGCTGTTAATGGCTTTGTTAAATCATTTCTCTTAGTGAGTCTGTCTGTAATAAAGGATTGCTGCAACTTCCCTAATTTTTTAAGCTACTTTGAATCTTACATATGAAAAGTATTAAGTGCTGGCAATAGGTCTTTAAAATTAAGGTACTAAAAAGGTCAAAGTCATCAGCTTACTTTTTGTAATGAGGATTGAGCAACACTGGGATCTGAGGGTGCCTGATTAGTTGGACACTACCATTTTCTTATAGTCAAAGAAAGTTAGAACAGACAACATATTTTCTCTCCCAAATGTTTGTGGATGCATTAAGTTAATTCTGTTATAGCATAAGGTACCGGACTGCCAAACTGCAAGAGTAAAGGGATGCTGTATATTTAGGTCTGCAAGCAATATCAACACTAGTTTCTCTGTCCACTGACCCATTTCTCTTTCCCTCACTACTTTCCTATCCTATAAAAAACAGCAATTAAAATTGAGAAGGGATTCATAGAAGGAAGAAAAATCACAGTATGTGTCCCATTCTATCCCACCCCTCTTTGGCTAACCTCCCAACAAGTAAGCTATTTATACTAGCAGAATTTTTTCAGGACTTGGAAGAAGAGCTCTGTTATATCTCATCTACCCATCTGAAAGGCAACTTATCAGCCATCAAATCATAAAAATTTTCAGATGCAGAGAGTGTTTAGAAGGCAAAGGTAAAAATCATGAGCTATCCTGGCAATCTGCATACATGCAGCCACATGAGCGCCTGAGTTCTGGAGGTTAAAAGGTAATATCCACCAAAGCAAGCATGAGCAATGAAAAATGTGAATAAAGCAGCCTGTATTTTGACCATCATCTCTTTCTTCAAAGAGTGTTTGAAAGAAGCAGAGATGTTCAGATGGACAGGCAAAGGAGACAACATCCACTCCAGCACACCGTCACTGAGCTACACTTATCCCAGCCCTGGAGAAGGCAAATGGCCTTTTAGTGTGCTAAACAAGATGATTAAAATACCAATAATTTTTCAGAGAACACTAAACCTAATCCCCCAAATCTATGGACTTTGTCACATTGGAAATCTAACTTCATTTGATTAGGATGGGGAGTCCTTGTGTTATTTACCACAAGGAAAAACGTGGATCTGCTGGAACATCAATCCAGCCTGAAACTTGTTGTGTTGAATGGAAAGGAAACCTGCACGGTGAAAAATCCAACAGCAAACCAAAAACCTCCCTAAGAACTTTGACAGCAGGGGAAGGAAAGATGTGATTGTTCTAACTCAAGGCAGGGAATAGAATTGTCTATGTTGGGCAGAGGAAGGGAGAAATAAACACACTGGAGGAATAGTTCTATGAAAAGTACTCAAGCTTAGGTTTCAGAGTAAAATGAAAAAAGTCAATTAAGATGAGCAAAACATCTATATACTTCTCCAGGGGTGGTTCAGGCTGTCTCAAAATTCATACGGACACCAGTACCCATCAAAGTTGATTTCACTTCTAAGCAGGACTGCAAATTCACAGGGTTTTATGTCAGTACCAAAATTTATCACAGATGCGTCTTCTATAGTCAGTGGACTGTATAACCTGTCTGATCATCTTCACAATCCCTGTAGCCACAGAGACATTCTCCTCTTGGGCCCAATGATCTTCTTTCTTTAAATTCTGATTAAGAATCTAATCCTTCTTGTAGCCTCCCAAGAAGTAAGTGTAAAAGTCTTTCCTCTTAAGCAGCAACATGTGGCAAAAATATCCTAATATGAAAAACAACATGTAAATACAAAAGAATTCTTCAGGTGAATACCACATTTGTCCCTTCACCTATAACACTGCTGGCTCCACTAGTCTCTGCAGGAAGACTTTTCTGTCCATGGCTGTACAAGCTTATGTCCCTCTTTTCCTCAAAGAGGAGGACGGGAGACTAAGGCCTAGCTCCTTTCATCAAGCAGCCTGGCTGAAGGGAACTGCCCTTTGGCAATGACAAGCACAGCAGCTCTTCACAGAGGGGCTAGGGTGGTAAATTCAGACCTAGACATCTAAACTGTAGGAGTTTAAAGTCTAGATTGGTAAAGCTCAGCCTCTGTCTCCCATGATATATATTATCAGTTTCAAAAAAAAAAGTCAGGAATAGAGTTCATCTTTTGGAACCCAACTTCAGCAACACCCAAAGTACAACTTCCTAGAGCAGCACTGCAGCATCAAACTATCCTGAGTTTCAGACCAAATGTTTCATTTTCCTCCTTCAGAAAACTGCTACCACCAGAAAAAATAAAAATAAAAAAATAAAACAAGTTTTACAATGAGCTCTTGGAGAAAAACTAGTCTGACAGAAGTCAGTAGACATAATGATTATTTCTGTACATTTTATCCAACATGTAAAGTACTGTATATACAAACACCCACCACAGAGGAGACAAATAAAAATTAAGGGTAATTAAAAGAATAAGATGAATTTTGCAGAAAATTTGACACTATTAAAATATTCTTTCTAACATATTCAGAGAGCTCCTTAAAGGAAGGAAAGGAATCGATGACCTGTGACTCATCTATACTTGTCTCTTCTTTTGCTATGACTTATAGCTTGATAATAAGTGGAATTTTATTTTACTGAACTTCCCTTGAAGGGATCATTTGACTCAAGAGATCAAAGATGATTTCCCCCCCCAAAATGTCTGTGCGTGGGTAGATGTCTTTGCCCTGTTGATTATTGGGCCATCATCTTGATCAGATTAGAGATGAATACTTTTAATGCTTTCCAAAGACAGGGAAGAATTTGACATCTCCTGTGTGAAGTCCACCTGGACAAAGGGGAAGAGCACCACAGCTTGTGGAATTGTGAATCCAATGCAATGAGAACGTGACTGACCCATGCTGGTATTAAAATACCTACAGCAGAACCAAACAATCCTTGCAAAAATGGGAAAATGCTCCAAGCCACATGTCAAAACATGCTTAAGTCGAGACTCCAAAATGAAGGCACAGGATATCTCTTCTTTTTCAAGGTTATACACAGGTTTATAGGAGAAGCAAGACATACATGTAAGCTGGGTTCTCATAAGCCCTAGACTGATATAGCAACCACAGGGCCACTCTCTTCCTCTACTGATTGAGTTACAACATGTGTTGCTATTGCTGTTGTTAAATCTGAGGTAATACTACAAAACAGTACCTGAAAACCTTCCTCTGAGTAAGGCCGACCCAGCCTACTTCTTAGGATTCATGTGCCCATATTCTTCATTTATCTTCATTTCACACTGTTGTTCTTGCCAGATAAGTTGTCTCTGCCAGAAAGCTTTTGGAAAGAGAAAGTGTCATGAGAACCACTGCAATTATACATACAAACCCACACCAGCTGGATCAGTGCAGCCATTTTGAAAACTTTTTTGCAGCTAGGACTGCGTATTCGCTTTTGTATACCTCTATTTTCATGCACGTCTTCTACTTTTTGTTATTAACCAAAGGCTACTGCTTTCTGCAAATTCACAACAATTTTCTGGCATTTTTTCTGGCAAATTACAGCAGTTTAAAAACAATCTCACCATGCAAATGCTGACTTCTGGTCCATTTTGGCATGGTGCTCCTTGAACTCTATATGGGGAGATAATGAAAAGCAGGTGGATGTGGCCTGGAGGAAGCTGCGACCCATGGAGAGCCCCTGCAGGAGCAGGCCCCAGGCCAGAGCTGCAGCCCATGGAGAGGAGCCCACGCAGGAGCAGGGGGTCTGGGGGATCTGTGCTGGAGCAGTTTGCTCCTGGGGAATGGACCCCATAATCCCGTTTCTCACCCTTCCCATTAAGGAGGGGGAGAGAGAGAGCACTGGTGGTGGAGCTCAGCTGGGTAAAACCCCCACAGATGCAAGAGGAAATGAGAGAGGTGCAGCTCACAGCCTGAGCAGGGGCCAAATGGAGTCAGCGAGGCAGACGCAAAGGGTGGAGGAAAGTTTCTGGCTGCACCAGGGTGAGTCTGTTCCCCCAAGCCCCTCCATGTCATCCTTGCAGCAAACAAGCCTTGAGCCAGTTCTGGTCTGCTGACTTACAACATTTAGAGGTGTTCTTCTGGAGCATGCTCTTGAGCATATCCACAGCATTATGCTGGCTCATCACGCAAAACCCTCCTGGATACTTTCACAAAATGGAAATTCAGGGATGGAAAAAAAAACACAATGCTTTCAAAAGGAGTCAGAGCCTGATTTATGGCTTTATGTCCAACCAATGCCAGCTCAGTCCAGAGAGTCAGAGTTTCTCCAAGGAGAAGGTTATTTCAAAACCTCCTGTAATTTTCTGAGCCTTTTTTTCCTGGTGCCCTCTGCAACAGTCCCCTAGTGAGACATTTGGTAGCCAGCAGAAAGAGGAGCTCAGTCTGTCTGCAGCAGCACAGGACATACACGCAGCAGTGAGTTACAGATCAGGCTAGGTCAGAGAAGGCAGTGTGGGCTTGTCATAGCAAAAGCAATTTGCCCGTCATGAAATGGCTTAAGGGAAGTTTTTTTTATTGTTTTGTCCCCTATTACTTCACAGCCTGGTGCATCTGGCTTTGTTTCTCTACCTCTCCAAGATCTCATGCTACAAGCTTGGATGAGAAAGCCTACTAAGATCAGTCTTGCCATCCCTCCCAGCATGGCTGTCTCTCTTGTACCCTGTGAGGAACTACAAGAGGAGACTTTTTTTCAGAATATTTGGGTATTGCAGTTGGATGTACCTTTCACAGAACATATCCTGAGACAGTCCTGGCTGCCAGTACAGCATGCTATCCTCACCTGCACACCTCCAGCCCTGTGCCACATTCATGTAGGCATTCCTGTCATTCTTCGAGGAACTATGACTTCTAGGACAATAAACAGGGTGCACCTGTGGCCATCCCACAATTCCCACAGCACTCCCTACCTCTGTCCCAGCCAGGCATAGATGAAGTGCGGTGGTTTCAGAGCAGTACTTTAAAACCTCATGAGTCAAACCCTAGTATCCCTTAATATTTGATCGCAGCATGTAAGTGGTGCCTCATGCTGTTTCCCTCTGTGACCTCAATATCCAATTCCCGTTCCCCTTGGTTGCTTCACTTGCAAGAATAATGCCATCTGTGTTGAAGATAATACCCTGTAGCAACAACTCAGTACACTTGGTCACCGATTTCTTCCACCAACCCCCCTACAAGGCAGAGCGAGGTGCCATGTGTAACCCACATGTTCAGCTAATACAAAATCTGTAACAGCAGTTCTTCTAAAACCTCAGACTAATCCTATTAACTCCTAGCAGCAGGTGCAAAGGGGTTGATACGCCCAGCCCTATGCCTCCCACAGGTACAGAGATGCACTTGGGGCTCTCATACCCTTAGAGACAAGCAAACAAATGTTCTCCCACACACAGACATGTTCACACACCCACCCCACACAGCGCTCGCATGCAGTTCTGCTCGATAGTGTTTTACTGGAAGAGAGAAGCTGTACATGCATTATTGTGGTGTAAAGAGAAAACAGAGTTCCAGGTCTCCATCAGAGGTAGGCACAGGCTTCTCAGAGCAAGGCTTCAAAGCACAGCTCTGATTTTATCTCCCATGTCCATTTGTCATTAGCATCAATTCCTGATTTGGTGCCATGTGGATAGCCTGATGTGATCTCTGTTCTCTCTTTTTTCCCTCGGGGTTAGGAACTGCTTTTTCTCATTACCTTTTTGTTGAAAAGTGTTTATCATGGCAGATAATCTGTGAAAAAGCTCCTTCTTGAAACTATTTGTCTTTTAGCTGTGGGAGTAGGAAGTGCCTCACAGTTTCATTCCCTCTTCTCATTTTCGAGTCGTTCTTCTCTCTCATGGTAGTGCAC
Source organism: Anas platyrhynchos (assembly GCF_047663525.1). Taxonomy (NCBI): domain Eukaryota; kingdom Metazoa; phylum Chordata; class Aves; order Anseriformes; family Anatidae; genus Anas; species Anas platyrhynchos. The sequence goes on along the minus strand of NC_092587.1, from coordinate 85,755,226 downwards.
TCCAGCTCTGGGTGCCCAGCTACACTTGTAGTACATATTCTCGCAGGTGCAGCCAAAAATCAGTCTTGGATAAAAATTTTGGATGTAGGAGTGAAAAAGGGGGTGCACTCCTTTAGTTCAGGCCCCATGACTGCCCGTAGGACCAAGTCTGTTTGCTTTCACATGGTAGGTTTGATGTTGGCGGTGGCATGTGCCCTCATCCACATCAGTAGGCATCTTCTTCACTGTTTAAAGACAAGGGTAGCATGGTTAGGTGAGTGCGCAACACCCTATGGCAAAAGACATTGTGCTTTCACTCAGATTTGGGTTTTTAGCCTTTGACACTTTGGAGCACGGACCTGGCTGCCTTAAATCAAATGCCACCACATGCAGTTGGCTTTTCTTCAGTTTGATTAGAAGTGAGGAAGGAAATTATTCTGTTCTGTAGTTAATTTGGGGGGAGTCACTGTGTAATGCAGAGAAAAAGCAAGTGAGGTTCAGATTTTTCATCTCTTGAGAAACCTGAAGATTTTTTTTTCCATCATAAGCTGGTGATGAAAAAATTAAATTTATTCTCTTTCACAAGGAGTGGAAATACTGATACTGAATGTTGACTTTTTTTTTAATTAAAAAAAGATTTCTGATGATCTCAAATTCAAAGCATTTAGTTTTCCTGAAGTAATATAAGTTGTTCTATTTTAAGGCATTTCAATAATGTCCCTCTAACACAGCTGTTTACAGGAATTAGCGGTGTGGTTGTTTCCTGGCCCGATTACGGCTCCAATAACACACTCCAAGGCACAGAGCTCACACGGGGTGCTGCCTCAACTGACCAGACAAAACTGACTGCATTGCCTTATGGGTTTGCAGGCCTTTGGTTGAACCTAACAAAGAGTGGAGAAAGGGGTGTTGGAAAGGGAATCTGTGAAAGCAATACACCCTAGGGAAATACAGCTTGGAATCAGTTCAGAACTAAACTGCATTTATTTTTTTTTTGCCCTGGGGGAAAAATAAAAAAAAAAAAAAAATCTTTCTTGAGGAACATTTTCACACAGGTTTAGTATGGGGAATGCTGAGGAGGGAAGGGAACAGAAGGTGTATCTTGTGCAAATATATCATTATTGAATCCTACTGGTGCTGTAATAACAAGTATAAGTTGTTATCTTTAAAATGAGCCCCACTGTAACCCTGCATGGCAGAGTGGACCCACAAGCCACATTCTGTGCACAGATGCACAAGCAACATCGTGCTTCTACATAGTCATACAGATCAGAGTTCACCTTGTGATAACTCAAACCTACCCCACAGAAACCTGCAGAATTCACAGACACCTTGGCAAAACTGAAGAGCAGGAGTAACATATTCTGATGTCCTATATCACGTGGGGTCTTGCACAAAAGGTGCGTGCAGGGCTTGCAACACACTTTCCTACATTTTCTTGGAATTGTCCTTGGACCAGAGACACTTACTCGTAGATTTGATCCCAAACACACACAGCCTTCCTTCCTGCCACTCACAAATCACCCTGGCTCCCTTGGGAGGGCAGATCGGGCAGCCCTGTCTCTGCTGAGACACAGGCTGCAGTTCGTGCCAACAAGGAGAGAAATCCCGCCAAAACCTTTACAACAGCCCTGGGCTCATTCACATTTTCTTCTGTGCCTGAGGGGAAAGGAAGGAGGGGAGAAAAAAAAAAAAAAGGAAAAAAAAAACATCTGTGAATTTATTGACTCTCCCTTAAGAATCTCTGGAGCTGTAAATTCCACCTTCATGGTGCTGGCTAATTAGGCATTTATTTAACTCTGTTGCTGTTTTTTTTTTTTTTTTTTTTTTTTTTTAATGACTCACTGCTGTTGTTTGAAGTTCACCGTCTATTATTTGTAATAAAAACCTCTGTCATATCTTTGCCTCATTATTCCTAACAAATAGTGCATTTCCTGTCCCCCCTCTTCCCTCTCCCTCTCTCTCCCCCTCCTCTCTGCTCCCTGCCACCATCACCTCTCTGCCTGGCGCTCCTGGAGTTTCAAAGCCCAGCTGTTAGCATTTTGTCGGCAGAGTGCTTCTGAGAAACTTCTGTCACGGGCTTCAGCGCAGCGGGGGCTGCTGAATAAAATATCAGCCCTTCAAAAGGGAATTAAGGCAGAGAACAAAAGCGGCAGGGAGAACAAGCTGATGAGGGGCCAGTTCTGCAGTCCCCTCCCGCCCAGCAGTTTGAAGGAGGGAGTCCTTTGGTGTCACTCTGCAGCAGTGACCTGCAGATGCACAGGACAGCTGTGGTGGGCACTTACTTGCTGATAACTGTCCTTGATGGGAGGGAAGAAGTGAAACATCCTTATTTCAGCAGTGTCAGAGTCTTGAGCACAAGTTTTACCTGCTCTCAACTACAGCTTGCAGGATCTGTCCCCAGTCACTGACTTCCTTGCACTTGCTGAAGCTTGGCTATAGAAGCATTTCTTACAGTCCGGGAAATTGCTTTAAAATACCCTAATGTTTTATTCCAAGAAAGAGACAAACTTTCCCCAACCAATGAAAAAAAAAAAAAAAAAAAAAAAAAGGAAGCAAATTTATGCACTAAGTTCATACTGATAATTTCTATTTCTGCAAACATCACCCTTATCTTCAATCTTCAAGAAAAAGAAGGAGATTTGGGCAATTAAAGGCCCATCAGCCTTACCTCAGTTTCTAGGAAAGTGATGGAGCAAACATTTCTGGAACCCAGGAACCCATTTCCAAACATATTAAGGACCAAAAAAAAAAGTGATTGGGCATAGTCAGCAAGGATTTATGAAGGAGCAGTTGTACCTGACCAACCTCATAGCCTTCTACAATTAAATAATTAGTTCAGTAGATGATAAAAGAAAAGAGATATTGCTTATCTTGGCTGTAGCTAACATTTTAAAACCATCTTCCATAACATCTTCATTGGCAAAATGATGAACTACAGGCTAAGTAAGTAGAAAGTGAGACTGAAAAGTGACTCAAATGCTGGGGCCAAAGGGTTGTGATCTTTGTGGGCACAAAGCCCAGCTGTAGACCAGTCATTAGAGGTGTACCCCAGAGGGACCAATAAAATTCAATTTCTTCATTAACGATCTAGACTACAGAGCAGAGTGCACCCTCAGCAAATTTGCAGAAGATACAAAATGAGGAGGAATGGCTGATATACCAGAAGGTTGTGCTACTTTCAGACAGACTCTGCCAGGCTGAAAGATTGGGTCAACGTGAACCTCAATAAGTTCAAGAAAGTGATTCCTGCACCAATACATGCTTGGGGTCAACTGGTTGGAAATGAGCTCTGCATCTCCAGAAGTCCCCAGCAGTGTTACCTTTGCAGCAGTGGCAGTCAGCAGCCTCCTGTGATGAAGAACATTGCCAGCAGGTTAAGGGAAATGAGCTTTTCCTTCTAACCCACACTGAAGATATCATATCTGGGGTGCTGTGCTCTAATCTGGGCTCCCCAGTACAGTAAAGACATGGACATATGGGAATGAGTCCAGAAAAGGGCAACTAAGATGATTAAGGACTGGGAGCTTCTGATATATGAGGAGAGGCTGACAGAACTAGGATTGTTCAGCCTCAATGAGGAAAGACTCAGGGTGAATCTCATCAATGTGTATAAATACCTGATGGCAGGCAGTAAAGAAGACAGACTCTAGTCAGTGGTACCCAGTGAATGGGCAAGAGGTGGTAGGTGCCAATTGAAATATAGGAAATTCCACTTCAATGTAAGAATTTATTTTATGTATTTATTTACTGTGAAGGTCAAACACTGGAACAAGTCATTCAGAGAGCTTGTGGAGTCTTCAACCTGGGGTCTATCCAAAACCCAGCTGGACACAGCCTCGAGCTACCTACTGTTTGTAACCATCTATTCAACAAGGGAGTTTGACTAGACAGTCTTTGGATCCTCCTTCCACTCTCAACAATCCTGTGTAACTTGAGGTTCTGAAATTTTTATGAAGTGTGGGTCAACAGTTTGATGAGAACTAGGAATCCAGAATTTTTCATTTAATGTAAAAATGACATATTTCCTCATATTCAGATTGATTCCAAGTTGAAGAAATAAGCAAAATTCAGCCCTTTAATCACAGCTTCTCTTTAAACATTTTGAAATGGAAAAGTGACTCAACTGAAGCCATTACAAGTCTGCTTTGCTTATGCTCTGCCCTTATGCAGCATTTTTGTCTGGAAGAAGATATATTGTCTCACTTTTAAACCTTGGCCAGTGCAGGAGTGTTTCCACAGGGAAGGATATACACCCATATTTGCTGCTGTGCTCTTTCAGGCACATTACAAAAGCCCCATGCCACAGGATGCTTTCTGTCTCTCCAAGGAGAACAGTCTGCAAGTTAAGATATCTCATCATAGTGGAGCTTTCTGCCATCCATCAATCATGAAATTTTACTTTAGGTGCCTAGTCAGCCCTGTGCTTTTAAGGCTTTACAGCTCTCCAAACATTTTGACAGAGTAAACCCTTTTTTCATAACTTAACCAAGCTGTACGTGTTTAAGTCTCTCCTTGTAAATAAGGTCATGCCAGCCTTTAATTATGTTCTCATGCAGCACCCCGTTCAACCTTGTCAGACATTCTGGAAGTGAGGTGTCCGAACTGCAGTGCTGCATTTCAGAAGTGGCCGCACTAGAGCAATGTAAAGAAGGCTTTCCTCTCTGCTCCATGCCATGACACCTTCAGATACGATGTCCCAAACTGGAGCACTCTCAGATTTACTTCCTGAGCAGCTTTCAGCATCAGCAACTGTTTTTTTTTTTTTTTTCCCCATGTGAAGTACATGCATGTTTTGGATGGAAAAGGCACACATATATATATGTGCATGCACATTAAAATATACGTTTACATTCTTCTTACACTTGAAGAGAAGATTCAGAGCAGATTTTGAGCAAAACACTTCTGGAACTCATGTCCAGCTTATCCAGGTGTACTGGTTAAAGAGGAGTTTCAAATTTCACCATATCTCACTTCAATGTATTAAAAGTCCTATAACTTGCTCAGAAACAACATTTAGAATTCTACTGCTTTTTCTTAGAACCTTGAAAGCAAAACAACAAATAATTTTACTCAAAACTAAAGATGTACCCCGTCTCTAAATAAGACTGAAGATTTCCTCAGCTCCTCTCAGAAGACCTATAATTGTTTTAAAAAGAAAAGCACAGTTTTGTTTTTTTTTCAATCCTAGTTCTATATTGAGCCTTCATCAGTTACAGTGGCTCTTATTTACCATTAGATATCATCTCACTAGTTTGTTTTCTTTAATGATCTAGCTCCAATTAGTGAGCTTATGCCAACATTTCCGCCATATCAAGTGCTGTCAATTGATCATTTGCATTACCACACCTAGTCTGAGGACATCCTGCCTAAAGTAAGACACGCATCAATTGTAACTATTCCAGTAGAGAACAGGAATTATTGGAGGACTACATAATAGGACTATGAATAAAGAACAATACTGGGGCTTCTTTATCAGAAAAAGAGACAAGGGCAAGTCACAATGCCTCTTAAACTTCATTAATAAGTCAAATTAAGTTTTTGTATGTTCATTGTAGAGTAAGCAAGAACCTACAGGATATGACTGCAGTAAGAGATTAGTTTTAAACCTTAGAAAAAGCTTTATTGCTGAAGGATAGATGAAGACTGAAGCTACTTAGCTGGAGATGGCACTGCAGATTCAAGTCTGCACAGTGAGTCTGCACAGCAGAGTCAGCCTTTGAGCATGGTGGGATAGCAGATGACGATGCAACATTGCAGCAATGACATGAGACTTCAGAGGAGAGAATATCTTTGTTTTCAAACCAAACCAGATTTCACTCACACTACCTCCTTTAAAGAACTAACAGTGACTATAACATTCTGTCTCAGCTGTATGGCTCATTAATATGTGATTGACTTTTGTCTCCTTAACAGGGTGTTGTAAGGCGCCAGTCCTGTTCTTCATCTTCATGCCACCATTTCTTCATAACTTGAAAATTGTCCTTTTCATTCCTCCAAGACCTAGGCTTCTCGGGAAGCTGGAATTAGGTGGGCTCTGACGTGAGTGACCTGCTACTCCAAGTGACATCAACACATTCCACTTTTACAGCCCACCTTCTCCTGGCCACATTGGTCCTTCCACATACAGTCAGTCCCCTTTCTTCTTCATTCACATCCATCGTGGCATATCTACTAGTTCTATACCCATTTTTATTTATTTTTTGTTACCTTATTGTAGTTCCTCTGATTCTAACATAAGCAATGCATATTATTAGTGTTCAACTTCCCAGTTGCCCCTCCAATGACTAGGGAGGCCCACAGTTCAGACAATACAAAGCAAGCATCATTGTCTGGGACAAACTGAAAGAGTTCATCCCAGAAAGCAGAGGAGAACCTGTTCTGCAGGTAAAGAAGAAAAATGGCAGGAAGTAAAAGAAGAGTACCAATACAAGAGTCTCTCCTAAAATTAATCTGTAACATATCACAGCCCAAAGGCATTTTCACTCCTTTGTTTCTGGTTTAACGACACGAGAGCTGAAGAGCTACACAGGGTATTTTCCTTCAAAGAGGGCTAGCCAGAGCAACTCTGAATACCTAAGTACAAGATGTCAGCCTCACACAAATAGCTGGATGGGCATGCAGGGAACTCAGGCATGAAGTCTTGCCCCTGGACAACGCAGGCAGCGGGGCTAGAGAGCAGCATTAGCAGACATGGCTCTATGGATAAATTTTTCAACTTGTTCTCCGGGACAGGTAAATAAGCAGGAAGTTGCATTTCTGCCTAAAAGAAATAAGTACAGCACCAAGGGACATAAACATCAGGGCAATCCACAACACAGTGAATGAATCCTTTTCTTACAGAGCTTTAACACATTGATGGGAAAGGCAGAGTGGAAAGACCATGCATTATTTCTGCCTATAGCCTAACAGTACTTTTCAGCTTGATCCTTGGAGCTCTGGCATAAACCATGCCCAGAGCAATCTGAAAAAGCTGACTCAGAGAATCAAGCTTGTTATCAATTTGTTTAATGCACTGTACCAGGATCTATGCCACCCCTGCAATAAACACATTTCAAATGATAGGACAAGGGGGAGTGGTTTTAAACTAGAAGAGGGGAGATTTAGATAAGGTGTTAGGAGGAAATTCTTCACTCAGAGGGTGGCGAGGCACTGGAACAGGCTGCCCAGGGAAGCTGTGGATGCCCCATTCCTGGAGGTGTTCAAGGCTAGGTTGGATGAGGCCCTGGGCAACCTGATCTAGTGGGTGACATCGCTGCCCATGGCAGGGGGCTGGAACTGGATGATCTTTAAGGTCCCTTCCAACCTGAGCCATTCTATGATTCTATGAAGTGTTCACAAATGAAAAAAGGCTCAAAATTGCCACTCTAAAGATGATATTTCAATTGCTGATCAGGTTGGGATTCGGGAAGCTAAAACTTCAATTCCAACACATAGCCTGAGGCCATGGTATGTCTGAAGCACAGGTGTGACAGAATGGGCTCTCATAGTGCTTCACTGACTAATGGGATTAAGGGGTTTTCATTAAGTCAGTTTAGTTATAAGGCTTTCACCTTATTGCACTTGCATATAGAAAAGGTAAGCATTGCTCTATGACTTGATAGATTTGACTTAGAAAAGATTAAACGGAAAACTTCAAACTGTCTGCTGAAGTAATTCAGTATCAAAAGCCTCACTTGACCCCAAGAACACAGTAGTGGAGTTGTTTTAAATATTTATGTCCAAATCCAAACACCAAAATTCCTTTCTGACCACTCTAGCTGTTTTCAAATGAAAGCTGTCCATCCCTGAAGTTCCTAACAGTCTGTCTATGAAGACTTTTGTTTTATGCCTGTAAGTACTCCAAATTACAAAAGGAGTAACCATCTCAAGGTAAATCAGGTCACAGGCAGAAATGTGGCAACCGAAACGGTTAAAAAACAGCCGATGTAATCCCTCCCTGATCAGTCAAATGCTGGATTTTCTCCATTACACTAACTACACTAAGCTCCACATCTGATTTACCACCTGTAGCTAGCCTACCACTAGCAAAAATAATTCTAGAACTTCACAATGAGTTTGATGGTCAGACTACAAAAGACACCAAGTGCAAGAAACAGTACCTTGACAGTGTCTTATGTGGATGAGGAATTAGAGGATGCAAGTCTAAACCTCAGAGTACTGTCAGTTACTTGAGATCATTTCAAACCTGTGATTTCATTTCTTCATTGCACCAGAGGGGAGTGAACTAGCTATGAACATGAATGAAAAAGCCTCAGAGTGTCTCGAGGTACTTCATTAGGCAAATATAAGGAGGGAGGGCGGGTGGGGAGAATTTATTAACATACACCTTTCCCCCAGTGTACCTCCTCAAGTAAGGGGAAGGCCCTGTTGTAGCTACATAGCATGAAGTTTACACCTGCCACAGGAAAGATGTTCAGCTTGACAGCTGCAGCCTGACTAAGCATCTCACGCAGGTTGTTACTGAGCTACCAGCATTAAAAGAATATGATACCTTTTTCATTGTAGTCTCTGCCTACTGAAGCATTTGAGAGACACATTAGAATGCAGAAAGATGTACATGGAGGGAGCTTAATGTTATATTAGAAAGCACCAAGATCTCCTCAGGCAGTTATATCAGCAACTGTATATTATCACTACACATTTAAGGAAAAAACAGTAAGTACCTTTTGTCGCAATCCCCCATGGTCACAGCATTAGCTGTAGTTCCTAGCCAGAAGCTACCCAGACTATAAATTGTAACCCTACCACTGTCCTCCTTTACCCCATCCTTGGGCATTTTCAGTCTGATTTTTCTGGGACGTAGGTGGTAGGGCAATAGTCTTAAGCTACTCTGGAAGAGCACAAGTTTGAAAGTGTCAGCAGATGTTTTACTGAGCATCTTGAGCAAATTTCACAGTACATGGCTGTTACAATTTGCAGCAAAGTATTAAAACAGAATATGGAAGTATTTGGAAAAAAACAGCTACGATGTACTACAAGAGTACTTCATGCTAGGATTATGAGTTAGTGATCCAACTCAGCTGCTCTGCTTCCTACACAGGAAGCTCCCTCTCTGTCACCTATTCCACACCCAACTGCTGTATGAAAGACCCCCCAGGACATAGATCTCTAAGTCTTTGTAACAACATTAATTAGAGATCACCTCAAGAAGAGCCAAAGTCAATATGTTACACTGCAGATAGAAGTCACACAGGGTATTCCAAAGGATAATTTTATGAAGAAGACCGCCTCCTCCATGCCTGAAGAATTTTTTGTCATCTCAGCAAGACGCTCTCCCTCTTTTCACAAGGACAAGGGCTGCCCATTTTAACTCTGTGTTCACTGGAACAACGGACATGCATCTCCGCTATAGAAGAGTTGTGCTGGATTGTATGTCATGCTCAGAGAGCTCTTAACCACAGGGAAAAGGAAGATTAGCAGCTTCTATTGCCTGTGTCATCCCTTTCCTTCTATCCAGAAGATTTCTGAAGCATCACTCCAAACACTTCAGTTCAGCCATTTGATGTTTTCATCGAACTAGTATGGTCTTTTGGCTACTGCCCAGCTTCTCCGGGAAAATAACCCATGTCAAGGCACGGAGCAAAAGATGGGACGGTTACTAGAGGAAAGAAGAAAGGCAGGAAAATAATCCTGGGATGCTTCTGCACATACAACCACTCCTTTTAGAAAGGTAACCGAAGAAAGCCATTGACAGCAGAGGTGAGAGGGAAGGAAAGCATATTTCAGTAAAGAGATTTATTAAGACCTGTCTTTTCTTTAACTGCAGCTGTACACAAGATTGACATATCCTGTAAGCTACCTTTGATGAAGTCCCTAGTCTTGCTGCAGCAATGCAAGGAAGGCCATTTCATCTGCAGTGCATTTACAGCTCTGGTTTACAGGATATTCTACTTTCATACCCCAGCCTAGGTTGCTAGCTTTCTCAGGTCAGTGTTTTACTAGCTTGTAGTTTGTCAGCTAGTGCCTGCAATATCCACTTCCTAACAACTCTTCCAAGATAAAAACAGAATAATAGAGCAGGATAGAATTTGGAAAGCAGATGACTCAAACCCTGACCCCAAATGGAAGACCTACAAGTATATTTCAATTACATTGATCCATAGATGAGCAGAGACTGTGAATTCTGTGAATGCCTCCAATACTAACACCTCGGAGTGCATCATAGCCAGAACAGTCTTGGCACTGTGGCAACTGTATTGTCCCTGTCCAATGAAGACAACTTACAAATAGAAAGGAATAAACAAGAAGCTGGCACATGCAGGCCCCAAAGCCACTACCGGTATTTTTCTTGAATGGCAATTTTGATTTAGAATTTAAGAACATCTCAAAGTCAAAGTTATGGTACAATTTAAGGATCATGAAATTATAGGACTGGAAAGCCCCTCCTATCTTTCCTTAAGGAAGAAGAGACTGTCCTACCTTGGTTATTTCTACAGATCTTTATCTAACCACTTAAAAAAAATAAAATGAGGATGATTCTACTGCCTTCCTGAGGCACCTACTTGAGTGCATTATTTGCCCTTTCTTCATACTCTTCTCACTCTCACACAGTGTAGGTTACTCAGCATTCTCCCCAAGTGTCCTGTAAATAATCTCACTTATATTCCCATCTGTCTGTACGTTAATACTTCCCACGAGAATGTCTTCGCATTACTCCTTTTCCCTAGAACTCATTTCTCTGAAGCTGTTATAAAGACTTTGCAAAATGCTACAGACAAAGCCTCCGTAGAAGTACTCCCCTCCTTCCCTCTATATAAGCATTATTTTAATCCTTCCTTCAGGACTGTTTCTTCCCTCCCCCCCTTTCCCCTTTGAAGATGGAATGATCCTCTTGCCATTTGCAGATCATTTAATCCATCAGGTCTTCCCTAGCACTGCTGCTGAGAGAGTCATTCTCCATTTGTATTCATATATTTGATTTTTCCTTCCTAAGGGTAAATCTCTACACTTGTCTTGAATTCCATCTGTTTCATTTTGGACTGCATCTCCACTTGATCAAAATCATTTTGAATTCCAAATCAATCCTCCCAAGCCCTTGAAGTTTGTCCCAGCTAGACAAAGTAGTCTAAAGCCAACGTGAAAGGAACAGAGTAAGGTTGCACTTCACTAGAAGTGATATCATCAGGCCTTGGGATAATCATACAGTGTCACAATAACTAGTCACAGGCAGCTTGAGTTGTGACAAAAAGGAATCATGATCAACAGTTAGTGGCAGCACGTTTTGTTGCTGTTATAGATAGAATTTCGTAATATTATTGTTACTAACTGAAAGGAAGTAGGGGTGTTTTGTGAGGTGTCTGACACATGAAATGAGCCTTCTAACAGATCTAGAACTCAGCTTTCAACCCATGGGAAAAAATGCTTTTGCAACCTCATGAAAAAAGTTGCTTGGGCTTGATTTTAAAAGAGCCAGAGCTCCAGTGTCTGGATCTGAATTATGTTTCTACCCCCTGGAATGGTGGATTGTAGAGAAATCAGGGTACCAACATGAACATTTTGAAGTGCTTCCAGTTATTTCCATACCTGCTTGGGCACTAAAGCACTTTATGTAAAGTATTCGTCATAGCTGCTCAAAGGAATGAAAGAACATGATCAGTTGTGGTCAAAGTGGAAGCTCCAGGTCACTGAAGGCAATCTACATGTATTTTTGATTTGTTGCTACTTGCTCATTTGTCATGATTCAGAAAAGAGACAGCCCTTACTGTATAGAACAGGGTCCTCCCTACATGCAAGCCTATTGCAAGCTACCTGAAGCCCCTTTATTTTGCCACTTACTACCCCACCTCAATGCTTTAAGCACTAGCAAAAGTCACCATTCTGGATTACACGACTGGCCCCATCAAGATTGTATATGGCAAATGAAGCAACTTGAGCCACTTGTTACCTTTCTAAAGGCAGCTGTGGTCTGCTCCAGTGCTACAGAAATCCACAGGTACTTGTGTTATAACTTCAGCTTCTCACAGCATTACCTGGGACTCCACTTGCCTTTGCCTTTTTTTTTTTTTTTTTCTCCTTTCCTACCTCTTAAGAGATAGCAGGGAGTCTGTATACAAGTCATTTCATCTTCTTGGGAAAAAAAAAGGGTATGTTTACTGAAGAGTCTTAAAACTTTTTTCACTGACCCAAAACCCCAAGCAATCTTTCCATGCCATATCACAGCATTGCTCCCAGTCTTTATTAACCATATTTTTCCATTTAAAAAAAAAAAAAAAAAAAAAGGAGTTCGAACCCTCAGACAAAGCTCCCCTTTCCTCCCCAGTACTTATGCTTTAACTACTTCCATTTTAGTTCTTGCACCCATATTCTGGTGCAGTATTGTATATGTTGTTTTAGATGGAATGGACATGACTAGAATTCATGTGTCCCTCCAAAAAGAAAACACTTGAGTTTCTCCATTCTGTCACCATCCTCTGTGATAATATCAACTAGGCTTCCCCCACACAAGTTAAAATATAAATAACTCAGAGAACCGTGGAAGTTTACCAATATAGGTCCTACTGCATTTCATTCTCAAAGGATATGCTGTTTGATTACCCCACATCAGGTTTCAACTACAGAGGTTCAAGAAAATTCTGAGAAACTTCCTGGAAAGCTAAGATAAGCACACAGCTACAGATACCCTTCATCTTTTAACGGTGTGTGGTTTAAGAAGTCCCTGCACAGAATTGCCTACATCCAGCCTGAGCTGGTACCCTAAATATCAGAGCACAAGGCCTTTTGGAACCATACCTTCACTACAGAGACTCATGCTGGTGCCTCCCATTTTCTTACTGCCTCCAAAGTAAGCTTCTACCTCTCAGGAGGTCAGTGAGGTGTGCAGGGTTTCATAGTATCTGAGACACAGGCTGATGCACTACAGCGAAAGCAAACCTAGGAGGAAAGAAGCAGAAGCAACTGAAGTGAATCCACACGGGCTATTAGCCCCACATTAATGCTTAAATAGTGCATTATTTCATCATTTGCCAAAGCTCAGGTGAGCTCTAACTTTCTGCAGATAACTCAGGAGGAACTAAAACTGTGGGGGGAGCTGGGATGGTTTTAGTCATTTGAAAAACCAATGTGAAAACTGCAAGGCCTGGATCAATAGACAGAAGTTCAAGGATATTCTTAAAGAGCCTATTTTAAAATCAGTAACTATCTCAGGCAGTTCTTATCCCAGAGCTCCGTTGAATTTCTCCACTGGAGTTCAGTGCACCTCTACTATGCCTTACAAGTGACTTAAGTGTGCAGAACTTGTGCCCAGAGTTGTGACACTTACCCCCAGTTAAAAAAAAAAAAAAAAAAAAGGCATGATTACAGAAAGAGGTTGGAGGGGTTCTACTAAACACCCTCACTTTCTACTTGGGTTTTATTTTCAACCAAAGCAGCAGGTCTTATGCAGGTGGAAGAGCTTATCAGACTTAGATAAATCTTATCAGTCCATTAACACCTGCTGGAAAGCAAAATTCACCAAAGCCAAAGTGTTAACAATTAAGCACTTTTCAGAAGAAACTTGCAGAGAGAAGCTTTTCCCAACTACCTGTAGTCTTAACATCCATAGAAGAGTAGGATCATTTATCCATAACACCTCTCTTGTACAAGTCTTTCAAAAAGTTATCTGAAATTATTATACTGTGCAACAGTGCCAATATTCTGGCTTCTCATATTGCTGTCTGCCACTAGCTGATTCTCATATCCCGTGGTCTCCAACCTTCTGCACAGGAGGGAGCAGAAATAAGCATTATCTGAGGGAATGTCTTGAAGCTTAAAGAGAGGAAGTTCAGGTTGGATATCAGGAAAATTTTCTTTACTAAGAGGGTGCTTGGGTATTGGAACAGGCTTTCCTGGGAAGTGGTCACAGCATTGAGCCTGATGAAATTCTGGAAGCATTTGGACAATGCTCTCAGACATATGGTCTGATTTTTGGGTGGTCCAGTGGGGAAACAGGAGTTGGACTTGATGATCCTGGTAGGTCCCTTCCAAATGAAGGGTTCCAAAAAGGCATGACTACAGATGCAAGTTCAAACACTCTCATGAGCATTCATCCCTTAATGTCTACTGACTTGGGAAGGATATAGAAAAAAAGTAAAGTCTCTAGTGAGACTTTCAGGACACTCTCACTACAGAAGTCCAAGCCACAGACTTGAAAAAACTTCTCATTGCCATTTAAGTTTAGAAGTGCAGCTAAAAAAGATGAAGATTATTATACTGGATTTCTTTTACTTTTTTTTTTTTTTAATATAACTTAAAAGGGCAAAAATCTATTTTAGTGCTTTCCTCAAGGAACATCATCTTTTATAACCTATTCCAATCCTAAATTACATGGAATATCAGAGTTAATAATATACTAGAAAAAAACTTCAACAATCCTTTCTTACCCAGAAAGTGGTTTCACCTGGATAGAGTGGGAATTGATACTGAACATTGGAATTATTTTATTCGCTGGCATTTTTTTTGATGGCTGGTCAACAGCTCTCACCATGCCTCTTGGTGAGATGCAGCAAGTCCAGGTTAGCAATGGCACGTTCATCTCTCAAGAGACCAGAAAGCAGTGACCAACAGATGCACACTGGATTAGAACAGAAAGACAGCAATCAGCCCTTGTAAGACCTCATTTGAGTGGTGCCATCTGTCATCTCCTCGTAGTTCCCTTTGGTCACTAAGAAGGAGAGCAGAGCCAACTACAGCATCTCTCTTTCTCAAGGACCTGCTTTACACATATGCCCCATTCCCTCAGCAATTTAGTTTTTCCTACTACTAGCCAACAAGCAATCAGGCTACATTCCTCTGGTAGGTTTCAAGAGAGGGAGTGTTAATTGCCTGCAGCTCTTCAGGACAGAGATTGTGTTCTTTTAGGGTAAGTCATACAACATAGGACTAGGAGTTTAACTAGCAGCTGTAGCCAACAGCATATTGACTCTGCCAAGTCTGACATATGTTAAAGAAATCTCTCTCTCATCATCCCTGAAGTCTGCAGGTGCTGCCAATGCCTAGTAACAAAGGGTGAGGTGATTTCAGGCCTACCACAGCTGGTTCTAATGAAATTGTCTTACTTAATGACTTCTGGAGTAAGGGTTGGAAAGCTATCAGAAAAATGACAGTTTCTTGCCAAAAAAAAAATCAAATTGTGTATGCAATATTATATCAGTTTTGACAGAAGAATTCTTCTGTGGTTTAAAAGGGTGGGGGACAAGAATCATAACAGAATAGCCAACATCCCAAGGATTGCACTTTGTGTTTCATAGCTACGTGCCCCTGCTCTACCAAATTCAGAACTAACGCACATAGTATGGAGGCACTGCCTGATGGCAAAGTTAAGCCCAGAGGTCTCTGCCTGGACGATTTTATTTTGGTCAACTCCATCTTAAGGGGAATAACTCAGCTGCTTATCTGACCTTTCTAGAAATGGCCATGGCCAGCAAGAGAGTTAAGTAGAGGTGTTAGTGTTTTTGCCTCTTTTTTTTTTTTTTTATTATTGGTTTGTTTGTAAACCAGCAGTTTATTCTATTACTCTCCCATTTTAGAGACTTGAGATTATTTCATTGAAGTTGTGGGAATAATAAAGTGCTTTCTTGCACAGTTCCAATCACTAAACATTATATTTAATACTGCCTCCCTCCCAGGGGAATATTGAACCAGCTCCTTCCTGAATCAATATGAACTTCACAGGAAAGGAGGTCTCTGCTTCTCAAATTCTAGTTGGAAACCTGCTTGGGGCAGGAGGGGAAAGAACATATGACTAGCTGTAGTTCATTTTCAGTAAAAAACATAGCTTTTAGGAATTAAACCCAAAGTTGTTCTTTTTTAAAGTTGGTTAGGAATACTGTCTAGCTGCAGCCACCACTAGAGTCACACAGATGGCTTAAAACAAAAGACACTGTATTTTAACTACTGAAAAGGTACCACAGAATTGGCATTATTTGGTTTAATCCACAAACCCTTATGGATGCTCTAGAGCTATATAAGAGTGTCTCCTTATGATGGAACCAGAATTGAACTTATTTATTTATTTTTGAGATAATGACATTCTGTTTTTATAGCATTAGCTACTAAATTGGATGTTTCCTCCAGATGTTCCACTTAGTGGCACCAGCTCTGTATTGAGATGTCTATAGAACGATTTCAAAGACTGAAGAACTCTCATGGTTAGGCCTTAGTATCGTGCTCCACAGGAGCATGTGAATAGCTATTATTAAACTCATTCAGTTCTTCATTACTAAAAGTCCTTATCGTTGTCATTCCCAGCCACCTGTGTTACCATACTGACATAGCAAAACCCTGTCACTTGGGTCATACCAGATGCCTGTCCCTTTGCATCCTGCCAAAGAGAAGAAACAATGCAGTGCAAGGCAGCTTGTACGGGACAGAACAACATTGCATAGGCTGCTTCTGGAAGAGTCTAGAGCCACAGAGAGGCAACAAAAAGACTTATGCCACTATGAGGTATGCTTGTGGTTTGCAAACTATAAGACATCCTTGTTCTTATCATCCTTACCTTAAAAAGCATCTGTTTTTTTTTTTTGTTTGTTTTGTTTCGAGTACAAAGGACATCTCCACAGAAGTTCCTCACAACATTTGTAATGTCCCTACTCTACAGATGTTCTAGCTGACATGGCACATGGTAGTCTCAGCAAGCATTTCAGCTCCTCTCCCTGGAAAGATATCTTTTCCTTTAAAGAGTCATTGTAAAATATTCAGAGAAAAGAAAATCAAACAAACAAAAAAAAAAAAAAAAAAAAAAACAAGTCAAGGCAACTGCGTGTACTGCCTAACCTTCAGCTTATTCATATGGAAATGCTACTTTTTTTTTTTTTGGTCCACCGAGGTATCATCACCCACCTCCATTTAAACCCAAATAAGGTATCTTTTTCCTTACATGAGTGATCCCTTTCACTCATATGGCCATCTCCAATTTACAATTTGGCAACTTAAATGAGACTAGTACCTTGTCTTTGCACACCAAGAATCTTGCTGAAACCAGCCACTCATGGTCCTTCCACAGAGACATCTACTTTTGGGAGGAAGAAGCAGCAACTCTGTTCTTCTAGAACAGGGAGCACAGGAAAAGCTAAAATTACTCATTGCAAGTATTTGTGCTGGGCTGGGAGATGCCAAACACTTTTTTATTGCTACCATCAATTCCATTCCTCCATGACAGGGGTATACATATCTATTTTGGCTTCCAGTGACCACAGCTGGTTTCTATCCTCTCACCCTAGGCTATTGAGTTCTTATCTTCAGAGAAACAGTGAGTTACATAACAGCAGCTGAGACCACCTTTTTTATTTTATTGTTATTTTTTTGTGAGATTCTCAGGAGTCCCACCATTTAGGCAACATTATATGACAACATTCATTATCTTTCCAAGGTGAAAAAAGACACAGCCAAAGCCATCATCCCATGGTTTATAGGCTTTTGTTTTCAGCATAAATGAGTCTGGAGTCAAGCTTTGAACAAGTAATACGCTCAGCCAAAAGGTTAAGAGCCAGACCCACAAAGAAGACTCTTAAATGCCTATTTTCACTATATCCTAAGGGACTTGACTTTGTCTACCTTTGATCCACATGGTCTAGGAAGAAGCAACAGGCATCAGCAAGTCTACTGTACTCACTCTTGTGTTATTTATCACTTATTCTCCCCAGCCCAACACTCAGAGAACGGCAAAGATGCCTCAACCATTTAAGCTAGTAGTGCCAGTCATCCAGCCATTGATAATGGCTTCATAGCATTTAAAGTGGTTAAATGTACAAGTCTAGCGGTCATGAAAAAAAGTTTTATTCTCTAGCTTAAAAAGCAGGAAAGATATATATATATATATAAACACACACCTTAACAGGAGGCTTAAAGCTTGCTCGCTCTCAGTTTAAGCAGCTAACACCTCATTTCCATCCCATAGTCTAACATCTAAACAAGTAGTGTGATGGAATGGTCTACCTTCTAGGTCACTTAATACATAGCATATACTTAATATGTAGAGGATGGAGCTGCCCAAGAAAGTCCAGGTGGAGAATCCTCAGTCAAAATACCTCAGATTCCTACACGATAACTGCAAGACAACAGTCAATTTAT
Organism: Anas platyrhynchos; assembly: GCF_047663525.1. NCBI lineage: Eukaryota > Metazoa > Chordata > Aves > Anseriformes > Anatidae > Anas > Anas platyrhynchos. The sequence goes on along the minus strand of NC_092587.1, from coordinate 85,737,196 downwards.
CTACCTGCTCCTTCGTGTTCCAAAGGGAGCACTTATAAGGCCACTTCAAATACCTAATTATATATATATTTTAAAAAGCAGTTACTGTTTGTCATTCAGGTTTCTGCAATCATGTATCTTTATGCAGAGAGAAAGTTCGTTAGCATCAACCCCAGGTTTCAGTTTTATCATTTCCATTATGAGAGCTCAGGGGAGATGCCTGTAAAAGAATCCCCAAGGCTGCACATACAACCACTGTGTGGTCAGACAGCAAGAACGGTTTTGGAAGCTTGTGCTTGTCCTAGCCCTTTCGTCCTTTCACCCAGAAAGGTCAAAAGCGGCTGTACCGTCATACCTGTGAGTTTTAACTGCCCACACATCATGCTCTAAAACCCATCTCCATAGTGAGAGTGTAAGATTATTATTTTTTTTTTTTTGGCAAAGTAAAGAGATCCAGATCATAATACAGTCCTGGATTGGAAAGAGGTCATTTTGTTGACCCTCCATGATTAAGCTGGTTTTACCACTGAGACTTTGGTAGCACAGAAACCTGTTACAAACCCTCACTTACCTAGAGCAGAAACAGGGACTTAGTTTAGCAAGCTGACACACTTCTCCAGAGTCCCATTCTCCACTTGTATGTTTACTCCTCCCTCCAGCCATACAGCAATCTCAGGGACTTTCCTTAAAATTTTCAGCTCACCCGCTTCTTATATAGGATCAATTGCATTGAGAGTAACTGGATGAGTGATAACCAGCTTTTGTTCCTAGCTGCTAACACGATGCACATCCCATCAGCTACTCTTCTAGGAGATCAGGCAGGATTCAAGCATTTGAGAAGCTTACAGCAACCAGAAGCCTAGCTGGTCTAACCAGACAGGGCTGCGTACCCGCACTGAATCAGAAGGCAGTACACAGACCTTGCAGAAGGAGCCAGATGCTCCTCAGCTTTGTCCACATGCATTACAGGCTCAGCCTTTCCCCACAGAAACAGGAGCACAAGACCTGCAATGCTCAAGAAACAGGAAGAATAACAAGGGTAGAAAAAAACCTGCGGCCCTCTGGGCCACAATTTTAGCAAACAACAGCCGTCTCGGTGGGCCAGACAATTCACACTAAGGAGCTAGCTGTCTTTCTTTCACACTGCCTTCACACCATTTTAAACTGTGGTGAATCAGGCCCCACAGGTACACCACGGAGAGCGCTAAGGGAGGGCAGTGATAGATTGCAAAAGCAAAGTTCTCTCAATTTTACACTCGGTCACCCAGCTTTATCTAGAGACAAGAGGAAATCTCATTCCATGTAATTCACTTACCCACAGCACTCAGAAGGGAAATCACTGCAATGCTGTTTGCGGGAAGGGCGAGAGGCACGCTTTTCCATCCGCGGCAAAGGAGGCGATGGTCTCCCAGCATAAACATATCTTTAAAGCTGTTAGAGGCCCTTAGGACCAAAGAAAAGAAGCAACAGAGCATCCTAAACATACCGCCCAAGGGAGTCCCTTTCCACTTTACTAGCTCCATCCTCTTCTTTCTGTCCAACAGCTCATAAAAAAGAAAGCCCTGCTTGCAGGGGAACGCTTTTATACTCTTAATTGAGCTGCAATTGGACATAACCAAGGCTTGTGTCCTGCCCTTTTCAGGGAAGACTACTACATCCTCCATGGGATGGACAGTTAAAAAATCAATTTGCACCTTGCAGCCACTCTCCCCATTTAAATTCTGTCGGCACCTGCTCTGCATTTATCCAATTTAGTTGTTCTGAGATTAGCAAATAGGCCTGGATTTAGGAAACTAAAGAAAAATAAACAGATTTCAGGATGGTAATAGAGGAGGCAGCATCTGAAAAATTCTCCCCAGTACCATTACTTGGAAAGAATAATAAAAAAATTTATGGCCCCCTCAAAAAAAACACAACACAGCAGCTAGATGAATGAATGCAGAGGGAAGGGAAAGGCCTGAATCACATAAAAGGTCAAGTTTTTTATTGCCTGATTACACAGTGCTGAGCAATAAAACATACGACTTGACAAATAATGCAAACGTTTCCTATAATCTTATATGCATGTATATGCAACATTTTTACATTCCTATCTAAATAGTACAGTTTGTGATCGTATCTCAAAAAGAACCTGTTGCAGACAGCACGTGAATGCATAGACGTTAAGTGTGAAACACAATGTGTAAGGAACGTCAGAGGCACTCAGTGTAAGAATCTGGGAGGTAACCTCACTACCACAGCCACACTGGTGAACTTCTGCAGCCCCTCCAAGCCTCTTGTGGCTCCAGGGTCAAGGGGGTGCACAGAAAGGGATATAGTCACTGCACTTGGATGTTAGATGGTTTTAGTTTGAGATTCAGGCAAGCAGCAGCAGAGCAGTGGCTTAAAACTTTAAAAGCTCATGTGAGCAGAAGAGTCACGTAAATAAAATAAAATAAAATAAAATAAAATAAAATAAAATAAAATAAAATAAAATAAAATAAAATAAAATAAAATAAAATAAAATAAAATAAAATAAAATAATAAAAACTATTAAAATAGAGAAAGCCTGAGATAGCACAGAAGTCCGAGGAAGGTAAAGAAACTAGAAGCAGCAGCAGATCTGCAGAAGTTGTTCTCACACTCTTCACATCCACAGGTAAGAAACTAGCTACCACAATTGTTCCAGGATAACATTTACAATAAAATAAGCACAAAAAAACCCTGCCACAGTGTAGATAACATACAGCAAATCTACTATTTAGCTTAGACTCACTACATAGTGATTTGTTTATGTTGATGTACATAAACAAAGAGCACCAAAGCCAGCTCAGCTAGGTGCAAGTATGGAAAATAGAAAACGATTCTTGCCTACGTCGCTAACTAACAAAATAGTCTTGTGGTGTGTTTTAAGTTTCCAAGGTATCTCTGCCTACAAGAACCAGAGTCATGCTGCGAGGCAGAGCTATGCAGATGTCACAGAGGAGGCAGATGTTTTGATCTCTTCATCTGAGACCTCTTTTCTTTTTCTGCTATTTTAATGTAAAATAGAAGCACTTCAGATTGAAAGGGCATGGAAAAGTCAAATAAAAAGTCACTAGTTTAGTTATGTTTTCCAAAGGAAGGAAATAGAACAAATAAACAAATGACAGATAGGAAACAATGGGAATTGTTTTTTAAAAAAGCTTTCTAGTTTTAGTTATCTGTGATATTGTTTGTTTATTTTGATAGTACATTTTGGCTCTGAACTGCCTGTCTTAAGTGATTAAAATCTTCACCTCAGGGATCTACTATAGATTTTTTTTTGTTGCATGGTGAGTGGGATTTACAAAACACTTTAACATTAACTCAGTTCTGCTCCCCCCTGAAGTCAGGAAGTGGCATTTTATCATCAGTGACAATTAAAATAAAAAGAAACTGATCCAGAGTACTTCTAAAAGTCACCTTTCCAAATATAATTTTCCTTTGTCGATGGTTTGCACCTGTGAACGTGCCTGCACCAAACATGCTGGGTTGCTTAGGAATTTGGGACACAAAAATAACATTTGTGGCTCAGGCCCATGCTGAATCAAATAAATAAATAAATAAATAAATAAATAAATAAATAAATAAATAAAAGCATTTCAGGGAAGAAAAAAATATAGGAATGTTATGTAAACCAGAAAAAAAGTGAGAGTTTTTGTTCAGCACTACAGAAAATGCCTACCCATATATAGAGCTAATGAAGCAATAGTCTGATCCAGGGCAAACTAGTTAAGGATAATAGGATAAAATGAATCCAGAAGACATTTAGTCTGAATGCTGGCAAGCTTCCCCCTCCATGAGCTTTGTAAGCTAGTTGGTTTTTTTACAAGAGGGAGTAAAACACATAAAGTTTTGTCCCATTTGACAGTTGCATCCAAAGAGAGTGGCACAACATTTGCTATCTGCAGTTACAATCCGACATCCCCAAACAACCCACCACAGAGTCTAGTAGCCTCAGAGTTGCTTTAAATTATGCTGGCTGCTTGCAGAGGAGACGCAATATTCAGCAGCACAAAATATGTGAATATTATGGGCGATGGCAAATTCCTTACTGTATGTCTTAGCAACCCAGTACAGAAAATGGAAAGGATGTGCCCAAGTGCACTTACTGCAATCTGAACTAGCCCCCAAGCCCATCCACATTTTTATTTTTTCCTGCACCCAGCAATAACCAGGGGATTTGGATTTGTCAGGCTTTTGGTGTATCGGTGATGGCTGTGTGTCCACAGCAGCAGCAGAGCCCAGCCAAAGCACTGAGGCTCATTTCACAACGCGTCCTTGTGGTTGCAACAAGGCACCTATGAGGCTGCAGGGACAAGCTGCAAACACACCTCACCTCCCCTGTCGGGAGTCCAAGCCTGGGAATGAGGGTGGGGAAAAGCAGAAAGCATTGCCTGGCATTCCAAAGGAAAACCTGAGCACATCGGTGCCTCAGAAGGCATGGTCAGCACAGCCGAGCGCTCAGACATGCTGCTGAGAAGCAGGGTAAGGAGAGAGGGGAAAGGGATCGGGGAGATGTTTGCCAACGTCAAAAGCATCTCCCAGGCGTGCGAGTGTTTGTTTGCTTCTCTGCTGCGAGGAGAGCAGCTCCTGACCCACCTCCCTCCCTCTGATCATGCAATATTCATCAGTTTCTTTTCCACTGCTGCCTGCAGATATGTGGGGCTCCGGCAGCAGCAGTAGTCATACATCCCTCCAGCACCTGAATGCCCAGCAGCACATTTACAGGAGGCAAAAGCTGAGGGCACTGGGGAAAGCCCAAACTTCCAGAGCATCCCTCATTTGCCTTGGGATTGCAGGCGGCAGTGCTGGAAAGGGCACAGATCTTGGCTCATTTACTCCTCATCTTTGTGAAGCAAAAGGCATGGGTTTTCCTGGGGGCTGCCAGCATGTGAGGTTTATCCTCGAGCTAACGCACAGCAAAGGCAGGGCGCTTCAGTTTTGTCATGAGACAAGCTTGCTGAAGCCAGGTTCCTCCTTCTGCCTGGGGTCACCGAGCTGAAGTGGAAATGCTGTCTTTTCATTGCTGGTGTGCTTGTGTGCATTGTTACACCAGGGCTAAAACATCCTTTCACACAGCTATTTTTGACTCCATATGTGTGTGTGCATGTGCGTGTAGACACAAACGTAAACCTAGGGATGCTCATCCTCTCCTGTTTCCTCCTCCCCATGGCATCTGTTTTCCCTCTTACCAAGGCAGGAAGATATTAATTTTTTGCTCTGCTAGTCAGAAGATTAGAAGTATTAAGATGTATGCAGCATAACAGTGTTTATTTAGGGTTTCCTTTTTTTTTTTTTTTTTTTTTTTAATCTGAAGGCCAAAGCGAACTTAATTTAATTGGTGGGAAGATAAAATAGGGCTGCATTTACAAACAGGTTATCTTTCTACTGTCAACTCATCTCGCCTGCTCTGTCAATCGGTTGAATTTAATTGTTCCAGGCCTCCCAGTCTTATAAAGACTCCCCTCATCCCAGTTACCCAGCCTCTGCATAATCTATTCTCCTGGCAGGTGACTGTGGGTTTGTAGGAAAGTCTTGTAGGAGAGCATGATTAAAAACCAAAACAAAAAAGCAACACGTTAAGCAAAGCTGGAAAAGCCCAGGGCCAAACGGTTGCTCATAGTGTACTAATATTTCACTGTACTAATATTTCACTTTGAAGTATAGCACGCTCTCCATCTGCAGCTATCATGTCCTGAGACCTGTTATTTTTCTGAGAGCTGTACACAATTTTAAATGAAGAAGGGGAGAGCTGATGGGTTTTAAGACTACGCATTTTCTCGCATGTCTGAGGCTAAGTCTGAGACTAAAGTCCAGACTTTTGTCTGGACTAAGGGGAAAACACGAGAAAGTGACACAGTTCAACTAGATGATGCTTTGAAAGCCAGAACTCCCTCCCACATGTGTTGCCACCACAGCTGGGGCTGTATAGAGCCAAGCCTGCCCTGTTTCACAGGTAGGTTTTGCAGCCTGGCCTGAACTCTGTGCTGCAGCAGCTCCAAGCTTCCAGTATGTAAGCCAGCAAATGCAAAGCTAATTCGAGTACAGCTGTAGGAGCTACAGCCATATCTTGATTAAAATTAGATTAGCCTACCCAACATTCGGTAGACTTCAGCCAACTTGCATGTGCTTTGGAGAGTTATTTCCCCAGTCTCGTTAGGAGAGCACTACCAGCATTATCAGGTTTGTCCGTACTTTTCAAAGGTTTGTCCACATCTATAATGGCTGTACCCACACTGTCCAAGGGGAGATGCAGCCTGGCCTGGCAAATGACTTCTTGAAATGAAATAAAATAACTCGCCAAAGGGCTTGATAAGGCCTGGGTGCACTCATATGTATTAACATGCCAAACCGATCATTTGAACTGTATTTTAAGTGTACTGCAGTACATTCAGTATAGGACAGAATAGCAGGACACTGGGAACTTTGCTCTCCTACTTGTACTGGTGTTTTAAAACCATCATAGTCTGCTTCTCAAATCTTGTTTTGGGCACTGGAATACACCCATGCTTACATCTCAGGTTGACCCAAATGTTAGAGGCTGCTGATCGGTGCTGGCCCATACACAAAGCTTGAAGCCTCAGCAGTTCTCATGTTTCTTCCCTTCTTCCATCAACCCATTGATACCACAAAGATGTCAGATGTTCACAAGCAGGGCCTTACCTAGCAGCGAGGAGTAAAGGCAATATTCAACATTTAAATGGGACTGGTGTGTGAGAGAGGTGTGAAAGCTGAAAAAATCCTACGTGTTAGTGAATGTCAAATGTGATAGATAGAGCCTGAACTAGTCAAAGCAATTCCTAAGAGTTCAGCAATACTCTGATTATGAGCATGTAATATCCTGATCTCTGTCTCTTTCCTTCACACTGAAATTAAGATGTATACTGAACTACTGCCTTCCTGCTCCGCCTGACTCACCTTACCTGGGATTATTTACCCCAAGAAATGTACCAGGAATCTGTTGTGACGGTTAAATTCCTCTTCTTCTCCCTTTTCTCTTTTTCTCTTTCTAATTAAAGTTAGCCTAAATGAGATCAGAGTCCTGCCTTGATTTCCCTGGTGGTTCAGCTATGTTGGAAGCACAATGCAGAGACCAGTGAGTCAATGGAAAGTGAAAAGAAACAATTCACCTTCCCTTTTCCCTACCATCCATCTCCCCACCCTCCTTTGCATGTGAAGAGGAAGCTACAGCTCTCTCAAGAAATATGTTCAGCGCCTGAGTTGTTCTCCACATTATAAAAAAATGGCCAAAATCTAACTTGTAATAAGCAGGGAAGAAAGGAGAAAGTACAGAAGTAAACACAGGCCTCCAAAACATAGCTACTTTTATCATATAATTTCTCAGTTGCTGTAATGAACTTAAAACATTGTGCTAAAAATGAGAAAAAGTGAGGATTCATTTCCATGCTGGAGATGGAGAAGACATCAGAACATCATACTGCAGAGTGTTCCCTGCAGTGCAGAAGCTAATCCTCTCCTGTTGCAGGCAGCATGTTAGATAAACACCTTTCTCGATTGATCAAACATCAGCCTAAACACAGTTAGGTCATTTTGCCTCCATCCTAGCAAGAGCAGTCAAGACCTAATCATAACGGGGTTGGGACAGAGAGAAAGAGGGAGAAGCACTGCACAAGCTCAAGCTGTGGGAGCACTCACCAGCCACTAACGGGGAGCACAGGCACTCCTCATGCCTCCACCTTTGTAAATACATGCCTCACCTACACCAGCTCGCTAGGCTGCTCCACAGCCCTGTTTCTCTAGTAGTTAGTCCATCTCCTATAATTTTCTGCCCATTTTTATTCACTGCCAGTTTATACCCATTTGCTCTTGTGCCAACATTGTCTTTTAGCTTAAATAGCTCTTCTTCCCTCCTTGACGTTTATCCCCTTAACGTGTTTATAGAGAATAATCATATCCCTTCGCAGCCTTTGTTTTGTTAGACGAGTGGAGCACTTTTGTAGTCTCCTCACATAAGACAGGCCCTCCATCCTCCTGGACACCCCCATAGCTTTCTTCAGCATCCGTCCCTGCTGGAGCTTGTCTTGCCACGTGACTGCCTGGTGCTGAAGACGATGTTCCAGATAAGGCCTCAGCAAAGCCGTATACGAAGACATTAAAAATTCCCTGTCTGTCTCAGAAATCCTTCTCATCCTAAAATTGCATTTGCTGGTTTCTCACCTGTATCCCAGCGGCGGCTCACAGTTGTACTAGCTGATCGCAGGATGACTAATACCCTGGTCCTTTCCCCCTTCTGTCATTTCCAATTTATGCATTTATTTATTCTGGCACATAGCAGAAATTCTCATGTTAATCCCAAGAATATAACCTTTCACTCTGCACTGTCTAATTTCCTGCTGTTTCTATTATCCTTAAGGTCACCTAGTGCTTCCTTCACGATATCTCTTGTCTTGAAAGTGCCTCAGTTTTGTTTCATCAGCTAATTTCATCAGTGCACTCCTTCTTTGCAATTTTATTCCTAATCCCTGTCTTCTCCAGCCTTCAGTAGTAATTTCCCATGTGGTATCACCTTTCTGTAGTCCAAAATAAATTAGATTTGACATTATTTTTTTTTCTCACTGGAAAGTTTTTTTACTTTCCCAAAGAAGGTACCTGGTTAGTTTGTATGGCTGTACTCTGGCAAACCTGGGCTGCATTCTGCCATCTTGCTTCCCTGCCTGTAAGTACTTTTACCTTCACACCTTCATTTGTATACATTAAAAATGGGCCTGCACAAATAGATATAGACTTCTGCACACAATTAAAAAGAAGAATAATCTTAAAAGAACCAAAAATGTGAAAACAGACCAAAAACAGGCAAACAAAAACATATAATTTCAAGCTGAACCAGGATATTTCCAGGTTATTATTATTATTATTATTATTATTATTATTATTTTGTTTTACTTGGTTGGTTGGTTTTTGTTTTTACGTTTTCATCTCACCGCCACCAAAAAATAATCTGCGAAACTCTTACTGTGGTCCAACCCAAATGATTAATTTCTTGTTCCCCTCTAAATTATACTGTACATTGTTAGCCTGACACCTCTATAAAACCTTAGGAGTTTTACAAAGGGGCTCTTGAGAAGATAGACATTGCTCATCAAGAGGGCTGCTGGAGAAGGCCAGGGTTGAGGTGTGGGCATTGTTGGTTAGGAAAGGGAGGAGGGGGGCAGGTTATCTGCATACAGCAGGTATTTCTGCCTCCTTTGAGACAGTAGGAATCCACATGCTTCATATAAGCCAGGAGTTTGTTCTCACAAATAATGACTTGCATTAATAACGTTGTCAACCCCCAAGTGTTGGTGGCCTGTTTCCAGGTGCTAGTGGCTGAATTCAAAAGCCTGATTCACATAAGGCCAGGAAAATAAAAATCAAGAAGCTTATCAGAAGCTTTAGCAACCCTTTTCAGCAACCTCATTAAGCTAGCCAAAGGAAATATTTTAAATCCCTGCCACCACTGGAGACCTGTAAAATCAGCTGGACAACACAGAGGTGAATAGTCCACGGAGACCAAGTGCATAGGGCCTGATAGGGAGAAACCTGATGAAATGGCTTAGCCCTTAAACCAGTGCTACCATGCATTAAATTCTCTCTCCTAAATTGCAGGTGGGGACCCAGTGTGCATCACCGACTGGTGTACACACACTTCACGTGTGAGGACATGATCCATTCAGCAATGAGGACTGTAAGGGAAACCTGCGGTGTAACATCTACTCATGTGCATATTGCCAGCACAACCTCTCCCCAGCCTGCCCTCCTGAAGGTCCAAAGGCACTCCTCACCAGAAGAGGTGACTGATGAAAGATGATCCTGGTCATCCGTAAACAACATCTGGTACCACTTCCTTTTACTCTGATGTTCTTCGGATCGTGTGATCATACTGTCTGTATGTGAGTCTCTCCTAATAACTGCCGTGTCTATTGGCCGGTTTCAACCCAGTTTGGCAGAGAATCACAAGTCTCAGAGATGTTTAGCTCTGAACAGCTTTGTGCCAAAAGCCAGGCAAGTAGAGGAAGACCTTTTAATGTCTTCATGGACAAAACAGCTCTCAAATGTGCTTGCCACTTAAAAAACACCAGGAGACACACTGGGACTCAATCTTAAGACACAGATCTGTAGAAAACTAAGCTCCTTTGGTTTTACTTTTCACAGAATTAAGGTTTGCATTAGACATTCAGGTCTCATCTGCTCTGGGAAGCTGAAGAAGTGGATGAATTACATCTTTATATGAGACAATAAAGCAAAATTAAAATGATGGCAATAAAGACAGAATTCTTGGGCAGGGGTTGGGCTCTGAACAAACCCCAAGTCATTATTCCTGCCCTTTTATACCCGTGTATAAGTATATTTCTATGCTGGGTGCCTTAGGACAGAGGGAAGTGCAGGAGCTACATAACAGACACTGATTTTTTTTTTTTATTATTATTTTTTTTTTTTCACAAGCCATCATATAAAAGATGCATTGGGTTCCCACAGATGTTACTGTTGAGATACTGGATGAGAAAGGTCTGAAGAAGTTGCCGTAAGTTTGGTCACCAGACTACGGCTTTTGTGACACAGACTTTTCTCTCAGCCTGAAGTAAAGCCTAGTCTTAACTCTCAGCTTCAGCCTGTTTCTGTCCTCCGTGCAGCCAGGAGGTGCTTGAGAGACCCTGCTGTTGAAAGCAAGAAATGTCCCTGTACCCATGCTGTGAGCTATATGGCTGACTCCTGGAGTATCACACCATTGAATGAAAACAAATGGACCTTACGGTACCTAAACCCTCCCCTGTGTTTTGCTTGTTGTTCTAGCCTTCATATAAACATCTTACTTTTAATACCCACTTTTTATTTTTTTTTTCTTCGAAACATGTATTGAGAAAATCACAGTTAATTTCAGAAGCTGTTTAACATCCTGATAACAGGAAAACCTTTTTTGAAGAGTTCACATCCATATCCTGCCACGCTTACAGTAAATATCCTTAAGGTTTTCTCTGCTAAAATGGGACAACGCTAGCTAGAACACCTCCAACATTTCTAAATATTTGCCCACACTAACATATACATTGCTTTAATGTTGTAAAAACAGAACAGCCCCTTAAGGCAGGCTCATTTCTATTTGCATACAAGTAACAATCCAGTTTGACTAAGCTACACATCTTTCCAGCACTTCCACATTAGTGTGCAACTGCATCCACACTAAGGGTGGCTGATAAAACAGCATAAAATCACTTTTCTAAATGAACAATTAGAAATGGACACAAAATTTGCATAGAGATAGCAAGCTAGGGAGAGATGAAACCCTTCTCCCCATTGGTTTCTCTTTGTACAGCAAGAAAATGAAAATTGGTGCTAATGTTTGTACAATTCCATAGGCATATGAAGCGGTACAAAAGTATTACCAAAAGGTCAGGTATCAGCGTTAATGTTATGACATATAAATTAAAAAACAAACAAAGAAACAAAACAACACCAAAAAAAACCACAACATTGTGGTTTCAGGTGCACCATTAGACAGGAGGGCCTTCATGAGTAACAAAGCAGAGATACTCATTGGAGTGAAGTTGGAGTCTGTCTCTATCCTGACAATTTCATTCCTTATTCAAAGCAATTGTTTCTGCCTCTTATTTGCATAAGCACTTTGCTCATTAACATGCTATAAAAGAAAAAATGAGCTGGGGGTGGGGAGAAGGACTGGGCCACTGATAGAATAAAAAACCTTTTAAACCAGGGAAGCAAGAAGGTCACATCAACCCTAGGATGATAAGAGCTGAGGTCAGCGAAGGCCATGGCGCCTCGCTGTCAAAACCACTCAGAAAAAGGAGATGGAGCTGATGCTCATTCCCTTCTCTTCTATATATGCACTTCTATCTCGCCTCTCCAGTTCTCCCTTCCTCTCCCGCTCCCTCCCACCACTTTCTCTCCATGCTGCTGTGTCTTTTAAGCCAGAGGTTTATGGGCAAATTCTGCTTGCACCCCAACTGGTTTCATAGAATCACCAAATGGTTTGGGTTGGAAGGGACCTTAAAGATCACCTAATTCCACACCCCATGCCGTGGGCAGGGACACCTCCCACCACATCAGGTTGCTCAAAGCCCTGTGCAACCCTGGCCCCAGAGCTGAACGCAGTGCTCCAGGTCAGGTCTCACAAGGGCAGAGCAGAGCGGGAGAATCTCCTCCCTCACCCTGCTGCTTTCAATGAAGGCCAGGACGTCTGGCTTTCTGGGCTGCAAGCGCACATAGCTGGCTCACATTGAGCTTCTCATCAACCAACACCCCCAGGTTCTTCTCCTCAGGGCTGTTCTCAATCCATTCTCAGCCCAGCCTGTATTTGTGCTTGGGATCGCCCTGACCAAGATACAGGGCCTTGCACTTGGCCTTGTTGAACTTCATGAGGTTCACACAGCACCACCTCTCAGACCTGCCCAGGTCCCTCTGGATGGCATCCCTTCCCTCCAGCGTGTCAACCACAACACACATCTTGGTGTCATCGGCAAAGTTGCTGAGGGTGCACTCAGTCCCACTGTCCATGTCACCAACAAAGATGTTAGACTGTGCCAGTCCCAATAGTGACCCCCCTGCAGAGCACTACTTGTTACTGATCTCCACCTGTGCATCGAGCCATTGACCACAACACTTTGAATGTGACCATCCAGCCAGTTCCTTACCTACTGAATGGCCCATCTGTCAATTCCACATATCTCCAATTTAGAGACAAGGATAAAACAGGAACGGGATCAATGGCTTTGCAAAAGGCTTCACATCCAGGTAGATGAGGTGATTTTCATACACACAGTCCATTTTCATCTCCTACAGCAGATAAAGAATCAGCCTTCCATTTCTTTAATATTTTTTTTGTTGGTAACTGTCTTTGAGAGACAAGCCCAGACCAGTATAAAAACTATTACACCAGTTATACGAACAGGTGTAAAGTGGAGTTCAACAACCACCCCCAAAACTACCCCCCCGGGGGCACTGAAAATGCAGTTTGGCCTGTGACAGCTGCTCAGCTATGGTATATGTTAAGATTCATGCTGGATTTGTGGTAAATATGGCAAACATGCTCAAGGGGGTGGAAGTCAACAGAATCCTCTGCCCCCCATGCTGCAAGCAGGAGATGTGGACAGTTCATACCCAGTTCATGCCTGTGGGCACTGGCTTGAGAAAACATCTGTATTTCTCACTCTTGTTCCTTTCCATTAACTCTCTCTTACTACGAAAACAGTTTGCTGCTCACATGGTTTCAGCCCAGGAAATAACTCCATTTTCAGGCTGGCCAGACTCAAACTAAACAACAAGAAAGTAAGTAAAAAAAAAAAAAAAAAAGTGAACAGAGAAGTGGCATGTAGTCCTACACACTATGTAGTGCCATGGATAATAAGGCTGAAAGACCACATTAAAAGGCTGAAAGACCATCACAAGACCACAGTCCTTTCTGTTGTTCTAACCATCCCCATAATACTCATACTCAAGAAAAAAACAAGAGATGAACACTGCAGCAATTAATAAGTTTGGCAAGAATCAAGGGAACACAGTGCCCATCTTGATGGGTCACGCATTTGTCCTAAACACAGCAATGACATTTCCCAACTTTATGTGCTGGAACAGAATATAATTGGTTCAGTGGTCAATGTGATCTATAAACTCTCTTTAACTCACAATAAAGAGTTCAGTTTGTTTAAAAATAAATAAATAAATTGAATGGCCTTTACTGCTAATTACACAGGTATTTTTCACCAAGTATGAAATGATGAAACAATCTCCACTCACAGCAGCCTTTGCTTAACTCCACTCAGTTTTAGGTATGGTTACATCATGATGGCATCACTGAAGGAGTAGTAACAGCACACACACACATGCCTATGCTAGCTTTCAGCAAAGAATGAAGCCAATGCAACATGGAGCTCACTGAGAACTGAGTCCCTCGAGAAATACCCAAGAGTTTAGAAGCTGGCACTGAATCCAGGTGCTGCATTATGGTTGTTGGAACCAAATACAGTATGCAGGGCAATCCACACAGTCACCACATCTCTGTGGAGACACAGTATCCCTCCAGTTCTCTTAAACCAATGCAAGTTCTCGTGGCCTTGGGAACCGATGCTCACGTGGCTTAATTCAGCAAAGCTCCACTGCACTCAATCACATTGCATAATTTGCAGCACAAACCCAGCCTGTGCTGGAGAGCCCAAACCAGATATTTATTGAGCAATATGGAGGAATAGTGTCATCCTACAGTAGACAGAGAATTACTTCATTTCTATAGGCAACATTATTATGCAAATAATCATTTTTGCTGTCATAAACTTGATAGATCAGGACATAAAATTTAGGATGTGATGAGCTTAGCATGCTATTCTCTGTAAGTGCAGGTGTAGCCATTGTGCCTGTGGTTTGTCAAGGCCATAAGAACAGTGCCCCTCAAGTCTCCATGAGAGATTCTCAGTAATATCCTGCAGCTTTGCTGTTTAGGTGCTGCCTCTTTGTTTTGTTTTGCAAAGGATCAGCAACATATTAGGCTCACAACAGCAGCCTTCAGGCAGCCCGTCACCGCAGAGCTGCTGAAGTTTAGGTGAAGACAGCTTTAAAGCTAAGAAAGTATTTTTATGGGGTGTTAATAGTCCCAAGCAGTTGACTTCCCCAGTGACCCAGGCAAGGTGCAGTAAATGAACTGAGTTGTTTTACTAGATACCACCAACTGTGATAGAGACAGTGTCTAAATCTTCAGAAGTGTTCGATTGGAAAGAAATCTTATTTGGCATGTAGTCAATAGCCCAGTGAAAGAACAGAGTGTTGTCCAGCAATATCCCCAGAGGTATCTGGCACATATAAGAGAGGCTAGGGATAAAAAAAAAAATAAAAATAAACAAACCCCAACTTGGATTTCCAGAATGCTAATCAGGTTGACATTTCATTGGAGGAAAACAATAGTTTCTAGTTTTACCAATTTCCCAAGGCTGCTAAGAGACTCAGAACCTGTCAACTAACCAGGACTAATTGAGAGGTATGGTGTTGCAGAGGAACCATCTAAGCCTATGTTGGGCAGAAAAGCTACTGTAAAAGGAATTAGACAAACTCTCCAAGTGGAGCTAAACAATGTGTATTATTTGTTTGGTGGACTGAACATTGTGTGACATAGTCCATAAACAGTCAATATCTGGATGCTAGGAGCATGTCCCAAGCAAACGATTCATCTATATTAGCTTGTTTTTCATACACTTTCTAAAAAAAACTGGTACTAGCTACTGGCTTCTTTATCCTTGTGCGTGTGTGTGTGTGTGTGTCTGGTCGTTGTTGCTGTTTTATTTGAAGATATTTTATTTTAAGAGCCCATGTTTCAAGTTGTTCCATTTCAGGTCCTTAATTGTGCCTAAATGAATGATCATTGTTGTTTCTTCAAAAGATGCTTCCTTGACAATCTTGACAACTGTTTTATTGATAGATTATTATTGTGGCTCAAAAGTAATGACATCACTCTCTTTCATAGCTTTCTCGAATATCTGCATCAAGTCACAACAACTTACACAGTGACGTTCCTAAGGGATAACAGCTTTAAAGTTTGTAGAGTTGGTACCTGCTTCCAAACAGCATTACACGAGTCAGCATCCAACACTTTCACACGCTGCTCCTGCCTCAGGGCTCTATAGATGGATACACTTCTGGGTAGAGGCAGACTGTAAAATTTTCCCACTACAGTGCTTAGTAAAGGCCGCTGCATACTATTCTGCTCACTCAAACTGCAATTTCTACCAAAACTCTTGCCTAGACCATCTCTCTCATTTTCCCTTGTGTCCTCTTCACTCTCCATTTGGGGGATGTCTGTAGCCAATGTGCAATGAAGGTTTGCTGCAGATCTCTGATACCTCCCAACCGCAGCCCCAAGGAAAAGGCAAACAGGTGTTTGTGAGAGCAGGGAACAGATTTCACAGCGAAACATTCCCAACAGAGCTTATAGTCAGGGCCATGTGGGCACTTCACTAATTGATGGACTGGCAGCACTACAATGCTTCAAGCTATTAAAAAAAAAAAATCACAATGCATGCTTGGACAGAAAGAAGGGGGGGGATCTACAAGTGACAACAGAGCTGTGTACAAAGGAGTTGTAAAGAAAGGGATGGAGCTGTTGGACAGCACACTTGGAGAAAGGTCAGACAATGAAATAACGTGAGGGGACAGACTGCTTTGCCCTCTCACTGAATATGGTGTGTCATCCTTTAAGTCTAAGCACAGGTATGCTACAATCACATACTTCCTCAGCATCATTCAGTACAAACATGGAAGCCAGAGAGAAGGAATCTGAGGAAATTTCCTGGAATCCTGCATAAAGGATTGAATTTAGCTTGGATGACTTGCCCCTCTTACTGAGAAAAAAAAAAAAAAAAAAAAAGTTCTCTCAAGATATTAATTATTGACTGCTTACATAATATTATTGCCTTTCAGTACCCACCCAAATCCCTAACCTGTCATGCTGCACAGCCTATGTACAATGAAAATCCCTTTCCCATCTCCATGAGACAAAGTAGGGTGGGGAAAACTTACCACAACTTGTGGTGCAAGAGAGGTAATAAAGCTGGTCATGGAATTTTCTTTCTCTGGCATCTTCCCATGCCATTACCTATTTCTGTCTATGTGGTGGCAAAGTCCAAGCCACGGTGAATAATTTTTCACCTCTTTACTCACTGAGCCATCAAGCTGAAGGAAATGCATAAGACTACGGAAAGCTTTCAGTTTATCCCTCCATTAATTCCTCTCTTTCGTTACCTTGCACTATGAAGTTGACAGTGATGGGTTTAGTTTTGACCTACTGAGAGGAGGGCATAAGGTGGTGCTGAAGCACTATAGAGGATATGGTCCCTTCAGCTGACACATGGGGACTGGTCACTGGTGTCCTCCTGCTCCAAATCCTGCACAGGAATAGCTTTTTTAAGCTGTCTGACTTTGCTCTGAAGCAGATAAGGAATGCACATGAGCTGTGCTGCATAAACTCTGCAGTAACAGCTGGAAGCTCTTACTTTTCTAACCTTCCAGGGCAGACACATTAGAGACCTTCCTTTCACATTTAAAAAGCCTGGACTTTCAGCTGAGTGGTCCCGAATCTTGTGATGGCATGGGTTTAGCAAAGAAGTCTGTGGGAGCTTCCAATATTAACTGAAGCTATTTGCTCACCAACAGTGTATGATGTGCATTACACATGACAGACAGCAGGGCCTGGAGACACAGGACTATAAGAATCAGTAACAGCCCAGACATTGAAAAAGCATGCAGACCTCGAAGAAGTTAAAAAAAATATCCCACTGGTTCCATTTCTTTGTTCCCTGGGGGTATCTGCTCCATTTTTAATTTGTGGTGTGCTTTGTTGCTGACCAGAGGGTGCCACAAGGCATCCAAGACACTAATCTTTCTAATAAAATATTTCCTTCTGGACACAGAAAGTGCCAGCTGTTTAAAAAAAGGAGAGAAAGAGAGCAATCTCAAAATCAACTTGTGACTGAGAGGAATAGAAAGGTCAAGTTCCTCTCGGCATACCCAGTATTTGCTTTCATATTCACATATCATTGCCTCGCGTCAAGAATAAGAAGTGAAAAACTACTCTCACAGATCAGCGAGTGTCACCCCCCGTGAAAGAAGGTTCTGGGCCAAGACTCCAAGCCTGTGAGCCAAGACAATTGGGTTACCCAACTGCATCTGTCAGTGACTTGTAAATCACCTTCTCCAGCAGCCTCCTGAGGTCTCAAGTACTAGTTGCAAGAAGTGGAATCACAAGCCCAGAGTGTCTTCAGCATCCAACTCCACCGTGCAACATGCAGAAAATCTCAGAGGCCTTTTATGACTTTTCAGAAAAGGTGTGGCTAAAACAGTGTCAGTCTACAAAAGAGACAGGAGAAATAGTGAAATGGTTAGAGAACAAGCCCCTGCCTGTCTCAAAGAAGAGGCTCTGTGAGGTATCTTAGTTTTGCTTAAGGTTTGCAATTTCAAACAGGAGCTGTGAGTAGCAACTTTTCTGGAAATCGGATCCAGAGTGCTTCAAATTAGCGATGTAATGCCTCCATCCACCTGCCACCTCTAAATGAAAATGTCAGCCTTAATTCAGGAATGGTTTTTAAATCCTTTGATGGAAAGGACTTGAAAAGCGGTGGGTATTATCACAAACATTCAGAGCTGGTATCAGGCACGAGGCTATTTTATGAGAATTCGATGCCTTCCCCCATCCTCCCACCCTGGAAAGTTATAATGCATCTCTGGGGCAGGTTGATATTTGCACTTTGTTGACACCTAATAAATAATAATCCAAATATTTGCACACATGGAATATTTTGTGACATTATAGAGCTGACAGACCCTGACTATTCGGGATCTGCTTTGTGCACAGAACTCCCATTGGTTTCAAAGTGAGTGCGGAGTTCAGAACAGCTGTGGAGTAAGACCCATGACATTTATGTTTATGAAATAGGAGAGACCTTATCATTTGCTGGTTCTGTAGCCACAAAGCCGGAATAGCTGATGAGGGGCCTGTGCTGGTATCTTCGGTATAATCACAATGTACACAGTTGAGGTGTCTTGGCGAGTAGTAAGTGAGCCAAAGAAAACAAAGGGGGATTAGCGAGGGGTGCTGCAGGGCAGGAGGGGGGGAACAGCAGAGCTGGGGGGCAGGAGTGGGAACTGGCAGCATTGGATGGGGACCCCTGGGCTGGGAGATGGGGGGGGCTGCGAGGCAGTGGGTGGTGCTGGAGGAGCCGGGTGAGGGGCTCTAGATGGAAACAGCAGGGCTGCTTTGTGGGGGGCACTGGCACAGCCAGCCTAGGAGCTTGCAGAGCTCGTATGCCATCTGCTGCTACGCTATTAACTGCTATTAGTCACCGAGCTTCATGAGCATGAAATTTCCTTAGTTGCTGAAAAGGAGGGAGAAAAGCCTAGAATGTGGCTTAACTTTGATTAAGCACCAACAAATTTGGGACAATTCAAACAAGAGGGATTTGGAGCATCTCATTGAAGCATGTTGCAAAATTCCCTCATTGCCCGGGGGAGGTACGCGCACCGAGCGCGCCCCATTGTACTTCCCCTTCCACAGCACTTTTGTCAGCAAGATAAGGAGAAAGTATTTGCATGTGGTTAGGAAAGGAGCTATGGATTTGCTAAACGGATTTGTATCCTGTTCGGTTAGAGTGATATGGTTCAGCACATTCCAAAAAAGATGGAAGTAGACAGTAGTACGAATAGAAACAGCTTTCTCAATTATGCTAGTTAAGATAGATGTTGGTGGGCTTATTAATCCTCATGCTTCAGGGCTTTTGCCGATCAGCAGCTTGGGTCAGGAAGAAACATCTTACACCTTGTCGTGGTGTAATGCTGCAGAATTAGAATTGATTTCTCCTTCTCACACGCTACCTTTGGCTACTCACTGTGGTAGGACATGGGGCCTCTTGTGGTCACCACACAAGGGAAGGTTCAGCTCCCAGAAATGCTCTGGAGGTACAAAGGCTACGTTAATGCACACACAAGGACTAACTGAAAAAGGAACCATGAATTTTCTTCCTGTGAGCCAGACTGGGGAGGGATATGGAGGGTGGGAGCAGAAGCAACCTGATGTGACCATCACCCACCACCCAACCACAACACAGTGACATGGCTAAATTTAACAGCAGGCCAAAGAAGTAAGGGGTTTACAGGTAAAGGCTGAAGGCACAGCTTTGAGAAACTACTAACCTCTTTCCTCAGACAGAGGAAGAAGTGAAATGCATCCACCAAATTATTAGCTGTGAACGATTTACTCAGTGTTATGGAGAACACAACATATATGGCAGGTGCACTAGTCCACCTGGGTGCCAGGTGGAGAAAACTGAACATTTTGGTCTGGACTAAAGAGGTAAATCTGGACCTGGGGCTGTTTGAACTGGATCAAAGGCTCTGCAGCCATGTTGAGCCAGCCACAGAGCTGGTATAAATTCACCCTGTTAAAACAAATTTGTCCAGAACATTTTGACAGTGCAAGTTTGGGCCTTGTGAGATCAGCTACCGTCTTTCTGCACCTCCCCAGCTTCACAGAGGATTGAGTTTCATCTGCCCTTCTGTCATTGGCGTGCAGTCAGCATAAAAGCATAAATCCCTTAGAGCATCTGCATCGTATGCTCTAACTCAGCAGAGACATGTGTGTGCCACATCAAAATTGTGCTGGTGGGTGATTTGCCCAGACCAAGCTCCAGCACAGGCTGCTGTGACACAGGGACTCATCCAGCCTCCTCCAGTCTTCTTCTGACTGAAAACTATAAGAGATCCAGCGACTCTTTGCATCTCTGTTGCCCACAGCATCCAGGTTGGGGTTTACCTTGTGCAGCAGTCAAGAGCACAACATCTTTGGCACAGGACAAGGCAACTGGGGATTCAGACTTTCCCCACTAACCACATCCGAGCTGAGGCACTGAAGGAGGCTCTTCTCCCTTCATGACCATACATTACAGCCATTGTTAGTCAGTCATTGTAAAGTGCTCTTGGAGCAGTGGCAGATGTCCTATTACACTGAGAGAAGTAAGACACCTGGGTTCGTTACCACCTAATTAGGTTCTCCATGTGATTAACTACTTGTGCAGACAAAGAAACAAACTACCCAAATGAATGCCAACAGAAGACAAGCTGGCATGGCAGCAGCAGGCACCTGACAGGCACACAGAGATCTGCAACTCGCCTGGCTTCCTGATGGAGAATGAAGAATTTTTAGTAAAAGTTGAAAAACTGTAATCACAAACTCTGACAGTATGTTTCGCCTGAGTCACTGTTCGGTCCTTTGTGACCCAAACCGACTGTTATTGCAGATACAGAATCCATCTTGATGCTACCTTCTGGCTCATCTGACATACCTAAACCTTCATGCCTCCCCCGAAGGGTCTTCAGCCCCTCCCAGACTTCTTAGCACCCCTCACCCTAAGAGCCACCTCCACCATCCCACAGGGGGACATTTCTCCATATCTTTCTATCCTTCACCTCCTCTCCTCAAAGCCTCTGTTGTTGCTCTGCACTTTTGCCCTATAAGAAAAGCTTCAGCTGGGGAAGCCGCTTTGTCTAGTCCTGAGATTTGGCTGTTTTCCTCTTCCCCCCATTGTCTATACCCAGCAAGGTGACAAAGCCATCCTGCAAACCTGGCCATCTTCACTGAGAGCCTCCCCTCCTGCTAGAGCTGAGGCTGCAGTACGTCCCACGCAGGCCTAAAGGCAGCAGGCTGGATTTCCTCTCCAGCGCCTGATCCAGCCAAAACACGGATCCACATTCAAACTGTCTGAAGCCTCCAATCAATCAGTGAATTGCACTGAATGCCCTTAGGAAAAAAAGGATCTTTGATGAGGCTTTGCTGCTAGCAACCAATCCAAATCCATTAGCTTTCACATCTGGAGTTCCAACGAACAATAAAAATGAGCTTGATGGCCTCAATCTTGTCCTCATTTTTCAGCATCACAATAACCTGGCTCCACTAAACACAATTCAGCATGATTGGCTGCCTCTGCTCAGACTTCGGGGATACCCAGCACCACTATAGCTGCCAGAGAAGAGGGTCAGGGCAGAGGGTGCGCTGGGCAAACTCTCTGTGTGCACATATGCAGATTTGGGAAAGATGAGAAGAACCAGAATTGGAGAGGATGCTGCAGGGTAGGATCAGCAGTATTGGCAGAGCTTTATGATATAAATCCACTTAGAATTTTCTGGGTAATACATGAATATCTGTGCAGGACTATCGCTTTTAAAATTCAGCCACCTCTTGCTCAATTTTTGCCACTTCTTCAAGCATAATTGTTACTTTCTCCCTTGCAGCCATGACTGCTGTCTCCTCATGCCTACCCAAGCCTGCATCTTCACCCATAGGCAATAAAGGGCCCTATTTGGCTGTAAGGAAAGAGGCCGTGGCTCAGGGAGGAGAGCTCTGCCTCCCTGGATGCTCACAAGGAGGATCCAGCTTATTCCAGGTGATCTGAAATGCAAAGAGACAGCAGCACAGCGCAGGCTGAGGCTGGGATAATTGTGTGATTTGTGCTCGTGATGAGAGCCATTCTGATGCCAGCCTGGGCCACGCACGCTTGGACTGGTCCCAGTGCTCCAAAGAGCCCAGCATGGTCCTGCAGCTGTCGAGGCAGTTGCCTGGCAGGCAAGCAAAGCCTGCAGTCTGGAGCAGCCTTCAGTGGGTTTCTCCAGGATCTTCCTATACCACTAGCAGTTGTTCCGATTTATTTTATTTTTTTTTAGTTGCATTTCTGAGGTGATCTTAGTGGCAAAAGAGAAAATGGTGTGCTTGCCAAGAGCCTGATGGCAATTGAGTGAATGCACTTCCACTGCTGGGTGAGCAGCCGTCGCTGACCCAGAACTCAGCCAGTTTAGCTCAGCCCAATTTCCAATTATCCCTCCCCACACAGACTCCCAAAGAGCTCTGCCCCTCTTGGGTGAAGCTCTCCGAGACCTCTGCCTCTCTTCTGTCTATCCACACTGCAGTCCTTGTCCAGGCTCCTTAACCCCACCCTTCTCTCCTTCTCTTCTGACAAAAAACGAGCCCAGGCTGAGACCTATGCATGAAACCATCTGGTAACGGGCAGCCTAATAGCTGTTTAATGGGCCTGGTAAAGCTAATAGATTTGTAAAGAAAATATGAGTGACAGTAGCCAAAGAGAAGCACTCAGAATACAGTAAAAACTGGCAGGGTCTCTCCCACTTGGACTCAAGCAGCTGAAGCAGTGCCTGCAGCCAGGCAGGAGCTTTGCTGGCTTTCCAAAGCCGCCAGACATTCCCAGGAAGGAGACTTTGTCTGAGCATGACATTGCCTGCCCAGCCTGCAAGGTCGCGTGAAGGATCCTTAAGTGGCTTGTAAACATCTCTGTCAGACGTTACCATCTCGGGAACGGAGCAGACTTGACAGGCAGGAGATCACAGCTGGATTCAGTGCGTTTAATATACTCACGGTGCAGAGAGAGGTCTGTTAAGGTCTCATCCCAGACTCCTCTCCCACAAACGCTGCTGAGCCTACCTATCAGAAGAAGCCAGATTTATTTGATCCTGACAGAATTTACACCTAAATCTTTGAGTACTTATTTGCCTTATGTGTAGCCAAAAGTTTTATTAGACATGCTAACCCCTGCTCAGCAAACAGACAATATATTTTGAAGGATACTGTATAGAGTTGACATATCAGATAAATTTCCCTTGCCACCCCCGTGCCCCCCTCTCCTTACACTGCCACCATGGAGTGACACCAGCCTGTGTCTCTCCAGGGCTCCTACAGAGGCCCTTATCACGCTGCCTGTGCACGGTTACCCAATCTGGAAATAAAAGCTGAGTTGAAACAAGTTGTCATGTTATCAGATCATCTCACTGTTCTGGTGTCAGCATTAGTGGCACCACCAGGATAGGCTGTGCATGGTCTTGACAGACTTTTCCACACCTCTGGATGATGTGTGGGGTCAGCGAGGAAGCCACATGTTCAGAGATGCGTGGGCTTGTGCATTCTGTGTAGGGCATGGGTATGGGCTATGAAATAAGGATACTATTCCTTGTGCTACGAGGCAGAAAAAAGCATCTTTCACTCCTTTTCATCATAACGTGAAATCTCTGAGAGACAGGTCCTGGCCCTCAGCAAGATCAGATTGATTGCCACATAGGGAATTATTGACAGGAGAGAAAAGAACCATCTCTCTTCTATTGCTCCATCCTAAAAGCTCACCAAGTCCTCATCCGAGAAGTGCAAGAGCACAGCAGTGGTGTGACAGATGTGACAGTTTGGCCCATTACTAACAAACAAGCACACCGAATGTGATCACATTTCCTTTTGTACCTGAATTTAGTGAACTGTAATTGCCCTCTGGTTAAAATAACTCTTCGCCATCTGAAGGAGCAAAAAGCACATGTTTAGGGCCTATAAAACCTGAGATTTGGGGTTGCAGGTGACTCCAGTGGACTTCTTGGACCTGACCGCCTCTTGGTAGCCCTGGAGGAGGAGTGAAACCCTTTGATCTGCCATTAGAAATATTAAAACGCAGGACCACAGCAACTCTACGGAGAGGAGCACAGAGGTTATGAATGCATGGGAGACCACTTGCATGTCAATACTTGAGGTACACATGCTCCTCTATGCCCATACCACCCAGCCCTGAGCAGGTTTTGGCCTCCAGGCACCTCAGGTACACCCTTCTGGGATGGCATCAAGACCTTCGGCAGCAAAGGGGATCACAACCCCAAGTACACCCTTTTCCCACGGAAAACTGGAGACTACCTTTGCCTTGGCAACCACGAAGAAGACTGGGATTCATAACTGTAGGAGCTCCCTGCAGCCAGGAGTTTGAATAATTCACTTCCCAGCAAGAGACATCAATCCTTTCTCTGCAACCCCTTCTACCACCTCGTAAGATGTATGAGGTGAAGGCGGGAGGCATTTTTATTATTTTTATTTAGTTTGTGGATGTTTAGTGTTCCTTACTATGGGCTATATTCAGTCCTCACGTGCATGATATTCTCAAAACCTTTATCAGTTAACTATCCTTGCTTTAATTTTCCCCCTGCTCTCACCCTCACTTTCCCCTCTTTATAAATTACAACATTCAGGCCTTTGCTGGCAGTAGAGAACACTACATTGTTCTGGAATAAAATGGACTTTATTCCATTATAATGACTCTGCTTCCAAAGGGGAGTAGTTATACTGGAATAAAAGTATTTTTTATGCTCCAGTCTGGAGCATAATTCAATCATAAATTACATCAGAAAAAAATAAACCATAATAATAAAATGGCAGTTTGTGCATTGATTAAAGTGAAAACACTCTTCATTCTGGAATATTCCACATATAAAGTGAAGTTAGTGTGCAATAAGCAAGGGTGTGATTTTTTATAGCACACCAGCTACCTTTCATTCATTCCCTAATGGATACCCTGCCAGAAAACAGGAGTGCCTTTAGGTGAGGCAAGTTTGAAAATGGAATAAACTACCACGCATTAATGTGCACTAGGATCATTTGTTGGGGAACGTGGGGAAGTAACTAGTGAGCTGAAAATCCGCCACTAAGCAGTCCCCCCAGGGACACCCCTAGGGAGTCCAGGCAGGTCCCAGGGCTTAACAGAATAATTCTTCATGCACTCCCATAGTAGGAAATTTTCCAATGTGGATAAGCCCAGACCCCTTGGTGCATGCAGTCAGGGTCTTGAAAAAAGCCACGGGGCCTTGAGAAGAGAGGAATTTGAAGCTAACTTAGTCTTGGCAATGGGGACATACCACCAGGAGATGTGCACTGCCAAAACCTTCCCTTCCAGCCCAGCATTAGAATGCAGAATATGCTTCAGTCCCCCCGAAAGTCCCCAGAGCAGCTGACCAGCCAACTCAATAAAGATAGGGCTTTGTATCTGTGCTGGTACCTGAGAAGGATCAAGCAGCCAGCATCACATATATACAGCCAGGGGCTATACTTAGGGCAGTTTCTGTTCAGTTCTCTTGTCAGACATTAATACAGCATTTGTACCCAGCATCAGTTTGCATGAACCAAGAGCTCTTGATCAGACTTCAATGTACCCCATGAAGCATTCGTTTGCAGGGAGCAAGGGAAGTGATCTCCTGGCTAGGAGACTTCCCAGGGAGTCTGTGATGCTCTTTGATTCCTCTTTATATTTTTCTTTGTATGAATTTACAGACTAAGGGAGTTAAAAAGTATTCACATTGTCTAGTTTTACCTAAAGAGCAGTTATACGCTATAAATAGTCCTTGACTGATTTCTACCAAGATCTGCTGGAAACGTATATCTATATGTACTCAGAAGGGAGGCGCCCACTGCCCCCGCAGCTGAGAAAGGGTAGATGTGAGTACAGCAAGAAATTTTGGGGTTCTCCTGAGAGCAGCACTCATACCATTGACAACACTGGGGCAAAATCTGCTTGTGGTTCAAAACTGGAATGGCTTGCCACTTGAGAAGCCTGATTATTCAATATTCAATATGTCCATATTTCATTACCAAGGCCTGGGCTGCCCACAACCAGCGTGCCCATTGCTTGCAGCCCCCCAGCTCACCCAGTCCAGGGCTCCCTAGACTAGACCTGCATTTCTTGCTAAGGCTGCTGAATTACTGCCACACCAAGAGCTACCCTTAGCTGTCTCCACCGGTAAAAAATATCCTCAAAGTCTAATTACTTAACACATTTTCACTAATGTGTTGTTCAAGTATCACTCAATGCCTCATACAGAAAAATGATATTCCAACACTTCAGCTAGTCATGACTAATGCTAAGGTGTCTTGACAAAACCGTATTTCAAACCATCGCTGCCCTTATGTATGCTAAAGGGAACATTGCCTTTGAGATCGTATTAGTTGCAAGTGTGTAGCTGTGCTGATGCTCAACTTCCATCGACTTCAGGAGGAGTTAGGCACCTGGAGGCCTCTGAGCACACTGAACTTCAGGGTGTGGGAAGGCAATTCTTATGAATCCACCTATTTCTGCATTATTGCCCTTTGTGCTGAAAAGTAATTTAAGCTTAGCTAACTTCTTTTGCACTGAACAGGGTCAGGAGATCTCTCACAATCTCCTGCCAAAAGCTTGGCTGTCAGGACGGTGACATTTAATGAGGGGAACAAAAGCAGTGTGGGGAGCAGGGGGAGGGCGATTAGCATGTTAGACTACCAAATTGGGTTCTTGAAGTCTCATCTTTTCCCTTCCTAGCATATACTTTCTAACACTGGGCAGAGACAAGTAGGATGTGGATCTAGGATGCAGCTTCACTGTCAGATGAGCATGAGGCCTTCAAGCCCATTTCTCTCATGCTCTGATCAACAGCTGAGTCCAGTGCTATGCACCAACATGCTTGCTGTGCTGCTCAGACCCCTCCCTGAAAGGTTAGGGTGAAGCACAGAGTGAACACAGAATTAAAGATGTGGATTATATCAACAATTACAGGCTGCAGCATAATTCAATTATAAATTAAATTGGAGTAAAAAAAATACCCGTAATAATAAAGGGGCGATTTGTGCGTTGATTAAAGTGAAAACATGCAGTCATTAGCCTGTGTTTAAATCTCGTTAGCTGCAAGCAGAGCTGCATATTGCCATTAACCTGTGAGTGCCTGTGGGGAATGGACACTGCTCCAGCATAGATGTGCATCAGGGCTGCTGCAGCCCTCTGCCACCTTGACACTGGAGGTCAGGCCAGAGAAGGGTAAGTATTTACTGGTAAACATTCACACTTTGAAATGTTTTTGCACATGGTCATTTTCAGGCCATTCTCTGAGACTACAGTTTGTGTAAGATTCCCATTTTTAAGAGGGAGGTATGAAACTAAGGTGAAGGCAGTCAGTGGGATAAAGTGTCTCTGTAGACCACAGACCAGCCTTGCTGTGGCTTCAGGGTTGCACAGTGGGGAATTGCAGTCAGCATGTGGTGAAAAGCATTAAGTCTTCAACCATCCTTGGAGAATCTCAGTAGGGACACCAAGTGAAGTGCATATCCTCTGCCAGCTTTTCTGCAGGCCAGGAAAGCATTTAAAAAGACCAAAACGAGGCAATCCCCCTCTGCAGGGATTCCAGATGCTCTCAGCTTCTGTCTTACAGCCCTGGCATCTTCCTGCCCCCCTCTGGTCAGCATCGTGGGCAGGGCAGAGATCTCAAGGAGGCCAGATGCATCCTAGACCTCCTTCACATTCACCATTAAAATGTCAACACACCTTCCTCCCACACCGTATATGTGCTGTATATCCTTCCTCATGCATCTGTTTTGCCCCACTGGGCTCAGGAGCTTCTGTCTTCCATGCACATTTTGAATAACCTTCCTGAGTAAACCTGCTGGGGCTCATAAAGGCTCCTTGCAGCCCCTTCTTTCTCCTGTATTTCATACCTCTCCTGAGCCAGGCACACTGTGTTCCCATATTATGAGAGAATAATTGCTTTTCCCCAGCTCACATCCATACTATTTTTTTTCTTTTGTTTTACAAAATCCTCTCCCAGAGAAATATGTCCCTGCACAAGAGCATTAGATCGAATTTTTGGATCAAATTATCCTTCTGTTCTATAATGCTATCTGTAATTACTCCCTGTAACTTTGGTTTTGCTGGTGATCTCAACCATCAGGCAATTTTCACACATCTTGCCAATAGAATTCAAGTACAAGCAAATATTAGAGTGAGTGTGAATTTATTTTTATTTATAAATTGCTTAACATAGAAAAAAAAGAGAGAGAAGCTCTGAGCACTTAGGAAATTACTGACTTGAAATAGATTTTGCAAAATTTCCCTGTTTTCTTCTATGCCTCACAATAAAAAAAAAACGCATACGTGCTCAGATGCTGGGAAGAATGGAAAGGAGCTGTACAAATCATGGCATATTTCACAGTGCATGGATGCAGACAGAAGTCTGTTGAGTTTTCAAAACAGTGAGATTATTCAGCTCCCACAAGCTTAGACAGAGACTCAAGATACCCACATGTGAAAGGCAAGCTTAGTATTTCACCTATTTATGTGTCTGTCTGCTCTGAATCTCCTCTAGGCTCTCACTAGCTTCATCTGGGAGCTGCTCAGTTACTTCTGACTTTCATTTGGTTTGGAAATTATTTTTCCCCAGTTTCTTGTCACTTCCTGTAAAATTTCACCCGGAGATCTGGCCAATGGGGAGCTAAGCTCTAAATTAGCACAAGTTCAGTAGAAAGTGTAGCGTAAGGAAAAAAAATCCAATAAAAACCCCACTCTTGA
Organism: Anas platyrhynchos; assembly: GCF_047663525.1. Taxonomy (NCBI): domain Eukaryota; kingdom Metazoa; phylum Chordata; class Aves; order Anseriformes; family Anatidae; genus Anas; species Anas platyrhynchos. Next base: position 85,708,556 of record NC_092587.1, on the reverse strand, counting down.
CACCAGCTCACAACGTTCAGTTCCAGAACTGAATCCAAAACCAAACTTTGTGGTTTAGACCCATCTGCTACGAGTCCTCAGCTCGCAGGTGGAAGCCTGTAACCTGCTGCCAACAAGGGCATGTTTCATGAGATTGCAGCAGGAAGACTTGGCTGGCAGAAAATGTCAGCGTCTGTATTCCCTGGGGGCAATAAACACTGGCTTGCTCGTACTGAAACTGGACACCAGGACAAGTAGGAAGAAATAAAGACCATTGCAAAAGATTGCAGTACACTTTTTTTTTTTGGTCATTTTGGCCAGGATATTCCAAGCCCAAAGGGACTAATTGACCAGGTGTCTTAAATGAGCTTTTCTTACTATCACCAGCAAGCCATAATTACAATCAGCATGGATTGTCTAGACTAACAGGGTGGTGATGGGGTGGTTGTAGGAAGGACAGCTTCTGGATAAGAGAAGTCCATCTTTGAATCACAGAACTGTCTAGGTGGAAGGGGATGGGGAGCAGAATATGACCCTCACTATCCATGAGGAAATGGTTGGCGACCTTCTACGACACTTGGATGTACGCAAGTCGATTGGGCCAGATGGGATCCACCTGAGGATACCGAGAGAACTGGTGGAGGAGCTGGCCAAGCCGCTTTCCATCATTTATCAACAGTCCTGGCTATCGGGGACTGGCAGCTAGCAAACATGACGCCCATCTACAAGAAGGGCCAGAGGGTAGACCCAGGGAACTGCAGGCCTGTCAGTTTGACCTCAGTGCCAGGGAAGCTCATGGAGCAGATTATCTTGAGTGTCATCATGCAGCACTTGCAGGGCAACCAGGTGATCAGGCCCAGTCAGCATGGGTTTCTGAAAGGCAGGTCCTGCTTGACGAACCTGATCTCACAGAATCACAGAATTGTCTAGGTTGGAAGAGACCACAAGATCATCGAGTCCAACCTCTGACCTAACACTAACAGTCCCCACTAAACCATATCCCTAAACTCTACATCTAAACGTCTTTTAAAGACTTCCAGGGATGGTGACTCCACCACTTCCCTGGGCAGCCCATTCCAATGCCTCACAACCCTCTCAGTAAAGAAGTTCTTCCTAATATCCAACCTAAAACACCCCTGGCGCAACTTTAGCCCATTCCCCCTCGTCCTGTCACCAGGCACGTGGGAGAACAGGCCAACCCCCGCCTCACTACAGCCTCCTTTAATGTACTTATAAAGAACAATAAGGTCGCCCCTTAGCCTCCTTTTCTCCAGGCTGAACAAGCCCAGCTCCCTCAGCTGCTCCTCGTAGGACTTGTTCTCCAGACCCCTCACCAGCTTCGTCACCCTTCTCTGGACTCACTCAAGCACCTCGATGTCCTTCTTGTAGCGAGGGGCCCAAAACTGAATACAGTACTTGAGGTGCAGCCTCACCAGAGCCGAGTACAGGGGGACAATCACTTCCCTAGCCCTGTTGGCCACACTGCTTCTTATACAAGCCAGGATGCTGTTGGCCTTCTTGGCCACCTGAGCACACTGCTGGCTCATATTAAGCCGACTATCAACCAATTCTTCCAGGTCCTTCTCTGCCTGGCAGCTCTCCAACCACTCATCTCCCAGCCTGTAGCTCTGCTTGGGGTTGTTGTGCCCCAGGTATAGGACCCAGCACTTGGCCTTGTTGAACTTCATGTAGTTGACCTCAGCCCATGTGTCCAGCCTATCCAGATCCTCCTGCAGAGCCTTCCTACCCTTGAGCAGATCGACACACGCACCTAACTTGGTGTCATCTAATGTTGTCCCTGCACAGTCTCGCAACATCCTTATAGACCTCCCGCATGGCCCATCCTCTTTTCCAAAGATTATAAACCCTCTTTTTTCTCCTAAGCTCAAGCCACAATTCTCTGTTCAGCCAAGCCAGTCTTCTTCCACACCAGCTCGTCTTTGGGAACGTGGGCACAGACCGCTCCTGCGCCATTAAGATTTCCTTCTTGAGGAGCACCCAGCCTTCTTGGACTCCTCTGCCCTTCAGAACCAGCTCCCAAGGGACTCTGCCAACCAGTGCCCTGAACAGTTCAAAGTTGGACCTCTGAACGTCCAATACAGCGGTTTTACTGGTCCCCTTCCTGGCTTCTCCAAGAATGGAGAACTCTACCATTTCATGGTCACTCTGCCCAAGACAGTTTCCAACCACCACATTGCCCACCAGTCCTTCTCTGTTTGTGAACAGAAGGTCTAGCAGGGCACCTCTCCTGGTAGGCTCACTAACCAGCTGCCGTCAGGAAACTATCTTCCACACTTTCCAGAAACCTCCTAGACTGCTTTCTCTGGGCTGTACTGTGCTTCCAGGATATATCTGGGAAGTTGAAGCCCCCCATGAGAACAAGCACTGACGATTTCTCAACTACTGTCAGCTGCCTGTAGAACTCCTCATCAGTCTCCTCATCCTGGTTCAGACTTCATTCAGGCCAGATGTCGAAAATAGAGCAGGCTTACTGACTTTTGACAACCCTTCCGGCAACCATACTGCAGGGCAAATGAAGTGGTGGGATCTGTGCTCTTGGAGGTTTTCAAGACTCGACTAGACAAAGCCCTAGCTGAACTGCTCTAGTATTGATGATGGTCTCAGAGAAGCTGGATTACATGATATCCAGAGGTCCCTTCCAATCAACATTTCTGCAATTCTGTAGCACAGATATAGCCTCCTTGAATTGATTATCTGTGTGTATGAGACAGGTAAATTAAGCCTGCTTCATCCTTCAGACTTTCTGACAACAGTGAATTGTATGCTCATAGAGTAACTTAGATTTGGAAATGACCACTGCAGGTCATCTGGTCCATCATGCAGGCCCAGTTTATATCATATAAGGCCACAGGAGTCCAAGGAGAAATCACGAAGTATTTCCAAAGGTCCACCAAAATCAGGAGATTTGGTTATGCTAATGGCAGCCTGCTGAACAAATAGCTTCCTAAAAGAGCTCACACCTCCCCCTAAAATATTCCAGGACTCCACAAATGAAATAAAAAATAAAAAATGAAGCAACTCCAGCCAAGTTCCATTTCTAGAGGAAATCACTGTGGTCATCAAGCCAAAAAAAAAAAAAAAGAAAAAGAAAAAAGAAAACCTCAGGAAAGTTCTTCCCTCATCCCACCTGTAACCATGGCAATCCTAATCAAGATTGTCCTTAAAGTTTTATGGTGAGAGAGACCCCCATATAGCCTACAACAAGCCTGTTCCAGTGCTTCATTCTCCATCCTATTAAAATGTAGGTGTTTTAACTGAGTCTCATCTCCTATAGAACAACAGAATGTGTTTTTTCCCCCCCTCTTTTTTGGTAGATCGCCTTCAACTGCAAGCCCTGCAAGACAGAGACACCCCCTCACAGATACCTGTACAGCTTCTGCACAACTGGATGTGAATCAGAGCCTTTGCCTCTGTATACTACTTGTAAGACCCAACTTGCACCAGTGAATGCACTGACCCCATAAAGCAGGGAAGTGTCATTTCAGAGATGAGAAAATGAAGCAGAAAGACAGGCCTCCGAACAGCATGCCAGAGTTTGCATGGAAAGTCAGTGCCAGGCCTGGGAATCAGGCCTTAGTCTAGCATCTTAATGTCCTCTCCTCTCCTTTTGGCACTGCTGAGATATGAAATAATAATAATCATGAAATGTGCCCAGACACTAAGAAGATCATCACCTTAATGCAGATAATATGAATAGCCAGCATCTGCGTAATGCAGAATCAAAATGGTTTATAATGGGTAGAACAAGATGTAGCTTAGAGTTTAAAAGTAATTAAAATTTCCTCCCTAAGTTTCTTTTGCTTAATGTACTTCCAAAAAAGCATTCATCTGCTTGCAAATACCTGACCCTAGGAGTTCAGGTTTCAATGCAACGGAAAGGCATATGTTGGCAGAATGACAGCCACTGAACGGCATCTCATCTGGATCCAAAAACGTAAAGAAAGGGAAATACTCATTATTCTAGAGGCTCAAAGACATTTTCAATCCATTTTAACTCTAACAGGTCCCCCTGTGGCCTCTTAAAACCTACTGAATTGGAGCAAAGTAGTGTAAGCGGCAGAGTTTCATCTTCAAAGGTGCAGTGAAAATATCCAGGTTGACAAGAGGGCTCAGTTCAGGAGGTTTTGTGGGGTTTCACTGTGGACTTTTAACAATACTCTTCTGCAGCACCTTTTATCTATGGATCTTACTGCACTTTAAAGGTATTGTCTGATCTATCACCACATTGCTTCTGTAAGAGAAGTATTATTATCCCCATTTAATTAACAGGGAAACTGAGGCATGATGAAAAACGCAATTTGTTTGGGCCCTTACAGCACAGCAGTAGAAGAAGTGGGATTACACAGAAGATCTCTTGATGGTGTAGGTCTCCCTACTCATTTTGCCCTCTTCTGTTCCTGTTCATCCCTTCAGCTGCGGTGTCTCCCTGTCCTCTCCCCCCACCCCAGCACGAGCTGTCAGGAGCCCCAAGGGACGTTTGAGGTGCGTTGAGCCATACAGTGATCGCAGCAAGGCAAGCAGCAACCCTGCCTTCTCATTCAGACCAGACCTGAGCACGTATAGATAAATCTCACCAGCCCAGAAAAAGACCTCATATCTCAAACAGCCCCATTCCTAGCCTACCAGTCATCGTTTGAACAAGCATACATCAGAATGAGAGAAAGATTCTTCCTTCCTCCCCTGTTACTCTAGTGCTGCACAGTACAACTGCTGTGCTGGAGAATATATGATTTTCCCTGAAACAAAGCAAAAATGTTTCTGAGGCCTGGAGTAGTGAGGAAACTAGTCATTCTGGAAGCTGTTGGCATTCACTTTGCACCTCTACAGAGCTACTATCAGCCCACAGCCACACCTGTTGTATAAAACTGTATGAGCTATGTATGTATTTATACACACATATATATGCATATTCTTTCAAGCAGTTGCGACTGGCAGGAGTACAACTGATGCAGAAATAAACGCTTGTGCTACTCTCCAGAGAGTAGTGAGGAGCAGCCCAGTGAAGAGAATCACTACTGTCACCCAAGCAAGGTGTTTCACTTAACACCCTGGCATGATTATTCAAATATCATGAAACTGTGCTAAGGCGGGTAAGTGTACATAGTCCACATATCCCTCCCTGCCTGCCTTAGCAGGAGCCAGCCTTTGGACACATTAAAATATTATCTCGTGTTTGGTTCTCACTCATACAAAAATGATGGTTGCCAGCTCAGATACAACCAGTTCAGATGAGGGTTTTCTGTTTGTTTTGATTGCACTTGAACACATAAATGTGCCTGTTCATGGCAGAGATAAAGTGGAAGGAACATCCCCTCAGTTTACCTTTATTCCATTGTTCTCCTGATAGCATGTGAGCTACATAATATATATATTAATATATATACACACACACACACTTAGGATGAAAGAGCAGGCAGTGAAACTTCCCCATGCTTGCAATACAGGCATTAATAGCATTTGATAATGTCATTTTTCAAAATATCCCTCTGTGGAGGTTGGGCTGACCTAGCAAAGGAGCTCTTGAAGAAACTGGATCTAAGCTGAGGGAAAGCACAGGGGCAGTCTGAGTGCAGCGTGTTGCCAGCTATGGCATTAGGGAGATGGTCACACAATCATAATAGAGCATCTGACAAATGTGATTCAGAGGACCAAAGGCTGGAGTTTACATTATTTCATTACTGGAGAGAAGCAAGTGCCTCCAGAAGGGAATTCAGGACTCCTGAGGTAAGTGCATAAATGTGCCTTAACTCACTAACAGCAAGCATAACCCAAATGGCTATGTATGAAAGATACCTCTGTTTTTTATTTCCTTGTTCAAGAGAAACTAAACTCAAAGAGTCCTTGAATCTATTCCAAGGAACGGGGAAGCCTCCCACACAGGGCTTCTTCAGAGGTAAGGCAAATCCAGTTCCCTCACAGGGCTGCAGGGAATTAATGCAAGTCGATACTGGAGACAGCTAAGACACTGGCTGCCCAGCCAAGCTGTTTGCATCCTGCTTATGGGTTAGAATCACTATTTGCTAATTGCGATGCATAGTCCGCACGGTTATCATAATTAAGGGTGTGTAGGGGGAGTAACATCTCCATTAAGTGGCAGGTGACTGTTCTTTTGGAACAAGAGGACCTGAGTTATATCACCAAATGCTTCAACAAAGATAGAAGTCACTGTGATGTACAGTGTGGAGACAACCAAAAATTATTCCTGCGACCACAGATTCATTGAATTGCCTAATGCCTTCGCACAGAATTCCGAGTTTAATAATGTTAATGAGGTACTCTGAGATCCATATACAGAACTAAAGGAGGAATAAGATCATTATGTTCTCCCACTGTCATCTGCAGGTTTCAAAATATATTACAGTCCTTCACTAATTGTCAGAATGCCCCACTGAGTCAATATTATTACAATCATTTTGTAAGTGCCAAGAAACAGATCCTGATCTCACACACATGGGTTCAGTTGCGACACCATATCCTGGTTAGAGGGCTGTCTTCTGCATTTCTTCTGCATTTCAGAGCTATGGGGACATCATGGGTTGGAAGCTTCTCCTGCAGAAAAAAATCAACTGGCTTCGACCAGAAGGGACCAGATCAGGAGACTGTAATGCTGCCTTGTGTATGTGGCAAGTCTGACCCACCAGCCCCATCACCTTCATGATGCTTTACAGCAGAGGCCCTGTCTCACAGGAGAAATAAGCCAATATATTTCATGGTGGTGGGGTTCTTCCAAATGGGGATGTGGGAACCAACCACAGGGCTCACAACTTACAGCAGAACCTTCATTTACACCCTACCAATGGCAACAATTTGTTCAGGATCATGCAGTGGTATCAGTAAGACCTCTCAGAACAAGAGCCAAGGGTCCTCACCTCTAAGCAGCAGATAACCCTTCCCTCACTGTGTACTGGATTGCTGACAGTGCAGCAGGCAGTACAGTACCCAGCTGTAGGCAGGGATAGGGAGTTAAGAATTCAATTTCCATGAGTTATGAGAGGTCCCTTGTCAAAACACTCACCTCAGTGGGTGACCTCAGTATTCATCTCCATAAAATGGGGAGGAGAAAACATTCTTTATAACATGCTTTGAGATTCACAGATAATACACATTTTGTAGAGCTCTGACTCTTTGTTAAAAAAATTCATAGCATCATTTTCCCTTCTGCCCCCCCACTTCAGCCTACCAAAAATTTAAGGTCTTGAAGGTTATTCTAGGGGAATCAAGAGCTGGAGAAATCTTTTATATATATATATAATTTTTTTTTCCCCTCAAAGAACGCATGAAGTCTTATTTTCTTCCATGCAGAAGAAATCAAACAAGCCAGAGAGAGTTTCTTTGCTTATAGCATCAAACTCTCTAAGCTTTTCCTTAGGGTCAGGCTACCAGCTGCTTAAACAGGCTGTGCTTCAACTCCCTTCTTTCCCCATGTTTGTGTTGAAGTTTGTTTTTCTCTCACATACATATACACCCTGTCTTTCCAGGGCCCAGTGAAGTTTTCTTCCCTGCCTGTATGGCCTCTGGTTTGGATAGCAGCCTGCTGTCACTTTGTAAGAAAATTTAACCATTTATCTGCAGTGAAAAAATGGAATTTAACTCAAGTTGAAATGGCACTGGTGATCCTCAAACCTTAACAGCAGCAGCTAAAGCTACATGGTATTCTGCTTATATACCTAATAACACCATATACCTAATAACACAAACTCCACACTTGAATTATTATGTACCTGCTCAGGAGAATATCCCTGCAGTTCAAATGTTTTTCTCCATGGCTCTGACAGATGCCTGAGGAAGTTCTCTGAGGCTTTCTGAACTAAGGCTCCTCTGCTAAGTTATAGGGCACATCTTTCTTCCCAGCAACACAACTAGGAAGTCAGTCATGAGAGGAAGGATGCAGAAGAGAGGATGAGTTTGGAGGTGTTTTGTGTTTTTTTTTTTTTTCTTTTTCATGCAACATACATGTAGCAGAAGCAGAAAGTTGCAATACTTGAGCATCTTGTAGGGAAGAGAAAGAAAATCACATTGAATGTTATGTTTGTCTGGTACTGAACTCTATAGCTAGGATTATGAACTTGGTAAGGGAAGAATGGAAGAAGAAGAGAAGGTAGAAAAAAGCTAGTACAAGCAGGAAGATGCATCTGGGACACATGGAAGAGGCATCAGAGAAAGAAGATGGGTGAAAGCAAGATGAGGGAGGCAAAATCTGAAAGGTGGGAACCCCCCTCAAAAATAGCAGAAAGGTTGCCCATACAGAGAAAATAAGCTAGCTGTGGAAAGAAAAAAAAAAAAGATGAAACCAAGTTTTTACCGTAAGAGCTGAGATTTTAGGATCCTACTTCCAACATCACTGAAAAAGTGGCCTCTTATTTGGAGGTGGGTTTGAATTTTGTTTTGGGTTACGTCAGAGCTCCAGGATACTCAAGCCCCTCAGAGTTAGCTGTCAGTTTTGGAGACGCTGGCTGCACTGGCCCTGCTTGCAGCATAATAAGGAATTTGTGATGTCTAAGAGCACCATCAAGTGGTGAAGGGAAGCCGATATTAAAGCAGCCAAACAGCTCTCTTTTGGCGCAGTAAGTTCGCATAATGGAAAACTACACAGAGCAATTTATTCCCATGTAGCATCCTTCACACAAATAATCCTGCATCTCCTTACAGAGGAGAGTAAAAGAACAGATAAAGGTCTGCGTAGCCAGCTACAGTACTGCACACACAGCACAGCGATGAGGTTTCTGACTGCAGGTGGAAAGGTGGGGGAAACAAGATGGGAATGCCCTGGAGGAAACAGAAGCAGCAGGGAAGCAGTGGTAGTAGGAATGGGCAGAGAAGGAGCAGTCAGGGGGAAAGTGTCTGGGGACAAGCATGAGTGTGGAGGAAGAGTAAGGAGCAGCAATGAAGAATGGGGGACAGATAATGAGATTGTATCGCTGTCAATCAATGACCCACGTCACAGGTCTTCACAAGAGGCTTGGGGAAATCAGGAAAGTAATTCAGATCTGGACTCCTCTCTGAGGAATTACCTCTCTCCCGTGCTAATTAACCTTCCTTCAGAACTGCAGTATTCCTGACTTATGGGGCTGTATCTGGCACGGCTTTGGGATGAATATCATAAGGGGTAACCATGAATAGGTCAAAGAGCAACAAGTAGATGACAATGGTTCTTAAAGGTTGAATGTGGCAGAAGCAACTTGTTTGTGCCTGGGATGCTGAAGCATGAACCTGACAGGTGGATAAAGTAGTAATGAATAATGCAAATATGACATCTTAATAAAAGGTGGTGCTAGAAGGAAGACTGACAATTGCCCCTCACACTTACTTGCCAGTTTGCGCAGATCACCATCACCCCTATTTTACGCCTTGGCAAACAGACATTGAGAAATAAGTATTTGCCCAAGAAGCATAACAAAGCACAGCACCAATGGTCCTGTGATGAGTACCCTGCCTAAGTCCACGTTGTCTCCACACAAGAAGGAAGAACATTTCACCTGGGCACAGACAGATCCTTATGTGAAGCTTTGTGAGGCAGGAAGTTACAGCAGAGCTGAGATTTGGTGAAGATTGGGCAGACAAAAAAGAGAGATGAAAGGGTAAGCTGGAGGAGATGTGAGAGTTGAGTGTCGCTCACACAGGAGTGACAACACCAGCTCCACAGCTAGCACTGGCAGAGGAAAACAGAACAGAGCTAATAATGAGTCGTGTCAGGGAGAAGAGGAAAGAGTCAAGGGCCAAACAACAGAGAGAGCAGAAGCTGGTGAGGCACAATTCACACCATGAGGTAAAATAGAGAACACACAAAACTGCCTTAATAGCACTGACCCATGAGAAAATCACAAGATGAGGGGGGAAAAAGGGAGGTTTTCTCTCAAGATATAAGGAAAAGGACAGCCATCAAGCATTATTACATGAGATTCTGATTTCCAACAGGCAAGACCTACCTCACCACCAAACTCATCTACCTCAGTCAGATATGAGCTTTAAGATACTACTACCTTCCCTCAACTTTGGGGGTGCCTTAATGTCACTTTTTGTTTCACATGGCTCCCGTTTAGCTAAGTCTTATCCTAGTTGCTGTCTTTGGGCCTATTCCATAGTTTGGCAAGGAAGCATCCAAGCCCGCAGAGAGCTTTGCTGTCTCATCCACAGAGGACTTCTGCCACGGTGACTTTTGGGACAATGCAGACTTTTCTGAAGCACAGAAGACACATGGAGGGCTTTTTACTTGTCTTATTAACCAGGAAGCCCTTTTAGGATCCAGCTGCCTTAAGAGCACTGCTGAGGTCAGGTTGGAGGAAGAAGATAGAGATCTCCAGCATGTGCTTGCACGTGGCAGGCAAAGGAGGGGGATAAATCCTTTTCTCCAGTGGGCTTCAGAGCCTGTTTAAGATGCAGTAATAAACCAGTCAAGTATTTCCTCAAATCAGACTCCAGGGTCTCGGCTTCCCACCAGACAATTTTCTACCTCTTCCATCATATCTACTCCACACAGTACCAGTAATTCTCCTTTCCCTCCTCTTCTGTTGAGGTAATTCATTATTAATTACTATTAAAAGGAAAAGGCTGAGGGGGCCAACTCCCAGTTTTGCAACCAAAAGACCAAAACCGACGCTAATTATAATCCTAGTCACTTTTCATCCTGCTAGGCAAAGCCTGGGTCTGTGCCAAAAGGTTGTGTGTTTGCTCCTGACTGTATCTCAGGCTAATGGAACAGGGATGGATAAGGAAATGCAGCGGATTCTCATGAGCATTAGAGGGAGCTCATACGAGGCAAGGCAGAAATGAAGAGGTTTGAGCTTTTGGAAACCCCTTTTGAGAGCTCGTCAGAGGAACCATAGCAGAACTGACTGCTTCTGACTTCTGCTAATACCCCATGCTGAATATTAATGATAAACATAATAAAATATGTATATAGTGTAATAGGAATGAAAACGTGCATCTAGCACCACAGATTTATAATACTGCTTTACATACACATTCAGACAGCTGAGTAGCTGTGGTGAATATGGAGCCTGCTGCAAGGAATAAAAACAAGGTCCCTGCTCTAGATGACTGGCATAAGCATGAATACGTTTTCCACATAAAGCACAGAATAGGCCTGCTGCACAGATTGCAGGTCCCTTTGGTTTTCAGTTCTAGCCCCTTCACCACTGGGTCTACACAGAGCAGGTCCCACCAGCCAGGGATACCACACCACAGAGATGCTTCCCCACACAAGATGTGGTGAACGGGAATATGCCCTATTCCAAATCCTGAAATCACCTACGGGAAACAGCATGTGAGAAGCCTGAAGAGAAGTCTGAGAAGAGCACAGAGTCTTGAAAGTCAAAGGGCTGTGGTGGCCACCTTCTCTCATCATCTCCAGCAAGGACCACATTAGGTTTTTGGCTGTTGTGCCAAAAACCCTGCAGAGTATTTTTCCAACCCTATAATTTAGTACAACAAAAGAATCTGACTTTTCCTATAAACTTTACCTTTCTTCTCACTTACTTTTCTCTCCCAGGGAGTGAGTTTGATTCTGGATGAGTGCACCTGTTGGCTCAGCCACAAGCCTGCTAGATGCCCCACAGCAAGTCCCTTGTCTTCCCATGCCTCTGTTTCTGCCTTAGCTCATAATTTCTTGAGGCAGACACAGCCTTAGGATGTATAAATGAGAGGTGTTAAGGAAAACATGTAGAGCAATGGTAAAAGTAATGATTATGAGTAATAACAATGCAGACAAACTATCTTAATATGTGTTTACTAATAACATCACTATCCTGTAAGTTGCTTGAGACATCCCCATCCCTGTAAGGTGAAGCTGTTCATCTAACACTGTCTCCAGGGGTCTGACCTGTACCACTGAGCTGCTTCAGTTTGGGATTAGACCTCCCCTGGGACTTAAAGCTCTGGCAATTATTTAAAGTGCTTGCAAGCAAATACATTGTGCCTATCATGCAGATCCCCAGAGACAATAGTAACGCAGGAAAAATTCTTCCTGTGGTGACTCTGACAGTGATCCTGAGAAAACACCACAGGAAGCAAACAACTCTTCACCTAAACACAGCTAGAGTTGTCTACTTCCATTTTCTGCTCTGATCTTCAGCCCCTTTGCTTGCTGCCTCTCCAAGGAGCTGTCAGCAGAAGTAGCACACGAGGGAGACTTTTTTTTAGCTGTGTCCACAGACTTGGCCAACTCAGCACTTTTACAGAGTTATTTTGTTCTGAACAATTCCTAGGGGGTTTAGGTACCAAAAGAATATGGTACCATTCCCCAAAGCATTTAAATTACTGAGGCTCGATGAGTTACCAACACTGAGTCACGGCAGCTGCCCAAATGCAAGACTAAGACTGCAAACAGGATATTCTGCTGTATCCAGTAAGCCAAAGAAAAGGGATTCTGCAGTGACCTACCCTCCACCAGAAGTTACTGCCCAGTCTGTTCTGGCAGCCTTGGGATTTGCTGTGTTAACTCTTGAGGCAAAACCAGCTCATTTGGGCTGAAACAGAGAGGAGCAATGGGAGAACCAGCTCAACTAGCAAATCTTAGAGCTGGTGGTGCCATTCTTCTACGCGGACAGTGATAATAAATCTCCTCCCACCAACTCAGCTCCACCGTTCTGTGCCTTCAGCCCATCCCAGATGGGGAATGAAATCTGTGCTTACTGGATCAAGTGTTATAGCAATAATTATCTCTTCATTTTGTGTTTGAGCTAATAGGCTCACTAATTAAAAAAAACTCTCCTTTGTTTGTGCTGTCCTGCTTGGCCCTCTATTGGGAACATCACCCCAAGAACACGTGTAAAAGCAGTTCCCCAAGAGGTAAAGGAACCAGTTTAACCATCTAGCTTCCAGATCACTTGCATTCAACCGGTACAAGTTCCTTGCACAAGCCAGATCATAAAAAAAAACCCTCACCCTTAATTAGTAAAAATGAATTCAAACTGTGAGAGCAGGTGAGTTTGGCATCTAAGCTGGTAAGATCAGACAAGTTTGATAGAAAAATCTATGCACACAACATATACCCAGCGGGATACACAGAGAGCCCCCAGAACACAAGATGGAAGAATTTCCATCATCAAAGCAGAACATCACAGGCAGCTGCAGGCAGCCTCAGGGCAGGACACAGTTGCTAAGCAACTCTTCCATGGGTTGGATGTCACATCACTCGCAACCCCAACAACTCCGGGCACATCGAGGATGCTTTGCACTGGGATTTCAATAGGAAAGCAGCCAATGAGGGGGTTATTTTCCTTTGCTTCCCCAGCACTTTCCATGCTTCGCTCCATAAAGTCCAATAAACTCCCTTACTGACAGCCTCCTTCCAAAAAGGATCACTGGACATCAGTATTTGGGAGAAGCATTTGAGTGGACCACTTGCCTGTGGCATAAATACTGGTATCAGGACAATAGAGGTATGCAACACGCCCACTGGTGCAAGCATGGAGATGTTTTTGTCTTGACAGTGTTTTACACCTGTACCCTTCAAGAAAAACTTCAAAGAAATTGATGGTAAATGACTGAGAGAATGGCTAAAGATAGCCAGAAAAGACTGTTTTTCTCTCCTACCTACTCCCCAAAATAACTGTTTTTGTTTGTTTTTAGATGTTTTTGTTGAAGTGTGTGTGCAGGGAGGGATGGATGGGGTTGAAATCTACTTCAAGTTAAGAAAGGGAAAAAAAAACCAAACACGAGTAGGTTAGGACATTCCACATTGTCTGGCTCCTAGGGGTTATCTGCCTAGGAGGTTAAAGAGGACCCGCTGAACTTGCGGGAAAGAGTCCCTGGACAGCTGAGAAGTTTGAATGATGGGTGGCCTGTCAAAGCAGATTGAGAGAAATCTACCTACAAAGACTTGAGAGTCTCAACTCAGCTGTGCCTGGAAACACAGAAGCACCCAGTGCAGTAGAAGACCCTTAATGGAAATCAAAGTCATTAACAAAGCAGGGAAGTCAGAAGTGAGGGAAGCAGCTGACTCACAGATCTTACAGATGCAATACAGATGCAAGCCAGGAAGCATACCTGTGCCTTCTTTCTGCTGTAAGCTTTGGCAAAGCCCATACCTCAGTGCAAAACATCTCAGTCCACCATTTCCTGAACAAATGAGGAAAACAAATTTCCTCATGAAGATTTTCAGACTTACATGGCAAGACCTGTTTAAGTGCTGCTGCAGCATAAGTCATGGAAAATTTCCCTCCCACTTATATTATCTCTGGGGTAAACCAAAATATCAAGCTATTTAAAAATGCCTTCTGGCTTTGGGGAGCAACTGAGGCTCAAGTGACCAAGCTTCTAGCAGCCCTGACAGCAGCACCTTAGTCCTTTTAGGGAGAGGAAAAAAAAAAAAAAGGAATGGCTATCCATGCAGGTTGCAAATATTAGCATTCATTCCCTCTGCCCTGTGAGAACTGAGACATCTTGTCTGAAGGGTATTTATATTCCATAGATCAAGTTTTATCTAGTGCTCTGAAACCGCCATAAATTCTTTCACACCATCCCTAACCTACTTCTACTTGAATGTTTCTGTGTAATTATTCATCAGTGCTCACAGGTCTGCTGTGCCATGCATGGGATAAGCACATACGGTAAGACACTCCCAGGCCATTAAAGGCATAGATGCAACAAGAATTTGGCATTTTTAGCTTCATTTTGTACACGAGCAGCTGAAGTTCTGAGATACTTTGGAGGTTAAAGTCTTTTGGTACGCTCAGGGGAGTGCTGGACACAGTCCCCAGATTGCCTGAACAGCACAGCAGTGTTTTTCCCAGTGCTCATTATTCTTCCTAAACTGTTTTCCTGTGAAACTCCAGACATGTTATTAATGAACTATTTATTCATTAGAAAGCTAGCTGGCCTTCTGTTGGTATTCTAGGAGGCCAACAAAAAGGCCAAAAACATCCGCATGCCCCAGAAAAAAAAGAACAGGGCAAATCCTCCCATCCTCCCCTTAGCTGGAGCTTAGGACTGGAGGAATAGAAATATCAGCAAGCCTCCCCATCAGCTGTTCCCTGCAGTGGTCCATCAGGGTGTTTATGCAAGTCTGGACCTCTGAGAGACTTTCCCAGCTGGCAGGGCTTTCACAGGACCAAGCTCCACCTTCCTGCCAAGGGCCTTACAGCTCTGCCAACTCCAACAGTTCTGGACTTTCCTCTCACTGCAAAGATTTATTCTGTCCCTTGGGGACAAAATAGCAACATATCTGGACAGCAGGCAGACAGCTTCCAGATAAACAAAATATAACTTCAGCCTTTCAGCCGAGCCTTTTTTTTCCCCTCCTTTTATTTTCCTTTACAGAGAAGACTCTGGAGGGGGAAAGAGAAAGCGAACAGAAACATCCACACAGAGATGAACACATGTGGGGGGAGGAGGTGAAGGGAAACAAATTAAGATGATGGATAGAATTTGTGTGTAATAGTGCATTATTTATAAAGACAAGTTCAACAGAAAAAATATGCCTGTCCAGGCAGCGAGAGAGAAAAGAGATAACTATTTTTAGTTCCCTATGTTCAACAGTGCCATCATGCTGACCCGAGTGCCAGATGTACTTTCTGCAAACTAACCAAGGATCGTGGCCTCAGCCAACCACGCTTCACATGGAACATCTGTAGTTTACAGGTCAAGATTATGAAAGAAAGTTGAAATGTTTTGAAAACTCATAGGCAGAGCCAAAATCCCCATATAGCATCAGCATCTCGAGCGTAACACTTGCTACATGAGCCTGCTCTGGAGAATAAAGGCCACGCTGAAATATTAGGGAAGAGAGACTTCACTTCTGCTGTGATCTTTCAGTGATACTTTTCCAGGAACTAAAAAAAGAAGGAAAGTTTTCAATTAGCATCAGAGATCTGAGGAGTCAAGCTCCAAGTTCTCCCTTTGTGTCTCGGGCAGAGATATGAGAATTCCCTGAAGCTACTGACAAGCCAGGAAAAGGATGGCTCCCTTGAAGCTGTATGAGCTGTCAGTTTTAAAGGAGGCCTTCATTTCCAGTCCCCAAGGACAGCTTTGGCTCCCTTTTCCAACACAGTTCTCTAAATTCTCATCTAATGCAGAATATAAAGCCATCAAATATTTTGCTAGAATCCACATGTGCCATACCTGACCTTAGTCTTCCGAACTTACACTCTTCCAATATAAAAAGCACTTGCACTAGCCCAGCCATGGGGTTTCTCTGTAAACTCTGGCTGCCTATTGCTTGCAATTCCATTACCTATGAAATTCTTGGTGATTTTCCAAACATTCCATTATTTTGTAGAGGACAGAAATTAGAATGAAGAGACCGTAACTGACAGGATCACTTTTCGGTGGTTCACCCACTTTCCTTAAGGCTTTCAGTATCTCCTCGTGTCTCCCTAATTTTCCAGAAATAATTGCCAATAATGCAGCAACATTAACAGATTGGCTTTAAGCATCCTTGCATCCATTTTTTTGTGTTGACCAGCTGGTCAGTCCCTCCAGTCCTGAGTGGACTTGCCACTAAACTCCATTTTGACACAGCACTCTCACCTTTTTCATTTTTTTCATTTTCTTCAAAACCATTCTGCTACTGCTCCCACCCACCTCTTCCTCCTCTCAAATCTCTTACAATCCATGCTTCCTACAAAAATGAATAATCTCCCGTGGTCATCTGCCACCTCTGCTCTGAACCTTTTACAGAGGCTGCTTGATGATACCAGCTCGGTCTGGGTAGGGCTGGATGTGTCCCAAAGGGCCAAAGCATTCCGGTACAGTACC
The DNA here is from genome assembly GCF_047663525.1 of Anas platyrhynchos. Lineage (NCBI taxonomy): Eukaryota > Metazoa > Chordata > Aves > Anseriformes > Anatidae > Anas > Anas platyrhynchos. The sequence continues at coordinate 85,691,861 of NC_092587.1, read as the reverse complement.
TTGCCCAGAGCAGCTGACCTGTAACACATCTCATTGCAAGCCTCCCATACCTGCTCTTTAACAGCTATTTTACAGCTTGTCATAGTTTAAAAATTAATCTCACTGAAGATGTTTTTGGGGGAGGGGAATCAAATTCACTATCTCAGCCTTTTTTGAGACATCATTAATTTCTTCCCCATTCTCATTTACCAACAGACCTACTTTGTCTCTACTGCTACTTTTTAGTCTGATTTGTTTGAAAAAAATCTTATTCTTCTTTAACCCATTAATTTCATCCTGTTACTCATCTGTCAAGCCATACCTAATCCTTCTGCTTACACGTTTTATCAGCTAGGAATTCATCTTGTTTCTTTCTATTATGCAACATTATCTCAGCCGCTTCTCTGAAATTGAAGCATAACTGATCTCCTGTATGCACTTTTATCATCTAAGGCTCAAGGTAATGCCACCAGGCTTGCCTGAACTGTCTCACTGAGGTCAGGCAAAGAAAGCTGGAGGGATATTTTTAAAGACCCTTGTTCAACAATGGTAGTTAAAAGCTCATTTGCTGTTTCTATGTGTGTATGGGGAAAATGGAGAGGACAGAGGAAAAAACTCCAAATTGGAATTGTCTGTATTCCTAATCAAGGGACAGTGCCTATCCCTCTACCCCTCCACTTCCTTGCAGAAGAAAGGAATCAGCCCAGAAGCCTTGAAAATTCTTTAAGGTCTGTTTAGATTCCTGAGAAACAGCAGAAACCATGGGATTGGCACAAGGGTTACTTACAGATGTCAGCTTCATCCCTGGGGCATTTTCCTCTTAGCCAGCTGCCCCCCCACCCAAACCAGCAGATATCTGTGGCTTGAATGGGGCATTTACTGAGGAGTTATCCCACAGGCTGCTCCCTATTGGTGTACATCTGTGTATGAGAGGGGTGGGGGTTGAGGAGGGTGTGTGTCTTAAGCAGTTGATATTGAAAAACAACCCTGCAGGAGGATTAATTATGTGTTTTGGAGCAAAGGAATTTGAGAAAAAAAAAAAAAAAAAACAACATTAAGATCTTGGCTACTCTCTTGTCCTACCCCCTGCCTCATTTTCTCATTTGGAAACTCTCAGATGACTCACTCTGGATGTTTTGATAAGACCTTTTCTTGTTTCTTTCCCCCCCACCCCCAGGCAAGTGTGATTTGATTTCTCTTTCCTCCCCTCCCCGGTTTGAGGTGTGCACTGGTGGCTATCTGTTCAATTCCATCTCCCTGCTTGTTCATTTTCTATACAATTCCTTTACACACCCTCCCTTCAGCCAAATGGATTTTTTAATCTACCTTGTATTTTAAGTTGTCTTGATATTGTTAGCCTTTGGGCTTACGAGACTGTTTTTAATACTTTCCCATCCTCTCTATGCCCCGTCTTCAGCTCATACTAGAGGACAGCTTTGCATTCCTTTCTATCAACTCTGTAATAGGTTTGCAGAAAGTTTTAGCATCCTTATTAGAGCTATGTCAGAACCAATACCGTGGGCCTGATTCCCCAGCAATAAAAGGTAAAGAACTACCAAGGCAATGAGAACCATTTATCACCTGCAAGGGCAGATTGAAACCACTGCATCCAACAGCCCATTTGAAGTTATGGGGTTGGCTTCCCCTCTATAATGAACTCAAAGTCCAGGCAGAAATGTTTCCAGATACTATGCTACAGATGAGGTGGACAACATTAAGTAGATTGGGATGTTCAGTTGGATATGGCAATACACCCAGAAAGCTCACATACTCCTGAAAAGTGGACTATTGCATTATATAGACATGGTATGCCAAACCAAGTAAACTTCAAGCCCCTACTACTTTCAACCTACTGCAGAAGCTGCCCCTCTCCAACCTTCTTGTCATCCCATTGACCACCAGCTCAGAAGCCCATTCCTTTAGCTTTATTTTTTATCTCTTGCAAAAATACTGCAAGAAACAGAAAAGTGATTTTTTTTTTGCCAGTGTTTCCTGTTCCCCCCATTAACGTTTCAGTAACACAACAAAATCTTACTTTGATTCTTGTGTACCTGAAAGCTTTTCCATTATTTTCTGAATACTTTGTTGTTTTTTTTTTTTCTTTGAGTTCTGAACCTTTTTTTAGCAGTATGCTTGCGACCACTATATAAAATATCTTTATTTTTACCACACTTCAGTACTGAAAATTCATAGTTTGTCTGCAGGGGCAATTGGTATATTCATGACATGATATGGCCTGTTTCTTTGCCTCATTTAACTCCGACATACTCCAGTGTGGGTAAAACAGATGTCATCATTACAAAAACAGCGCTTATGTTTCTCAATCAATCCCAACCAAATTCAGTGGGTGAGCATGTCTAAGGAGATTTAGTTTGGCCATCAGTGGAAACATAGGTTGGGATCCGTTAGTGAGGCTGAGTGCCTTTCATTTTTGTGCTTTTGCACACCTCCGTAGCTATTTTGGGCCCTCAGGGTACTAATGAAAATAAAAGCTCTGTGCCTTACTCTAGTGAACCAATCTCAGTGTGATGATGCTCTGATAGAAGTCTAAGTTAGATGGAGGAATACTTCAAGTCTTTTTTTTTTTTTGTAAACCTATAAAGGCTGGAAGGAGATCAGACCAAAAAAATCTATATAAGCAGCAGTACTCTCTAAAGTTCTGCTGACAACTCTTACCCTGTCCACTTGAGATATCATAAGACACCTTCGAGAACAGGGATTTTTTTCAGTCCAGTGAATCAATTATTTTGGCTCCCCTTCAGCTGGTGTTGTAGAAAAATTGATATCTTGTCTTCCAGTTAGTGGGATCTGGGGAGAAGTGGGTGATACCTGCTCCTCACCACTGTGCAGCTCTTCAAAACCTGAGCACGCATCTCCTTAGCCTGCTTTAATTTATTTTTTAATCAATATTATGTTACCAATTAAGCTACTGTTGTTCAGGTGAGTATAGTATTCTAGATCAAAACACTTTCAGCATTCCCAGGTCTCCTCTTGGACAGTAGGATCTGGTTCGTTTTCTGACAATTTTCTGCATTCATAGTGACTTCACTTTAAAACACAGTTATGGCTAAGTTTCTGGAGTTTAGAATATTAACCAGAATAGAAAGAAAAGATTGTCTTGCCAAACATTTGCAAGCTCTCCTAATGTTTGAAGGGACCCATCATTTCGCATCTGCTTGGTAAAAAGACCATTCTGAGTTAAAAACTGTGGCATTGCTTGAATCTTAAATCCCTCAGTAATTCAAAGTCCAAGCTCTCTGGGCATGGAAATTAACCCTATTACACATAACCTATTTGAAGAGGTCAGGTTAAGTTCTGACATGTCTGTCATTGCAGGATCTCAAAGCACTTCCAAAACATTTGCTAATGAGTCCTCACATATCTCAGCAAAGCTGATCAGCATTATTTGAAGCAGCCAATCAATTAGAAAAGTAGCAGTGATTTGATCAGGCTCATACAGTCAGTTGGTGGCACATATAATTGAGAGTTCTGATATATAACCCCCCCCCCCCCAGGATGGTCTGTGTAGTAAGAGCTAAACTGGGAAGTTTGCCCTGTCCTGCTTCTTTGAACAGGTCAGCAGCAGCCCCAGCCCCACTGCTTCCAGAGAGATTTCAGGTTTTTGCCCTTTATTGGCTGAAACCATACTAACTCTTTGTTCATCTTGCTGTAATTATAAGAACATGATTATAGGACTATTTGAAAGAAGGGTTCTAATGAGTCTTTTTTTTCAAAATGATGAATCTTTATGACCTGGCATTTTCCTCTTGAAATACAACAGGTTTGTTTCATAGGTTTGAGAAACTCAGGTCAGAAGTTCTATATCAGGGGTAAATTTGAATCACTTCTTTGATCAGTCATAAAACCTCATTTTCTTCTGGCATCTTTTTACCTCTCTACTGTTGATCATATTTTCCTTTATTGGTATTCTAGTCACATGTATTATCCCATCCAGTTTCTGTAATGCCAAGTAAATAATTGGTTTCATGTATGAGAACGTCTCACTATTCCTGCTTAGCCATTTCGCAAATCCCTTGCGTTGACACCCCAAGGGGATAGTTTTGCCCATTTTCTCTTGTACTCTTTCATCTCACTTTTAGTTGCATTCCCTTTTTCTTAGTCCTGGATGAAACTTTTGAGACTTACTCATGCCGTACCTCCTGCTCACCTCTGAGTGCTTCTCTTAAACTTCAATAGCAATTAATATGCTTTATGCCTGACTGCAGCTCAGCTTCCCCTATGGTTCCGTCTTCCCACTGAGAAATTACCAGTGCCCTCCCTCCACCTCAATTTTCATCCTAGATGGCTTTCTAACATCTCCTCTGTCACCTATTTCACTGTTGTCAGTGGGAAAGGCAATAAGATTTTCATTTTTCTGCTCCTCTTCTGGCACTGCCATCCCTGAGAACCAGAAAGCACTATGCAGCCTTACAAGAACCTTCAATGCCCTCTTTTTGTGCCCACTCTCCTCAGAAACTCCCTTTCCCACACACTCCCACGCTACTGCTCTGGTTCACTCATTCACTTTACTCTCTTGCATTCTCTTCTTGAAAGTCTGGGTCTAAGCCACTAGAGCCACCAAGGCTATTTTCCATTCTCATACTCCCAGTAAAGTCAATAAAGAAGCTCTGTGGAGATCAGAGAAGAACCCATAAGTTCTTCTTATATACCCTGCCACCAAACACTCTCTAGACCCTCCAACTCCTTCCCTAGTAAGAATGCTCCTTATCCAAGGATGTTCCATGTCAGGGAGTTTGCCCAGTTTTGCCCCCACCCTCCTAAGGTCATGTAATTAAAAAGAAGAATTCAGGGTTATGATTTTCCCCACCATGAATATAACCTTTTACCTCTGCTACATAACTACAGTTGTTCCTCTTACTTCCTTGTGATGCTTTCAGGCACTGCTTTCGTAGAACTGTTAAGACTGGAAAAAGACCTCCAAGATCATCTGGTCCAAACACAGCATTGCAGTCATCCAGCTTTCTCTAGTGCTCTTCCTTTATTCCATCCACCCATGATCTCCTGCACCCACAGAAAAAAGGAGTGGCATCTCCATGAAACTCGCAATTGGAATTTTTAATGCTACCAAAATAATTTAGTCCATACTACAGGTAATTTCATAAACAGTCAATATTTCCTAGCCTAAATGACAGATTTATTACTGCACATTATTTTTATTATTGAATGTAATCATATCCCCATGCTACTGAAATCCCCTGGGCATCCACAGTGCTCCAGAAGTAATAAATAATCAACGCACACGAGCAGAGAAGAACTTTGCTAAGGTGAATTTAAGGTTGTAGGCACATATCAGTGGTTTGAGTGCATATTACCTCTCAAGAACATTAGTTAACAAGTTGTTTGCAAGCAACAGCACAAAACAATTCTCATTTCTTACCCATTTCTGTCTCAGATCCCATATAGCTCTCCACCACAGGGTTTCTCCAGCTATTCTCTTATCTCTCCTATGGGCATACTTTACCTGTGCTGTCTCCCTGTAGCAATTATCATAAGTTAATCCTAGCTGTCTGCAGCGTTAACATACAAACTTTGGTTAACCTTACAAGATCATTAAATAACTTAGCAAAACTTAGTAAACAATAACAACTTATTTTTAAGAATAGAGGAGTAACTTAAACAAGAGTAACCCACTAAAATGCGATGTTGAAAGAGCCACTTGTTGCTCACCATGAGCAGATTGAGAGGACAAGGAGTAATGACACTGTCTGGAGTCAATGGGGAAGGACATCCCAAACAAGCCCACAACCCAGCACCAGAACTGTGTGTGGAACACCTGGAGTTGCTACTCTGACCCATCCAACGTTTTTGCTGGGCTGCATCATCCTTCTATCAGATGAAAGAAGCTGTGTAATTCATGAAAATGCATGCATCTGATTCAAGTGTTCCAGTATTTAAGTCAATTTAGTCTCTGCAGTATCATTGGGTCCTAAATGGCAACTTCCTTGCATGCACATGCATGCAGCATCCCCGTGGTCACCTAACCAAAGCTGGAACAAGAAGCAGCACATACTATTTACTTTAAGCTACATACGTGCTGATCAGCCAGATGGCAGGCCACAGTGTGCAAGTTACATTTCAGCTTTCACCAGTCTTTTCTCCCAGAGAGGGCACTCATTTAGGTCTGCTTCCTTTGCCCATCCTCTGATTTTCACGGTACTTATAGAAACTTTTTTTTTTAAACCTCCCTCATTTTCTGAGGCTTAGCTGAAATCAGCCAACTGATTCCAAAGGACTGACAGGTTGACATGCAGGCAGACAACATGATTGCCTGTCTCTTGTTTCTTTAAGAAATCAGGTTATAAAAAAAACTAGAAACCTAGAATTCCCAGTTAAGGTGAACCACTCAAACAGACCTCCTGATACTGCTAAAACTGTATTCCTACACATCATTTTACCACTTCCCCTTCACTGAAGAGTTTTAAAGCTATGCACCAGTGGGCAGACAACTATTTGTTTTCTACTCCAAATAATAAGCACATTGCTTTGTTACCACATTAACCTTTGGTCTTTTTTTTTTTCAGGTAAAAAAAAACTTACGTCTCACAATCGGGGAAGATTAGGTTTATCTGCAGAGGCAGGCAAGTGCTGCACACAGGAGCACTCAGGGAGTGGGGCATGAGGTGGAATTGTCAAACTTAACCTTGCAGGCTGCTAAATACCTTCCAAAGCAGCTGCCTGACCTCAGCATCTGGCAAGGTCACAGCCCTGTGCTGCACAGGGAAAGGCTGCCTTCAGCATGCTGTTTGTGTAAATGAGGACGTGTGTGCTGTGCATGACTGTAAATAAAGCAGTGAGGCTCCACGTCTGAGCTTGGAATATTCTGGCTCTTTATAGCTGCACAATGGACTAGAAATATTTGCAACTAAGCTCAACTGTATTTTGCCTTATTCCAACGCCTCTCCACAGTGAAAAAGGGACAAAAAAATAATTAAGACATCTCATCTCTCCATTTTCCTAACACTATTTGCATTGTTTTTTAAAGCACTTGCACATGTTGCATGCTCAAACCACACCAGTGAGCCTGCAGTGAGAGCTGAGCAACAGATGACATGTCTACTGTTATGAGCAAAAATGTTCCTCCTGCTTTCAGCGCAGCAAGAGTGGAAGCAGCGATACTCCCAGCAACAAGGGGGAGGGAAAAAGAGGTTGTTTAATAAAAAGGCAATATGTTAATTTCAAGCTAATTAAATGTGAACAGCACTTCACCTTTCAGGGGGTTTGAGACCACTGTTCTTTCCACTGGCCCACAGTCCTTGCCTGGTCGGCCTTTCCCATGCTGCTCAATAGTCAGAGAGATGCATGAGAGATGCTGGACAAGCTATGATGTAGGTGCACCTACCACCCAGCTTCCCTCTGGACACTTCATGCTCTTCTATCATGCAACGCATCATAAAACAACATGAGAAAACCCACACACAACTCCAGCATTTTTCCCTTTACAGATCAACATCTATGAGTTCTGGAACTTTGTTTCTTCGTGTGTTATTAAGCACCCATGCTGATACAGGGGAGGATAATGCTATTCTGCACTAATTGTTAATAGTCACAAGCTAGAATGTTAAAAACATTTAAGTATTTTTAAACATCTTCTGAGCTAAGCACTCTGTTCAGTGGGATTTGGGTGCCTAAGCAAATAGGGTCCTTTGAAGAGCTAAGGCGTAAAGAGCTTTGAGATCCTTGAATGAAAGAAGCTATAAGTAGCACAAAGAATCATTAGATACACAGGCAGGAATTGTCATTATCATCTTATTTTGTGATAGCAAAGCCCTGTATAACAGTTCAACATATCAGGCATTAACACAGAGATAGAATATTCCCTAAAATAGGAAGCTTCCTTTAGTAAGACTCTGAAAATTGCTGAGCTGTTGGATAAATTTGTATCTTAATGCTTTCTGTATTAGATCTTTGGCCCACTGGCATATTATTTCTCAGAGCAGAACTGGGAAAAAAGGTTTAATGATAACAAGTGTTTAGTTGTGTCACATCCGTGCTCAAAAGAGTACTGTGCAATACACCAGAACATGGTCCATATGAAGAGGTCAGAGTTGGCTTGGGGGCTGGCTAGGGCAGTGAGTCCCTTTCAACCCCGAAGCTTAGCACAGCCCATGAAGCCAACAAAGAGCTGGGAGGAAGAGAAAGACGCATTACAAGAGAGAAAGCAAAAGGAGGACATTTGAATTTCATAAGACAGGTTAACCCCGCAGGGCTGAGAGAAGCAAAAACAACTTATTCTGAATAAACATGATATGGAAATTGCAGAGATAAATTCATGCTCAATTCTATCTAGGAAGCTACAGCACAAGTTGGTATGAGATGCCATCAGGAAAACACTGAAAACTGAAGACAAGAGAAGTGGTCTTAGCCACCAGGTCTGAACCGAAGATTCCCAGTTCCCACAGCTCACTCTTTTGGTATGAGAGGTGATGGAATAACCATGCCTCAATCCAGAGGCAGCTCCCACCAGAGCCCCCTTTGCTCAGCCATCACACTGAAATACACAAGGCTCAGGGAACACATTACATGCTCTGTGTTTGCTAAGGATTACCCAAGTAATGGGCAGACATAGCTAGCACCTTCCTTCACAGTCCCTAAGCCTACCTGTGAAAATCCAAGTAGGAATGCCCACTGTGCTTGCTGCATCAATATGAGTATAAGAAGAGTGTCAGGGAACACATCAGCCGTGAAGCAGCAGGGACACCTGTGGGCCAGGGCAAGTCACCAACCCTAGGTGCTACAGTCTTGAGAAACTGGGAGAAACAGTAAGAGGTAACACAGATGTATAACACAGAAGCAGACACTACAGTGAAGCTTCATGTCCTTGTCCCAAGCTGTCCTCTTTAGCATGACTGATGGTCCTAGGCAAAACAGAGCAAGCATACACCCATTCTGAGCATGTAAAGGTATTTGACAGATGAGCTCCAGAGAGCCTAGCTGATGTGATTTAAGATGTTACCTCTCCCCAGCTGTCTGCCCTGTCCCTCTGCCAGAAGTTACTGCCCCAGCAGCAGGTACAGCAGAAGAAATGTGTGCCTGCACCTCGAATCCTCCAGTTCAGGCTGGCATATTAGCATAAACTGCCAATGAAGGGTGGGTTTGTGCTAATATATCAGATGATAGCTGCAGCCACCGGAGCACACGCATATGTCTCATTCTACTAGCTCCTCTACAGTCATCTCCACATAGGTGCAGAAAGGACAGCTGAGGGTAGTAATGTCATGTGTGCTGGGTATAGCCAGTCATATATATTGTGCTCTGTGATGAACACGCACTGTTTTCAAGTCCATTTTCCTAAAGCTTGGTAATCTCCAGACCCACTGATGCACAGCCTGGTGAATGACTATCCAGCATTGTAAGACAAGCAATCAATGCTAAGGAGTGCACTTGAAATGGCACAGCTACAAGCACACACAGAGCAGGGAGGAGAGGGTGACTGCAGTCACCTCTCCCCCACAGACCTCTTAAACCAACTTGGAGACTGTCAGCTCACACCCTGGCTCAGCATCATCAAGAAGGCAGATATCTCCCTACCAAAACTTTAGAATTACAAAACTAACAATTCACTGGAAAAATTCCAGCACCCCAAAAAAAGCCAGAAAATCTGGTCAGCCTGTTCTAATATCCATTTCTGTTATCAGTGTCAGTGATGCACATTTATGCTAAATATTTCTTTATCTCATATAGCGTAAGACTTGCTTTTTACATGAAAATCATTTGTGCTTTGGAAAATCCTGTAATGCGCTGATTTGCTTTGCTTTCTGTTGTATGCTCTCACTTTCTTGTTTGTTTTGTGCTTGTATCTCTTGCTTATGATCGCTCTGTATGCTGAAAATCCAGTACAAATATTTAGTAAACAATAAGCTGCTCTTTGCTGCTGTCAAGCAGAAAATTTGCCACTGCCTCACATAACATCTATTTTGGCTTTTATTTAATTTCAAAATAATGCATGAATTTATATCTGAAGCAAGGAAAGATCTGGTCTAAAATCCTACAGTGCTGGGTGCTTTATGAAAGTTAATATAGATAGAATCAGCTGTAATCCATTTATGGCATGCTATCATCATTGATCAAATGATACATAAATTGTTCTTTTCATATGTAGCAGAGTATACTCTTTCACTACAATTTAGGAGCTTTAAGTTTTAGTAAATTTAAGGACCCCTAGATCATATTCTCTGACACTTTGAACAGACCTGAACTGGAGACCACAGAGGAAGAGCCATGACATGGGTGATACCCAATTAATTGGTATATTCCCTCTAAACTGTTGTTCTATCAGAGACTTAATAGGTAATATACAGAGATGCAGAATGGAGTCCTATAGCTCTCCTTTTGTAGGACTGATTTGTTATCCCAATCAGTTATAGGTAATTCAACCTCACACCCTTATTTTCTCTGCAACTTCAGTTACAGCCCAAATGCTTTTGAACACCAGTGTTGACACGTGCTTATCCTTATGAAATCTCAAGTTAAATTTTTTTTTCTTTTTTTAATAGGTAACCTAATTTTGACAAGCCATGTTCCTCAGGGGTCAGTACTGGGACCAGTGCTGTGTAACATCTTTGTTGGTGACACAGACAGTGGGACTGAGTGCACCTTCAGCAAGTTTGCCAATGATACCAAGATCTGTGGTGCGATCAACATGCTGGAGGGAAGGGATGCAATCCAGATGGACCATGACAGGCCTGAGAGGTGGGCCTGTGCAAACCTCATGAAGTTCAACAAACCCAAGTGCAAGGTCCTGCACCTGGGCTGAGGCAATCCCAAACACAAATCCAGGCTGGGTGGAGAATGGATTGAGAGAAGCTCTGAGAAGGACCTCGGGGTGTTGGTTGATGAGAAACAAATCATGAGCCAGTAACATGCGTTTGCAGCCCAGAAAGCCAACCGTATCCTGGACTGCATGGCCAGCAGGCCAAGGGAGGTGATCATCCCCCTTTACTCTGTTCTCATGAGACCCCACACCTGGAGTGCCATGTTCAGCTCTGGGCACCCCAGCACAAGAAGGACATGGTCCTATTAGAGCAAGTCCAAAGGAGGACCACCAGGATGATCAGAGGGCTGTAGCACCTCTCCTATGAAGACAGGCTGAGGGAATTGGGATTCCTTCAGCCTGGCTCTGGGGGAACCTTATAGCAGCCTTTCAATACCTGAAGGGGGCCTGCAGAAAAGCTGGGGATGGATGCTTTGTCAAGGAATGTAGTGATGGGACAAGGGGTAATGGTTTTAAACTGAAGCAAGATAAATTTAGGTTAGGTATTATGAAGAAATTCTGTGCTCAGAAGCTGGTGAGGCACTGGCACAGGCTGCCCAGAGCAGCTGTGGATGCCCCATCCCTGGAGAAGCTCAAGGTCAGGCTGAATGAGGCTCTGGGCAACCTGGTCTGGTGGGAGGTGTCCCTGCCCATAGGAGGGGGACTGGAATTAGATGTCCTTTAAGGTCCCTTCCAACCCAAATCATTCTCTGATTCTGAACACCCATCTACATAAAGGTGGCCACAATGATGTCATTGATTATGGTATTTAAATTCAAAAGGCTGATGTGAATCAAAAACTGTCTAGGATATACAGCTGTCATACAGCCTCTGTCTACAAAGAAGGGAGAGAAATGGTCATCTTTGAAGACAAGTTTGGAGTAGAGGCATGCAACTCTTCCAAGGACAAAATCTTAAGCAAGACCTCAGTGCCCCTGAAGAAATAGTCCATTTGTTGATCCATTCCCATCATTTTCCCTTAAACTTAGAACCCCAAATGAGGCACATCTGTTCTTTTTACACATTGCAGGAATTGGCTTGAATGTAGCTATCATGTCACAGCCAGAAATTAGAGGTATCTAAAAGCAGAAGCCTTTGCTGTAAATGTTGATCTTGGTTGCAGACTTGTAAGAACACAACTCCCATTTTCTCTGAAAGGGGTGTTGAAGTGGTGGCTGATACAACAAAGCCTCAAAGACATAAGAATCACAGCTCCTCCTGCCTCCTTCTTGCTTCACAGCTGTTCATTGTAAAGAATTTAATCCTTTCCTGAGGTTTAAGGAAATGATCTCTAAGTGATGGGAGAGCCCTCCCCATTGAGCCTTTCCTAGGAAAATTACCAGTGTTTCTATATTTAGTTTGAATATAGAAGAGTTGTTGTGAAAATGCCTTTTTCTTCCTTCTTTGGATGACAGAAGCAGCATGGTTGTACCAGTTTGGACTGGAAGCAGAGGACATTGAGGCTACCCTGGGGGCCTGCAGGCAGAAGAACTGTGAAGCTAGAGCTATAAATTTAATCACTGTTCATTGATGTGGTGATGTTGGGTGTATTGATGTATTTTATTGCTAAGCAGTGCATTCTGCCTGTGTTTTTTTCCCCCCTTGAGCAGATTAACTGCAGATTCCAAAATACTGTCCAGCAGTGTCATGCATGTCATACTGCTTTCACTTTGCTTGCCTCCCACATAAAAGAACAGCTGTGAATGTCAGCTGAGGCTTATTCCTCTTGCACCATGGCCTATCATTTTTATAAAAATAAATAAATAAATGGCAATCATTCATTTTTTTCACGGATATAAACACTTTGGGTCAAACTCAAAGTGACTGAAATGATATTGCATTTTACCTCTGGTTGATAAGTAGTTGTAATTTACAGGCCAATAGAACTGGGTAGATAGAAAAGCAACTACCAAGTAGAATTAAGATAAAGAACCTCCCACTCTCACTTTGTCTTACACCTTTCACTGAGCTGCCTTTGCTCCTGCATCATTTATTTCCTGACTGTACGGTCTTGTAAGTTACACTAAGCTGCTGCCAGGTAACATACAGCATCATTTATATCACCTTTGAGCAGTGCCCAATTACACAGAGCAAGGCGATGGAATCACTGGTTCAATCCCAAATATACAAAGAAACTTTTTCAGTGAATGCACGTACAACATTAAGTTTTTATACAAGGCTGCAGAAATCACCAGCACAATTGCTGGGGATTATTGGTCTAGATGATTTTTTTTTAAATGCTACCCACATATAGATTTTCCATAATAAAGGAAGATTGTTGTGGGAGAGGCTATAAATATCTAAGGGTATCTGTTATCCTTATTGTCTGCACAGAAGTCTTGGACTTCCAAGTGATCTCCAATTGATTGGATGTACCAGCTTGACACTGCATAGTGTTGTGCAGTTCTTACAACAGATCTCCAAAACAGAAGAGTTGCATCAGCAAGATGCTTTGTTTTCCCATCTAGAAAAAATTTGATTAGTATCAGTTTAGCATCTCTGCACTGCAATCTTCTGTACATCACAGAAGAGCCCTGAATGATCAGGCTACAGTAGGTTTGAATAGCAAGGATTTTCTAAATTGCATGGTATGTTCCTGTTACCCTTGTTTGGATTTCATCTCAGCTTGTATTTAAGTGGCTTTGGTAAAGTCATTTCTCATTTTTATCCATCCATTTCTACACCCCTAGCATGAAGGTAATATGGAACCTCATGAAGACTCATGAAGGCAAGCACCTCAGGACCACATCAGTGCTGGGACTTGGAGTCATGCATGTAATTTCTGTATCACAGTTACTATTGGATATTTATTCTTCAGAATTGCTTCTGAGTTTTTTTTTTATTTTTTTTAATATGATGAGCAATGGAAATATTATATATACCTGAAAAAACATGTTAACACTGGCAACTGTTAGCAAATGCTAAGACCTATTTGGTTTTATGAGTTCTGGAATAATACAATTACATTGTCTTGCATTAATGCCTGCTGCATTGGTTCCCCCCTTCTTATTAGAGGCTAGAAATACAATAATTTGTGGAAAGCTCACTGAAAATAGAGATCCCCATTCACATTGGGGCCAACTACTAACTTTTCTTCCCTGAAAGCCTAGAGACCACAGGTGCTTTTATTTACTATATCCTTTGCCTTAGCAGACCTCAGTGAAGGGACACATCTTTAGGACTTCCTCATAACACACAAGTGAGAGAATAACACTAAGAGCTATTTCTAACATATGTGTGTATAATGCCTGCCATTTACCAGATGAGTGGCTTTCAACTTGTGGTCTGCAGACCTTTAGGACCTTGGTCTATTTCTGTCTCTGATATGCATGGCAAAAACCATGGGAGTTTTCGAAAAGTGTCTGTACATCCCTTGCAGAAGCACAGGGGACAGCAAATGGAAAAGCAGATAAAGTTTGTACATAAAATTTTTGAAAAGCAGCCACAATAAGACTGGAGAGGATAGATACCTACCTGAACACTAGCTACACATGACCCCAGGAGCTCCAGGTATTGCTATAAGCAAGGACTAAGGCCCCATCAGCCTCCTCCTTCCCCTTTCCTCCTGTAAATCCACAACTGATTAAAAACATTAATTAACTGTCAAACCCTCCCCCGCACTCCGTCAATTAAATCTGTTTTATGTCCATTTTATCTATCTATCCAGATGCTTTAATTAGTCTCCATGATTGCAATTCATCAGCACTTCTAGGAGTAAAACACATCAGCTGTATTCTCTCTCTCCTTTTGTGCAATCTGCACAATACCTCACCTAATAGGGCTCCCAACTCATGTTTTGGGATCAACTACAACACAAATATCAGTAACAATAAGTACAAAGGCAAGTCTTTCCATCGCCGACTAAAGAGTTAATATTGTGTCTTCATAACCCGCTGTACAATGATTTAGTGGTGCCATTTGTGTCTACTGATTCCCCACATGCAATGACTTAGTGCCACAGGGATGAGCACATTATCTCTTGTTTGTAAATTTTTAGCAGGTTTATAAATACAGCATGGCCTTACTGTGCAACCTCACGATCTCTCTGAACCCAGAAAAGTTTAAAATTAATAATAAATGATAAAACTTGGGGAAAAAAATGAATCAGGCTTCATTAAATGATAAAATCCATCAGGAGCCGAGGGCAAGGACAGGGCCAGGGACTCAGTTAATTTGTGAGAGTAACATAATTTTGAATTATTGGGAAGATAACAGTGGAAACTTGTAACAGTTTTAATTTGGAGGTCATCTCAAGGAGAGAAGGCCAAGTAGCTATCTGACCTTCTCCAAGAAGGAGAATATTTTGTCAGGACCACAAAATTCAACAGCTGTGATCTTGAGCTGTAAAGATTAAGAAATCAAACAGTTCTAATAGCTGAGCTGCCACCATTCCCACTTCAACAGAGTCCTCCATACAAACCTTCCAGCTGGAAAAAACACAGGCAAGCAGCCCAGAAATTGCCTTTCTTCCCCCTATCTCTACCCCCCTCCCCATCACTTGTTCTAGGCTTTCCACAGAAAACTTCAACATTAAAATTTCAACTCTTCAACCAAAGTTTAGACCATAAAGGCTCTCCTGGTAACTTTGCTTTAATACATTGTCACGGAGGCATGGGGCAGTTTGTCACATACATCCTGCTTATCAGCCCTATGCTCTCAGAATCACATTAGTTCACTACATGTTAGCATAGGCTTCCTACATTAGATGTAGGAATTTTAGACAGTAATTTTTTTAGACAATATTTGTAATGAAGTAACTTTACTTCCCCCCCACCCCAAGTGCAAGCAACTACCACAAAGTTCAATACCATCAGTACATCTTGGATAATCTCTCGGATGCACAGTCTAGCTCAAAGACTCCAATGAACTAGCCACTCTCTTCATTAAGATCCCACAGCAAATGAGTTCCTATTATAAAAAGTTGCCTTTTATTTCCTATGTATTTTTTAATTCAATACTCAGCTTTTGTTTTCTTATGACTTGGTCCCTTTGGAGGGGCTCACACCATTCCCAAGATAGTAGAATGATGTGAAAAAGAATAGGTGTAGCATAAAAAGAAATCAAAACATACTCATTTTGAGCTGCTAAGTGCAGTGCTAGCATAACAAATCCCCTCCTTCTTTAACCATGCTTGGTGTTCTTTGTCTCAGGGGGAGGAGGAGCTTTATATTCCAGAGCTGAAATCTTCAAAACAGTCTTGTCAGATCACCATTTTCTGACAGAACTGAACTTCATTGTGTCTGCATGAATACATTAACTGCATAAAGACTCGCTCAATATTATCAAAGCCCCTCTGAGTGTAAATACATTTCACAAAATACTTCAGATACCTTTAAAATATTGATGTTGCAATTAAACTAAAAACATCTAATGCCTATTTCATAAATCAAGCCAGTAAACCAACCAGGGCTTTTCATCCCAGGTTGTGACAAAATAAAATTTTGAAATGTCAAAAGTGCCTCTAGGACAGAATTTCTGTTGCCAGCTGTCATGATGGCCCTCCATAGCTGCAGACCATACTGCTCTCATCTCTCCAGGTCAGGAGCTTTTGATTACAGCTTTCTACCTGTTGCCTATTGCTCCCACTTTCATATGGGAAAGAACTCAAGATGACAACGTGTCAAAAAAGGTCTGTTATTCAGCAGGCAGACAAACCAACATTCTCCAGCTTGGATAGTGCTCACACATCCTACGGGGGCTTCATTTGGGGGAGTAACAAATAACCAAACCCTACCACTTATCCACTGCTGGAATTTCTAATATCTGATCTCCTGACAAACACATGAATAATCATTCCCTAACTATTCAGTTTAGGTATCAGTTTTGTCAAGAAATAATTACACATGTAGCTATGCCAACAGAAGTTGGTAACTTATGGTGATGAGCAGCTGAGATCACTAACCCCTACCCAAGATTAACTGCTGCTTTGATTAAAATCTTCAGCTGCAAGTAAACTCCATATCAAAGCTCAGAGCTGCAATGAGTAGAGAAATGCAGGTATCTCAGAATCATAGAATCATTAAGGCTGGAAAAGACCTACAAGATCATCTGGTCCAAGCATTTCCCTACCACCAATATCACCCACTAAACCAGGCCAATAGGCCTGGAGTTCTCCAGGTCCTCCTTACAACACTTCTTATAGATGGGCATCACATTAGCAAGTCTCCAGTCATCTTGGACCTCTCTGGGTGACAATAACCACTGATAGATGATGGAAGTCAGCTTGGCAATCAGATCTGCCAGATCCCTCAGGTGGATCTCATCTGGCCCCATGGACTTGTGACAGTCCAGGTGGAGCAGCAGGTCTGTTTCCACCTGACCTGTCTGTGGTTTCTTCTGCTCCTTTTTCCAGACATCCAGGTCAGGAAGCTGAGAACCCCAAATATAAGTAGACTGGCTTGTAAAGGCAGATGTAACAGTCATTGAGAACCTCAGCCTTTTCCTTATCTTCAGCTGTCATGTTAGCCCCCGCATCCAGTAAAGGATGGAGATTCTCCTTGGCCCTCCTCTTACCATTTATATATTTGTGAAAATATGTTTATCCTTAACCATAGTGGCCAAGTTGAGCTCATGCTGGGCTTTGGCCTTTCTGATTTTGTCTCTGCATATGCTGGCAATTTCCTCATACTCTCCCCCAAGTTGCCTGTCCCTTCTTCCACCAAACATGAACTCTTCTCCTGGATACCCAGCAGACATTCCATGTTCAGCCACACCAGTGATCTTCTCCTCCAGCTCATTTCACAGCACATGGGTAAAGCCTGGTCCTGCACTTTTCAGACTTCCTTCCTGAGGAGCACCCAACCTTCCTGGACCCCTCCACCCTTCAGGACTGACTCCCTGGGTCCTTGATGTCCTTTGGTCCTAAGGAATCCCCACACACTATGACCCCCTGCTCCACTGCAAGATGCATCTGCCCCGGAGCCGATTGCCTCAGCAAGTACATGCAGTTTGTGCCATGTATTAAGCTCCTGACATAAGCCAAGGCTTTCTGACAACCAAAAAACTTGCATTTCAAAACCCACAAAGAAATGCATCAAAACACAGCTAAGTATGATCACCTTACAAACATACATCATGTCTGAGTATAACCCAGAGAGAGGGCTTTCACACTAATTCTGCTCCCCTGGAGACCCATGAAATACTTCTACAATTCCCTTAAAGATTAACTAAGAGTAAAACTCGTATGTTAATTTACCATACAGGGGTCCTCAGTCTCAGGAAATTTTGCAGGGATTTGCAAATTAAAAAAAAAAAAAGATTGAAAACCACTGTTCTCTATCAATTCCCCAAGAATCTATATGGTGCTGATTCTAAATGCCTTCATATATTATTTGCATACTCTGCAGATGTTTGCATGCTGTGATTATGTAGAATAACATAATGCCCTGAATCTGTAAAACACTGGTCTTATTTATACACAATGCCATACTTGGTATTTTATGTTGATATTTTCTCCTAAGCCACCTTTATATATTGCATTGGTGGGAAACTATCAAAACAGCTTTGAAAACAGCAAACACTCAATCACAGGTCAATTTTTCTGCCAATTCACTTTTATGTTTATCTGGGGAGGGAATCTTGGCTTCAGTGGTGTCAGAGCGAATTTCCTCACTGACTTGAATGGTCCCAGAATTTCAGTCTGTGTTATAGTATTTTTATTGCATCTCAGGCAAAGTAATTTCTAGTCTTTCCTTTGGAAACTATTTAATAGCTCAATGAACTTCACCATAAGGGTTTTCTCATTCTGATTTCTTTCCATCACTGCTAGCTCTGCCCAACACACATAACTAATTCCTTCTCCACTTGGTGTTTACACACTTCAAATATTCATAGAGGGCTACATTTCTCCACACTCCCATCACTGCCAGACGCATTAACTTTCATTTTTGCCAAGTTGAATCTTCATTTGTTTTTGTACCAAGTCTCTAATCTCTCTAGGTATCTTTGTATTATTACTATTTAATTTCTGTTAAGTACTGACAGTATGCCAGGTGCCTTCAGTTTGCCAGATGCTGCACAGAACGGAGAGGCACAGTTCTTCTCCTGTGGAGCAAACAGTCTAAAATACAAAGCAAAGATGGGACAAAGTGTCCTTGCAGCTCAGAGCATATGGCTACATTTAGAAGATGGGTGCAGTTGTGAAACTAGGTTGAGGGATGAAAATAGGTAGGTCCCTTCTCCAGTCCTGGTAGGAAAAATGGGTTTCCTGTCAGCATCAGAAGGAAGGGTAGTGTTAATTCTGTGCTTTTCAGGGAAAAGAGGTGGCCCAAGGGTGAGAGGATGAAGTCAGGGAGCAGGGCAAGATGTGGTACAGAACCAAAAGCAGTGCAGGAGCCAAGACAGTGCTTGTCTTACAAGATAAAGATGCTCCAACAAAGCGAGTGGTAGCATGCATGAGGAAAGTACCCTAGGGTCCCCTCTGCACAAGTGAAGGCACCACCTCTAGAGGCAAAAAGACAATGAAGTGGTAATTGAGTGGACAGCCAGCCTGAAAACACACAGGGAAGGAAATGACAAACTAAAAGAGATCAGCCTGAGAGGATCAGGGGAGACGGGAGAAGTAAATGCAGTCCAGAGCTGCCAACTGAGGATAGCAGCTTTACTGTCCTGCCTTGCACCCCAGCTGTAGTTGTCTTGCTAGCATTAATGCATGATAAATGGATATGCAGTTTAGTCCTCTTTCTAGCTATAGACAGGCCCCATTAGAGCAGTAAAGCTTTTTTTCCCCCAATGCATAGATCTATCATCTGACCAAGAACTGCTCCTTCCCATATGCCTCCAATTTCAGAAAAAAGAGGTTTCACAGAAGGATTCCCACCAAGGCTGTTAACATTAAAAAAAGATATATCTTGGCTCTTTATTCCTGATAGAAGAAAGCACACTGAAGCAAACTGGAAGCTTCCCCATGGGGAACAGTCTAGATGCTGTCCCAACTTGCTTTCCACAGTTGGAAGGAATGGCTGAACAAAAAACGGTATTTAGGGGAATACATTTCCCCTAAATGAAGCCAAATTCTGGCAATGGCTCCTAGAAGTACCAGAGATCTGCTCTGTTATTAGGAAGTGGTCTGCATTGCTTTCAACACACAAACACACATGCAAGTAGTATGTGCTCATTACTACTCACAGCACTTCTCATGCGTGCTTCATAGGCAAGCTGTTCCTATTCCCTGAGTTTCTACCTCAAAACAACATTAAAGCTTTCTCCACCTTTTGTGAGGAGATCTGGAAAGCTGACAGTGCTCTTTGTATATCCTCCACATTTGCACCTTCTCCAGATAGTCAAGCTTCCCAATAGTGCTCCAGGTTCCTCAGTTCTGTGATTATCACATAAATCCCCAGTTTTCCTCCTAGTTCCTGGTGGAAGAGAGCACTGAGCATCACAATATTTGGTCCACCCTCTCCCCTCTGCTCCCAGTTCACCCTAAAATGGGTGAGACAGTCCCAAAGCAGGTCCCACCAAAGCAGACATGAAACATATGTGCAAGTCTTTAGGAAGCTTTTGAGCCTCTAAAAGCTACCTTAAAGCATCTTCACACACTGCATAGAAAAGTTGTGGCCCCTAAGGAAATAGAATACATATCATACTGCACAGATATAGAACAGTTGAGACTGGAATCTATAGCAGAAGCATCTGACTGAGAAAGCCAGAAAAAAAAAAAGGCTTCTGATTTTCTCTCAGAAATAGCACTTTGCAAAGAGCATCCCCTCCTTTCAAACATAACTATTTCTTCCCTCCCAGAAACCTACAGGCAAGGAGATAAACTGTTTGTAAATAGCAGTTTCACACCAATTAGCTCCTACTCTGCAAAGAGCATTGCAGACTCAATGTGCTGTTTCTAAGGGCTTGTTATTTTAGAGTACTACATATCTATTTCTATATAATTGATCTGTTCTACTTTAAAAAGACTATCAGGAAGATGTGGGCAATTTATTGAAGAAGTAAGAGGAGGAGGGGCAATAGGAGTTAACCTCAGATCACCCATGCTTACACTACAGCATTTGCAGTCCCAGTTCTTGGAATGAACTCAGAGGCTGCACTTTTCTCCCCTGCCTCCCCAGCATCCCATTTTCCCCTGGAAGGAAAGGCAGGCGTAGTAGTAAAAGTCAGGAGACCCAACCTCACAGTTGTGAGGGGGGTTAAGATAGGCACAGAGAATACTCTACCCCATAGCAGGGACACTGCCACTTAAACCCAGGCTTCTAGTGCTGGATATCGGAGTTCAAGAGAAACAGCCTAAAGCCATGACCATGTGGTTATACCCTAAATTAAGCACCATCTGCATATAGCAACCTGGCTCACCTGACCAAGATGAGAAGGCAGGCAAACATAGTGGAGCAGCTCAAAGAAATGCCAAGATTTGTGGCCTCAAATCCTTCAGTGCTCTGAATATAGAATACTATGGCAGAAGCAGAACAGGCACGCTGCAGAATGGCAAATTTTATCATCTTTTGTTACCCAGATACAAACAAGAACAACTGAGGATATTTTGATCTTCCACAGAGCACAGGGCATAACCTGAGCCAACAGTTCCTGCATCACACCCATAAATTCTGGCTCATGCCATGCAGCCCACACTGAAGTCTGCCAAGGCCAGACTGGAGACTCGTGCTGGTGAATTCCCTCACCTTGCAGCTGAGCTCTTCCAGCAACTAATTATTCATCTGTATCTAATTTCTACTCCAAGTTCGCCTAGCTTCCACCTTCCACTTCTCATAGTTCTCTTCACACCTTTTATTGCGAGATTAAAGAGCTGCCTTTAACCAGATGTTCTTCCCTTGTCAGCTTTATTCCATAATCAAGACACTTCACTTTGATAAGCTAAACATACATGTAGTGCCTTCCCTGCACAAGAGAGCATACCTGTCCCTGCAGCTGGCAGTGGACCTTGCCATTTTCACTTTTTGATGTGTGGACCCCAGAACTGAAACAAGATCTGGAATGAGCACCCCAAAATACACTCACTTGCTCTGTTTTATAGAGGGCAGTGCAGCAAGGAGGAATACACCAGTTTAGGCTCCATGAGGACAGTTAGGAAACCATATACTGGCATCACACTTCAGAACAAAAACCAAAAAACTGATAATTTCTCTAAAGAATATGGGAAATATCACGTATCTGCGATCATGTTGAGGACCACACGAAGCTGGCTTGCAATCAGAATCCAGACAGGGTCAGCTGTTTGAAGGGTTCTGCATCAGTTCTCCTGCTGTAACTCAACACCTCACAAGGGGACCACCATGGGCATCTTATATCGAGGTCAAGATTTCTACATCTGGCTGTCCACTGAGATGAAATCCCTCTCAAAACAGAAGATAGGGCACTTGCCTCCCAAAAAGATGTCCCTGATAGTGTTCCAACAATGTTCAGTCCATTAATACCGAGACACCAGAACTGTTTACCTAGTCAGTCCAGCACATGACACATCCCCCAGTCAATCCCCTAGTCTTTTTTTTTTTTATACCTGGTTTCACAGGGTTAATATATCTTGTTTACTAATGCATATGCATTGCTCCATGGAATTAACCTAATCCTGCTGTTAGTTAACATGCCACCTGTGTTACGTACAAACTTCACAAGCAGTGACTTTTATCATCTCTTCCCCACAGACACATCTGTTTTGTTGTTGTAACCAATGAACTT
The DNA here is from genome assembly GCF_047663525.1 of Anas platyrhynchos. NCBI lineage: Eukaryota > Metazoa > Chordata > Aves > Anseriformes > Anatidae > Anas > Anas platyrhynchos. The sequence continues at coordinate 85,669,468 of NC_092587.1, read as the reverse complement.
TTTCATTTCTTTGTAGGGGATGGGGAAAAGGTCTGCTAGCTTTAGCATAAAACAGCAGCTTGATGAACAGACCTTACAGGAAGGTATTAAAAGCACATAAGGGTGACAGGAACAAAAACAGACCTGTCAGTGAAGGGAGAAGTTGAAAGAAGAGATCACCAAGGACGGATCAAGGGGAGAAGCTGTAAAAGCAAACTCAATTGGAAACATAAGCAGGAGCCATGAGATGTAGGGCCCTGAGAACAGAGGCCAATTTTGATGCACAGCACAATGAAGAGGCACTGAAGTGACTTAAGGAGGCAACTGTATAATTAAGAGATCTCCAGGCACCTTCTCAAAGATGTCATAACTGGTAGTCAGGGTGAGATAACAGAACAGCAAAGCAATACTGCAGGGGCCATCAGCTTGTTGCTTTTCCCTTATGCCAGTATCCACAGCTTTTATATTGTTCTGGAAAGGTTCAAAAGAAAGGAAACACGGGAAGAAACATGATCTTCCCTCCCCACACAGCCCCCGCTCCCTTTTAAAGTTATTCTGTTATAGCATCGTGGTGAAAAGTTCTGTGGAAGGAAGTCAGGGGTCCACACAGAAAATGCAGAGGAAATACACCCATTGGATAGGAGCAATTTAAATATTTGATGGCTAATATATTAAATGTTAATTGAATACTACAATGATTTTCTCCCCTGGACAGCACACAATTAACATTTAATTTGTTATAAAATATTTAAAGTTATGAAATATCCGAGGGCAACTGAAATGTCTCTTCTATGAAATTGTCTTGGGACAATGTGTTAAGGGGACAAAAGGTCAGGTTAGCAATTCATACTCCTCCAGTGATCTGTACAAGAGACTTGGGAAAAGGTTTTAGGATTGGCACAAGGTTCAAGGGCACATGAGGGCATGCACAGACGTCTGATCCATCCAGCCCAGACAAAGTGGGATCAGAAGTCCTCGTGGCTACAAAGCCGTAAGCTTGAGAAATGCTGTGGCAGCTATCCATTCCTCAGAGAAAAGCAAATACTGTGCATTTAGACCAAGCATTTATCTTAATGCTATTATTTGTTTCTGAGATGCCAGTGAGGGGCTGAAGCCCTAACTACTCCACGCTCATTTGCTCTAAGGCATATTGACAAGAACAGCATTCAGATGATAGAGCTACTGCTTTGTCTGTGCTTGACAATTCACTAAGCACAAAGGACGGTAAATCAGCTTGGGATGTTAATATTAAGCCAGTTGTTTATGACCTGAACATGAATTTATCTAGTTTGTTGTAGCATTCAGAGTTGAAAATCCTAGCGTTTCAGCAGCTTACCTTACTCCAGTGTCTTGTTTAACGGGAGGGGTAGGAAACCTTTGCTAATACTTAAACATGGAAAGGGACCTATTAATTAGTCCAACAGTGAATCCTTCAGCAAACCTCGGAAAGCACAGCTTCAATAGTCCTGATATTTTTTATATATATTCTTGAAGCAAAGAGCAGAAAAACACTTCAGAGTTTCACTGTGTGTTGTTCAGGAGACAAAGGGGATTCATATACAAGCAACCAAACCTCTTTAACAGGCACCCTTAAAGTTACTTCTATTGCTAAGAAATCCTCAATATCCCCAGGTGTACAGAAAGTTCACCTACTCAGCTCCATTTTCACAGCCTTACCCTACACAGGCTTTGTTAAGTTCAGTTCCTTTATGTGGTTTCTCTTCACTTCTTGACTTCCCTGGGCTCAGACCTTTCATTTACTGTTTTCTAAAAACATGCTAAACAAACTCTAAGCTTAAGGCTTATAATGGATTATTTCTACCCAGAAGACATCCCACTTCCAGAGGCTTCTCTCTTACTCTTTGCTTAGTAAGGTTTGACTAATACTGTGGGAAGACAGACAATTCATGACTACATTGAAAAAGGTTCTGGGGGAAAAAAAACGAACTTGCATTAAGGATTCCTCTGTACCATGCTGATAGTCTCAGGCCCCGGCTATAAGCTAGAAGGGAAGCTTTCTGCTTGGTGGAAGTCTTTTTCCACTGTGCAGCACAGAAAAGAGGGTTAGAGTATATGGAGAATGCAATGGTGCCTATACACTCAGGAGACTGTGGTACTCAGAGGATGAAATATTGCACATCTGAGAGCATGATCATGACTGCTGCAAGAGATGAGTCTGGCAGCATGCTTAGAGACACTGATAGAGGTTACATATACAAACAACTGCAGGAAGCAGAAAAGTGGTCCTCAAAAAACTAGGACTTGTCAAAATCAGTGCTGACTCACTGATTCAGAGACTTGTAATTTCACACACTTGACAGCTTAGCATGTTGGGATCCAGCATTTTCATTCTGACCTGTTAGGGAAAAAAAGATTTCCCCCCCCCCCCAGTTTATCCTCTTGCTCTGTGAGCCTAGTACTGTGGAAGGCCTTGGAGGACTTTTACTCATATATCCAATATTTTTGATATGTTCAAGCAGATTACAGCAAGAGACATTAAATATTTTGTAAGGAACACTTCCACTGAAAGCAGATTTTGCTTCTGCAGAATGACTCTGTCCCTTACTGCCAGTGTTGTAAGACTACCAAACACCTTTTCAGTCATGAAAAGACCAGGAACAGTAACATAGGAGTACTACAGACAAAACTGGTATGCTTTTTCAGAGCTGGGCAGAACAACATGAGATACATCAGCAAGAAGGAAGGTGGTGCAGCACAGAAGTTACAAGCATGAGAAGATACAGGTGTAGAGAATCTAGGATAAGCTAGCAATGTTTTTTGCTTACTTGATTTATCAGACATATCTGATCATATGTTGGGCTTCTTTATTCTACTATGTCAGATTGCCCCTTCTTGTTTCTCTGCTCTTCCCCAAAGTAGATTTGCCCAAGCACGGCCTGTTGTCCTGGCATGGTGGCTGCTGCTTGTGCCACTAGCCTGTCCAGTGGATCCAGCCTTGTGGCAAGTTCCCGTAACACTGTAGTACATCAGTGTCATACCTAATTACCATTCTCAGAGGAGTGAGCCCATTAACGAGCTGCACTGAAACTAGATCTGCATACTAATTAGGGAGCTGCCTTGGAGGATATTAATTAGGGGTGACACTTTCAGGGCAAGTTCTACTTTCCTTCTTCATATCCCATTTGAGACATGGCTGGGAAATGTGAGTACAATACAAATAGAGGCAAGCTGGGGTGTTATGCAGAACCTGTTAGAGCCTCAGAAGAGGACAATAGAAAAAAATACAATAATATTCCTTTTAGAACCCACTATTGTCTGAAGGAAAACTCTAGAAAGCCCCTAAATATTTTCTTCTAGCATTCCTCCTAACCTAGGAAACCTACATTATAAGGCAACTTGTTCTTTTATCCCTACAGAGGGAATTTCTCCTGCTCTTTTCATTTACATTCCCCTTGGCCTTTTGCAGTCTTAATAAATGTTTGGGGCATATGCAATGGGATCAAGCACTCAGTTCCTTGTCCTAGGCCTGACACTGACTACATACTTGTTCCTTGAGTTCTCACTTCTGTTTATCATCTTTAGTCTTTAGTACAGCACCTTCCTCACCCAGCCCTGAGCATGGCCTGGTTTCACAGCCTTGGCCCCATTTCCATTTCCTGCTGCACCACCCTGCACCTACAGGAACCATGGACAGCCAGCAAAAGAGCAAGTTTGCACATTACAGCCAAACCTGAAAGCTGGTTTTACAGCACTTCACAGATTGCTGAATTTTATTGTTAAGAATGGAGGTGGGAAAATAAGCAGCAGGAGTGAGAGAACGCCACAGCAAGACAGGCCCTGTTTAGAAATGTGTGACACTCACCTCTTCAGTGCACAGCTTCATATATTGTGTTTGTGCACAATTCAAGCAGCTGTCAACGCATCAGTATACAAATACTTTCATCTGCCACTAAATTGCTGCCACCTCACTCTCCATGTTCTGAATGCATCCCCTGTTGTTACTTTCTGCATGTCTCACAAAATGAGCAAAGAAGCAGAACAACTACTAGACCAGATCACATCTACAGGCCAAGAAGTGCATGATCCTGACTCCAACTGTGAGCAACATGAAGTAGTGCAGAGGAAAGCATGCAATTATGCAATTAACAACCTGCCAATAGTTCCCTCCTCAATGCCATCAGTCAGCTGATAACCTCAAGCATGAAGGTTTGTAGACTTTATGCATTAACTTGCTTAATATAATTGTAGATGCTCTTGCTGGCTGTTCCAATATCCCTTCAATTTTTGAATTCTTCTGAGTTTTTGACCTCTAACTTATCAGATAGCAATGAGCTCCACAGGTTAGTGACACTGTAAAATGTACATTTTCCCTCCCCGCAGGAACCATATGCATACCTTCAACTTCACCATTTTTCATCTATAACACAGATTTCTCTACACACTTTAATGCTCACATATATATACTTCATTGCAGCTTCTTTAAGAGGCCAAATTCTAGCTGCTCATTTGTAAGACAGACTTGTTTAAGATACCAGTGTCAGAGAGAGCAGAAACAAGTGAATAAAGCAAAGAACACTTCTTTCCCAGATATAAAAAAACAGGAATTTGTCTGTCATTTCCTATTAGCGATCACTAGTTCTGAATCCTTTGATTTCCATAACTGAAGCAAAAATGCACAGACAAATTTTTGGGTCAGCAGCTGCTGACAAAGCCAACCAAACGCTGCTTAGTCTTCTGAACCCTTTTCCCTCCAAGATGAAGTCACTTACCAATACCAGAGGGAAGCAAGAGCACAGCTGCTCCATGAAAGAGGACAATCTGGGAGCTGAAGGTACCCAAAGCATAGTATCTGTAGCCAGATCACAGTCCCATGGCACCCAAACAGAGCCAGGTTGGTGGTAGGAGCAGGTTCTGTTGGCAGTCCAGTGAGATGAATCACATCCTAAGACAGAGGAAGGCCATCCAACAACTCGGAGCAGAGAGACATGGAGATGAACTTACCTACAACATAACTCAAAACAGAAGCAATTGCCCACCCTGGAACCTAAAAGCAGCTCCTGGACCAATGGCAGAGAGTTCATTGGCCCAGGTGAGGCTGGCTAGGGTAATTAAGCCATGCAGGTGCAATTGGGGTCTTGATACAGGAGTCTGTGAGTAATAGGGGGTCACACCTGTGTGTAAACCTCAGTGACACAAAGTAGGCCTTTCACTTGCTGTGCTAAGGTTCTGTAAGACATCTGCAGGTCAAGCAAGTTGTTCTGATTTTATAAATTCCTGTAAATCTCAGTGGATTAAAGTGAGTTGGGGTCACAGTTGGGCAGTGGGGAAGGTTAGCTGCCTTGACTATCTTGCACTGGTTCGACTACCTTAGGCCTTAGAGTCCTGTTCTGGGACTAGCTTCCGTGCTGCAAGCATAACCTCAGGCACAGCAGAAGCACACTTCCCACCCCACGTGGGACCACACGAGTCCACATATACACCAAACATCATACCTTGCTGCCATGCACAGCCTCCAAAAGAGTCCCATAGGCTGACTACAAAGGTGATACAATGCCTGAAGCCTGGTAGGGTGCAAAGCGTTTGTGCTTCTTTGCTCAGATCTCCTTCACCGAGAATTAGGTGTGGCCTGTGAGTGGCAGCCCTTCCTGTTGCCTTTGTCCTGTGGGTACAGGGAAGTGATGTGTTCAAAAGAGCATTGCTGGGCTCTATTCCCAGAATCATCTGTATGCTAGGGATGATTTCCCCCGTGGTTTTCTTAGCCAGAGCTGGCTAATCATTCCCCTGCCAGAGACGATGTATCCAAGTATCTTCTAAACATGCTTTGGAAGAGCATATTTTCTCTCTTTGGATTATGCCAGATGGCATCAAGTGATTAGTAGGTTTAATATAAGAAACTTCCCGGAGGATGAAACTCCTAGATCCCACTACAGGGTCTTCACCATCCCTCTGCTCCTTCCCTTACCAAACTTTAAATTACCGAAGCTAAGCCCCTGCTGCACAACTGAGTCCTTTGCTACTCTATCAATATACTCTGAACATTTTTCAGGAACAAAGTAGAAAGCATTTCCAGCAAATGCTTTTAATGTCACTTTGTTTGCCAAGAGATGCTGCCTCCTGCTTTGGTTATCATTACGAGAAAGCATCTTTGCTTAAATAGGAAAACAAGTGATGATTTTTCCCTGAGTTGTTCATATCTCTAGCTAAGCAGCTTCTTCACTGGCTGGCAAAGGGACATGGTCTGTGCTAAACAGATGTAAATATTTGGAGTCCTCTTTCTAAAAAGCACCCTTTTGTAAACATCATCTTACCTCTTCAGAAAAAAGATGTCAAACATCTGTTTCCCCTGTCTCCCTTCTCTCAGATGAGATCAGATAGATTGTGACTGGTATTTTTGGGGCTGTAATCTATGCTAATATATGTACTCCTTGCCTTTCTCTTGTGCCTAGATTCCACCTATGAACATATTACAACCTCACATTTCAAGTCAGTAATTTTGGATGCATTTCAAGTGAGAGGTATTGAGGGAAATCACAACAACTTTTGCATGAAGCTTACAGCAGATAACCAATAAGTCAAGTACCCTTCCCAACATTACTTCATGGGAGTAATTTGGAAGGATGATTCTCCCTAGTTTCTGAGTAGGCTAGAATCCTTGAAGGACCATCATCTCCCATGGTCTGATGTTCTCTCGCCTATAGTTGAATGATACAAAGCAAAACAGCATAATGGGTTTCTTCAGATTTTCTATTCCTGGCAGTTTTCTGAGCAACTCTTTACTTTAGACATAGCCTCTCAGCTCAAGTAGAAGCTTCTCACACCTTCCAGCCTTTGTTACTCTTATCTTGAGGAAACATTTAAGCAAGGACAAACATCTTTCTTGTGAAGGAGCACAGCAGGGACCTCACCTACATCAAGAAGCAGCATCATTGCCACACAAACTGGCAGCTCCCAGGGCAGCTTGAGTGTGACATTCAATAGCTGTGGTATCTATTCCTCAGCAGGGATTTTAGTTCTTGTGACTACTTAAAATCATGCCTTCTTCTGTTAAATATGATGTAGCACAGTTGCTCCCTCTCTCACAGTCTGTCTTGAGTGGTTGACTGCAGACTGCCTGCATGGGTAGCCCGTTCCTCCATGCAGTGCACAGGGTCAGAGAATCTGAACAGTGCTGCAATACCACAGCCAAGCAATCACAAATTCAGATTTATGGTACATCTGCACAGACGGTTCCTTTTTTTTTTTTTTTTTTTTTTTTTTTTTTTATGAGCTATAGAGCGGTTTAAGCAGATACCAGTTCCTGCTGTTTGTTACAGCCCTTCATATGAGAAGACTGCCCTCACAGCTGGGACCTAAAAATGCTACTGTATGCATGCCCAAGGAGTTGTAGCCTCATAATCTGATCCAGCTAGGCCAAAGACACCTCCCTGTGCTTTTACTTGCTCTGTTACATGCTACTAGCACCAATCAAGTATTTAATAATTGAAACTCCTCACCTTTCTTTCCCATACCAAGGTACAGTCTGAAATATCCAGGCAAGTGCCTAGATTTGCGCTTTTCAGCATAAATGGAGAATCTGGCATCTAAAATTGCTTCTAAGAGAGCTAGCATGCTGACCATGGAGAGAAAAGAAACATTTCAGTAACCTTGAAGAACAGAGACCATCCCTGAAAAACAGTGATCTCCTAAAGCCACAGAATGTAATCTAAATACTACAGCATGGTTTCTGCAGACAAATAGGGAAAAACAAGCAGCTGAAAAGTTTCCTGATCCATGACAGGCAGCCTGCCAGTGCAGTTACCATGGGCCAATGTCTACCTCCATCTTCTGATGCCTTAGCCCTTCTGATGCCTTCTCTGCTCTCAATATTTCTGCTCAGTTACCCCTGGGACTATAGCCTATAAGAAGCACAGCACAAAACTCTCTCTCCATCCAAGATCCACAACCCTGCCCCTGCACTCTGACACAGTTGCAGCAATGCCAGCAGAAGAGGTCCCACAGCCCCTGGGAAACACCCCCTCATCTGAGGGACTTCCAAAGCCAGTGCCCACAATGCTGCACCAAGTGGACTGCCATCAACACTCACCTTCCAGCCTCACCATGACAGCACCAAGTCCAGGCCCTCACAGAGCATGAAACCAGAGAGAAGTCCCTAGTGCACATCCCATCAAAGACACCCTCCCCACACCCTACAAGCACTGTATCTGCCTTTTGCTATGCTCATCCCTTGCCCCCCTCTCTGCCTTCACAACTGTAGCTTCTTCCTATCGAGAAGAGATTAAGCTTCTTGAAAATGAAGTGGTCACACTTCCCAGACACTGCATCCTGTGTAATGGCTGCATTTTCCACAGCACAATATCCTGACAGCCACATCACAGTGAGGGTCATGTACGAAGGGCTCTTCTATAAAACATATTTGCTGATACTTCACTGATTTGACTCAAATCTGAAGTCTACAGTGTTCATGAAACCTCTCTTTACCTCATCATCCTTCTCAGAGCAAACTCCTTTTCTCATTGTCATCCTGTTCCTATTCTCTCATTTTTTTCCATGGCTGCTTCCTCAGATCAATTTTGTGGCAAAAGCATCCATACATGCATAAAATGGACTCTGTTCTTCATCACCTGAACCTTCCTCAGTGGTTGTCCAGCTTTGTGAAACAGGGCTGAAGAAACACTGAGCCTCTTGACAACCCATTCAGGATGCCTCCCTTTTTGCTTCTTCATCTTTTAGTGTTTCTTTTTCCTTGTGCCCACCTCTTTCTTCTTCACCTAGGCAGAAGTAATCCACTTTGCAATGCTGTTTAACTACAGTTCTAACCAAAAGCTAGGTGAAAGCATGGCCTGTCCTGTTGGTGCATGGTTGGGGCTGGGAGTAGGGCTCTACTTGCCTCTGCTCTTCCTATGGCTGGCTGGCTAAAAGCTGTAGCAGTACAAAAGTGTTATTGCCAATTTTCATGGCCAAACTACCCCCCAGTAACCTTCCTATTCCTTAGCTGTGTTCCAGTCTCCCCTCCTTCCTTGCCTTATGTACTTCCAGTTACCTCTTCTCCACACAAGCCTGGCTGTCAGTCACCTCTGCCCTTGTGCTTGCCCTCCATAATTTCATGCACCTCACTGCTTGAATGTCTCATACAGGTGCACTGTGCAGCCACATCACCTCCTAGCAGCCTCCTGCTATGGAGACTAGCAGACAGTAGCCACAGGCCATGCTCTGGGACCATCCACCGAGGGAAAAAAGTGAGGATGCCTATCCTATGCAAGTGACAGCAGTGTTCAGGCAAGAAATACTCAGCTGGTTGCCTGAGTCATCAGACTGTGGCTGTTCGCATGCAGCACAGGATACTTTTAGGCATCTGGGTAGATTCAGAATAAACAAATACTGAGTAGCTTATGGATTTTAGGAGCAGCAAGGGCTGGACAGTAGTTGTTACTACATGAGAGAGTTCCTACGCCACAAATGAAAGATCTGAATTTCACCTTAGACTGACCAGGCATCAGAGAACACGGACCAAAACATGTCTCAGACAACCCACAGAGAGAAACCTCTCTCCATCCCCTGACTCTAAAAGAAGCCAAGCCCCTTTCCCTACAATTCATCTCCCCTGAGAGAAAACACATTTGTAGAATTCAACCTGACACATTATCCAGCCCCACATTCACTGGCAGATATTTGCCCTGCTTCTGCCTCTTGCTGATGATGTCTCTCCATCCAAGCAGAGACATATCAACCTTGATAAGATGCCTGGAGTAAGCAGGCTTGGAGCAGCCAGCAGTGTTTGCTGAACATATCTGGCAAAGCAGAGTCAGACACTTCTCCTTTTCCTTCAGGTCCTATTCAGGAGGTATCCATACTCTCTGCACTGGCACTGGTGGGCTCACTGGCAGGAATCTGCTGCCTTGTGCCCACTGCAGAATCCCACTTCAGCCTAAGCCACGGTGCCTGGAGATGGAGGCTCTTACCTTAATGCTTTTCAGCCTGATCAAGGTGAAATCTGATCTGCCATTCTGAAGCCAAGTAATGCCTGCATGGCAGATGGCAGGGGAAAAGGGTGAGCAGAGCTTTTCACTGGCATCCAGGACCCTGGTAGAAGTCAAAATGCTCCTGTAGGGGCCAAATACCAGGATGACTCTTGTCCCTCATTGACAAGGAGGAATCAGGGAGGTGAGATCGTTCAGCAACGTAATTGCCCCCAGTTCAAGCTGTTCTCTTTCCTCTGAGACTTCCACACAACTCTGGGAGACGTGAGCTGCACAGCAGAGGAGGACATCAGTGAACACAGACACATCTGTACCGGTGTGGGGGTTTGTGAGGAGGCTAGACAGGGCTCCGCTGAGGACCTAGCTTCCTTTCTCAACACCACTTCTCTAGGCAGCAATAACAGCAGTGTGTTTAGTGTTTCTTTTATGTTTGTCCTCACAGATCTCCAGGCACTTCACATGAGATGAAACCATTGTTGTCTCAGTTTACAGAACGAGAAAGACTGCAACAAGCAACTGACCTCCAAAATCACCCAGCAGTTTAGAGAGGTAGAGAACCATAGTCATGGGAGGCCATTAGCTCAGAGTGCTATCAGCTTTGCTATATTGCCTCTCTTTTGGAAGAAAAAAAGGCAAAGATGAGGTTTCATGGCTCGTCAAAAAGCCCAGAGATGAATGGGGCCCAATGCAAAATACCAGCCACTGTAGAGATTCAGAGAAGAGCCGTAAACATGATTAAAGGGCTGGGGAAATTTATTCCCGGGAAGGAAAAGAGAACTAAATATGTATAGCTGCCTAGCTATGCCCAGAGGAGCATACTTAACCTGCTACAAGTATTTGATGGAAGAATAATTGTCCTGAGAGGAATAAAGGTCTTACAGCTATGAAGAATAGGGTGAAATTAAAAGGGTGGAGATTTAGCCTCCGATGGGCACACTCGATAATGGAGATGCTGACCTGTCTCCCAGAGGAGAGCCTGTTGCTTCACTCACGCGGAGCTGTCTGGGAGACAATCATTCTCTGGTACCGCAGTGGGCTCTGGAGGTTTTTTTCCAGCCCTATTTACTTGGTTTCTGTGGACTAACAGAGGTTTCCCGTCTCCGTATCCTGTCACTAGGGGTCAGCCAGGTTTTTGTTTTATAAATTCTGGTGACAGCTAAGGGATACCTGGCAAATCTATACCTAACCAAACATCTGCCTCCAGAAACACAAAGCCACTATAATAGTACACAGTGCCTCCAGTCTTTTGCTCTAGAGGAAGTGGCATTGCTACTTTTTTTTCAGAAAGCTGAGAAACTGAAATTTAGCATTACTTATTATTAAGAAAATGTTGCAGATGGGAATTTGCCGTAAAAATGTCCCTACTACAGAGGTCAGAATGATGCTGTCTGTAGGCAGGAAAAAATACAGTAGTTGTGAGAGGAGATTACTTCCTTGTATAAAGGTGGCTTCCTGTATACAGAGACATTAAGCACAGGTTCAGTCCACTCCAGTACTTTGGAAACCAACCTCTACTGATGAATACATTAAAAACAAATGGTCTGGGCTTTGTGCTTAAGGGAATTAATTGCACCTACATCAGGCAGTGGAAGAAGGCACATTCTATGAACATTCATTGATTTACTCGGTAAGAATGCAGACTGTTGGACAAAAATTGGTTATCCAAAATGTGAAATTAAGTATCTGTATGAAGAAGGTAGAGAACAGAGATGAAAAGAATTTCTGAGACCTGTTTCGTGCAGGGCTGTCTTTGTATATTTCCCCTCAGAGTATCTTCTGCTTCATGCTTGTAGGATGGGGTCTGTACCTTTGGCCATCTTCTTAAACCTGGAGTACTTCTGCATGCAGTGGCAAGGGTTGTAATTATAACCTTCTGTCTATTCTGAAGTGCTTGCTCTTTCCTCCTGGGAGAAGTTACTACTCCACCTGTTTTTCACCTTCAGTCTCCTCTGTATAGCACCAAGACAAAATAACACAATGGTCTTGGGAGAAAGTTGTCCATTTTCTTCAGCTACTTTCATTTGGATTGATTCTCGTAGTCAGTGGAAACCTACTGCAAGGTCATACCTGTGATTTATTTGCTTTAACTAAAGTATATGGACCTGAAGTGCTTGCACACTGCTTGGTGAGGCTGGCTTCACTGTGTGTAGGGGGCTTCATGCTCACTCTTGTTAACCTTTAGGTCTTTAAGAAGCACAACATGGAGTAGCATTCTGCTTTGCTCTTTTCTGCCCTCTGTGTTTTAACACACAGTGAGGACCATATCAGACAACACAAGAAATTTGGGGCTTGAGTAAGGGTTGAATTAACATCCTGTTCTCATCTCCTGTGACATCATTAATGTTTCCAGCACCATTTTCAAAATATTGTCTGATAAAATAGAGGCTACACAGATAGCTGCTGTGATCAGGAGATGCAAGGACATCAGGAGATGTTTGAATGCACACAGGTATGAGAAATCATGAAGTAGAAAGATTTGGATTTAGGGTTTCGTTAGGCTTTCAATACCACAGCAATGTCGATGAAAAGCAGGACTTACAAATTACTTCTTCTAGACACTAACTGGGATCAGCTTTTCTTGGAAGAACGCTGCTTCCCACCTGAAATAATTGTTACTACAGGACTAAGACATCTGTACAAGGTAGGAATGACCAACACTATTTAGGAGGCCAATGGAAATTTCTCTTCAGAGCTCCCATCTATGCTGATTTTACCAAAGAAGCTGTAGATTTACCAAAGAGGCTGCACTGAAGGTGTACCCAGACTGTGTAGAGGCAGCCTAATAGCTCTCTATCTTTATTTCCTGTTCCTCACACATCAGGTAAAAACATTATTGGATTTATTTATAATAATGTAAGGCCTTGTGTCTCTCTTTGTGTGGCTTCAGCAGCACATCCATAATCACAAATACCAGGGCTCGATGCCGTGTTGTTTTCCAGTTGCAACCAAGAAGACACTAGGTTGGTCAGATCTGCTGACTGAGATGCTCTTGTGAACACTCCCTTTCCCATTTCAGTCTCAGCTTTCATAACAGGTCCTTGCTAACCTAGTGAAAACAAGATGCAGGGCACTGACAAGAAAACCTCAGGAGGCAAATATGAAAATAAGCTTACCTCAGGCAGAGACCCCATGCCAAAAAGGTGAAGTATGTCCTTTATCAGGCACAGCCACAGCCTGGAAAGAGTGTGTGATCTGTGCCTCAGTGTGATGTGGTCTGGAAATCAAGACCTATGATTTCAGGAACATTAGGAACAGGGGCTAGTCTGCTGTTACTAGCTCTGGCAAATTACTTGCTTTCTTCCTTCCCTCCTTTACAATTCTTCCTTTGAGTGCAGGGAAGCCAGCCCACCTGGTTTGCAAAGCCTGTCACTAGGCCTTTCAACGGGAGGAACAAGCGTTACCTTGTCGAATGTCAGTAGCACATGTTTCTGTGAGACTGAAGGGCAGGTGGTACTGCCTTATAAATCATCTAAATATGCCTGGTGTGATAAATGCCTGCTGTATTTTGCATAACATCTGGGACAGCACAGGAGAGACCTTGGGGGCTGGGAGGGAGCAGAAAGTGAACATTTCTGAGCGTTATGAAATGACAAAGACAGAGATGGTGTCACCATATGGTCAAAGAAACAGTCAGGGATGCCCAGTTCACCTCCTCTGAGGGGAAAGGCAACTGCTGGTGCATGAATACACAGCAACCAAAGAGTATTCCTTCTCTTTGGTTTTATCAGGTTTTGACAGTATGAGAATTGTGCGGTCTGTGCCAGGCTAAAAGGACAGAGGGAGTGTAAGAGAGGAGGAGTAACCATGTGGCTTTTAGATGAACTGGCTGGTTATTTTTTTTTATTATTTTTTTTTTTCTGGGGTTAAAAGCTGAAAGAATCAGTAATAGCAGAAAATTGCATGGGGAAAAGGACTTCTAGGAATGATGACAACAGTAATAAGGATCAATGCATGGTGAAGAGGGTTTCAAGATCCAGTCTGAAAAACAATTTGAAGCCTGAGCATGTTTTTAACATTTTAACAAGCTTGATAGTTTGACCAAACTACCTAGAACCATTTCCATCTATCCCTGGAAAATAAATGTGCTATGACATCTCTTGTTGCAGAGAATCACTCTTGTTTCAGCCATCTTTGCTTCCAACTTTCTCCCTAATACCTTGCTCCCATTGGAACTGGAAGAGGACCCAGCTGCATGTATGTTCAAAAGTGATTTGAGAGCATTATTCAGCACAGCTCTAGGAAGCACTAAATCAACCTTCACATCGCAAAAAGGATGATTATATCATTCTTCTTGCCCAAGATACCAGTGTTTCAAACCATGTTCACTGAATCTCATGCGCACCTGGAACCACAAAGAAACAAGGCACAGAGAAACCTCTGGAAACCATTTAGCTCATCCCTTACCTTAAGGTAGGATGAACTAGAACTAAACCATGCCTGGAAAATAGCCAGCTATAAATGCTTTCCAGTGGTGGAGTCTCCACACTCCCCCCAGGCAATCCATTTTGGTTTTTCAGTGCCATGGTCCTTTTATTTTGAACTTGAAACTTGCTGCAGTTTAAGCCTATTATTTCTTGTCCTATCCGCCATAGATGAGGAGAACAGTTTATAGTCTTCTTCCTTGCAGCAGCCTTTTATACACTGGAACGTTGTTCACTCCTTCCCCCTTCAGCCTTCTTTTCTGTAGGCTAATTAACCCCAATTCATTCAATCTTTTTTCATGGACCATATTTGCCAGAACATTGATTACTCTCATTACTGTCCTCTGGATTCTCTCTTTAGGGTCCTGCTTTAAGTGTGGTGCTGGGGAAAATGGAAGGAAGGAAGGCAGGGAGGGAGGGAAGGAAGGAGGAAGGCAAGAAAAAAGAGGCCAAGGGCCTGCTCCTTGCAGCACAAAGGTGGACTTCCCCATGACTTCACAGTGCCACACACTGGACAGTAGAAGAAAGGTGCAAACCAGGTCCAGCACAAACAACACAGTTCTCAAAGACTACAATGTCTGAATGTGTGCCCTATTATTCAGATTTTTTTTTCCATCACCAGGCAAGATATAAGGATAAAATAATACCCTCACTTAATAAATAGATTTGCAGCAATGAAAGAAAATCAGAAAAAGATAGAACAATATCATTAAGATAATACTGAAACTAAGAATTCTCCATTGTGGCAGCAAGATAGTTTTCTCCAGACCCTATGTCTCTAGCTGAGTCAGAATTGGAAGTGAAACATTTGCAAGATGGGTAGTTCTGGGAAAGCTGCTTTGCTCTGCGTTGTTTGTACTGAAATAGAGTACAATCTTTGTTGTAAGTTCTTTTTTTGTGACACCTGAAATATGCTGCAAAATTAAGTGAATTCAACAGTAATTGTCCTGAAGTCAAACAACTTGTAACTCTGCAGAATCTCTACACATTGGGAAATGTCTTCATAGTCCAGTCTGGACCATTTATTTCCTGAAATATCAGCACTACTAAAAGTGGAGATAAACAAGAATACGAGTTAATGTAACTTTGCTCTTGCTGTCTTGCTATCTCTGTTTCTATACGTGCTTCTACCACAAACAAATCTGCTATGCAGCACACTGGTTAACCCCCCATCAGGCTGACATCTGGAGCAGGCCAGGGAGGAGCTATGGCAAGTGAGTCACAGTGGGTAGATGAAGGGGTGGAAAAGCAAGCAGAGAGCAATAATAGAGGTGGGACATGAAGACAACCATGGCAAATGATTATAAGGAAAGGAAGGTGGTGATCTCTCTTTAATAACAGCATGAGAAACAAAGGAGTACCAAAAAAACAGAATCCATACAATGCAGTTTACTGCCTGTAGACATAAATGCCACATCATATTTATGGTCAATTTCCATCACATCTACAGGCAAGCTGCTCCTGTAGCTTTCCTTCAGAGTGGCTGTGTGTAGCACACATCTCCTCACAACTGGATTCAGCTTAGAAGCTTTCAGCAAATGTAGGGGAAAATGAGCAAGAGCAACATGGGCTTTGCAAAAAGCTCTCCATTGTACCTACTGAGGGTACTGCTACTTGAAGAAGTGTGGCCCAGAGATCCCAACACAGAACAGGAGCATTTTCAGTTTCACTTTGGGTTATCATTTTCTGAGTTACTAAAGCTCCTTTCCTTGGATAAAGCGTTGGCCAGGTTTCAGAAGTCAGCTTCACTTCCAGCTTTGCCAAAGCTAAGCCAGTTCCTGCTGCTGCAAAGGAGTGCTATGGAGCAGCTCCTGTTGGTTGTGTCAGATATAAGCATTGAACTGGGCCCATTCAATGCTACTTGCCAAGGCAAGCAATCATGTAAGGCTGCTTGTAAACATTTGGATATGTCAGTATATATTTCCTGGAGAAACTGGCTGCCCTTGGCTTAGGTGGGTATATTGTTTGCTTGTTAAAAAACTGGCTAGATGGCCAGGCCAAAAGCGTTGTTATGAATGGAGTTAAATCTAGTTGGCAGCCATTCACGAGTGTTGTTATCCGTGGCTTAGTATTGGGGCCTATTCTATCTATTATTTTTTTTTATCAGTTATCTTGATAAGGGAATTGAGTGTACCCCCAGGAAGTTAGCAGATGACGCCAAGTTGGGCAGGAGTGCTGTTCTGCTTGAGGGTAAGAAGGCTTTGCAGAGGGATTTGGCTAGGCTGGATTGATGGCCTTCATCCAATTGTATGGCATTCCCTAAGGCTAAATGCTGGTTCCTGCACTTGGGTCATAACAACCTAATGCAGCAATATAGCTTTGGGGAAGAGTGGCTGGAAAGTTGACCGATAGAAAAGGACCTGCAGTGTGTTGTCAATAGCCACCTGAATATGAACCAGCAGTGTGCCCAGGTGGCCAAGAAGGCCAATTACATTCCGGCCTGCATCAGAAATGGTGTGGCAAGCGGGACTAGGGAAGTAATTGTCCCCCTGTATGTGGCACTGGTGAGACCACACTTCATGCACTGTGTTCAGTTTTGGGTACCTACCTACAAGAAAGATATTGAGTTGCTGGAATGGGTTCAGAGAAGAGCAACAGAACTGGTGAAGGGACTAGGAAACAAGACACATAAGGAGCAGCTGAGGGAACTGGTGCTGTTTAGTCTGGAGAAAAGTAGGGTGAAAGGAAACCTCATTGCTCTCTGCAGCTACCTGAAGGGAGGGAGGAGTGTGTCAATCTCTTTTCTCAGGTAACTAGTGATAGGACATGAGGAAATGGCCTCAAGTTGCACCAGGGGAGGTTTAGATTGGATTTCAGGAATAATTTCTTCGTGGAAGGGATGGTTCAGCATTGGAAAAGGCTGCCCAGGGAAGTGGTGGAGTCCCCATCCTGAGAAGTATTTAAGAGACGTGTGGATGTGACACTTCAGGACAGGGTTTATTGATGGGACTTTGTAGTGTTAGGTTAATGGTTGGACTTGATGATCTTGAGGGTCCTTTCCAACCTAAATGATCCCATGCTTCTATAGGAGAAGGCACACATAGAAGGGACAAGATGGTCCTAATATTGGACAATGCAGTATGGCACAGCATCTAGATGGTCATCAAAGAGGGGATGATTAGGAACACCTGTAGATGAACCTGAACATGTATTCACTCAAGGTGTAGTTACTGCTTTCCCAAGAGGACTTGTTAGTATTAGCAAGATGTAAAATACTACGGAATTCTTCATAAAGGCATGCTGTGCCTAGCTGCAAGGCACTTCCAGGCAGATGAACATTTAGCGCCTCGAATATATAAATACCCTTGTTATATAACAAGGTTTGAGTTATGTTTTTTACAGCCTTGGTGAAAATCGATCACAGCTCAGTCTCTCAGCGAATATCATTGCAGAAGTGAAATGACTCTCTCAAACGGCTGCCAAATCTTCCCATGCATAAGAGTTAGCATTCACTCTTTTTGTCCTCAGTCCTTGCATTCAGCAAGGAGGGCTTATCCAACAGAAATTTCAAGCCTTAACTTTTGCTCTGAAGAGCCCAGGAGCACTGCTGGAATCCAACAGTCCTTTCCTAAGCACAAACCCTTTACTACGCTCCGTCTTAAACAGGCAATATTAACACTTCTCCATGTAGTTGTTCAGAAAGGAATGTGGCTTTTTTGTTGCTGTTGTCTTGTTTTTTTCACATTGACATATAGCTCCCACAACTAATCCTAAAATGCTTGCTAAAACCATAAACTATACACGTTACAGAGATTAGAGCTGAACAAATATTTCACTATAAATCATT
This sequence comes from Anas platyrhynchos, assembly GCF_047663525.1. Classification (NCBI taxonomy): domain Eukaryota; kingdom Metazoa; phylum Chordata; class Aves; order Anseriformes; family Anatidae; genus Anas; species Anas platyrhynchos. The sequence continues at coordinate 85,651,343 of NC_092587.1, read as the reverse complement.
TATTCAATAAGTTTCATATGTTTATTTTTTTTCTTCTATTTATGAACTGTCTGCAAACTGAAAGCCAAATTCCCAGATTCATTCATTAGCCAAAATTGCCCATGAATTTCTCCTGCAGATAGTTTTTTGCCCTGCAGGCCATTCATGGACAGTTTGTTATGAATAGCCTCAATTCAATGCTTGGTTGGTTTAGCTGCAGCAGTCATGTGGACATGCCTCTGTTCTGAATGAAAATTCACTTTCAAATATAAACTGATATTCACAGTGAATTTCTCCCTCTGCTCTCTCATTCCTGGGAGGAATCAGCCCATACAATCCAACTGGGTGAATTAAGCTGCCCACACCAGCACAATGGGCTAGAAAGAGAAGAAAGCAATGCCCAGCTGAAACTCTTCTATATTAAGGCAGGATGGGAATACTCCACTGGGTGGATGTCAAGTGTCAGTGCTTATGTCCTCACTCTTCTCTAAAGGGTGGCCACTGGACATAAACGGGAAGGTGGACACAGCTACAGTGCTGCATCTCTTCGTATAGCACAAGGATATCTGTTCTGCTGTTACTGAAAAAAGATGGATACCTTCTCCTTGCTCATTATTCTCATAGCTAAGTAACATGGGTGAGTTCTGATTCACAGCCAGACCTAGCTCTCTCTCATCAACCTGCTTTCCAGAGGGTTAATCCATGCAGCATGTTGCCAGGGTGTATATAAGCATCCCTCCCCTCTCTAGAGAGGAAAGTAGATGAAGTAGAATATAATGCATTGTAAACACTAGTTAAAAGTTTGAGTTACCGTTGAACACGCCTGCAGGCTTCTCTCGTCCTGTTATCTGTCTTCAGCAGATGTTCCTCACATCAGATCACTGTGTTGCAGTCCCTGCTGCTGCCAGTACTGCCAAATCCAGCTGCTACTCACACAGTGGCTCTGAACAGCCGCTGAGTTGCACCTGCTGGTCCCTGCCCATTCCAGCTTCCCCATCAGCAGAAAGCCAGGCCCAAAACACCCTGAAAATCTCATGCAAGTAACAACAGGGGCTCTGTGTAACTTCCAGCACCATTCCTGTGCCCTTAGGATGAGATTTCGCAGACTTAAGTGACATTACTAAATGTAATGGCTTGTTTTCTTCTTTCAGGGCTTTTAATTGCTCCATATAGTCATTTCATGACAGAGATGTAAATCCTATGTCCTTCTCAGTTGAGACTTGAGATAAATTCATCAGAAGAGAATAATAAATTTCCCCAGTTGGAGAAATGTTGACTTTATATTTAGAGACTCAAAGCCAAAAGAAACCAAGAAAAGTGATGGGGAGAAGGAGGAAAAAGAAAAATATACCCAAATGCAGTAAACAACTGCCAAACCTGAAAGCTTTTCATTTTGTAATGAAAAAATATTTCTATTCATTCCCATGAAGAGAAGACATCTGCTCTGCAAATATTTCACAGAAATTTCATATGAACTTTTTACCAACTGTATTTTTTTGACAATTTTGAAGGAGGTATAGTACAAGGTGAATAATAGTTATACATGTCTCCAAACTGCCATTTGAAAGAACTTTGTAGCCCTATCACAAGAAAATCAAAGCCCCCAGAATGTATGCACGATAACAAAAACCTTCCTTAGACCTATATTACCTTGAGCTTTCACCATAAAACATGTTAGGCTTCAGTCTATTCAAAGCACTGCTGTCATTATGCTCTCCAACATCTTCTGCTCAAAACATCTTCAAGCCCTTTCTTCACCATTTCTCTGCTATCTGTGGGCTATTTGAAGTGTTTTGCCCTCATCTTGACAACTCATCTTTCACCCACTTCTCTGCACCTGTTTCTTCACTCAGCTTTTGAGTAGCACCTTTGCTGAAGCTTCCTGCATGGTCACTCTTTACTTCTTCCAAAAGGGTCCTGTGGCCAAAGCTGCACCTGTGAACCCTTCTCTAAAGCTGTGTTTTATGTTCACCAAGTCTCTCTCTTCACAAGATGTGGTTTCTAAGGGTCTTCTCTCAGAAGTCTGCAAGCATTCCTCTGCTCCTCCAAACACACATGCACCACTGAATATGAAACTATAAAGGCACACATGAAATATGCCTGCTCATTCATCTTACTGTCAGTTTTCTTCAGGAGAGTAGGCTCTAAACTCCTTGGAACAACCACCATGGCCTTTTTCTATCTTTAAGAGTCCCTACCACTTTTATCATGATAAGAAACAAACACACACACACACACAAATAAAAAAACAGCCAAGAGAAAAACTAAGCAGTATTTCACATAGGATGGAGATGAAACCCCCTTTTGGTTTGCAGCAGCAGCTGTTCAACAGTGAACAGCAAAGCTGCATCACAGCAGGGAAGAATGAGAGGGAAAATCCTGTAGCTGGTTAAAACTACTTCTGTAGGAATTTGTAGAATTTATAGTAATTTACCTTCCTAGCTGTAGAATTTAATCAAATTTCTGTTTTGTTTTGTTTTGTTTTGTTTTTTTTTTCACTCGCTGGGACACCTTGGGGGGGGCAGGGGGCATAGCTGTAATTCTTACCAAAGCCAAATTAAAATAACATGCAAACAAAAGATGGTGTTTTTAATAACTTGGAATAAGTTGTGCATTCACTCAAAATCACAGTGCTTCTCTTCTCATATTGCCTGCTGCCACGCAAGCCTTGTAGCAGCTCAGCACAGCCCCTCACCCAGGCAGGCTGTTCTTCCTGAAAAAGGAACTGCATCTGCCACTCAGTCTCCTTCACTCTTCCCAGGAAACCCAAAGGGTTTTTCTTCTCTGAATATTGGCTGTCAAAGACAAAAAGGTTGTACCCAAGGTTATATGAATGAAGGGTGCAGGTCCTTCATACATAGCAAAGGAATGAGGGAAGGGAAGGGAAGGGAAGGGAAGGGAAGGGAAGGGAAGGGAAGGGAAGGGAAGGGAAGGGAAGGGAAGGGAAGGGAAGGGAAGGGAAGGGAAGGGAAGGGAAGGGAAGGGAAGGGAAGGGAAGGGAAGGGAAGGGAAGGGAAGGGAAGGGAAGGGAAGGGAAGGGAAGGGAAGGGAAGGGAGTGCCTTGCTTGCAACTCTCTTACTTGATTTTATATTTTTCCTTCTCACCCTTTCCTTTGGAGCTACGTAAAACTCTAAGAGCAGGGAGAGATTTAGCTTAAATTAGGTTTACAAATAGCCCAGTGAATAGGGAAATGAGCTGCATATGCTGCATGTTAAAGTGTCAGAGCCACGCAGTCCGATGCGACTGGGATTTGGAAAGACGCCGGGTCCTGAAGATGAGGTGCAAAACGCTGTCAGTCAGGAGGAGGATGCTGGAAGGTTTCTTCCCAAGCGCTTGCTGCTGCTGCCCCCCGACGGTCCCTCCTAGCAAGCTGCCTGCCCGCAGCCGGGCCACCCGTGCCCCAAGCCGGGCTGGGAGGTGCTGAGGGGCTGCGGGGTGCCCCAGGGACCTGCAGCCGGGATAGGGGAAACGGGGGTGCGCAGAGGTGACCCTGAAAGAAAGCAGCGTTTTTAAAGGCTTTACGTGCAGTTATGGTCTGGAGGAAAAAAAAAAAAATCTATTAAAAATGACGACTCCGTGCTTTCTATTTATTCCCTGTCACTGAGATTTATTTTCTGTCCAAATAAGGTTTTGTTGGTGGTGGTATTTTTTTTCCCCCAAACCACGGCTGCTGCAGGCTCCATCTGGCAACTGAACATCAAGCCCTCGTTTTGATACCTTGCAATAAGGGTGTTGACAGTTGAAGCTGCTGCCTTTGCAGACCCAGAGCCTGAAGTCCTCCATTCACAGCACGTGCACGGTATCGCGGCTAGCTTCTCCCAAAAACTGGCTCTTACCAGTTCACCTCACACTCTTAGTCTAGGAGCAACCCTCTGCACAAACCCATAAGGGCAGCCAGTCTTTGTGGCCCACCTGACCTCCTTGCTAAGCAAAGAAGGGCTGGCTGTTTTCATTACTCCTGTCTTTGCTATCCTTGAAGAATGACATACAACTCGAAGGCTGTTTATCTCTCCATTTACACCTCTCTAGAGGAGGGGTGGGGAGATCTGGATGTATATTCTCATGATTTGGGATATCAGGGGGTTGTTTTTTCATGCAGAAGCTCTGCACCTTGGAGGCAGGGCAAAAACACAGAGACAGGTTGCTGCCTATTACATGAGGCACCATTTTCCCATAGAACTTGCTGCCATAACCATGGATTTATAAGTGAGCGGACAAGACCAAGGCAAAACGGAGAGGGAAACAAGAGAAAAAAAAAAAAAAAAAAAAAAAAGACCCCTCCAAAGCAAATACCAAGGGCAGGAGTAGCTTGTGGAGGAGATGTGGGTGGAGGAGGGGAAGAGATGGAGTAAGCCAGAGGGACCTAGGTCTGAGAACAGGAGGCTGAGGGAGTAGGACACCGTGCCTTTGGGCTTGTCTTGAAAAGACAGCCACCTTGGGGATGAGGCATATGAGGAGGGACAGCACAGAGGAAGGTGCAGCTGCCTCTGACTGTGCAGTGGCTGTCACTCTGCAAAGGAACTATATTCAACATGAAGGCTCCCAGCAACTTCTCGACAAACAGCTGTTTTCACCAGCTCGCCTCCAAACACCCTCCTTGATCACAAGTAAGCAGCCCGCTGGGAAGCTGGAAATGCTGCAGATGTCCTGACAGGAGAGGCCCAGACAACAGGCCTGGTGCTTCTGCCTGGTATCCCAAAAGAAAGCTGAGCCACCACACAGCAAGGACAGGGTAATGACACCAGTTTACAGAGAAGAGTGGCTTTCATGCCAGCCCACAGAGCCGCAGTGCTCCTTCAGTCAGCAGGGCAAGTCTTAATTTTTTTTTTTTTTTTTTTCCAATTAACAAAAATGTTTGTCTTTCCATCCAGGTCTGAGGAGAGCTCTGGGAGTTAACTGGGAGCCCTCAGCTCTCAGCCATATCTGGGAGTGGGGAGACTGCTAGCCAGGTGTACACAAACCATGGCTCTGCCTATGGAAATAATACACAGCTCTCCTGTGCTTAGGAAACAACCTCAGGGATGGAGTTTGCTTGATGCTGGATGAAACCAGTCCCTGATAGCTTTCCTGTCCACAGGAGGAAGCCAACATTGTTTGCCAAAGGTGACTGGAAGTGAATTAAATCCCTCCTTGTATCTCTTAAGAGCTAATTTTAGTGTGACTGGTCACCTGCTTCAAAGAGTTGCAACTCCAACAGAGAAAATCCTAGACTCTAGTTACAAGTAAATAGATAAGAAAGACAGAGACCAGTATATTCTCTGCAGCATGTGGCAGAGTTAACTCCCAGGGCTGGCAAGGTGCATACTAAGAATGATGTAGATCTTCCTTCAGAAATAAAACTCTTATAGGCACTCAGTCAGAAACAATATTGGAAGCATTCCTTATCTCCATGCCTAGCTGGACTGTGGACTCTAGGAGCAGAGGACTTTAAGAGCAGGTTAACTGTCTTTCAGCAAGGGATTAAATACAGCTGAATTTCTTAGGTCAGTGTGTGTGTGTGTAGATTAGATCATTTTTTGAAGCCCATCTCAAGCTTGTTCTTTATGATCATATCAATTTTCCAGGAGGGGAAAAAAAAAAAAGTTTCAGAGACACCAAGAAAATGTTTTCATTCTCACATGCCTACGTTCAGATTAACCAACAGGTCTGTCCTTGACATGCACTCCAAGCACACAGCTGTGGACCCCAAGTTTGTTGGGCCATGCAGCAAGCTGAGAGTGAAGCCCAGCTCTGACTAGTACCATAGCAGCACATTTGCTGGATCACAAGCGCCCAGTGTATTTATCTTCATTTAATGTGCTTTTTTTTCTATCCTCTTGAGTAATTTCCTTCCCTTAACAGATATAAATCACATACCTACAGAGTAAAGAATTATTTAAAGAACATTTATATTTAAACTCAAAAAGGAGCTTGAACTTAACTCCGTAGTGGCTGAGAAGTGATTGGCTGGTGAATATAACTTGGCTGAAGACTCCTCCACCATATGAAGATGCTTTATGGTTTTAACACCAGCTGGCCTACAAACCAGCGTTCAGCACAGCAGGGTTCTACTGTGGATGAATACTTGCTGCAATTTAATTTAATGCTGCCTTCTTCCATTCCAGCTGAATTGAACTACACTGCTCTCAACCCCAAATACACACGTGCACACATCAGGCTCTGCCCCAAGTTAACTCAATCTGTTTAACAACTCCATTTCATTGAATTCCATCCTCAGGTGGACACAAGGTAGCAGCAGTTTTTCAGTAGTTCTCTAAGCCACCTGAGGATTTAATTTTGTTCCTGCTCCTACTGCTGCTGAAGATGGATGGAGGGAGGGAAGGGCATGGACATGCAGGAGGGAAGCCATTCCAGTGAGTTCCATGGACTCAAACAGCTACAGGTGTTAAAGGTAATCTGTTAGTAGGAAAAGGGACACTCTTCCTGCTTAGTAAGTACAGCTTAAAAGAAGAAACACCACCAGGAGCTTTTTTTAAATGAACAATAAAAAGGTACTAAAAGACAGGAATACATTGAGAGGAATCATAGTGACCATTTTCTAAACAACCTAGTAGCTGTTCTCTCCAAACTTGTATAATAGTAGCATTTGTGTAAGAGCTGTTCTCTCTGTGTTTCACTCTAACAAGCAGTGGGCTCGCAACAGCTCTGAGTAAAGCAGGTCTAATGCTGAGACTGAAATTTATGGTAGCTAAAATATGATGCAAAGATGCATGGCCGTTACATCTACAAGTAAGACAGTCACTGATAACTTCCAAATCCCTTTGTAATATAAAACAAAACTCCCCAGCCTAAAAATCTTCCGAGGCCAACAAAAATAATTTAAAACTAACAGAGACGGATGTGATCAATTTCAATGCAAACCTTGAACTCCCTGCTCAGAAATATGACAGAGCTGTCAGGCACTGCAGCTCCCTCCCAGCCAGTGTCCAGGAAACTTCGTGTCAGTTGAAAGAAAGGTTAAACCTACTGTATATCTGGTGTGTGCTGGGGACAGATGGGAGCACAATGTTTATAGCAAAGCTCAGTTGATAAGCTACCAGAGGATCCTCATGGGCTGTATGCTCTTGACTTGACCGACAAGAACAGAAATGAGGGCATGACCCCAAAATCCTGATTATAAGCTGCATCTCAAAGGCAAACAACATTTGTTGAGAAGCTGGTTTTAGAACTGTAGTTGGGTCCACTTCATGGACCAGCTTTTGGTAAATGCAGATGTGGAGCCAAGCTGTGATTTCTGATATTCCAGGAGCCCATCAGCAGAGTCTGGAGATGACTCTGTGTAATGTGAAATGCTTTGGAATCTCGGACACATCCAAAATCTCTTTGTCTTGTTTAGTCTTCCTTATCTTCCTATCCATACATATAATCACCTTGCCTTCTGAACAAAAGCCTCACCAGACTTGCCTGAGGAAGTACTTGCTCTCAAATCATTCCCCACACGTTTGAGTAGCAGACCATCATAGCAAGAGGAGCTGGGAAGCTAAAGGCAGGGCATGGTGAAAACCATTTACTTCTGGAACACAGAGAAATCACTGAAGCATCCTCACCATTGTATAATAGACACAATGGTATGGAGGGCAGATGCTAAGTAACACTCACTGGGAAGAAAAAAAGATGAGGTTTTCATGCTTCACTCATAGAGTGAAGCAGGTTCTTTGCAGGACCACAAGGAAAAGAAACCAAGCTACAAGTTAATAAGGAGATCAACTTTGGTGCAGACAAGCTGGAAAGTGTGCAACAGGAGCCCATGTAGTTCTTCATCCCTCCAGAGGATGTCATCGTAGAGCCACCAAAAAAAAAAAGGCTAGCGTCGTGACCCAAATCTACAGAGGGAGTAAATGCCTCGTGTTCAGCTGCTCCCGGACAATAACCCCAAACCTCCCTATTTACTTTCCCAGAAGGAACCAGCTTTCCTTAGGCCAAACTGTGCCTTGTGAAGGCCAGGAAGAGCAGTGAAGCCCATTGCTATTTGAGAGATGTGCAACAGGTTAGCCTGGAAAACAAGTGGGATGCTTGCTCTGGATGGCCAGGCTGAACTCACATCTGAAGTGTTCACACACTTTAAGGATGTACCTGTGTTCAGCCTCGTTTGTTGTCCTTGAGCATGAATGGGTGTGTGGAGAATGCATCCACAAACAAGGAAGACAAGCAAGGAAACTCATGAACACTGAGACTGTGTTCAGAGACAGCAGGAACAAACTATTTTGCAGCCATTGAGCAAGCACAGACAGGAAAGAACTGGTGGGGGTCTGTGTGTTCACCCTGCTCACCCATGTCTATGCTTTATGTCACAAAAAGGCAGCCTTTGGTTTGTGTATATTTGTCCCAGCAGCAAATCACAGTCAAAAGGAAGAAGTACTGATGATGTTCATGGCACATTTCTGTAATACTTTCTATCCCTAATGATGCATCTTAACTTTGAGAGTTTAACGCAACACTGGCTTCTCTACAGAGCTAATTCAAGCCTCTGCTCCCTTTGGTCCTTCTTGTGGGACACAGGGACACGCAAACCTTCTCCACAAGCCTCAGTCTAAGATGACAGGAGAGGATCAGGAGTGGAAATGCTGTGCCAGTGGTGCAGAGCACTAAAAAGTCTCCAGGCTACTGAGCAATCTTAGAAACCGCCACAGCTTCAAGTCCTGCTGCTGCAACCCAATCACGCTCCCTTTCCCATGTCTCAAATGCCCACATGACCTAGTGATTGCTACACTTGGCTTGCTGAAGGGCTTTGAGACCCTAAGAGAAAAATAACTACTGAGAGAAATCCTGCAGTTATTGATAGTACCCAGGAAGCTGGAAGCCAGGCTGTGCAGCTTAGCCCCTCTGCCAAACACAGCGGGTTTAAATATAGGTGAGCGAAACGGCAGAGCTTCTGGGCTTTACTGTATCAAGCCCTTCAGCCAGTGTTTCTCTGCGTGTACCATGCCAGTTTTGCCATTAGAGTGTATCAACAGGAAGCAAGTCATTATCCCCTTCCCAAATATGATTTAGTAAGTCCAAATCCAAGAGCTGACCCAGACCACATCCAGTGCTTAAGAATTGCTTGCCAGCCATCCATGCAAGCTGTATCTTAATCTCCTCTCTTCTTTGCTGCTATTTGTTTCTTTTTTTTTTCTTTTATTTTCTTTCTTTAACATGGATAGATTAAATTTCCTGCCAACCCACTTTCTCATTCAAATATGTTACAGAGGAAGTCGGAGGAAGGAGGAAATCATGAACAAACGACTAGCAGAAAATGGCATTAGGAAACTTAGTAAGCGTCTGGTCCTTATCCATGGACGCCGTCCCATTCCTGTACATAAGCAGTGCTCTCTAAAGCAAGGGAGCCTCTACCGCAGGGAAATGAAAAGTGCTTTATTAGCAGTTGCTGTCACAGAAACTCATCAAAGAAAATTTGCAAGAGTCCTTGATTTGAGAAAACACAAGGCTACCAAGTTTCTGCTCCCCAAAGAATAGTATTCCCCCCTCCATGCTCAAAGCTCTTGGCAGTTATTATCTCTCACTCCTCCCTCCATGGCTGAGCAAGTGACCTGATGAAACCTTTCTCTGTGCTGCCCGCCAGCCAGCAACAAGAGCTCTGGGCTAGTGCCAGGCTCAGGAAACATCCTGCATGCACTTCTCTTGCTGAGGAGGTCACAGAGCTGGTAATTCTCAGAAACATCCTCCCGGCGCTTGCAATGCATAGAGACAAGCATGAAGAAAGCAGTCTGAAATAAAGAGTGATAGCCTTTCACTCCCCTTGCTTTCAAAGCTTTCTTTGTCCCTGATGTTCACCCTCTCCCATCTGAGGAGAGGCACAGCTCAGTGACCCTTTCACAGCACTCCTGCAACATTCCTGCTTCTCATCAGCACGTCTTGCCTTACTCACAAGAGCAGAGTCATTAATGAGGGCAAAACAAGGGAACCTCCTACTCTGCTAGCATCAGGAGAACAAGCTGCAGGACGACCAACGGTACTTAAAAAAAGCCCAGAGAGAAGGGCAAGGCATCAGTCATCAAGGCATATCACAACAGCTCTGCTCGAGACCTCAATTTAATAGAATCCATACAAGTTAATAGGAGTACCTACTGGGTTTGCTCTGAAGTCAACAGGTACAAGGGATCCGCTTTCCCAGTTTTCCCTGCTCTCTGTCTTAGAAATGCTCAAAACCTTTTTAGCAGAATCTGCTGAACCATTTTGGGTGTACTTGGGTGTTGGAACATATATGCACACCTTTCCACCTGTTCATGAACTAGCAATACTGGGAAAATTCCTGTCAGAGGGAAGACAGAATGGTTCTTGAACTAGAGGAAGATGGGATACAAAATGTTAACTCCCAGGAGAAATCTACTCATTTCCAAAAATTTAACTCTGTGTTGGATGAAGTCTAGAATTTACCATGAAAATTTCCCCAGTATCTTTTATTTTTTTGAGGGGGTGGAAGAGGATCAAAACATTTCAGTTTGATTTCCTTTGCCCAGTACCAAATGAAGCACCTAATTACCTCAGTCCTGGCTGTCATCTGAGGCTACCCTGATGTGAGGTGTTCTTCATGAGGACCTAAACTGGGATATAAGGAGGCTTGATCTCCTGAGCATCCAAGGTCCTCACAGGGTAGCCACGCAATCTTGGAGTGGACACCATCTGGCAGACTGTCTTCTACTGGAAACCTGTAGAAGTGAGTGTTTTGGAAAGAGTTTGCTGAAGTGCATACATCTGGGCAATTTATTTATTTATTTTTTAGTTCAGAGGAATCAGCAGATCCAAGTCCAAAAACTGTGCAAGTTAAAAAATAAAAATAAAAAATACAAAATCCTGTTTGTCTCCAGACAAGGTTTCCCAGATTTTTGAAACTGAATTCTCATCCCCACCAACTTCTAAAAATGTGTCTACTGCTGAAGCGTAAGACATACTCTTGTGGCTATACTCTGCCTCACCAATCAGAAGTATAGCTGTTCCTTTTTCTAAAACACATTTCCTACTAATAGTCTTTGATGGTAAGTGATCTGACTGATGGGTATTGACATTCAAGGTAACATCTGTTGCACCCACTGTGGGGGACAATCCCCACCACACAGCTGTAATTGAAGGCAGCCAGAAAACTCAGTTTTGAATTCCACTTATAACTATAATAAGCCTTTTTTTTTTTTTTTTTAATGATAAATAATCACTCACTATCAAGACCTCTAACTGGTATTATTTTTAGCTAGATATTTGTCCTACAGCAATGCATCACTAGATACAATTTACAGGCTAAAACACCAGCACACTAGGTGCTGCACAAACATAGTAAACTATCCTGTGTCTTGGGAAATTCTGCTCTAGATCAAGAGGCAGAGATGTGCAGGAGAATGATGTAAAGGGCAAGTCAGTGGCAAGGAATGGGTAGTATAGCAGAATACTGACAGGACTATCATGGGAATAAAATGCAAAGATACTATTAATGTCACATCAAGGCTGCGCAATCAAAAGATGAAAAATGTAAAGATTAAGATTCCTCCAGCAACTTTCCCAAAATGGCAATGCAGTCATCTCATCTACCATAAAGCCTATAGATGAAAATGCATTCACAAGCATATTTTAACTAGTCGAAAAATACCTTGGAATGAGAACACAGTATGTGTGCAGCAGTGCTGAATTAGCATCGCTGCTGGATCTGTAGTTTTTTGTTTTTAATAATCATTCTCAGAATACCTGGAGGTTGGAGGGTTGGGGGGGAGGGGGGGGATAGAGAAGAAGCAGGTAAAATGAAACAGAGAAAAAAATGCAAAAACTTTGGACAGACATTAGGCAGGTCTAACTAATAAAAACCTTCTGCTAGCTGCTGTTGATAGGGAGAGGTGTGTTCTTCCCAGTGCCCTGAAGTGTGTATGTTCAGGCACTGAAATTTCCTATGCTCTGTCTAGGGTGCTCAGAACTTTAGTTAAATTACTGACAGTTTCCCCCATCAAATATATTTAGACACCCAAGAAAGTAACTGAGGGCTTTCCCAGTGACTGCTTTAGATTTTGTATCAGGGTTGAACATGGCATGTTTCAGACCAGAAAACAAACACATGAGGAAATTCAGGCATTTTTAAACAAAATATTTCCCCACATCACTCAAAGCAGCATGAAGGATTCCCACCCACCCCCAAATGACAAAAAATAAAAATAAAACTCACCTTTGCCTAGAGAAGCAGAGATCCTGCAAGCTTGGGAAACTGTACCTTCAAGGGCAATGTGTCAGAGTATTATGAATGAGCAAAACAAGCCTATAGTACCCGGGTGCACTACCAAAACGGCTGGCCTAATAAGATTCAGGTCTTGGTTGCATGGTCGCTGCTTACTGACAGCCATATCAAGGCTGAGTATTAACAGCCAAATTCATTGTAGTTACAGAATTAATAGGAAAAAAAATGCAGCAGCAGGCATTAAAAAGTCCTTTTTTATATGAATAAAGTTTTATTGAATTTTAGACAATTAGAAAGAACAAAGAAAGAGGAGCAAACAGTCTTATGGAGGGTAGGAACCAGAAGAGCTTTCTCACTGGAGGAGGGGGCCTGCTGAGGGCAGTGTTCCTGTAAATGCCACGCAGGGGTTGTTTCAAAAGCGGAAAGAGTGTGTCTGGGCTTTTCTTTGATTGCATTGTGTGTTTTTTTTTCCTCCCACACTGGGGTTTCAAAAGCCACTCTTCTCCCCCACTATCAATCCAACCACCCAGCAGCAAAGAGAGCAGACAGACAGGAATGAGGACTGCTCTGGTGAACCATGTGTATGTGCACACAACCACCTGTCTGCACCACTGCACTCATTCTGGACAGAGTTGTGCAGGAGGGGGGAAGAAAGGGAGGCTGTATATTTTCTTTTTTTTTTTTTTTTTCCTTTTTTATTTTTGTTTTAAGCAAAGAAGGCACAAAATCTCAGCCAAGCTTCAAACCAAGTGCTGCCCAAGAACCCCCAACCTCCTCAAAGGAACTGCGTCTATGTGGGAGACAAAAATCTCACCTCTTCCCCTCCTTCCACAGAGGCTGTGCTTGCTTTTGAACAGTACAGGCAAAAGGCCCTGCCCAAGGTATATGCACTGCTAGGGAAAGTGAAGCTGAGCCGGGATAGGGAAAGGGGGACAAGGAAGTCTCTTGGCTTAAACAGACCCTTTCCCAGTGTGAGCTACAGAAAGTTGCCTGTAATTGCCCACATTGCTTTTCCAAGAGCAGTTCTTGGAAGGTCTCTGGTACTTTTGGAGGTGACCACTGCCTTTACATGTGCAAGGCTTGGTGTTATATAGGAGGGCAAGTACTCTGAGCCAGGGCTCTCTCACAGGAGAGAGTCCAAACCCTTGGTCCAGTCCTCCAATAGCACCAGGTCCCTTGAGCGGTTTCGACCCTTGGCTTTGATTAAGGCTATTTAGTTGCAATAGAAAAAGTAAAAGGACAGGTGCCAGCCCCAGCCACCTCCTTGACTGTGAGGAGATGGGAGAGCCACCAGCAGGTGCCACAAGTACCAGTGCGGGAAGTAAGTGAGGCAGAGAGACAGCATGGGGGCTTCCACAGGGTAACTCCCTCCCTTGAGCCCCTGCTTTTGCTCTATCTAAGGAAAGGGATTTAGAAACAAATCCTGCCAACCTCAGCATCTGGGAAGTTTGTGTGTGTGTGCGCAAGAGGGAATGAAAACCGTAGTGCGAGGTTGTGTGAGGGCCCCAAACACAACAGGTGCCCTGTCATGCACAGCCTGATAAGGAAAACCCACCATGCAAACACCTCAGCTGTGGGGTTTGAATCCCCTTGCCCTCAGCCTGAGCAGCCCAGGTGCAGGAGACTCCTCTCAGGGCCTGTCTGCTGCTCTGCCATGCTCAAAAATAACAATAATAAAAATAATTAAGAAAAAATAATTTAAAAAAGCCACAAGCCAGCAGCAATGCGCCCTTTCTCTCCACAGAGCTTTTCAGAAGCAGACACCCAGATGGCAACACTCTCTGCATCCATGAAGAGGGCTCTGGTGGTGACTGAAAAACGCTCGGTCGTTTGTGTGTGTGTGTCAGAGGTGAGGGGAAAAATAGCAAAAATAAAATAAATAAAGAGAAATGCTCTCTGGCCTGCGCCCTTGCCCAGCCTTCCCCTTGGCCTGGCTGGCAGCTGTGCCTCCACCTCAGCCAGTGCATCCTCACGTCCATCCCTGTCCCACCACCTTCCTCGTCCAGCAGTAGGGCTGGCAAAGCAGGGAGGGAGCCATAGCCTCCACGACAAGGCATACCCTGCCTGCGCACCCCTCCCTGCCCCACACAGGCTGTTGTCCTCTTGGAAATAAAACAGCAACAACAACAGAAAAAAAAATATATATATAATCTCCCCAAACCTCCCTGAAAGACCCAAATGAACAGAAATGCCCCCCCAACAAAACAAACTGGAAACAAAAGCAAAATCCCCCCCTCCCAAGGCTGGGCTGGGAGGGGGTCCTGGCTGGGGCCCAGCAGCCAGGGAGGGTCCCCTGGTGCCCCCACGGCCTTGGCACATCTGTGGCGTCCATGGTGGAGCCCCGAGAGCTGGGGGGCATCGCAGCACGGCCGGGGCTGTCCCACCGGCTGGCAGCGGCCTCAGGAGGCCCACCCCGGCTGCCTCGCTGCCTTTCAGGAAGGAGTAGGGTCTCTCGGCCATGTCTCTGTCTCTCTGGTACACAAGGCCCTTGCTCAGCTCATGGGTGCCGGCATGCCCCTACACAAGGGAGCCAGCCCGGCTCTGGGCAGGCACCATGACAGGAACGGCCCCGATCCGCTCCAGCGTGGCCTGGCTGACGGCGTAGGAGCGGGTCTGCGGAAGCCGAGGCTTCCTGCTGACGGAGCCATTGCTCCGGGCCACCTCCTGTGGGGACGGCGCTGTGCTGGCCGTCACCACCAGCGTCTTAGGGGCAGCCGGGGAGGGGTGGCCGCCGTTGGCGTAGACAGGGCGAGCACTCGTGCTCCCTGAGCGGGAGAAGGGGGGCTGGCGGGCGTCGTTGCTGTTGCTGAAGCGGGTGAAGGAGTCTGTGGCATGGTTGGCCTTGGGGTCATTCCAGTAGCGGCTGTTGTAGGTGTTGGAGGAGGTGAGGGTGTCGTTCTCCGATGAGGATGCGTCAGCATGGAATGTCTTGGCAGCGGAGGAGCATTTGGGTGGCAGGTCATCCTCCCTGGGAAGAAGAGGGCATGAGGGTCCATGTAGAATGATGCTCTGTTTCCCCTATGTCCCCCCCCAACCGTCTCCACTGGGGGCAATGCCATCAATTCAAGGTGAAAGACAGCACCAACATGAACTGGCATCACTCTTCAGCCTGTTCACTCATCCCTCTTTGCAGGACCCACCTCTGTGCACATTAACTGCTCTGTGTGCCCACCACTGAGGGTAACAACCCACATTTATGTTTGTGGGGGGCAAAGCCAGTAGTTGTCAGAACCACTGGTGCTACACAGCCAGTCAGCATGAATGCACTTGTACAATCAACAAAGTTGATCCTCAGGGGAGCTTCGAGATGCTGCCAGAGGGAAACACTGTGGCTATAACACCAGAGAACATCACAGCTGTACCTACAGAGTTCTTCAGCTATCACTATCTGATACTGTGGGTTAGGATGCCCACCACATACACAGTCACTCTCCTATGGTGCTAACAGTGCCAAGGTGAAGTTTCCAATAACGGTAATTTGGAAAGCAAAATCTGTAGTTACCATTCTACATTTGCTCCCTACATTTTCTGAGCAGATACAAAGACCTTCCCGTGGCCCAGGTGAACACACCTAGGATTAGTAAAAGCAGGATTTCTGCTTGCCTTCCTGCCAGCTGCTGCTTTTGCTGGGTGATCAGAGATTCCCTGCCACCGGTTTTCCCTGGCCCCTACCTTATCTCATTGGGAATCTCTTCTTCTTCTTCCTCTTTGTGTTTATTTTTCCAGTAAAACAGTGCTATGGCCACCAACACAATGCAGACAACAAGCACGACAGCACCTGTGGCCACTGCTCCAGCAATCAGGCCGATGCTCCAGGGGTGGGCTGTGGGGAGAAGTGAACAGAGAATGGAGAATAAATCAGGGCTGGGCTGTGGCCATCTGCGAATATTTGAAGCTATGTGGCTTGGAAGGGGGAAAGGCAATGTCCCCATTCCAGAGTAAAATGATCTTCTGATAGAGAGGCACACGGTGGCTCACAGCAAACATGGTTACACGCATTACTGTCACAAGACAGAAGCAGCTGACCAAGCCTCCTTTGGCAAAATACTTACGTGCAATGACTTGTAGGTCCAGAAGGCAAGTGCTGGTTCCAATGGCATTTGAAGCCACACATTGGTAAAGACCTGAGGACACAGTGCTGATATTTCGGAGAGTGACAGTGCCCTGGACTTGGTCTAGTTAGAGAGAAAAGAAGGATTTAAATCCCCCCGCCCCGGGCTTGAGGAAAACCATGAAAAGGCAAATCCAGCAAATAGAGAATTGATGTGTGAGACTCTTAAGAGATAAATAAATTAGGAAATAACCTTGAGAAGGAAGCATTGTGCACACACGCACAAGATTAGGTCTTAAGGAGCTTACACTAGATGTTTCTTTTTCTTCTTACAGATGAATTTCTGCAAATGAAAGCTTGGGTCTCATATCATTTTGTGAGAGAAGGGAGAAAAGAAGAGATGTGCAATTACCTATACCCAGATCTACCTTCTAAATTCAGTCCTGCCTCTCAGCAACTCTGCTTTCCCATCCGTGGGCTTCCTAACCCCTGCCCTTGCATTTTTTCTCATTCTGGAACTACCTGAAACTAAAATTTTTGTGTATTCTTAAAATACAGCAAGACAAAAGGCAAAAGTACTGCTAACTATTTGGTCAGGACACAGGCTAAGAAACCCCATGGATAGGACTTGTGGCTGGGCAATACCCAGTCTGGTCAGGGCCTTCCTTTTACACACACCTAAAAGGCGGCTCCAGCCTAACATATCAGAGCACAGTGATCTCAGTGTGACAAGATGGCAGGATTTTCAGGGGATAATTCTGCCTCTCTTCTCCCAGTTTTCCATCTATGAGCCTTGCATTTGGTTTAAAACTTAGGTGAATTGGCAGATGAAATCTCCAGCCACATGCAAACGTCTGGCAACCTTATTCTCTGTCTCTTGTTTGACCAGACCCTTGTTCCTTAATGGTACAGAACTAATGTTCCTCAAAGTAAGACGAAAATTTAAATGGCCACTGATGGATACCTAGTCCAAAACACTCCAAGCACTCCAGGAATCTTCGTTCCAAACAAGTGACCATGCAAGTGATGGCAGCCACTCAAAGAGCTGTGTCATCTTGGGCAGCTCAGACAAAGGAAAGCCCAGGCTGCCACCTTGGAAATAAGAGGATAATCAACAGAATGAGCACCTTGTGTGGCAGTTGGGGGCAACTTGGGAACATTGTCCAGTTTCTCCCAGAGGTATGTTGGCCGGGGGATGCCTTCTTCCGAGCTGCAGGTCAGTGTGATATCGCTGCCCACGTCCAGGGACCCCTGGATTCTGCAAAGCGGGGCAGAAGGAGGAACTACAAGAGAAGAGGGGAAAGTGACAGAAGATCAGGAAACATGACCAAACAGTGGAGTACAGGCTCTTTCTGGACACGCACTGCAGGGAAAAGCAAGGATATTGGCATGAGCTGATAGGGGACAAGAATCAGACAAAGCCCAGAAAGGAGGTAGCAGACAGGAACCCTTTAAGGTTTGAGGGGTGACAATTCACAAAGATTCCTGACTAGCCAGTCCATCAAGGTACCAGACAACTGCTTTCCCAGGACCCACTACTTGTAGAGCCCTACCTAGAGGAAAAAAAAAGGACGAACATTTCTGTGTTTGAGACAGCAAAGGTAGCAACAACTAACAGGGCTGCATAAAGAATATACTGTGGTTGGATTTTGTTTTCATAGCCTTATAATGGCACAAGCTCTGTAGTATTTAACATCATAGGGAGCATCCAGTACTAATTCCTTTCTTGAAAAGGAAGCAAAGATCTAAAAGTCCGTTCTCTTCTCTTGTCACTATGCACAAAACTCTTACAGTCCCCTTAGCTCTCAAAGACACGCACATGCTTTATTCATGCTTCTTTGCAACTCCGCATCACAAGCCTGCCACAAAAGCTTTTTCTCTACCATATTTTAAAACTCTCTTATACACATCTGCATTTGAGGGTATGTGTCCTACAAACTCCCACAGTCCTCAGAACCCAACCCATCCCTCACTACAGTGTGTCCATGGGCTCCAATGCACACACCACCATATTTTTATGCTATAAGAACCATCACACACAGAGGATTCCTGTGCCCCAATTTTTCCCCTTTCCCCTGTAATCCCAATACACACACCCAAGACGGTCAGTCCAATGACTCCAATATTCCTGCTGCCTCGGTCAGGAAGATTGTTGACCAAACACTGGTACGTGCCAGTGTCTGATAGCTGTGTGTTGTTGATGAAGATGGAGGCACTGGTGGTTGGCATTGTCACAGCAAACCCCACTCGCCCATAGAACTGGGGTGCACCACCAAAGATCTGACCCCCTTGGTAAAGAATAACCTGGAAAAGAAAGGAAGAATCAAATAACACTCTGCAGAGGCTGAACAAGGAGGGAGAACAGCGAGTAAAACATGGACTCTGAAAGCTGCAAGGACCATTTCCTAAAGGATCTCTGAATAAGCAAACATCAATATACAACAGTAGACCCAGAAAGACTGATCCTAGGAGAAGTGTTTTCTCTAAAGGAAGAACACAGTCAGTGGCCTGTTTTATGTCATCAAAAATGTTTACAAAAGCAAATGGACCAGATAATACCCAAGTCTTCTGGCATAGCTGGATGGGTAGTACCACTCCGTTTCATGTAACAGTCATTACCCATCCAGACAGGATTGATGTAGAGAGGCAGAGACTCTGCAGGTCAGTAAGTACTTTGCTGGAAGGCATGCGCCTGGTGGACAGTATCATTTTGGGTGTCAGCCAGTAATGCCCTGCCATGATTTGAAACTGCTCACTGGTGATCACTAGGATACACTGAATAACAGGCAATGCAACTCAAGTCTGTGCAGCCTCTACCAATCCAACAGCTTTTATAGCAGTCTGTACTCAGACCAAGTCCCTGAGGAGCAAGTTCTCTCCAGTGCAGGATACTGAATCACACAACTGAACAGCAAATGTGACAGTGACAGCGTGACCCAAGATAGGCTCATTTCAGAGCAATGAGTTTCTTCTCCTCTTAGTATATGGACAAACCCAGGCCAGCAGCTCACAGGTTATGATTCTTGTGCCCAACATAATAGGTTTGCTATTGTTTGTAAGAATGGCCTTGCAAAAACAACAGGCAATGAAAAAGAGGGAAAATGAGTCTATGGGATTTTGTTACAGAGATTTCACAGGTTTAAGCCTGCAGCTGCTTCCAGATCCTTCATATCCCAAAGCCAGTGCACCAAAACCTGGATTATCTTGCCTGTGCCCTTTTGAACACACATACCACCAGAAGTACAAGGCAGCCATACTGTAACACATACATCTGACCTGATTGCGCATCCAGCCAAGGACACAACGAACACAAACAATTTCCAAAGCTTTGAATAAATCAGATTCATCTAAGATCTGCAGATCATGTTCAGCAATGAAGAGAGTGCTCTGGGGCAACCAGAGTCTCAGCATTGTAAATAAACTACATTCAGATCAGTGTCAAGAGGGTAAGGAAAGCTCCAAAGAAATACGTGCTCCAGTGAGAAAGGACTTACCTGTTCAGGCTGGTTGGCATTAGAAAGAGGAGTGACCATCCAGATGACATTAAGGTTAGTGAGAGCAGCATTAGTGGTGAAGGTGCAGGGCAATACTGCTGTCTGGCCTCGGGCAACCTGGATACTCCCTGAACTGACTGACACCTCCAGAGGACACACCATACCTAGAAAGAAAAGAACACCCAGTTTAAGTATTTCACAAGAAGGACTCCCAGTTTGAACATTTCAGGTGGCACCCTGCACAGGCAGGTCATGACAGCAGTGTCCAGTAGTTACACAGCAATCCCTTACCAATTATGTGAAGCTAAAGAATTATATTTGTCCCTCAACAGATCAGGCTGCTCTCATGCAGACCTCTTCCAGAAGCAAATGCAGATAGGCCATCCTTTCAAGCGAGAACACTCTCATTTCAGAGCCTCTGAAAACATCAGGCTTCGTTTTGGCAACAGGGAAAGAGTTGTAAAAGCAGCCAAGCTGTGTTTAAGAGATAATGAAATATGTATTCAATCCCATCAATCTTAATGATACCTGACATCACTGAAACTGAAGAGGAAACTGCAGTCTAAAAGGCTTCACCAAGGGGTAAGAAGAGAGAACACATTATTTAAAAGTAGAAACACAAATCTCCCCCTACTTATCCTCCTTGTGAAGTCCAGAATGAACAGAAACGCTTTAGTGCTATTTTTAATTGAAAGGGTTAAAAATCTAAGTCTTTTCCAGGCCGGGTATTTCTTCCTAGCTGGTGAAAAATGGCTACTCAGAAAAAAAAAAAAAAAAAAAAAAAAAAAAAAAAAAAAAAAAAAGAAAAAGAAGATCTGATCCAATCTTATATATTTCCCAACATTTCCACCATTCACTTCTTTGCATTCCATACAAGCTGGATAGGGCACAAAGTCTGACAAGTCCCAGCTTCCCAGTGCAGCAGCTCAAAGCTGCAGTGTTTAGACTGCAAGTCACACAGGGAAATATCTCCTTTCCTACTGCCAAAATCTTGTCAAATAAAACTAACCAAGGAGTCACCAGCACTGTTTTGAGTAGCACTAAAATTCTTTAAAACACTTTCTTGCACAAAATCAAAACGTTGACTCTAGACATCTCCCTACATGCCAGCTCACTATCTTCCTTCTCAATGCATGTAGGAGGCTGCTGGAGGAGATGCTAAGAAGTTTTCAAGCCCCAAGGCAATATCAGAATATTGCTAACACCGGGATGTAGTCTGAGGGCTACCCTATTCTCTTGCTGACTTCAGGAAGAGCTGCTGGCAAAGTTTTCATTTCACCTTTGCTAAAGGTGAAATGCTCCTTGAAAAAGAATATGGTTCCAGCTGAAATCTGAAGAAATCGAACAGGCTAGTTTCTGAGAAAAAGCTAAGTGTTCACTCACATGTGTGTCTGTTGGGATCCTTCTCAGCCTGCCTAGTGGAGAAATGGGGCACTCAGAGCCTAGAAGCACTGAGCTTCAGATTCTGTAAATCCAAAGTTAGCAGCACCTGAACAGGCTGCGATGAGTTCCTGACTTTGGACTGAGTGCTCTGGAGACGCAATACACAGGGATCTTGCAAATCCTCAGCAACCTCCTCTAGACTTCCCAACTCCCTTCCTTCCTCCCTGACTGCTACCCCTAAAGCTTCAGGTAGTTCTGGGAGAAATGCCTCAAAATAGAACCAGACAAAATGACAACTTAACTCTCTCAGAGTGAAATTCATGAATTTCTTACTTGGCAGAAAACAAAACAAAAGTCTGACTTTCTTCACAGGCTTGGAACATGTTTAAAAATGTGGAACATTTTGGAAAATCCTAGGGAAATGGTTTGGCTCTGGTTTTAAAATCTGAAAGAATTAGGTGCTTGGGACACAGAACAGCTGGTGAAAGCTTAATCCATCAATCTCCTATGAAAGGCTGTCAGCAGCAAGTGGAAGTAAATAATTTGAAGGGCCAGTAATAAGCATGACCTTTATTACAAGGCATCTGCCTTCCAGTTGCTTCTGTGGTCAACAGTTTGGACTACTCCTGAGCTCCTTATGGCAAGCCAGGCAGTTGCAATAGCCCAAAGACCAGAAACGAGGTATCTCTTACTGAACACAACTTTGACAAGAGATCTTCTTCTCTTCAAGCCTACCTTGGCATGACTACTCTTCAAGACCTATCACCATCCACGTGCTAAACAGTGTGCAGGGAGACACAGTAATTTGGACATTTATTGGATTATACTCCCTAACATGGAGCTGAAAACTCTTCTGCCATCTTCAGTGTAGTTTTTATGAGATGCTCCCCATGACAGGAAAACCTGCCCCCAGCTTATCATCTGATTTGGAATAGCAAAGTATGTTCTTCAGCCCTATTCCTCCATTTTCCTCTCCAAGAAATACCTATATGTTCAAGTTCTTGTAATTCAGGAAAATTAGTACTTAAGCGTGAGTATTCACTAATTTTCTGGAAAAGTTTGTTTTTGCAAATTTGGCTTGGTTTCATCAATCATTCAATCACCAAGATGATGTGATTTTCATACCTAATCACCCTCCCACCACGCCAAATATTTGCTATTAGTTGATTGTAAACATCCTGCAGAATAATAAAAATAATTAAATAGAGCATGCATAATTTCCTCGCTGTAAAAATAATTCAAGAATTTGAGAATATCCCAATTTGTTTATGAAGCATTTCAAAACAGAAAGCAAGCATGTATTATCCCCTTTTCTCTTCCAGTGATCCACTGTCACCCTGTAGCAGCCTTCAGAACCCATAATCTTCCTCCCTGCTCCCCCTTTTCAAAGCACTGCAGCATTCAGATTAAACTGAATGACACGGAGTTGTTTCTGTGAGGGGGAAAACTAAGGAATAGATGCGGTTTCTGTCCATTTCTCTTGCCAAGGGAACTGCTCTGAACCTGTGCTTGCAAGACAAGCAACCTCCTGACACCACACTGTCCTGTCTCTGCCTTGTTGAAGCACTTGGGCAAGGCAGCTCCTTAGGCTTGCCTGTGCCTCATGCATCCCAGGGCCTGTCAGCTGCTCTTTGGCCCAGGATGCACAGGAGGCAGGCAGCACTTCAAGACAAGGACTCACTTTGTTAAGCTAAGTGGCACCTGCAGGGCTACAGCTGGGGAAAACACATACGATCACTTCTGACAAGTAAGCTTAACCAAGGTGACAGGGGAGGCAGGAGACCAAACGCAGGCAAAGTCCTCCTCCACCAGCATAAACAGGGAGGTGTGCTAACACAGCACTGGGGCCAGGGAGAGGCATTATTACAGTGCAGCTCCTCTCCCAGGGAGCCAGCTGAAAGAGAAAGGATCAAACCCTCTTCAGGGGCTTCAATGTCTGTCTTAGACTACTAGGAAATGTAATGTGGTTACACATGCACTTGTCTGTCTACGACATCCTTCCACGCCAGTACTCATGGCCCAAAGCACAGGTGGCTGCACACAAAGACACACACACATCAGCCACTGTGCCCAGGAAGACACCTAGGAGGAAAACTGAACCAAACATTACTTATTTAAACATTTCGTACTTAGGAGTTGCAAAAAATGTGGCTTTGCATTAATGTAAAACGAAGGAGCCAGGGGAGAGAGGGAGGAAGAGATTTCAAATTTAGCATAAGTATTGGGATAAGGGTTTTTCAATGCAGCCTAAGGAATGAAAGCCTAAATTCCCTTGTGCAGATGTAAATGCAAATATAGATATATGCACAAACATACAGCCCAGCCCAGTAAGTCAAATTACACATAAGAGGTGAGAAAAATCAAGCAAAAAAAATGTTGTAAAAGGTCTCCTTTTGACAAGGTACATAATCCTGATCTTTTCTAAGCATTCAGAGAAGTTTAATAACTTATAAGAGGCAGCAAGAATCAATCACCACCAAATCTTTTTTCTACTAGAGCTGAATTATGATGGCCATTACACCTTCTCCTGTATGTGCAATCTCTTCCTTACTTGGTAATTAAGCATCCCCATAAGCCACATGCCTGGAGGTAGAGGAGGGTACATACACCACTGTCAGCAGGAGGAGTGGGCCCTTCCTGTACATAGGACACTTTGATCTTAGCTTGATTCTGCACACAGCTTTCTCCTTTGATCCCGATGCTCCGAGCTCCCATCACTAATTAGAACAGATGCTCCATTTTTGTGTCCCCTATCTATCAGGGAACCAGCCAGCAGAACAATGTTTTGGCTGCAGAGCCTCTTTTAGAGTGTCTCCATTTTCCCATGACCAAATAATTACTCTGGCAACAGATCACTTCAATTTCATTTTTGATGGGGTACTATTGCTTTTCCGAGAAGCACACTTCACTACCTCCCCAGCACGTAATTCGTGTTGGTAGTTCATGCAGCATGACAAGCCCGTAGGGCCCACAACCAGCATTTTCCTCCCTGCTGGGTATGAGGAGGAGACAGATGCCACCACATTTGCTACCTCCCCTTGAAGGTTTGCAGCCAGAGAGGCTGCAGAATATACCAGACACAGCAAAGATCAAAGACATGGGCACGTCTCAGCACTTTGACTCATACTAAGAGGAATGAAAATGTTCCCAGCTCCCAGTCATTGCCACACCTCCCTGCCAGAGATCACCAGCAGGACCAGCAAATCAACTCAGCTGACAGCCCAGTGAGCAAAAGGAGAACTTCCATCATCACCACTTCACATCGAGAGGCCAGTCTGTAACATCAACAGCTGATGCACCACCACCAGTCAATATCACCTTGATGGTAGGTGGTCACAGACCATGGGGGCCTCAGAGGCTGTCCCTACCAAAAGCACCATGGTTATGCTGTTGAAGCTGTCACCTTCCCCTTTACTTCGTGATCATCCCCAGTATTTATTTTAAGACTTTTGACTTCCCAGGACCACAGGGAAAAAAGAAAAAATAACAATAATAATAAAAAAAAAAGGTTTCTTTGGAAGGTTATTAATTCCATGAAATCAAGCTCTTGCCCTGCCTTGCCTTCTGGAGGACTCTTTCTGCTTTGAAAGTGTCCTCAAGAACTGTTGGCAAGTCAGCAGCATTTGGCACCTGCTAGCAGTGACCTCCTGAGAGTCAGCAGCAGAAGAGGCTGGGCTAGCATGACTTTGCAAACACAGAGGCCAGGGTACAGGTTCACTCCACAGTGCTGGCAAGCCAGGGAAGCAAATGGCCAGGGAAGAAAGAAGTGAGGGAGGTGTGAAAGGGATGAAAAAAACCCAAACCCTCAGCTTCATGCGTTCAGCATCTCCATATCTCCAGGGAAAATATGCAGAAATATGTGTGGCTGGGGAGGGAATGAGAATAGAGCTTCAAGCTGTATCAGCTTGCATCCAAAAAATGCAGGGAAAGGCTCCCCCTGTCCCAGCGCAATTAGCGATCCTGTTGCCATGTGCTGGGGAAGATGCCTTTGGCAGTATGACATTTTGGGTCCCTCGTTAGAGAGGCAAAGATGAGGTCACTCAAAAGTTTCAAGAGCAGGGTAGGAGCAGTGTTCGGTCTGGCGACTGCAGGCAACAGAAGGAGAAACTGCAGAGCAGTCTCTTTCCTGAGATGAAAGGAAAACACAAGTCACCGTGCCTTTGGCCTGCCTCACGTCTCTGAGTTTGGGACCAAAGTTGCCCTCTGTGCTGAAGAAACATCTCCCACCCCAGATGAGCTGAGGTACATTGCTGACTCAACTCACAGAGCAATGCAGCAAAACCCCAGCCCAGGAAGGTGTGACGCACTGCTGGAGAAGTCGGTAACAGATGCTGGGAGAACTTCTGTCGTAGGACCTTGTGCAGCAACCATTCCAAAGCCCCTGAAGGGGTCTGACTCACAGTTTCAAGTGCTAATGACATTGAAGGGCAACAAAGAAACTAAAGAGACATTTCCCCTGCTGACAATCCCTTCTATCCTGTGAGGGAGCAATTACATTGCTTGGAATTGATCTCTGGAAAGGAAGTGGTGATCCTTCCCAAGCTGAAAATGTTGTTTCAGCTCCAGAAGACTCACCAGGACTGGAAAAGGGCACTGAAGTGCTAGCCTAGAGCATCAGCGATAATACAAAGGGAAGAAGATGGATGCTTACGGTGAGCCCAGAACATTCACAGCATCCAAATGGGCTTCTCAACAACAACACTGATTGTGCCCATTCTCACTAGGGGCAGAGCATACCCCTGTCATTCCACATGTGACACACTTGCTAGCTCAGAGTCCATCTAACCAAAAGCAGTATTTACCCAGGCTGGTGTCTGGAGACAGCTTGCAATAGACCAGATGAAGGACATCATAGTACAGCTCCTCCTCAAGACGTGATCAATACCCCCTAAGCCACTCTCAATGGTAGTTTGTCAAATTTATTCTTTAAAGACCCAGATGCTGTAATGTACAGCATGGTTTAGTAGTCAAGTCCAGCACTCTGCAGCCCCCGCGGTCTTGTAACAACCAGGTCTCTCACCAGTGGTGCTTCTGGGTCCTGTCCTTCCATCACTGCAACACAGCCATGCAATACACACGGCCAGCCTTGTCCTTCCCTCTCCCTGTCTAGCTCTTTCCCCATATTCTTTACTATCCCCATCGTGGTGATGGACAAATATATAGCTCAGAGCTAAAAGGCGAAGTTGTAGTCAGCCAAGGTTTGGCCATACTGTTCTCTGAAACAGCTGCATCAGACTTGGAATATCTCAGCCACTGGACTAAGAATTTATTGGAACTAAAAAAAAAAAAAAAAAAAGGAAAACTCACATTGTTAGAGCAAAACCTCTGTAACACAGGTGTTAAATCTATACAAACACTAACATTTACTCAGGTCTATACAGTGTTACTCTCTCTGCTAAATGGAGGTCAAAAGCCAAGTAAACCTCTAAGCACTTTTATCCCTGAAGAAATCAGACACAACTGGTGGTATCTAACATCCTCTCTCCAGCACAAAACCTTCCAAGTAAACAGACACATTTTACGCCAGTAAGAGTAATCTTGGGCTTGCTGCTCAGCTGGTAGGATATGTGGGCTAGCAGACACTAATCCAGGGAGAAATCACAGTGTCAGGGTCTTGAACTGGAGCCCTGCAGTGCTTCTCGCTGAGCACTCTGCCAGCTGATTGCAGACATTGGCTACCTGTAAATCTGTGCTGATACGCTGACCCTGCTCCCTTATCATTTATAATCTCATCCGTACTAGACAAAAAGATAGCAGTGAGACTTGCTGCTGACCCACTCTGCTCTGGTCTCAGCTGTTGGCCTTGCAAATGGCCATCCCTACCACCACTGCCATCTCCCTTTTCAAAACAGGTCTTTCTCTGAAGGCCAGCTGGAAGGGGGATTTCAAACAGCTGTCTGATTGAGATAACATGGAGTACATCTCCCTGTCTCTGACCTCGCCAACCTGCAGCCATAGGGAAGATGAAAGTTGGACAAAAAAAGGGCAGGAAAGCTTTCAGCTATGCATACTTCAAGAATGGTGTCATTTCACTCCCATGTCCTTGTCAGAGGAGCTGGACTAGCTTTTAAGGGGGAGAAAAGGATCTCTCTTAACACATGCAACTGAAAATCACTGAGGAATTTGACTCCTTCCTTATTTCTGCCACAGACTCCCTGGGTCTTGGCGAGCAAGTCACTGCTCCAGGTGTCTTCAGAGAGCCTCTTTTAGCATGAGATCCTCATTTGTACAGGTTTAGACCTCCAGGAATGGATTTGCTGAACTGCTAAGCATTCAAACCTGCTAGGGAAATCAAAAACCTTTGTGTTCTCCATGTAGCAGGGACTGCATTATGCTTAGCTCTGTGTAACCTCAGTGATGCTCTTCCAACAGTTCTTAGTCCTTGTGCTTAATTAGTCACAGACTTGAAATGCAAAAGTGGCTTTCAAATTGTGAGAAGAGCACGGTGCTAGAGCAGCTTGCTAACAAATAAGGTGAAAACAGGAACAAATTTGTTTTAGAGGTGCCCAGGTGATAGCCAAGTCAGGAGCCAAAGTGGTCCTTTCCAATTCTGGGCTCCAGCTATGCTCCCAGCACTGCCTTTCCTTCTGCATCTCCATCCAGCCTGTCTGGAGCTGCTGGGAGAGGCATCTTCTGCTAGCTGGGATGGTCGTCCTGCATTTCTGCTGCAAGGGTTGCAGTACACATGCAAGTTATCCATGAAAACAAACAAACAAAAACAATAACAACAAAAATAACCACCACCAAAAAAGCTCTGCATTATATTATAGCAAGATTATAAAAATCGGAAGAGACATTGATAGGAACAAAAATAACATCTACAATGACATTAGCTAGGATAAAACTAATCAATTGCTGTGCTCTGGGGCATGCGTTAATCCCTTCTCTGTGGTATAGTGTTGCACAATTAGGTACATTATGGAAGGTTTAACACCTCCCTCCAATGCATGCGGCATTGGCCGAAAACAGACTGCTGCGATCTGAGCTGGCAGTCCTTGAATTCACAGCGTTTGCAGAAGACTCAAGGAGCAGCTGTGCTACTGAGGTTAGGGAATTTTTTGTGTTAGCAGATGAACAAGACCAGAGAGGACCCAGAGAGGATAAGAAACTTGGTCAAGTGATCATTCATTGCTCCCCTGACGAGAGGGGAGGGGCAGGAAAGCCTAATTCAGCCCAGTCTGTGGGACATTTGGTGCCAATTTCGCCCATCCCTGGCTGTGCCCAGCACTGAAGACATCTATGATTCTTCTCCAAACCCACGACTAACAAACACGGTCCCTCCTCCTTCACCCCTAGACCTGTGATGGATCAGCTCTGGGGAATCCTGTTGCATTAATTTAGGACGTTACCATCCCCTGCTGTTTGCCTTGCCACTCAGAACAAGGTTATTGCCCAAAAAGCAGTGAAAGCAGAAAGGAAGTTGTGCTCCCATCTCATAGCCAAGCATTAATTAGCATAATCTGCTGAGGAAGGTGTAAGGACGGGACAGCTTGCGTTGCTGTGAGAGGAAAAAGCTGCGTTGCAGATGCACTCTCCTGTGCTGCTGACTGCTACAATGGAGGCAGCATCCAATGGTATAGGATGTCTAGGGATAGGAACATTTTAAATGAGCATTTTAAATGGCCACGGCCAGTTACTCAATGAACTGTCTAGCTGCAGTGACTTAGGAAAAAAAATGTCAAAAGTCCATGTAAGCACATCTGAGGTGGCAAACCCTGGTTGAGTTCACAGAGAACCTGCAACAGCAGCTGTGCGCTGCAGTCCTTCCCATTCAGCTAGCTCAGATGCCAACATAAGCCTTCCACGTCCCTCATCTTCACTATCTCACTGCTTGTCACAGCACCTGGGAAAGAGAATTTTACAGTAAAGGCTTGCATCTATGCTTCCTAAAATGGAGAAAAGGCACCGAGATGACTGAGAGCACTGAAGACATAACCAGGCTTCATCTGGAAGCTGGTTGCAAAACCTCACAGGAGCCAGCACTTAACATTTGGGAAGCACTGCCACGGCCAGTCACCATACCGAAATCGCCCCCTAAGCATCCCTGTGGATATCGGCACAACACCTGCGGCCAGCTGAGCCCACAGCATGCAAAGCACAGGGTGAGCGAGGCTGCATGGGATGAGACAAGAACTGTACGAAACTTGCTTACCCCAGAGCACGAGTCTAATTACAGCTCTTCCCTAAAAGCAAAAATAGCCTTGAGTCCCCCCCTCCCCATCCCTTTTCCCTGCTAATATTCTCCCAGCGCAGCCCAGTCAGCAGAGATGTGTCGCGCTGTGGATCGGTGCCAAGTGCTGGCAACAGCACGTGACATTGCTGACACAGCAAAGTGGCCTCCTTCGGGAGAAGGTATCCACCGGTGCCTCTGCAAGAGAAATGTATCTGCTTTGGAGGCAGGGGAACAGAGAGTCAGGGCTAGGAAGCTGAAATTAAAACAGGTCGGAGAAGCGCCGCTAAGACACTCGCTCCTATTTTCTGTTTGCCGAGCCATAAAATATACATTAACGGCCCAGCAGCTTTGTAAATGATTTATGGTCAAAAGAATAAATTTCTTCCCCTTCTCCCAGTTAAGAAAAAAAAAAAAAAAAAAGGCAGCACAATGATGAACTGCTTAATAAGGGAAAACAACTTGAGGTTTGAATATGCTCAATGGTATGCCGAGTGGTAAGGACAGAGCCCATAATGAAAGAGATTAAGGCCCAGTGAGGGGAGCTGGCCCAGGGAAAGACAGGATGGATGGGTGGGCAGGCTGGAAAACGTGACTTGTGTGCGGTGGGGAAAGGCAGGAGCGCAGGGTGCAGCTGCATAGGAAAAGAGGTGGGGAAGGGAGGGATGGAGAACTGGCTCATCAGTGACTTTTAACACTGCTCATAAATACCTCCTATAATACATAGAGCTTTTCTATCTTCTCCCCTCCACCTCCTGCCACAGTAACAGGGGAAATGCCATGGAAATACAGACTGCAAATTCTGAGCAACTTTTTCACCTACCCTGACACAACCACCATTAGGTCTAACTCCAGTGCAGGTACTCCCAAGCTACAGTTCAACTGCTTTTACCAAAGCACCAAGAGCTGTGTCCATCCTCCCCCAAAAGGAGGAAGAACTGATAAAATGATAAAGCAGCAAGGTAACAGGAACACGCTGCATCCACCCACCCAAATGTTGATGTGCTCCACCAAAGACAGGAGCCTACCAAGCACACAGGAGTATTCATATGATGCAAAGCCACTGAGACCATGGCAGGGCTTGGGTCAGCAACGAGGGCTCCAAGGAGATAGAGCTTCTAAGTGAGAGAGCTTTCCTGCAGCCCAAGGAGGAAAGTGAAAGCTGAGGTGGATCATTTGGAGAGGCACAAGGGCAGCCCCAGAAGGGAGATGTTGAGAGAGAGGGAAGCAGGACTGTATTGGGAACATGGGAGCTGGCATTGCGGTTAAGCAAGTGCAGAAGACAATGAATGGTGAGGTCTGGGGGTAGGAAACAAATCCCCAAGAAATGTCTCCACATCTCAGAGCCAAATACATGGGGCCTCTCATCCTGTTGAGTACACAAGTTTTGCAAGTGACAGGACACCCAGCAGACATGCTTTGGTGTTCACTGTGCCTATGAGCTCCCCTAAATTTTTTCCTGCTCCATGACTTTGTTGCGAGTCCTTCTTCAATTGTCCTGATGTTCGCGTAGCCAGCACAGTACCAACACAGAGCTGGGGCTGCTCAGGCAGACACTGACACCCAGGCTGGTTGGTATGTCATAGCAATTCCACTAAAGGCAGTTGAGTCACTGGAAATACACTTAATGCTTAAAAATCAAGCACATGTTTAAGTATCTTGTCAAATCAGGGCTTAAAGGTCTAGTCACATTTGCATCCATTTTGATAACAAAACTCCTGTGGCCCACTGGTAGGAGAGAGAGCCTTTAAGTGACAACACACACAGTCACAGTACAACTTCTGTCTCATACCTGATTCTAAAAATGAGCCTGATATAGGCAGGAAAGCAACATTTTCAGTCTCCAAAAGCAGTTAGACTGAAACCAGCTTTCATGAGAATGGTCAAAGACGTAAAACTTCCATATCTTAAACTTTATTAATCCCAAACTACTTTGGAAATAAAATTATTAAAAACAAACAAATAGAAAATAAAAAAAAAAAGGCATTTTTCATTTAAATTGAAAAGAAAATAAAAAACAAATTTGTCTTCTGATCTGGCAAATGTCAGGTCAGTAATTGAATGTTTCAGATTATGAGATGAGCTGTCTGAAAGAGGTTGTAAAAGGACAATCTTCCACTGGGAAAAGAGTTTTCATTAAAATCAAAATAGGTTGTAAGAATATCAACTTTGATGACATTTTCAGTGAGTGAAGACAAAATGAATTGCTTCGACTTTCCCATTTAATTACGGCAATATTGGCACGCTTCGATTCAATAAGGTAAAAACACTTTATTTCAATCCACTTAAACTTTTTCCACATATTTAGATATAATATAAATTCTCACTTCATATTATTTTATTCACTGTACAGTACAGTACACACACAGTACACAGTACAGTGTTATGCACACATATGCAGTAACTATGGCTTTCCATGTGAACTGAATCTCTCACCAGTGCAGATGTCCCCTGATTTCTGTTCCATCCATTAAAACCATGTGCTCTCACTCTGATGCGAGACAAAACAGGGAGGACAAACTGGGATATCCCTGGAATAGATGACTTTTTTTTTTTTTTTTTTTACCAGCTTTAGCTACAAACAGCTATTTCTCTGTCTTCACAAAGGAACACCAGGAGCTGTGGATGCTTCTATGTGAAGTCTGGTGCCAATGTTGCTTAAGTGCCAGTGGATATTGGAAACAGGACCAATAGATAAAAGTGTGCATGGCCTTATTAAAAAACAAATCTACTGTCTTTCTTTTCCAGTGCAGCAAGTTTCAGTGGTCACTCTAATGTACGCTAGCAGGTAAGGCACTGGGGCAATTCAGAGAGCCTCCATTTTGCAGTGAGGACAACCGAGATGGAGAGAGGTTGTAACTCACCTCAACCCCACGCTGCAGGTCAATGGAGAGACACGAATAGGACTTTGTTGCCTGATTCATGGGTCTTGCTCTGCCTATTAACCATGCTCTCCAGCGCCGTGCCAAGTATTAGTATTGATTTCAAATTAACACCCACATTTCTTATCACGGAGGGAAAAAATAGCCAGGAAGGTTCACTACGTTCAGCTCTGCTGGAGTCCTACAGGATGGTAAGAGCAAACAAGGGGGCTTTGCTGCAAAGAAGTCCAGGCTGGGCTCACACTCAGCACCACTCTCAAAGGAGTGCCAGATGCTCACAGAATGCCTCAAACCTCTTACAGAGGTTATCAAAAAACGCAGAGCACTATCATAATGTGATTGAAACTCAGAAAAGCGGTTTTCACTGAATGCAGGTGCTGCAGTTACCATACATGACCACATGCCTTCCCCCTTACCACCTTCTTTTCTGTTGCCAGGTGTTGAGAGTCAAACCTGGGTGACCAAACCCCACAGTGCAGTCTGATTTAATGCTTGTCCAATCTTCTTCCCCTTACCTTGATGTCCTAAATTCTCCTTTACAGGAGCTGCTAACTTTTGCAAACATAAAGCTGCTACAGGCTTCCCTTGTCTTTTAGAGTTACAGTCTCAGGAAAACACTTTGCACATTTCCCCTCCATAACAGATGCAAGGAGCTGCTTATGCCCAAGCAGCAAAGTACACAACTGCTCTGAACTAAGAAAGATTTTTTTTTCCTGCACAGCTGGCTCAGTTTTTCAGACAGATGTTGTCACTCCTGCCGCATCTAAGAGCGCACAACGCAACATTAATATGAAAAAGCCCAATTGGACACTGTTTTAACAATGAGTTGAAGATTCCCCAAGCACAGCCTGGATGCTGGGTTTTCCCTTTTCTTTGCTTCTTTTTGCTTTATTGCACCCCAAGGGGGAGGGTGGGGGAGCAAAATAAAGCAAAATCCTAAGAAGCCACTGAAGCAAGTCTTAGCCTTTTGGGGGTAAATTCCCTTTTTGAAATTCAAAACACACATGTTAATCTTTAATGTTAAACCCCGGATTAAAAATTCATTCACAAATCTCATCGTTTGGAACACTTACAAGTCCATTGCATTATTAAAAGCTCAGATCAGTGGTACTCCGCATAACGAAGTCTCTCCGAATGCTTTCCTTTCTCTGGCAGCCAGGAACAGGTACTCACTGCTGTCCCCGCTTATCCTTTCAGCTAAAAGAAGCCTTTTTGTGGTTCCCAAGAGCTGGAAAAGACTCATGCTGGGCACCTCCATGTCCAGTTTCAAGGTATGCCGTTCACCCTGTGGTCCTGGGAAGCAAATCCTGTGCTGATGAGACACTTCAAAATGGTGTTCACCTGTTTCACAGAGGTTAGCAGTGATGCTAGGGCACAGCTTGACTCCACCTGCCCAGCAGTGCTTTTTTGAAACCAGGCACCCACAGGCATCAAAAATGTTGCTCCCTCAACCTTCCTCCAAGCATCTTGGCAACACCTGGGAAGGACCAGCACCAAATCCTGCAGGTCAGCCCTGATGCTGAGTTTGCTGGTGCTTGCAAACACCCCCAGTTTTAAACCAGCAATGTGGGGTGCACAGCCATCACCATCATCTCCAAGGAAAGAAGCATCTGTGCAAGACACAGCTTGGGCTGCCACAGCTCACTGGTGCTTCTCTGCCTTTTCCAAAAGGACTCACCAAACTATTTTGCATCGTGGAAGGAAGAATCATTCCCAAACTGTGGCATGCCTCTTGCTACAGAGGTTCTCACCTAGAAACACATAGCACTAGGCAAAGAACTCAATTACCTTTTTGTACTCCCTTCTTGTTTGCCTTACGGCAAGAGAGAGGGCACTAAGGGCTTAGGCTACCTGTATAGAGGTCCTGGGGTTTTATAAGTTGTTTCTCTGATTGATTGTTTTGCAGTCCCTTTCTCTGTTATGAGCTGCAGGCTTAAAATGCTGCAGGAGGCTGAGAAGTAGGTTTCTATCTCTAGACTATGTGGTACCATGTCATTTACTTCAAGGGGTAAAATTATCTGTTTAAGAAACATTTTTGTGATGTGAAAAGGTACCGTATGAGACTGGATGAGCTGTATCACGTCATGCAATGGACAACCCCAATGTCATCAGACTATGCAGAAGCGATGCAATCTTTTTACCTAGTTTGCCAACAGGGAGGAAAAAGAAAAAACAACACACAGAGAAGAGATTAAACTTGTACAAATCACACTTATCTCTCCCTTGTTTATCATAACTTTTCCTACCATATTTGCTAATGGCAATAATAATAATCTCTGCAGAAGAATTATGCTTGGGCTTCTTGCCCAGATTCCCTTCTTGTTCACCAGGCAGGGAAGTCATTTTATTACTTGGTGACACCAAAACTTTGCAGGAGGGACCCCATTAAGATAAGTTTTGACAGCTTGCTATGGAAGATGCTGGTAGCAAAAAGAAGAGGGATGGAGGAGAGCCTTTAACTTGGGAGAGACAAAAAGCAGTAAATCCCCATTATATTTGCCAAGAGGGGAAAGCAAAGAAAGCAGCAATTATGAATGAACACGCAATGCAGCAGTCCTGCTCACAACATGGGTGTGTTTTCCCAGGAAAGGCAAGGAGCAATAAGGCCAGGTGACAAGGAGTCTCCCCAGGTGACTTGCTCATGCTTGTGCAGAGGTGGAAGCGAACCCTCACTCTCCAGAGCCCTGCTCTGTAGGTCACGTTCCAGCTCATCCCCTCCCTCTATAAATTCAGTCTTCTACTTTTAAACTCATGTGCCCATCAAGTCAGATTACAATTAAGACTCTGCAAATATGGCAAAATATATTCATGAACATCTGTTTGAATAATGAGCCTGAATTTGCTTCGACAGTGTTTGCCCGACCTGGTTTCCTTGCCTTCTGTGAGCGCTCAGACCAGCATCCCCTGCTCGAAGACACAACTGCATGAGGGAAAGGCTGCTGCAAAACACTCGTGGAAGCACGGAGATTACTTCAGCTGCTGGCAGACTCCATAAAAAGCAGCTAAAAAAGTCAGAAAGCAAAACATCCACTGCACCAAAGCCTGGTCTACCAATGAAGGCTCTAGATGTGGGTTTGAATGTTGGGCCTGTGGGGAGGAGATCTGCTGGTGTCCTTGCTTTTCCACATGGCACATCCAGCTGCAGAGCTCCCTCACCTCACTCGTGTTTCTGTGCTACTTGGGCACCCAGTGGTGCTAACTCCTAAAAGAGAAGCTCAGAAGATGTATTTTGAGGCTGCCACAGGCATGTCATTTATGTTCGCAATAAACACAGACCACAGGGAGGGGATTCAGCTCTCACAACAAGGAGGTGTTGCAGGAGGCTGTACTCTACTGAAGTTGGCACAAAGCACTGCCCATCTAGAGGTTATCTTCAGCAAAGGAACAGCTTTTTGTAACTGCTTGCCCAACTGTCATTACTGTAGGACCTACTAATATGCATCTCTGCGCTCATGTCACAAAATATTAAAGTCTCTTCCAAACTCTAGGAAGCAGAAGATGCAGCAGGGGAGGAGGCACTTCTGCTAGGCTGGAAGACAGCATCACTTCAGACAGCACATGCAGCAATAATGCATAAGCACAAAGGACAGACGAAAAGAACACAGCCGCTTCCAGGTAATGGAAGTCTAACAAATGAAAACAAGCTTCCATTAGTCTGTTGGCATGAACATCACTGGCTGGGAGTAATTAAATGGGCTTGGTACATACTTTTTGATCAAGAAGAAGGGTGTTGTTGTTTCCATACCCACACTGAACCTGAAACAAGGACTAGCAGTTCAGGACTTCCCTAGCAGAGAGAGAAGAGCCTTGGGCATCCAGTTACCTATCCCCTTTCCTTCAGCCCTCTCACTGACCCTCAAAAATCTCTCCAGTGCTGATGCTGCCAGCAAGACCCAAGAAGAGGTGTTTTTCTGGGGCATGGTTGTGCCCAGCACCATGACAGTGCAGCTAACCAGGGCTGTAAGAAGTGCAAGAGGCTGAGGAGGGGAAAATCATATCCCCAGGTTGAAGGGCATCACATACATCTTCATTCCCAGGGTCCCGCATTCACTTTGTGGGACATACCTCCAGCCCTGCACTGTGGAAGTGTGTGGAGGAGGGTGGCAGCACAAAGGCTCTCTGCCATGAGAGCACCTTCCTCCCCCACGCAATGGAGTTGGGGTGCTCACTGGAGCTGACAAGGCCATGCAGAACCCATTCAGTGTTTTGCATCCTCCGAGAAGTGAAAAACAGGAGGTGGCAGTGTGGTTTTTCCCCCCTGCTTTCTGGATGCTTGGGTTTCTGACAGGTTTCTCTGCGAGGGGCTACCCAAAAGCTCCACAGAGCTAGAGTGTCAAATGCTAACACTCAGTGCTTAATTTGTGGTGCAAATCCTGTCAAACTCAATTGCGTCTCTTTGCCCCTCCAAGGCATCCCAGGCCCCCTCCACTTCTGCAGGGGGGGGCGAGGCTTTGAGGAACGGCTGAGTGTGAAAGGCAGGATGCACAGCGTATGCTCCAGCACCAGTCATGCCCCTCTCCTCCCTCCTCCCATCCACTGTCTGCACGCAGAGCGGCCAGCAGGGAACACACGTTCATTAATTAAGATTTCTGGAGTATTTGAACACTCCACACATCATCATGCCAGGAGAAGAGTGATGGCATGAGCATCCGAGCAAGAACTGTTTGGGTTAAGGGACAAGGGAGATGGGGACAGAGGTGCTGCTGGCTGGCTGGGAAGCATCCCAAAAGCACAGAACCCTCCATAGGGATTTACTATACTCATTTGTACCAAACACAAAGGTACCAAAGGAGAAGGAGCCTT
Source organism: Anas platyrhynchos (assembly GCF_047663525.1). Classification (NCBI taxonomy): domain Eukaryota; kingdom Metazoa; phylum Chordata; class Aves; order Anseriformes; family Anatidae; genus Anas; species Anas platyrhynchos. The sequence goes on along the minus strand of NC_092587.1, from coordinate 85,614,429 downwards.
ATAACAGTTGGGATCAGGCAGGGTTGAGTGGGAGCCCATAAAACACATCCCCCTGTGATAGGAGAAAGTCATCATGGTGGAAAAAGGAAAGTAGAGAACGAGATAGAAATAATTCAAAGGAAAAGAAGCAGAAGAATACAGAAAGCAAAATTCCAAAATATAACTACAGCATGCGTTTAATTTACATGTTAAAAACATTTCTCTTTATCCCACCAATTCTTTTTTTTTAGCCCAAAAAAAAAAAAAAAAATCACTGCAGGATCTCAGACTACTTTTCTAGCTACAACAGCAGCAAAGCTCTGAAAGACACTGCTCAGGGGAGTGCATCTACCTGAGGCACTGCCTTTTCCTGCAAGGCTCCTTTTCTACCTTCCATGCAAATACCAGCACTTATGGCTATTTATGTTCTCAGGAAAGCAGCAGCCTGGGAGGAGGCAAACTATAAGAGAGGAACACAAAAAAATATAGGGATGAAGAGGAAAATGAGCAGAAAAGCAGATAGCAGTTTTTCCAGCACTAAATTTAGATGAAAAAGCAATAGAAATGGTTTCCTTTCTTTACCTTCCCTGCATTTTTCCCCATCCTTTTTCTTATAGTGAAAACTGAAACCAACGTCAAAAGAAATTAAAAATCACCTGTCCCACTTCTTTCTGCTACCCTGGCCATTTTCCATGGGAAGAAGGAAGTGAAAAAAAGAACATAATGAGCACTTCTGTGAAAAAGATTTTTGGACTAAAAAAAAGCCATTTTTCATCAACACATACAGCTGAAAGAAAAACTCAGACCAGCTCTGCACAACATACTGGAGACATAGGCTAACCCCAAACGCACAATTGTTTGTTTGTCCTCAGCAAAAGGAAAATCCAGCCCCAGCATGAGTGCATGTGTCTATACCAGGATTAATCAGGCTAGCATGGCTAAAACCAGCAGGGACACCATGCTGGAAAGGACACTGCATACTTTCCTGACAGCAGCTCACAGCAAGACCTGTGCTACCATGTCCTCCCTCTGCCCCTTACTCTTGCTGAAAAGAGTGGAAGCAGCAATGCCATCACACCCTCCTTTGCCCGGGCAAACAAATCCCCAAAATGCAGAGATTCAATGCTACAAGCTCATCCAGCAGGTAGCACAGCCCCTGCTCCTGGCCAGGAGCAATAGAGCAGCTGACGTACACAGGGCTGCTGTCAAAGGCACACATCTCTGTGAGGTTTATTGGCTCTCTACCTCCTGTTTTCTGGGAGGCAGCCAAGATGCAGGAATTTGTGAGCTTGCTAGCTCAGCATTTCTGCCTTGCTGGCATGACGTCTGCCTTCTGAGAAGTCTTGTGTCCACTTGTTGGTTGCAGGGCCGATGTCCAACCCCAGGTCTTGTGAAGCTATTGTATCATGGCTTACCTTACGGTATGGATCACGGGATCAGAACCCCAAATTTGTTAGGGAAAGAAGCCCGTACATGAAAAGGATCTACACATTCTCAAATAGCTGAGTGCATCTGTTTCTGCTATACATTTAGCATGTAGATGCATACAGAAGATGCATAAAGCATGTACAGGGAAATGGCACTGTTTCCTCTGGATCTTCATAGTAGATCAAGGGGAACAGAGGCTGGTTCTCAGTCTTCCTAAAGCATGGTGGTCCAGCAAGAGGGAGCAGAGGAGATGTGGCACAAGGACACATCTTCACGTGGAAGAGAAGATTTCATGGAGGAACCTCTGGCCAAATTGCTTTTCAATTCCCATTTGGGGCAAGTACTGCTGCACCTCCAGGCAGCAGCACTGCATTTCCCTCATGCCACCTACTAACCTCCTTCCCACCCAACTCCCCCAAATATTTTTGCATTAAAAACTCTTACACACCCCAATTTTTCTCCTAGCCAGCCTTTACTTCACCCATGAAAGCACAAAAAGAAACTGAGCTCTGATATCTTCCTCTTTATCCCCATCCTTTTCTCAGCACAAGATGAAGAGTAATGACCTGAACCAACCCCAGCTTAAGACAATGGGTGTCTGGGTATTGACTTCAATGGAATTTGGATTAATATGGGATTGCAAAATCTCCAAAATGAATGCAACTGTAATGCTGTTAAAACAATGGCTCAAAGGTCAGATGTTCCTGAAGTTAAAGGTTTCCCTTGAAATTAAGTAAGCCGTGTTGCACATCCTGCATTGACTCTGATTATACCTTTGTAACAGAAAATGAAAGAGAATGCTGCATATCTGAGGACAAAACCCAGGAATATATAACATCACGTGTGCAAAGCAAATGTTATGAGTATAAAGATGAAGCTATTCACCTCTTTCGTTTTTCCCCAGCTGGTACCGATATCTTGTACACTGCAATGCTTTTTGTTCTTGTGCTTTTCTTGAAAAATTAATAAAGAAAAAATGTTAGAAGAAGACAGCACATGTAGAACAAATACTCCTCTGACAACAGTTATTCTACAACAACATAACTCAGAGAGCAGCAAACCTGGCCTCAACCTCAGCTCCATGCACTTTTCAGCCTCCTTTTAAATTCACCAAAGGCCAGGCAGGAAAATAGCAAGGTGTTGAGGAATATGCCATTAACAGCATTATTAGTGACCCCTTCTCTCAGAGCTCTCTCCCCATACAGGTAATGTCTTTGTGCATATGATTATCCCAACTGCACAAAAAAAAAAAAAAAAAAGACTGAACCTGTCTCCAGTTCTAATCAGCACACCCACTAAATTGAGATTTCTGACAATGATTACAGTTGCCCATTTTTAGATTAGAAATGTTATCCAGAAACCAAGTACCCCACTTCATACTGAAGGCAGTGAGGGGTGGTAGCTTGGAGTAGTTCTTTCTCCAGCTCTGGTGATGATGCCATGATAATGCCACCTCTCAGCCTGGTACCACAGCTTGTTCTGCAGCCTCTTGTGGTCTTGGGGGGAGATGCATAAAGTCTTGAGAGGAAGCAGGCAGCCACTGTTTCCACTACTTGCCCATGTTTTAGGAACTGCACATTTTTCCCAGCACTTTCCAGGGAAATCCTGGCTACATTCAGTTTGGCTTAGGCACAAGGCTATATTTAGGGATGCAAATAAACAGCTGAAGGTCCATTTTTAATTTTCATTTAGATCTAGGATTTATATTTTGTTTGTTAATTTTGCTTTAATCTCCTTGTGCTTCATTACTCCCTGACTTTCACAGCAGGGGAGAAGAGGGACACATGGAGGAGGGCGAGGAATAGGACCCAATGGGAGCAGCGATGAGTAAGGTACTGAAAGAGGGAAGAGAGTGAGGGGGAAAGAGTATTGTTGACAGCATCTGATCCTCCGATTAATGTATTTCTAAGCAGATTAACCGAATCCCAACTGCTCTGTGCCAGGTTTCTTCCTAAGCTCCTCTCTCCCCCATGTAAACAAAGAGACATTTCCTCTGAGCAAACATCCAGCATGCTGACCAGAGCTCTGGCAGTACCCCTGCCAGGCAACACGGGGCACAAGAGAAGAAAGGGGGGAGTTGTGGGTCGATGGAGACCCATGGAAGCTCTTCATTTTGAAGCACAGTTTGTGCTTTCTTCCACCTCCTCAGGGATTAGCTTGACTCCTGACTTGTCCATCTTCAGGAAGCGTGGAAGGATGGGGGTGATGTAGGATGATGAAGAGGCAATGGTGCTATTCTGGTCCAAAAGGCATATGGGAACTTGTAACCCTGTTACACTTTGCTTATCCACAGCTACTCTCCATGGCACCCACACAGAGAGGAGGGAGAAGAAACCTGGGGATGCTCTCACCCACAAGAGGTGGTGTGAACCACTGAACACAACTGACCTCCTCCTGCCCTGCTCCACCAACACCTTTACACCGACTCCATACGAGAAAGAAACATTGCTGTTTCAACCCAGGTTGTTGGAGTATTTCACAGTCACTAACTGGCCAAACTCCCACAACCCTACATCACTGTCCCTGTTTTATAGAAACTTTTAAAGTAACTGAGCAGAAAATAGACTTTCCCAAGATCACAGGGCAGGTCGGTGGGAGAGCCACTTTCTAGATTACATCTTTGTAGGTCACAAGATTTAAGCATCTTTCTAGGTCATGAGATCAGCCTTGGCTGAATAGGTCTTCTCTAATGAGACTCCAAATTTAGCCTCCAAGTTTATGACTCTAGACCTTGTGAAGAAAACCCTCTGTTGGTCCATCTCCAGCTTTGCTCCCTGGGGGTGTGTGCACCATCCCTGCAAGCAACAGCCGTAGTGGTCACAGGACACTCCTGCCTGTCTGCCACACCACTGAAGCCTTGAAGCACAGCATCATTGACAACCCATCTTTGAGGAGAGCTTGGAAGGCTGGGAAGACCTCCTGTCCCCTCTCCCCCATTACAGCTCCTTATTTTGTCAGTGCAGATTTCTTTTTGGCACCCTGCCTTCATCTGAGCAAGAAGTGGCTGAAACACTCACAGACACGCACCCCCACACACCTCCTTTGACAGAGATGAACTACCCAGAAAATGGGCAGATTTTCTTCGTCTCCTACCAGGGAAGGAAAGGAGCTCTCATAATGAACATCCAACACAGCACAGCGGATGAAACCGCTCAGAAAGAACAGGATTTGCCATTTGCTCAGCTGCCCATCCCGCCCTGCTCAAGTCACAGTGAGAGCTTTAAAAATTAAGTCAGAGACCCACTAGAACTAAAATGCTGGCTTTGCCACACAGTGACTATTCCTAATATAAATTCTCCCTGAGAAGGCCCCACCACACGCAACTTTTAAATGAAACACTTCAGATCTTATTGTACTGTACAGCACGGTGTTTTCCTACTGATGCCTTTTCATTAAGAAAACCATAAGAAAAGTTCTGTGCTGCAAATGGAAGGGGAGATTGTGACTAAACAAGAATATACAGAGTCAATTAAGGCTGTAGGGAAAAGATAAGGGCAAGGGGAAAAAAAGCAAATGAATTTATGTTGCCCAAGGCACTGAAGGGAATAAGAAGGGATTTACAAATTCATCAGGAGGAAAAGAAGCACCAGAAAGAAGGTAGGTTCATTAATAAATGAGGATGAGGATGAAATTAACAGTTAAGCAATGGCTGAGCAGCTTTTTTAAATCTGTCCTTAGACAGAAGAATAAAGAAAGGAAGTTTTGTCTAGAAAAGGGGGGAGGAGGAAGGAGAAGGGGAGCAGAAACAAGAAGAACTTGAAGAACGACATGTCTACAAACCAAATAAAGCTAGCAACACCATCAAACTTAATCCAGAAGAGACAGAGACATTTTTGAGAAGTCTTTTTCACTTCAGCAGAACTATTACAGGGTTGAATGTTAAGCAATCTATATATATAAGCACATGCATAAATGTATGCAAGATCAGGAGCCTAATTTGTTACGGCAAACCATTGACAAACGTATTATCCCAGTGACAAATAATCTGACAATTTACATTGAGCTGAGGAGGTTCCACAAAACCAACCAAAAAGCAAACATAATAAAGATTTTCAATAAGGAATAGAGTTGGCAATGTTTAATTCGAAGTCGATATCTATCCCTAGTGAAATAATGAAACAAATAGGGAGTCATTAAGAATCTAAAGAATATAACCACTTGCAATACACAAACAAAAATCTTTTGCTTTTTAATACACATGCATAACTAGCACCCAGAGGGGAGGCAGTAAGAGCAGCACCTTCAGGATTTAAATGAGTTGATATTACCTCACTGCATCAGTTCAGCCAGAACAAACAATCCACAGATCCAAAAAATGGCCAGAGGTACCAAAAGAAAATGCACTTATTTGGACTGGTCTTATTAAACCAGTGTCAAAGGAAGCCAACACTTATTGTCCATTATGTTTGCAGCTGATGCCCTACATAGAAATTGCAGATGTAACAAAAGAAAAAGAAACAGGCCCTTGCCAAACAAGTCCCTTAAAATTAAGCATGTGTGGGCAATAGTCTGAAAGTTAAAGCAGGGAGTAGCATGAGTGAGAAAGGGGATGATTTAATCTAGACCCAACCAAAACAGAAAAATGCAGGTAATGATCCTAGAGAGCAATGGTCCAAAAGATGCATATTCAGCAGGAAGGAGAAAGCCCAGAAGCTGTATTGTACTCTGAGATTAGAGAAAATAGCAAATAAAAAATCTTGATGTGTTTTATCAGCAAAACAGACTTCTGCAGTTTTGGGTAGTGAAGAGAGGGGTATCTTGCAACAACAGAGGGAAGAAGGAAGGAGCTTTAGCACCATTTCATTACAACTATCCCAAGGTTTCAATTTTGTTCAAGCCATCAGGTTTTCCTCAGCAGAGATAAGAGAAAAGAAGAGATTGAGGAGAGGAGAAGACTAAGAATTAGATCTGGAAGAATTTGGGAGGAAGACCAAGAAGGGTTAAATGTGCACAGCTGACTAAGAAACAATCCCAAGGAAGTAAAGTATAAAACAAACTTGATCCATATGAGTACCGCAGAGTGGGAGGAGGTAATAACGAGTGAGGAGTTAAAATATTAAACTGGAAAAAAAATATTAAAAAATTGACTTCATACCAGGAAATAAATTGACCATTCTAATTTGCACTGATGTAAAATAAGAAGTAACCCAAAGGAAAGAAGGGGCACAGGTGCTGTGAGTGCACCCAGCAAGAGCATTTTGGAGATCCTTTCCCTCTCTCCCAATCTTTAAACTGCCTGAGATTCCAGGTCCCAAGGCATTCTTGGTTGCACTGGCTCATCCCTTCCTTTTAGGAAAAGCAGAGGTTTTGCCCAGTATATGAGTGTTGGGCAGAATTCAAGCCCCTGCTGAGGCAAAGAGCCTTGCTGGGTATTCCAGCAGCTTTGGCTCACCTCACGCCTGTTGGCAACATACATAGTTATGTAAAAGAGATACTAAGGCTCTAAAACCAGTAGTCATTACGGTTATTAATACAGTGACACACAAATCCATAATAAAGACCTTGTGTCCCTAGGGAGGTCATGTTCCCAGATGCCTGCTGACCACATGGAGAGCTAGGAGAGGGGCACAGCTTCCAAATTCCTCTAAGCGCTACTACGCTGCATAAACAGACCTGACCTCTTCTCCTGGATGATGATGAAAACAAGCTTCAGGTAGTCCCCCCAGAGCTTTAAATCCATGGAGAGATATCCTCAGGGTCCTATATATTTTTTCAGAGACAAATCAAACCCCAGAGGACCTTCACTTAAGCTGCTGCAAAATGCCTGTGTTACTGCAGGCAGGGGGAAGGACAGAGATGAGTACTCGAAAGCACCACAGCTTGGTGGTAACTCATTTGACAAATTTGGCTGCTCGTTAGTCAGGATGAAGGACTGCTGTGTTACAGGCTTTCTCCGTCTTTGTCCACTTACTGAAATAAATAGGTATAACCTGTCCAAGAGGTGTCTGCTGGAGGTTAGCGCACTTAATATCCTTATTATACTCATTCCTCATTTTCTGATGGCTAAATCCTGGCTTGCCCTGCCTTCATACGCTGTAGACCCCAGCACATGGGATGCATATGTGCATTCCTCTCCATGTAATTCGGGCAGGGCCAGAAGCAGCGCAGCGTTAATTGCTCCTGGGTCACCCAGTGGCTGCAATACTCAGCTGCACCCCACAGCCCCGGAGAAGCAAGCTCAGCTGTTGGTGGGCTAGGACTGAAGGAAGACCTGCCTTCCTCTCAGTGCCTGGCAGAAGCACTTCAAGCACTGCAATGCTTTTATCCAGCAAGCACAGAAATGCCTATACAGCTCGCTTGCCCCACCCAGAGGCATTTTGCTCGCTGCTGTGCAAATACCAAAGTTTTGCAGCCCCCAAGTGCTGCAGGAGACAGGGGCAGATAACAGCCAGGTCACTGAATTAAACCCAAGAAGCGGCAATGACAGCAGCGAGGGAATCCTACAGACCTTGACAATTATCAGGTTCAGGCCCTCTGGTGCCTTTCTTCGGTCGCTCGGAGTTGTGGAATTGATCTGGAAACCACTTTATTAATGTTCTTTCTCTTCCTCCCCTTCTCCCCAAGCAGTATCATCATTTATTAATTTATGATTAAATGAATTATTGATTCTTGCTGCACCTGCAGTATTCGCCGTTGTCCTTCTCCCCCTGAGACAGCTTTGACTGATGTGAGAATGGCAAGATGGCAGGGAGACAGCAAAAGAGAGAGGAGAGGCTCACTGCAGAGTAGGGCCTCAGACACGTGTGCTCCCACCAAAGTGCTGGGCTGCAAGGGAAGGATGCAACGCACCAGGGCACAGCCATGGGACCACCTTCTCAGAGGGCCGTGGAGGTAAAAGAAAGTGCAAAGCCAAATTGCTCCCGATAAGGATGGAATGAGTAGCAGAACTATTCATAGGCATTCAGCATGTGGGAAGGTATTAAAAAAAGAAGGAAAAAAAAAAATCTGACCCAGAGAAGAAGCTTTAGTTTTTATTCAGAAAAGTCAGGCTGCAGTTCTTTGAATACTTCACTGAAAAAAAAACCTTCCAGGCTTTTGGCTTTTGCCTTGCAATTACAATCAACAGATAGTGATTATTTCACAGGCTGGGGCATCTGGTCAGCTCCTAGCCAAACATAAATAAAAGACCTTTGCATGATTTTATCGGGTATGCTGGTCCAGAGACAAAAATGAGCTTGGGAGTAAAAGAAAAAAAAAGGTAAAAGACATTTAAAGTTCCCTGTTTTGGATGATGTTCCCTGTTTTCTCTTTTGAAGAGAAAAGGATGGAAGGTGGGGGGAGAGAGGGTATGACTGAAGGGAATACAAGCAGGATCTTTACAGAAATGTGCCCCTTGCATAGATGATCACTGCTCAGCACTCAAAAAAGCGATGGCAATTTCTGAGCCAGAATCTCCCTGTCATGAATTAAACCCATCAATTAAATCCAAACCTGACTCTTATCTGGGCCGCAAAGCCCAGGAAAACCCTCGCTATTCCTTATAGCATCTTTCCCCCAAGCATCGTCATGTGCTTCTACCTAAAAACCAAGGCAAGTTTTACTACATTCAAGACAGAAATGCATCAAGATACTGTTCCTGCTTTGCATCAATCGTGAAAAAGGAGAACAAGGCCACTACTGGGAAACATTCTCTCCTGAGAGCCTCCCTGGCCCGAAGAGCTGCAATACTCACCTTGAACTGACTGCATAGAAAATGCAGTCCTGATTTTGGTCCTTCCTGCAGTCTTCATAACCCCATAAATCACTGTCCACCCCTACACCAAGCAGTATATGCTGGCTTTGTATGCATGACCACTGCCCATCAAGAGGATGAACCCACAACACTCAGGGAAGATCTAAAGGCAGCAAAGTCCTCCTTTAGGGAAGTGCCTTGGATGATGTGCACAGAAGTTTCAGAGTCCTCATCATTACTTTGCACAATGGGATGATGGCTGAAAATCAGCAAGGCACTCAGCCAAGGAGCAATTTTGTAAGGAAAACACAGCAAACTCTTTCTGCTCCTGCCTTACACATGCCTCTGGGTTACTGAGCCATCATCCACTAAATTAAGAGCCTGTCCTGTCCCAAAGTCACAGCCAATTGTGACTCTATAAGCCAGCACCATGGGGTGTGCCCGGGCTGTCTTGACCTCTCCAGCAGCTTGCGCAGTGTCCTAATCCACCACTTGCCAAGGCATGAGCTCTGCTTTCAGGAGCAGCACGAGGAGATAGATGAGGATCTCCTCCAGGTCTCCCACTATCACAGCTCACGTCGTGACATGCCGCTGAATGGTTTCCGACTCCCTCCTGGGGAGAACTGCCGGAATTTGGCCATTTCATTACATGCTCGGCAGGACTCCACGAGAGAGTGGAATTAGCTGCCCGATCACTAGCTGAGGAGGGAGAGGGACACCCTCCAGCACAATTTATATCAAAAGGCAATGGCAAAACAGGGCCCGAGGTGGGGAAGGGGTATGGACATATGATGTAGGAGTGAATTCTATGCAAAGGACACACATAAGCTGTGGGATGAAGGAAGGGAATTACATTACACTCCACACAGAGAGGGAACAAGCTTGGCTCAGAAATAAAAGAGCAGCACGCTACCCCACTGCCTCCTATTAAACTGATGAACTACATGGCTGTGCCCAGAGCTTCTCACGATAAAAAGGTTCATTTCCTTAGAGAAGAAGGCTTTGACCTTCTCGACCTTACTGGGCCTGCGTGCGCTTACCCATTTTAATTTCAGATTAGCATCTCACATTTTTGGTACCCAAGGGATTACTCTTTTCGCCTGTGCAGCAACTGCAGTTCATAAAAGTATCGGTTACCCTCCCCCTTGTTCGCAAAATCAAGGCAGATCTGACCAGATGGCACATGCTCCTGCGCTCTGTGTCAGGCTGCATTAATTCAGGGGAAATGAACTCTCCTCCAAAACTATATTTATTTCAGACACCGCCTTGCCCAGTTGCTGGGCTGTCCTCAGAAAGACCTAGAGCCAGCTTTTGTGTTTTTTTTTTTTTTTTCTTCTGTGTGCTTAGCAGGGAAATAAAGGATGGCAAAGGCCTTGTTGGAGGTCTCAGCCAAAGCTTGGTGCCTGGATGTGGGGTCCTCTGAGGTGAGCTGAAGCATGCACCCTCCTAGACAGAACTGATAGACAGCTAGGTTGTGGTATCCCATAGCAGACTCATGCCTGTCCACAGTGATCGATGTCCAATTTTTGAAGAAGGCTGCATTATGCTGCTGTGGTAGGATCAGAAATGGGCTTCCTGAATGCAACAAAGAAAGGCAAAAGCTGCTCTGAACTGGTAGAGGGTGCACAATTTAAATTCTTATCTAGATCCAGCTCTTTGTCAGGCCATATTTTGTGGGGTTTGGGCAAAGCATTTCACTTACTGATAGCTTTGGTCATGCTGCCTATTGATGGCCCATTTCCTCCTTAACCTTCTGCTGAATAATTGCTGGAGTCAGGATAATGTGCTGGAAAGAGAGTCTGATGGGGTAAGAAAATGCCTTTTTTCCTCCCTGTAAAATGTTATTTACCACCTTATATAGCACATGTAACAACACCTAAGTGCTATACTATAATTAGTAAAATCATGCAGAGAAACTGTTCATGTGGATAATGATACTTTGCGTCCTCCCATGTGGGTAGTTTAAGGTTGAATTAATTCATGTTTGCCCAGCTTTGTGAGATCTGTGGAAGAAAGGCTATTGTTATGCAAATAATTATTAATAATGACTCCTCCTGTGCTGTTCCCCATTAAATGTGATCAATGTATAAGTAAAAGGGTATTTTTCTCCTTGCTGTGAGACAAACCATGTTCCACAAACAGACGCCTTCGTGTCCATGTAGTGGCAAAACAGGAGAACTGTGCAGTGAGGGTGTTTTTCTGAGACAGAGGGCTCAGTTTCTGGATCCTCCTTTCTGTGCTACAAGCAACATTTCTGACCCTGGAAGTCACTTGGACAAGCAGTCACACTGCCTACTCAAGGCAGCAAATTCAGACACAGCTCACAAGATCTCTACACGGAGGCAAGCCCATGCAGAGGGAAATTCAGACTGCCAAAAAACATGTAATTTGACCACAGGTGAACAATTTTCTTCATTTTACAGGCTGAAGCACAAATACCTATGACAATAAAGCAGATCCTAGAGGTATGAGTATACAAAAAAAAAAAAAAAAAAATAAAATCCTACAGTTAATAAGGACAAATATCTAACAAAGACACTTTTTAAGGACACCAGGGTCACAGTACAATTCAGACACGAAGGGTTCGGTATCACAACCTCAGTCCTTTGGAGCAGATATGCAAAACTGCTTCACAGCTGAAAGCTGTCAGAGTCCCTGAGATGTCTCCCACTGTGGATGAAGGCAGAACCATGCAGAGTAGGTAGGTAAGGAAATTTGTGTGAAATAAGGCTTCTCCCAAGGTTCAGGGTTTATCATGAGCCACACAGGGGTCATGACAATACTTGCAGGACTGTTGCATGACTGGGTGCCTCTGAACAAGTTCTAGGAATGCAGAGGAAGAGAAAACTAGCCGTTACCATAGCCTTTTTTTAGAACTTCATTAGCCCTGTGGTTCATAAAAAAAATAATTTTGTCCCTATGCTGTACAAGGCTGCTTGCAGCTAGGACACATCAGCATTACGGTGCTATTTCCACTTGGGAAACAGCTATCTGTGCAGCAGCTCTGATGCAGCCTAAGCCCTCCTGCACACTTGCTTCAGCAAGGAATTTCTAAAGCAGAAACACAGAGAAACAAGAATTAAATTACACCTTTGGCTCCAAAGGCAGTAGCTTACATGCACAGGGCTCCTGAATGGGGCAGGCTCTGATAGAGGTTAATGGTGTCCCTTCAGGCAGCCACCTTCCATCACCAAACATCATTTCTGCAGGGCTCCCACTGCACCAAAGCTCACAGAGGCCTTAGGCAAGACACAAGGTAGTAAGGCTGGAGATGGGCATCTTCAGCAGCTACAGATGCTAAAGAGTCTGCAGCCAGAACCTAGCTCTGGGGTGGGGGGGTTGAGGGCCACAAGAGACAGAGATGGTGCCTGCTTATCTCCTTGTAGTTCTGCAGATGCAGTCCAGGTAAGCATCAAGGAAAATGGATTTGTGCCATGTAAGTGAGCAGGTCTGAGGTGATGGCACTGCTGGAACTGATGTGGCAAAAAGAAAGTCCTTCTTCTCCAACATATTTCTCTGCTACCCTGCTTGCACAGTGGCTGTGATTAATAGACGCCAACCGTGCCACAGACGGCCCAGTGTTCAGATGTGTGCCCTTCCCCGAGGCCCCTGGAAGAATGCACATGTGTGTGTTTGCATGAGAAATACGGCTAGTCCCGCTGCTTGCGTAGGCCTGCAGATCATCAGTCACCAGTCCAGGGCACAAACACATGCAGACGTCCACCCACAATTGTCCCAAACCTTCAGGAAACTGACCAAGGTATTGTAGAGGAAGGATGCTGGGGTAGCTCCCAGGAAGAAATGCGTGTGTCCTAAGCCCTGTAGAGCAGGGAGCCGATGTCTGAGGACTCCCTAATGATCTCAGCAAGCTGTTAATAAATGTGCTAGAACAAGACTTTTCAAAATGTGGCAATTTAACCTAAGAAAGCTCTTACTTTCTGTGTCTATTCTAGCTGAGGGAAAGTCAGATCCCTGGGTAAGGTTTCCAGCCACTGGGAATGATGGCTTCATGTTCTGATACACAGGAACTCCTTCAGTGTTAACCCCACTTTCAGCTTCCCAAGGCAAATAAACAGCATTAAATAGGGTGGGCAGTAAAGACGTGTATTACCAACATTTCAGGAAGGTGTTTCAGCTGTTCATTTACACATGGATTTTTATTTCTTTCTGAACAGTTTCCTTTACTCTGTTTCCCCAAAAAGTTTGTGTCACTGGGGTATGCTGCAGTAGATCACAGCATAAAACATCTCTGATTACTGAGGACTTCTCCAAACAGGCTTCTCTAAAGTTTGGGGTCAGTCTTCAGAACTTCACATTCTCCTGTAGGAAGTGGAGATCACAGGGCACTTGTGTCAAGGATGAAATTACACACTTCACTCATAAGAGAGAGGCAGCAATATTTTTATTGATATAATGTAGAGATCTAACAAAGTTTAATAATAAATAACACAGCAACTTAACAAAATTCGAGATGGCAAGGAACCCTTGATTATTTACTGCACAGAGGACAGGGTAGGTCAGACACATCAGGGAGACGCCCCTGTTGGGTCACGAGGTTCAGAGTGGACCCCCTTGCTTTCTAAACTCCTTGAACTGAAGAGGTAAGGAGCCCAGGCATGTCTGAATCCACTCCTAGTTCCAGACAGTGAAATGGGAGGCTGGCATGGGAAAGAACACAAGGATGATAAGTCCAGGCAGGTGACAAAAATTGGAGTTTCACCTTTTTTTTTTTTTTTTTTTTTTCTCTTGGACCCACTTGCCTAGAGCAGCAGAGAGTATATTTTCTTCATTGGCAATTAATGTTTGATTTTTTCAAATGGCAGCAAAGAAGTCATAACTGGGATGCAGCCAGCCTACAGATAAATCTCAAGGTTTTCAGTTTATCATCCCAGGCAAAGATGCCATTAATGATCATGCATCACGCTGGTAAATCACAGAAATGATGCAATTGCCAGGGTCACAACAGGACAGCTGCTTTCTCAGTATTCTGGCTAAACTTCTTTCAAAGAGAAATAAAACATTTCCTAAGCAACAGTACATCTGAAGCCTGATTCCCTATAATTTCTCAGGTGCCCAGACACCCAGCTGAACTCCACCCTGCAGTCATTACAGAACCTCAAAGCTCTTTTCCACCCCATCTCCAACTGCCATGAGTTCCCTGCCTTTCTGTAACAAATTGCTCATGAATGACCAATCCCTGGTGATTTTTTTGTCTGTTCTTGCTCTTCTTGTAAGAAGGGTCTCTTCTACAGAGGCCTGTTTTGCCACTGGAGTGCCTGTGCTACATGGAGCCTCCCAGGCTGCTGCTGCTGGTTTTGGTGGTAGGGAAGAGGTGTGCATATGCTGCTTCCATCAGGGCACAGCCCAAACAGAAAGACTCGAGAAGCAGAGCAGCAGGCTCTTTCTTGGATGTGGTTAGCTGTCTGATTGCTCTCTTGTAAGACTGGCCCTCGGGGACAGCCGTGACATATGACAATGGATCAAACATTGCAAGTGGTCCCTAAGCAGGGACTTCCTTAGGATCTAGTACAACTTTCGTGTTGTAGGTAACATAGCAGCAGCAGCAGGAGAAGAAACACTAATTACATGACTTATGAGCCCTGAAAAGAACAGGCAAGAGGTGAAACAAAATCCCCCCTTGCAGACCTGGGTTGCCTCCCTCCACATTGGCAGTGCTGCTCGGAGACCACTCACTGAGGGGAGAACTGGGATCAGCTCAGAAATTTCCCAAGCCATGTCTTGCTGTGCTGCCAAGCCATAAGAAATGCTGATATATTGTGCTGTAGCAGTGGCACAGCCAAGAGAAGGAAACACGTTCACAGATTTCACATTCCCTAGACCTGGTGAGGAAAAACACCTCTGCTTTCTGCAAGTTTTGATGGAAAGGGGGAAAAACTAAAACATCCCCTGCTAGCCCAACCATGGAGAAGATTACACTGCAGCCCAGTTACAGTGCACGCCAGAAATGCAGGACTTATCTGTCTGGCGAGATGCTTTTCCAAGTGAGGAATGTGCAATTTCTCTTATTTACAGCAAGGCTCCGCAATCCCTCCCTGCTCTACCAGCTGCAAGACGCACGGCCAGCACAAGAAAGCCATTTCAGGATCGCCCCTTTCACAGAAAAGATGCTGCAGGTAAATCATACACTCATGAGCAACCCCAACCAGCAGGACACCACGGTATGATTAACCCACCCGTTTCATAGGCTGTTAAACTGAGAGGCAAAGCCTTGACCTGGCCTGCCATGCAGCCCCACAGACAACAAATGACCCAGGTGGGAGTAGCAGCTCTCCCTACCCTCTCAAAAGGCACACGGATGGGCAGGAATAAAGAAATCTCATCTGCTTTCTTGCTGCTCTGCAAGATATCTGCAAGCCTGCAAGATATCTGCAGGCTTGTGATGTGCTCTTGGCACTCGTGCCAGCCCGCCACGTACACCATTGATCATGGACTGGGCTTCACGGGATGCCTCCTGCTTGTTTGCTAATGATTATTATTTTTTTAAAAACAGTAAGAGATGGGGGGGGAAGGAAGGGCAAGGGAGCCCGGAGTGAAGGCTGCCTCTGTGCTCAGTCTCTATGGAAATAATCCACAATGCTAATACGTCCTAAAATGGTAATAAAGCCTGTGTTCTCTTATGTAATCCCATAGTAAGAAAGAGCTCTGTCGGCTTGCCTGACAAATGATATCTCTGTAACCTTGGAGGGGATTATTACTAAAAAACAGGGTGGAAAAACAAAGCGACGTAGACACACACACACAAATCTGACGGATGCAGCAAAAGGACAAACAGCTCCAGGAGGGCTCCCAGGTACTGGCCCTGTACTGTTATGTCTCTGCCACCTACCAGGGAGAGGATCTCCTGGCAAAGCAGCAGCCCTGTCCCGGCTCCTCCTCTGCTCACATTCCCCTCCGCACCAGGAGCAGGGAGGAGGCAGGTTTTTCCCTCTTCCCTCCCTCCTTCCCCCAAAATGAGCATTCAAAGCCCCAGCAGGCAGCTGGCCAAATCCAGTTTGCCTGCGTCACTGATGCACGTGGATCCACATCTGTCCTGCCCAGTGGTGATGGAGCCAGGGTTACGTGCATCCCCGGGGAGGATTCATGCCCCCAAATGCATCGAGCTGTGTGGCAGCAAGGCAGGGATCACACTTTTTTTGGGCTGAATGGCACGCTGAGGTTGCACAGTTTGTCTCAGAGGTACAGGGAGACAGGCTGAGGGAGCAGGGGGGTTGGATACTGGGGTACACCAATTTTGGAGCTGTCTGGCCACGTTTGGTTGGCGAGCCATAAACCAAAGGCAGGCAGCCCTTTGCTCTTGTGGCACCGCCAGATGAAAGGCATGCTTCAAAAGGTAAACTACAGCATATATCCATGCAGGTAGTCCATTCACCACCTCCTTGTAGCTCTCTTTTCCCCCCTAGACCGTGCCCCTCAGTGGGAATGGAGAGGGATCCACCAGATCACTCTGGAAACCCATCACAAAACAAAAATTGCTTGAATAAATGTTCCCGTCCTCCTATAGACGGGCCAGCCCTGAGCACCCTCCTCCAGGACGTGGCAACTGGATGGTGAGGAGGCTGACCCAGGAAGCAACTCGTGATAATGTCAGTGCCGAGCTCTTATCTCGGTGCCAGCAAAGCACGGTGACTGCTCCAGCATCTCTTTCCCACAGATGAAAGCATGGGAACGTTTAACGAAGCATCAGAAAACTTTCTTGGGAACGAGAGATGACATCAGACGGGTTTCTATGCCTGATTGAACATTCACCCTTTCATGATGGGCTGCGCTCAAGAGGCTTTTAATGTTTTCTCAGACAGCAGGAGATGAATGAATAGGGAATGTCAAGTCAGAGAATATTCCTGAAGGCAGGAGAATGCCAAGTCTGAAGAAAAATTAGCCCGAAAACACTTAAGAAGATGTTATCATGACACTTAAAAGAAATGCTGAAGGGGGAACAGCCTCTACCAGTCAGGGCAGACAGCTGTAGTCCGTGCTGAACTCATGCAATGTGACTGCCTGGAGAATGAAGGGTTACAATCATTATTCACACCAGTCACATTTTTTTTAATTAATAACCTCGTAATTGGTATTGACTTAAACCAACTGATGACAGTCTTATGATAAGCCATTTCCAGCCAAGCTTTCTACCCAATTGCCCTCAGGTCAGGAAAACAGTGAACTCCATTATCGGGCACCAGCTTTCTGCCCCACACCAGTCTCCTTCGTGTGCCACGGAGAGAGGTCGCCCTACCGAGGGATGCAGCAGCCACCCACCTCCACGGCTGCCTGCTGCCACCAGGGCTGTGCTGGGGGCTGGCATCAGGGAGAGCAGCACTTTCTGATGCGGTGATCTCCCCCTGGGGAGATAAAACCAAAAAGGGGAGCCCGCTGTCAGGGCCACCAGAGCCCTTGTGCACCTCCCCGTGCGACCGCGGTGAAGGAAGCAGAGGTTAATTCACCTGCAGGCTGCAGAACAAGCAGATCTCGCTCCTCTCCTCAGACACAGGCTCAAGCAAAGGAGTTCTCCCCCTCCCCTCCCGATCTGCAGGCCGTGGTAATTCTGGACATCTCTGACATAACTGCAGCACGCAACTTGAGCATGCCTCTCCGAAGCACGGGGGAAGGAAAAAGGGCAGCGCTGACAAAGGGCAGCGCTGCCTCCACCGCAGCTCACGCCAGGCCTCCCCTCAGAGAGGCTGCAGCTGAAAAGAAGGACCCGGGGCAACATTCCTGGCCTAAAACAAGGCAAATTTCAGGAGGGGGTTACCTCCGGAAAGAAAAACACAACATGGGTACAGAAGCCATCCAGCTGCCCCTGCATAAGGCTCTCCTCAGCAGTGCACGAATACACCAAAGGGATGGAGAGGTGAAACTATGGGGCCTGGGGTCTGGACATCCCACCTCCCATCAATGCTCTGGGCCCCCAAAAAGCCCCCCAAAGCCTCTACCTGGCGCCCAGGGGGGCTTCAGGGCCGGCAGCCTCCAGTACCAGCGCGCAGCATTAGAGGGCAGTGCGCTGCCTTGCAAACCAGCAGCCTGCGCCCCCCCGGGGCATCCCCTGCCCAAGCCCCCCTCCGGGGCCGCTGCGGTGAGCCCTGACCCCCCTCCTTTCCCTCGCAGGACGGCAGCCGGGAAATTCTGCAGGGGCTGCGTTTTAATTAGAAAATGCCCGGTTTTAATTAAATAAATGCAAAGCTGAGTGATGCAATCAGGAGAATTGCCCGCGCTCTTTTCTTTTGCAATTCAATTTATTTTCTGCTGTCCCCACGCTTTTGGTTTTCATATGCCAAAGAGTTTTGCATTGATCACTCGGAGCTGCAATGCAGAATTTGCCAGGGACAGGGCTGGAAGCTCTGGCTGGTGACTAAAGGGCAGCTGGAACTTGCTCACAGCTGGGGACGCATCAGAGGCAGCCTGCGTCTGCAGCAGAGGAACTGATTTTTCAGATATTTGAGCATCGAAGTTGCCCCTGACCTTAAGCAGAGTTCAGCAATGCTCCTGAAAATCAGGTGCAAAGGAAGAGAAGCAGAAAATACACTGTCCCATCTCAAACTAGGGTAAGCAAGCGAGTAACCATGCACACGTGTACACGCAAGTGCACACAAACTGACAGGGCAACTTCATTCTGCAGCCCTGCAAACACTTCATTGATTTCCCGAGCACACAAATGTTAATTTTAAGGTTCCAGAAACCAAAATTACAAAACAAAAACAAGATTTTTGCTTTCAAAAGCCAGTTCTGGTTGCTAAGTGACTATAATATATTTCTCTATCACATCATTTTAAAAACCCACGCACTAAGAGCAAGGAAATTGCTGGGTTAGGACATCAGGAATGTGCCCCAGCAAAATGATGAATTTTGCATATGTATTTGTACTACAGTAGCACTCAAAAACCCCAGAGAGCCATTGTCTTTGGTAATGTTAAGAGTAAAAGACAGTTCAGTGGAGGTATTAGACACTCTGAAATGGGGCACAACAAGTTGGTGTAAGAAGCTGTAGCAGAGACCTGGAAAAAAAAATAACAGAAGGCAAGGAAGCAGTTCTAACAAAACTGAAAAGAAAACCCAACATTAACAGAAGAAACTGTAAAGGATGATAACTATGGCCAGAGCAGGTGATTTAAGCTGTGATAAACTATGTTTGAATGGAGAAATTGTGTGCGCGTGCACGGTGAACAGCATGAAAGGTAAAAGCATGAATCAGGGGCTGCAGCAAGAAAGTTTTAAAACTAAGGACAGAAATTTGAGAGAACAGGAGGACACCAGACAAGCATCCTGCAGAAAAAGAGCACAGTGAGGGTACAGACATACAGTCATAGATGCAAATCCGAAGGAAAATAATCTGCAACTTGGATAGACTGCAGGGAAGATACAGCGAGAGCTGAACCTATTGGTTAAAGCAGCACAATCAGCAATAGCTGCAAGACAGCAGACACCAGCTCTGATTATTGTAGCAATATATGCAAAAATGCTCCAGCTGAGAGGATATGATTCCTCTCTGCTTTATCAAGCATCACATAATAAAAAGTATGAAATTACTTTACTTGCTTTCCCTAATAACTCTGAAATTCTTTAAAAGGACTACTGATTTTATATCCGAAATACTATTTTACCCAAATGCTTGTCCATAAGACTTATCATCAGTGAATAAATTCATTAGCTGACTATGATTGTGAATAGTCTTTCTGCTTGCTGAGTCTCAGGAATGCTGGCAGCACTGTCTGGCATAAAGTCTGCATACAGCTATAACAAACCCCGTTGTTTTGTAAATACCCTTTTATTCATGAAATGGTGCTATGTTTTCCTGTTTCCCCTACATCCCTCGCAAACAGGAATTTCACATGCCGTGCCAAGCAGGGAACAAAGACAAGCAGGCACAGATATTGTGCCATGGACTGCAGAGTATCCACATGCAGGGTATACGCCTGGGAAAAAGACTTGGGCTGGGCCATCAGGACTCTCTAGCTATGTACAGATGTGGTGCCTGGGGTCTTCTCCAAGCCAGAGGACCACAGCAGTGCTGGGACCCAGGACTCTGAACCAAGAACAATTACCCACTAAATATCCACAACATTATCTTTTCACAGATAATGCAAAAGGCAAAATGACAAAACTTGATTGATAATGAAATTAGAGAGGTGGACTTGCTTCTGTGCCAAAAAGAGATGATTACTGTCTATATATACGACACTTACATCACTCATAGTGAGCACATTCTGAGTTTGTGTGGGTGTGCATCTCAGTAGTTTGTCACCCACGCAGCTCCTGAATGTGCTGGTCAGAAAATTTAACAGAGAGGAGATACCTCCAAGGTTTAGGCTTCTGTAAGTTTTGTGACATTGAGGGGATGATGAAATCTGTGTTATGACAAACTGCTGTAGCAGCTCACCGGAGAGCTGCCCGGTTTCTCCTGCCAGTCAATCATCTCACACAGATCCCAGACACCTTTTCACCTGGTCAAAGCAAATAAGAAGCAGAGGAGAAAATGAAAGGTATTTCCAAAGGTCACGTGAGACATACATGTAGGTTGAGTGGTATGGGCTGAGGGGGACACAGAAGGCTTGGCAAGGCATGGGGCCCCTGAACATTGTTGGGACTCTACAGATGCTGTGGTACTCAATTTTAGGGATGTCAGAGGAAGACAGTAGCACTGCAGGAGTGCTGGCAGTGTAGGACAGGAACCCACAGGCAGCCAAGTTCCCAAATGATCTTTTCTTTGTCTGTCAGAGAGTGAAAATACCATTTTCTTTAAGGCCTATAAAAGAGGGGGATGCCATCATCACACACAAGCACTTTTCAGGTGTACCTGCACAACTCACACTGAAGTTAGCTACACAAACAGGTGCAGCAGTGTCTTCATTCACCCAATAAGCACAGAGAAATCAGGGCAAACCCAAGCTGGCTGCATGTGCTTTTCACATCCCTGCTTCTTGCCCTGTCTGTGAGGTCACAAAGTCTCTTGCCTCTGTTTCCAAAATGAGCTTCTGTACACCAGGGGCTTATAAAGTGTGCTAAAGAGCACTTTGCGTATGAATGATGCCTGGTCATTATCTGTAGAGATATTCATAACAACCGAATGTCTACAAGCAGCCTCTCTAACATGCATTACAGCCTAGCAGATAAGCCAGGCCATCTGTGACTGAGGCTTTGCTCATCCCAAACTTCCCATATCCTCAGACAAGACACTTCTCCATGGTTATCCATGCAAAAAAAAAAAACAAAAAACAACACAACAGATCTGTAACCACTTCCTCGCCACCAAGGAGGCACAGCAGTGGGGAATTCAGAAGGAGGAGTAGTTTAAGGTTAATAGATGAACCTCTCTATGCTCTTTCAGTGCTACTACTTCCAATCTTGAATGGCCACGTATTATCTCTGTAAAATAATGACTCATGTAGCCCCGCAGGTCCCTTCACCATCCTTTCCTGCTCCCATCTTGCAGCTCCTTCCAGCAATTGGTCCCCCCTGGTACCATGCAGCTCCCTGCCAGCAATTTCCAAGCGTCTCTGGCATGCCGTGGGCTCAGAGCAGTAACCAAACACGGCTCCTCAGAATAGACATGCTCCCCCCGCTGCTCCAACCCCCTGCGTCTTCGGTAACCCTACCCCAATAGAGCAGGGGCTGGGGGTCAGTAAAACAGGAGAGGCTCAAGACTCCAGGGATTAACTCTAGCCACCAGGCACAACTGCTGCCCGGGTCCGTCTTCCCGCCCCATCCCCAAATCTTCCTAACAGGTGGAAAAGGAGGGGGTGGCCAGTGGCCCCACAAGAATCTCTGCAGGCATGCCTAAGGGCTGGATATAGCCAGGTACGGCCAGAGGACCCTCACAGAGGGGCGAAGATGGCAAGCCAAATAAAGGCATGGAATTCAGCACCCAAGGGGAGATAAAAATACACGGCCCCCTCCCCTGCCCTGAGCAGAAGGAAGGTCTGAGAAAGCTCGCTGTCCAATGCAGCCAACTTCACTCTGCCCTTCCCAAAAGGTTCCAAAAGATACAGGAAGGAAAGACACAAATGTGTAATCATGTCAAGATCTCCAGGAGCTCTTTAGCGGTGTGGGCATTGCTCTGGATGAACATGAGCAAGCCTGGTAGATGGAAAGGTTTCTCAGACAGACATAGCTGGAAAAGGAGCCACTGTCCCCAAATATCCTGCCTCAGACACTGGGCAAATCCCTTGACCAAGCAGTGGGTGAGCAGGGAGGGAAGATATGGGAGAAACACAGGAAAAAAAGGCAGCAACTCCTGGTTGTGCAAGGTTTGGAGTGGGAGGAGTTGGGAGGCTGGGGGGGAACACAAGGGAGGGATAGGTCTCAGACAAAACAAAAAAGAAGCAACAGCCACTAGACAGAAAACAGACTCCATTTTTCTGCACTGCTGAACTGAGGCATTTAGTCTTTTATGAGGCCAATGATGTACTGGGGAAAAAAAAAAAAAAAAAAAAAAAAAAAAAAATGAAACGCACCCTCTGCCTGAGCAGACGAGGCTTTTCTAGTGCAGACCACAGGAGAACGAATTGCAGGGCTGCCTACGTACGTCTCTGACAGCATGGCGCATCGCTGTGATGAGCAAGGCTTGCAGCATGGGCAGGATGGTAGCACAGAAGGCAAGGCAGTGGGGCTACAGGGGTGATGAGACTGGTGGAAGGAGCGGTCTGGTGGGCTGCAGCCCTCAATCCAGGAGCCTCGGGGTGCTCAAACTCAGATTTTGGCTTTGGTGCTTCCCTAGGTATGCCCTCACACCACAGCCCTGATCAGCATCCAGGGTTTCATCTCCTCTGTGAGAGGCAGCGCTTACTTGTGCTTGCAGCTTTCTTGACCCAGCTGCTCTGCATTACTGTGGGATGGACCATTGATGCAGAAACCTGATGAGATCATGAAAAGCAAGCAGGCAAACAAAAACAACACAATAGCAAAAAAAAAAAAAAAAAAAAAAAAGGAACCCAAAACAAACAAATAAATAATAAAAAGCTTTAAAGTTACAAGGAGGTAACTCTAGATATAATGTTTGCAACGTACCAGGCTAAGCAGAGCAAGGGAGCTGCTCCACAATTCAGCGGCCAGTACAGGTCTAATATCACGGAAAGCTCTTTCATATGTGTAATAGAGTCATCAAGAAATACAGGTTAACAGCAGAAGAATAAAGTGCACAAATGTAGTGGGGAAAAAAAAAAAAAAAAAGCCTGCAGAAAGCTGAAGCAGCACAATCAAGGTGTCACCAGAGCAGTGACACATGAGACACATAGGAAGAGATATGCATGGTTCTCTAGAATAAGGTATACCTTTAGGTAGGGCTATTCAGGATAAATAAATAAATAAAAAGTCTTTGCTAATGTGGCAATAAATGCAATCAATAAAGATTGCTAGCGCAATCAAGCTGTCTAGAGAAACCGATACTTACAGATACTTGCAGGATTCATTAAATACCTGGAGAACAAGAAATTTTAGGGCCTGGACGGAGCTTGGGACTGCCTTGGTTTGGAAAAAGACTCCCCTTTTCACAGACAGCTTTACTGGAAGTGGGATTATGCCTCTATTTCACCAGTTACTCTTCATAAGCAGCATTTCTCCCTCTCCCCAGACCACTTGAAGCTTCACTTTTTACAAAGCCCAGGCACTAGTGGGATCCAGACACTGACATGCTGATAGGGGCCAGCAGTCCTGTCCCTTGTATGCAAGTTTTTAGCAAATTAAATGCAACGTGAATCACACGCTCAGGGCTGTGGTGTCTGTATTAGCTGCTTTTACATAAAACCCACTTTAATTCAGCTCTGTCCTGAGCTCCCCTCTCCCTGTAATGACTTTACAAGGTGTCTCTGAAGCAGAGGAGCTGCCAGGAAGCTGCAGCAGCTAAGCATGAGACAACAGGGCTCTTCAACAGGCCATGTCCTGTAAAAAGGTCTGCAGAAATGCAGGATTTCAGGCCAGGAAAAATTCAAAGCCCTCAAGCTATGTATCAGGAAGCTGAAAGACTGCATTCTTCATCCTCAGCAGTTACAAAAACGTGTAGGAGACTCGGCAGCAATCTCCAGCTAAGATGCTGACTGATGACCTGGAATGGGGACAAAGCCACCTGAGAAATCACCCAGAGCACGATCCCCAACGTGCAGCCATCCCTCAGCTGCTGTTGTCTCGGGAAACCCATCATTTGGGATGAATATGCTTTGCTCCCTGTACTGTGGGAAATCTCCACAGCAGGTATTGATTTATGCAAGGTTTTGCTGAAGCTTTCTGCAGTGAAATCCTGCTCGGCAAGAGCTGTACAGGTGCCGTCCTCGGGTGATTGCTGTGAAGGCTGCCCATTCATCTGATTTCCGAGTTATGTAATCTCGGGAGGGAAATAGGGCTGGTTGGTCTGATTGTTTGTTTTTGCTTTAATAGAAGCCATGTAATCACTTTAGGTTTAAGCTCCGGTTCAAATCGGACTATTTTTACATTTCAGGCTTGATCTCTCTGGAAAGAGGATGAGTCCTTTTGCCCGGCTTACAAAGAGCGAGCTGTGATAAAGCAGTGACTGCTGGAGAACGACGCAGGGAGCAGCCTGTCCCCCCTAATCTGGACCTTTGGAGCTCGCTCACAGGTTGCTCACCCCAGAGCTCCCAGCTGGAGATCCCTGGGAGCTACTGGTGCAGCCTGAACCATGTGCCCTGGACAAACCTTGAATTTTATTTCCCAGTTTTAGCTGTCTTGCACCTGTGCATCCCACTGTCATCTCCCCTGCAGTAATTAATTCTGTAGTTCATCCCAGGTTTAGAGCTCACCAGATTGTTCAGCATTTCTGTCCTTAAAACCCGGCAGCCCTTGCTTTCATGATACTTCCCTTGACGCTGGCTGTCACAGCGTATGCTACCTACTATTTAAACATCGAGGTGCTAAGTTTCAGCCAAAGAGACCAACAAAAGGTTTGCACAATTCAACAAATAATACCTTCCCACCCTCAGGTCCAGCTTTGTGTGCAGACCAAGTGCTAGCCATCTGGAATAAAGCAGATTTCCCAACCACATTATGCTTGTTCCTCGCTACCACTCCATTTCTCCCCATTTGCGACAGAGACATCCATCTGCTGAAGACAGTTCACACTTCAGAGGTGCTTAGGCCTTGGTGTGACCCACCACAGAAACGAGATCTTTGTGTAGACCTTCCCCAAAGTTCAGTGTTTACCAACTGATTTATTGCCCCAGGCCCCATCAGTGGCTGGTTTTGCTCCTTGACACACGATTTGGATTTCACTCAAGCACCTCTTCTCAGGCAGAAATGCCCATCATGTTGGCAGCAGGATTAAAATGGCATGTAAGCCAGCCAGGGTGAAAATGTCCCCATTAATTTTTCATCTTTCCTCGGGCAACTCTGCCTATAGATCTACACAGGTAGCAAGGCAGCTGTGTCAACTAAAACTGTTAGCTCGTCTTCCTCCTGTGTCCCCAGGGTGCTGCTGGCACAGCAGTGGAAGGCAGCAGCCCTTTTTGAGTTCAGGGAGGTCCAGGCACTCACTGAAGCAGAGGACACGTCCCCATGGACTGAACGTGTGACTCTTTCCACAGCACCACCATGAGCAGCCAGGCCAAGGGCAGCTGCCCTTCAGCAGGGCCCAAGGAGGTCAGACCATGCTGGGGAATCCCATCTCCACAAATAGGCATCTCAACAGGAGATGCCAAGGCAGTGAGACTGAAATCCTCTCTGTTCTGCCCCAAAGCTCTTAAATGACAGCAGCAAGGATGATCCCACCTCCAAGTTCACAGAGCTTCTTCACTCCAGCCAATACTCAGTCTCCTTTTCTCTGACGTCTCGTTTCCCTTTAGTCCTCCCCAAACAGGGAGACACCAAAAGGGATGTCAGAATCAATCGTCTTTGTAACCACGAGGAACATGTGGCCCCCCTTCCCTAGCAGCCCTGATGCAGCCAGGCTTCCCACTGGCTCTGCTCCCACTTTCTCCAAGCTTGGGCAGGCAAAAGCCTATAACAAAGCAAGGAGACTTTCATGAGAAAAAATAAAATGCTTCTCCAGGTCCCGGGATAAAAGCACAGCCCCTTACATGCTGTCAGAGACACAGGCTTTCAAAGCTGAGGGCTAGACCACTGGTGGCCATTAGAGATGTTATGGACTTTTATTTTTTTATGAGATTAAAAGTGATAAACCCAGTGTCATGGCTAAATTCCAGCACAGGTGATTACATGTTCCCTATCTTAATCCCTCCACCTCCACAGGTCTGACTGAGTGGAGTAATATCGAGCCAATACTTGCTCAATATCTTGCATGCATTTTACAGAAAAGTAAAATCAGCAATCTTGGAGAAGACTCTGCTCAGAGGTATTTGAAGCCAAAGAGACTTTCACATGAGCATGTAAGTCCAAAAAAAAAAAAAAAAAAAAAAAGGTTTTAACTCTCTACCAGGCAGATAGATGCCTTCTTAAAAAGCCAGTGAAGAATTTAGAGACCTGCATGGATTTGATTGCATGCCTGATCATACATCCTATTGCTGTATATCCAGCTTCAGCATATTGCTAAGGACTCAGCCTTTCAACGCATGCTGCTCGTAAGGGCCCATTACCACATAAGTACTGGACTTGACCAGATGGCAGGAAGATTTTTGCATTTTCTCATCATACAGTTACTGATGGCTCTGCACCATCATCATAATAGCTTTGTCCTCAAGCTGTATAGCTATAATTGTATTTTATTTTTGTATTTCTTTGCAACTTGGTGCTATGCAGAGCACTCAAAATGGCTGCTTTTGTTTCATACAGGACCCTTCCCCCCACACTGGCCAGCTATAATTTCTATTGTGAAAACATGTTTGTCTTTTTTGATGTTTGTTTACCTTTTTTTATTCTATTTTCTTTGACATACATTTTTAATTAGATGCACTGTGCTTTCATTGCCTGCGAACACATTCATTTAGAAAGCGCAGTGTTCACTATTGCTGCAAATCTCTGTTGTGTGCTTAAAAGGTCAAGTCTATTTCTTGCAATAACCTTCATCTGGCCAGGTTATCAGCCATACATCACAGACAAGACGATCCCTAGAGATCATCACTTGTATTCAAATTGTAGTAAAATATTTGTCTTTTGGTGATGAGGATTTATAAACGTGAGAGGTAATGGTATCACACCATCATAATTACAATTATTTTTTACTTTTTGATAGAATATGACTTTCGCAAGGGATGATCTTCCTTCTGGACCCATAGTCCACATGGAATCTCTGGAAATTTTGTTCTATGTGTTGCTGTTAGCTGGCACACACTGCCAAGCCCCTGAGCCTCCCAGCCTCCTAGGGGTAGCAGGTTGGAGGTGCTCTCTCTATCTGTCTCAGAACAGCTTACACCAACAGCCCTCGAGCTGTTGCTCTCGAGCAGCTCTGACTCTAAACCTCATGCATTTATTACCTCCTCAGGTGTACAACAGTTGGACACCTGCCTCAAGCCAAGTAACTGAGCCACTTCCAAGGTAAGCCAGGCTCTCCTCAACGCTGCTTCAGCACCGTAATTAATTCACCAGCCTTCCTCTTTCCCCTCCTGGTGCCAGGTCAGCAAATCCACTGTTATGCCAGTTACTAAAACTGTATCTTGCTCTCCCTGGCAGTTCATCAATTTTATTGGCGTGAATCTGTCTTCCCCAGCCATCCCTCTGAAGTAAACGTATGGTAGAACAAAGAGCTGAAAGCATGCAGGACGGACAGAGCAGAAAGCTTGCATGATGCATGGGGCAGGAAGCTGGCAGGGAGACACAGAGGCTGTGCACCAGGTGGAAAAGAAAGCACGCATGAGCAGAGCAGAGATACCAATATCACCCGTACCCAGCCATGGGATTGCTCCTCTGGGATCAGGGGTGTGCAACATTGGCATTGCCTGACCCAGACAAGCACACAACCCAAGGCTGGTTTTCAGCTGGTCTCCATGATGTCCCTCAAAGCAGTTCCTTTTTGCAGCTAGGCTCTTCTGTTTTCTGGGATGACAAGGGAAGCCTACTGTGAAACACTGTGAAATAAGATGCATCCAGGCTGCCTGTGAGGTATCAGGTACGAGAAGCACTCCTGCACAATGGAAAACAAGTTGCTAAAATAAAGATATCAGCTCTCCAGCTGTGTAACCAGGGGTCCTCACTGTGAAGGCACATGTATACCAGCCTTCTCTGCTTTCAAAACACTCCTCAGATTTCATTGCCATCTCAAAGCTGATTATATTTACCCTCCAGGTACTGTCTGCATTGTATTTTAATAATCTGCCCACCTGTTATTATTTTCTCTCCCAAATCTGTCAGTCTTCAGCAGTGCTGTAATTTAACTCTAGCTGAAGGCTGCTTGGGTTTGGATGACAATGTTTTCTCTATTAGTACATGCCAAAGACAAAGCTGAAGCTCATCAAATGATAAACGATCATAACCGCCTTTCACTCTCTGAGATTTATTTAGATCACAATGCAGGGGGAAAAATGCATTTGGTGGTCACAGCCCCATTATAAATGAAAGCCAATTCCCAGTCACAACACAAACAGAAGGTCAGGGTGGCCTGTTAGTGAGGAACAAGGTCTAGGGCAGATGTGCCTGTGCTGGGATGGGCAGGATGCAGCACTGTGTGATCAAGGAGATGTGCCAGGATGAGCACCTGGATCAGGATGCCCCATCACATACAGCTCTGGAGGTTTTCATTCACTGCATCTATGGAATGTCCATGCTGACCCTTTGACCAGTGTCCACCATTGCTCAGTAACCACAGGGTAACTAGTGGAGAGGACCAGAAATGAATAACCAACATACTGCATGGAGGAGCCAGGAGAGATTTTATCGTGGTCCAGCATGGTCCTTCAACAGTATGGGTGTCTTGAGGTGAAAGACCAAAATCAGCCCCATGCCCTACAAAGAGAACCTCCCAAATATCCCAGATGATCATTAGATTAGGCATTAGGAAGAAATTCTTCACTCAAAAGGTGGTGAGGCCCTGGCACAGGCTGCCCAGAGAAGCTGTGGATGCCCCATCCTTGGAGGTGTTCAAGGCCAGGCTGGATGGGGCTTTGGGCAACCTAGTCTGATGGGGGGGGAAGTGTCTGTGCCATGGCAGGGGGTTGGAATTAGATGGTCTTTAAGGCCTCTTCCAATCTGAGCCATTCTGTGATTCTATGATCTAAGGAAGAATAACTTCCAGTTCCCAAATCAGGTGGTCCCTGTAACACTGGTGCAGACCCAGCAGCCTCAAGGTGCCTCAAAGGTCTTTTGTTTTGAGCTACTGCTTCTCTTCCAGAGGATGGCGAAAATCATGACCAGCTGCTGTTTTTCTGGCAGTATGGTAAAAGGGGAAGAGAGAGATAATCAACACAAGGTCTTATGTGTATCCATGGTGCCCAGGCTATATTAAACAAGAGGGCTACCTCTTGCCCTGTTATACCAAAGTAAATCCAATCCTGGTGAAAATAATAATAATAAACTAACTAAAAATAATAACAATAAAAAAGAATATAAGCATATCAAATGTAAATATATATGAGAAGATGGTGATAAGGAAAAACTCTTCCCGTACTTAGTGGGTGACCATCTGAAAAAGTTTTTCCTCTTGAAAAATTAAGAGAACTCTAAAACAAGCCCATTCTCTAAAGCCAAAGCTTTGTTGTCCAGAAAATGCACATTCAAGCTGGCTTTTCTGTGCAGGCCTACATGCCAGCACAGATCCCTTGGTGAGCATCTCTTTCAACTGTGCAACGTGACATTTTACATACCCAGCAATACCAATCAAGATCTGTAGCAGCTCTTCCCTGAGAGGAAACCAGAGGGGGGAAAAAAATAAAAATGTTTCATTGCAATAAAATAATTCTGATCTGGCCTGGGGTTATATTATGATGGGGCTTCACTCCCTGGTATGCTTCCAGACGTTTCCATTTCCTCACTGCCACTTCCTCTTGGATAAGTTCTCCTGCACTCTCTGTGCAGCTGTCAAGTCCAACCGAGGTGCCAGGAGACTGACAGCTGCTCACACCACTGCCCTGCCCTGCAACACAACCCTCCTGCCCACCACCGCACCACAGCCAGCGTGACACCTCCAGACAGCCTGACACCGACCACCCGTGCTGCAAGGCAGCAAACATCACACTTTCTGGTCAATACGTATCAGTTCTGAATTAGTCCATGCAGCTCTACTCGAAAGAAAGATCCCTTCATTTCCTCAAGCCACAAGATATCAAATTTTGGATGTCTTAGTCAGCATCCTGCTACAGTCCCTGATTTTCTGCATTCTCCCATGGGCCAACATGATCTGCCTGTAGGGAGGAGAAGCTCCTAGATGCAGGATTTTCCTCCCTAGTGGTGTCAAGAACAATTTTCAGGACAAAAACTTCTCTCACTTAGCTGGTGCCGTTACCTCCCTTGAAAGACAAGGATGCAGCCCTTTGCTGGTAATTTCTGAGGTGCCAGCAGCTGTCAGCTCCTAGCAGAGAAGCAGAACATAACAGTTCAAAGGAACTTGCTATTATTCTGTCAGTTAAAATGTCTGTGTGGATGCTAAAGCATCTCAGGCTGGTGCAGCTTGACTGCTCTCCTCTCAGTCTTGTTA
This sequence comes from Anas platyrhynchos, assembly GCF_047663525.1. Taxonomy (NCBI): domain Eukaryota; kingdom Metazoa; phylum Chordata; class Aves; order Anseriformes; family Anatidae; genus Anas; species Anas platyrhynchos. The sequence goes on along the minus strand of NC_092587.1, from coordinate 85,583,815 downwards.
GGAGCTCAGTTTATTATATGTTTTGCTATTGCTAGGCTGAGTTCATTTCGGGGCCTCTTAATTACAATGCAGCCTGCTTCGGAAATAAAACCTGCAAGCGCTCCCAGAGCAGAGAATTAAACTGGGCAAGCTAAAAACAACATCAGAGGCAGACCTTGCGCGGTAAAGGTCTCCAATTTACAGCCAGGCAGGTTACTGCAGGGGCAGCGGAGCGGAGTCACTCCGTGTTAGGATGATGGAGAAGGGGAGCAGCCGCCCCAGGTAGGAGCAGCCAGCACGTGGGCACCACGTCCCAGCACTCGCCCTGCTGATGCCTCGCCCACAGCCCTGGGACATCTGGTGCAAAAAACAGAAATGTATTCGGGGAGGTGTCGTGTGGGTCAGGGAGAAACAAGCGGGAGAAAAGATGAGGTATGAGGTGAGGAATTTGTGTGCATTATTCCCACAGGCGGCTGTAGGAAAATGGTAAATGCATTATGTTTTGGAGATTAATGAGGTGAGATTCTTGCAACGGGAACCCATTCTAGTCAATCTTCTCTGCCAGAAAATAACTCTGCAAGCTCTCTGGCAAAATATGCAGGCAGCATAGACAGTGTAAGTGTATAGAGGGGATTGACTGTAGATAGGGAGCAGTCCCCAGCAATATACAGGCAGGCTTAATATTGGGGTGGATGGTATATTTTTCACTAATAAGAAGGCCCAACAAATCCTCCCCACACCTTACCAAAGTGATGTAATGACTGATGCCCCCCCCCCACACACAGTCTGAGAGCAGGCAGATTTAACAGTGACAGTTTGGGGTAAAACATCACTGGAAAGGGCAACACTTGCAACTCATCTCCAACGGAACATCACAAGAACATCATGAACATCATGAACATGATCAAGAACATCATGAACACGAACATCACTGGCAATGCTCGTTTAGTCATTTAAAAATAAATAAAAAATGAGAAGAGGACAGAAGATGTGTGTGGGCTCATGCAGTCCAGCCCTGGCTGTGCAGAATAATTTAATTCTGTGGGGATCTTTCCTCCAACATTTTCCTATTTGCCCCAAACAGTGATATTCTTACCACTGTCACTCATAAGCCAGACCAAAAATTATGTCCATTAAAAGCTTTTCTTGATATTCCACCTGAATTTCTTTCCCTGAGCTTTATCACATCACTCCTAGTCAGATACCTACCACTAACCTTACGAGTGGCTCCTCTCCCTGACGTTCACACCCTTCAAATTGCAGAAAGACAGCTAGGCTTCCCCTTTTAATCACCAATTACCAACAATAAAGACACTTAGTTGCTTTAATCTTTGTTCATACCTGGGCTCCCCTCCAGCACCCTCATCGGTGGTGTTACTCTTTGAACACCTTCTGACTCGCCTGCCTCTGTGACAGAGACAGCTGGAGCTGAGCACCGAGGTTCGGGTGGGATCTGACCAAAGCTGCAGGCTAATTTCATCATTAGCAAGATTAGGTGTCTCTGGCAGGAGGCGTGTGTTTGTTCACTTGTGTGTTGGTCCGCTTGCACGTCTCACTGCTCATGACACGGCTGTCCTCAAGCTGCCTGCAGATTCCTGCTCCCGATATCATTTGTTCGTTTTATTTAACCAGGGGATTAAAAGCTTTTGGGGCGGTAATTACAGTGATTGTTTGAGTGCCGGCTCTGAAGCCTGAAAGCATGCCAGCCATCCTCCAGCCCTGCGTGCCACTGGCAGGGAAGTGCCCGCAGGCATGGGCCAGACCCTTGGTCCCACTCTTAAAGCCTCTGCAAACCATCTCCCCCATGGCAAAATGAGCACAGAGCAAGCTTGTGTGGCTCAGTGCTGTGGCCACAGGTGGGAGAGCTTTGTGGGATGTGGACAGGTACTAAAGACATTGTCTTGCTGTCACTGGCCTTAACTACAATGACCCCCTGTTCACACATTTGATAACACTTTCCACACACACAGCCTGCATCCAGGGCAGGAGAGCCAGCGATGCTCTGAAGTGGCAACAGCAAACTGTTACTCTCAAGGAAAAAGCAGCGTAAATCCACCCACATGAGAATATAAAGTCACAAAGCCACCACACGTATGTAAAGTCATATCAGTTCTGGCATAGTAAACCCAAATTAAAAGCATATCTGGAGATGTATGGAGATGATGGAGATGACAGCATCAAATGATAGCTGGCTGCTGAATGGCTTGTACCCAGAGCACAGGCTGGGAAGTGTCCTGCAGGAGAATATCACCTGTGGTAGTCTTCTTCACTACGGCCAGTGGGCAGAAATGCAAGAACATCGTATATTTTCCATTTGTTAGCTTTCTGACTACGTTCCAGGAACAAATTTCCATAAAGCGGAGCTAATGATTCTTGCCTGGTTTGAGACGCAGAGCTGAAAAGCCCTCCACGTAAGGAGCAGGCAGTATTAATAATATATTAGACTCCACTGCAATACCTTTCTCATAGCTGAGAACATATGTGACCCTGCACAAGCTTCATCATCTCTCCTCTCTGTGCCTTGGAGGCTTCAGGCTAATTTCAAACTTTGAGAGCCTTCCCCTCCACTCACTTCGGTGTCTGCTGTTACTAGAGAGCAGCCTGAATTTCGCCACACCACCTGAGTGGTAGATAAGTAAAAATTGCCTCAGCCATAGAGGAGAAATCTAGGTTAATTATGTTGATAACTTAACCCTGGGGCTAATCTCTAGCCCATTAAGGTGAGCAGATGGCCAGCTCATGGCAGGGGAGAGGAAGAGGGGACGGAGCAGCTCCCATTCACACGGTGCAGGACCAGGTAGGTCCCCCAGACGCTGGGCATTCCCAGCCTGCTCCTTTCACCTGTAGTTGGTTTCTCTTTGCCCTCACTGCTGGCAAAGCAATCCAGAAAGGGAAGCACAGAGCCATCAGGAGATAAACAAAAGGCTACACAAGGTGGTTTGCTTTTTAGTTTGTTTCTGATTCAAGCAAGAAGTTCACTGACACTGACTAAAACCAGGGAGGGGTAGGGCACTTAGAGATGGGGTCTTGCAGGCTGGCTTACCTGAAATGAAAAAGGACAGTGACACTTCATCTATCTATTAGCAGCATTCCTATTTCTTCAGTATAGACGCAGGGATGCCAGGAACTGCTCCTAAGAGCTCCCTGGCTTCCACTGAAATTGCAGAGTCTTCATCTCTTCTCCTCTGCAGAAGCAACAAATCCCGAGAGGAGAATAGGATGAAGATAAGTGTGTGTGCAAACTACCCATGGTGTACAGAAAGGGCTCTCTGAACTACCCATTTTAGACATCATTTCCTAGAGCAAAGCTGTCCCACCCCAACCTAATCCTCCAGCTGTAACAAGTGGTTTCCCGAACAGTGGCAGCCTGTAGACCAGTCACTAGGACAGCAAAGGTGTCCACAGGGGAATATTAAGCCTTACAAAGAAGCAGGCATCAGGAGCTCCAGACTGACCATTATTTCTAAGAGTACATTTCAGAACTAATGGTCACATTGCAATGCTGCCTTGTGACATTCAAGATCCCGCTGTGAACTCATCACCGAATCAAACCACAACGTAACTGCCGAGTCACCATGCTGAGACCAACGTGCAACCATACATTAAACAATGATATCTGAAGGAGACGGGACCAGCTGGTGCACTTTAGAGCCATCACACTTATTCAGGGGACAGCCCGAGCAGCCTTGCCTTAAACGTGCTGTAGGTAAACTGTACTCTGGGAAAAGCAGGGGTTAGAGTAAGAAGATGCTATCAGTGAAACCACAGATACATTTTCCTGGTGCTCTGCAGGCAGAAGCAAGCCCTGGCCATGATAAGGCTGCATAGCTGTGGTTGGTGTGCTGAGATGCAAGGTGCACCAGCTCATACCAAGCGCTGCACTGATTTCAAAGCGCTGGCTTGCATCCACCAGCTTGGAGGGCGGTCAAGGGAGCTTACTTCTGCCTGCAGCACATCATGCAGACATAGCGCACCTCAACTGCCTGCAAGTCCATGAATGCCCTTCCCTTCTTTCCTTTTTTCCTCTGTTCCCTTACTGTAGAGCAGATTCTTTCGGGAGGTGGCGATGGATGACACCAAGTGACAACTAATCACCACTAAGACACAGACACACAAAGAGGGATGCTTAAACCAAAAAAAAACAAAAAAGAAAAAAAAAAAACAAAACAAAAAAAAAAACACTGCTTCCCTGAGGAGACTTGCACATGGTTTTCACCTCCCAGAAGCACACTGCAGGCATTCATCCTTACCATGCTGTGCCTCGTGAGAGCGTAAACAAAAATGCATCCTTCTGACAGACAAATCACTGTTACTGCAAGACCCCATTTCACTGGTGAGACCTGCTCCCTCCTGCGTGCCCAGTCACTCAGCTCTGCTCATCCAGATACATGGTAATGGTCCACAGCCAACAGAGCTGCATGGTGGCAAAGGCTCTCCTCCTCTGGTTTGAATTTCAGTGTTAATAAAACCCTTCTTAAAATAATACCTATAAAATAATACCTATAACAGGCTTCTCACATCGTACTGCTCTCAGGAGCTCCGTGCTATGGCACATTTCACCCCATGAGCACTTCTGTGGGGAGGCAAGTGTCATACCCTGACATGCTTAAGCCACAGGTCCCTAAATCTTCTTCCAGGAGCCACTGTGAAGCACCAAGCAAAAGCTAGCAGCATTCACTCTGCCCAGACTGGCATTATCAGCAGTGGGGTGAGAGCAGGAAAGACAACTCAAAGTCCCAAATATACTGGTACCACAAAGGCAAGGAGGCTGCACCACATGCCAAGCAGTTCTGTTGCAGCTCTACACCGAGCCTTGCCACCCGGTTGTATCTCCCCTGTGGAAAGATTGCCATGAGCTCTTGAAAAAAGGGGGAAGATGCCTTAAGTAGCAAGGAAACATCTAACAGTGGTAGGCATGTCACAGCGACAACGTGGATGCTGGAGGCAGATGGTGTGTGGGAAGGAAGCAATTTGTCTCCCTCCTGAAAAAAAATTCATTTTGCAGAAAGGCACAGAAAAGATCAACTCCTCCTTCACTTCCAGGGAGTCAGACTGATAACAAGCAATGGCAGGGCCCAGATCTTCTTCCACCTGCACAACACCATTGAGCATCTTGCTTGGCAAGACAAGGCCAGAGGAGAAACAAGAGTTTGTGCTCCCTGTGCTGGTTCTACCCGGCCCCGGGTGCCTTCCTCTACACAAGACACAAATGTCAAGACACAAAGCAGAAATCCAGCTCTACCGCCACAGGATGCCCACGTTTCAGCAAGGCTCTCCTCTCCCAGGCCACTTGAAGGAGGAGCCCTGCTTTGGCTTCCAGCCAGCTCTGCCCAGTGATAATTTCTAATCCAGCATCCGAGGGATTACAGCAAGTTAGAGGAGACAGATGGCGGCACAAAGGCGGAGAAGTCTTATTGCTTGGCTGCAGCCTGCACTTCCTGAGGCTGTAGCTGGGATTTCGGAGAGCTCCACCCTCTGCACGAGCCCCTGATCATCGGGGATGCCATGGGTTTCTGCTCGCCCTGCCCTCACCCAGCATTGCCTGGAGAAGGGTGACCACCACGGGCCACCCCATGCTGGCTTTGCTCCAAGGGGGGCTGCAAGAGGGGGATGCTTTTCATTTTTGCAGTGGTTTGGTGAAAATTTATGAACGTACAAGTTCTTTAAATCTGCTCCTTGTTAGACATGTTGGAAATATTAGGTCTCTGCTTCCTGATTTTTGCCAAAGGCATCACGAGTGAGCTCATAAAACAGCAACGTCACACGGAACAAAACTGAAGCCTGAGCCAGGACACTGGGAGAACCATTGAAAACTTACTCTCTGGTTTATGTTAACACTTACTTAGAGAAGTTGCCTGACAAATGCTTGTGAGAAAACCTCTTTTTCAGCAAGCCAATGCAATTTTCAGATGAGGATGAAGAACCTTCACAATACACCTTTCCAGTCTTCCCAGAAGCCCTCCAGCAAAGCCTGCAAGACTGCATCCTGATGTTTCTCACATTAAGAGCAAACAGAAAAAAAGAAAGATACAAAGCCAAAACCTACTCCAGGGGATTGCAGACACCTCTGGATAATGGCACAATCATCAGGAGCAGCACAGCAACCTGCAATGGATCAGTGAAATGAGCAGAAGTGTGACAAAAGGAACATCTCTGCTTCTAATGGCAGTACATTTTTCTTTTTTCTGGGACATCTTTAAAATAAGGCAAAGTGAACAAACCTGAGTCACAGCACTTGGCTTGCTCCAGGCTGTGCAGACCTTGGCAAAACCCATCCTTTTCCTACCCCATAGTCTCATCCGCAGCCAAACAAGGACGTCCCTTCTCAGAAACATAGTTAAGATCTGCAGATGAAAGTGTATTTTTTCAGATTCAGTGTGAGGAGGAACAAGAGGTACTCCCTAATTTTGCACTGGTGTGGCCAGAGCACAGGTTGCCCTTTCTGCCCTCTCCCTGACCTTGTCAGTCCCATCTAGGACTGGGATGGGACAAGCTTCTTGCACAGCCCCAGGCATTTGCATGCATCCACGCCATTGATTTAAATAAATAAATGAATTAAATAAACAAAACTCTATAGAGCCCATACAACAAAACCCTCAAAAAAAAAAAAAAAAGGAAGAAACACACAAAACAGACACAAAGCTCAGTGGACCAAACCCAAAGTGGGAGTGCTTTGTACCTCCATCTTCTGCTTCAATGGAACGTGCTGCGGGCATTGTGTACAACAGAGGCATTGTTGCACACCAGTTACTCTCTCTCTGGGAGCTATGGAGGCTGTGGGAATAATGAGGCAATTATTCCTATTATTCCCAGCTATGGTGGGAACTAGGTCGCTTTTGTCCCGTGCTCTGGATGGTACCAGCTCTGGCTGTTTTATTCCACAGCACAGACACAACTGTGGAGGTTCCTGGGATGTTTCCACAGGGGCCATGCCTGGTTACACATTTGGGGGCACAGAGACAGCAGCAAAGGGCGGAGAGAAGGGTGGTGGGACAGGCAAGACAAAAAATCCTCCTGGATGTCTTTTATTGCAGGACAATCCCCTCTGGGGCAAAGGGTCACCCCAGCCTGACACAAATATGTGGAGGTGAGGGATGCAGTCAGCATCTCAGGCACTTCTTTTTGGTCCCTTCCAGCATCTCAGGCACCTCCATCAGCATCTTTCTGGCACTCTGGTGGAGGGCAGGGCTCCCTGGTTCCTCCACTGAGGAAAATTGCAGCCTACTGAGAGCCCTGCGAGTCCCTTCTCCCCCCAAAACCCACTCTGTGCCCTACTTGGGCGAGGATCAGCGGGAAGTGCAGACAGCAGATGGGAGGGAATTAAACTCAGATTGAGGAGGGACGCTGGCCCCCCAGAATTGAGACTTATTCCTGGCAACACGAGGCTGAAAAGCACTTAGATATTGGCAGTCCTTGTTAATTCACCAGTGGGTATTATCCAAGCTCGTTACAAGATTGATGTTCACTGTGGTGCAGTCATTAATAGCTACCCGTGGCACGTGGCCTGGATGGGGACACACAATCTAGTAGCCAGAAGTTGTTTCTCTTGATCATTTTGCTGATCCCTTGGCCTGAGTGTAATGATCAGATTAGAAGGCTTTCCTTTTTTTTTTCCCCTTCTTCTTCTTAAGCTAGATTCACACTTCTGTGGGCTGCTTCTCATCACAGCCAGGAGTACTAATTAGAGCAGATGAGAACCTGTGTGACCTGCTGTGGTGTGGAAAAGGCATCAACAGCTCCAGAGAAGAAGATCAGGAGCTGTAGGAGCAACATCTCCAGCAGGAGGCTTGAACCAGGAGCTTGACAAACCAACCATCCTACCTTGATGGCCCTACACATGCAGTGGTCCTGGCAGCTGCCTGGCTGTTTGCAGACCATTGCTGTTATTTCCCTGTTCCTCACCACCTCAACCTCTGGCTCCGGAGAGCAGCCGGCTGAGAAGCCACCAGCAGCATGGGGATGAGCACCAGGCTGCTGGTTATCGTGGGGCCACACACAATGGTTTCATTCACAGAGGTGGTGCCTGCGCCTTGCTGGAGCTATTTCAGCTGGGAAACAAAAAGCCATTTTTTCCCCCCTTGTTTTCTGATGGCTGCCACGCACATCACAGTGACACAGGCAGCAGCACGTGGCAGCCGCGACACCCGTGCACCGTACCAGCAGCAATGGGTAAAAAACTCAAAACTGGCTGAAGACTCAAAACTGGCCCTTGCTTTGTAGTGTCACCAATGGGGACACAATTATAAACCATCCAGGGAAAACCACCAAAACCCTCTGCCACCCAGGTCTGTAGCAGTGTTAGCCGTGCAAAGCTGGGCTGCTGCCTTTCCCCGGCATAAGCCTCCCTGCATATTTCAAAAGGAGATCGTTGTTTTCTTGTGGGTGATACATTTCAGAACATTATATTTGAAGTACAGATAGGAAGGATATGTTTAACCAGATCTTTTTATTCCCTCTCTCATCCATGTGTCCACACTTGGCGTGTCCGCTCGCTGCTGCCCCATGGTTGGCTCTGAGCAGGTGATGCATGTGATGCTTGCCTTTCAGCTGCCTCTGTCACCCTGGAGGCTTGCTTCTTAGCCCAGATTATCAACAAATTTATTTATTGTTTTATTCTCCAACTGCTGTAATTCAGAACTAAATGAGGTGAGCAAAAAGACTCAAGTGGGAGCAGTGCTTGGGGCTGTGCTGAACAAAGGGGTGGCAAGGAGGGACAGTCTGATCCTCACCATGGACCACCTGTACCCAAACTGTCCTCAGATAAATTGCATCGCATCACTTGGAAGAAAGGGCCAAAAGGGACCACCAGGGTCACCAAATCCAGCACATTGCAATCACTGGCAGTGAGAAGTCTCACAAAAAGTCACTTCACCCTCCCCTCGATGCCCTCTGCCCCTAACAGGGGAAGACCCAAACCTGTAACTGCAGAGTGCTGAGGGACAGAGGAGAGCAGGTGGAGAGTGCCACAAATGCCCCGCAAGCCTCTGCTGTGGGTTTTCACCATAGGGAGCAATTCACAAGGCAAAAATACATAGAAACATGAATGGAGCTTGCTCCAAAGTACAGGGGAGGGGAAATAAACAACCAGATTACAGCAGATGCTGCTGCGCTGCTCAAAGGAAGAAATGCCCTTCATGACCCTGCAGTTGACCAACAGGCAGTCTGAAACATGAGATCAAAGCACACGCAAGAAAGGGTGAGGTTATGTGTCACGTCCAGGTAAACTGAGAAAGCCCAGGAGGAAATCCCTCCAGGGATCCCAGCACCCAGGCTGGGAAATCCTTTCATCCCCAGTTGGTGCTGGCTTTCATTTAACCGTGGCTCTGGTTTCCAAGACACCTAGTGCAAATGTCAGAGTGAGATGAATTGCAGGTACTGCTTATTCCAAAAACCTGCCTAGGATTTATACTGGCCACTCATCTTCATGCTGGATCCAAATCCAATACTCCTCCTGTTGCCAACACTGGAACAAGAAAAAGGTTTTACTTAGCGAGAAGACAGGAAAAAGAAACCACAATAAATCACGTGCCACTGCTGTACATCTCCGGCAGAGCTCTCACCATCCCCACCACGGCACAGAGGAACAAGGGCAGTGGGATGGAGGGGGAAAAGAGAATCTCTGGTTTAATTTTGCAGTGTTGAATGTTGGTGTAGCAGGAAAAATGCTTTGTTCCAATGCAGCAGCTGCTGCTCCACAGGCCAGAGGGAGCAACAAGGAGAAAACCATGGTGGCCAAGCCAATGGGCAATGACCATGCTCAACCTAGGCCCTGGCTTTGTCACCAGGCTTAACTCAGCATCTGTAGTGCCCCGTGATGACAAGCACTGGCTAAAGCAATGCAAAGTCCCACAAACACTGTTTTCTGGCAGCACTTGCCTGCTGTTTTGCTTCATTTAAAAACAAAGGCTCACCACACACAGCAAAAAGACAGAGCATTAGCCCAGTCCAGCACCCAGGCAGCAAAAGTCCCGTTCCCAAGCTGATGATGGTTTTAGTGACTCCAGCTTATGGTTTAGCCAGGTAAATGCAGAAGTCTTTCATACCAGAGAGCACCTTATCCACAGACAGCCTTCCTGCTCCTCCAGAGAACATGCCCCTACTGTGCAAAACATTACGGCTTGAAATGATGGGATAGCTGCCTTAAGCACAGGCACACATCAGAAGCAGCATCAGCCCACAGCAGGGGCTAACCAGCACTTGGGGGAGCCATGGCAGTGTCCAGAGGCAGGATCTCATTTTACCCCTGGAAGAACAGAGCATCTCTCGTTGCCACCAGGGATGCCCAGGGGATTAGCCTGCAGCTAGTGAGCTGAGCTGTAACCAGTAACTAAGACGCACAGCGACATTCCTGCTTTGTGGTCTTTTACTGGCTCAGAGAGAGAGAGATCTTAAACTTTACACCGCCTGCTCCCCCCCTCCAAACACTCAAGGAATCCCTGACTTGTTTCAAACAGGGCTGGAACTGGCCCATGATGTGCAAAGCTATAGGAGCGAAGCAAAGCATGCCACTTCAGTGCTGCCAGGCTAAAGAAGGATCCGGCAAGGGCACTGTGTAGTAACAGCATCAAGAAAAAACAGAGAGCCTCAAATCCTATCCAAAACACGCCGTTTGGGCTAAACAGTCCTTTCTGATTATAAACAGTCAGGTGTCAGAGCCCAGGCACCACAACCCAGCCACAGAGCAGGCACCAGAGCCAGAGGTGGAGGCAAAGAGCAGGAACTATTTCAGGTGACACGACCCCATCCTCGCCAAATAGGATTGCCGGGCACAATCCGATCGGCTGAGGTGTGTCACAGCACTGAAAATAGCTCTGTACTCTTGCCCTCTTAGCTGGTAAATAGCTTTCAGCCCCCAAAAGTGCTGAAGTGCTGTTCGTCGCTGGAAACAGCTTGCACAAAAGTGAGATGGCTTGGGGAGGGGGGGGGGGACCTGGGCTCCTTTTGAAGTGCTGCTGCTGCGTATTTGGGTGAAAAGGACACCCTGAAACGAGCCATTAGACAGGAAAAGGAAACTCAAGAAATGAGCTTGAAGTTGCAAACCACTTAAAAGTTTTGTCTGTGATGCTTTATACGGGCACATCTCAAATGCACAAAGCCTGCTTCGCTAATGTGGAACTGGGAACATAAGAGGCAGCATGGGACAGGATCTGCTAGGACACAGTCTGTCTGCATCATATAATCCCTTTCACAGACAGATCAAGACAATTATCAGAGACTGCATGGGTGTTTTGCTCCCATTACTCTGCTTGGAAGTCTGTTCCCAAATTTCCTTGACCTAAGGGCTTGAAATTTCACTTTAATTCCCAGATGAATTGATTACAACCGAGCCTGTTCTGCCAGCACCTTCCCCTAGCATAAAAAGCCCTTACACTATCACAATGCTTACCCACTGACATATTTACAGAGCACTCTCATACTCCCCCTACCTTTTTACCTGGGCAAAATGGTCCAAGCTCCCTAACCTGCTGCCACAGGACAAGCTCTCCATTGTCTCATTGTCCTGATGAGACACAAGTGCACCTCTCCCTCAGCAAGATCATCTCAGATCACCTGCTTCTGCCCAAAGGAGGAGACAAGACTTATTTTTATTTATTTTAAAACCAAAACTTTCTCCCTTGGTGCTTTGGTCACCTGATTTTTCAGTGGCAACCCTTTTGTCCTCTCTGAGCCCAGGGAGCTGCTTCCTTTGAGCACTCTCTGCTCTCAGGACAGCCCCACACACAGCCCATCAGTTGCCTGTCCCCACTATGATCATTGGGATTATGGGAGGGAGGTGGTGATGCTAGAACAATTTAATTTCTGGCACAGCAGAGTCAAAGAGGAATGCTATTCCTTGCTGTCAGCACACAGCAAAAGAAAAGTGTGCACACAGAAATACTGAACAGGAGCCTTTGTCCCACCAAACTCACCAGGATGGAGCAGTGTGTGGAGCTTTCTCCTTTGTCGTGACCCTGCTCTGCCTAGCACTTACAGGGCACGCTTGGTGCTCACTCCCCCCTGCTCTGTTTCCATTAGCATGGGATGATGCAACCAGAATTTTGCTGCAATTCACGGAGGAATGCTGCTGTCCAAACTGATGAAACAGCAATTCAGCAGAGGATGCAGGAGGCACTTTAGAGAAGTGGCAGTGACACCAGACAAGCTTTCACCACATTTATCAAAGTGCCTGCAGATTCCATTTCAAGGAGGTAGCAACACTTATAAATAATGAGCAGCGCTCTTCTACATCTAGAGCATTTTAATAAATAAAAATGTAAAAAAGAAGCCTAAACGGCACAGTCAGTTCTGTTTCTGCAACCTTTTTGGCCTTCCAAGAATATATATCAATGATTTTCTCCTGTGCAATCCCTGAAAGCACAGCTCTCCCTGGGCGATGCCCCTTTAGTACCAATATGATTTTTCGCATACGGAGGCCGTGCTACTACATTACTGCTGAGAAATGTGGAGCTCTGTGTTAGAGCACGTAGGTACGCATGTGCATGCATGTGATTTCACTCACCAGCTGCTTGCTCAGCCTTCAGGCACAGCATAAAGCAGCACACCCCTTCCCCGCACAATGCAACTTTCTGCACACTCTTTCTTCCAATTACTAGTGTTTCTGAGGATCCGTTTCCTGCTTCATCACCCAAGTTTAAGTGTTCATGAAGGATAACCCAGAAAAAAAAAAAAAAAAAAAAAAAAAACATTTCCTGAGTCTGAGCTCAGCCAATGTCCTGCTCTGCAGCATCCTGGCTGCTTTGTCTATAAGCCACTATAAAAGCAGAGATGACAAAAACCTCAGTGATCATTTAAAGTGGGATTGGAGGACAATGTGAAGCCCACTCACAGCATCAAAGCAGCCTTTCCAATACCACATTCCCCAGTGCACCATTAAATACAGCCTGACCCAGTAGGACAGCAGGCACACAATACACATATACAGGAGCACCAGCACATGCATGCTGCCCGAATCACGTCCCACACCACAAGGATGCTCTGCCAGAGCACTCATATCTTTGGAGTTCCTGCATCCTGTGGCCAGGCTCAAGCAAGACACTCCACTACTACTATTTCATTTACTGAGCCTTCACAGGTTTTGGGGAGCAAAGTCAGGATGGCTCAGTCCCTGTCCCACACCCCACAGTGCCTGCCCCTTCACACCAAACTTGAACATCCACCGCGTGGCACAGTAAGCATGCCCTCTCTGCTACTGTGATATTATCTTTGCAGCCTGCTGTTAATTATTCGTGCAGCCCTGGCTCTCCAAGCTGCAGCAGTGGCTGCTGCCACAGCATTCTCTCTGCAAGAGACAGGATGGTGCCACAAGGAGGGATATAGCTTCTAGCAGAATAATGTACCCTGCTGATGAGCACTGAGAAGGGCCAGTCTCCCCTCTCATATAAAAGCAGCACAAGCCAGGAGCCAGCCCATGCAGACGCTGACATAAATATAAATGCATCTGCCATACCACTGAGAACCCACCTCACTTTCCCAGGCTGTTCAGACAAACTTATCCAAATCTAAAACAATGGGGTATGCTGACATGCTAACAAATCCCCTAACAAAACCATAACAACAGGGGAAAAATTAGTTAGATGCAAGTATCATAAAGACAAAAATAGAAGGAAAAAAAAAGAAATAACTTGAGTTCACCTGCCCAAGTATCATTCTGCAGCTGAAGAGTCTGCTCTTCTTGGGAAGGGTTTCCTGTCTTAGCGAACGTGTCCTGCTGAATTAGGTGGAGATGCCAGTGTAGGGATGCTTCTTTTCCAGCAGGGGTAGTGCATTCTCAAAGTCTTGAGAACGCAAACTGCAGCTGTCAGAGAAAACACTGAACTGTTTCCAGGACCATATTTATAGCTGGGTTTAGAGGGTGTTTATTCTGTATTTAGAGCTCCTGTTGTCGGTGTGGTTTGTTTGTTTTTTTCAGGTGAACCCTATATTTCCTTTTACTTAATTGTGAGTCATCCAGGTGATAACCATGTGCAGATTGATTAATGAAATTGAAATGCAACAAGCTGAACTATTATCACGATCTCACAGCTAAATACTCCTAATCTGGAAATTAAATGCTAGAGGTTTTCATAGTAACATTATCTCAGCATTTTGCATGCCCAACAAAACCAGCAAAATGGTTGTTGGAGAAAACTCAAAGAAGTATTCACACTGAAAATGCAATCTTCTCCAAGTGCAATAAAGACAAAATAACATTTCCCAAATGTCACAATTTAGCAAACCTATTCATCTGAGACATGAATGTTACAGAACCAAAAGCATCCGTATTTTTATTTCCCACAACTTCTGCTATTGTCATGGCTCAATCTTTTATTACCAGTTATGTATAGCTGGAGCTGCCCAGCTTAAACAAGCCTCACTGACACAGACTGTAAGGGGGAGTGCAGGGTCTAAAAACAATGATCTTGTAAAGGAGATTCCCTCCTGTAGTTTATGCACTCCACAGACGCACTAACATTTTGCAGAAAATCTGTTGGTTGTGGTAAAACTTGCCAAAAGTTTTCATACTGAAAATCATCCCAGGAGCCTAAGAATTCCAGCGGGATTCAGCAACTCATTTTCCTCTGGGCCCCTTGTGTTTCATAAATTGCTAATATTAATATAGGGATAGATCCTGCAGGGCTCTGAGCACCCATAGCACTCCCTAGACATGTCCACAGCTATCATAGCTCCGGTGAAGTGTTCAGCATAGTAGTCCACCAGCTTTTATGGCCTTGAAGAGCACTGAGTACTCAGCTTCCTCAAAGTGTCACTTGAGTGTTTTCCTAAAACACTGCTTTGTGAACATTTTTAATTCAGCTTGCTTTCCATTCCTTTTGTCTTCCTTGTGGCAAAGAAGGGCTCTTCTCATAAAGGAAGTATGACTCTGGCTTTCCACATACTTTAATGCTGACCCTACCGTGTGACAAATAACCCCTCTCAAAAGACCATAATAAAGCCACCATTCTTCACAACTCCACAGCACCTTCTTCTTTTCAGAACACAGCGATACCACTCCATCATAAAGATGCACATACTCAGAACATTGCCAGATAAACAACTGGAAATCCCCTCCTTTAGGCTGGAAACATACCGGGAGATGCCATCTCAGTAATAAAACCTTTCAGTTAGTCACGGGTGTATGAAAATTGGGAGTAATGAGATTTCCAGTTCTGGTAGGGGCAGCCAAAGGTCTGCTAGCAAGAAGAGAAAACATCCTGCAGCTATGCCACCAGGCTGGGAAGGTGACTTAGTATCTCTCCCAGGTACGGCCAACAACTTGCTCAGGGTCTCCACAAATTGTTTATAGTCAGGTGCCAGGAATATTTCTGTGTCTGATTGCT
Organism: Anas platyrhynchos; assembly: GCF_047663525.1. Classification (NCBI taxonomy): domain Eukaryota; kingdom Metazoa; phylum Chordata; class Aves; order Anseriformes; family Anatidae; genus Anas; species Anas platyrhynchos. The sequence continues at coordinate 85,568,519 of NC_092587.1, read as the reverse complement.
GATGAAATCACCTGGATGCCAGGATAGCAGCTAGGAGCTTCTGTATCTCTATAGGTCTCTTCCCTACTCTCCCTTCCGCCCTTTTACCCATCTGTAAGGCACTCCTTGTCAGGTTGCTCACAAAAGCCTGGATAAAACCTCCACAGAAAACCATTTATTTATTTATTTATTTATTTATTTATTTATTTATTTATTTATTTAGGCCCAGCAAAGGAATTTGCAGGAAGAGGAAGGCACAACGAAGCACTGATCTTTAGTGCATTGTGGTGCACTCACCTGGCAGGCAGCAGCCTCAGCTGGCCAGGATCTGAATGTCCTTCAAGGTGCTCAGGAGATGGAGCAGCTGCGACATCAGGAAAGGCTGTCACACAACATGCTGGGCTGGGTTTCTTCCCCACTCCTTCCCTCCTTCACCCGATGGTCATGGGGGATGACCAGAGGCTGCCAGCACCAAAGCACCACCTCCTGTTGACCTCAACAGGCCATGGCCTTGGGCACTGGTATGGACAGGCAACCACAGCAGCTGGTCCTACCCCCAGAGCTGACTCCACAGCATGAGCGTTAGTGCCAACCACCCTGGCTGGCACTGAGCACACCAAACCCCACAGCCTGGGAAGAGGAAACATCATATCTCCAGTGCTTCTATAGGCAGTAGAGGAATGGTCACCCATCTGCTCCGGGCCTTCACCACCTACCTGCACAAGCCCCATACTGTCTTCGAGGCCACCCTCCCACCTAGAGTCTTCAACCCCTCTGCTTCCACCACCAGAGACCTTCTCTGATGCTGATGGTGGAAGCAGAGGGGGTGAAGGCAAGGTGTCCAGGCCCCCAAACATCCTCCACCATTTGCTGCAAAGATATATAGTTCACTTGAATTAATGTCTCCATTAGATAGAGGAGAACAGGACTACAAGAGCTCAGTGAAATTAAAAAGCATTGAGTAAAAACGAAAAAAAAAAAAAAAAGGGGGGGAGTGAAAGAGGTATAGTTAAATTAAACTTTAAGAAGTGACCAGAAGCAATCATTTACTTTCCTTATTAGCAATTTACCCATATTAACAGAAGAGGAAGGTTTCTCCCCCTCATCCCCTGTGAACTAGTGATTTAACACATTGTGCCCAGTTTCAGTGGGCTTTGTCTGCTGCCAGCCCTGGCATGGGTCTGCCTGGCCTCGTCACCATCCCCGTGCTCCAGCTGGCTCCTCCTGCAGCAGCAGAGAGGGAAGCCTGCTCTGCTCCTGCCCCTTCTGCGCCTTCTTTACAGAATTTAAAGGTCACCCATGTGACACTGTTTTCCTTCTACCCATAGAGTAAAAAATAGTGTCAGGAATGTGGCACAGCTCTGCCACCGACCCGAGGTGTCGGTGTGAATTCAGGAGGCAGGAGCCCTCAGCACGATCCACATCCACCCCCGTGCATGCACCTAGGCATCATCCAAGCCCTTGGCAAAAGACCCCATCTCATCTCCCACCCATTGCTGCCACTCCAGTTCTACTTATCCCTCCCTTTTGTATCACCTCGGAAATGACAAATCCCAGTGAGGGGCACAGAGCTGAGAAAAAGGACTAGCAAAGCACACCCGGCAGAAAGAGAAGAGGAAAAAGAGGTGCAGAAAGTCTGGTAAAGATGAAGGAGGAATGTGATGTGGCGTGAGAGGGAGAGAAAACCTGGGAAAACATGAAAATGAAGGGGAGAGGGAAAGCAAAGCAGCTTTCCTCCCTCAGACCCAGGGCAGCATCCCCACGCGCTTGGCGGCTTGAAAACTGTGCACTATCAGAGGCGGGGGAGCATGCTGAAAGGGGCCGACGTGCCACACGGAAACCAGCTGCAAGCTACAGGAGCCTGAGCTACAGCACAAAGCCCCAGGCACAGACAGGCTGGGGCTGCTTAAAATGAGTGGCATGCTGCCCAGGGCCTGGAGCCTGGCCGCCAGAAATGCGGCCTCAGCCCCCCGTGAGCCCCCTGGTGCCCCATTTTTTGGCAGAGGGGCTGACAAAGTGCCATTGAGGGCAGCCGGGACGTCAAGGCTGGCTGAACATCCCGTCTGCAAACAGTGGGCGCCTTGTTCACCGGCTGGGACTGTGGGGAAGCCTCTGCAGAAGGCTATTGAAATGGAAATGGGGCCTTGCACCCAGTGAGGAGGAACATGGGCTCGGCCCCAACAAGAAGGGTGTGGGAGGCCTCAGAGAGGGAGAAGGATAGGGAAGAGGGGGACGGAGGAGGAGGAGGAAGGGACATGCTTCAGCAAGCACATTGCACAAGTGGATGCAATGCTGGAATAGGGCAGCCAGGAGACCCCTTTGTGGGGGTAAAGGGAATCTAGTGAGGGTGAGGCTCCCGGCCTAACTTCTTGGCCACCCTGCCCCATGAGAAGCAAATTCAGTAATTATGGACATCACCTGGCCATCCAGCCCTGTAAGAAGTGTATTCAGTAATGCTGGGCATCTAGCATATGCATGGAAGTCAACACAGATCCCAAAAGCAAATCTTAAACATGGCCAAGCAGAGTTCACAATGCACGTGGAGAAATAACAGCCCCAGGAAATAAGGCCCACAGAATCACAGACTGGTTTGGGTTAGAAGGGACCTTAAAGACCATCTAGTTCTACCCCCCCTGCCACGGACAGGGACACCTCCACCAGACCAGGTTGCCCAAAGCCCCATCCAGCCTGGATGCACCAGGGATTGAGCACCTCCAGGGATGGGGCATCCACAGCTTCACTAGACAACCTGTGCCAGTGCCTCACCACCCTCTGAGTAAAGAATTTCTTCCTAATGCCTAATCTAAACCTACCCTTTTTTAGTGCAAAGCCATTCCCCCTTGTCCTATCCCTACACCCCCTGACAAAGAGTCTCTCCTCAGCTTTCCTGTATACCCCATTTAGATATTGGAAGGCTGCTACAAGGTCTCTCAGAGCTTTCTCTTTTCCAGGCTGGACAACCCCAACTCTCTCAGCCTGTCTTCATAAGAGAAGTGTTCCAGCCCCTTGATCATCCTCACAGCCCTCCTCTGCACTTGCTCCAACAGCTCCTTCTTGTCCTTCTTGTGCTGGGGGCCCCAGAGCTGAATGCAGCACTCCAGATGGGGTCTCACAAGGGCAGAGCAGAGGGGGAGAATCAGCTCCCTCAACCAGCTGCCCACTGTGCTTTTGATGTAGCCCAGGATATGGTTGGTTTTCTGGGCTGCAAGTGCACATTGCTGGCTCATGTTGAGCTTCTCATCAACACCCCCAGATCCTTCTCCTCAGAGCTGCTCTCAATGGCATGTAGCAGGCCTGGGGCAGAGATGTGTTGATAACCCTGTGCAACAGTAATTGTTTTCACGTCCTAAAAAAACTCTCTCTCTTCTTCAAACACCAAAACCTGTGAATCCATCCCTTCTTTCTCACTTTTTTTTTTTTTTTTTTTTCCTCTGTGTTGGGGTGGAACAAGGGGAGAGGATGGGGGAAATCTCATGTAATGAACTAGCACAGATTACTGATGCTAACACGCCTTTCCAGGCTGAAAGTAAGCACAGTGGCTCTTCACACAAGCCAACTGAGCAAGCAATACAGCAAAGGAATAAATCAAGACAAACCCTCAGTAAATTAAACCTGAATTAAATTAATTAAGAGGAGACATTATGACTTCAATCACAGGAAATTCTACAAGCCGACCTGTGGCTTTAATTTCACAGCTGTGCTTGTGCTACCCTGTGGTGCCATCAGTCTAAATTAATTCTAGGTACTCACCCAATGGCCCAGGAGATGGCAGCTGTCCTACGGAGCCCAACTACTGAGGTTCAGATCTCTCTCCTCATCCTAGTCTTTGTCCTGGAGCAGTCTTGGTTGGATGGGGAAACCACCTTTCCCCAGTCTCCATGTCTTGAAGTGACCACCAGACCATGCACAGGGCACAATAGAAACAGGAACCCATGAGAGGGGTAAAATGCATCTCCGTATTTCCAAGGACTCAGGCAAGAGACTCAAATTCCTCTTAAAAGAGCATACACGTGATAGCCCTTTCACACGCACTTTCTCTATGCAGGAATCTGGGAAAAGACAGAACCTAAAAATGACCTTTAGTTTGCACATTCCTTTCTCAGGCAGGAACAAAAAAATAAAAAATTAAAAAGGTTTTTATTCATCTTTGGTGTTGTAATGGGATAACAGGGAGGCAGTTTCAGAGTAATTTGCTGGGAGTTACTCCAAAGTTTAATTATTGCAGGACAAGATCACATGCCACAAGAAAAAAAGAAAAAAAAAAAAAAAGAAAGAAAAAAAAGAAATGCTACGTTGCACTCTGCTCTTTAATTGGGCTTGTCAGGAGTCCCTCGTGCCATCCACAGGAAAGATATTCAAAAGGGAAAAGTAAAAAGTAAGAATGAAAGGCACAATGAAACCACTGCATGCATGCATCCCCTGCTTACCTTCACCCTTGAAAGTACTTGCACCCAAGATCTCCTATTGCCTCTGTTTCTTAACTGCCTAATAGAAAATAGAAAGAAACTTTCTTCCCCAGAATGTAAGAAAGTCCTTCCCTAAACCATTAAGATAAAGCAAAAAGTGCCACACACACAGACACAGCAGAAATACATCTTTCCAAGGCTCATCGAAGTGAGAAGGAGACCACTTTAATTAAAAAGCTCTACTTCCACATCGGGAAAGATTAATGTGTTCTGCAGAGCCATGAAGCCTCTCTCCAGATGTGTATCATCCCCATGCATTAAGAGCCGCTGTTTGTGGGTCCCTCACAGCATTTGTCCCTGCCATACTTTCAACAGTGACCCCCATACAGCTAAAACACATCGAGACTGGAGGGCAACGAGGGGAGGATGCACTCCCGTTGCCATTGATTTCTGTAGGAGAAGGTGACTCTCCAGACAATGCCTGGTGCCTAGTTTAACCTTTATACTGTTTTTGATCTCTTCACAATGCATGGTTTAAAAAAATTATTTACTCTCCATTCACAATTGATTTGAAAATGATTCACTCTTTACTCCCAATCCCTTGGTGAATGATTTAAGGGAAAAAAGAAAAATCCCTCTGAGAGAGACTGCTTGCACCAGCAGTTGGCTGTGACTGATAACCTTGATCACAGGGTGCTAGGTCTTGACATAATCGGAGAGCAACAGACTGTGAAAGCTAAACAGAAAATTTTCTTGTTTGCTCCCAGGAATGCCCATGAAGTGAGCGTCCATCTCCCACTCACACAGCTGAACTTGCCAGTACAAGGACGTATGAGCAACAAGGCAGGCAAGGACAGCCTGAACAAGGTCTTATGTGCAAAAGTCTGCTAAGCAACTGTAGGTCAGGGACATAATTTCAGGGAATAGGAGTCATTTCCATGTGATTCACACTAATCTTTCCATGATTTTGAGAGCATAAGGAAAGGTATCTTGATCTTACTAGGGGCTCTAGGTATCATCTTAATCAGGACCTAACATCTTCAGCACCTGCTTTGGGACCACATCTGGGAGCTTTGGTCAACCTCCCAAAAAAGTGTGGGGTATTTAGCCTAATTATGCTGTCAGGAGCCTTGCTGTCTGGCCTGGCAAAAATATGGGTTAGAGAGCTTCCAGGGAATACAGATCACACCTGGGCAAGAGACCATTTTGGCTTTAGCTTCCACTCTTCCGAATAAAAACAAAAACAGGGAAGAGTGTTAATGCCCAAAGAGTATCTCTTAGTCACTGCCAAGGAAAGCAGCTTCCCCACCTCCTTCGGTGGCTTCTCTTCCCCAGATGCTGGGGACAGAGGCTAGAAGTGCTGGTAGCACATCGTTTGTGAACTCTCCCACTGTCTGTTTTTGGCCAGACTTTCTGCTGGAGACCCCAGGTGAAATTCCTCCACTTGGGTAATAAACACATGCTGCCCATCATGTGCTGCTCCTGGGAAATTCAGCGCCTATCCCTTTTGCACCCACCCACATCCTCATATTCTCAATATCACTTGAAGCCATTTTCTTTACACTAGAGTGCTCTGTCTCCTTCTCCTTCCCATTTTTCATCCTGAAGGAGGGAACAGACTCTTCCCATACTGCCAGTGACTATGATGAAATGCTTGTATCACAGCAGTCCTGGGAAGTGACACATGTTTTGCTGGATGGTCCCTGCACCAAAGCTCTTCTCCTGCTAATCGGCATACCAGCAAGCCTCAAACAAGCAATAAATGACCACCAGACCAGTGAGTGCTCAGCATAAAACAGACAGAAGAATTTTCAGGAATATAATATTTCTGCAGAAAAAAGAGGAAAGATACAATCTGCTTTGCAGAGGTTTAAACTTTCAGGATTTTTAAAATCCATTGCTATTTATTGTTACAAATATAAAAACTAATAATAGCTATTAGATTATTGTTATGTTAATTCATCTCCTTTTTAACCCTTGTTGTGCTAGTTCCTGCCTTCACCAAGGTGGTTTAAAGGCACACTGTTGAGTCACCCAGATGTCAGCACAGTTCAGGTATTTAACCCAGATGTGCCAGAAAAGCAACAGTATCAGATGCCATATCCACGAGAATTGAAGATGTAATATAAATACAAATCACATACTTTTGTTTGTTGCTGCTTCTTTCAACCTCCAGGACAGACAGACATGGAGCAGGTATTTGACTGTGTTTCACTGACTTGACACTAAATGGGTGACTGCAGCTTTGATTTGGGACATACCTTCAAGCCCCAGCCAGGAGACAGAATCGCCAAGTCCCTTTTGGATTTCTTAGGGTGCTCAATGCTGTAGCATCCCACACCCTTCATAAGCAAATCCTTGCATTTTTCCAGCTCCTCCTGGATGGGGTGCTGGGCTGCTTGCACCAGCCAGTCGCAGACTCATCCTACCCATCTCCTCCAAGCCTCAAGTCCTAGGCAGTCTGCTCTGACTGTCCCCTCTTGAGCAGGGGTTGGACTAGACAATCTCCAGAGCTCCCTGCCCACCTCAGTGCTTTTCCTTTGTTTCTGTGACCTCTCTCATCAGCATTTACTCTCATTGAGTCCCAGTCTCCATCCGGTCCCATCTGGCCCTTCTTCCTCCCATACAATTGTGGTCAGGGGTTTTGTTGACCCTGCCTGCTGAGAATGAGACTGAGAAGATGAAATGATAACTAAAATTATCAGCCATCCTTAAAAAGAAGCAGCACAACCAGCCTCCTTGATTGCAGTATTATTATTATTTTTAAATCCCAAAATACTGTTATCTTCTGCAGAGATGATCCATCCAGGTGGCAGATTAACCACGCTGCTTATGCAGATATTCGGTGGTGGTTCCCGTCAGGGTTACCGCAGGTCTGGCTCCATACAGCACGACGGAGGCTCACTAAGCTGCTGCTAGAGACAGATTGAGTGGCTGCAAGCTGGAGTGAGGCAGCTCTGCCAAGCAGCAGCATGCAGAGCCAGCCTGGTGCGCCTGCACCCCTCAGCTGCTCATCAGGAGCACTCAAGTGCACAGTGCAGGGATGCTTGAGTGACCCCACGCTGTGCCGGCCAGGTGCCATACGTCCTATCATGAATCTGAATGACTAAAGCCTGCCAAAGCTTGTCTCCTTCAGAGATAATTAGGTGTCTCTACACTGGGATCCCTCGTTTGCAGGTTCTGGGAGAGCTTATTCAGAGTCCTAAGGCATGCATGGCAGGCAGCTCAGGTCAGGTGTGGCATCCAGGCTATCAAGTCCTCCCCTGGAGCAGTCTACAGGCAACACCATGCAGAGAGGCCTTGCAAACATGAGCTTGGCCCCATCAGGACTTGCTGTGGGTGGAACAACCCCCACCATGCAAAACCCACGCTGTTTACAGGGAGAGCCTCCAGATGCACTTGCTTCTGCTGTATGGCTCATTATCTATAGCATCTGGGTGCTTCAAGGAACAGACAGCACTGATTTACATGACCCCAGGGTGACAAGAGAATGTACTCTACCCTGAAGAGACCAGGAGTAACACTTCTCCACACAGCAGTCCTCAGGATATCACCAGCTTCATCCTTCTGCCCTAAGGCAGGATTCCCTACAGCCTTGCCACTGAACCTGTCCTTTAGAGCCCTTCTTCCACGGTGGAAACTCCACACCTTTCCCAGCCAGCCTCCTCCAATGGCACACAAGCAAAATGAGCCCTGGGAGCAGCAGCCCAGGGAGAACAGCAGCCCTATGGAGAACAGCCCATAAGATAAAGAATCCCTTCGCAGAGTCTCTGAAATCTTGTTCATGGTCTATTGGTATATCTGCACTGATACTAGTGTAGATACATCAGTGGAGTACAACAGACCCTTGTACATAATGACAAGGGAAAAAGATTGCAGTTCTGCTTGGTTGGGCCCCAGGTCAGGCCCGTTCCGCTGCAAACCTTTATCCTCACTGTGTATCTTATGCCATGGCTGTGGCAGTAATAATAATATAGTACTAGCATAATGTTTTTCCCTGACAGCATCCTCAGGAGTGAGCTACTGTCATTACCTCCTAGAGGTGGGGAGAGCAAGGCCCAGTAACCAACAGGGCAGGGATGAGAAACATGGCCTCAAGCTCTCTCCACAATCCTTCTTCAAGCAGTGCCTCCTCCTGCCCTTACCTGCTTCCTGCTCCCATGGCCAGTGAGGAAATAAAACCTTAGGAACAATTATGAAATTCAGCCCCAAGACAAGAAAAAGCAAAAGAAGGGTAACCCAGAAGATGAATGGAAAGCACAGTATGCATGTAGGTGCTGTGTTTCCCCGCCTGAAACCAACCCCCTTAGTTGAGTTGCCCTACCCAAGCCCTCAGTACAGCAAAAGAATTCCCCAAATAATACAGAAGTCTGCCTTCCTACTGTGTTAGTGGTGTCAGCCACAGCAGGACAAAAAGGACAACGGCATCCAGGCACAGCCAGACAGCTGCTATTAGTCGTCTCCTCAGTCTCTCCAAAAGCTGCATAAAAATGCAGAGAGGGGACAGGACAAATCAGACACTACATCCTCTCATCCAGAGAGTCAGCATGCTTGTGCAATGGTAACCAAAATGATCAACAGTCAGCATGCTTGTGCAATGGTAACCAAAATCACAGAATCACAGAGTGGCTGAGATTGGGAAGCACCCCTGGAAGTCATCTGGTCCAACCCCCCTGCAGGCTCACCTAGAGCAGGCTGCCCACAGCCAGGTCCAGGTGGCTTTTGAAAATCTTCAGGGATGGAGACTCCACAAACTCTCTGGGAAACCTGTGTCAAGACTCCATCACCCACACAGTAATGAAGCACTCCCTCCAGTTATTTCGTAAAATCCATCTCAAGCCTCCTCTTCTCCATGTTGAACAGTCCCAGCTCCCCCAGCCTCTCCTCTTAGGAGAGGTGCTCCAGGCCCTTGATTATCTTGGTCACATTCTGGACTCTTTCCTGTATGTCTAGGTGTCTCTTGTACTGGGTTTGGGGCAGAAAAATAGGTGTGAACTGCCCCTTAAAGTACTGCTGCCTCATCCACCCAAACCATCTGCAGGAGGATGCGAGGATGCACCATTCCTATCCATTTTCCTTGGTGCTTATTTACTCTGTGTGTCTGCATAGCCACAGACAGGATTTGAAATAAGCCTGCTCGTGCACTCAGACGTGTTTCCCCCCCTCAGCCCCACTGGGAGGGCAGCTTCAGCCCCCATTGGTCCCTGCACTTCCCATGGGAGAAGCGTGAGTGGGCAGGGAGGGGGAAGAGTCGTGAGCAGAAGCCGTGATCTGACTCTGTCAGCAGATGACTTCTATTTGCACTCGTTAGCACTGCCCTAGCGTGTGCTAACACCACCCCCTCGGGTAATTCAAATTTACAAAATAAAATAGAGGAGAAGAAGAAGAGGAGAAAAAAAAAAAAAGCCCATATTTCTATATTTAGGAGGTTAGGATAATCGGGGTGGAAGAGCCCATCTGTTTGACGTTCACTCCAGCTGCTGCGGATGCGGAAATTTGTCTATTTTCTTTCCTTTTGCCTGTTTCATCTTGTCCTGGCTGACTGCTACAGCCACCCAGAGAGCCTACTGCATGGCCATGGCCAGTTGGACCTAAAACTGAACACCATCCCTTAGGAGTCACTGTGCAACCCATCAGCACAACTAGCATCCTTCTCAAGGGAGGGTAAAACAGTTAATAATTATTATTATTGTTATTATTTTATTGTTACTATTAACAAACACCTGTTCATAACACTGAAAAGAGGGCAACACAGAGAGGCAGAAGACAAGACGTATCTTAGCCCTCCATAAAGGTCAGTTTTAGGAAGGCAGCCTCTTCTCTACCACATCCTCATTTTAGGAGATTTCATATAAAGCTGAATTTCTCTGGGATGCCAACTTGCTTCAGTGGCACTAGCCACATGGAGACATGGCCATATTTCTTTTCTAGCCAGCCCTATTTGCCATTTTCATCCCAAGACACTCTGAAAGTGAGCCCAAGCTAAATTTGGAAGTGTGCTTTGATCTCCCACCTTCCTGAGCTGATCAGGATCTGGTCCCAAAATAAAAAAGGTACAATGGCCTCCAGCAGTCTCTTGATGCTGTTCCTGTCATAAATATGAGTGCCCACAACCCTTATAGGATATAGCATCACTGCCCCTGTACACCTAGCACAGTGCTATTAATTTTGCTGCTAAAGGCATCCACATAGTGTGCAAGGATCTGTGGCACACCACTGGGACCATTTGCTGTTTATTTGGTATAGGCGATTGCTTTTTAATTTTACAATATGCATCGCTCGGGTTATTAAAGGTGCCAGGGATGAGAGGTAAGCCTGGATAAACCATATGCAATTAATGTGCTAAAAGCCCTACAAAGATTAGAGAAGAGTGCTGGTGCAAAATTCAGAATTTCACCACCTGCTTTTCCTTGCAGGGCCCTCCATAGCCATTGAGCTGGGGCTATACAACAGGTCTTGTAGGAGGAAGGCAGGGAGCACAGGCTAATAAATAGGAATACAGATGGGGAAATGTGCCAGTTGAGAGACTGCCCAGTCCTCCCTGCAGCACACATTGCTAGTGTTCTTCTCTTCTGCCCTGCAAATGCTCCCTCCCCTTCCCAGCTACCCAGAGCTGAAGCTGTCCCATTGATTTCCTGGGGTGCAAGACTAAAACTTAAGCCATCGCCTAAGGGACAATAAGTTTGTCCACAGGCCCAAAAACTTTCCCTCAGAAACAATCCTCCTTTCATATACGTATTGTAAGTCTCTTGCATACAAGGAGTCGATGGACAGCGATGACCACTTTTTGTAGGCTTGACCTTGTGATATATCAGGTTTGGGTTTTGGTACGAAGGATGGATTAGTTGCATTTTTGATTAAGCCCACTGACTAAGCACAAGAAACAACATCATATTTCTTTAAGTCTATGCTCCAAAGAGCTCATTTTAGCTCTTGCAAGTCAGCAGGAACAGTCGCCCTTCCTTGCCCCAAAGTCACTGTCTAGCCATGCGGCTGCCTCCCACACATCACCTATCACCCAGAGATGGCTTTTTGTTTTCCCAGCTTCCCAGACCACATAGATCTGAGCCATCTGTGGTCTTCTGCTAGCTACTCTGCTCAAGATGGCCATTGGCATCATGACCCACAAAGAGCTGTTTCCTTGAGAAGCAAGGCCCCAACACCCACGCCTCCCCAATAACTTTTAAGCCCAGTGGCCAATGCTCACTGACTCTGACAGAGGAGTAAAGTCCTCCAAGACATTACTTTTAATTCCATAAATTGAGATATTTGCTGCCATGGGAAAGACTGGGCCCTACTCAACCCTCTATTAGATGTGAGAAACCCCACACAGGTCAGCCTGAAAGCACAAACAGGAAGGAAATGAGGTCTCAGCAGACTGTGAACCCCCCCAAAAAAATTATTATTTAAGCATGCTTTTTCAGTCAGGCCAACAAAACAATACCTGTGCTATAGAGCTAAAAAGTATATCACATACCTTCAGATGCTTCTTTTCCACAATATATAGCCTCCAAAAGATGCATGGAAAAATGTAGACCTTTCCTGATTTATATTCTTATGACAGCCCTTAAAGATTGTAATGTAGCTCATAGCTATTCCTCACAGACCTGGAGAAAGTTCTCTTTTCTGTGAGGGTCACTTTTTGTCAAGTATTATATAACATTTCCTAATTAATTTCTTGAGAGAGACGATAAGCCTATAGAAGCACATAGAAAGCATTCTGAAATGTGAGAAATCTTAAATGATGAAGAAATAAAGATTTAAGTAAAAATAACAGCTGCTTTTCTCAATTTTTCATATTATTTTCCCTGGTGTTTAACAAAAAGCACAGACTAGCATGTGGAAAACTTCAGGTGAACTGTCTTGTATTCGATTAAATCAGGAATACTGCAAGCCTGTGCAATATTTATATTCTCACTTCTCTCCACCATCCAAAAGACATAACTGCAGACAAGGAAACAAAATAGTAACAGCAAAAAGGAAACACAACAAAAAAAGTCTCTCATATGGTCACTCTCATGAAAGTTAATTTTGCTTGGGTCTATATATTTGGACCCTAATTCAGAAAACCACTTAAACATATGCTGAAGTTCATGATTTACCACTCTACCACTTACGTGTCCACTCAAGAATATGCCTGAAGTCAAGCATACGCACAGCACTCTGCTGGCTGTGGACCCTACATCTTTCTGTTCATTTCTGCAACTATTCTAATTTTGTGACATGAATGCCCAAGTAAGTAATACATCCCAAGCAATTTTAGCACATGCTGGCAAAAACGAAGTTTGAACCTGATTATCCACATCAATAATCTGACTAACCACTAAAAAGTGATAAGAAATATTTCATTTCTTTCACAAACAGCTGAATTCTAACCGTTATTTACAAGATGTCATACCAGTGAAATACTATGGCATGAACTTTTGCTCTGGGTCAGTGCCAAGCAACCAAACCTGGAGCTGAAATATTGCTCTGCCCCGAAAGAAAACAGGAGAAACTCTGCTCATGAGTATGTGGAACATCAGATATTATTTGTAGAAGCTATTCAGTAAGTAATTTCAAATAAGTAAAATGGGGAGAAACCACAGGATGTTCACAAACAATTTGCAAACAGAAATGGAAGAAGAATTCATTAAATAAATTATTGGCTATAAATTATTCACCTACCTCTAATCTAACTACCACTTAGACTATAAAATTCATGCCATAAAAGATACAGGATACATAACAAGGCATCGTTAACTTATGCATTTCCCAGCGCTGTTTCATTTTGACTGTCCAGTTATATTATTGCATTAAGACAGCCTTTTGTCTCTAATATACTTTGAGCGTAATACATTTTTGCTTTAAAAGCTGAGCTAAGGAGACCTGGTCTGATTTTAGATTGTGGTTTGATCTTGAGCTGCAAGGCTGAATAACTCCTCAAGTATGAGAGAAAGATCCAAGCTGACCTCTGAGAAAGACCCAAACTAATGGAAACCTTGCACAGTTGGATAATTTAATGAGATTTCCATCATTTGGGCTCACTTCATATAAATTCACAGTGGAGAGCAGATCACTGGGCTTCACAGGTGCTGCCTGAGCTTCCTTATCTTCCACATGAAGGGAAGAGATCCCTTTCATTTGACATAGAGGATGGAGACACGAACCATGAGGCATTGTAACAGGCATTCCAGTAAGAGGCATAAAATACAGCCTGAGATTATTTTTAGCCGTAGAAAAGAAACCCAGGAGGGTTTCCCACTGATAGCCAAGGATGAAGACAGTTTTTTTCATCTTGTTTTTGTCACGACTTGTTCTAAGTGACAGTCATACTCTGCTACTCATTTGGTCTTTCAGCAGTTGTTTTGGTATTTTTCTTTAATACCATATTTGTTTACCTTTAATTAAGCTGGCGATGATTGTCATTAAATTTCAATGTTTGTGGGAAACTGGATGCAAACTGTGGTTATTCGGCTCTGGAGGAAGAGAGTGAAAAAGGGTTCCTACAGCTGTCAAAATAACCTCCTGGTTGCCTCCGAAGCCAACGCGACCGCTGCTGCTGGCAACGTGCTGCAGTTAAACATCACACCTCATCATCCACGCGCGATTTCTCCTTTGACATGCCAGCAAAGTTGGTCCTGCACCCCTTCATCACCCTGCACTGACTCATAGTGGGCTCAGCCCCTGGCCCAGTGGATGTCAGGGGCGTTTTTATCAAGTCCTGGCACAGCACGTGGTATTTCCTAGAGGTGCTTTGAAAAACCTTCAGCACGGGGCAAGAGAGGCCAGGGCACAGCCTCCACTCACCTTGAGGACTTCTTGAGGACTCCGTCTCCTGACCCGCAGACCTTACAAGCTCAATAAGCTTTGCCATTGTACTCACTACATCAAACAACGGGAGGATAACTATGGCACTGCTGACATGAGAAATCATGGGGATGCTTCCTTTTCTGGTTTATTTCCAACTTAAATTCATGTCAGCGAGGCTTTTTAAAAGGAACCTGAGGGAATTGCGTGCTCAATTCCCATAGGTATTTCAGAAAATCCGAGCTGTAACAGGCATAGCTCTATTTTTTTTTGCCATTTCCATAGTGAAACTACATCACGTGTAGAGAGTGGATAAGAAGGAAGGGCTGGATTTGGCCAGATGGAGACTGCAGTTCCCTGGAGCAATGCAGTTAACCTTCAAAATGCCAGGAGACCAGCTCCACTCTTTGGTCTGCAGCAGAGCCCTGGCTAGCACACCTCCACCACTCATGACGAAGCCCACCCAGGAATACGAAGCCAAGGCAGGCCAGTCCTGCAGCACACCATCCTGAGCCTCTCGAGCCAACCCTGTGTGCTAAACTGTCCTCTCCCCAGTGTCCCCAGGGCCACCTCTCTGGACATCCCGTGCATATCCTTCTGCCAATGACTCAATCAGCAGGAAGGCATCGTGCTCCTATGGAGAAAGCACAGGGCCAGCATCAGGGGATGCAGGATCTGACCCACAGGAGACCTGCATGACCTTTGGTGAGGTGCTTTCCACCTCGGTGCCTCAGTTATCCCACGGAGTGTCTGGTGATCCAGACAATGTCTAATTCAGCAGAGAGGAAGGTTATACAAAGATGAGCATTAAAAATGTGGGTGGGTGGAATGCAATGCAGCTATGAAAGATTCGGAAAAAATATGTGGGCCTCCTTCTTCGTGCTCTTCATATCCTTCTACAAAGTAGTTATTCAAAGCAAAAATAATATACCCTTCCTACAAAGGCGGCATTCAGCAGGCATGCATATATTTAGATCGCTGTGCAAACAATTACCGACTTTTGTCCGAGGCAGGAGAATGGTACCCTGTGCTGCAGAGGGGGGATGGACAAAGACATCCCAAGGCAGCCTGCAGCGAGGAATAGGCCAGGAGATGGATCTCAGGGGCAGATTCAGCCTTGGTGTAAGAAACCTGGTAGTAAATAAATGGCAAAGCTCTCACAAGCCTGATCTGGAGGTCCATCAGGTGCTGGATGCTTACAGGACACGCTCTCATCTTTCTGCATGTCAAATGCTTCCCTTCTACCCCTCCAGACAAACAAACAGGAGGACACTGCAGCAGAAGCAGCTCTCAGGAAGGACAGCACAAAACACCACTCCAACCATTTCTGCAGCAATTTTCGCTTGCCATACTGCCTCCCTTGTGTGGCTGAGGGTGCCACACGTGCCTTTTCCTTGCCCATGCGATATTTGTCAGAAGTATTTGTCACTTTTCCCCGACCCCCAACACGTGCTTTCCACCCTTTCCACCAACACACAGCATTGCACAGAGCATGGAGACAGCAGCAGAGACCTATTTGGTGGCAGGAGGGAACAGAGCCCACATCTCCCAGTCCCCAGTGCTCACAGAGAAAACACTGAAATGGAAAGGAAAAAAAAAAAAAAAAAAAGAATAAAGGAAGAGCTCCCCCCCACACCAGTGCCTGGCTTCTCCCTTACATGCACAGCATCACTGCTGCCGAATTGCAGCCTCGGGGAAGGGAAGAAAGAGGCCCAAAAGGCAGCCAGGAAACCCACCGTCCATTGGCTTCCCTCCACGCCAGGCGAGCGGGCTCCTTCTGCTGCAGTGACTTGGCAAGCACACCTCACTCTGACTCAGCACCTCGCTGGCCGGCACCTCCTGTCAATTAGTCCCACAAAATGCTGACTCCGGAAGGGCTATCTGTGATGGGGACAGTGGGATCAGCATCCCCCTTCAGCTGCAGCAGCCCCTTCTGCTGCCCCCTGCCCCGGCTCGGGGCTGGAGCGAGGGGGGTGCAAGAGGGATGGGGAGCGGGGAGGGTAGGGGAAACCTGCCTGTGTTGTACCTGTTTTATGGGTAAAAGGAGAGATGCTGATGGTGTGGCAGCTGAAATGCAGTCTTACAGGGGAAAAATAAAAAAAAAATAAAAAATAAAGCCAGTGGGAACAGGGATAAGAGTGGAAGGAGATGAGACTACGGAAAAAAAAAAAAAAAAAAGCAATGCAAAAGTTAGCAAGCTAGCACAGAGCTCCCTC
Organism: Anas platyrhynchos; assembly: GCF_047663525.1. NCBI lineage: Eukaryota > Metazoa > Chordata > Aves > Anseriformes > Anatidae > Anas > Anas platyrhynchos. The sequence continues at coordinate 85,552,129 of NC_092587.1, read as the reverse complement.
CATAGAAGCAGCAAAGTGCAGCCATGCAGCTGAGAGGCACGAGCCCACGCTTTGCATCCGAGGCACAGGCAGCATGGGAGGGGAAGGCACTGACTGTGGATGAGCCCCTTAATAGGGGCCCGGGGCACGCCAGCTGTCCAGGGCAGGAGGAAGGGCTGCCCTTGACAAGCCAAGGACGTGGCGGTTCTGCAGGCAGACTGGGGCTATGCTGTCCCTCTGCCAAGTAGCCAAGGTCCTCCCAACCTCTCCCAGCTCTCAACATACGGCCGGAAAGCTAAGCGGGCATGCAGCCTAGCAGCTCCACAACCGATGGAGATGTCAAACCCCGTCAGACAGCAAAGCTCAGGCACTCACTCAGCTATGGAAACAGCCCAGCTCTTCAGGTGGGATGCCACAGTTCCCTAGGACATGATGCAACAACTGCTTTATACAGTGCAGGAAATGGCCAAAATAGCCACACTAGCCAATGGCTAAAATGTCCAGCATGTCTCTTAGTCTATGGTCCTGCAGCTGCAGAATTCATCAAAGAGTAATGTCACCACCTGGGCAAAAGGACAGACATTAAATTGCAAGGTGAGTAACACACAGATCCCATCTACACAACCATGGCTGAAGGGGGAGAAAAGTTACCTAAAGATCAAATCTTGCTGTAGCAATTCTGAATTTACTGAGCAGGAAGCAGATATCTACTGCACGGTGTGGAGGGAAAGGAAAGAAACAACAAAGTCAAAGAAATACACCACTAAAAGAGTGACTTTAGCAACACGTGTAGGAATTAACTAAATGTCACAGCAAGCCACAATTTTGCAACGTCTTAAAGAGCAGTAGGATGGGGAACAGCCAGTCCCAGGGCACTTAGAGGCTAAAGCCCCTAAAAGTACACAGCAGGAGACGAAGCAGCTCAATCTCCACGCGCAGGCACTTGCACCCCTTCAACCCACTGACATTTCGGAAGGAAAAGCACAGGACTAAGTGATTAATTCTCGGTCCCTTCAAAGAATGACAGCTAAACTGCTCTGGGCAGGAGGCAGGCTCAGCGCCAGACCTATTCCTTGCTCACCCGTGCCCCCCATGCTGGTGGTGGGGGGCTGAGCCCTGAGCTGCTGCCCCATCGCCCAGAGCCAGACTCCCCCCTGAGCCTGCCCTGTCCCCGATTACAAGGGATTACCCCCAGGTCTCCGACAGGGTGGGTTTAATCTATTCCTTAATATGTGGAAGAGAGCCGGCGAGCTGGCAAAGTGATTAGGGCTGGCTGAGATGAAAGAAGATTGGGAGAGACTTCCATGGGATCCGACAAAGCTAGGCAAGTGGGCAGCGTAGTGCCAGATGAAATTCGGCATTATCCAGCGGGCAGTAATAGAAACTTGGGAGAATAATCTGAACTGCTCGTCCACCACGGGGCTCTAATTCAACTGTAATCACTTGAGCAAAATATCTTGGTATCTCTGTGAACGGCTCAGAGAAAACATCTGTTCAACAGACAAGGGTGGTCAAAAAGCAAGCAAGCCGGTAGGATGGCTAAGGGCTGAGGCAGAAAAGGATGCTGGAAGCATTAAAATGCCTCCGTGAACACTGGCAGCACACCCTCAACTGGAATTGCTGGGGTTGCTTCTGGATGGCACACCTGGAAACACAGAAGGGACAGAAAGGTTTCATCATTCACCAGTAAATAATACTTACTGGTCTAGCACTTTTAAAACTGGGCCAATTTAATCTGGAGAGAAGTAAGGTTAAAAAAAATATATCAAAAGCATATGAAGAAGTGAAACAGGTGCTTCTACTCATTTTTATTTTTGAAAGAACGATGAAAGGATGCACAATACAACCAAGGAGCAGGGAATGTGACCAGGCATGAGGAAGTAATTACAATTTTCCTTTCCTTTTTTTTTTTTTTCCTCACTTACTCCAAGCACAACACATAATTAACTACCAGGAATGATTAGCATTTGTTATCAGTAAAGTCAAGAGCTCAGAAAAGTCACAGAGGCGTGAACACTTCTAAGGCTACTGGGAACGTCCACAGGTATGTCAGGTAGAATGAAGAGAGAGAAAAAAAAAAAAAAAGAAAAAAAAAAGGAATAGAAAAACACTCAGCAGCACTACACCTTAATGCTCCCAGGCATTAGCCAACTTCTAATTAATGAGGATTAGGAAGTAATCTCCCCAGTGGGCATGCAGAGAGCATGTACCAGCCCACTTACTCCTGGCAAAGGCCGCTAATAGCTGCCAGGCAGGGGAAGAGCTGGATCTCCATCACCTACCCACAGCCCGTGCCCCTCAGGTGGCTGAGGTCTGGGTGCCCAGCGGGACCCCACACCAGCCTCCACACCAGCCATAGGGGCTGCAAGGTGGGGCTCACTTACCCCGGCTTGACCCCGCTCCTGGTAAAGGGGCAGGTTTGGGGTCTCTTGTTTTGTATGTGGAGGGGTTACAGGAGAAGGGATGGGCATTTTAGTCACACCTGGTACCAACTGCTCGCCAGGGGGGTTCCTTCATCCCTCTTGGAAGCATCCAGTGTTGGCCATGGCTCCGCAGGCCAGAGGTGCAACCTGACCCACAGCTGCTTAGAGCTGTTTGCAGAAATGCACCGCAGACTATAAATGCTCACCCCCTGAAATTACATTCCTGGCTTCTGCATCTTGAAGAAAACTGAAGTCTGGATGTAACTGAGCGGCATTCAGACATCGGCTTTCTGCTGCTGATGCTTGTGAAATACAATCTGGCTCACGTTCCTGTAGCTGGGTTGACTCGTGAAGATGTGAGAAAAAAAAATAAAAATACGCATAAGCTTTTATCCCTAAATAAGAGATCCAATCCTGCTAATACAGAAATTACACTTGAAAGTAATTTCACGCAGATATGCAAACGCACAAGTGCTGCTGTGCAGCCAGGAGGAGAACTGTGACTCCATGCATGCACAAGTAACAGGAGGATGAACGTGATCCTGTCCTGATCAGCAAGAGGGCTGGATTTCTTAAATACAAAATTGTCTAATTTCATACTCATATTCTGCTTTTTTTTTTTTTTTTTTTTGGTGCAAATAGTATTCTGCAGTGTGATGGATAAGAGAAGGACACAGGCAAGGCCATGTACTTGCATGCAATTTTTGCATACACGTGCTAAGATGGCAAAAACAATGGACAGGAACTGTGCATAAATGCCATCAGTTGCTACAAGTTGGATTTCATCACTGTTGTTATTAAATGCCCTGCAGAAATGAAAAAATAGGAGTAATTTTAGCTTTTACTGTATTTACTTCCACTAAACCAAACCTTATCAGACTTGGGATGCTTTGTAAAATCAAAATGGTGTTTCAAAAGAAAATTGGAGAAAAGTTGTCAGAAATATATAAATATCCACCTCAAGCCTTTTTGGGGTGAAAAAAAAAAGACTTTTCACATCAAAATACCTTTTACTTAGTGTATTTTATTTTATTTTTTTTTTTGTATTATAATAATACAGTTCCATGGAGAAACAGAACATTTGTCCTTAGCCCAGCTCTATCAGCAAAAACAAACAAAAAAAAGGCAGAAGCCAGAATGGACACACGTGACCTCCAAAACCAAAGAGACGACAACAGATACAGGGGAAAATGCAGTTTACTGTGCATAATTAGTAATAGTGTTCTCTCCTTCTGATGCATGAAACATTTGTGAGAGGAAAGTGGGGTGGTATATGACTAGGAGCCCTGTAATTGTGACTTCTCTGAAAGAGAGAGGGGCAGATGTCCTGGAAGACAGCAAGCAAATCATTTCATCTCTGTACGCTTCAGCTTTTCCAAGCCATAAATCAAGCTGACTGCACTAACAAAGTAAGTTTGGGGACTCTCAATTAGTTAATGTTCATAAATGACTGTGCAAACACAAGGTAGTATCAACAAGGGAACTGTCTTTGTTACACTGCTGTCTGTTAAACAACCAGGAGGTAAATTTCTCCCTGAACATTTACAAAGGGAAGGCAGCATTAGTGCTCCACAAGGAGAAAACTACAAAGAACAGACTTTCAGAGCATGCACTTCTCCTTGAAATAAACTGTGTTAAAAGCACTTTACTTAAAAAGCACAATGATAGTAGCATCCTGCTAAATATAGATGACTCACCACAGTTTAATAGTGAACATCCCTGAAGAGTGCCATTACAGCAGTGCTTAACCTGCTGCATAAAATTAAGCATTCTCCTGTGCTTACAGTTTGGACCAAGACACTCAAGTCCACCAGCATCCACTGACCTTCAGTGGGTCACGAAGCCTCTCTGAGCCTCACTTTCTCCTTGCCTATTGCTGGTATCACAACACAAACTCATCTCCCCAGTGGAGGCAGGAAAAAATGATTTCTAAGTTTCTTAATGAGTTGTTTATACCATACTTTGTGTACCCGTAATACTGGTGAGCAGCTAAATATAGCTGTTCTTGAGACACTTCGAGATCCTCAGAGAACGGAATCTTGCAGAATAAAATTGCATTTTAGGCAATACTGAAGGAAGAGAGATAACACACACACACACACACAAAAAAAAAAAAAGTTTCCAAAATAAGGGTAAAATAATGCCTACGTTAGAGACACAAGAGGTATTTAATGCATCTATGCCTACCACTGGGGACCAAGGTCAGGTTGTGAGCAAAATGATTTATCTACACGTCACAAAACCACACAGCTTGACACAAATGGCAATCTGTTCCAAAAATGCATAAGCGTGGAAGAGCAAGGGACGGCCACGGTCCTCTCTTGCTGGGGCTGTGGACCTGGCGCTGGGTTGGGAAGAATATGTGAGCTAGCAATAGGGTGCTGCACGGCCAGAGCTTCAACACATAGCTAAAACTCAATGATAAACTCAATGTGGCAGGAGGTTGACTTTAAGTGAGGACCAGAAATACCAGCCTGTGTGAAAAGTTGCAGACCAGCTGTTGTATGGATGCGTTGCTGCTGGGCTCAAACACACACACACACACACACACACACACACACACACGCTGATGGACAAGATTCAGCTGCAATGGACTGTAGCACACTGACATCCAACCTGTTGCAATACAGTGTCACAGGATCTAAACACCAAGAGGCTTTAAAAAAAAAAAAAAAAAAAAGTTGGTGCTGCAGTTTAGCTGTACCCGATGTGTGATTTCTAGCACATCTGAAAATTTGCAGCCTGCTATTTCTGGTGATGTAGCGGGATTGATTTGCAATCACAGGTTCGGTTTCAAAGCTCTAAACAGAATTCCCTCCCATCTTTCCATAAACTTCCCTAGGGAGCTTGAAAAGTATTATTTGCACTGAAGTTATTATGTTAATAATGCTTTAGAGGGAAAACAAAGACACTGCCCCTGCCCCAGCAGCATTAAAGATGGATATTATAAGCCCAATGAAAGCAGTCATCTAGCTCCAGTTAAAAAGAAACATTGCTATTTTACAAATTACAAAACAACGTAAGAAAATGGGGCTATAACACTTGATCGACAAAGTCTGATTGCATTTTATTGTAGGCATAAAGTGTGAGAATGACAAAATGACCTCCAGGGACCTTCTTTCCCAGCCACTTTTCATTTGTTTGCCATTGAGCATTTCTTCTGATTATACACTCTTCTGGTTCCTGACCCTTTAACTTTTAAACCTTTCACCTGTCATTCAGGTATCACTTTGTACATGATCCCATCATACCTTTTTTCTCTATCCTCAGAACCAATCTAGAGTCTCAGAAAGGAAAATCTCTCTTCCTAACCAGGCTTGGCAACTCAGACCAGAAATACACATACTGACCTTCCACAAATGTTGTTTAGAAAAAACTCTGCCAATTTTATTTGGGCTTGCACAGTGCATGTCTGTTGCTTATACCTTATCAGGATTTTCTTTTCAAAATCAAGAACCACAAAAAATATAACCATATTTGTAACATGCTGGGTAATACAGAAATAGCTACGTGCCATGGTTATTTTCATCCACCACCATCTTCTAAAGACTTTTGCTAAGACAAAACTTAAAAGCAAACCTGAGACACAGGTGGTTCATTCAGGTCATTTTAAGCCTTAAAGAGAAGTGCAAGGCAAAAAAAAAAAAAAAAAAAAAAAAAGCATTACACTATTGCAGGTAACTATTTTATGTACGGGTGTGTTTCTGTGCTTAGTTGTCTCTATTGTCATTGTCCCCACGTGCCCTCCACCAAAAAAAGAAAACCAAATATTGAGTCAATCTTTTTTTCTAAAGAGAAAATCAAATGCCCCTGTAGTTTTAACCTCGGATCTGGTTACTCTTTGATTTTTTTTTTTTGCAGGGATAGCACATCAACAGTAACACTGCATCGCTTACATGCCTATAACTGCAGTAGCAACAGTAACTTTTTAGGCAGTTACACTTTCACAACGCCTGCAAATAAAGAACTGTGGCACTGAGGACCTGAAAATGAAACTCACTGAGCACACTTTCCAAACCTAGAAAAGCATAAAAAGTAATCAAGCAGCATGAAGTGTGAAACAGCTGAGATTATTTGCTTCAATTAAAAGCTAATAAACTCCTTTTTCCTCTTCGAAGTCAGCAGGCAAAGTTTCCAGTTAATGCATGCAACTCCTAAATGTTTTCAGCGGATGGGACTCTGGGTGCCAGCTTTTGGGGCTGAGGCATTTGTGGAAAGTCCACCTTTTCCAGCACCAGGCTTGCTTCTTGGTGGGTCCTGTCCGGAGGGGAATGGCCTGCTGTGCCTCTGTGCAGGGCGCTCAGAGCCAGGCACGGCTACCAAAGCTGCAGGCTCCATCCATCCTGATCCAAACTTCCAGAAAGTTTTGCGAAGACCTTGCTGAGACATCTCTGGTGCTCTTGCGGGAGATTCCATCATGCCTGGCTGTTCTCTTGTTCTCCTGGGGATCTCTTGCAGCAGGGTGCCTGCTTCGCCAGCCACAGAGGTGGCCAGCAGCACCTGGCTGTCTTGGTGGAGCTGTGCCCTGCTCACTGCTGGGCTGTCCTCCGCCAAATTACTTAGCAGACCTCTGCACGAATGAGCAGACCTTAAGAAAATTACTTTACAAACCTCTGTAAAACATAAGCGAGTAGGCCTGCCCTAAAGTTTGACATTACTTGAAAGAAGGCATCGCTGTCTGATCAACAGATGAGCCTGGAGGCTTTACACTTTGCAGGTTCTTCCTTCACCCTCACTGCAGCACCTCTGGGTGCTCTCCAGGGATGCACCAAGTGATGCGAGTGCCATCCTTCACAGGCGGTGTGCTCCCTCTCCCCACAGAGGACCGGGCTATGCACCTTGCTTTGCAAGGGCTTGTCAGGGAGGGAGGGGATGGAGAGGTCCGGGTCTTTCCACATCCCCAGAGATGGGGATGAGCTCAAGAAGCCGGCTGAGCGCTTGGGAGGAGGAGGCAACGGAGGCTGGAGTAGGGTCCTCGGGGGGGTCCCCAACCCCGAGGGGTGCTCGGTTCCCCAGGGGCCGCGGAGGGCCCCGGGGCTTCCCGTCGGCATCTCGGCAGAAAGTTCCCCGCTGCCTCGGGGCCTGGAGGATAGCCCGGAGTTTCCCACCCAGGTGAGCTTGCAACGGGGCCAGGCCCTGCCAAGCGAACCTCTGCGAAGCCCAGACACTTTGGGGCAAGTTTCCCGGGCGGGTAAAACACAAATAACCAACGGTGCGAGCAAAATAAATAAATTTCAAAAATGCTGCAGGGGAGGCGAGTGGAGCAGCAGCGCTCGTTCCTTCCCTGCCTGCCTGCCTGCAGCGCGCTCCTCGCCGCAGTCCCGAGCATCCCCGGCGGGACCTCCACCCTAAGTACCCCCCCTTGGGCTCCGGGTACCACCGGGTCCCGGACACCAACCGGGCACCTCCGGGTGCCGGTAACCCTCCCGCATCCCCAGCGGTGCCGAGCTTCTCTCCCCGGCCGCTACCCGCGGGCAGAAGCAGCAGCAAGCACTCACTCACCTCGCAGCGCCAGGAGCGCGGCCAGGGCGGCCGGCACCCACCGCCCGCCGCCGGGCCGCCGCCGAGTCATGCCGGGCCGGGCCGGGCCGAGCCGGGCCGGGCCGGGGGCTCCCTCCTCCGGGCAGGGTGGGCGTCCAACCCCGCCGCCCCCCGCCGCAGGTGCAGCCGCCGCCGCCGCCCGCTCGCCGCCCGCCCGCCCGCTCGCCGTCCCGGGACCGCCCCGCTCGCCGCCCAGGCTCCGCCGTGTCCCCGGCCCCGGGGACAGCACCAGGCCGGCCCGAGAGCGCAGCCTGGCGGCCCCGCGACGCCCCCGCAGCCGCCCGGGGGCTGCGGTTCTCAGAGCCGAGCCGCGCCGAGCCGCCCGCAGAGCATCCCGCAGCCCCCCGGCTGCGCTCCGGGCACCCACGGGTTTTGGGAACGCCACCTTCCCCGGGGGAGGGAACTGGGGGTGTTTGGTCTGGGGAAGAGGAGGCTCCGGGGAGACCGTACTGCTCTCTGCAAGTACCTGGAAGGAAGGTGTGGGGAGCTGGGGTTGGTCTCTTCTCACAGGTAACTAGTGATAGGACCAGAGGGAATGGCCTCAAGTAGCACCAGGGGAGGTTCAGGTTGGCAATGAGGGGACATTTCTGCTCAGAAAGAGCAGTCAGGCACTGGGACGGGTTGCCCAGGGAGGTGGTGGAGTCACCGTCCCTGGGGGTGTTCAAGGAAAGGTTGGACGTGGTGCTTGGAGACATGGTCTAATGGGTGACATTGGCACTATTGGTGATTGCTTGGACCAGATGATCTTGGAGGTCTTCTCCAACCTTCATGATTCTATGATCACTAGTGCTTCTCCGCCCCAGGACCTACATGGAAAAAGATGGTAGAAGCACACAGCTGATGATTTGGGATGGTCTTTGTGGAACCAGGCACTGCCACAACACCCAGCATGAATGCTGCTGGCTTGTTGTTTAAAGGTGTGGGGCACCCCAGCTCCACTGCTCAAGAGAGTGGGGGGCACAAGCGTCCAGGACCCCTAAAAATGGGACCAACTTATTTCCGAAGGGAACGAGACAGCTGTTGGAGTTGGAGCCAAGTATCACTGTGTAACACAAGAATCACCAGGAAGCTGTGTCATCCAGGGTCACGAGCTTAAGTAATTGCAGTCCTCGAGGCTACATGGAAAATCAGTCAATCAAAACCCAGCATCCAAGACATCAAGTATGCACGTAGAGGGTGGGAAAGGAGGAAAGAAGCCCTTTAGAAATTGATGGCAGTCATCCGGGGAAAGAATCAAGGCAGAGAGCTTGCACAGATGAGCTCCTTGTGCATGCCCAGCTCCCTGTCCAAGTCTCACCATGTTAGTTTTGCTTTCCAAAAATAAGCAGTGTGGTTAGGAAAATCCTCCAAGAATTCAGCGCAGCATATGACTGTTTCATTCCACTACCCCATCAAAGCATAATCCTGCAGCCTTTACATCCTGCAGGGATGCTAAGTCCACTTCATGCAGCTTCTCCCTACCTCCTTCCCAGCCAGGGGCCCCGCAAGCAATCCCACATCCAGCCTACCCTACTGCCCACGTTTCTCTCTCCTCATTTTCCCCCAAAGCTGCATTTATTAATTTGTTTATTTGTTTATTTATTTATTTATTTATTTATTTTATGTGGCTGCACTCTGACTGAGAAGAGGGGAGCTGCACCTGGGAGTGACTATGACAAGCAAAAGCATACAGGGTAAGCAGAGCAGAAATGACTACAAGCAACAGGAAAAAGAGAAGGTGGTGGTTGTGGAAATAAATGAGTGGGAAACTGGTTACCATCTAACTGGCCTGGGTTAAGTTCTGCCTTGCCAAGCATCAAGCTTTGGCACACTTTTACCAGAGGACTAGGTAAAAATGTCACTCCAGCAGCCCAGATCTACTGATTTTCTTGGTTCCAGGAGGAAAAACAAAAACAATAGCTGACCGACTGTCCTCACCAGACAGTAAAGCCCCTGCTGACTCCCATGTGTGCTGGGATTTCATGCAACGAGGGCTGGTACCATGCGTCGAGAAGGCACTGCATGGTGACTCAGGAGATGGAGCCACTGCCTCTTTTCAGCTCTGCCAGGTGCCTGCTGTGTGTCCTCAGGCATCAAACCTGACCATGTGGACAGTCTCATAGGCTCAGCATCCTTGCAAAATGCCCTCTGTGGCAGCCCTGCCACAGGCAGCAGGGCTGAGAGAGAGTTTTGCTCCATTAAGGCAGCAACATAAAAGCCAGCTCTTGGCAAAGGTCAGGCAGCTGAGGCACAGCACTTGGGAAGAGCAAAGGAGAGTTGCAGCCCAGGTGTTTCCCCTGCTCTCTGTCAATACAGGGCCTGAAGATACCTCAGAGTCCCTCAGACTAGTTTTCTTTCCTTAGATGACCTATTTTTAACTTAGAAAGAGCATTTAGGAACATGTTGTTCTTATTGATCAGCAGTGGCACCAGGAGACCACCATCCTCGTGGGTACATACAGCAACCACCTGGAGGAAGGCAAGGGGTACGTCTGTGCTCCTAACTACAACAAGAGCCCATTAAGGCTTCTTGTCAAACATAATCCTTCAACAAAATTAAAAGAAAAAAGTGCACAGTGCATTGGGCACAGTGGCTTGCTGCTACACTCACTCCTTCAGATAACTTCAACAGATTAAAAGATGCAAAGATAAATCAAGCAAAAAGAGGAAAAACTGCATACTCTCCCTAGGAGTGCCGCACTGCTTTCCTGATCTGCCAAGACTTGGAAGCTTTCTTGACCTAATGGAAATAAGTGTGGTTTTGAGTATAAGGACACACTGCATTTGGCAAATGCCACCCCAGCTCGCCTTGGACTGCTCCTTGTACCCTGCTGTGCATCAGCTGGCAGGTAAACAGCCAAGATCAGCTCACCCTGCACAGTGGCTGAATTAATGTACTTCCTAAAGAGCACAGCGAACATAATGTTAATCAAGAGCCTGGTGGTCAGAGGAAGCTTTTCTGCCCAGAATGGACCCAAATGACTCCCTTCTGATTCAAGCTGGTAGGAGCAGGGAGTATTTTCATCACCTTCAGGGGCTGGTCACCGCAACAGATACTGTGTCATACCTGCATAACACAGTGACACAGCAAGTGACTTTAGCTGCTTCTTGCTGCAACTGAAAGAACAATCTGCTGCAGAAGGATGGAGCAGCCCCAGGGAATAATAGTCTTCAGATGCACCAGTCAGTCCTCTCACCCTGGGCCCCACTCCACCTTGCCGCTACTTCCAAAAATAGCCTGCAGACTGTACAGAAAGGACGTGGGCAATGCGAAATTGTTCCTGGAACTCTGAATTTCTACTTGGGTTGCCCTTGAGTTTGCTCCAAAATATTAGGCTTATGCCAACCATTTATTTAGTGAGTGCAGCATACCCCAGCTGGTTGGATGCTAGAGCTATGAGTGGACATATTCGCTGCTCCAGCGGTCTGATTTCCCATCAGTGAGTGTAGACCAGTTCCTTGGCATGATAGAACAGCATTTTGTGGACAGAGGAGACAAGTTTGCAATACCCCAAGCATCAGATGCTGGCCAGTGACCACTACAAGGCTCAGGTGTTTCACATCACTCATGAGAACAGGCATGGGATCCTTGCACTGAGTGGCCAAGATATTTGCCAAGGCTTTACATGCTAGGCTGGGCAAGGACACAGAGAGACAAATGAAACCACTCCCACCTGCCTTTTCTTTTGAAAGAATTATGATAAGTAATGCAATTCTCATGTCTCAGGGAAAAACATTGTCCTGAAACCAATTTGAAAAGGATTTTGTCTTTTTTTTTTTTTTTTCCAAGAAGTTTTTTTTTCCTCTTTTTCTTTTCCCCTAACATGGCTCCATGAAGCCCCAGTGGGGATACAGTTGGGTTCAAGATCTCTGTTAGGTGCCAAGTCTTACATCACCTTTGTTATCTCCCAGCTTGTTATTGGGTTATCTATTGTCAGATTGGAATTTATTGAAGGTGACATTGCTTATAAATTGATCAAAATCAGCTTCAGTGAAGTGTCCTTCCAAGCTATAAAGAGATGGATAAAATTTACTCAGTTGATCATTAATAACTTCAGAGTCTCTGGAATTGGTTATCTCATTTTGACAGAGGAAATGGAGTTTGCAGATTGAACTGTTTTAATCCTATCTGAAAAGAAATATGACAGACCTTCAGAGATACACCCAATTAACTATCTCCATACCTTTTCAATAAAACAAAATAAAACAAAAACCTAGATTTATTTAGGTGAACATCTGTGTTTATACAAGACTGATGTCACTAACCAGAAGAAAAACCAGAAATACTCTTGTTAACTCCTCTGTCCCTGCAGGTTTTTTTTTTTCCCCTGGCCTCAGAGTTAGTTACATTGAAATATTACTGTCCCAAGTACAAAAGTTTGTTTCTCAAAAGCCTGTGCACTGGAATTAGCAGGAGCAGTAGGTATGTACTGTCTTGCCATCATTTGTCCTCTGCCTACAGTCAGGTGCAACCCAGTCCATTGCACCACCAACAAAGGCTTTCTGGCAAGAGCTGCCCATGTTTTCAGCGACAGTCAGGGCATCTTCATCCCTGCCTCGGTGATGACCTGATGATGTGTCAGCCACCTGGCAAGACCTCTGAGTAAAACCAGCCCCAAAATAACAGACAAATTACCGCGCCCCTTAACTGCCAGATGGTACAAGATATGTCCGTGGAAACCTGGTGGGTTAGGCATACTTTCAAACTTCTTGGTGCTCTTCCTTAGCATCATGGCCAATAGGTGCATCTGCTTCCCCTCACCACTTAGGTTTCTGACCACCCTGGAGAATTCCAACGTGATTTGAGTCAAGCCAGAATCTTTTCCTGTCTCTCTGTCTTTTCTACATCTTCTGAGTTTTCCCTGGCTGCTCCCACAGCAGAAGCAAGCCTCATCTGCAACGTCTCCTCCCTTCCTGCCCAGAGACCCCCTGCACTTCAGCATACACCTACAAAGCTAAAGCTTGTCATCCAGCATATTGAAATCCTTCATTTCCCTCTTGTGCCTCTCCTCCATACCTGGTCCATGCAGACATATTTGCGACAAATTGCTCCCCAAGGCTTCAATTAAATAATTTCTCTGGATGTGTTTTTTTTTGCTGTGGTTAACAACTGCCCGTTGTACCTTGTCAGATACATTCTGCAACCCCTGTTAGCAAATGGTGGATTCTGCATCCTCATAAAAGCATTTCATAATACTGCCATTTACATAATAACTTTCTAAATTGTACATCGACAGACTTCCCCAAATCATTACAGTAGGTGAATTAAATCTTCCACTAAACACCAGCAAATGGTGGTAATGACAAGTCTTCTAAGTAGCACACCCCATAAAGCTCAGAAAATGAAAATCAATCACTCTTCCTTTTTTTTTTCCAGAACTGCTGAAAGAATTTATTACACACAGCTGTGACGGAAAATAAATAGATGGCGAAACTGAGAAGAAATACACTGAAGTTAGGACTCATGTGGACGTACTCCTGCCGTTGCGATACAAAGTGGGTCTCAGAGAATTTTGCAGAGTAGAAGTGCTGCTGTAGCTGTGATGGTCTCAAGATATGTGAGCCACAATAACTTCTGCAGAGAAGCAATAACTTTTACTAGACTGGCTGATGTAGCTGGAAAATAGCAACATGCTTTTGGGCACATTGACCTGAAGAAGGGCTTGCATGCCTGAAAACTCATCTGTTTTTTCCCTGTTGCATCCACTGGTCTAATAAAAGATATTGCAGCTTCCTACTGTTCTTAACTGCTTGATGTTTGTTGGCAGCTAGTAACCATACAAAATTTATTTTCAGCCCCTTAACTTGCTTTTTCTTGTATGGGGAGTAAAAATGAATGAAGAGACCTGGGAAATGAGAGGCTGAAATGTCTGTGCCAATGAATTTATAGCCACTTTTCTTAATCCTGGGATTGCTAACAGGGCTTTTGATAAATTGTATTTTAATAACGTACTGTATTAGAAGTTACTTTTACAAGTCACCTAGAAAAGCCAGAGTTATGCAAGAAAATGGTAAAAACACAGGAATGTACAGGACTGTCTGGAGAACATGGGGCAGATTTCTATGTCCTGCAAATGGTGATTTTGACAAGCCCACAGAACAATGCAGGTATCTCTGTAGCACCCTTACCACCTCTCTTGATTCAAGAGGGTTGCTTGGCTGAGGGAGTCCAATATTGCCTACACTATTCTGCAGCTGAGCTGTTGTACCAAGGTATGAGATAGCTCGGATATTTGGTATCCACAGTGCAAACTATCCATAGATGAAAGAGGTGGTCCATGCAGCAACAAGGGGTTATGTATTATTAGTCTAAAGGTCAATTTGAGCAGGGTTCCCCTGGTGGAATGAGTTTTCCATGTATAAAGCATGATGCTACTTATTAACATCATACCAAAGTCCCTGATAAATTCTGGGGAACATGCACCTCACCCCTGTCTGTCATTGCTTCCCTGCGAAAAGTGCTTAGGATCTTGATTGAGGGTCTGCCACAATCCTTCAACACATCCCAAGGGCTTCTGTTCAGAAGTGACATAAGAATAAAACAATGTAAGAATAAAACAGACACTTACACTTCTACACAACCTGTTAGCTAACATCTCTAGTTGCTTGTGCTCTGCTGCAGACTACTGAAGCCTCTCCTTGTGGCAACATTTGCTGCGGTGCAGGGGAGCTGCCCTGAACCCATGCCAGCTAATCTTCCTTTCACCTGTTCTGGAAGGAGTCTAAGCCACCCTGTAAATCACTGCTGAGAGGAATGCAAATTTCCAAGCTATTATTGACAGCGTTGCCTGCCGTTGCTTAGTGTTAGCCATGGGCCACGTGGTATTTGTCAGAGTGCATGGTGCCTGAGGAGTAAAGAGTGTCTTAGATGCGAATGAATTTAGCTCTGTTGAACGTACTGCTTTGGCACATCAAGTCTGTTATGCGGGGCAGGGTGTGCATAATTCACATTAGCCTGGGCCAGGAAGGGTTTGTTTCACGGCAAAGGGAGATGGAGAGCAGTCTTTCCTTAGAGACTTGACTGTGCTCACGGCGTAATAGGACTGCTGACAGGTGGGTCTATCAGGCCAGAGTTTAGGACAGAGAAGGAAGTGTTAGGGCTGACTTAAGGACAGCAGGAAGGAGTAAGCTCAGCCCTCAGCAGAACCTGGAGCCAAAGTCTCCTAAGGTCCTGTACCAAGAGCTGCTTTCATTGAGCAATAGCTCCATCTCTAACACAAGGCAGATTTTCATCTCCCAGCACACCCACACAAAGATGGAAGGTGAATTTACAAAACATGTTCACCAATGCTCTTTTAAATGCCAGTTTAGGGATTATAATGCCGGGGTCCACCTTATTTAGCTACCACGGGGCAAAGCATTGCCTCCCCGTATTGCATGAGGGCTTTTAAAGGAGTTGGCTTAAAGCAAGGTCTGTAAGCACCCTTCTCATGCTTAGATGAACGGCTCAGACACTGTAGTCCCAAGCAAAGAGAGTGTTAACTGCTAGGAGGTTTTGTTGCTGAATCTACTCCCAACCAATTTTTGCTTCCCTTTATGTACATAGTGAGACATTTTCTTCTCCCTCCATTGCACAAAACCATCATTATAGCTGGCAATTACAGCACCAACACTGAAAACTCAGCAGGCTCACAGAGTGTAGCGTCCTCTCGGTCTGAAGCACGTTTTCTCCAGGTCAGTGCAGGAATGCGGCTAAAGTCCTGCTATTATGCCTTCATCTGTGAACGTAGGACTTGGGTCTCCAGAGCGGAGATGTCAGCCTGGCACCTTCCCTCTCTGCTGCATTCATTTAGCACTGTTTAAAAAATGTATGCTTAAAAAGCAAAGTTTGGTTGTTTAAGTGCAAGGGAAAGTCTCTTAATTAGCACTCAAATCAAAAGAAGGGGTGAAATGAAGGAAAAGCATAAAGTGATTTAACATTTTCAAGTGAATTTCCTGGCCCTTCCACCCCCCTCCCTCCATCTCCTTTTTTTTTTTTTTTTTTTGCTGAAACTACCGAGACGACAGCCCCTTTGGACCAGTTTGGACTGAAGAGTGCTGTCTGTAAAGCACTACACGGGGACTGCCAGTTCATTTCATCCTGACTGCACTGATTTATACTAGTGCCCGGTCAAGGATTAAACCCTCCATCAAATTTTAACAGCCCCTTGTCCCTTTAACAGTCCGATTTTGAGCAGGAACCCTTCTTAGACCCTGGATGTCTCTATGGTAACACAACAAGATCGTTTTGTTCTATCTCACCGCATTGTGTGCATATTGAAAAGCACAGTTAAGATATTTTGAAGTGGAGAGTCCAGATCAGCCAATTCTGAAGCCTCGCAAGAAAAATGATTATGCAAATTAAACTCCTAAAGGTGAATGGAAATGAATGCTTTCAACAACAATACGGGTACAGTATGAGAAATGAGAGCAGCGGTCTCAGCGAGGTGCCTCGCTCAGCAGCACAAAACCCACTACACCACTCGCCTCACTTTTTTTTTTGCTTATCTTTGCAAAATGGTCTGAGACAGAATGGGTCACACTGGCAAAAGCATTTCTCGGTTTTGGGGCTGGCATTCCAGCACAGCAGAGACTGAGCGCAGCCACTGCATGCAGAAGGAGAGTCTCGGGGATCTTAACAGTGTTCCTCTCACATTAAAAAATAAATAAATAAATAAAAATAAAGATGGAAAAGGACAGATGCAGCAAGTAGAGCCCTGAGCTCAGGGACAGACTAATAGAGACAGTAATTTAAAAGTTTGCTTGCCCCCACCTTTGGGAAAACTGCATCTCACATACTTTCCTCGTGCTGTCTGACTTGCAGTTGGTGGCTGTCTGTGGTATTTCTCACTTGCTGGTTTCTCCAGAAAACATCCCAAAAGGATCTTAGTCTAGCGGGATACTGCACATTAGGAGGGCAGGAGAACACGCTTCATACTGGAGGGCACAAAGCGGAGACAGAGGAAGTTCTTACCCCTTCCAGTCATTGTTCCTTTTCTATTTTTTTCATAGCTATCATCCACCTGCCGACTGCCATTGTTGCATTCAAATTCTCATTACAGACAATATGGAAATGAGACTTATATATAAATCCAATAATTTATTACCAGTGTAATTGAAATCTTAACAGTCTAATCAAAGAAAAAATATATGCCCAGACCTCATTATTGCAGGGGGAAAAGAAAAAAAAAAAAGTAAAGAAGGAATAATATTACCTGGAAAAAGTCTAAGTGATAATACATTTAAACTTACTTTACACAATATTCCTGGCAAACACCCTCCCTTTCGTTTTGCAGGGCAGAGTACGATGCTAGTACGTTCTTTCCCCTCCTTCTAAGGTCCATATGGAGAGGTTTTTACACATTTTCTAGCAATGTTTTACACCTTACTCCTTCTTCCTTGGTCTGCAAGTCCACACTGCATCCAAATTTACTACACATAGAGAGTTTTATGCATGTTGGATTTCGTTCTGATTTATTTTTGATAACCTTAAGACTGCTTTTGCCCATCTCTGAGGTTCACATTTCTTTGTCTCACCTCTAGTGAGTTGCTTACAGACCTAGGATGTCCAGTGTTATCCTGCACCCTCTGTCTTATCACCCCATTCTTATTCTCCTCTGCTCTGCATTCTCTGCTCCCTCTTTCAAGGTCTGTGTTATCACACCGTGCCTGGATTTCTCTGTACTGTATCAGGAGCAGGGCATATATGACCTCTAAACAAAGCTATCCTTTTGAAAATTGGGAGCTCCCAAAAGATAAGAGGTAGCAGCAGTTGGGTAGCTGGTCAGGGACAACATGTTCTTTTGGGGGGACACGTAGTCCTTCATATAGGACTGGAGAACTAAGGAATTCTCCAGACTTTCTGGAAATGGATTGGAGTTGTCAGTTTGGTAGCACAGATTCAACTCCATTTAGCTAAATTAAGCCCTTAATAATAAATTCACTTTTTTCTTCATCTGTGTGTTCTTCAAAGGCATGCACTCGACCAACCTATGGGGGGCCTCATTACCAGTAGCCCCTTGGGGTGAAACTGGAAAATGAATATGAAATAAATCTGAGAAGTCCTAGTTACTGCTCCCAGTATCATTTGCTGCGTCCAAATACGTCTAAAACTGGAGCTTTTACATAGGCCAGATGCAAGTGCTTCAACTGAATTTTTAGCAAAAGTGTTTTTACTCATATTGCATCTTTTTGTGGAGTGATTTTAGTCCTAGTGCTTCTCAAATAAAGAAGGGATTTGAAAGTGTTTTTTTTTTTTCTCCTTAAAGCTTTGAATTTAAAAAATGTTGCCTATAAGGTGACTAAGTTGAGAAAAAAATAATAATAAAAAGTAACTTTTTAAAAACACTTCTTACTGCAAAAATAATTAGCAAATTCACAATTTCAGCAGGGTCAACATTCACTTCAGACTAGATTGCTCAGGGCTTTGACCAATCAGTTCTTCAAAACCCCCAAGGACACAGACTTCACAACCTCTCTGGGAAACCTGTTCCAGACATTAATTACCTTCAGTAAAAAGCTTTTTCCACCTTCTTGATGACCTCCATGGATGCATGGAAAGATGGCTCTTTGGTCCTCCAATCCCATTCTTCTCCAGGCTGAAGAAGCCCAGGCCCCTCACCTTCTCCGCATTTGCATGTGGTAGTGAATCAAAAGGTTTAAATTGAATTTAAGTGCTGTTGCAGTGATATGTTTTAGTCATCAGATAATCAGAGCAAGTTTATACTGATACAGGGCATGCTAACCAAACTGAAGTTGTCTCGGAGTGGTATATGAACTAACACAGTTTTAAAAAAAATAAAATGTACACAGGGCAGGCAAGGTCTAAGTGGCTTTCCTGGACATACACTGAAAGATGATGCAGACATTACTGCCTGGGCACTGGGTTTACACTTCTACAAAGGGTTGCATTTGGACTTCTCACATTGACTCCTGAGCCTGCCTCTAGAGGCTCAGGGCAGCTTTTTATGAAGTATCCTCCCCCACCCATTCATCTCCCAGTTTAACATGCCACAAATTTCTTCTGCGTATAGAAATGTTATCAGCTCCAGTTACCAGGGATACTATGTTCTATAATGGTTTCAAAGCGGTGTCATCTCCAAGGATGAATCCTTCTCCTGAACAAGAACAAGGCAGCTGGCTTTCTCTAGGAAAAGAAAGGTGAAGAGCTACAAACCACATTTTTCAGAAGTGTTTCATAAATCGGACATTGATGTTGTGAAGAGACAGGAGCACAATCTGTGTCTTAGCTGTACCAGCAGGATCACAGGGCCACAGAGCAGACCTTGATCCTCTCACCCAAACAACACTGACTGTTAATTCTTTCCTTCTTACCCCCATTCCTCATTGCTCACACGTTGCTAGTAAAACCAGAGGACTGTGCAATGGTGCATTCATGTCTTTGGAGTCAAACTTTCAAACCTTCCACAGTGAATTAAACAACGGCAGCAAGTAACATGCAACCAAGGGCCAGAATATGCCTTGGCCTGCAGCCCAATAAACGAATCCTTAAGGATCTGGCGTCTCACTTCCACACAAATATAGCACTGCAGTCTTCTCTGCTCATTACCAATCCAGCCCGAAATACTGGGGAAGACTACAGGAAAACAGACACTTGGCAGAGACGTGAAGTTATTTCCCTGCATGGTGATTTATGCAGCGATACTTCCTAAATCGCTAACACGGGGAGTACAAGCTGTGCAGCGAACAGTAGCCCCAAGGCGTGACACGGAGGTGCTCGGTGGAGCTCCTACAGCAGCCTTGCAGGTCCTACAGACAGACAGGTATAACAGTGAGGTCTTCATTGCAGTGACAGCAACGTGGGGGCTTGGACTAAAATCCACTTAGCAATATTTATTTATTTTGAAGGGGGAAGGTGTTGCTGCCCCCAAGTGCAAAGGGACAGCAGTTTATTCTAATCCTGCTTTCCCTGCGTGCTTTCATTAGGCTGCTAAATGTGGACACATTGCAAAGGCAGCTAACGTCCCCACAGGACGCAGGAGCTCCAGCCTAGCTAGTTTTCTTCATCTCCTCGGTCATGCCTGTAATGAGGCACGGTGACCTGTTTCTGACTGGGACAGACTGTTTGCTTTTCAGGCAAAAATCACCTTTTCCATAGTCCTGTGTTACAGTTTCAGTCCACCAGAAGGCAGAAATGCACACATTGCTCAAAGCAAAACATCAACATCTGGTGACACTGGCACCCCAAAAATCACATCACCTACAGCATAACCAGAAATCAACCTTTGCAGTTCTCCATCTGCCCTCTTAAAAAGCCTTCCTCTGCTCATTTTTTCCTAGAACCAAGCTTGGCCTCCATGAGGAGAGGGAATGGTTACAAAGACAGAAACGGAGGCATTTATGGAAATGAATGTCATGAATTTATTAAGCAATTTATGTCATGAATTCATTAAGCATTAAAGTTTCAGAAGTCCACTATTTCATTAGTGAGCAGCACTGTTTTCCAGAATGGTCTCAGCGTTTCTCAGGTGCTCTCTCTTTCATTGTATCTTTATTTCTGATTGTGCAGCACCAAGCATGCTGGGCCTGAAATTCAGGTGTAGTACTCCTCGTCTTTACAGCCACAGAAATAAAGAATGTGATATGCCTAATTGGAGGTGTTATCCAGGCTATAAATTATACAATCCTGTCAAAACTGAATTAATCATGTACCTTTCACCAGCTCAGCTGTACTCTACCCATTAATCCATCTTCACTGAGATCTATTCTAGTGTTACAAACAACTCATCAGTTTCAAAGGCATTTCTCCCCAAACCATCCCTACTCAGGACAGACGAGATTCAGATTCAGCCTTGGGTTAGTGGTGCTTTTCTAGGCATTAAAACCCTGTACAACAAAAACTCTCTCATCTTTAATGCCTGATGGTCATGAAGGGATAGAAACGGGAGGTTAATGCTATTAGAGAAGGGCAATTCCCAGCCACACAAAGGGGACACGTCCTGAAAAGACTCAAGATTTTAATGCTATGACATTTTTGTGCATAGAAATGCATTTGAGTCATTTTTAATGGTTGCACAGATAATTTCCCTTTGAGTTCTCCACAGCTGGATTCATTGAAATGGAGGCAACTGCGTTCACAGTGGTAGTATTGTAGTTGTGAAGGCTTTAGGCTGTAGATGAGACAAAGTTTGAAGGGAAAGGAATTATTTTTTATTAGATCAGCTAAGAGATGGAAAAATCACACAATCTTTTGGGCACACAAAGCCTTCTTTAAGATTAAAAAAAAAAAAAAAAAAAAAAAAAAACTCTGGGTTTGAACACTAGGGAGCAAGGGAGTGGAGAATTGTTCCAATAAGCCTTTTAAGATTGCTAAAATATTCCTTCTTTTTTTTTTTTTTTTTTTCTTCCCGCAAAAACTATTAGTTGGCATGTGATGGGGTAAAGAGTCATCAGGGCTACTTTAGGATGAGTCACATAAGTGAGTTACACTTCAGGACTCATGAAGAACAACTCCACCCCAACTCATTACAAGAAAAACTTATCTGGTACACAACTTACCCGCATACATACATCGGAGTACACAAATGGCTTTCCCTCTCCAGCTGAAACTAAGCATCAGCAGGTCGCTTTCAGCTAAGAGAACAAGTGGTTATTCCCAAAGGACACATTTTTTGCTGTAGTTCAGTTGACTTGGGTGTTTTTGGGGGAGAGCTGTTTCTAAAAAAAAAATAAATAAATAAATGCAACAAATGCAAACATGAAGAGAAGTGTTATACATTGAGGAAGGCAGAAGAGAAGCTGAAGTAAAAGAATGTCACAGATCCAATTGCCAGTCCTAATTTTTACAGTGATTGGGAAGTACATAACAGACATGGTTCCATGTTTCTCCAAAAGAGGGCAAGCTCAGCTCTCCAGAACCCATTGTGAGAAGAAACAGAGTTGCTTCTAGAGGACAGTAATGGCAGGAAGAAAAAAAAACACTAGTTACAGAAATCATGTACCTTTAGGTGGGGAAGGCAATAAGACTTAACTTGGAAAGATCATGTATTAAATATATCCTCAGTCAGCCTGAGACAAAAGTTTTTTGGCCTTTTCCACATGTAAGGTATAAGCACTCCCTGCTAAACTGGCATTTCTTGGGCTCTGCAGAGTGCTTACACTCAGAAGAAGGAAGAAAAAAACTCTCATTCAATATGACATTTGAGTTGAATTGAACACTAAGACACGCAAAGGCTCTGGCAAAAAGTCACTCACCTTTGTGCTCCAGGCACTGCACAGTATTTTCAGGCTGATTGGGAAAATACTACCCCAGTATGGGGCTCAGAAAGGTCTGCAGCTACCCACCAGTGAGTATCATATATACACAGTGAAATGAAGCAAAGTAGAAACCCCATAAGCTAAACCAGAGAGAATACCCTTGCCCACCTCTTCCCAAAGCAGACAGTGCTGGGTAGCTTCTCTGGGCTGGAGCTGCAGCAGGACCTTACCCCAGGAACTAACTTTTTTTTTTTCTTTTTTTTTTTCCCCTGTTATTTAAGCAGGTCCATTGACACTAGAGATGACCCAACCCAATTTCACAGTTGGCCCCATTTGTATAATAGCAACCATTGGTAAAGCTGCAAAGGAAGACTTTCGAGGTTCTATTGCCTGCCTCTATTAACAGCATTTCCTCATTTAGCTCTCACAAGTTTCCTAGCAACACCCTTGCATGCACATTAACACATATATTAGATCTTGCAGAGACACCTGTGGAAGAATCAGCTATGGTGAAGGGCTGGAAAACTTTGCTTTTATGTTGACTTTGAGGGGAAATCAATTTGCTTCAAGAAGCAAAACTCTTCGAGAGAGCAAAGACTACCCACACACTAACGAGACATTTGTAAAACCATGGAGCTCTCTTAGTGAAGGGGCAACCTGTTGCATGCGATTTCATTATTGGCAGCTGCTAGGTAAGAAGGCAGTGGGTTATCCTTTCCCTGCAGCTTTCAAAGAAGGCAGCTGTCAATACACAGAATAAAGCTCTGAATAACACATAAAGAAGCCCAAGAAGGTAGACAGTCAGACAGTGGACACAGGAGCAATAACTCATCTCTACAAAACCTGTGTCTCTCTAATGTCTGTCTGCTTGGGTAAACTGGATGCTATCCTTTTTTTCTCACCACCTGAGGCAGTGTCTTTCTTGCCTAAACCACCTAGTGGATTTGTTCACTGTCCCCAGTACTGCCTTGGTGAACCCACCATGGAAACAGGACTTGTCCCGGTCTGCTGGGTGGGCTAAAACCTCACGCTTCGTGCACCAACAGTGTCTGCAGATCAAGAAGATGAGGATTCACCATATGCCCGGGGGCAAAATCTCAGTAACTGGCAGCAATGAGAAACTCCTCTTTCTTAAACCTCACTTGCAGCAGTGACACACTTGGGGATGAGTAACACCCCCAGCTGGGGCAGGGCAGAAATTGCGCCAAGTTCCTCATACCATTGAGGTATACCAGCACCTCCCAGGAGTAGCAGATAAGCAGCATTTACCTACCACATTTGCCATGCAAATAACACAAAACCGAATAACTGGCTTGGATTGAAATCACTTGGAGGCTCCTCAGCAAGCAAGGAGCATTTTGGACCCCCCTTAAGATTATCAAGACAACCCCAAGGTCACAAAACTCCCAGTCTGCCTCACCCTGTGCTCCATTTACCTTCACTAGAGGAGTAACATGAACTGTAATTTTTCACTTGGATGGAAAATGAGTTGGAGCACACTGAGTACCAACCCTGGTGCTTGCCCTGCTGAAGCTTCGTGCAGCAGAGATGTGTATGGTGCAAGAAAATTGCCTTGAGCTGAAGGGAATGCTTTAGGGAGAGCACTTCACTTTTGAGGCAAAGAGAGCATTGTCTTGTCTACTGCCTAGGAAGAGGTTTATGAGAAACCTCATTTTTTTCTTCAGCCTTTCAGATGGGATATCCAGCCCCGGGATAGGCTCATGCCCATGGGCAGAACCCCTCCAAACTTGGTGGGGCAGCTGGTGCCTCACAGGTCTGTGCCCAGTGGTGATGACCTGGAGCAAAACCGCTGCCAGGAAGCGTGCATCCCTCTGATTAATGCTCTCAGCCTGCCTGTTGACAAAAGCAGCAAGAGGATTTGTAATGCCTAAGCTTATCATCATCACACTTTGAGAAAATCCCTCTCCAAGAGACAGTGTAAATAAGTAAAGTTTTACAAGTTAACGGACTCTCCTAATTGAAGTAACCCTTGTAAATTAATAACATTGAAGCAAATGTGCAAAGACTCTGCTGGCTTTCTGGAAGATGTCTAATAACGTTGACGTTTACTAAAGTGCCCAGAGGAGCTGGTCCCCAAAACTTATCATAATTTGTTGAGACACTAATGATAATTAAGTTCTAGAGCTTTATCCAAAAAGCTAATGGATATAGGGGAAGGAGAACCACCAGTAAATCTTCCATCCTGACCCATTCAGGTCATTCCACTCCTACTCCCTTCCAGTCCCATGGTGAATGGGCAGCCACTCTTCTTCTTTCAAGGAGGTCCAGCAGTACAACAAAGAAAAAACATCCTCAGAGCTCACTTCAGAGCCAGTGTAGAAATTCTCAGGGGTATATCTGCATGTTGCTGCTCCTGCCAGAGGGCTCCGTACCTCACAAAGGCCATGTCCTCCCACCCCGAGTGAAGACATCTGATAGTTAAGCAACAATTAGTGAAACATGAAATAATGCTTGGTTTCCGTTGTCATGTCTGATGTTCTTTTTACTTTGCCTTCCCCAGTTCCAGCCATTGCTAACTAAGTCTACCTGAGGAGAAGCTGTAGCTGGTGAATAATCCAATGTACAGGTTTTTGGACAAACTTTGCTCATGGACATTCATGGCAGTTCCTACTATTGCGTTCATTGTTTGAATCTTTTAGGCCATCCACACTGTATTTATTTTGACTTTAAAAGCTGTGAATATTCACATGCTCCCAGTCACCTTGCTTGTAGCTTGCCCACCCATAAAATTGACCTGGTGTTACATACATTTAGTGGAGACCTCCACACCTTTACAAGCACTCTGTAAGGATTGGAAACCACTTATGATGATCCAAGTTAAGTCTGCAAGGAAATTACAAATTAAAAACAGATTTAAGCCACTTATAATAGATATGAGAGTACACAGAGAGGAAGGAGAGAAGGCGATCGTGCTGTTTTAACTAACCCAGGGAAGGGCTGTGTGTAAGAGCAGCCTCAGGCAATGGAGAGGTGCCTTCTTTCAGACTCAGCCATGCCAGTAGAAAAGGAGATATACTTCACCTTGCTCTTGTTCCCCCTGCAGGAACATAGGGATATGCAGGACTGCTGGGAGAGCAGTTCACAGGAGCCTTCCCAAATTCAAATCATAGGGGGAAAAAAAAAATAATTAAAAACATCAAAATGGTTGATACGAGCTAAGCTGGATGGTTTTGCATACCTTGGGCCCAGGAACAAAAGGCTTACAGTTTCCCTGGCAGATTGACAGGGAAACCCACCAAAGCAGCAGTGGCAGCGTGTTGAAGCAGCTGTTTTTCCCATCAGCATGGCAACCTCTGCTCACCTGTGGAGGCTTGGGGTGAAGACAACTGGCATCAGTCCCAGATCAAAAGCTATTTGGAAGCCAACGCAACAAGCACCATGTTTGTGGCAATGGCCCGCTGTCTGATCAAGGCCAAAGAGAGAGAAGGGATTTGCCACCAGGTCTCCAACAGCTCAGCAGAGAACCAGGCTTTACCCTGACCACTCTTGGCCAAAAATAGCCCAGTTTTCCTCTGTACACATATGTATAATGGGCAGGAGACCACGACTGTACAGCTGCCTTGAACAGCCTCCTGCCATGGGTAGCCCTGTGCCTAGATCAACTCCAAAGAAGCCCCAGGGCCTGGAGCTCACTGGTACAAAGCAAAGAGGCCTGGCAGTGTAGAGCACCTACTGCAGTCACAGCTACCAAAGCCAGCAATTCTACTGTAAACAGGCTCTCATTCCCCTTAGAGTGGCACGTCCCTCACAAATCCATCCTCCTTTTTCCTTCTCCTAGAGTTCCTGGTCTCTCTTCTGCTTCTTGGATGCAATGCAGCTCATGGTCCTCTCCTTCAAGGAGTCCCGGTGAAGCACTCCTGCACTGAGCCCAGCACAGTCAGCAGGACAGAGACTTCAAAGTCCTTCAACAGTACATGCAGTCTGTGGGTTCAAAATAAGGGAAATGTATTCCTTCTACATTACTAAAAGCCAAACTTCTTTCTGAGCTTGGCAAGCCAGAGATGCCGTGCTATGGCAAGGTCTTGTTCTTAACATTTAAATATGAGTAACATCCCTTTGGCAAGTAAGTGCCTGTCTGTGGTAGAACAAAGAAGCCTTTTTTTTTTTTTTTTTTTTTTTGCCAATGCATCAAGCAGAAGAGAAATTCTACTTGTTTGCATCCCCAAAACATGCGGCAGAAAATACACTGCTGAACTATGGGCAATCTTTAAGTGTCAAAATCAGTTCTCCATCAGTGCAATTCTACTCCAGGCTTCTGGCATCTGCAGACTTACAAGCTGCATGTCCCACAGGAATGCACAGAGGAGGAGATGTTCATATAGGGGGAAATATGTATTTACAATATATCCGTGTTGTGCATCTGCACTGTGTACTGTTATGCAAGCTTATAATTTTTTAAAATCAGATCATCGCAGAGAGGAGAAAGCTGAAATTCAGTTGTCTAATGGAACTCCAAAATATGAAGGTTGTTTGCTTTAAAAAAAAAAAAAAAAAAAAAAGTGTGAAAGCTGCTGATAAATCTGGCAAAATTGATTGGTGTATGAAATCATTCAAGTCGATAGATATAAGGGTGAGGGAAGAGGTGAGAAACAGCAGCTAAAGGTGCTGATAGATAAAATAAGAGAACATAAATGAGCAACTCAACAGTGCTCCTCTCCTCCCAGAGGAGCTGAGCTAAACCCCAGAGCTCCTCGCAACCTCATGGTTCAGGGAAGAGGGACCCTAAGCCAAGCTGAATCCCAGGACCATCCTGGTTCTCACAAAAGCCCAGCCATGCTTGTTGCTGCTAGGCAGACTCCCAGCCATGCTTGTTCGGGGAATGGCTCCTTAATGTCCTCTCAATGGATTTTGGTGTGACGGGACTGTGCCAAGACCATCTGACACAGGTCACAGCGTTTCAGTCCCCTGCCACCTCTGCTGGAAAGGCAAACCAAACTTCTCCAGGAAAGTGAGGCACTGCTCAGCACTGGTTTCCCCCATTTTCATGCTACCAGCTGGTCTAATTTCTCTTGACGTTTCTTCCGTAATAGCAACAGCAACATGTCAGGATTAATTAAGCCAAACAGTGGGCTAATCTCAAAGGAGAACATACATCTGCTGTGATCTGCCCCCACCTAAAAGGCAAAGAGTCTTTCCTGGCATGAGGAGAGGAAAGGGTAGAAGGCAGTGGGAACAGCGAGGCATCTTCCAGTGGAAGGAGCACCGTGAGCAGCATTTAGCTAATGGCGTGCACGTGAACACCAGCAAGGCTTCTGCATTTGACCTTGACATCAAGCACCCATGGCCCAAAGAGTGACCTGGAGCTGAGAAGCAGAGCTATGCTCCCCACAGTCAGGATGAGAAAGAAAGATCCTCTATATAACCATCAACTAACACAAGATGTAAGTTAATTTTCAAGTCACCTTTCCCCTTCCCAGTTGGAGCCAGGAGAGAGGTGTGCACAAGAGCACGTGCAGAGGTAAAGGATGCTTATACCTCCTCATAGTCACATCAACCAAGCACTGGCCAAGTATCTGGCCATCTCCCTGCTCAGAGAAAACAACTCAGACCCCAGTTCCCAGCTGGAAGCTGAGACTTTGATCATCCTCTCAGCTTAGCAGGTCTTGGTGACACTGAGTGCAGCTGAACCTGCAGAAATGCAGGTTGAAACAGGAGAAAGGGCACTTGGTGATATCACACTATTTGGCCAGTGATGCATGATAACCATTAGAAATGACCAGGATGTTCTCACTTCCACTTCTTTTTATTTTCTTCTCTCTGTTCCAGCCTTGCTGCCAAACCTTTCATCCTTCTGCAATTCAGGCAAGGAGCCATAGGTAGTCTCCTCTGTTCTTCCAGTTCTGTATTAATTCATACACAGTGAGCCCTGTCACTTTCACCAAGGCAGCATGTGGCTCTGTAACAAGAGAAATTCACACAATTGTCATAATGTTTTAAGGCGAGAAAGGTATATTTTAGTAATAAAAAGGAGCTGTCTCAGTAACCAGCAATACATGTAAGATAGACATGTCATAACATCCTGTACAGGCATAATTACCTAAATACTAGTGCTGGTTGATTATCAAAAATCCTGAATTGTGAATCACAGCCTTCTTCTTGATAGACTCTGCATGATGTCATTGCGTGTCAGTATCTGGATAACCATGGAAATGCTAGGCTGAATGAATTCTAATTTTAGCAAAGATTTACATTTGTCCAAAAGACTTCACCAACAGTATATTTATTATTGTGCTCTTACAATTAATCCTCTTGTCAGAGATCACAGAGAGAGTTCACTGAATAATCAAGGAGGCCAACTACAGAAAGAATGACAAGGAATTTGCTGCAAAAACCTGTAAATCATTAGTCAAAGCTGTTTATTAATAACTTTCAACACAATATTGAGAGAAAAACAGGATTGAAATGCAATTCATGTACGAAAAAAAAAGAGTGTTATATAAGCACTGAGTGATTGAGCCCACTTTACTAGGTAGTAATACTGGAACAACAGTCTCTAAGCTGTGTTGTACAGATGTTACAATACAGGGTGTTAAAGGGTTTGACCTTGTTTGTAATACTCTGCATCTTTCAAGTGCTAAGGCAAAGTCTCAGATGAGACATTCAGTCATATTTCTGCTCCATTTCTATCAAAATAAGAATAGTTATTTGCCAGAAGGTCCACCAAACAAAGCAGACAGGGTATAGAAGAGAATAGAGGGTTCTTACACATCTGTTTTTTTTCTATAAATGATGTTTTTGCAAACACCTTAAGGTGTGGGTTTCCTTTCCTGGCATAATCCTGATGTATATTGGTCTATGTGTTATGCATTCGGATACAATAGTGTATAAAACAAATTCCAGTAAATCTCTTGTGCTCAGACATCTCCAGATACACCAGGATCCCAAAATTCAAGCTTGACTACAAATCCAAGCCCATTCCATGCCCCACCACTGATGAAGAGCTCCACCTCTGTTAGAGCCCATAAAGAAGAGGCTCTATATCTCCAGAGACATGGCATACAATTCTCAAGGTCACTGTACATCTTTAGGCATACTCCATCTGCATCCACACCCCCCAGCTTATTGCACTTTAAGCCTGTCCACATGGTAAGTGGTTTTCTAATACTAGCCATAATTTTGCACCCAGTTGGCATGTGGAAGGCTATATTAAGCCCAGACGATTAATGCTATGTTTGCTGAGAAGCAAGAAAATAGTCGCTGTGCTATTATACTCTGTCAGCTTTCCCAAACACTTCAGGCAACTAATTCTGAGGACTTTTTGACTGAATTGACATAAAATGCATCCTTCCCCTCTTGTTGCTTTTTAAATGCGTTAGGCTATTTTTATACTGCTGTCTCAGAGGTCGTTGGCAAGAGCATGTTCTGCTTCCCACCAGGCACTCGAGGAAATTTATGAAGATAGTCAGGTCCCATTTGTTCTGGTCACCCTCGGTGGGTTTAAATGTCAGCATAACATGAATGAGCATCAAAATGTTGTTTGTTATCAGAAGCCCCCTGGATCTATATAGGGGGAGGTGTTTTGGAACAGTTACTTTGGTTGCTGCTTTCAAGAGATGCATGAAGAAAATACGGTCATCAGTAGATGTGAAAATGGAGAGAGGCCACCTGGAAAGAATTAAGAAAGCTGTAAGAAATGCATCAGAATAAAACCTGACAAGCCATTTGTAAGATAGGCAAGGTGGGTGAAAGGTTTAAGAGAAGGACTTATTTGCATATACTTAGCTTCTGGGACTGAATGTTTTTTGTGAACACATCATTTAGAAGACATTGCAGCTCAGGACTCAGTTTCCAGAAACTTTCTCCATCCTCCTGGTGTGAAATAAAGTAGAAGGACTGCTCTTAAATTTTTAGCTGATGCCCTGAGAATCTGAGATTATGCTCAGGTAACTGCTTTTTACAGGGGCTATCTGTTATCGACTGACAAAGAGCACACCAAGGTGAGGTTTGCAGCTCAGGAGTAAGTTGAACTGTGTGCAGACATGGCCAGTGAGGGATGTAGGTGCCTATGCTGTAGGCACCTGAACATGAACTGGGGGCCAAATACCTCTTTACAATCAATGAAAACCAGTCAATGCAGGCGGTGGAGTCTGGAGAGCCACTAGGCTGACCAGTTGTGTCTATTTCAGCAAAAACTTACATCTCTCTCCAGAATCCACCGCCTGCATTGACTGGATCTGTGCTGAGGGCAACCTCATAACGTTCCAAAAACCCACAATTGAGTGTTGGGTTTTGGAGCTAACTCCTGAAGTTTTGGAAATTCTTTCACAGCCAGAGGCCAAGGTGAAACACTTCAGTTATTCTCTGTCCTGCTGTCCTTGCCTTACCGCTATGACCTGTGTTCCTTGTGTGTTGCAATGATTAATATTAGGTATCTGCCTTCAAAGTCTTAATTGAAAATACAGCCTGACCTGGTATCAAATATGTAGGCTACTGCTTTGCAAACTCGGGTTGCCTTAAAACATTATAAACAGTGAGACTTTAGTTTCTCTGACTTGTGTCATCCAGGCAATGGGGCTTCAGCAATTCTGAACAAAAATCAGTCTGAGGGCAATCAATCAGATCATTGATTTGTATGCATAAAATGAGGTATTGCTCAACTGCAAGATTTTGACATCCATTAAACGTTGGATACAGTGGTACAGAAACAAGAACTACAGGTTTACACTCCCCACTGCAGATTAATTGTCTCAGCAGTATTTTTCCTGTCCGCAGAGTTGCCACTTCTTAACCAATAAGTGTTTTCCATATGGATGCTGTATTTTGCTGGCTGTCTTCCCATGAGCTTTGTGAATAGGCAGTTCCAGTGGTGCAAGCTCCTCACTTGGAACAGAGAGGGTGTTGATGAAAGCTGCTTTCAAGTCAGTTCAATCCCTCTTGGATCAAATGATGCTTGGGAGACAGAGGACCTTCTGTTGCAGCAGTGAGAACAGAGTTACTTGTTTTACTGTAGTTTACGATGTCAGCATAGTCATGTGCGCAACACAACAGACAAAAGGGCCTACACCATGGCAGTTGTGCACCCCCATCTCAATGGGAATCCTAGAATATGTATTAGTTCCTTGTGGCTGACCTTAAAAAAAAAAGACAAAGAATAGGGTGTTTAAATCTGATATCTCTGAAGCTGCTCCTAAGATTTTTTATTTATTTATTTATTTTTGAGTGAGCTAGCAGCTTTCCAGATGGCCAAAGGGGTAAATTAGTCCTAGGTGATGTAATTTCTGATTAGGCAGAAAAGTGTGGTCAACAAGAAAAAGCAGTCAAGGCATTCCTTTCTTGCCATCCAAGATGTCCTAATATCCGAAGTCATTGCATACTCTGTCTTTCTCATTCCTGACATATTCTGAATTGGCAAATAATTCCAGGGCCCTGTCCTCCTGTCTTGCTGGATTGCTGGGCCAGCTTCTCAGCTCAAGAACTTACTGAAGGAAGTTCTTGGAGGATCAGGTATTTTATGTCTGAAGACTGTCTATCGCCTTTAGCATTCTCATAAATAACACAATAGAAACTTCAATATGATAGATTGCATCTTCTTTTTCAGATAGAAGATCACACCCAGTGACGTGATTTATACAAATGCAAAGTAGCCATTTGCCATGTAAGACAGATGAACACTGTGGAGATCTTTTCATGCATGTTTTTGGAAAGCTGAAAGGCAGTCTATTACAAAATCAATACAAAGGCTTCGACAAAGAGGGAGGAAACAATCTGTCCTCCATATTCTGGCTGGATAGGACAATACACTGACAAGCTGGATGATGTCAATGTAACACTGAAAGAGTTGCTCCGAGGTGCAGAGACTCCAACATGCGGCTGCTTTCAGAACAGGTGACACAGCTGGCAGGATGGACAATGATGATCAGACCGTCTTTTGGAAGAGGATTGATTAGGATAACTTCTCAAAGTCCTTAGGCTACACGTCAATAAACATTCCAGGATCTGGTCAGGATCAAAGCCCTGTAAGCAAGCATAGGTAAGCCAGGCCAGACAGGATCATGGATGCATTAGTGTGAGACCCACAGCTTGTGCTGCCCTTACTTCTGCATCCTCAAACATCTGCTGGAGACAGCAGGGGTTCAAATCTGTGGGAAACACGGGAGTGGTCCTTGATATTCAACAGTGAGAAGCAACTCAGCCTTGGGTAGAAAAAAGTTCTCTGCCTCATGCAAAAACATTGCAAAACTTTTTTTTTGCAAAACCTTTATTTCAGTTACTTGATGTAAAATATCTTTGCTCATTGGTGCTGGAGCTGCTAAATTAAGTACATTACTTTCTATAAATGTTTCCTGTTGTCAGTGGGTTGTCTCTTACTTATGACCATTGTCCCTTCTGTTGCTACGGAGGAAAGAAACATAGAAGAGAGCTTTTGTTTAATGAGCCATCACATTTAAACATCATTTGTCTCGTCTGTTTTCCTTTTCTCATCTACCTTTGCTCATTACACTCCACCCTGCCTGGCTGTTAACAGCATAATCATGGGGAGCAACATCATCATGAGCTTCCTTGTACCAGAGTGATGCTGCTACCTGCTGCTTTCCCCCTCTTCACCATCTCTGATGGGACTGAGCTTGCCTAGTATCAGGGCCAGGGTAGCAGCAGCTTCAGAGATTACTTCCTCCAGAGGAACTGTGCTTCCCCGTATGGAGTGGGGTTTTGGCTGGATTTTCTTGGTGCTGCCTGTGACGTTCACCTTGTCCTTTCGTACATCTGTCACAGCCGGTCGCCAGCTCCTTGCCTCTGAAGAGGGCATGGGGTGAGGGAAAGAGCCAGCAGTCTGTTCTGTACAGATGGCACATCAGCTGTGGTAACATCCAATGGGGACGGGGAAGAAAAACAGAAGCAGCAAGGTGGCGGACTGGTATTTACACAACTCTGCAGAGGTGCTGCAGGAGATTCCCCACCTTAAGGGTCCCCCTGTGTTCCCTTCCCTGGCCGGGAACTGCAGCAGGTCTAAGCCAAGCAACCAAGAAAGCAGCATCCTCAATAACAGCACAAGGATTAGGGGTAAGGGAGCTGCTTGATCCAGTTGCAGCTAAGACTGCAGATCCCAGGCAGAGTTACTGGCAGTGATGATCTCCATAGTTCTCACTTTCATGTGCATGCTAGAATCTGAGACAAAAAATTACATTCACATCCCCAAGTCCCATACTGAGATAGTTTGGGGGGTAAAAGGTACTCCTATTGATTCTCACCATGATTCAGTTCCATCATGTAGAACTAGAATGAAAACTCAGAGTCTATGTCTGATATTTACCACCATGGTTTAGACTGCCCGTATCTTCTCAGGTGTCCAGCACCGCGACATTCAGATTCTGGTGGCACTTCTCACCTGTGAAGGCAGTACCAGAACCAGAAAGCTGGAGCAGTACCCAGTGATACGTGTGGATTGACATGTTGTTTGCATGAAGGAGCATATCTGTTGAGCTTGGTTTGCAGATCACAGTAAATGAGTAGATCAGGACCCCAGCATTTCAGTCTTTTTCCCAGACCACTCAGAATACTCAGCAAGCGCTGCTCCCCCACCAGTGGGGAGGTTAGCATCAACCTCAAATAAAAACAGCTCAGCCACATTATGTCAGAGCTGAACAGCTCAGGGCAGCCCTATGAACCTGTCTAGTAGCTCTGAGAATGGAGGTGTAGTATTGTTGGGGGTAACCCCATCTACACTGCTGTACACATCCCACAACCAACCTTCAGGACAGCAGAGATTTCAATCTGCTGGCTGCCACTGTTTGATTTCAGTGCCATGACATAGGATTCATGGTGGTATGGCTGTTAAAAGACCTTGGATGTTTATTGAAAAAGGGCCAGAGATGAGCAAAGCTGCAAGCCATGTACCTATAAACTCACCAACCTCTCTGGAGGTGAAACATCCACTTCTCAGATGTTTAATCCAGTGAGCTCTACAAGTGAGCTTGACCTCCTCCATAGCACAACCCTACTCCAGTCTTACAAAGACGCAGAGGAGTTGCAACTCCCCAGTACTCACTAGATGTTCCTGACCTCCCTCTCCTCTTTTTTCCTTCTGACCCTGGCTCTTCCAACCTTGTTAATTATTCTGTGTACCTTCCTTGCAGAGGGAGGGAAGAGACTTCCAGGACACTGCATCCTACACTGGCACAACACAACTGATTTCTCTTTTATGAAGGGCTTGATCCAGTGCCAGGGAAGTCTCTCTTGCTCCCATTTGGTTCTTGTTGTCCTCCAGATCCAATCTACTCTTTTAAAGCTACATCCTTCTTATGCAGCAATACCCTCTAGCTTTTGTCTATGTGGGAGAATTTTACCAGTGTAAGGTAGGTTATGAAACTGAAAACTATGTAGTTTTACTAGTGAATATATGAATAAAAATTCCTTTCCTCCTTAGTCTTAGTGATGTTTTGGAAGAGGCTTAAATTAAACCAAAAAGTCATTTATTCTGACAGAATGCCTGCAGGGGACATAAACCACTAGTGCCTTAATTATGCTTGTATGCTCATTTTGATTGCTTTAATGTCTTTAATTACAGTGGTAGCACTTTTCCAGTTTGACAAGCTGGGAAGACAATTTGGCTCAACCAAGGAAGCTGGAGCACGGGTTATGGGAGATGTACAACACCTTCCAAAATGGCTTGCTTCTGCCAGCTTGGAAAGAAAGGATGCTCTCATTGTCATGCTGTTATGTCAGCCTGTTCTTCCTCTGGGGCACTGATGAGGTAGCATTTTCAATGGCAGTGCAGTGGCAATGAACATGCTGCTATTGCCACTTTTGGCAAGAAAACTTTGTGGGCATATACAGAACCATGGAAAATAAAGTTGAAAGAAACATCAAAGAACTAACTGTGCTCTCCCTCCAGGAGGCAGACAAGATCACTTTGCCATTTTCATCCAAACTTCTCTAGAGGCAGAAGGCCCTGAGCCATTTATTCTTATGCATCATTACTGTACCATTAGTAAAGACTTCTCAATATCTAAACTGATCTTCCTTCTGTTTAAGCTAATTGCATATTGTCCTATCCTGCAAGAGACACAGCAAAAAATATTACTTTGGAGCCCGTTAAGGCCAATGCAAATTAAACAGCAAAGACTAGACTATGAGCGGTGTATCTGACAACTGATACTTATGTACTTCTAGATGGAAGCCACAGCCTGGACTATTTTTAAGGGTCCTCCATAGACTCTATAAAGTGCTAAAAAAACTTCACTGCGGACAATTTTAATCCAATTTGCTTAGATGGAAGAGAATGATGGGAGCTTTTTCCTAGTGCTTGCATAGATGTGTTTGACTTACATCCAAAAGCATGTTAATTCAGATCCCTTAATAACACAGTCTGAAATAGAATTTAATTGATAAGCAATAGATGATATTTATATCTTAGCAAATTTAATCCTAAGTATCTGACTCCATTTGAATGCTAGCAAGCTTTGAATTCAGTGCTATTTAGCATCCTCTAGAGGTATAATTGCTAGCAGAATGACCTCTATTGGTGTTCTTTTCCAACACATGCTATGAAATAGTATCTCCAGTCTCCAAGGAAATGGTCATTTGGAAGAGGTCACTCCCAGAGCTAACAGCACACCAAGCTAAAACCTACACCAAATTCAAGATTTGTCTGGGGCTAACAAACTAGAGTGTACTATTCCATGCCATTCATGGAGGAAGCAGCTGACATCTTCCAAACAGTGACCCATTTCCAAAAGTAAGCCTCTGAAAAGACAGCATCCCCTCCAGCTGACAATCTTTTCTCTCTCTGTCCTCTATGCCATCAATACTGCTCCTGTACATTGAAGTTTGTGTATTCCCTATGCCCCTGCATGCATGTACTTTAATTCTACAGGAAGAACTGTTTTGTTCTTCCTTAAATTGCTAATCATCACACCTTTCGGGAATATA
This sequence comes from Anas platyrhynchos, assembly GCF_047663525.1. Lineage (NCBI taxonomy): Eukaryota > Metazoa > Chordata > Aves > Anseriformes > Anatidae > Anas > Anas platyrhynchos. Next base: position 85,516,122 of record NC_092587.1, on the reverse strand, counting down.
TTTTTGGTGAAGAGTACAGTATGACTGTGCTTCACTCCTATGCCCTTCCAGACACCATCTATTTATGAGGAACAGTTTGAATCAGAGCTAACATCTTCATATTTTAAAAGACCTCAGTGGGTTGTCTTCCAGGAACTGGATGCAGGAAGAGTTTCTAGTCTCTCAGTTCCAAGAAAGCAGTATATAGGGTCAGCAAACACTGGAGGCTGTATTACTATTTTTCTTTGAATACAAGTTCTTCCTAATAAAGAACCTTAAGGGCTTAAGAAATCCCCCAAGACCATTACTAAGGACTTTTCCACTGTTGGCAAGTTCTGCTTCACCTTTCCTGCCTTTGGTCTTTAATCCTTGGAGCAGCTAAAGAGACAAAATATGGCCAATGGTTACCAGTTTATTCTCCCTGAGCAGGTCAGTGAGACACAGCACAAATACACACACACAGTAACTCAAGTGCTGTCTGGAGATGTCAGTGAAGAACATGACTTTGCTCTTTGGCTCGGTTTCTGAAGGCACTGCCCCAAACTCCAGTGCCAAGGATAGGCAGTGTTAGGTTACCTACACAGTGTAGTCTACTGTACATCTCAGCAACCCCCAAACCTATCCCATGACAAGTAGGGAAGTTAAAGTTGTCATGTATCTGTCTCAATTGTATTTTTATAGATGCAGTCAAAGCAGGATGTAGCATTGCTCATCTCAGCTGGCACCTCTTACATCAACTACTTCAGCTAGTTTCCAGCCTGGCCAAAAATAAAGGCTGTGTTAAAGCACATCATTAACAGTTGAGATAAGCCAACAATTAGCAGTCCATCACACAAAGACGTGCCAAGATTTGGATATATTCTCATGCTCCAAAAGGGTATTGTCACCATCATTCATTGCTGGGTCAAGACAGCCCAACTAGAACAGCAACAAGAGCATGGGATGGGGAAACAAAGACAGAAATAAATGGAGTAATGCTTAGGATACGCATATTACTCTCTCAGCAGTTCAGTCCCATTTTCAGGCTTAGTCTCAGACCCTACACATGCTTTGGTCTCTACACAGAAACCTCTTTTCTACTCAAAATACTAAAGTCATGTCTTTAAAGTCAGTGTTAAAGTCAGTCTTTGAGTCAGTGTTTTCTTTTCCTGATTTATCATTTAATAATCTCTTTTATCATGCCTTGAGAAGCTTGCTGGTACCTATGCTGCCCCTGTCCACCCATTATTTTGGAAGATCATTCCTTGCTAGACACCAACTCCCTCTGCTCCCAGAAATCAGGTCTGATTTCTGTAGGTACCAGACCACTATTTCTGCAAGTAACAGGAATTATTTAGGGCCAGGTGGAGCACACACTTGTCCAGGCCCTGCGGGTTAGGACGTTCGTGAAAGTTAAGGTAAATTAACCAAAGATGTGAAATGAATGCACATGAATTAAAGCATGTTAAACCTTGTGTGGACATTCGGGGATAAAGTGACCTTGCTTTGCTTTGTTTAATTGTCACCATAGTGAACGGATGCTGTTTTCCTTCTGTATTAGAGCACCCACACAGGGGTTTAATACACTTCAACTTCTGCGCATTAACTCACACCTCACACTAATTTGTCTTAACTCCCCATGTAAACAAGCCCTCCGAGGACTGTTTTTTCCCTCTCTCATGTGACAGTTCACTTTATCACAAAGTGAAATGTGTTGAAGAAGACTATTTGCAGTGAATTTTCCTTCAGTTGTGCCTGCAGTGACATCTTGGTTGTGATCTGCTGCAGAACTTCTCCCTCCGCCTAAGTTTGTCTGCTTTTTTCCTCCTCACAACAGCTATATTAGAACAGCTTCTAATTAGTAAAGCATCATCCCTTTACCAGGCAGACAGGGAACTGTTGGCCTGATATAGAGGTGGGGTATGGAGGGGATCCAGTGAGATTAACTGCTGAGCTCTGGTTCACATGGAGTATCTGCAGCTGAGCACAGAAGCCGTCTATATCCAGACCTCTTTTGTGCCTGGAAACATCTTTTCTCCTCCCCCAGTGGATTTTTGCCTCACTAGAAATAGTCAACAAGCTTCTGCAAACCTCAATATCATGCTAGTTCCGTGGGAAAGAAAAAGAGAAAAAATACTGCCATCTCCATGACTCCTGTGTGGAGACAAATCTTTCCCTCTCACTCTCCCCCTTTTCCTCCATCCCCTTTTTTTACATGAGAGCCGCAGGAGAACTTCACATTAAGATACTGAAGCCATCACAGTTGGAGCAGACAAAGCCAGAGTGAGGAGGGAGGTGATGGAGGCTGAGACAATGTATTTTTAGTCATTTCGATGAATTATGGAGACGTGAAGTTGATAATTTATTGAAGAAGGGAAACGGGGGACTCTATGTAAATGTTTTCAGATGAATAATTAATGTGACTTTCTAGCATCAGGGGGTCTTTAATTAAAGCCTCTGTTAAACAAGGCAAGTCAGATGGGCCCAGCTCCTTGCAGCAGCTAATTGCACCTTTCCCATGTACAGCTACGATTCAGAGATGAAGCATCATTTGCATCCATAAAGAAGGACACATCCCACCTGGGGTGAGTGGTAGGAGGCTGTGGAGACCAGCCCAGTGGCCCCAGGGCTGCGGTAGTTTGCATCACATTTTAAATTAGTTTGGCATACAGTCCAAATGGGGGGGGGGAAGCTGGGAGAGTGGAACAGGCAGGTCAGAGGAAGGAGGGGGCACTCCATACTTTGAGGAGCACAAAAAGCCACTCACAACTCTCCGGGGATTACAGGCTTTTCAAGACAGGGCTATCCACGGTCTTACTGTCACTGTGTGATATATTTGTCTTCCCAAAGCCTGCCCCATACCATGTCTGTCCTATACCATCGTGGCTCCTTGCCCCACAGTGAAAGACAGGGTCACAGCACAGGAATACGGAAGCATTTGTAGGCAAATCTGTGCCTTCCCTCTGTCCTACTGCTGTCCTTATTCTCACCGTCCTCCACAAGCACCACTCCCTCAGGTGAACATCAGACCCTGACTCTCCCTTCCTGCAGGGAATTCACAGCTTATGTGGAGAGTGTGGGATAAAGGTTCAGCATAAACATGAGTCAGAACAGAGCATCCGCTCCCTCTGGTGCCAGGTGATGCTGAGACAAAACTAAAGCCTTCTCTCTTACACGCATTTGGCATCCCAGAAGGTCTATGATTATTTCCCATGGGGAAGGATAAAACCTTGACAGCTTTAGGCTTCAGAAGTTAGAAACGGGGCAATCACTGAATGACAGAAGCTGCCCCAGTTAATATCACTGAGGAACTTCCAGTATAATACCAAAGTCAGCTTTTTTCATTCCCCTAGGGAACAGGAGGTGAGTTTCCAAACAGAGGGCCAAAGTCTTGTTTGTGGGTTGTTTGTTTTTTTTTTGAGAATGATGTCTAAATTAGACACAGATTAATTAGTTTTGACACCTTGGCAAAGAAGCAGTGTCTCACATTTTTCATTCATTTTTACTGCCAGTAACATTCGCGATAACTTTATAAAGGGAGGAGGGAACAAGAAGGATAAAGGTTTATTTTTAATAGAAAAGATTAAACCTAAAGTATGATAAACATGTTTCCAAAGAAATATTACAAAACATAGAAACTACAAACACATTTCTTTCCTGCCCTTCCAAAGATGGAGCTGAAGAAGACCTCAGGGTGTTACTTATTCCATGTCCATCAGCCGTGAAATGGGTTAGCTTAACCTGCTACAGGTACCTGTCTCCTTTCTGAAGCCATACTTGAGGTATCCCCTTTTGGCTCTGGGTACAAAGACAACCTGCAGAGCATCCCCTCAAGAAAGGTTCCTCTGTTCTCTGCAAACACATAGTTTTCCCGGAAAGCACCAAATTTTTGGGATTCCTGGCATGTGTTTTCTGTTTGTTCACACCAATGCTCCTGACAGGTCCGACGTGCCTGCGAGCTCAGTGCTTTACTGCTGTGTTCTGGGGAGGCAAGCAGTGCACGAAATCTTGGAGGATGCACTCGGAGCCCCTGCAAGCAGCTACGAGGCTCTGCTGCTCTCTGCTGGGAAATGCAGGCAGAGCTCTAGCAAGAGCTGGATTCGCCAGCTTGCTCTGGCTTGGTCCCTGCACACACCCGAACAGAGGCACTGCATGAAAACAGACAATTTGGTGCAATCTCTCTCGAAGCATCGCTGTCAGCTCCGGGCCCACATCAAGGGCTGTCGGTGTAAGTCAGCACCCCCTGCCTGCCTCTCTTCCCTCACATCCCAGCCCTTCCCACCTCATTTGGGAGCTAGCTTTCTCCACGATGCTCTGCTGCACTTACAACCACTGCCCTGCCAGCTTATAAATAATTTAATTTCTCAGCAGCCCCCTGGACAGACCGCCGAGCAATTACAAATGCGTGGGACAAGTCTCAGGTCAGTGTGTGGATAAGCACAGACTCCTGCCACCACCCCATCCCTCTCTGCAGCCTGCTTTTCTTAATGATTGGTCCATGCCACAATGCTGCCCTTTGCTCTCCAGGCCTCAGGAAGGCTTTAACTATGCCCAGCTGCAACTGTGCAAAACCACAGGTCAGAGAGCCTTGGAGCCACAGCCGATGGGGAGCCACGAGGCCATGGCCTCAGGTGTCAGCTGGGTTGCAACAACCTCATAGACAGCTTAGCAGGTGAGCTCACTGCCCTGTCCAGCAATCTCTGCCAAAAAACAGCTCTCACACCCAGGAGGGGGATGGATCCCACAGCCTGGCGCTGGCCAGGGTCCTCTGTGTCTTTAAGCAAAGCCATGTAATTTTCTGATGCATTTCGTCTTGTGCATCCTATTATGATTGTCAAGTACCAGATGAAGAGGCAGGAGTTTAGGACATGCATTTTCAGGCTTTGGCTTATTTATTTATTTATTTACAGCACAATAAAATAAGAAGAAATATTCAAAGTGAAGAGACTGTGAAAAGTGATTTGTTCCAACTCTTCACTGCAGACTTGCAAGAAACCAATCAGAGGGGCTCAGGAGTGGTTTGACCGTAATTTATTAACCCAAAAGGGGCCGCATTGTTAACCAACATTATTTATAGTGAACAGCTCAACCATCTCTACTGAACAACTGTGTGATACTGCAGGGACAAATGCAATGAGTTACTACACAGATAGGACAAAACCAGCAGCAGATCTTTGTTACAGCTGTTAGAAAAAGTGTCCCCAGGAGACAGACACTGAATCTCTAATGGCTATCTTATTTCTCTGACAATTTATTTAAGTTTTAACTTAACAGCAGGAATGATAGCCACAGTTACACAGTGACTCCCAATAAAAGAGCGTGTTGCTGATCTGCAGCTGGTGTTTTCTTATTTATTTGAAAGTCTTTAAGTTCCAGACTTAGCATATGGTGCCATATAAATAATGATATAATAATACGGTTTTGCTTTCCATGTGCCGGGATAGAAAAAAGCTGTGTGATTTATGTTACATGAGCATTGTATTTAAGGCTTTATTTTACTCAGAATTTTAATGTATTTAAAATGCATCTTCTGTTTTTTTGTAATCTCTTCTTTTGAAATAATAAGCAGAGCAGTGATGTTTATTTAATGGAGTCATTCATCTTACTTCCTTGTACAAAATCCTAGCTTTCCACCCCCAGCAGCCAGTTCCCTGCAGTAGACAGTGGGGTTGGAAATGGAAAGATATGCTGTTTACCAATGAGGCACAGATGAAAGGAAGACATGGGGCTTGAGATTTGCCCACAGCAGGACTCTATCTGAAGCCAGCAGGCAACTGCTCAGTCCTGTCCAGTAAAGGATGGAGAGGAGAAACTCATGGGAGAAGTTCTGCAGGGAGTCATGTTGTGGAGAAAACAGCACTGTGAGGCTCAGCACACAACTGAAAGCAGGTGCCTACTTCAGCTCAAACTGCAATTGCAGTTACTACAGCAAACACTGCCCCCCTGAAGTATGACGGGGATATAACAGTTTACTGCTTTCCTTTCAGACCCTCAGTAAACTAGTTCTGTGAGCATTACAGCACATATCTAGCTGAAGGGCAGGGAAGATCGCCTAACTCATGCCTCAACTGTTTCTGGGTTTCTGGACTCCTCTTTCTCGGACCAGTTGGCAAGAAGACCTTGTCTAGCAAAAATTCTTCATTGATACAAGGTTTGCAAACATACACAGATCACTGCAGAAAATAAACAAGCAACTAAACTGATTATTTCTCAGGGGTGTACACAACAAACTCGTGAATATCCTGCCTAGACGCTTAAGCCTGCTCCATTGCCTGACATCTCCTGGAGGAAAACTGACAGGGTCCACAAATCAAAGACTGACAATTCCTAACACCAGGCAGTATACAGAGCTTTTTCTCCCACCATACGAAGACAGGATAGTCAGCGGAGGTTGAAGAAGTTGGGCCCTGGAATCTCACCAAAAGTCCTTGCAGCCAACTGCCTAACATCAATTTTATCCATCACCTTTCAAGATCTTTCTAAGCCAACACATGAAAAATAAAACAAAATAAAACTAAAATAACAAATCAAGAATCAAAAAATTGGCAGTCCCATGTTGTCCAGTACTATAGCAATCGTGTGGACAAGTTGGGAAAGGCAAGACAGGCTCAAAGGAGTTGAGCAATGACCTGGCATCCCCTGAGAGCAGGCAGCAGCGCTCAAGTGCAAGAGGATCTGAGCAGTCAACATGCCAGCAGACATGGACAACAGTGTTACGAACCTTGCATGGGAGCAGTGGGGAAAGTGTTTCTTGTAGAAGGTCAACAGCTTAACCTGAAAAATACACACAAATTGAGCTGCTCTGAATCTAAGTGACATCTGTTAGTTTAGCACAGTTTTTGAAGTCCTGTGTTCCCCTTTCACGCTCCCCGCCTCAATGCCCATGGCAGTTTCAGCCACTCATGTTTCAATCCCAGCTCTTGTCACACTGGAGCATGAACCAGAGTATTTCAGAAGCCGGTTACTGTGGTAACCCAGCACTGCTTTTATCTTTTTTTCCTTTCATCTCCTCTTTGGGGGAAACTGGCAATCTGTTTATTTGCTTTTTTTTTTTTCTGAGGTAGCTCATCACACAGCACACTGTCAGGATTTGTGTAAAACTGAGAGGAGAAAGTACCTCTCACTTGAATGCATACACACACATTTCACTCACTGCTCTACTACCCTACCTCTTGCATCCTTGCTTCTTATTACAAGATATTTGCCATATCCTCCTACATTTGACCCTCTTTGTAGAGCATGCCTCTGCCCTTCCCTTCCAGACCTTCTCACTATAGTAGGGCCAGCAAGACAAAATAGTTATCATGTGCTTTGCTGCTTCCTTTACCAGAGCTTGGTGAAGTAGAGAGGCACCGTCAGGGCCTGTTTTGTCAAAATAGAACAGCTAATGGCACTGCATTTGCAGTGAAGCCACAAAGCTTCCAGTAAAACAAGAAGTCTACCTGCTCCATGACAGTCAGAGTGACATGCAACCCCCCCGCCATGTCCCCTCTCTCAGCCAAGTTATTCCTGCTTCCACAGTGCATGGGGCCAGCAGCTCCAGCCTTCCTGCCTCCCTTGACAGGCACAGTCCCCAAAAAGGGCTGGCTGGCTGCTGACACACACCGAGAGACTTCTCCAGGGGGATGAATAAAGCAGGGGAGGGGGCAGCCATTACAGGCTCCCTAAGCAGCAGTGCCCACCATGAGGCACAGCACCCACAGCCCACACATAACTTTAAACTGTGACAGGGCACGGCAGGACCAATATCAAGAGCAGGACCACGATCAGGGCCAGGACCAGGATTAGGACCAGGACCAGGGCCAGGGCCATAGCCAGGGCCACCCCACCTCCCCCAGCTCTTCCGCCCGAACCTAAGATGTCCGCACAGCATTGCCTAGAGACAGAGGGGTGGGACCCAACGGCAGTGCTTCCCTGGCAACCTCCCCAGCAACTTGCACATTCTCTGCCATTTTCTCCCCGCCATGGAGGACTGGCAGCTGGTGAGCATGGGTGGTGGCAGCAGAAAGGCCCTGGGACCGGACACCCCCCATCCCCGGATCCACATCCCAACCATCCCGTGACCCCTGCCATCCTCCCGACCCCCTGTCTGTCCCCCCTGGAGGGGCATCTCCCCCCGGTGTGGGGCAGAGCAGCCCTTTCTGTCGGGGTGTTCATGATGTCGGTGTGATTTCAAGGTGCCTGAGCTCAGTCACAGGGCTGGGAATGGGGATGTGGGGCACGGGCAGGGTGCGGTGCCCAGCCAGCTGCTGGGAGGTGGGTGAAGCCCTCACAGGTTTTGTCTCTTTGCCATCAGGGAGCAAGAGCAGTGCTGAACAGGATGAGTCTTGTGCCAAGCTTCACCCTTAGCCAAGGTGCACAGCACGTGGGCAGGGTGCTGGTAACAGGGCTCACCAGCAGGAGCTGCTCTGGGACCCAGCCAGGGACTTCCACGCAGGAGACAGGGACACAGACAAAGCCACCTGCAACACACATCTGGAGTCCCCCGAGGAAAACCAGTCAGTATGCAAGGACCAGGCATGGGAACACCCACAACATATCACAGATGAGGCGTGAAGGTTTGGGTCTGAGCTTAAATGGTGTTCCTGGGCTCATGGGCAGGGGCAGTGGGGGAGACCCATCTCAGAAATTAAAGCCTAGTGTTGCTTTCAGAGACCTAACACTTGCTCTAAGAGGGGATTCAGCATATTTTCAGAAGGATGAAGTAATTTGATGTATCTGGTCTGCAGGGCTACATATTTAAAACATTCTTTGTTATTTGTTAAATATTTTAGCAAGATGCCAGTGACCATTCCGAAACTGAAGTGAAGAAATCCAGCATACCATCAGTTGCTGAGCCATCAGAGGACCAGAGACCTATAGTTGAATTCCCACCATTACTGAATGACTTCCCACCACTCGAGACATTGTTGCCTGAACCCTCACAGGCTGGGCTATCAGCACCTGTAGTCAATCCAACATATGAAATATCAGAGCAGCCAATGGTGTATGAAGACCCCTGTGAAGTCTCTGTTAAGTACATGGAGAAACATAATATTCAGCAGATATTAGAGGTGATATTTCTCTTTCCCTTCTCTGTCCAAAGGCTTGCTTGTGAAGCTGGGCTTAAAGTTAGCTTGGATCAAATTGTCCTTTCCTCTGGATCCCTCCTGGTCTTGAGCTTTCTTCAGTGTAAACTTAAAAGCAGTAGAAAGGGACACTTGCTCATCCTCAGGGATTGAAAGACAGGGTTGCTTTTTAAAATGCAGCTAGTGTTGGAGAAGAAAGTGCTGCCACGTGTCTTCCCAAGGATCAATACTTCTTTCCTTCTGTCTGTCTCTGTCTTAGGAGATCATACTAAAACTGCTGTACGAGAAGCCTGATGACCCCTTGCAGTTCATATTGCTGCAGGTATGGTGTCCTGATGTTGCTCAGCAGGGACTGCCTCTTAGATCCAGAACAGAAAGCCAGCTTTGCTGAGCATGCTGCAAACATGGTGAACTCATGACTTGTTCTCTCACTTTGTGCCTGCTCAGATGGGAGGAGGAGGAGGACAGGGCAGGAGCGGAATGCCCATGGTACAAGTGCTCACATGTGCCCTTAAGGGAGAGGGAAGAGAGGTACATGAGGGTGGGTGTGTGAAAAAGCATGATGTGAGGGAGAGAATAGGGTGGATGTGCCCTCCAAAAACATTATCTGACAGGTAAGGGAAGCTTGGGGAGAAAGTCAGGGCTGATTTGTGTCCCTGTGATCTGTCTATAGCTCCCTCTGTTCCACACTGGTAGCAAACACTTTTCCTGCCAGGTACCCCTATTCAGGTGAGTTGTGTCTGCTGATCCTGAATGATTTTAAAACAGAAAATTCGGTCTGTTGAGAGAGAAAGTTAATTAGAAGTTGGAGTTAGAAACATTTGGAGCTCTCTGGGGAAAGGAGTAGCTCAGAGGAAAAGGAGCAGAAAGGGAGAGGGTTCTTTCCCTCCCTACCATCTAGTCAGTAAGGGGAAGCACCACTTCTGGGCACTGTTGGCAGGGCAATAGGTTCCCAAATGACTCTTTTCCTTTTCCTTTTTCCCAGGTGCAGTCTATGATAAATGCCCAGCAGGCAGAAACGGAGGGAATATTGGATGAGAGCAAAGATAGAGAGGAGTTTCTGGAATAAATCTGTGCACTCCTTTGGGCCCCTACTGACCTTGCTATTGTGGTGTTCCATGTGGCCTTCGCAGCATCCTGCTTTTGCAACCAGTGAAAGTAACTTTGGAAATGTCTGCTAGTATCTCTGTTTCTTGATTTTTCATGTGATTGTGCTTCCCCTTTAGTATAAATCCTGCAATCTAGTGTCTTTATGGACACAAACTCAAATCTGAAAGTGCATGAGCCTGCATGCACATATGGCACATTTTGAAAAGGCTGTTCTCATGAAATCTTGTATGGTCTATCCACAGCTCCCACGTGTAGGCCACCACTAAATTAGACTTTTCTGTGCAGAGAAACCTCACAGCACAGACAATACAAGTGCAAAAGCAAGTAGAATTAAAAAGCAGCCCTGGACAACCCACAGTCCTCACTTTTTCATGCTGCACTGGTGGCTTACTGTCTCAAACTATGCAGTATCACCAATGCCCATCTAACACTTTGAAGTCTGTGCTGGGAGAGGCTCAGCCAGTGTTTTTTCTGCTGTCTCAAAGCTCCTCTGATGCAAGGAGCCATCTCTTTGTTGCTTCCACACACTGTCAGTAGCTGTCTCACTCTTAACTATCCCTGCTGGGTTCAGATCACTCTGTTTTTGGTGCTGCCCTGCCTGTATCATTGCAAGTACAGTGTGTATTTTGATTAAAAGAACAGTAAAGCAACAGTTGCCTGCACGCTCTGTGGCTTCAGAAGGCACTGTCACTCGGGAATGTGAGAGGTGAATAAAACTAAACAAACCAAAGACACGCACTGGTAGCACAGGAACTTCAGAGTTAAGATACACTTTGCAAACATGTCATTTGAACTGCTTTTAATTCTCAAAACACTTGCAATGCTCATTTTCATACTTTCCAAGTGTCTGTTTTCACCCTCCAAAGGACGTTTGTATTTCTTGTCTCTTGTCTGAAGATTATTGAAAATGTGCAATAGACCATACTGTTATTTTGGCATCACTTCATGTGTATGTGCAGTAGGTGCCAGAAAGCTTTTTGTCACTACAGACTTTTCTCTTTTTTAGGCAAGTGCTCTAATTTCATGATGGATAGTAGCATGTTCCCAAATGTCTGTCTCTGGCTATGAAGAGAGCACCACTGAAACTTATCTTCCATCTATCTATTTGCAGCTAAAAGTCTGATGATTAGGTTGTGTGATACTCCACAGCAGAGCCTGGGCCCGAAAAGTTTGGGAATAACAGAGGCAAGTATTTGGCATACAAATTCTGCATCTGAGAAGAGATGCCTTTCTAAGACTCAAAAAAGATGAGTTAACTCCTGTGTTTCCAGGTTAAAGGCAGGAAGCACCCCTGTCATTCACAGATCACACAGGTTTTTAAGGTACTATGCTCCCAAAGATAGCTAAAGATAAGATAACTTTTCATGGGTTTTGTAAGAGTTATGATGTGGTCTTAGGTGTCTAGGTCCCACTGAAGCACTGAAGCACTTTTGAAAGCCCCGCTTATTTTCAACATCTAGATGAATTGGGTTGCTTTTCAGGCTCATATATTTTTGATCAAGAATTTGTAAGGGAAGTGCTAAAGCACCTCTGTGAAACAGGTAATGAGTGGAAGATAATCAACATCACACGAAGTTAGTGTCTAAGGCTTTCCAATCTCTATGGTCACTTGTCAGCACATTTTCCAGGAGACAGAGGGGTTGGCATGTCTTTGAATTTTATTGTGGAACAGAACTAAGGTACTTTTGGGTACGGCCATAGCTGTGAATTTCCTAGGTTTCTATCATTTGTATTTTATTATTCTGTTTTACTTATGAAAAATTTGTGAGTTGTGATGTTATCAGGCTATAGACATGTGCCCTCAACTTTGTGTCAGCTTCAAGAGTGTTGTGGAAGGAAAGTTCCTTAATTTCTCTTTCAGACAAATTGAAAAGAGCTGGAAAGTATTCCTCCTATAGGTGCTGGAAGTTTTGCAAGAAAGGCTCTACACAGTGTTCCTCAGCAATCTCAGGGCCAAAATTTTCGTTTCATGCATTGAAGACAAGGAGAAAAGTTAGATTTAAAATGGAAACATTTATTACAGCATTAATTCCAGAGTGACTCTCCCTTTTCCATACATTCTTTCCCAAACTTTTGGATCCTTGTTTCTTCTTCATAAGTGGACATTTATCACCATGGCATTAAACTGTCATTAATTTTTTTGCCTTGGGTGCTCTGAAGGAATTAACAGTTCATTGTGTGTAACCGAAACTACTCCATATAAGTCCTTGTGGCATGCTAGTCACTGTATATTTGAATGCCCTCCAGTTGTGTGCTAAGCAACGTGACTAACATCTGCTGTTTGTTTTCTCCTCTGCACAAGGGAGAATGAACTGACGTGCATTCTTATAAAAAGGGTGTTTTGTGTTGTGTTGTGTTTTTTTTTTTACCCACACCTGCGTATTGCTTTGTGTTTCCAATGGATAAGGGTAAGTCACAGAGTGGAAGGTGGGGAGGCTAGAAATAGTTTCTAATTCCCAAGAGTGCTTACTCTATAGTTCAAGACGGAGAGTGAGCAAGCACAGTATTTTCACAGATGAGAACTGCTGTTGATCCATGAACAGACGCAGAAGCACGACGTCCAGTTTGGCTTACGAATCACATGGTCTTGTGGTGCACAGAGCATTTTTGTTGTGAATCTTGGGGCCAATCAGACAGAGATCGTACACACCTTGGCATAGGTGTCATGGATCAAAAGGACAGATCCTTTTTCTGCCATCTCTGTATGGAACTTAAAAGAACTGAGGTGCCCAGGTAATACTAAAGTTGCCAGTGTAGCGCCTCGAAGCAATTAAAAAAAAAAAAAAAGTGTTGTAACTGCTGATTAAAGATCTTTTGAAAAGTTAACCTGTCTCTGCTCTACTTCTTAGGTGGAGGGCACAAGAATGACAGCTCTTCAATGGCATGCCACTTATAGCATGAGACATTTCATTGTGACTCACTGGGTATGAATCATGGCTACATAACACCAATTTTAAGCTAGTTTAATGCCATTGATTTTGAAGTTTCACAATTATGTGAAACTTGAAGTAGGCAGCAGCAAATGTTCAGAGAACTGTGTGTCTGAAATAGAAGAAATTAACCTCTAGGTAAACTCTAATAAAGAGCTTAGCTCAGAAGACAATTCAGTCTGAAGACTGGGGACTATGGGAGTGCTTAGGAAGGGAATATACCAGGGCAAACTGATCATACCCTCTCTGACATGCCTTCAGGTTGTATTCAAGAGAAAGTTTCTCCTGATCATTCTTATAGCCAAAAAAAATGCAGAAGAAAAAGAAGAAACATGCTGTTAAGGTCAGGCTTCAATATCTGTGGCTGCATTGCCTTTTGGGCATGTAGCCTTCATGGACAACATTGAGGTACCAACATCATCAAAAGTTTTTGGCCATACCTCAACGTATCACAAATGAAAAGGGAAACTGACTTGTTGAAGTGACATTGTCTGATGAACAGCCACCTACCACCCTCTCCTGGGGAAAGGTGATGGGCTGGAATATCACTTCAGAATAGCAGAAGTTGGGCAAGGCAATCTCAGATTTCTATACTCGTAATTCAAGATCAGAAACTTACTGCAGACACTGCAGTGCTTGGTCTGTTTTTGAAATGCCTGGTGTGAATGAATGGAATGGCTCTTTTTTCCCTCAAGGATGTCATCCCCATTCCCTGTGCAGCTACTTTCCCTGGTGGGAAGAGCTCACCCTTTTTTACCACAGAACTAGCTTCCTTCCAGCTTTCAGGAAGCCATCTCCATGTCATATTCACCCAGGAGTCTGGGGTGAGCTATCTGTCAGTGCAGAAGTTGGGAAAAACTGCAGGTGTAATTTCATTAACTGCAGGAAAGTAATACCGGGGAAGAAACTAAAACTGTAAGATGGAATCACTTGCTTTGTTGTTGTTGTTGTTGTTGTTATCTACTTTGAGACCAAAATTAAGCTCTTTTTCATTTCCAGCCATTAAAGTGGTAAGAGATGGAGGAACACAGGGCTACATAGAGCCAGTCTTATGAAGGTGGACAGGTACCTAGTACAGTTTGCAAGTGTGAAAATGTAGGTAATGTAGCTAAGGGAGTGCTACAGCCAGCTTACCCTGGCTATGAAAACTTCACTAAAAACTGACAAGCCTTTAAGGGAAATGTCTTATTTGTCATCACCTGGTCCTATACTTAAAAACTCTTCTTATGAGCTAGGAGCTAGGATCCATATGAGGGTTAGGGAGTTTGTGAGAACAAGAGGTGACCTCTGTCCTTCCTCCTTCCCTTCAACCAGTGTCTCATGCTATGAAACAGGAAGTAGAGGTGAATAAACACATAGAATAGCACAATTGCATGCTAATGGGAAAAACATGTGCTATATGAGCCATTGAAGAAAAACTGTTCCCACCTTAAAAAGCCATTGGTGTTTGGACATATGAGTAGACATCAGGGAGAAGGCTACATTAAAATGCAGGCAAGTGGGTGGTCAGAGAGACATAAAGTTGTAAAACTGACTTAAACTTGCATAAACATCATAAAACACACAACAGGAGTCCCTCTGAAGAGAAGAGAGATGCCTGCTCTGTCCTGCTATTATTTAAGTATCCCCTAGGGTCTAGCATAACATCCTGCCTCTTTGCAAGGAGATCCAGGGAAGGGAAGTGTCACAAGTTTGCTGAAAACCCAGGGTATTGAAAGCAATGGGAACTCTGCCCGGCAGAGAACCCATTTTTTGACCATGGGACACCATGCACCAACTCTGCTTATTAGACTCTGTGGTAGCATAACTGAGCTTTTTTGAGAGACTCCTTGATGCCATGATGATGATGATCTATGTTTGACAAGGTGGCTGGAAGTGCATATGGGAGAAGCTCAGTTTGTTCTCTAGAGCAACTGCTCCCCACCTTTTTCCCCATTAGATAGCTGGATGTTTCCAAATGAGAAGCAAAGCTTAAGAGCTTAAGAAACCTAAGAGCTGGGAGGAGTCCAACACAACTATAAACAGAATTAATTTTCTTGTTAGGTTTTAGAGCCCTCTTAGAAGCTGTTCATAAACCTTCATGGCTCTTCAGAAATCGTGTGTTGAAACCTGTGTCTTTAGCAGCTTTCAAAGTATCTTGCAGAAAACTAAGGGTGAAATTCAGCCTTTCCTGTATGTGTCCATGAGAGGGCAGCACAGACCGGCGGAGCCTTCGCTAAAGGCTTTTAAGAGGCAGGATAACTTTATTCAGTTGCTCGCTAGCTCACCGTGATTTATGTCCGGCAGTGCAGCAGCTACAAGGAGAGAAAAAGTCCGTGTAAAAGGAAGTTTCCAGTTCTCAGGGAAGTTTCCAGTTAGCTACTGAAAGATTAAAAGAGAGTTTCAGAGGAAGTGCTTTGCACAGTACCTACAGTTCTGTCTGCACAATCAGTTGCTGTGAGATGCCAACCACTCCCTTGCCAAAGCAGAAGCTGTCAACCCAGAAACCCTATAAACTCACCCAAGGCATGCATGCTATTTATTTCCAACCCAGCTCTCCTAAGCACTGCACCAGCCAACACCCCTCTGAAATTACTCAGTGTTCCTACTGCTGAGACTCTTGCAATGCAGCTTTATCTCGACTGTCCTCCCTCTTCATTTTGGGTGCTCCAACCCTCTGCCAAGGTGGGTTGTGGAGATGTTGAGATAAATCAGACATAGGTTTGAAATCCTTGAAGTACTTGGCTTACAGCAAGCACGCTGCAAGCAGGATAGTGACAGGGAACTGTAAGTAGATGGCAGTGCTCCACCGCCAGCCCACTACAGCCTCCCAAATCAGAGGCAGCTAATGCAGGGGTAGGTGAACAGGCTGGATATGGGAGGAATGAGGTATCCCGAAGCACCTTTCAGTAAAGAGCTGGAACAACTCCTGTGAATAAATTTCTTTGTCCCTTTCCAAACAAGCAGTAAAAGTCTCCAAGCAAGAGCTCTTCTTTCTACCATATTGCAGCTCCTGACTGACACACAGAATTTAGGAGGAGGGATTTTTAATCACCAGCAACAGCAGTGCAGCCACTGGGTCCAGACAGAACAGCTTGTTCCCAGTCTGTTAGATGAAATACAAGTGAAATACCAGAACCAAAGGACTACCACAGTGCCAAGGCCATTCAGGACCTGAGGCCACATGCTAGCAGATATATCAACACTGGCATCTGCATTCTTCCAGAAGCAGTAATCCAGAAAGCCCTAGAATTCACAACCAAGAGCAATATGGAGGCACCTTCTAGCAGTCCTTCCCAGGACGTTGCCAGCCTTTTAAAGGAGCTATCTCAAGCACAAGCAGAAAATTCTGTGGTCTCAAAAGTCTTTTCTCCTGCCATACATTTTGCAGGGTGACAGTCAATCCTTTTCTAGGTACACCGAGATTTCTAGCCTCCTGTGAACCTTCCCTATGGCCAGGGTCCTGTTCCTAGCCTGCCCTAGAGTGTTCTCCCCCTTGGCCAGGTGCCCTGTGAACATATTGTGGTCATCACAGGGAAGACTCCTCGCTAAAACAGCCTTAAAGTCCTGAGACTGACATAGGAGAACGCTTGGAGGCAGAAGTAATAGCTTTTATCAGATCAACTAATAGAGCTGCAAAAGATGTGCAAGAAGGGCACACAAATCCTTCTTCAGGTCTGCAATAAAACAGCAATCCTCAAAGTGAAGTGCAAGTCGAAAACATTTGCTTTGAGCAGAGCTTCATATCTACGAGGATAGGCCAGTGGAAGGAAAAGGTAGGTGGTATATGGAGAGGAGAGACATTATTAATAATGAAGAAAATGATAACGTAACGGTGCCCTACAGGAAAGAGGTAGACTACAATGTGTGGGAACACAACAAGATCAGTAAGGAAAGGGGAGATCACACATCATAAAACCACTGTCCTTGTAGCATGCTCAACATTTCCATCTAGAAG
Source organism: Anas platyrhynchos (assembly GCF_047663525.1). Classification (NCBI taxonomy): domain Eukaryota; kingdom Metazoa; phylum Chordata; class Aves; order Anseriformes; family Anatidae; genus Anas; species Anas platyrhynchos. Next base: position 85,499,119 of record NC_092587.1, on the reverse strand, counting down.
ACTTAGAAGCATTGGTTCATTTTTGTTCTGTCCTTCAGCATATGGGCTGAGAGGTTAGAGATGATGTGGCTGTACGATGAGAAGTGCTCCCTGCCAGTAAATAGGTGCTTGTGAGTTCTCAGGACAGCAGTTGCTTGCTGTATACTTTCCAAGGCTTTCCACTTTGGCCAGATCTACCCAGGACTCATTCTTTTCCTCTTTTTAAAGCCAACAGGAGGGTCCATAACATCCTCTGATGATTTATATGTACTTCACAGCCACTCTGCTGCTGAGGACCACAGCCCAGCCTAGTTAATCCCTCATGACAGGAGGAGAGCAGAGGTAATAACCATCGCTGTTTCCCCATGCCCTCCACTGCCTGGGTAAATGCTCAGCCTGAAAGACCCAGCCAAGGCAGCCAGGCCCACCAGAAGAAGCTGAAGATGAGATTCAAGAGGAAGCCACGTCCCATTTATTTGGCCCATGATATCCCATCCCCAGAGGTGTTAAAGGCCAGGCAGGGTGGGGCTTTGGGCAACCTGATCTAGTAGGTGGCATCCCAGCCCATGGCAAGGGGGTGGAGCTAGGTAATCTTTAAGGCTCTTTCCAACCCAAATGATTGTATGATTTACTTGCCCTTTTACACCATCATAGGTGTTGGCTGGGGAATGCCACTCTTGCAGGGCTTGGCTTCCCTTCCACATCAGCAGAAACTCTAGCTTATGGGATGGACCCAGGGCAGGGTTTGACTTCAGGACTCTACCAGGCTCCTCTGTGCTTGTTTTATCTTCTAGTCTCTGTATACCAAAAAGCGACCTCCAGGTTGCTGAAAGACCTAGGTGGGATGAGCAGATCTAAGATGTAGATACTTTGGTCAGGGTTTTTCTCTGCAGAAATTAGCGTGAGATCTGTGATGAGGCTCTCCTACTAGTTTCTTTCATAGTCTGCAGAATAAAAGAGGCTTCCTTAGGGGACATTCAAAGCCCAAATCTATCTCAAGGTACTCAGGAAAGCACCCTGAGGATCTTCTTTGCCAACAGTAATAGCAACTAACAGAGATTACCTTTTATAAACATTCCCTGTTTGTCTAAGCTTTTGGGCCAAGACCACTGAGGAATGGAGCCACAGCAGCTGACTAGGTTGTTAGCAGTAGAATACTGGAATTTAATTAGTTATCACCTATATCCAGATGAGCAAATTTCAATATAAGCTCTAGTCCAAAACTCCCTGGGGAAGCAGTTCCCAGCCTGAACCTAGTTCTTTACCAGACAGAGCAGCTTCCTCCAACTTGTTTGCCCTTTCTGATTGCTCACTTATGAGAAGGACAAGAAATGATCTGTTTTGAAAGGCTGAAAGTACGGATTTTCATGCAATCACATGATTTTAATAGCTTAGATTCCATGCAAACACTGAAAATCGCAAGTCTTAAAACCAAAATACAGCCATGTATCATAAATAAAAAATAATAATAATAAAGAGCTCATGAATAAAACTCTATCACACAAAATTAGAAGAATAAGGTGTAACCCCCTCTTTCCATGCAATATTAAGAAACCACAGTTGTTGAGAGTGTGCTTTATACATCTCTTCTTAGGAATGAGGAGTGCAGTGCCATATTCTTGGGTGGGTTATGCACTGCCAAATACCAGAACTACCAGCATCACAAAGATGCCTGTATCTGGCTTTTCTGTAGCAGTCTCCACCGAGGTATCTGAGGCTTTAGAAAGAAGTTATTTTCCACATTCCGCATCACACTAAATATATACATACAGTTCTGCTTTCCACTCTCTATATTTCCAGGCCTAGATGGAGGGGCTAGCCCATCAACCCAGTGGTTTATCCAAGCCCACTATAATTAGCCCACGGTTGTTGCTAATGGTATGCCATTTGTCTCCCCGCACTCAACACTGTTTGGTAAACATTTTCTGGGACAGAGCTGCTCTCCCCTGATCTCCCTAGGTGGTGTGCACTTATTTATTCCCCTCACCCTCTCTCGAGATGTATCAGAAGTGTCAGAAGAAGGGCAAAACCTTGCGAAAGGTGAAAGCAGCTGCAGCACAAGCCACAGCCCAGCTGGCAGGGGAGCGGAGGCAGGAGGCCAGCCACAGACCCCAGGGGCAGGGTGGACATCTGCCCCTCGCCCCCCATGTGGAGGCAGCAGGAGGCAGCCAGCAGGAATTCCCTGCTCCTCCAGGGAGGGCCTGGCACTCGGCCACGGCACGTGGAGGGCTTGGGCGGCCAGAGCCAGCCTCAGCCCCCCGCCTGGCAGGGGAAGGAAGGTTGAACTGTGGATGGGGAAGCAGCTGTTCACAGCCCTCCCGGGAATGCAGGAGCAAAGCCAGGTGGCTGGGGCTGGGGACGGGGCTGCTGGAGTGGCACCCTCAGCAGGAGGTCACCAAGGTGGTGGCTCAGCTCACGGGCAGCACCTTCTGCAGTGTGTTGTGGCAGGGATGCTCAGCCTTGCTCTGAGGATGTCATGCACAGTGGAGGGACATTCATCAGGAAGGACCCCCTCCCTAGGAAAAAAAGAGGGTGCCTGTTAGATTGAACCTGTGCATGGGTATTGCTGACAGTGCAGCCACACCGTGAGGGATATAAGGTGTCCTGAGCCCTCTTTGTGTTTTCACTTAAATGTGAGACCTGATCTTTGCATGCAACATTGAAAATGCAGCAAGGAGCTTCCTCACCTGTGGATAGGAGTGGTTTCTTCATGATGCTGGCATGAGGCAGGCACAGAAATGTCTCCTGCCAGTTTGGCTGCAATCTCCTTTTCCTTTCTGTGTGCTCTCTTCCTTCCCAGCTACCCCCCTCTCACACTCTTTCAGTCTTAAATCATTATTTCCATGCTATAAAGAAAAGACATTCAAAGAGTGCAGGAAGGTGAAAGGGTGTTCTTAGGGGTTGGGAGCAAGGTCAGTCCATTAGAATTGCCTACAGCATCTATTCAGCATTTATCAGCAGCTTTGTTCTTTCTTTGGGCATTTTCCATCTCCCTCCCATGCCCTGTTTTGAAAAACTAAGGCACATTTAGTGACAGGCACATTCTCACGTTGCCTCGTCTCCCATAGAGCTTATGGTCATAGTGATAATTCTCCCAAGGAATTTCATTTTCTACCTCTGTCTCATCAAGCAAAACCCCCAACTGCAGTGTCTTCACACCCAATCCAGCACTCTGCTTTTAATCTACAGGCAGCAAAGGTGTGCACAAATGTGGGTCTATGTGTGCGTATGTGTGTGTAGAAACTACATGCATTTGTATTTTTTCTACACATCCATATACACTTGTGTACATGACTTTTTGGGAGGGGTGCATGCATTTGTGAGCCTGTAGCATTTGCAAATGCAACAATTTTAAAAAATGTATGTATCTGTCTATACGGAGCTGTTGGCATGTTCTTATCTGGACTATGCAAACACAGATGCAGATCTACAGGGAAGGCTGAGGCAGCTGTGGACAGCTCACTGGGGGTGCCCATGGTGGCACCTGGGCTCACATGGAGTGGTTTGTCAGCCACACCACCCTTTCTTGCTCAGGCCAGGTCTCACATATTCTTTTGATGTTTGTTTTTGACTTGTGAAGAACTCTTGAAATATGAAGCTCCCATCACCCATCCCATCACTGTTCAGTAGGTTGGGGTTTGCACACAGAAATGAACACCAAGCACAAGCAGCTGTGCCTTCGCCAAAGATTAGATCAAGGCTCCGGTAATAAGAATGATGATTTTTGGCAGATTTGGGCTGGAACATGTAAGGAAGGTGAGAGAAGTGTCTTTCCTGATGTGTTCCTCAGCCTCAGCCCCTCCTAGTTCATCACAGGCCAATCACTACATATGCATGTCCTCAATTTTACTCTTCATAAAACCAAATGAGTTAAAAATCCATGTGGCCCAAGGCAATGCGATGTTCTCCCCACTTTTCTCACCATCCGTAGTGTCTTGCACAGTAGCCAACACCTACATTTTTGTTTCTAAAAACACCCTGGGTTAAAGAAAATCAAAATGGCTCCAACCCAAACTACTGTATTTTTCAAGTCTTCTCCATGCAACACAATTCAATGAAAACACTGATGCTCGTTTACTCTCTTTTCTAGTCAGTGCATTCTTCTTATACCACGTTCAAACAATGGTCCGGCAATCCTAATATTTATATTTACTCCCTTCAAATTTACCTATACTCTTTAAAGTTCAAGTATCTCACATGAGTGAGTCACTCATCCACCCTTTAGAGAGTACAATGCTAGAAATTCTTCAAGCTTTCTGTTTTCGGCACAACGACATTCCGATACAATCTGAGAATCACAGAGACACCCTCTGGTCCCACAGGAGCCAGGGAACAGGTTTGGCTAGAAAAAAAAGTTTTCCTCATGTGATGGGCACCCTACCAATCACACACGGCTCTTCTCAAGCAACCTGGGCTCTTTAAAGACCAGGCGAGACGGGAGAAAAGGGGCTTTTTTTCAGCTGGACAGGTGTGTGTGGTTTTCTGCTGGGAAGCATCACCAGGAGAGAGGGGTGAGTACCTGGCTTTGGTCACCATCTTTATCTTCATGAGGCAAATCAATGAGAAGCATCTGGTACAAGAACACAGACTTTTATGTTAAATGATTTTCATTTCAGACCCTGGGCTGTGTTTAGTATGTGGGAGGCTGGTACCTGGGTGAGGTTAACTGCAGATGATTATTAAGCATTTCTTTTTTTTTTCTTCTACCGCAGGCTGTGTCTTCTATATGGCTGTTTTAATTTGTTTCATATTTTTTTCTCCTAAAGACTAGGGAGGAGGAAATGGGAAAATTAGATCTGTTGCCAACATGTTTGAGTGTCAAAAAAAAAAAAAAATCATCACAGAGAAAGACAAATCCTGTAATTCCCCCTCACTTGTGAAAATATGAAGTATATATTTAAAAAAAAAAAAAAAAAAAAAAAAAAAAAAAACACTCTTGTTTTGGCTTTGCTGAACTAATGAGGGAGAGAGGAAAAAACTACCTCCCAGCTCTATTTCCGAGGTAATTATGCCTGATGATGATTTAGCAGCCGCTTCACTGTTCACATAGGCTTCATTTCATAGCGATCTCTCTTGAAAGGAAACTTAATTAGTCTATGACCCCTGCTTGATGCTGAGCTTTGTTTTTGCTTTATATTTCTCCCCTGGTAGCATAAAATAACTGGCTGGCTTTTCATTTTCTCGGAGTGGCTGGAGGCTGGAGAACAAGCTGCTCTCTGCCAGGGGTGGCTGCCTTTCACTGGCAGGTGGAGTGACGGGAGAGGTTCGGTGGGGCAGGAGGATCATGTGCGTGTGTGCTGGAAATCTTTGCCTCAAAATAAATAAATGACGAACCGCCACTTGTAAAACATCCGCCTTTGCAGCAGCAGGGTCCAAAAGATTCATCAATAAAATATTTAATTGCCTCCTCTTAAAGGCAGTGTAACACTGCATATTTCCCAAACACTTTGAAACTGCCTTTGTTTTTTAAGTCCCTTGGGGGCTTATAAAAAGAAAAATTTCAGAAAATAATAATAACGACAGCAATAATGATAATTAATAATTATGAAGTTGGTTTACCCAAGCCTTGCTGTGCAGGACACCCTAGTGGGTTGGGCAGGTCTGTGCCTTGCCTGGGGCGTCCTACAGCACCTGCACTGCTCCTCTGATGGCTCCTCCTTGCCAACTTCCCTCTCTTGGCACCCCACCACGGGTGTTCTGCTCAAGCTTGTAGAGACAGGCCTGGGAAAGCCAGAGGGCTAGGAGGAGGTGGCTGGATGGGGTGAAGGGCAGGGCAGGGCCCCCAGGCAAGGATGAGGTTTCAGCGTCTGAAAGGCTGGGTTTGTTTAGTTGTGCTCAAGTGGTTCCAAGCCTTTCGGCTGAGGCATCTGGAGGCTGCAGAATGCATGGGAAACAGTACGAATGCACCTCTCGTCTCTGCCTCCTTGCACAAGAGGAGAAGAATGCCACGTAGAGCTACCCAGGGAGGTAGCAGGGGGTGAGGTGAAGTCCTACAGGGCCCAACCATCATGTTCATGTACTGTCCCCACTCCTCTTCCCACCCTCCAAGGGTGCTGCTTTGTGCCAGCCCCTGCACTCCAGGCCAGGAGGGACGTGGGGGTGTCATGTCCATGATGGTGGGCAGTGGCTTGAGCATTCCCAGCTGCTGCCCGTGGTGTGAGGGGCTGGAGGTCTTCTTGGCCAAGCTCTCTACAGGCTGCCTAGGACCATGTCCAGATGTTTTTTAAATATCTTCAAGGAAGGAGACTCCGTAACTCTGATTACATGGAGGACCTAGGGCTTCACAAGGGCTGGGGTGAGTGTTGGCTCTTCGTAGAAGCAAATTGTGCTCACAGGAGGGGTTTTGGACATCCTTTTGGCCATGGTGCTGTGACTCCACCATGAGAACTGGCACAGAACATGTGGCAATCAGAACAGGACCCCCTTCTACATGAGGCAATGCCAAAATGATTCTTATCCATGGGCTTTTTTGGCTATAGATGGAGAATAAATACACTAAAGCAGGGGACATTCATCTGTAAGGCTACTGAAATCCTGTCTCAGTCTGTAAAAATAGGGTGTAGAGGTTTCAAAAATTCAGTCAGAGCAATGTGTGTTAATTGATGCATAAGAGGCTGAGTCCTCCCTGTATCGAGGCACTGCTGCCAGAAGGACTTTGTTTGAAAGTCTGCATGGTATTAGTCACCTAAAACACAAGGGCAGAAGCCTGACTTTTCAGACAGGAGCTTGGAGAGGATAAGGGAGAAGCTGTAGGCTGGGTCCTGGCCAGGTGTAGGGAGGGAAAGAAGGAGATGCTTCAGGAAGGATATAGGTTTTTGTGGGTTTTGTAGTGCAATGGGAGCAACAGAAGCCTTTCCAGAGCTCCTTGGGGCATGGAGCAAAGCCTATGGTAGTGATAATTGAAAATCTGAGACCACGAAGTGTCACAGCTAACCTTCAAAGTCCCCGGGATGTGCTAAGGAACACCAGGTCCATGCAAGCTTGCAGCTGAAACCCCAGGATCCGGCCCCCTTCCTTTGTCACAAGTCAAGTTTTTGGATATGTTTTGGATAATAGTTGCAGCCGAAGCTCCTGTCTCCTCAGGGGTTTCCCTGGAGTCCCAGGAGAGTGTGTTTGGGTTGTAAGATTTTCCTTAGCCAGCCCACGCAGAAGGCTTCCCTTGTTCCGAAATGATTTGTGTCCGCAGGCACGAGCTGCTGGCGCCTGTCTCTCTGGGAGGTGGGAGGAGGACTGCCTGCCAGTGTCACTCCCAGGGGATGGTGGCATCATGCCTGCACGCAGCCTGCCTCGGGCAAGGCAGCAGAGTTTTGTCTCATGCCTCTGCAGTCATGCACCTGACCCCAGTGCTGTGCTCTTGCTTAATGCTGCTTAATTCTGAGGGACAAGGAACAGGCAGGGTGGGAAGTCACAGATCTCCTGCAGCTTCTTTTAGGTGACCACCCCCATACAGGGTTTGAAATGAAGTCCTAAGATTCTGGAAAGCCTTAAGTTGCCTAGATTTTTGGCACTTTCAAGTTAATATCTGTGTGGTGGTGACCATTCCCAGCTTTCCTCCCAGCTGCAGCCTTCTAGGAGATGGGTTTACACCAGAAAAGGTCCCATTTCTGGGACTGGTGTGCCTGCAGTAATACCTGGCCAAAGTGAGGCAAGAGAACGCCAGGTCCTGCCTACAAGAAGAAATCCAGGTTGTAGGGAAGCAAGCATGTGGGCTGGGTGGAGAGTCCAAGTGCAAGGGTCTCCAAACAGGTGGCTAGTTAACGAAAACGAAGTAGTTGAGCTGCGCCCTTGGGCAGCCAAGAGCAAGCCAGGTCTAGCTTCCTTCAGTCTGAGTGCTGTTGTTATGCAGCAGAGGTGTCTGTAGGAGAGAAGGGGAGGATAAAGACATTTCTGTAGTGTTAAGGAAAGGGTTGTGACTTTGTTAACCACACTTAGCGTGATCTGTCGTGCTAGACACATGGCACACTCAGCCCTGCTCTCTGCATGGCAGCTGGAACAGACCTGCTTTTTCACATGGCAGTCAGAGTTCATGCACCTGCCTTCAAGCAGGGAAGACTTCCTTGCTTTTTGGACTGTGCTCTTATGTCTGATGTCTTTCAGCCAGCAATAAGTAAAGGCTTTTCTAAAATCACACAGAATCACACAGAATCACACAGAATTTCTAGGTTGGAAGAGACCTCAAGATCATCGAGTCCAACCTCTAACCTAACACTAACAGTCCCCACTAAACCATATCCCTAAGCTCTACATCTAAACGTCTTTTGAAGACTTCCAGGGATGGTGACTCCACCACCTCCCTGGGCAGCCCGTTCCAGTGCCTCACAACCCTTTCAGTAAAGAAATTCTTCCTAACATCTAACCTAAAACTCCCCTGGCGTAACTGTAGCCCATTCGCCCTCGTCCTGTCACCAGGCACATGGGAGAACAAGCCAACCCCCACCTCTCTACAGCCTCCTTTAATGTACTTATACAGAGCAATAAGGTCACCCCTGAGCCTCCTCTTCTCTAGGCTGAACAAGCCCAGCTCCTTCAGCCGCTCCTCATAGGACTTGCTCTCCAGGCCCCTCACCAGCTTCGTCGCCCTTCTTTGGACCCGCTCAAGCACCTCGATGTCCTTCTTGTAGCGAGGGGCCCAAAACTGAACACAGTACTCGAGGTGCGGCCTCACCAGAGCCGAGTACAGGGGGACGATCACCTCCCTAGCCCTGCTGGTCACAGTGTTTCTGATACAAGCCAGGATGCCGTTGGCCTTCTTGGCCACCTGAGCACACTGCTGGCTCATATTCAGCCGACTGTCCACCATCACTCCCAGGTCCTTCTCTGCCTGGCAGCTCTCCAACCATTCCTCTCCCAGCCTGTAGTTCTGCTTGGGGTTATTGCGCCCCAGGTGCAGGACCCGGCACTTGGCCTTGTTGAACTTCATACAGTTGACCTCAGCCCATTGGTGCAGCCTATCCAGATCCTCCTGCAGAGCCTTCCTACCCTCGAGCACATCGACACACGCACCTAGCTTGGTGTCATCTGCAAACTTACTGAGGGTGCACTCAATGCCATCATCCAGATCATTGATGAAGATGTTAAAGAGGACCGGCCCCAGCACTGAGCCCTGGGGGACGCCACTAGTGACTGGCCTCCAACTGGACTTGGCTCCATTCACCACAACTCTTTGGGCCCGGCTATCCAGCCAGTTTCTAACCCAACGAAGCGTGCGCCAGTCCAAGCCAAGAGCAGCCAGTTTCTTGAGGAGAATGCTGTGGGAGACGGTGTCAAAAGCCTTGCTGAAGTCAAGGTAGACCACATCCACAGCCTTTCCCTCATCCACCCAGCGCGTCACTTTGTCGTAGAAGGAGATCAGGTTCGTCAAGCAGGACCTGCCTTCCATAAACCCATGCTGGCTGGGCCTGATCGCCTGCTTGCCCTTCAAGTGCCGCATGATGACTCCCAAGAGGATCTGCTCCATGAGCTTCCCTGGTACTGAGGTCAAACTGACCGGCCTGTAGTTCCCCGGGTCTGCCCTCCGGCCCTTCTTGTAGATGGGCGTCACATTTGCTAGTCGCCAGTCAGCTGGGACCTCCCCCGATAGCCAGGACTGCTGATAAATGATGGATAGGGGCTTGGCCAGCTCCTCTGCCAGTTCTCTCAGTACCCTTGGGTGGATCCCATCCGGCCCCAAATCCCTGCAAGGATTAAGGCGGGGGTTTCTACGGCTTTCAGATGTTTGGAGAACCAGTCTGTCTCAGGTTTGTCAGGGTCTGCAGTATTGTACTGCAGACCACACGTGGCCAGGCACTGCCCAGACCTCCAAGGCAGTTCATGTGACTCCTGGACATGCTGGCTGGCCAACAAATTTGCAAGTTTGGCAGCTTCAGGTTGATCTCATAAGCCTGTACAGAGCTGTGCAGCTTCAGATGTATTTATTGTGCCAGCCTCCAACCACCTGGCTGGGAATAAGAATGACTTTTTACCTGGGCAACAATGGCTACTCGTGCTATCTTGAGGAAATGCTTGGAGAATTCTTGAGGAATCCCAAAAGGTTTTTGAAGAATCACAGAGTTGGTCACCCCAGGAACAGAGGGCACGAGTGCTGGTAGTCCAGCAGGGGAGGAGTTCAAGCTGCTTTTTCCTTTGCCAGCTCAAGTTGGGCCCACTTCAGCCTTTCGTTCGTGGCGTCTGTTTTCTTAACCACCCAATAAACGCAGCTGTCTCGGGGCTGGGGTTATTCTTCCTCCCCCTCACCATGCACACACGCACTCTGTCCCTTTGAAACAAGGGCTCCACCGGTGCTGGAATTTGGGCTTGTTTCTCCAAAAGGCCTCACACCTCTGACTAGTGCCTTTATGCCGCTCTCTCTGGAGGGGGATGAATCCGAGGCGGGGCGCCTGGGCCCAGCCTGCAGGATGTAGCGCTCTCAGGAATTTGGTGGGAATGCTGCTTGGCCCGGCTCCCATGAGCCAGCTGCAGCCTGAGCAGCTCCATCTCTCGCACCTGAGCGGGAATGGGGGCCCCAGCTTTGGTTCCTGGCATGGGTGGGAGAGGGAACTACCCCTTAGCAAGGTGCTGCCAAGCCCTGCAGTGCCAGCATGTGTGTGATAGAGCTATAGCACTGCAGTCACCAGCATGGTCCCGTGCTGGTGTTGGCCAAGAGGAAATGGCCAAAAGGATGGATGGCATGTCCTAGGATAAAGCTGGCTCCTTTGAAGGAGGAGCAACGTGAGAGCTCTGAACTCATCCCTTATCCATCCTGGTGGGTGCTGTTGTGTCTGTGAAAACCTATTCAAAAAAGTGAGCTGAAGCCACTGGCTGTGCACAGAGTTACCCCAGTCTTGTATAGCTCAACTGTCAGGGAGAGTACGTGTCACCAGCTTCACACCTGGGGAAGTTTTTCCTCTGGAGTGGGGTACAGAAAGGCTGGCAGGTTCTGTCTATCCTTTTCCATGGGGTAATTTTCATTTCTGAATGAAGATATTGTACCTGTCTAATTGACAACTGGTTTTTGTTTGTTTGTTTGTTTGTTTGTTTGTTTGTTTGTTTGTTTCTTTCTTTCTTTCTTTCTTTCTTTCTTTCTTTCTTTCTTTCTTTCTTTTTTCTCTCAGGTTGTATGAAGAACTAAAGATGGCAAAAACTGAAAATGGCGTACGCATCTTTCAGGGTCTACTAATCCTGGGGAATGTGGTCATTGGGGTAAGTGAAGTGGGACAGGGGTGGGTGGGTGGCTTCCTTCCAGTATGACACTTCTTGAAACAGCATTTCCCAGCCACGAAATCCCTTTGAAGTCCACCAATAAGCAGAGCAGTACGGTGTGAGAGGAAAGGTAAAGGAGACCTGTGCTGGCTGGTCATTTGGGTACAGAGGAGACAACAAGGGACAGCAGAGGCTGATCCACAAGACCAACATAATTTTTAGAGGAACAGCCCTTGCTGATGACCAACGTCTTTCCAACCAGCTCCTTCCACATAGTGAAGGGAAAATCTGTGTTAATTCTTTCTTAACATCCTCAAGTTCTAGGCCTAACATTTCAGGTCTAAGCTGGGTGAGTTCAGCTTGCAATCCTTGTGTTAAGGCACAATAAAAGAGATTGTAGAGTTGGGCACAGGAGGAATTGAGGATCTCCTGTTGGGCAGGAGGGTGAAAGAAACAAATGCAGGCTTCTTCATTTTGTGTCTTTGTTATTTCTTTGGGGAAGCTTGATTTAATGGATTTCCCCAATTTGTACTTCTCAGATGTGCGGTATTGCCCTGACAGCAGAGTGCATCTACTTTGTGTCCGATCCCCATGGTCTCTATCCTCTGGTGGAAGCCACAGAAAATGATGACATCTATGCTGCTGCCTGGATTGGCATCTTTGTTGGCTTTGCACTCCTTGCTCTGTCTATCCTTGGCATCGTAGGAGTTATCAAGTCCAGCAGGACTTTGCTGCTGGTGGTAAGTGTAGCAAAGTTTGCCCACTGATTCCTGACAAACTGAAAAAAAAAATGCTGGTTTATTTTCCCTGCTCACCTTGATAATCACCCACCAAGCAAAGATAGGTTTTATTAGTGAGGAGAAGCCAAAGGATCTTCTTCACCATGGCTGTGTTCTCCCACAAGGTGATACCTGTGAGGACATACACGTGACAAACTCCCAAACCAGGATGAGGGAATCAATAGTGAGAGCCGCAATGGAGGTTTAAAGTCACGGGCTTGACCCTGACCTTGCCCTGAAACCATGCAGAAACACTTGTGCAATCACATGCAGCTGAGATGTGGTTTAGATTCTTGTTTCTCCCCACCCCCTACTGCCTTTCAGCTGTCATGTACCATTCAGTTTAGGAGCTGATAAGTAATGACTGCTTTACAAGGCATTAGTATGTGTAAGTATACCAAATATGGGTGCAACTGACAACATTATACATCAGCAAGCAAGCAGAAATTACAGGGGTGAGGACAGAGAGCTTTGGATAAGCCAAAGACAATGTTAAGACGTGAACAAAACTATATAATTTCTTACTTAGTCCCTCAGGTTGACAGTGGTGAACTTAATTGGTGCTTGCATTAAGGAAGGGTAGAGCTGAAAGCTATGCAATCAGCTCTCTTGAATTAATGTAGGATGGCAGGGTGTCCGTTTTAAACAGGAGACACTTAGAGATCTGAGCTCTTGTGCCAGAGAATTCGCTAAAAAACAGCTGATGGAAGAGAATTTCTGAATTTTAGTGTCTTGGCTGAAACTCAAGGCTGTGGTGTAAGAGAAAACAGAGAATACAGGGGGCAAAAGCTGGGGTAAAAAGAAAACCAATGCCCTGAATATGAGGAAAAATAAATAAATTAAACCAAAAAAAAAAAAGTGAGAGGAGAAATAGACACATGAAAACTGCAAAAGGAATATGGAAAAGGCTAAAAGGAGTTGTGCTATGAAAGGAAGAGAAGCAGGTGAGAGGTTCTCTTGAGGATCAGTTTTCATGAAGGATCTTTGCTTACAGAGTAAGAGTGCTGAGGATATCTGATGATGCTGGGGAAATCCTGAGATCAGGAGGATCTGATCAACCCATTAAATTGCACCTTCTTTTTCCATAAAGTATGAGGACTCCTGCTAGAATTGAATAGCTTCTTGCTGAAAAGCTATTAGCTTGCAAGTGGAAGTGAAAGGAGGAGACATGGCACAAACATAATTTGCCAATGAAATACAGTGATGAAAATGGCTAAAGTTATTCTAGGGCATATGGGGCAAAGTATTTTCCATAAAGACATGGTGGCATTAATGCCATTCAATGAGGTTCTGATGAAATTACGTCTGTGAGCTGGAGTGCAATTCTCATCATCTGCCTTCAGGAAAGCAGGCTGCAAACTGAAACAAGCACAGAAAAGGGCTACATGAATGTTCAGAGTAAAAGACTGGGGAGACTAGGATAGCCTGGCTTCTTCTGGCTTGAACAGGAGTCAGGGCTTAATCTTGAAAAACACAGAACTGGAAGAAACTGCTTAACTAAGCCAATTCCGCTCTCTCTCTCCCACAGTATATTATTCTGATGCTGATCACTTTTGCATTTGAAATGGCTTCTTGCATCACGGCAGCAACTCACCGAGACTTTGTGAGTATTGCTTTCCTCATGTATTCATGCAACCACATAAGAAAATGTTACATTTCTACGGCACGCTGCCTCCTGTTTGGGAGAGTAAATGGCCTGTGTGGTGGTACACTGTAAGCTCAAAGGACTACTGCTGAGATACAATAAGACCCCACAAGGGAAACCTTCAGCCTCATTATTCTAATGAAAGAAATATTTTTGTTGTTTTTAACGTAGTTTTGTTATTTTTGATACTTTAAAATGTTTATAACTCTGCATCTAAGGAAATAATAGCATGGGTTAGCTGAATCATCAATACAGTGTTTAGCCTTTCAGCTACAGGCTGATTAATCCATCGTACATACAGAAGACACATCTTCATCATTGCCACAGGCAGTGTTACTAGTGAGGGAAAGATTACGTGGGTAACTGCAGATATTGGTGGGGGGAAATGACCTGTGGCACTTCAGCTCCAAGCAGCATATCAAGTGTAACCTATAGCTCCTGCAAATCTCCTGGGATCTGACATCTGGAGGGACTTGCTCAAGAGTCATGATCAAGATCTATGTTTGTGTTGCTCCTGCTCCTTCAGTCTGGCTCATTACCCTCCTCTGTGTAAAACTGGAAGAGGGAAACCTTCATTCCTCTCCTCTATCAGGACACTGACATAAGCAAACAAACCCACCCCACATAACCCCATATTTGCTTTACATGGCCACTTAATTACATAGTATTTTTTTTTATTTTTTTTCTTGCAGCTCACACCAAATCTCTTCCTGAAGCAGATGCTAGAGAGGTATCAGAAGCCTGAGGCAGACAATAACAATGACAAATGGATGAGTGAAGGGGTCACAAAGACATGGGATAAACTCATGCTTCAGGTAATAATAACACTGAAAATGCTCATTAATGACTAAATGCCCTGCAGCTCTGGAATTTCAAGTCCTCCTTGGGGCCACTCCCTAATAAAGAGGATGGTATCTGCCTTGAACCTTACATGAAGTCCTGCCATACTCCCTATTTCGCTCATTTATCAGATGGCAGACTGTCAAAGGCAGGAACTTCAAGAATCTTTCCCATAAATTCATGGTTAATGACTAACCAGCCATGTGCAGGGTCCAGTCTTGTCCAGGGCCGTGATCTTGGCTGTTGAAGAACTTTCCCTTCTCTCTCCCCACAGAATCAGTGCTGCGGAGTGAACGGGCCCTCCGACTGGCAAGAGTACACATCTGCCTTCCGCACGACGCACAGTGATGCTGACTTCCCCTGGCCACACAATTGTTGCGTCTTGGATTCTCAAGGGCATCCCATCAACCTTGATGGCTGCAAACTTGGAGTCCCTGGCTTCTTTAAAAGCAATGTAAGGTTTTCTCTGCTTTTTCCAATTAACTTGTGTTGGCCAAAGGTGTCTTGATGTTAGGGAAGGAAACGAGGAATAGCCTTCCTCCTCTATTGTAAGCTACAGGTGTTAAAAAGGTTTCTGGAGGAGGAAGGACCCTGAAGGGTCCTTGCCATGTTGAACACAGGACAGATTGTGGTAAAGGCATTTCTGATAAAAACATTATTTAGAAAACTCTTCCAGTGCCAACTAGGGCATCTTCTACATGCAGGTGGATCGCAGCTAAACCAAACTTACCCCGAAGATACAACATGAGTGAGCAAGTCAGCAGTTCTCCTCTTCAAGGCAGTTGCCATAACCAATGGAGAACAGATGTCAGGGGAGGATGAAGAGGTTGTCTTCTGGCATGGTGCCCCAGAAAATGAATAGTAGGGCATCTCTGAAAAGTGGAAGTTGTTTCCTGTGGGGAGATCCAGTTACTGAATGCATCACTGGCTGAGCTTTCCAGTAGACCATCTTTTCCTATTCAGACAGATTTCTGGGTCATGAGCTAACAGACATTTCTAGAGGGTGTTCAAGTTTCCAAACTTGCCTACAACTTCTTGATTATGGAGGCCATCTCTTTGTGGCTGTGTTTAGTTACATATGTTTATTTGGCATGTGGATGTCACAGAGAATTGTCCTTGAAGTGTTTAAGATGGATCTACTTTGTATTTGGAGCTAGAAGCAGATAGGCAGTCTGCAAGTTGTCAATAAGCAGTTCAGTTCTGGCTTGTCTTCTTGAATTACCCAAATTAAAATAGGAGAGGAGCATGCCACTTGACTCTCTCTTAGAGGTGGATGACCTTGTAACTTAGCAGCAAAAGCTCAAAACTGGTGTTGATTCAGGCATGGTTGTCTTACAGGGTTGTTATGCTGCTATTTCTGGGCCAATGAACAGACAAGCCTGGGGTGTTGCCTGGTTTGGATTTGCCATCCTCTGCTGGACTGTGAGTACTTAATATTTGCTTTTATTTCCACTTCTCTTTCCTTGCTATTCCACACCCAGTAGGGCGGAGGTAGATGACAGCTGACACATTTTTAAAAAATCTGTAGATGATGGTTATTTATTTGTCACCAATCTGCTTGTAGCCAGTTCCACTAACAGGGCTACATTCAGAAGTTCCCCTCCATCCTGGCTCCCACACTCGAAGAGCTAAACGGCCTGCCAGCCTGCTGTGGCTTGCTGCCACCTCAGTAATACAGCACAGCAAACACAATGTGCAGACACTTGTTTTTTTAAGGACATTGAATCATCTGAACTGCAATCATGACAGATAATCCAGTATCTGGTTCAAAGACTTTGCATGAATGTTTCAGGTGTTCTGGGTTCATCAGCTTCATGACAGATAATCCCCAGTGAGCTGACTGATCCAGTCAAATAGTTACATCTACTCATATTTTCTTTCTTTCTTTAAGCTTCTTGTGCCTGAATGGACTTTGCTTATCGAAGTCCACTGTTGCTCTCTTCTATCAGTAGGACTACATGGGACTCAGGGGAGAGGTATGGAGAAAAAAAGGGGAGTAGAGAGACTTAGTAGTCTTGTCTTTTCAGTTCTTTGTCCTCCTCGGCACCATGTTCTACTGGAGCAGAATCGAATACTGAAGGCCCGGTGTCCTCAACGTTGTCCTGAAGCACTCCGTGAAACTGCATTTGTCTCCTGCTCCATGCTCCCTGTGCCACTGAGGATTTGAAGTTTTCCTGATACCTCTCCCATATTACTTTCGCCCCTCCAAAAACTTGACACACTGAGTTGATCCTTCTAGGAAAGAACCTTCTTGTTCCTTCCTTGCCCCTTGTTCTGCCTTCTGACTGAGGTACAGTCCTTCTTCTGCTGTGCAAGAAATCCTTGGAGCATAAGATAAGAAATGATCCGATTTCTTCTGTGATGACATCAGAGAGGAAAATGCCCAGGTATGCTTGCTCCAGAAAAGTCTCTCTCTAAAACTAGGCTGAGTGTAAATCGTAACGCTAAAGGCTCTGGCAAGGGCTGTATGAGCAAAGCTGTAACCTCCTGTGACCAATAAAGACGGACGCTGCAAGGGAGAGGACTGCAGAACTCTCTAATGTATTTCATCTTCCAACTTCCATTCCTGGTCTCTGTCACCCCATGCCTTCGAGTAAGGCAGATTCTCTGAGAGTTTAAGTGTGTCAGCAGTAAAGACGTATCACAGATAAAAAGCCTGTTGCTAGTCAGGCCCAACAAAAGGCTAGCTCACTCCTCTGCAATACGCTGCCTGTATCCAGGCCTACCTCCTGTGACCGATGAAACTGCTGCCTGTTCTGCCTTCAGAAGTGCCAGTTCATGAAAAGCTCCACTTGCTAGCGAGCGACTCCACCAAAATCTGCATGTACTTCACAGAAGATTTCACTAGAATTTGTGCAGAATACAAGGGGTCCTGTGCCATAGTTGGCTTTGTGAAAGTGGGAGTCCCACACCCCTAAATCATTGTGCTTCTTGTGTCAGCTACCTACGGGTACATGGTCATGTCTCCTGTGTACTCCTCCTCCCACATCCCCAGATAAGGCAGGACAGGCATGAAATAATGCCAACAATCTTGTGAAAAATGCCAGCAAGGTCCTTAGTGAGCCAAGTCCAGTTGGTGCATCAACAGTTACAAATCTTACTCGGTTCAATAGTGGCAGTTTACTTTGGCCCAGACTGACCTGCTGTCTTTCCTGGTGGATGTTTTAGTTACATGTGTAATGTAAACGTGCTCCCGTGTAGAGCATTTTAAGGTGAAGCCTCTTCCCAAGGTGTTCTGGCTCAGGTTGTGACAGTTTGCCAGCTGCTGTGATACCTTGTTTTTTGTATACTTGCCAAAATGCTAATTAAAAAGAAGTGGAAGTGAAATTTTCCTTTTTCTCATGATTCTGTGTTTGGGAAGGGAAGATGATGAAGGCCTGTATCTGGGACATCCTGGGCAGTGCAAGGTGAGGCCTTGTAGTCCTGTAAGTCCGTCCTGAAGGTCTGAGTGTGCAGTGCCCTGATGTATGGTGCTACAGTATGTCTGCAGTTCAGTAGCCCCTCACTAGACCACTAGGGGAGAAAAAGAGGGTGAATATCTTGAAGGAGAAACAAGTCCCTGTAGCAGATGGGACTGATCCCCATGGATCAGCCACTCCAGTAGGGGAGATCATATGGAAAAGTCCTGTTTTAGTGGGGTGGTGATGGTTTTTGAGAGCCTGGACTCTCAGCAATTTCTGTAAGGACTGCCTTGTGTCTTCAGTACTTTTTTGTGAGACTTGAGGACATGGATCGTCCATGGGGACTGTGTATGTCAGTGGTCTGGGCTTGTTTTATGAATGCCTTTTCTGTTTGTTTGTGTGTGTGTTGCTGAGAGCTACAATCATACACAGATCTAAATAAATCTGAAGAGAATTGGTGTCTGCCTAGGATAGGCAGCAACAGCAAAGGCTTAGTTAAATGCTACTTGCTCTGAATTGCAAACCCCTGCCTACATCAGAGGAGAGGAGAGGAGAGGAGAGGAGAGGAGAGGACAGGACAGGACAGGACAGGACAGGACAGGACAGGACAGGACAGGACAGGACAGGACAGGAGGACAGGAGACAAATGGGGGAATAAGGACAAAATGCAGCCACACTGCCTCTGTCCTTTTGGCTTGTCCAAATCCCTCTAATAACTTCTCAGTCATAACAGCCTTCGTGGATATTTGCTCACCTGCCTAAAGATCTCTTGCTTGAGTTACTTCTACAAACCAAGTAGCTCTGGAAATGAGTAACATGACCAGTATGGAACATTTTAGAGACTAGCAAAGCTTTCTGTATATGGTTGTGGCTGGAGAAAACTTTAAGACCACAGTAATAACTGACTTCAGACATTGTTTTCTCCTCTGGTTCTTTACTTCAGACCCAGAACTCTCTTTCTTCCTTCACCATCTAAATGTGCTGTGATTATAGAACTACTCTCAATACAGGGAAAATTCTGTAGGATTTTATAAAAGAGGAACTGAGAGAGTAGCTTGAACATACTATTGCAGTATTATCTCCTCCAAACAGTTGCAGATGTTGTTATTGACCTATGGCATAAATGGCAGTTTAAGCCAATAAAGTTTGTGTTCATCAAGTTTACCTTCTGCTTTTTGAGCCTTTAGCTCATTTGGCACATTTTGATTTATGCTTTTTTTATATATAAAAAAAGAAAAGTTGTGATGAACTAGCGTTCTGTGCAATGGTGGATCTGTACAGAAGTGCCATGCATTTCAACCAGGAAAAAAATGAATAAATACATAAATAAAGACAGCTTTAGCTGTCTGAACTAAAGTGGGAGAAGAAGACTGGATTGGTGGCAGAATGACGCTGAGCATGCTATTGAAAAATCCTGCACAGCTTTTTCTGGTTTTTCAGCTTCTGAAGGTTGATTCCAATCTCTACAGGTTCCCTACCTGGGATGCCAGGGGAGGGTGAGGAAGGGATGGAGTCCATGACAGGAATGGTGGCAAACTGGTTCGTGTGTTAACTGGGGCTTGTAAAGAAATCCTGATCGTTCTCAGCTGTTTGGATTTCTGCCGGAGGCTATGGCTGTAACTGGTCATCAGAGCAGGCCATGTCCATAGATGTATGAAAAATGGACTAAGTTTGCTGGACTAAGACAAGAGAAAGAAAAAAATCTACCAGATGGAAGTTGGGTGGTATTTTTTGTTTGTTTTGTTTTGTTTTTGCAGATTTTCTCTGTGTATTTCTTCTCGGTAGGTGTGAATATTCACAGTTCTCTCCTAGCAAAAAGAAAAATGTTTCAATTCTCCCACAGCCACCAACTGTATTTCTAGATTATTAATATATTGTAATATTCTAATTCTGAGAAATCAGACTTTCACTGAGAAATATCCTTTGTTCATACTTGACTGAGCAGCTTGACCTCCAAGCCTACAAGTATCCCAAATCCCAGCTGCTCCCCTCCCATACACATACAAATACAACCCAATGCCTTTCAGATTCTCAAATAATTGTAGCTGGCAGTGCTGAAGGTCTTCATTCCTTCAGGCCATGGGGCAACATAGGCCTGCCTTTGACCCCATTTCTCCAACAGGTTCTCCTACCCCTTCCTTCTTTCCCCTCACTTGTTCTTCATCTGCATGAAATCTGTTTGCACGCAATCTCTCAGGCCCTATTTCTCCTCACCTCGCTGATTATATACAAAGCCTTGCTGCTTTGTGCTGTGCTTGCATCTAGCTACCCACCTCAGTGCATGTGCTCTGATGATTTATTTCCCATCCTGCTCACCGCCCTGGCATCTTCGTTTTTCGCATTCCTTACAACAGGCACTTGTGCCAAAAAAATATTTATTGGAACCAAGCATGACCTAAAACTAGCTCATAAATGAAGCCTCCTTCTTCTACCCCTTGGCAGCCCTACTCCCTCTGGCAACTGGGGAAAGCCTGTGCAACGTGTGGTATGCTGGGAACCTCCTGCAAGAACTCTCCCTGTAATCTCTGGCATCTATCTTTAGGAGAGCCTGCTGCGTGAGGAGCTGAGGATGACTGCTGAGGGTTTATCCTCAACAGAAAAAAAAATAAATAAAATAAATAAATAAAAAGTGAGGGTGTTTCTGACAACATTAGGTTGCACGCAAGGTGAAATTCCAGCATAGGCAAGGTCATCTGCGGTTCTTACACATTCGCTCGCTGAGATAAACTCTTCAAGAGAAACAGTGATGAGCAGTGAGCTGTTCTATCTGCTCAGGGCTCTTACTGAATGTGAGAACAGGGCTGAAAGCCTTTAATCTCTACCTTTTTCCTTAGGCAAGGTACAGCAATGTACACCTTTAGAAAGACACTGTGGATGGCACCAAGCCTGGAGGAGGTAAAGCCACCACAGATAACCCCTGCAAATAAGCTGCCTAGTCTTTTTACATCTCCCTTCTACTTCCACTGTCTGGCAGATTGTGTTTAAAACAAATTATCTCATGATACAAGAATAAATGAAAAAAAAAAAAGTGAGTAAAGCACTATGTGAGCACCTGTTTTTAATGATCTAAACTGAAACTGACTTAAATGAAGGAGGAGGGAAAGAAGTTACCTGATATTTTCCAGACTGGTTCAACTCTATCATATAGCTTATGGGCTTTTTTTTTTCTTCTTCCTTTTCTGGTTTTACTTATCTGGAAACTTTCCCTGTTTAATAACCGTCATATGTGTTGCTCTCTTTTCTCTAGCTCTGGTTGTTCTCATGTTCCTGTTCCTTGTGGTTCATTCTTAAGCAGCTACTGAATTTTCTTTGAAGTCATTTCCTCTCACAGAATTCAAATATTCCCTGGTCTTTTCAGATAAGGGAGTTGAATGATAGATATGTGCTCCCTGTAGCAGATGTACTGTGAGAGAAAACAGGTCCAGTTTTAAGATGCATCTGGACCCAAAGTGCAGGATGCAATTCCTATGAATTTTCTAGGTACACAAAACATCGTTCCTCTCACACTGCAGTTTGCAAATAAGACATGAAAAAACAGCTACCCTTTTTCTTATGGAATGAGCCAAACTCTCTTGTTTAACCCTTATGTTTTACCTAGCTTCTGGAGGCATCAGAACCTGGCCAGGCGTGAGCTTTGCAGCTCCCATGTGAGACAACATGTTCTTGGAAGAGTTAATCCTGTTCAGCTAGAAAATGTAATCAAATATCTTACTGCATTTCTCCATCTTGGCCATTATGATCATGTTCTCCTTGCTGTTGTTGTTGCCTTGTGCTAGCTTGACCTAAGTTTCCCCCGCTGGGATGAATTTCCTTCCCTGTACTGCCTGCCTGCCAAGTGGGATAGCAGCTTGACACGTCCTGTTGCCCACAGCTGCAGGACTCCTGCGTGGCAAGGAGATTGTATGAGACACAAATATTGAGCTCCCTTTGTACTGGGTTAGCTTTTCTCCTGGTTAACAGCCAGCTTGGGAACTCGCTTAATCTTACTTTTGACTTAGCTGACAGTATTGAAGATGTTATAACTGGTGTTTCCAATACAACCTACACAGATGTTTGTCCTGAGTCAGACTTTCAGACCCATAGTGATGGGAAAATAGGGAAAAGGAATTGGCTGAAATTGCAGTGAAGCACAGTGCTGACTGAAGTATGGCCAGGTCTGTAGTGCCCCTTTTTCTCGATATCTATAATGGAAATGCTGGGGGCAGTTTGAGAGTCTCCTCTTGTCTCATTGCCAAGTCATTGATAGACTCTGTGGCACAAAGAACACAAAAATACTGTTTCTCATACAGCACTAATAATTGGTTAGGGCTAACACAATCAGAGTTCAACAGACGTGGTTTTCTGTCCCACTGTGCATGCCAGTTGCCATGGAAAGCAGGAAGCACAACCCAGGCATTTTCCTAAAGGGAAATCACAGTCATGAAGCTGGTAGGAAAAAGAGTCAAGTTCTGAGTTCAGCTGCTGAGTAGGAAAAAAAAATAATGTATTTCGTTTACCCTAATGATTCCTCTATTGTATGGGGGGAACAAGAGCAGGCTGCACTGCAGATATGCCCAAGAAGGCTATAACCACAAGAACATCTGCCTTTTTTTACTTTTTTGGGGGGTCTTTTTTTACTCCACAGTAGAATAATGGACACATAATGTTTATATCCACACTACATCTCAGAGATTAATTTTTTTTTTTTTTATGTTTTTACTTATCCTTTATATACCGACAAAAGCGCATACATGAGGCACCAAAGGCTTCATGGTAAACTATCTTGTTCAGCTTCTCTTGTTCACTCTACAAGTGCTGGGATCCCAAAGTATTCCTGCTCCGTACTCTCTGCTGCTCTGCATTATTGCAGACAAGGCAGAATTCTGCAGGACCTGTACTAAATGGTAGGACATTCTCAGGTTGGAAATGAGGAGACATTTCTTCTCAGAAAGAGCAGTCAGGCACTAGGACAGGTTGCCCAGGGAGGTGGTGGAGTCACCATCCCTGGGGGTGTTCAAGGACAGGCTGGACATGGTGCTTAGGGACATGGTTTAGTGGGTGACATTGGTAGTAGGGGGATGATTGGACCAGGTGATCCTGGAGGTCTTCCCCAACCTTAATGATTCAGTGATTTTGTGACATGATTAGGCATCACTGAAGCATCAGCCTGGTAGAACTACAAAAAAAAAAAAAAAAAAAAAAAAAAAAAAAAAAAAAGATGAATTTTACCCTTGGAAATTTTAAAGTGTTGCCAATAATGGTACTTCTACAGAAGTCTCTGAGTCCTTGCCATTTTCAGAGCTGCAGAGCAGCTGTAGCCCTCATAAATTCCAGTCAGAAATATGTATGATCAAGGCCTTAACATTCACCCAAAACCCAGATGAGCACAGCTTAGTGCCCTGGCCACTCACACAACAAGAGAAAGGCTCTAACTCCACGTCAGAGGAAGACAAATGCATTTACATTGCATTCATAAACCAAATCCAGGAGAAAGAAAATATTTCAAAACATCACTAGGGCACAGTTCTGTTTTTATAAAAACTCCAGTTTAATCTCATGGCTGAGACCTGGCAAAACATCTTTTTTTTTTTTTTTTCAATGTTGTTTTTCTTTTTTCTTTTTTTCTTTTTTTTTTTTTTTTTTTTAAAGCAATAAGGCACAAAGACAGGCAAGTCCACACAGAGAACAAAGCTTAAAAAAATACAATCCATCAGGGCTAGCAGGAGAAATAATCAAAAACCAGAGCCAGCGGGATGGGGACAGTCCTTTTCACAGTGTCTGACTTCCAACCTTTCCCTTGATGTGGCAGCAAATAGTGTTTCGAAGGAGACCAGTGTCTGCAAGAACAATATCCGAGGTCTGGGCTGCTGCATGGAGCCCTCAGGAAGCACTTGCCTCCTGCTGTTCTTCCTTTCCAGGCCTGTGAAAGTCCTGCTCCATCTCCAGTTGAACGTAGTGGCAAGCTTTCCATTCCTTGCTTGGAGCACAAATAGTTAACACCAAGCCTTTACATTGATTAGGAGCGAGAAAAAGCTAAACTGAATTGGGATCAGCTACAGCTTCTCCCCCAGCCCTAGAGGTTATTTTCTAGAGATGGAGAGAAGCAAGAGAGACAACTGCAAAACCTGGGCATGCCCGAAAGGGACTATGTGTTCCAGCAGATTGCTTGTTTTCAAGGACTGGGGAGAAGCTTGTGGTAGGAAGCCAAGTCAGTCTTTGCACTCTGGTCTCCCCTGATGTCATCCTTCCTCTCCCAGGACAAGATCCTGCTCAGGAAGGCAGATTCAGACCTTCTGCCCACCACAAAACAGTCAGAACTAATTAGCTTCTCTGTGGGCAGACAGCCAGTTGATCTCACACTTTCAGGGCTAGAAAAGTTGCAACATAAAACAGTTCCACGCATCAGCCCAAGTTTCACAGATGTGCAGGATTCCATTTAGACAATTCCTTCATTTTAATTACATTTCCTTTTTAATATATTTATATAAAATGTTCTTTTATATATATATATATATATATAAATTTAACACAATATTCACCACTACAGGCATTTCAGAATTCATTAGGAAAGAAAATAGACTTTGATTGCACCTTTTGGACTCCAGGTGAGGGAAAATACTGCAGGGCTTTATGAATGCCCTCTGATGCAGACCTACGTTCCCCTGAAGCTCTAAAGGTGAAAAAAAGAAGTGCTTCGGTCTTCCTGCAGTAATAGCATAGGATGGGCAGTCCAGAGGAATGTGGCTTATAAGGTGAGATAGAACACTCATTTCTGCTTACCCTCTCTCCAATAAGGCAGCTCCCACACAGGCTAACATTAACCACGTCCCTCCTTTCCATCAGGGGATTCACCTCTTTGCCAGCCCAACCATTTCACACTGAGCTATGCTCCTGCACTTAACAGAAGCTGCACAAACCCACTGACAACATGCGAAAAATAAGTGAAATTAAGCCACCTCTCTCATTTCCCACCACTAGAAGGCCACAAGCAGAAAATGCTTGTGGTACAATGTCATGATTGAGACTGAGTCCATCTGCAAGTTTAGGGGTGGCCTAAAGGGGACGGTTCTAAAGGGGATATTTAAACATCCATAGTCCCAGGGAATTAGATTTTTCTTTTAGGTCTCTGAAATGATCTTTGCAAAGCTGCAAACGATGTGATAGACTTTTTAGGAAGATCCTTTCTATAGTGCCAAGAACCATTGACGTAGATCTCACACAAAACTTCAAATACTGGGCCAGGCCCATCTCCCGTAACACTGTTCTATCCCTCTCAATGCTTCACAGAAAAACAAACAAAACCAAGGAACAATCAAAGAAACAATATCCTTTCTTAAAACTGTGTTTGAAAGATCATGCTGGAGGGCAGGAGCTTGGTACTGCCCCAAGTACAACTGCAAAACCCTGAACCTCAGAAAACCTTCTGGTCTCGGGTTCAATCTGCTACTGCAGGGTGGCAGGGAACAGCCTAAGGGCCCTAAAGGGAAGATGACATCAGGTGTGATCCTGGGGCTGACCCCAGGAATGGCTTAGTAACGTGGGGTCTCAGGATGTTCCAACTACACAGTCAGCACCACTCAATGGTTGACGGCTTCTCTTTCCTGGCTCTGTCCAGATATCAAGCCTTGGTTGTTGAAGCTGACTGCAACTGTAGTACCAACACAGACCCACCCTTGAGCATTAGAAACTCTGCAGAAGTTTGGGTCTGGAGCTGGGCATAGTGATATTTGGGCAATAAAGAAATTGCTCCCAGCTCTGCAGGATCTGGGGCCTTATCTCTGCTCTCGTGATACAAGTCCACTTGCAACCATAAAGCTATCGTGATGGGCCTGCATTCTGTCCACCTGGCTAGGATCTTGGAAGTTTGATACAGCAGCTGTAGGTTGGATCTGAAATTGCAAATACAGCTCTGATCAAGCTACAAAATAGAGATCTTCTTACAGAATCTCTGCTTAATTAAAATCCAGGACCTGGATCTGAACTCACATTCTGAAGCACCTTTAAAAATTACAGTCTGGATACAGATTTTAGTCAAGGTCGATCTTTAATATTACACATAATTTTCTAATAATTTTCTCTTGCAGGAACTTCACCAATTATGCCAAAAGCACTATTACTAACTGGAACGCTGTTAAGAGTTGAGGCAGTGTATTATATACAAATTGCCAGACCTCATTTCTTGTTCGTAGATCAGCTTATATGAGATCAAGGAGGAAAAGAAAGAATGGTTTTAAGGTGCCAAGGTTTCATCACATTTTCTTTTTCTTTTGACACATTACTTTATGAGTTTGGCTGGCTCCATTCCAGGTGCCTTGGCAGTCGCAACTAGGAACTGAGAGAATATAAATCCCTGCCCAAAGTAAACTGTTTTATTGACGCCAAAAAATCTGGGCACCATTTCCATTACTTTTGCTCTCTGTAAAGCCTCACCACAATACCTCGTACCACACCTTCCAAAGTCATTTGCCACTACTCCAGCCATGGTATTTAAAAGCTTTCCCATGAGGCAGTAGGAAAGCACTTGGATGCCATCTCAATGCAACACAGAGCTGTACTATGAGGAATATGGAAAACTGGCAAACCCCTGGTTTTAATGGGAGGCTGCACAGGAATTTTATGGTCTGGGAGGAGGCTAATAGAGTTGTCATGAAGCTGGATATGCTGAACTGGCTGTCCACAGCTTGCCCAGGTAAAGCAGAGGCTGGCATCTGTGAGACAGCATGGACTCAAACAAGAACTCCAGGATATTCTCCCTCAACCAAACTGACAGCATGGGCTTAGTCCTTTGCTCTGTTCCCTTCTACATTGCATTACACACAAGTGGGATGTGCAATGGGGAGGATCAAATACAGCAACTAGTTACACGGAGAGGCCCTCTTGTTTTTTCACACTCCCTTTGGATATGGCAAGATAAAATTCTGCTGAAGGTGTATTCCTTGCATCTGTGTGCCCAGAGCTTCTCAAAAGCACTCTGGCACCTCTCCCCCTTAGCAAACAAAGTGTGCAGACAAAGCAGTGAATAGACCAGGCCCTCCAGCCACTATGATACTAATTAAGTGACACGTTCATGACAGACCAAGAGCTCATGGGCTGAGCTTGTGTGTTGGGTTTTACAGTTTTAAAATGCCAGTACATTATGAAAGAAGCCCTAAACATACATCCACTGGGAAATTCTGATTGATACTCATTGTGGTGGCTGTAGCACTTCCTACCAGATGCCCAGTTACTGCTAAAACTATAGCCCATAATACCCATCAGAGAGCCTACAGACTCGTACACCTCCACAAATGATGGGCCCTGCAAGCACCGTTACAGGGACAATCTCAGCACTGGTAGCAACACCTGTGTTCCCACCTCCTCCTAGCCACTGGTGGCATTTAAATCTCAGAAACAGCACGGGCTGTACCTGCCTTTGCAATCACCCACCGTCACGTACCAGGCAACAGATGAACCTGCGGTTAACTCGGAGTTAGAGGCTTTATAAAGGAAGCTTTAATTCTATTCCCACAGCAGCTATTGCTTATATGAACATGTATTTGCCTGTAATGATAACGGCCCTTCAGGAGAGAGTTTAATTCACTTCAAATCCCCCTCTCAGGATATTGTTTGCGATCTGTTCTACAGTCCCACAAAGCATCCTCTTTACCATACCCTCAATCAATTTGAAAGCATTGAGGGGCAGGGAGGTGAAAGCCAGCCATGCTCTCAAAGAAACAACATAAAATCGTAAGGAACAAGAAGTTTGAAGGAGGAAGAAGCACCTGGGGACATGCCACACAGTGGCAATGAAAGACCAAGGGTCAAAGATACATCAGTCAGGGTGCAGGAGGGCAATAGCCCAAGGACATGCAGATCAGAAGATCCTCTTGGTTTTCTCTGCTGTTGGCAGTGTAGAGCACAGCTGGAGATAGTTACAGAGGTGTCACCTGGCTTTAAGCAATGATGAAAATAGTTGATACTGGCCTTTGTTATGACTGTGTCTTCACTTCCATTGATAGCAGCCTGAGAAGTCTCTATCAATGGACACTCATTCTCCAGCCACACAAATCTTGCCTGCCAAAGGAAGGTGTGGCTGAGCACAAAAAATCCCATGATCAGGATTTGGAAGACTGACAGAACAACTGGGCGTTTCCAGTCCAGCTTTCATTCCACCTTACACATGGTGGAAAGATGCCATCTTTGATGCAGGAGAAAAGCTGGAGGCAGTGCCCTCAGGTTGCATGTTTGCCACTGGAACATCCTTGTGTAGCTCACACCCTTTGTCACTTGCTCATGCCAGCTTCACCTTCCTCTTCAGCTATCCCCGGCTTCCTACACTGTTTTCTTACACTCTCCAAACAAGACAGCAGAGACAGACAGCCATGGTCCTTCAATAGCTGCTGGGAAAATACAGAAAGAGGCCCCAAGCATCTAAACTTACCTCCTCAGCAGATGTTTTGCCCCTGCACCCCGGGCTGCAGTTTCCCCCCACTCTATTTTTTCAGTTATTCTGAGATTTACTTTTCCTTTTTTTTTTTTTTTTTTTTCTTTTTCCTGTAGAGAGGATGAGGCTTCCACAGGGCTTGTTAGATAACAAGAACGAGGAAAGGCAAGTTCCTTGGGACTGGTTTACAAAAAAGCAAGACAGTGAGGGACTACAAAGGGATGAGAAAGGGAAGGAAAAGCAAGACAAAAAGACTGTGAGCAAAATGCTTCGCAGGAAATGGTAAAAGATTTGGGTCCTCCTTGCACAAAACAGTTACAACAACAGCAAAATGGAAAGAGTTGGTCTTGGTGTAGACACTGCCATCCCATCCACCACAGAAAAGGAGTAAGGGAGGCTGTTGCTATTCAATCTGCCTCCCACTTCGTCCATCCAGAATCACAGAGCGCCTCTGTGGCTGGTAAAAGCAGCTGGTAGAAGTCTCCAGTCTCTGGCCATTCTTGGGGATGGTCATTTTGTTCCGCAGCGTCACCCCCTCGGGTGTTGTCCTCGAAGTCTCAGACAGATCGCCACAGATGGGGCTCGAAGAGGTGGTCTGAGTGGGGCTCCTTATGGGTGATAACAGCACCCTGGAGTCTGCTGAAGAGGAGGGGTGGTCCATAATGGGGAAAGGGGGGCTGAAGAGAATCAGACTCTGGGGCCTCCCGGGCCTAGATCTATAGGAAGGCTTGGAGAACCCCGACGGCCTCTCCATCTTCGAGGACTGTGGGTTATCTTCAGCCGTCTCCCCCTCTGAAGTGCGCTTTCGGCGCAGAACGGGGGCATCCAGGGCAGGGTTATGGTTGGATTGAGATGGCTCCAGTGAAGATCCAAGGCTGCTGTGCCAAGGGCAGGCTGAGTCCTTTTGAGCTGGGTCACTGTTCTCTTTCTCTGCCTTGGCTTTCTTCTCTGTCTGTGGGCTCTTGGGGGGTTCCAGGTGGCCCCATGCCACCCGCTGAGTCTGTCTGCCAGCCTGCTTAGCTTCTGCCTCCTTCTTCTCTGCTGGGGGAGCAGCATTTTGAGCCTGCAGGGGCTGGGGGATCTGGGTGTACTGAATCTTCGGCGGTATCACAGGCACGGCTCTAGCCTGGCACATCTTAATCATGAAGGAGGTTCTGACCGCCGACACGCTGACAGGGGCAGAGTTACGACGGCCGGTGGTGGCATGGGCCATGGCCAGGTAATCCAAGTCCAGATCCACGTGGGCGTTGAAAGGAGATCCCCAGGGAACACCTTTACCCACAGCAGGGCAGGCAGTTGGCAGGGACGGGACAGAGTCACTGCTTTTCACTTCCTTCTGCCCACAGAGGTGGTGCCCAGTGGCAGAGGGCAAGGCCAGGCTCTCAAAAGTGAAGAAATCTGGGGCTGGAAGGAGTGTATCCAAGTTGAGGGACGATGGCCTAGTCTTCACTTTACGAGGTGTTTCTTCACCTTTATTACTCAGACCTGATTCAGTGGCAGAGCACAATGCTTTGGTAACAGCATCTCCTCCCAGGGCAGTGTCTTGAGATATGGGCAACTCCTCCTTTGTGTTCTTTGTCTCTAAAGAACACTCTGGGGTATTTGGGTACGACAAAGACAGCTCGAGCTTTGAGCTCCAAGGGTTTTCTTTGCTCGCGTCCACTTTTTTCTCCTCTGGTTCTGAAAGAGGGATTCTGGAGGGTTCTTCTTGCTTAGCTGGTGTTTCCTCCCGATCATGGGGATACCTCAGCTCTTCAGGTTTCAGAGGTTCTTCTGGAAGACTTGTGCTATTCTCATCTTGCTTAGCTCTGCCCAAGCTAGAGGGGGAGATGGGCTGTGTTTTGGGCAGCTCACAAGACGCTGGCAAGATGTCACTGCAAGGTTGCTGCTGCTCAGGGGCATCTATGAAAGGGAATGGGATAGTCCACAGAGTCATCACCGTGTCTTTACTATCCAGGGAGAGGCTGCGACTGAATCGTGGTCTAAGAGAAAGGCCTGTCTCTGATCTCTGACTCTGTGGCTGAAGCTCTGGTATTGTCTTCTCTTGAATGTCCTTAAAGGTGGGGGAGTGGAGGGGACTCGTGACCCACTGATGATCCTCCCATGGCTCCACAAGTTCTAAGCTCTGCACGTTGTCTGTCCAGGTATCCTCATCATCCTGCTCACCAGCTTCATGAGTTCTGCTAACAGCATTGCCCTCCTTCAGCTCCTGGATTCCAGCTCCACTCAGCTCCTTGGAGGCGAATGCGTCCCTTCCATCAGCAGGCATTATCTCAGGCTTTTCCCTCTGAATATGAACTCTGGTATGACCCTCACTTTCCTTCTGCAGCTTGCAAGTGCTATCTTTTTCTTTCTCTGGCTCTGAGCAGGCTCCTTTGGAAAGAGAAAATGTGTCTGTTGGGGGAACCTCATTAATGTCTGGTTGACTATGAAGCTTCCAGTCCAGGGGAGGAGTGAGACATCCACTCATGCTGTCCTCCACCACTGGGTGGTGGTTCTTTGGTATGGCTGCACCAGTCGGGACAGTACCCGGTTTGGGTAGGGCTGGAGCACAGCTCTGCTGTGCAGCCACATCAGACTGGCAGCTGTGGTGGCTGTCTGGTTGTTCCACGTTGCTGGTACTAAATAAAGGCACCTGAGCTGTGGTCTGTGGTGTTCCACATGCAGACTTCTGCTCAGACAGGGTTGGGCTTTGCCCTGGGCCAGAGGAAAAGCTATTTGTTTGTGATGAAGAAGAGTCAGAAATTGGGCCTGTCTTGGGGACAGCTGCTGGCAAGATCAAGAGCTCCTCTTCAGGTTCAATGATTTTCAGTTCATGCTGTATCTCTGGCCACAGCGGTTCTAGAAGAGCATTCACAGGGTCCTCCTCAGTCTGAAAAACAGAAGATATGCCATGACCAGACAGCTCACAACTTACTAGTAAATACACCTCTGTTTTTGTCATACAGCCCTCTTAGGACAGAGTGGCTCCTGGACAAGCATGTTCATGGGTACAGAAACACACACACACACTGCCACTAATCCACCGAAGGAAATACTTCTACAAACAAGTAGGTTTATGAAGAAGGTCTGTGACACAGCCAGAACGAGGCCTGGGAGAATGCACTTGGAAGAGTGAGGTGAATGAGGAGCTGGAATGCCTCAGCCCATTTCTCAGCTCTTCCCATTCACTTGTCCTCGCCAGAGGTTCTGCACTCCGAAATTGCACTCTAACTGGAACGAATAATCTGTTTAAGAATATATGCCAACAAATCTTTGAATAGATGTCCAGAGAGTAG
Source organism: Anas platyrhynchos (assembly GCF_047663525.1). NCBI lineage: Eukaryota > Metazoa > Chordata > Aves > Anseriformes > Anatidae > Anas > Anas platyrhynchos. The sequence goes on along the minus strand of NC_092587.1, from coordinate 85,467,617 downwards.
TATCACCATAAGAAATTTAGTGAAAAAGCTCTGGTAGAGATACGGAGGAGATAGGGGAAAAAAAAAATAAAAGTGTCTAGAGAATGGAATGAAAATGAAAGGTTCAGGCTGTACAGATCAACAAAATAGGACAGCAAAAATAGAAGAGGATTTCAGAGACCCTGGGTCAAAAGGATCAGACACCTGGACAGTCTCACATTTGGAGTCTCACAGCAGACAGATTGTACCGACTGAAGGCATAGTTACAGAAAGAGAAAACGAAGAAGAGACAGTCGGTTGTTGCATAAAGCTAAATCACCAAATGCTCATGGGAGCAGAAGTGAAACTAATACATGGTCAATTCTTGACCCTGCTCAGCCTAGGCCATGGACTGAGTTTTCATGCCTATAGACAGACACACAATGAAATTTTGAACAGCCTCCCAGTCACCACCATGACATTGCTCCCCATTTTTTTTTCTCACGGCTTCTTCCTTACCGCATCCCTTAAGCGTGGCGCCTCCTCCGGCTTAGCCTTCTGGATATCCTGCTGGCCACAGCTGCCTTCTGGGGAGATGTCCTTCATCTTGAGTGGCCCTTGCTCTGCCTTGCCTGCAGGGAGCATCCCTGCATGAACCTCTGAGGCTGGAGTTTGCTCCAAGGTGGGACTTTGCTCTGAGGATTGCTGGAGGCTGCTGCTGCTGCTGGTGCTGCTGCTCTGCCCACATAACATCTCCTGATTTTCTGCTGCGGGTTGTGCAGTTTCTAACGTCTCGGGTTTCCTGGCTGCCACCAGCTCCTCGGGGTGAGAGCCTGGATCAGAAACACAAATGAACTTGTAACGACTTGTGACCGAAAGCATGTGCCTGGCAGTGCTCCCTGAAATGAAGCAGTGCAATTTTGGCCCAGTGAGAACAAAGAAAGCTGCAGAGCTTCCTCTGGGCAGAACAGGGCGTTGCTGTGAGGACAGCCACCTCCCCAACCCCAGTACTGCTGCAAGGGCCAACGCGATCTGCAGCTGCCAATGCCAGCCCTGGCACTGCTTGGTCTCTTTCCTGCCACAAGATCAGGCTGGAGCCACCTCCACGCCATTGCAGCCAAGCATCAGGGTACCACCAGTAGCCCAACAAGGGCTCCACACAGCTCTCCACCACACACCTTTACCTCGGGCTGCTCCCGCTGTCAGGAGAGGTCCTGGTGGCTTCTCCTTCTTCTCTGGGGCCAGCTCCATCCTCGTGTGGCCCCCCGCTTCCAGGGCCGAGGGGCTGGGGCTCTCGGGCACCAGGACAGACAGCTCCTCCAGGCTGGAGAGGGAAGGCTTGTCCTTGGCGGGCACGCGGCACGGGGTGCTGTTAGTGCTGATGACTGCGGACACCCGGAGTGGGACAGAGACAGCGAAGGGCTCTGAGATGTTCAGGGCTTTCCTCTGGTGCCGTGGGGAGGCCTCCAAGGGGAAGAGGCTGCTGGGAAAGCCTGACTTGGCGGCCGTTTCTGAGGTGTAGAACATGCGGCTGCCTTTGGGGCAAGTCTGCTCATTTTCGGCATCCTCTGCTGCTCGGAAGACCTTCAGCTGCTCAGGGGGTGATTTTGCCTGTGGTGTCCGGCAAGGAGCTTTGTCCCCACTCAGCTCTGAGCTTCCTTTTGCCCCCATGGCAGATCCTTCCCGCTCCCACTCGTTCTCCTTGCTGAGGTCGTATGAGCTGCCTGTGCCTCCAGTCCGCATTTTCATCACCGGGACAAAAAACCCTCCAGTAGTCACTGCCCGTTTGAATCTGCTCTTTTCATCCTCCCCTAGAGGAGGGAAGACACAAGGCAGTCAGTGGGAAGCAAAGCACTAGCAGCAGCCTTCCTCTGCAAGGAGCCCATGTTCATCCCCCCAGGAATGGCTCCTGCCCTTGGTGAACACCCACATTTCCTCATAGGGATGGGGACTGTAACCCTGGGACTCCTTCAAACTGGGCAGGCAGGGCTGAATGGGATGCCCTCCACTGGAAATCATCCAGGACTTTTATTAGAGGCCACTCTCAATCAGATGCAGACAAGCCTAGGGCTAGCACACATTGCCCACAGAGATCATAGCTCAGGGCTTTCTTGGTTTGTTGTGAGTATTTTTAATTGCTTTATACTTTTTCTTGTAAAAGGGGACTTTGCGCCCAGCAGAATAACCAAGAATGAAATCAAAGCAATCCCACTGCTAATAAAGAGGCAGGTAGGCACAGTGATAATTCTCAGATGCACGCACAAACAAAATAGACACAGTTGAAGGTTAAAAATGCATGCACAGAAGGGTGAGGGCACTTGTCAGCAGCTGTGGCATAAGCACATGAGGATATACAACACGGTGAGATAAGAAAAGACACAGACCACAGCATATATGCAAGCATGGGGGAGAGCTGAGAGGGCATAGGTGCAGCATAGGCAGTTGATGTCTCACCTTCCACTGGCAGGGAACACAGTGAGTCCATGCTCTTTGCGGGCCGAATGGTTGCTTTTTCTGTGGAAAATGAGTTTTAGAAACAGGCTTCAGATCCTGCAGCTTTGCAGGCTTCAGCCCATAAAGAACAAAGGCTGAATATAGACAGACATGCCAGACAGACATCAAAGTTATTTTCCGTTTCCGAGCATTCCCCCTCTGCATCCACACCATGCTGCTTATTACCCACAACACTTGTCCACACAGCTGGGGATCCACTAGTGCTAACAACAGCTTTGCACCTGCCAGACATGTGGAGAGCTATACTTAACCCAGCCAGTCAACACCATCTTCACTCTGTAGCAGTTTGACATCCCCGTCTTGTGCCATTGCCCTTCCCAGTCAAGCCAGGTTGTTGCTTGTGGGGACTTTTTAACTAAACTTGCATAAACGTCTTCCCACTTCTCATTCTTTGGAGTAAATGTTGGGTTATTTTCATGTTCCATTCCCAGATTCTTGTTTGTAAGAGCATGCCCAACCTCCAGCAAGCACAGCAGGAAATCTATGTGGTCAGTAAGCCACTTATTCCCTGGTCATCCTCACTGGACTTACTTGTCCAAAAATGATCTGCCATTTGTCACCAAACACTCTACAGGTCTGTTTCTGAGAGGTTTTGGAAGCATGTGACTGTTACTGCTCTGAAAGGGGAGATGGAGGGGAAAGTAGCTGGCAAGAACAGCAAGTTAGTTTCTGGCAGCGCCAAAAAGGATCCTGGGAGCTCTGGAAAACGTCTGGGAGCAAACTTTGCTGTTTACGATGGTGCACAAAGTAGGTAAGGCAGAAAGTGAGTGGGCTTGTTGGACTTTATTTGTTTATATAATTGAGGCTTCTGGGACTTTCACATGAGCACGGGAGAAACTCCAGCTACCTTTCGCATTTATATGGAGTCCTGGCTACCTTTCACATTTATATGGCATGATGTCTTGAGCACTAGCTCTGCATTCCCAGAGGAACAGAATTCGAGCTGCGGAGCTCACATTTTATGTGACTTGCAGACTTGTGTGCATGGACACAAACCGTGCTAAAGCATGTGCTGAGTTTCAACAGCAAGTTCATCTGTTTCCCCACATTATGCTGTAAGCAGAGAGTACACAAAAATACAACATGGCAGCGCTAAAGCATTGCTTCTCCAAAGCACTGCTCTGATGCCTAAATCTCTGCATGGTTCTGCATTTTTATGTCCTGCTGGTGAAAATGTGCAACCTCCTGTCACTCAGTACTGTGCTTGGAACAAAGGCTCAGCCCTGACAATCACTGGGCTCCAAACATTCCCAGGAAACCCTGGGCTAGTACTATTTTGGGACAGAGTATTCCTTATCAAAGTGAGAAGGTGATCCCATGATCAAAATAGGATGGCGAGCTATTTTGAGGTCTGCCATGGACACTCTGTGTGAGGCCATCTGTACATGTAAAACAGGGGGAAGGCAGGTGTCCAAAGAAAGTTGGATTCAGCATTTGGCTTCACACTTATCTTAGATCCAAAGACTGCCTCTCTTATACATGGTTGGCAGCATTCTATAATGTTGGCAACACGAACCATTTTAAGTCTTGCAATGTTTGGTAGCATTCCTTCAAACACCAACTCCTAGAATCATGAGGTTATCTTAAAAATTGCAAGTTCATCTTGTTTTGAATAAGCAAATCATGATTATTCTAAAGCTATCTCTATGATTTTTAGGTCTTTAGTCATCATTTCTGAACACTTGGAATTGGCACTCCTAGGTAATTTTCTAGGAAGCACAGAGCTTAAGATATTGCAGCTCAGGAGAATCTAGAATTTAGGATTACAGTCAGGAGGAAAGACATCTTCTCCCTTGTAAATGTTGCAAAAGTAATCACTTTCCTCAACATGCTGAGAGCCAGGAGCCATAGGAACTCCTTGTTTTTCACAAAGACACTGAACACAGTTGGTTCTTTAACGCCCTTTGGTAGAAGGACAGCCGCTCACCCAGTGCTGTGAAAGGAATGTACGGAGTTGGCTGGGTTGGAAGAGTGGATTAATCCAACCCAATATGCCACATAGCATTTCCTAGTCCCCAGGCTCGACAGCTGGGCAGTGGGAGCCTGTTTATCACATACCAAAATGGAATATTTGCTGTAGCTGCCTGGCATAACATCCTTAAGGGTGCTTCTTGCCATCACATGAAAATAAGATGTCCATGAAACCAGGAAAAACATGATCCCATTAAACTGTCTCAAGTCTAATGGCATTAGTGTCACATGGATACAGGTTGCTAATGCTATCAGTGCTCCAGGAGAAATTCTGGAGAGAAATATGTAACTGAAAAGTGTGTTCTTACCAGAGAGTTTCTGTGCCCTTACGAAGACACTCCCATTTCGACTCAATTTAGACTTTGATTCTGAGCCAGAACGGCCCAAGTTAAATATCGACTTCCATTTCTTGGACTTTGTAGATAGCTTTCTCCTGGAACAACAAAAAAAAAGAGCTCAGGAGATTACCAAAATTTACCCTTTTGTTTTCTTCAGAATCCTGTAAAAGCCTCTGAACTCTTTCCCCTGAACACTTCCCTTCTTTTCCTCTAACATCTCTTTTAATTTTAGTATATGCAAGGCATCACTACACGAACACCTCTCCCTTATCTGCAAGTGATTTATCTCTACTGCTGATTTAACCATGTCAAGGATGGAAAGACACCTGAGCCAACTCTCCACAGAGTTGGCTTTGGCATCACTCTACAGCAACTGTGATTGACTGAGTGATCAACCATGCCTGCCTCCAGAAAGGAGGTGTTTCTGGGGCTAGAACCATCTTGTAACACAGTAAAGAATAATTGCCTTTTAGATAGGTTTTAATGACAGTATGCAAGATAAATTCCATAGAACTGATGGAATGTGAGCTATTGCCTGGTGCACAGAGCCATCCTTTAAAGTCCTCATGATTTATAGTTTTTATGAATTTGCAAAAATAAAAGGATCTGTTAATACAAATGGCTATTAGTGCTTCTCAGGTCAATCTGAATTTAATCATGAGTGTTGATCATATGCTAGCATAATGTAATAACTGAAAGGAGGAGGCTAAAGGGAATTAAATCAATTTCTTGTAAATGTCAGAGGAAGTGGGATGCCAGTTCCCTGTGTCTTTTCAGAAAGCCCGGCTTTAAGCAGAAGGAAACTGCTGTTTTGGAAGCCAATTTTCTTCTATGAATGTTATTGCATGAATCTCTGTTTCAGTTCCTTCACATACCCATTCTGACTCCTCCTTCAATCTTCAAGAGCAAGACCATTTTACCACCCTGTCTCAGTCTCCAAAATGTGTTTCCTACCCGTTCTCATAGTTCTGCTTTTCTTTCAGATCAGTGCTCAGAAGAGCACAAATCAGTCCTACCAAGAGGATTAACATCTTAGTGATAGGACTGTTCTCTTCAAGTGAGAAAGAACAAGGAACTGTAGACAGGCAATACACCCTTTTGTTTTAAACTGGTTATCTTCTTGCCAGTATTCTATTAGACAGCTCATTTTTCCTTTAATATATCAAGTGTGAAGAAATATCTTTGCTACGGTGCTTTATGGGTCAGTAGATTAATGAGTCTCCTGCTGCAGAGGCTGTAATCTCTCAGAACAAGGCAGTCAAGCAGACATATATTAGCAGATAGATAGACCAATAGATAAATAATTAGGCTGGGCACCAGTGCCAACAACTGCAGCAGCGTACGCTGAAATTGGACTCTTGTCAGCATTGGTGCCACTATGTAAATATCTCATAGTGCTGGAGAAATTTCGCCTTGCTGCTTGGCTGTGAGCACAGAGGAAGGTGGAGAAGGATGAAGCTGAGCAGGTCAGTACCACCAGGCGTGCTATGGGCAAGCCACCAGCAGGTGGAACTCGTAGGAGAGCAGTGTCTGGACCTGCTCCTTGCCCAGCCCTCGTTTAGCCAAGCCTTGAACTCACACAAGGTCGCAAAGACAATTAATTCCTCCTGCAGGGTGTTCTGCCCTAATGGAGGGACAAGGACTAGTGCAGCTATGAATCCAGCAACTGAAAAGATCCTCAGGAGCAGCTGTGCCTCTTGAGAAGAATATGCAATTTTCTCTCAATGGTGCCTGTAAATTCATGTGTGCAGGTGTGCGGCTTTCACACTAAGAGAAGTCTCAATCCTAATCATGCTGGGGAACCTGCTCCTTTTGCTCACACTTTACACTCCTCTTGGCACTTACTTGCTGTCAGGGAGGTCAACAACTGTGTGGAAGAGGGAGCCGATTACAGGGACAATCTCAGGCAAGCTGTTCTCTCTCCTCTCCTTCCTAGCAGGGTGGGAGGCTGACAGGCTCCGTGCCTGCGCTTCTTCCAGGCTCACCAGCTTCATCGGCAGGGAGGCCGAGGGGAGTGACAGATTTCTCACAATTGGTGCGTTCTCTGAAAAGCAAGAAAGTACATTCCAGCCCCGGGGTGAGGAGAGACGAGAGCAAGAGCTTTGTGTCTTTATTTGACTGGAACAACTCCTGCGGAGGGGGAAAAGGAGCAGCACGTGCAGAGAGAGAGGCTTTTGTCAGATAAGCCTTCCATCTCCCCAGCAACCTTATCCATCTGAGTGCATTCCCAGCAGGGGCCACACTTGCCAGCCAAAGGCTGCTTTGCACAGGCTTGCTGCCCCTGCTGTAGATGCGTTGGTGTTAAAGAGGCGTCCCTGAAAAACACCAGGATGCATACATTCTCCTCCCTCCACAGGTTTTGGAGCAGCTGAGTCCCCTGTCCAAGCCTAAATCTCCCTCTCACTTCCACATCTTTCTCCTTGTCTTGTTCTAGGAAGGGGGACTGCTCTAAAAACCTCCATTACTGTACCTTCCCTTCAGGGCTACAGGGAGTACCTGCAGGACATACAAAAGGCTTGGAATTTGCTAATTGATGTGTTTCTGTACTGCTGGTGACAGTAAGGACACAGTTCCTCACTCCCTGCCTTCTGCTGGGGCAGAAACATGGGCGTAGAAGTGGCACCGACACCAGCACAGCAGGTCGAGGAGGGCACCATGCGGGAACTGCAGGCTCCAGGGATAGCCAGCAGGGAAAAGTGGATGGGATGAGCTGACACAGGGCAGGAGAGCAGAAGCATGGTTACTCCATCACTTCTGCAGGTGCCTTCCCAGTGTGTATAATGTGTATAACAGGAAGACACATACTGCTGAAATGATGTGAGATCACTGCAGTTCCAAGCCCTCTCACTTCTCTGCCTTATAAGACTTTTGACAGCAAATCTGTCACTAAATAAAAAAAAAAATCAGCATCTCCCAAGTCTGCTGATGTCCCAGTAAAAATAAATCAATCACTTCCCATAGAACATCTCCAAGAACAACAGAGAAATTTGTAAAACACAAGCATAACTTTTATCTTGGGGGTGTGGGCTCCAAGTTGGACGGATACAACAGCTGACAGAACTGAGAGAGTGGCTGAAGGGCTTAGGGAGAAAACTTAGGCCCAAACTGAGAAGCTAGTTGGGTGGTCTTCCTTCTGAAGAAGGGGTTAAGCTAGGTGAGATCATGTGAAGAATGAGCCTCGGGGCTATCTAGGAGCACACTGGAGGAGGCTAGTACCCAGAAATGTTGGAGATGAGGATGGGGAGGGCTAGAGTAGTGAGGGATTGGGATCAAGGTGTATTTAGGGGAGTGTGAGAGCATTCTAAGTGTTGATGCTTTTGAAATATCGGTGGAAGGGGATACAGTTAGAGCTGTAGTACAGGGCAAGTGACATATAGGGTGGCTTGGGGAGGTTGTTACCAATGTTCTCTGCAGAGCTGGCTTTTCTGTTTTTGCTGAAGATCTGATCCACGTGATTCAGGATGAACTCTATCACCAACTGCTGGACTCGCACCTCCAGGAAAGCTGCATCCCCATTGCAGCCAACAGCCTCTATCTCCTTTGACCTGCACCAGGAAAGAGGTTTACTAGTAGCCAGAATTATTGTCACATGATGCCTTTGGGAATGAGGAACTGGCTTTTTTCCTGCAGGACTTGGAACAGGGATGTTTTGGCCTCCCTTGCTGCATCTCTTGATTTCCTTTGATCACCAAGCCCTCACCTTCTCTCTGCCTTTTCACTCTTTTAAAAATCTGTTTCCATTTTCTCTCTCACCTTTGTTATTTCTTTCCTGCCTGTTATTTTCCCTCCTTCCCTTTTACATTCTTCAGCAGTAGATAAAACTGACTCTCAAACTGCTCTCTTTTCTTCATCTTTGGTCCTCCTTTATCTCTTTCAAAGTTGGGCCTGAAAGGCAACACAGGAGCCTTCAAGCACTGCTTCCAGATCCCTATGCAATGCTTCAATCATCTCTCCAAGGAGAATTTGAATGAAATCCCTCAGAAACCTGCTCGTGTTCTCCCCATGCCAGCTTTGCCAATGTTCTGCTGTGTGTCCCAGTAGGCTCTTCACTGCCCCCCTGCACTCTCACATTCTCACTCTTGCTCTCAGCAAAGAAACATTCCTTATCTTGACATGCCAAAGTGTTGCTGAAGAAATTATCTCTGGGCAATGGATCCTTTGTAAAGTTAATGACTGGTGTGTTAGATAATAGCTTGGGGCATTGCCAAGAGGATAACCATGTAAGGAGACTGCAATTGCATTGCTTGCTCCTTTCTTATCCTCCCTGGGACTTGCACTTACAATAGATTGCAAGAGGAAACAGACTTCAGTTTTTTTTGACAAGGACAGATGCTGGCATGAAAACCGTCTCAGTAGTAAAGGCCCACTTTGTGATGTTCAGTAGAGTAAACATCTGAATCATTTTCAGAACCTGTTCTGCCTTTGTTGTGATTTGCCTTTAGCTCTCTTGCCAATGTCCCTCCGGCCTGCCCTGCAGCCTCCTCTCAGCCCCCCCATCTCTGGTTCCCTGCACCAGCTCTGCCAAAGTCCCCCTCCTGCCCAGCAGGCCTTATCTGGACTGCCCCTGCATAGCTCAATCCTCTCAACACACAGGTATGGGATGGGTGGGGAAGGCGACTTCACCAAAATACAGAACATTTCAATATAAAATTTTCAGACAAAACGTTTTCTTGTTCTGCTCGGCTCTACAACATATCAGACAAACTTCTGCCTGCACCTTATCTGGGCCTCTTCCCAGAAAAGTGCCCAGCAAATGAACCAAAATCTACCTGGTGGTCTTGTGATCTGACACTAGCCGCCGTCCTAAATCCATCGAGCTCATTTCACTTATGCTGTAGCAGGCCCGGATACAAGACAGGCCTGTGATATTATTACCCTGTTTTCTTCCCTTCCAAGCCCTGCTGTCTCTCACCGCATCGCTGCAGAAGCACTGGCACTGTCAGAAATGTCATTTCCGTTCCACAGTGATGAGCTAACTCGTCATTTTTAAATCAATGTGTTCAACTTACAAATAACAGCTTTATTTTTGAAGAAAAAAAAAAAAAGAAGAAGAAGAAGAAGCAAAACCACAAGTTTCCTTGGATGCTGGCAGTAAAACCTCACATTATTCAACCTGGAAGAATTTTTTCTCATTTTAAAAGCTGCTTGCTCTGCTCTAGCACTCCCTTTAGTTGTTCTGTTTTTTCCTGCCTATGCTTTTCCCTCAGCGGATGTGTCTCTAGGCTCAGGTGCTGATGCTCCCCATGGAGTTCAACGTGGTGCTCGGGCTGGGAGGACTCTACTGTACCTGAGGAGATTGGGAGCCCACACCAAGGCCAGGTTTCTGGTGTGCATGTTGGTCATGTTGCTGAAGGAGGCCAGGTGAGTCAGGTGCTTGATCAGGTATTCCAGCGTTCTGCAGTGGTTTCGCATGAAGAGAGAGAAAATTGTCAGGTCCCTCACCGTGCACATGGTTATGTCTCCCCTGAGGGCTGCTCCTTGCAGCCTGAAGTGTGAGACCCACCGGTGGGCTCTCCCTTCCACTCGGGTGACCAATGCTTGTCTACAGGGACAGCAGGTCTCGGGCTCAGCTTGGAGCTCAGAGTTGTCCCCTCCTCAAGGAGGGCAGTGTCAGCACAACAGGTCCCATCGAACTGAGGATTTACACAGCCAGGATTTTGATGGGATGGCAGTGAATCCCTGAACATCCTTGCTCTGGGATGGCCAAGGATGGGACACAAACCAATCAATCCTTAGCATGATGGGTGCAAGGGAGATAGCAGCTGGGTAGGAGAAAGGGTTGGACCCTGAAAAGTCCGAGGGCTTAGCTCGTGCTTAAGTGCCTCCAGCAGATAATCTGCTTCTCACCACACCCGGTACACTGGGTAAGGGTGCCATGGTGGTCATACCCAGGGAGGAGGAGGATAGACTGAGGCAGGGAGAGCCTGTTTAATGATGACTTGTTCAATGACATTTACATGCCAGATAAATTGTTGCCAGATTTGGAAATAGTGAGTCAGCTTTGGGGAATTAACTTCTGGAAATGAACTCTGTTGCTGTTTCAAGCAACGTTGCCTGATGGTGACAGCCACCACCCCGTTCCTCAGAGCCTTGGTGGACACAGTCTCACCTGTAATGTGATGGTGGGAGCTCCTGGATGACATTTTGTATTCGTGCCAACTGCTCGTCCTCAGGGAAGCGTGATACTGCTTCCTGTGGAGATAGAAGGAAACAGTCCACCCTGGCGACAGACTTAGGGGAAAAGGAAGAGGGATAAGGAAGGTCACACGAGACAGCCTGTCTCTGAGGGAATGCTCTCTTGTTACCTTGCAGAGATATTGGTAGGAGAAGTTGATTTGTGTTCCCAGCACACCAGAGATTTGCTGTGCTGTTATTTCATGTATTGGTACATCTTCCCCACACCTTGAGACAGGGTGGTTAACGTTTTGAGGGGAGGGAGGGTTGAAAACTGAGAGCTTCAATTAGGAATTATGTTTTGTGTGTGTGTGTGTTTTTTTCCTTCATTTAACAAGGATAGTGATGAGTAAAATAGATATAGAGGGGAAAGAGAGAAGTGAAAATATTGAAAAATGAAAAAGATGAATGGATGAAAATGTCTCTCCCCCAAAACTGTGTTAAAATAAAACAGGTCTTTCAAGCCCAGTGTAATAAGAAAGGGTTGGATATGCATACTTTACATTCATTAAAATAAGCCGCATGTGCCTGTCATATAAAGATAACTAGAAGTAGTCTGTGTGAGTTTGCCTCTTTTATGGTGGGAGAAGCCTTAAAAAAATCACTGTCCTGGTAGGTTAATAAGTTCCTATACTCAAGGTTAGACTAGGTTAGACAGAACCGAGGTTATACATCTTGGTCTTGATCAAGTGCCTCTGGAGCAAAAGCTTAAAAAGCCATGATAAGCTTTTGTCTGCATTCCTAGGAGTTTACTGCATTGGTATCCATCTGTTCAGCTATTCCCTTTCAGTTTTTGTGCTGGGGGAGGGCAAACCACCAGCGACTTCAAACAATGCATGACTGTCTGGGAACCTCCTGCCTACCCTGCTGCCACTGGAGTTTGGAGCGAGTTCAAAGAAAGATGCTGGGACCCACGCTGCCAGCAGCAGCTTTGCCTACAGACAGACGTCAGCACTGCTAGGAAAGGAGAGGAAGGAAATAACCCGTCCCAAACCACCCGCCGCTTAAACACCATCAACCTGAAATTACGAGTTACAACAACAGAAGCATCTTCTCGTCCTTCCAGTCCCTACGACATCCCCACTAACGATGCTGCCGTCTCTGTTCAGGTCCCTGCCCTTTTCCCTGCAGACCATTTCTCATGTACAACCAACGGTAAGCCAAATCTAGCTAGCTTCAAGGTCAGAGATGAATACGAATATATTTTATTCCCTAAGACTGGGAATTAAGATCTATGCCCTCGAGCTTGAACTTACTCATTGGTGTCAGCAAAGAAAAATGAGTGAGCTCACTAGTTGGGTATATGTGAGATGTGGATGCATTTCTTTTGCCCAAATTAAAGGTAGGTTAACATCTTATACTATATTTTACCATAAATACAGCAGTGGGCCAACTGCTTATCCTTGTCACAAGCCCACACTCATACAAATGCCCAAACATTGCCATCTCCAGAGGCCAGGAATCCAGCCTTGCAGTGCCACAGACAGGCCACGTCACAACACTGCCAACAGCAGTACAACTCCTCCATGACCTGCATTGCCCCCACAGGCAGCTGCACATGTGCATGAATCAGGTCTCTGCCAAGGAGAGCGATCCACAGCAGCAGTGTGCCAGGCCGCCTGTTGCAAAACACCTGAATTGCAAATGACAAGCACTTGTGAATTGAAAAGAGCTGGCTGTACGCTTCATTTCCAACTATAAGCAGGAAACAAGACTGTTCTGAGATTTGAGAAAGTGATGCTAACTTTCCCCTTGTTTTCATTGTTATTCGGCTGACACAATGCCTTGGTGAGGAGGAAGGACCAAGCAGAGGACCCCTTCTGAGGCAAGTGACTCATCAGGAGGTTTAGGGGCAGCTCTTTCACTGCAACAAATAGGAATATTAAAACGTTTGAAATCAATCCTTTAAAAACAAACAAACAAAAAACACTATTACATTCAGCCTAGAAATCCTAAAAGCAAGAATTCTCACAGTCTTCATACAAGGTTTCCAGTTCAATGGCCTTACCCAAAGATGAAGAAAGAGAGGAATGCAAATTTTAATTAGTTCATCTAAAACATTATATTTCAACTGGATTGTACACAGAATTTTCTCTCCTGATCTGTGCTGATTTTTATTCCTACATTTAACTTCCAGTTCTCAAAGACCTAATGCTTAGACAGCCAGTGAATACGAGGCTTTCTGAGGTCATGACCCGTTCAAACCTCCACACCTCATTTCTGACCCACACATGTTGTGCTTTTGAAATCTGAGGACCTTTCCAACTTCAGAATTAGAACAGCAAAATACAGAATTCAAGGAAGAACCCGTAACTCCATTTATTATATGTCCGCTAATCACAGCATGAATTTCAGTTGTTTATATTTTCATCTCACAAACAGGAAAAGAGCACTCTGAGGATGGTAGAAGGTAGGAATCTAAAACAATTTAAAATCATGGATTTTTTTTTTTTTTTGTAACTCTGATGGTGATTCCAGGAATGCACAATTCACAAAAGCCTCAAATAACAACTGGAACTGAGACCAGAGAGAGAAGGTAGGCTTGGCCTCCTACAGCTAATTTGTCCTGAAGGACCATCCACCCCTATGCCCAGGCTGGATGGAGCCAAGTAGAGTCAATTTACCTATTCCATAAAACAAGCAGCCAGCGCCAGAATACTGGACGGAAAACTGGGGAGCGTGAGAGGACACCATGCTGCAAAGGTTGACGGCCTGTGAGGTCGTGACTGGGATGTTACAACCATGAATGATGACCAAAAGGCCGATCCCTCTCTAGTCATTAAGAATTTGACTTTCCTTAGCCACAACTGTCTGAATCACTCCGGTGACTCAATGTGGAGCCTATACCATCTCAGAAGCAACTCCGAGTGAGTCAGTCTGGGATTAGCATGCATCCTTTACTCCTACTAGCGCTCTTCTGCTTAGGCACAGCTGCCGCCATTCCCTGTTCAGACACCCCACGCACACGCACGCTCCTATAGCGCTTTTTCTGCTCCTTGGGGATTTGGTCTTTTTTATTTCTTTCCTCCCTGTATCTGACTGTGTTTCCTGTCACCTGGGTTACCCATTATAAATCTCCACTGAGCAGAATTATGTGAATAACGGATTTCGTGGCAGAGCAAACTAAGAAGACGGAGTTAAAAAAAAAAAAAATCCCTTTTAGGTCGATCTAAAGTGATAACATTTGGGGGAGCTGGCACAAGATTTTTAAAAACAATTGTTCAAGGTCGACCAAGGATCACATTTCAACCAAAAGTGAAAGAAAAACTCATTTAAATTTGGGGCTATTTAACCCTTTTCTGAAAGATGTTTTATTTAAGAGCTGGATGTGTTGATTTAAAGTTGAAACATTTCCTTTAGAAAGTATTTGTAAAAGAAACATTTGGATAGTTACAGAAGTGTTTTCCCTTTTGTTTTTGAATAAAACTATTTACCAAATGTATCTGACCAAAATCTGCAAGTCATCATCTCAAAACTGCACTTTTCAGCAAACATTCTTTCCTAAAAAAGTTTCCATCTAAATCTTCATGTTTCCTTTATAGCATTTTTCTTTCATAAATCAGTAATGATAGCCAGAAAGACACCAGCCAAATATCTGCAACAAGAATGAGGCTCATCAGTTACTATGAATGGTTCAATTATACCCTGTATTTTCAAGGTCCTATTCACCCTGGCTGCCTCCGTTTTGGAGATCCTATCCTATATTCTAAGGATCCCTATATCTTGAGGATATAGGACAATTTTTCACATCTGCTCAGAGTTGTGACTGAGGTTTTGACTATCCACCACCTCAAACCACAGCGCAGTCTTACTTAAAAATTATCATGGGAATAGCAAGACACTTAGCACTGTTGTGTATCTGTCAGGCAGCATAGCAAGGCTAGCAAGTTGTTGTTCCCCAGCTCAGTTATAGTCCCAAGCAGCTACCTGACTTCTTATAGCAAGTGGCTATTTGACTGGTCTCCTTTGGCTCTGCACTATAGTAAGACCCCTTGCACAACACGTCTTTGGATAATGTCTTCTTGTGTAGACCCAACACGTTTTTCTCAGTGCCTCCTGAGCCACAGTAGTGCTGTTTGGAAATTCTTGACTCAGGGTAGAGGTGATGCAGATAGCAGCACCTGAAGCTCAGCTTGCTTGCCACTTCCAGTCTCATCTGGACATGATTTTGCAAAATTTCCCTGCCACATCCAACATTTTTTGGCAATGCCTGTCCTCTCCACCCTCCAGCAGATGAGAAAGAGTAGGATGATAGAAATTCTTAACAAAGGATGGATGTTTCTAACGCTGATAAAATAATCTTTACCATCCCCCCACCCCTGTTGTTTGAAGAAGATAGTGAATGCTTTTAAACTTAAAATTCACACCTCAAGCATGGACAATTTCAGCCTAAATGACTAGATTTAAATTTGTTAGTGTCATAGACAGCTAAAAGTGGATTTAGAAGGGTAAGAAACAGGCAGCCTTTACGACAAGTATAGCTTGCGCTGCCACCTTTTAATGAAATATTATCTGTCACCAATATTAGCCAACTCTCTTAAAAATTCAGGCTTCACAGTCATATTTTCCAGCTCCCTGCCATCTTCTCTTACTGTATCCATGTATAATCTATGGTTGTTTTGCAGAATCGATTTACTACTCTCTGAATTACAATCCATTTAAACAAGGTTGGAGATTTCTGCTTGGCCAGCTGCCACTTTCCTCTGCTGTTTGTATTTATGATATGATCATGACAGACCTGATATGTCATAGCTGGCATAACCTGTGTCATCATTTGCTCTCTGACAAACTGTGTGAAAATGCTACAGATTAAAAAAAAAAAAAAAGTCAATACTTTACACATGGGTTGAGCAATCCATTTGTTCAGGTGTCAAGGACTGTGGAAGGAACAGAGAAGAGGAAACCACTCCCTTGTGATTATGATCAGAGGCCCCAGATGACCCCAAAGGCTCTCAGTGATGGACAGTAATGAGGAAACCAAAGAGAATTAGCCATTCTGGAAGGAGGTGCACAGTGGGGAGAAAGAGTAACACCAGGGAAGCAGTGCAGTGAATAAAATGAGCAAAGGAAAGGAAACAACAGAGAAAACAAGAGAAACAAACATGAAAGGGAGGAAAGAAACAAGGACAGGGAAAGACAGCCAGTGCAAGATGAGAAGGGACAAGCACTGGGAAGTGTTTATACAGATACATGCACCAGAAGCCAGGACACCAGACTGAAACCCAAACAGCTGTCATGGGGGAACCTGTGACATGTCCACGCTTCTGGTTAGGAATGAGGGCAGCAAGAGGGCTCACCGTGAATTTCTTGTAGAGCTCATAAGTGAGGAGAGGGTTGGGCAGCTCCCTGAAGTACAGCTTGCAGAGAGACCCCACGCAGTGGATGTCCTGGAGGTAAACTTCCCTTGTCAGGTCCGGGCATTGGTCAGAAACAAACTCTTGTCTGAAACAACACAGAGACACAGCAACCTAGATGAATAAGAGCTGTAGCACCCCTACACTCCACTCTGCATACTTTTTTACAGCTAGAGGACAAAACAGACTGGAAGGCAGACAGGACTGTATTATCTGCATCCTGGCCCAGCCTAGCTCCTGGGACCAGGACTTGAGGTTTCAGCTAGGCTCTGGCTGCCCCAGCACAGTCCCATGACGGGCCCCCAAACTGATATAAAGAGATCTCTTTGTCTTGAAATGAGAAAGAACAACTCAGTATTTGTGCTGAGACCCTCCAGGCTCTTCCCATTAATAGACACAGAGGGAGACTTTTTCCTTGTCATGGCCTAATCCCCAAACCACTGTATTTTCCTGCTACCAGCTTCAGAGACAATTCCCATTCTGCATCAGTGCAGAGCTCTGTTGGCCCCAATATGTACTTGAGGGACTAACAGCTTGAAGATGCTGAGCAATGCCACCAAATCTCTCAGGTTCTCAGACCGGTTGCCCTTACCTCAGCTTTTGGATGTTGGACGTCACTCCTGAGAGGCGATATATCCCATCCACGATGCCATGAGTCTCAATGAACTCCGCACAGCTCTTCAGCACATAGGGGACTAGGAAAGAAAGGCAAGACACCCAGTGAATACACACCAAGAGCTTCCAGAAGTCACCACAGAGGAGACAGTTTCGTAAAACAGTAGTGGAGGCTCTCTGCAGACACAGGGAAGGGTCCAGTAACAGAAGAAATACAGAGCAAACAAAAAAAATAACCCCCACAAAGTAGCCATAGCTAATTTGCAGAGTAAGGATATGCAGTGGTTCTGCCATGCCATGCTCATTGCCATGTGACAATTACTGAGCCTGAAGTCACAGAAGCACTGTGGGAGGAAAGGTAGGGTTTCTCTTTTTTCTTTTTTTTTTTTCTTTTCTTTTTTTGCTTTCCAGAAAAAGAGGCATTTTCACTCTAATTGAAAGCATGAGGTAAAGCATGTGGTCCCAAGAACCTCCCCCCTCCCCAGGATAGAGCTCCAGCCTCGCTGAATCTAGCCAAAAGGTCTGATTGGCTTGGATAAAACTCAGAGAAGCATTCACACTTCCATATAAGCCTACATACCCACAGTTTAGTGCTCATAAACTCCCACAGAGGGGGTATAAAGTTCAAATATTGACTAGATCTGCACACTGGCAAAATCTGACATTGGCTTCAAAAGAACTCCGTCAACGTAACCAGCCAAGGACTTAATCAGCCTTAAAGCTGAGAGGAGCCTGAGGCAGAGCATTTACATCCAAACCTGGACCCAAAGCTTGTGTTTATTTTTTTCCATTATATAGGTAGAGGAAACCCTCATCCCCTTGGTCAGACCAAGCCTCTCTGTCCCCAGTACTATAACAACCCCAGCTATAACAATAACAGTAAGAGAGTCCTTCCTTATTAGGTGCTAGAAACTACTGTGTATTTAATGCAATGCTTCACACAGCCATAAGCACAGAAGCCAGTAAATGCAGAAGCTGAAGTTCCCCCTGTAATGCTGACTCTGCTGCACTGCACATTCGGAAAGCTGTGCGGAAGAAAACAGGCTAAGCCACACATTTTACTGGAAAGCCAGGCATAGCAATTACTGCATCTCTGTGACACCACAGAGATAATGCCTCTGGCTGGACCTTCCCTGAGTTTTTCCGCCGGAGTTCAGGGCCATAATGACATATTAACACATGCTTCATCACACAGGATCCAAAGACATCATCCCAAGGATGGCCTGAAAAACAAAGAGCTGGTACATTGTTGTTTTTCTCCTAGGTGCCACTGAGGCCAGAGCCAGCTCATGGTTTCTCAGAAGCGTGGGCTTGCTCCCACCACACAGACCAGGGCCCTGGCTCTGGTGAGGAGGGCTCCTAGGCTGGTGCCTACATCAATGATACACTCTTCCTGAGCACTAAGAGCCAGGGAAGTGCTGCCCTTCTGCCTCTCAGCTGGCACCAGGGGAGGTAAAGAGGTCCTTTTCATGCGTCCCTTCTCTTCTCAGCATGGCCAACCCAAATGGAGGGGTAGTGGCAGTGATTTCTTGGAAACCTGAATGATCCAAACAGGCTAATTCTCTTTGAAAGAGGCCAAAGGAGCCTCCTCAGAACAACAAAGAAAATTGTCTTTTTTTTTTTTTCTTTGTTTTTTGAATCATGAACTCATAATGCAGGTAAAATAGCCGTGCTGGATCATGCTTGAAGTCCTTAGGCTGATTTTTAAGACCTTCAAGTTTCTGGGCTAGGACCAAGTACCAGCTGAACCTCTTGCCCTAGCCTACCACAACAATGTTCATGGGAAACCAGTGAAGACTCCATGGTAGAAGATTTCTCCACAGCAGTCACGGACTTTTTCACACCAGTGCCTTCCAGAAGGAACATGGGAAGCATTCTTTTCAGTGCCTACAGCACCGACTTCCTAAGAGGACTGGGTGAGGTGGAAGGATACAAAGCAAAATAAAAGCACAACATTTCCTAAATATCCTGCCCAAGTGACGCATCAAGAAAGAGGACCTTCCTTTCTCCAAGTAAGACTTGGCTATCTGTAACCACAGCAGAGAACTCAGATCATATGATGATGAGCATGCTAGAAATAAAGACACGGAAAGAAAATAACTTCAGGCCTCTTCTTCATTTTTGTCTGGTTAGACTGTACTGTCTTTGAGGTAGAAACTATGGGTACATGGCATATTAAGATTGTCTTCTTGGTTGGGGTCTGGGAATAAATGTGAAATAAGCAGCAAAAATGAAACCAAGGCAGATCCATCATCACTTCAGACCCACAGGGGTGGGAAAGTGAGTGAACTCCATGCCATCTAGAAAAAGAAGAATGAATTGAACACAAAACCTATCTGAGCAGGAAATCCACTTGCCAAAGCCTGTTAGAAAACTGAACAGCCTTTCATGTAGACAAACTGCTTGTGATGGTGGCTAGCTGCCACACGAAGGTAGCCTGCACCAACAGTGACCTTAGTTAGACACTTTTTAAGACCTCACTGTTAAGAACAAGGACACCAAATAAAAATGCATACATTGAGGTTTGTTGTGACTAATTTGACCTCTTGCAAGGAAGACCTATTAAATCACACTTTTTTTTTTCTGTTTATTTTGTTTTGTTTTGCTGAGGTTTAAATTTCCTTGGGATAAATTAGGTCAAGAGGCCTCAGGCACGTAAGCAAACCTCTTCTGCATAGACTGGAGAAGGCTAACTCCATCTGTTAAGGACAGAAAGCAAAAAAAAAAAAAAATAAGGGGGGCCTGAGGGGAATAATCTGCAGCAAACATAAAAAAATCAACTAATTCCTAAAAGTGGGTGAAGACTGCACAGTAGAGACAACCTTATAGACTGCAGATGGACAATATGCACCAAGCTCTGCCAATATCTCTTACACCAGCCCCGCAATCTTAACTGCTTTTCCAGCCCTGGGCTTCTCACATATTTCTGCCAGTGCCCTTCACTCATCATGAACATAACTTCCTGCCATACCAGGTCTTTGACTCTAACGAAGAGAAACAGCTAGTCATGCCAAAATGTGTGGCGGTTTTGTGATGTCAATAAAATCCCACATAGGGCACATTTCACTTGCAACCAAAAATTACAGACTTTGACCTCAGATCCCTGGAGGTGAAAGGACTGCATCGGCTTCCTGCAAAGCAAGCCCCTAAATGCAGCACTTGTATGAAACCAGAGCACAATAAGTGTTTTCTTTGAGCAGAACCTGCAGCTCTGAAATTCCTGAGCAGCTCTGATCTCCTACAAAGCTGGGTCTTTAGGGCACTTGGGGGAGGTGAGGTTAGAGAGGCAGCGAGTGGCTCCCTCCCACTTCCAGCCATCTCTGAGGTGGCTGGGCTGTTTGGGGTATGGCTACTGATGTGCACAAACAAAATCACAGGCTGTGATCAACCTTGGATGCAGGGAGATGCAGCCCGAGACTATTTGCTTGACAAGAAACACATAAATCAGAGACGTGGGTGTCTCCTGAAGGAAGATTAGATGGGGATGAGGATTTGTAGTGAGGGCTGTGCGTGCATGCAGACACAGAAGATTGGGGGGGGGGGGGGGGGTCCAATCTTGACACTTCTATAATTAAAACTATGCTGGAGGCTTAGAAGTTGGAAGAGGCAGCTGGTGTCACACAGACCCTGCTTGTTCTGCCAGACAGCCAAACTGTCCTCATTTAAAACTACAATAGAAACCAGATGGAAGAGGAGAGGAGAGTGTGGAGCGAGGCATCAGTCAGAAGGGAAATTGAGTTATAAACATACTGCGCACAAAAAAACAATACTTCTCTTCCCCTAGACAAAAATAAACCAGAAGGGCAGCCACAGTAACTCATTCCACTCTCACTGGATATCACCTCCAAGCTCAGCATACGCAGACCCTCACCTTCAGCAGGGTCTTTTCTACGAACACAGCTCATGCCAACACCATTGGGTCTCTCCCATCCTGCCCCTTCCAAGCCATGGGGCAGCATCCACCAAACTGCCCATCAGCAGGCAAAGACCTCACTGTTTGTCAGCCTGACCAAGGCTTTGTCTGGCACAGGGCTGAGCATTTTGGATCCCAACCAGCAAGACCTTTAAGGGTGTAGGCAACTAAATCACTCAGCAGCCCTAAGAGGAAGGGTCAGAAGGAGGGAGGGAGTTAGGCCATTTAGCAAACAAAGCCAGCATAGAGCAAGGAAGACATTAATCCAGCAGGAGCTGCAAGCAACCACCTGTGGTCTACAGTGGAGCCTTCTAGAAGAAACTCTGGGTCTCTATGGACTACAGAAGGACACTAGGGAGGAGGCTGCTAAGTTAGCCACCTGAACTAGTCAGTATGAACACCATTCAGCAAGGCTGTGCTTAAAGTTAGCTAACCTGGACTGGGTCATCTTGCCCAGAGCACACTGTACCAAACTGGCCTGAATAGTGGCAGGCTTCATTTTTTCCTTTATCCTTTTGCTGATTTCTCAGAAGACTATTTCCAAGGGCAAAAGTCAGTGACAGAGCTACTCAGATCCTCTTTAGAGCTTGCTTTAAGCTAGATGGAGGTGGTTTCACATCCTTTTTCATTTTATTTTAATTTTAGTTCAAGTAACTGGAGGGTTAATGTAGACATTTCATTTCACATGAAACATCAACCATTTGACTTTGTAGGAAACAGTGTTGCTGTGGTGGTGATTTTTTTTCAAAAATTTCCCCAAAGAATGAATCCTGTGCCATAAAAAAGGAGATGTGGGTATTTGTATTTCACCATTTTGGTTTTGCTTTGTACCAGTATTTTCTTAAGTTTTCTTTTCTTTTCTTCATTGCCCTTAACTGTAATGTATGCTTCCTATAATGCCATGTGAAATCATCAGACAATAAAGGTTTAAACAGTCTCTTGTTTCAATTTAAATTACTAAATTAGGAGATATTTCTCCCTAGAAAATGAGTGTCTCATTCTGTGCTAAGCAAGAGCTGTACTTTACATGCACAAAAATAACAAAACAGTACACATTTTAGAACATACTAATATATTAACTTGGCCTCTTAATCACAGGAAAGAAACAGCGTTGTATAAATGGCAACAAGCTTGAGTGTTGGTATCTCAGATGTGACATTTTTCTGCATTTCCTGATGATTCCTGTTTTAAATCACGAGCTTTAATGCTGATTCACTATTTTTTTTTCCCCATTTATTTATTTATTTACTTATTGCTGATCTTGTCTGACTTTTACTAGGCATAAGGTTGGCTGAGAAGCAGATTCTAGAGGAGATCAAACCGTGCTCTCCCCTCTGTGGCTCGCTTAAGCTCGGGTTCAGCACAGCAGTCAGGATTTGAAACCACATCCCAGTTTGCACTCCCGACCCAAGGCAGCTAGGAATAAATCCTCTCTTGCCCCCAGGCATCACCTCCTTTGCCTTCCACAATCCCCTTGTCATCAGCGGCCAGGGATGGCAGGGACCACAGTGTTTGAAATCCCTGCAGAGGACCTCCCCTGCTCAGAGGTGAGGTGCAGTGGCAGAGCTGGGGATGGAGAAGCTTTCATCTGCCCACCAGGACAAACAGAGGGCTTCATTCCCCGGGATGTCTGTGCATACCTTTCACCATCAGTAAATTAATTTTACAGAAGAAGAAAAAACAAAACTGTTTCATCATCAACTTCCAGTGTTTAGTTAGGCTGTGAGGGCCAAGCTACCAGCACCACCCACACCCACCTGTGTTTGAACAGCACGAGATATCTAAACAACACCAAACAGGCTGAAAAACAAATCACCTTGTTGGAGCCCTCCTCGCTGCTTCCCCCCTAGCTGCCATAAACACAGTTTTAAAAAAAAAGATGAATAGCTGGCGCCGAGGTGACCCTGTCTGCATGGCCAGCACAACTGAATCACCACCTCAGTCACACACTGCGTTTTCTTTTTTTTTTTTTTTAGCTCTGCTTCTGTGGGAAACCTCTCTGCATCGTCACGAAGGTCAGCACAACAATGCTGTTCCGTGCGATGAAAGCACCGTCCTGAATGCTCTTGTGATTTTGGTGGGCCCAGAGAAGCAAAAAAAAAATAAAAAAGTGTGATCTCGGGTCTGCCAGATGCTGTGAGCTGTCCCCATTCATGGTCAGAGTGGGAAGTGGGAACACCGAGCACTGTTTGGGATGGGGCAGGTGAATTTCAAGCAAATGCACCTAAACACAGCCTGCGGGCTCAGTGTTAGCTTGAATAAAGTCAACAGCACCACCAGCAAGGTTTTGTTCCCATTGGTATTATACACAGCTTACATCTCACCTATCTAAATAAGACATGTAGGAACACCTGATTTTCCAGAGCAGATTTGATGATCGTGATGCTATGGGCAGAAATGAAAGAGCTTGAAGCAGACCTGACCAGAACACCAAAGGAAAACGAGAAGAAAGCGCTGTGCAAAGAGACTTTGAGTGCTGACTCTCAAACCCAGCGGTCACCATACCCCTCTGAAATGTGGCTAATACCTTGACATAGCTGGCAAATTCTGTCGTGCAGGCACTTTTGAAAAGAGATTGTACTAAATACAAGAATAGTTTTGTTAGGGAAACATCCTGCTGTGGGTTTCCTGCTAAAAAGGACCAGATAACCCAACAGGATGTCTCCAGTCCTAACTTTTATGGCTTTGTGGCTTAGATTCTGCGGGGCAGGTCAGTGAGCTGTGCACAGCCTCAGCTACTGTTGAAATCCTAAAAACTCTGATCCACAGCATGGACTTCATACGGGGTTTAGTTCACCACAGGAAAGGCAATTGGGATATTGAATTCCGGACATAGGTGAGGGAGAACAGTTCATGCTGTCTCAAAAGGGCCAAGTGTAGGAAAAATCAGAATAGCTGTGGAGCTGCGTGTAGCGAATTGACCTTGGTGAAAGCCTAGGCACAGTGAGAATAAGCAGGCTGTGAGGCAGGGGCTCTGCTGCTAACCTCGTTTCTGACGACACAAACTGAGCACAATGCCAAATTTGCAGGCGGTGTCAGAGGCTGAGGGAATGCAGGAGCGTGTGGGGCAATACTGATGTTGCAGCTCAGGGGAGCCGGGAGAAGCAGCCTGCAAGAAAAGAGCGCCAGGATGGATGGACAGTGATGTAGGCTCCATTTGAAGCCTCTTGAGTGCTTACTGTCTTTCATCCAAATCAATAAACAAGTTTATGGACTACAGCTGTCTCATTGTATCATGTTTTTCTTCCTTCCTTCGCTCTCTACTTAAGCATGGAAAGCAAAGTAAGCCACGCTAAGCTACTTTACTGCTGGTAACAAAGCAAAGAAAATATATGGATTTCATAAGTTTTTTGTTCTCCTCTCCACAGCTTTTAGACTATATGCTTTCATTTACAAGGGCTTCATCAGCAAGTTAGATAACAAATAGCCCACAGCCTCCATATCCTACCTGAGCATGTTTAGCTGATGCAGGTTTGCTCAGTTTCTTACAGCCCCCAAACAATGCTAGGAGTGATTGCAAGCTATTACAACCATTTTTTTGACCATAAAAAGTGTAGAAACCAACAACTCCGTTGATGCATGGGAACTCCTGTGCAGGATTCTTAGGATCCCAGAACCTGGAGAAGGGTAATTCAAGGGGACTAGTTCATACTCCATAGCTGGCTCTCAGTTTGTTCCCTGGTCCTTTCTAACTTCAGTGTGTCAGGATATCTACAGTTCTCCGTGTGGTTCTTTCCCATCAAAACACTGTTGTCCTTTGAGCATGCAAGGGTAGAATGAACGATCAGCACTCGTGGTTCTCTTTCCAAGCTTTCTGTACAATGGATCACTTGCATGCATATGTGACAGCCATTCCCCAGCTTTATAGCACACATCCAGACGTGCCAGCTAATGCAGAATGGCACTGCCTGCAAGCTCAGGTGTTTGAAAGGGAAACAAGGGGAGAGTTACTCCTCTCAGAGCCCAGGTCAATGTTTGGTAACAAGGTACGAAGTGACTGAGAAGCAGGCCTTGGACCATGTTTTCATATGGATTTAAAACTGTATAGCTAAATCTCACGGTACACATTTATAACTGATGCTGTGATTTTCTCTTCTTTTTATTTTGCCCTCTGTCACGCTGACAGACTGATGCAGACTGACACTAGGCTATGCAGCAATGTTCTTTCACTCAGGCTCTTCACTGAGCCTGCCTCTAGGGCTCTCCTGGTGAAGAGTGGATACAGCAATTTCCAGAGGTTACTCCAAGTGGGCTGTTTCACGGATAGTCAACAACTTAGGGCAAAGAGCAGGGAACATTGTTGAGAATCATTATATATCACAGACAGACAGATGAGGAGCCCAAATAACAAACCCTTACAGGCTGCAGATGAGAAGTGAAAAGCAAATGAAAACAGACTTTTGAGAAAAAGTAAATAAGGCTTTATGATGTCAATGTGATTGAAAACAAACATGTGAAGGCACTAGCAATAATCAGTCATTATAGTTGAAAGCCAAGCAGTATAAAATCCATTCCATCTTTGCACAGTTGTTGAGGCATATATTTAGACTGAATGTTTTCACTGCAAGGCTGGCTGGGCCTGACCCAAGGAACTTCACTCACACAAAAAAATCCCATTGAATTCAGCAACATTTTCCACCAGAGGAAAAAAACACTATATCCAACTCTGTTACTGGAACATTCAAATACTATGAAACTATGGACAGACTGATAGGAGCATTTGCACCAGCTTTTCAAGAACATAAAATGATGGCGTGAAGTTCAACACAGAACAGAGAACTAAGACTGCTGCTGACAGTGGGAGGTCACCCAGAAATGTTCCTCGCAGGCCTGCTCAGAGAAGGATGAAGACAAGTTAGTCTTTATTTCAGGAGGATTAAGTTGTGGGTGACTTGGATCACTGATGTCTGTCTGGTGAAAAGAAGTGCTGTTCTACCCATCCTAAGTAACACTGCCCAGGGTGTATGATCACTGCAGCCTCTTGGCTCAGTCTCTGTGTCCAAGCAAGATGGAGAAAATTCTGCCAGAAGAAACATCTGGTCAGACACACATACCTGTATATATAAATAAATATGTACGTACAAAGTGACATATGTATTTAAGCATGTGTGCATACACACACATATATACATACATGTGTATTTTTATATATACATACCAATATATTCGTGTATGTTCATGTATATCTGTGTGTGAGAGAGGTTTCCTGTGTATTACCAGGAAATTCTTCTTAGAGAAATAGATTTTTCTCAGTAAGGTGTCAATTGAAATCCTAAGACCCACAGGTGATATTTAGAGTCCGAAGCCGCAAAAATCTCTCTAGACTGATGTCATTGGTCTGGGGGTGCATCAGCACAGGCTGGTGCTCTTGCTTGTTGCAGCTTGCTCAGCCAGCCAGAGACTACGCCATTGCCACAGACATTTCCTACTCTCTACCTTCCCAGGCAAAGTTCATTTAGCTAGTTAGTGCATTGCCCTGCATATTGTTACTGTATATTGAAGGCCTTTCTGGATGAAGTACTTGCTCCTAGTCAAAGAAAGCTGTTGGTTTGGGGGTGAATTCCTCAAGCATGCAAGTATTTCTACATCAGGAAGTTAAGAACCTGTCTCTGTGGGTTGGTTTAATTCAGCAGCTTAGTTAAGAGTAGCCCATGGGATAAGGGTCGTTTTTTCTATACCTCTTCATCTCTGCAAGCTGCACTTGTCCAAGCTGTACCTTACAGCCTTGATCTCAGGGATTGTGTTTTCCTTTCCATACACCAGGGAGGGTAAAGAGCTCTAAAAGGAGCAGCTAAGCAGCCTGGTTCTGACATCTGGATGCAGTGCTGCACCTTCAGGACTGCTGGCAGAGGCAGCAGGGAATACAGCACTGCGCCATGTGGCAGATCTTGTGCTGCTGGAGGGCAGCTCTCCCCCTCTGACCTCCACAAGAATCATCAAGGACAGCACAGGATGCAGAACATCATTTGCAGATGGTGTCACACAGCCTCCAAGCCTTCTGGAGCTTGATGCTGGGCTGGTTTAGAAGAAAAAAATTCCTGCCATGCTCTTTGTGGCTACCTCCACCCCACAACATCAGCTGGTAACTGCTGCGATGCAGCCCTGGCAGAGGGGCAAGGATACCAGAACCAGAAACCGGTGCTCTCAGAAGGCCAATGAAGAAAGGAGGCCCGATACGGCTTTTACAGGCCCTAATAAAAAGGGGGAAGAAATAAAGCTGAATTAGCTGTTACAGCATAATCCTGTCTTCTTATTCCCCAACCAGGCTTCGATTTCCTCACTTGGTAGGGACAAAGCAGGAGAGGTTTCTATCTTTAGGCTGCTATAGGCCCCAGCAGGAAGAGTTGTCCCCATCCACGGCTTTTCTCCCTTTGTTTCCACATGGGATAGAGTCTCCACCCCCCCTTCATCTCTCAATAAATAAGCATGGCAGCGGTTATCAAGCTGAGGGTCATTCTCAGTGCTAACAATGGAAAAAAATGGCAATATCCAGCTGTTACCAAAGTAGTAAATCTAGTCACTTCGCAACTGCTCTCCTCAGTTCCCAAGCCCCCCAGCGGACTCCTGATACATTCCATATTTTGCTCTTTATTTTGTTTTCCATTTGGCGAAGGACGGGCTCCAAACCAGTGTGAAGAAAAACAACCTTTCTTTTTTTTTTTTTTTTTCTCTCCTTTTTTTTTCTTTTTTTTTCTCTTCGCTATCTCTGCTCCAAGTCAGACCAGGTAGTGCTTATCATTTCCTCTGCACTGCAAACACCAGCGTGCATTCATTTCCTGCCGGCGAGCCCTGAACCTCGGGCCGACATTGTTTTCAAGGCCCCTCTCACTTGGACGCGGCAGCCGTCCGGCTGCACAGTTCTTCCTGTTGATGTCAGGCCCCTCTTCCTCCCAAAGCAAATGGCCTTCCTGCCAGCACATGTATCCTTTTCCATGAGGACCAGCAGGAGCCATTTTCCTATGCTGCAGCTGAGAGAAAAAAAATAAATAAATAAAAAATAAATAAAAGAGACGGGTTGTAATGGGGAGGAGCAGAGAGGGATTCCTTTCCTCACGGTGCTGGAGGACATCAGGACGTATCTGGAGCCCCTCTCCATGAGGAGGAGTGGGATCAGAGGTCACAACAACAGAGCTGCGTCTCAGGGATGCCTGTACTTGCAAGTCCCAGCGAAATCGCTTATTAGCAGAGAACATCAGAGACCAATTACAGCTGACGATTTCCCACTGCTAAGGAATGAAGGCTCACAAAAGAAAAGCTATAGCCTCGGCCCTTGTGTTCCAGCAGCGCTGTCATAAACTGAGGGAGATGCCAAGACCTTTACACTAGACCACTGCCTTCATTTTCATTCTTTCAAATGGAGGAACCTCTTCTGCTGCCAGCTCTGTTTCATCAGCAGTGGAGAAACTGAACAGTGATTGCAGAACATGGCTTACACCAAGCTGGAGTGCTTCTTCACAGCCTGCCATTGCACCAGTTGACTCCCCAGCTGGGAAGGGTGAACCTAACCCAGCACCATTTTGGACCTCCCCTGGTCCATGGCATTCAAGGCTTGCACTTGTTCCACGGAGAGAAGCTGATGGGCTTCCCCCAGCTCCCAGCAGCAGGTTATCAAGGACAAGGTCGCCCAGATGAGGAGGAATTCCCTTAGTGCTGCCTGGGCACCGCAATATGCACAGGGAAGGATGCAGAAGAGCCCACGTGTGTATTTACACCACCCTTAGCACAGCAGGGCTCACAGTCTGCATCTCTGCAGCGTGTACTGCACCAGTGTCAACCATCTCAGACCATAAACACACCCTGGGTGATAGGAGGGTGTGCACTATGTGAGGAGCAGCCTGGGAACGCGTGTTTGCAGGCTCCACCATAGCTTGGGCACGCAAGCGGGCAGAGCACGAGGAGCACAGCCAACACTTGCAATGGTATTTCCTGCCCTCCGGAGCATCCCAGCTACGCGGCTGCCACAGCCTCCGGCGCTGGGCGAGGAGCTGGCTTGCATTAGGACACGTTCCCCTGCAAAACCAAGTTTCCCCTATGTGAGGAATGACCAGGGAAATAGGGTCCCGTTGCATTTTCTACGCCACACCTAAAACTACTGCCAAAAGAGGGGGAGTGAAGAGAGGATTTACTATAGGGTCCCGGTGCCTAGCAATAGCCAAAACAGGACCAGATTTCTTGATTCATGGTCCTCTGGAGATGTGTGATGTATATTTCAATAAAATACACTGTTCCAACGTGATTTTCTCCTTCCTTTCCTATCTATTGCCTGGCCACTTTCTTGTGTCACTGTAGAAGCTAAACAAAGGGTTACTCTTCCAGTCCCTGTGTGTGCGTTGCCACAGAGGTTGGCAAAATTTCTCAAGCTTTATGCAACAGACGCGGCCCCAAGCCTGGCAGAGCCAGCAGAGTTGCAAGAGAGTGAGCTGGAGCTTCGTTTTCCTCACAAGCAGAACTTCTTACTCAAGGTGCGATTGCAAAATCCTTGTTGGTAAGAGTGCAAGAGGCAAAGGCAAAAAGCCCACCTAGGTCCTCGTAGCAGAAGCTGGCTGGGGCAGCAGACACTTGCCATTTGGAGCCCAGCCTCACACAGCTAAACCCACATGGAGCTGAATCCCACGAGCACCTAGGACACTGAGCACGCTGCAGGATCAGGCCCTGCTTGCAAAGCTGCCCCGTGAGCAAAGTCTTGCTTCGAGGAAGGACCACGACTCGAGATCCCACTGAGCTCACATTTTCCCTTCATGCTCTCCCTCTCTCTCTCTCGGAACAGCTTCGCTGTTCGTGAATGAATTACCTCAATCACTCTTAAGCAATGTACCGACCAGGAAAAGGGTGTGGGGTTTATTAATGGAAAAATCCTTGAATCTTTTAGCCCTGCGCATGGCTACAGTTACAAGGAAAACAGGATACCACACTGCATATGGGGAGGAGGAAGAGAAAAGGAGCAGAAACTAATGATCTACAGGGACTGACTCGCGAGGAAGAACAAAGTGACGGTGGTAAATAGGCACAGCTGGCCCAAATTAGGAGGAGAGAGGCGAATGCACAATAGCGGTCTGCAGAGGGAAACACCACAGAGGGAAAGGGCTCGTTCTGGATGATCGAGGGGCTGTAACTGGGAGTGACTGAATGAAATTACGAGGGGAAATTTAGGTTGAGTGGTAGGAAAAAGGGCCTAAGAGCGAGACATAGTATCATGCTGCAGAATTGCCTCCTCAGGGGAAGGGGCGTGAGCCACGATGCCTGGATATTCAAAATTAGGCAGGGGATTGCTCTGAAGGGAACAGTCTTGCACGGGCCTCCGCAAGCAAGACAAAATAATCTCACTGTCCTTCCCGTGTTGTTATCAGGTAATGCTTTCTAAGCCACAGCAAGATCCCCTGGAAGAGTGCAGTGTGTAAATTATAAAGGAAAGCGTGTAGTGCCAGCACTTGCTACAAGAAGGGACAACCACAACCAGCAGCT
This sequence comes from Anas platyrhynchos, assembly GCF_047663525.1. NCBI lineage: Eukaryota > Metazoa > Chordata > Aves > Anseriformes > Anatidae > Anas > Anas platyrhynchos. The sequence goes on along the minus strand of NC_092587.1, from coordinate 85,437,318 downwards.
GGAGTTTAAATTGGATACTAAAGCATGCGGGAAGAAAGGCTACTTGAAAACCTTCCAGCAGAATGATTTTCCAGTGGGAAAGTGTGCATTTCACAGAATCAGAATGGTTCATGGGAATGCAGGGATTCAATTCAATTTTTTTGACCAAAGAACCATCCAGACATATTGTTTCCAGAAGGTGAAATACATTTGCCTCGATATCGTTATTTTCAATGTAATATCACCTTTGCGACAATTTTTATTTATGGGGAGTTTCTGCTTTTCTATTCTGAGTATGGATGAAGGTAATCGTGCAGCAGTGGAGTGGAATGCAGTGCGAAAGAGAAGCCAGCTCTAGCGGATACGTAGCGATATCAGCGGAGTCTGGCTAGCGCCTGCTCCTCTCTGCACACTTAAAGGATGGCAGCACTACTCCTTGCCAGCCAAAGTGCAGACTGTTGTGTGTGTTTCTTGTCAGCAAATGAGAGAAAAAGGAGGCAAGTGTCCCAGGGTTTGCTTTTCAGCCCTCGGGTTACCACAAACCCTCATTTGAAATCTTATTTGTATCTCACATCCCCCATTGTGAGGATAAAACCCCAGCATGGCCTTACAGAACGTGCTTCACTTCCATCAGCAAAAATCCAGCCCCTCGGCAAGGAGCCGTGAATTCACACAGGATAAGTATCATTCTCATCCCATAGGTGCAAAAAATGAGAAACAGAAACGAGCCGGCAGCCTGAGGTCGTGCAGTGAGTTAGTGGAAGAGCTAAGGTTAGAGCTCGCCTCTTTGACTCCCACTCCGTAACCAAACCGCAGAGCCCAGCGTCCCTGCATCCAGACTCCGAGTACGTAGGAGCTTGCCTCCAAAAGTTCACAAGTTGGTAAAGCACATGCAGATTACAACAGGCTTATCAGAACCGCTGACCCCAAAAGTCAGGCTGAAAATCTCACACAGATGTGCTTTTCTGGGGAGGGGCTCAATTCTTCCCAGGTCCCTACCGAACCAGCAGACCCTCCTTACCCAAACCTCCAGCCAAAATCTGGACACACAGTCTGAAACCTCAGAAGGAGATTTGGGTCAGAGAGTGCCAGTCAGATTATTGGAGCTGTGTTTCAGTTGCCATAAAAATTAGTCTTGTACCAAAAGGCCAGATGGCGGTACCCCTGTGCCTGGGAATTTTGGAGTGGGATCCAGGCCTTGTGGCTTGATCTCACTTCTAATTCTCATTTTTTATTTTTTTTTCCCCATGTGAATGGTTCTCTCATAACTAAATACCACAATAATGGCAAGAAGCTACCCAGAGGCTATCTGGGGAGAAACTGCATAATTTCTGACCATTTCAGGGAATGGAGGTATTGGTGGGGGTGGGAGGGGAGGCCTGAATTTGCTGGAAAAGTTGTGCTGTCCTGTCTGTTCACAGATCGGTTATCCCAAACTTCTTGCACTCTGTCCTCTGACCTCTTTCATCTCCTCAGCTGACCACTGCTTTCCCTTCTTTACCTCTCATCTCTGTTTCGCAGGGCAGACAGTTTTCTGCATGGCTTTTTTTTTTTTTTTACCTTGAAGGCCAAACTGAAGGGACCCGAGTGAAGGTTTAAAATGCTTCCCCTGCAAAAGAGGGAAATCTGGGTCTGGTGTTTACAACTCAGTCCTGTATCTTCCAACTGCAGCTCTGAGCTGGATCAAAGGCTTCTGCTCCCAGCTTTTGTTCCCTCCTCGGCTCCCTTGAAATGTCAGCAAACACGATGGCTCTGTCGGTGCCGCCGGGGTGGTCCGACTGCTTCCCACGCTGGGCATGCAGACTGGGCAGCCGTGGAGCAGCCAGCAACTCGCTGGGTGTCTCCTCTACCACGTTGTTGTTCCTCACACCACGGCAGCGGCCTGAAGCAGCAGCGCTGCCATGAAATCAACAGAAAACAAATCCACCTCCAGCTGCCCCGGCTCGCAAAGGGACACGCAGGCTCTTTGTTCCGAGCCAGCAGCTGCCGATGCTGCCGGGAGGACAGGGAGCCGCTTTGGGAGCTTAGGGCTCTCCTTGGACGTGGGCACGGATGCCATTCCCCACTTTGGAGGCCTTTGGGGCTGCTCTGAGATGAGCTGGGACTCGTTCAGTGCTGGCTGCAGAGCTGGAGAGCACTGCTGGCCATCCTGGCCCTACAAGGCTACGGGAGAGCCTGTGCAGAGCCCCGCAGGCTCTGCCTGAGCCGTGGGGAGTACCCACAAAACGTGTCCGCCTGCTGTCACGGCATCGCAGGGCTGCTCTCGGGAGAGATGGGGAGGAAGATATGCTGTTAGTCAGCTGTCAGCCCCAGGCCATATTTCTCTGCCCCATCATAGGATCCTCTTTTAGCCTGCGCTGCAGTGCTTGCCTTAGCATCACTCCCCTACCCACATGAAGTATTTCTACGACAGGGGATCCTCATGGGGCTCCCAGGACATACATGCTGCTCTTTCTCTGCTTTGCCAATACGCTGAAAATACCAGCCCTGGCCTCTCAGCCTTTCTGAAATTACATGTTTGGCTTCTGTCTGAAGAGCCCGAGTAGTGTGGCTGTACTGCACTTCCCTGGTAGTCGTCATGTTATGGATGTGACCGTGTTTACAAATGAGCCGAGGCTCTTTGTGCTCTCTGCTCTGCATCACTCTCAGGTTCAATCGACCTTCTTCTACCACAATGCTTTTTTTTTTTTTTTCCCCTGCTGTTTATAACCAATTTATTTTCTCCAATTACAGCAGAGAAGGCCCCGGCCAAAGGGGAATTTTGCAGCAAGTCTCACAAAAGATCGTATTTGTCTGCAGTTAGGCTTCGTTTAATGTCATTCTGTGGTCAGGCTCCCTGAAAACAGACAATGCCTCATCTCCAGGTGTCCAGTATGGCCCATCCTTCCACTGTCATCGAAGCTTTCTGGTATGTATCCAACCTCACCAGTACTTTCTCAGCACTCTGTCCCACAAGAGATTCAGGCCAATGCAATCTCTCTTGGGGTTGATGGTACCACCACTGTTAATGACAACTGCAGTAAATCAAAGCAGTGTTACCTGCTGCTGGCAAATTCACCTAAAATCTGGTGGATTTTTTTTTTCTCACTCCTAATGGGTTTGTTCTGGTGCATTCCTTGGACCTCCCTGGAGCTAATTCCTGGCTCAGCCTGGTGATAACGAGACAAGTGTGGGTGTCCAAGGAGCACATTTTCCACTTTGAAGGGTGTCACGGTCTCATAGATGTTGCTTTTGTTCTGCTGTTGTGCTAGCTGAAATCGTAACCCCCTTTACAACTGAAAACACTTGCCGTATATGCAGATTTGAAGTACTTCCACACCAGTTGGCTGCAGCATCCCAGATTCATGCTAGTGTCACTGAGGTCAGGAGCTGGCCCCGCGCCACACAGCCTGTGCTTCTGGAGGAGCTCAATGCTAAAAGACAGTATGCTGAAATGCAGGCATGGTGTCAGTGTGCCGCAAGGTGCTGGAAAAACCTTTCAGAGCCACAGGAAAAAAAAATGAAGACACCCTTTCTCTGCCAGCACACGAATTCCTTACACTCTTGGTGTCCCAGTGTGAGAGATGCAACTTGCTGGAGCTCTAGAAAGGGCACACTGGGTCCTGGGCATGTGAAGGTTGCTGTGAAGCAACATGCAGCCAAGGAGCATCCTCCTAATTGCCCCCCTCAGGGTCCTCGGTCTCATGCAGAGTTAGACACACACACAGTGTTCGGGCCATCCCGGTGTTTAGGATGGCTCTGGGGAGAGCATGAGATGGCAGTCAGTTGTATGGACCCCACATGTAACATGCTACCCTCAATGTGAAATGCTGGCCATATTGCCATGATTTAACAGCAGAGTTTGTTTTATAACTGTCCCCTTGGTTTTACAGTATATGGGTAAACATTTGGGTGGACGATGTCTTGCTGGACTCAGGATGGAAGAGGAGACGGCAAAGTCTATGGAAGTCACAGGTATGTATCAGCAAGCTTTTCCTGCTCAGAAGAAATGAAGGAAATGATGCAAAAGACAGTGATGTTTCCAGGGAAATCCAAGGAACTTTTGAATCCGTCTTGCCTGGCCATGACCTGAGACTACGTTATAAATTGCATCAAGAAGGCAGCATGGGCCAACTAAACACAACAGCTAATCATAAAATCCAAAGAATATCCATTATATGCACAGCTAGTGACATTTTAAAGCCTATAATTTTTTGCATCTGTAGGCTCCTGGCCTGTAGCGTTCACTCTGCCTTCCCTTGGAGCCAAGCTAGAGACAGACTCAGATAAAAACCCTGCGGCCGAACACCCCAGGTTTCAGGGAAATTGATCTCAGGAGCCCTTACTTCAAATTCAACGCCGATCAGAGAAACCTGAGAAGAAACAGTTCAAAATAAATAGGGCTCCAGACAAGCATCCTCATCTCCTGCTTCGGGCAAGAAACCTCCAGAGCATAACCTAAGCAGGCTCTTGAACTTGACATTGAGATATGCAAACCTCAAGGGCAACTCAAGTCAGCTTTGCAGACTCATAGACCTTCATAGACAACAGACACGAGGTCTTTTTCTTCTGGCTTCAGGATTTGTAAAGGGAAATTTCTTAACTTTGATTTGGTAGCACTTGGGTAACCTCAGCCCTCTTTTACACAACAGCCTGGGCACTCTTGTCAGGAAGCTTTCTAGAGGGTTTGAAAAAGAGAATTGAAAAAATATGATTTCGGGGAATAGGAATGTTATAACCTTGCTAGTACAAAGGCAAAAGCCATCGCGCACACACACAAGTTTTGAAGCAGCAAGAGCAAAACCCTTTGAAGGAAAACAGCAGTGATTTTTATTATTGCCTTATATGAGTTCAGAATGCTGCAAAGTTAAACAAAGCAATTATAAAGCTGGGTATTTAAAAATACTTAATGTTTCGCAGTCTCCTTTGAGATGAATCAGGTATCCAAACATCTGGGGACTGCAAAATCCATCAGGAAGCACAGACAGATGAGACGTATCAAGGCAGGAAGGTTCAGGGCTGCCATCGGAGAGACGAGGAACAGCAGGAGATTCCCGCAGCTCCTTTTGGGCAAGAAATGTTAGTACTACATGGATGTGTATGCTAAACAAAAAGAGGAAGAAAAAGAGAGAGCTAAAAAAGGTTTCTGCATGTCTCCTGCTGTTCTGTGTCTTTCTCGCCTCGCTCTGATCTCTCTGTACATGTCACTGGCTGGCAGGATGACTGCTTCCTGCTTCATGATTTCGTATTTAATTCTTCCTATATAAAAGGAATTTAAAGGAAATGATTACAAACAGTTTGGCCACACTGCATCAAATCATTGGAAACTATTTCATTACCCTTGCCATTTTCTTTTTTTTTTTTTTTTTCGCCCTTCTTTTCTCCCTGAAGAAGAAAAGTTAGACGCTTTCCTAAACGCTTTCCAGACTTGAGCTATTCACAGATCGCATGCGGACAGCAAACACAGCCCAGGCCTGGAAGAAAGAGGCTCTCACACTGGACATCCCAGTAGCTCGGGGCGTTGCAGGCGGTGTTCTCGGCAGCGTTTCATTTCGGAGAGCCGTTGCAGCATGGAAATGCTTTGGGTGTAGCAATCCTGGGCTCATCCCACAGGCGCTTCATGAAAGAGGCGACTGTTCCGTGTTGGGAACCCAGAGAAACCTCTGGCCAGCAGCGGCTGCTGGAGGCGCCCGGATTAAAGCCCCATTGTTTTGCCCTCTCCAGCAGCAGGGCTAGACCGCTCCCTGACGGAGCCCCCGTCTGCCCAGCGGTTTGGGAAGAGGCAAATAAATAAATACAGTCGTCGCCGGGAATAACAAAGATTGGGGGAAGCAAGGAAAGAGGAAGTAAGAAAAAAAAAATCCTTTAATGCTCTATGTTTCTTCAAAGGCAAATGCCAAGGAGTTGCTGTTCTGGGCTGTGTTTCTTTTGTCTTTCTGACTGCTGGATCTTGCTGTACTAAGGGCTTTGAGGCACTAACAAACACATTGCAAACACAAGAAGGGGTGTTGCAGGAAAAGGGCGTTGAGATCATACTTAATCAAACTTCCTTACATTTTGATAGCTCTGGTACTGCCGTATAAGTCAATCATCTCGTTGCCTTTGCAGTTCTCTGCTGTGGCAGAGGCTTCGGGCCAAGACCTGTATCCTGATGTTTGCATAAGGCTGGAGGGTTTCAGAACCGAAAAAAACACCAGGCTGCCTTCGTCTCCCTGCACAAGCAGCCTGTCACCTCAAAGGGGGACAAGCCGCACGATCTAAAAGCAGGAACTTGCCGAAGACTGTGAAGCTGGAGACGTTTTGATTCAGAGCACCATAGCACAGGCTTCCAAAGCGAAGGAAGCTGATGTGACAAAGCTGAGCACGTTCAAACATTAAGTATTGCAAGCTCACCCAAGCGAGACAAAGCTGCTGCTGCTCACACCCATAGACTCTGGAACCGTTCAGAGAATGAAGCTCATTTTAAAATCAATTAGGCACCGAAGGGAGAATGAAAAAATGTAGTTAGCTGATGAAAAACTGCATCCCTGGCAATGCAGGAACTCAATGGCAACTTCTCACACTTTCCAAAACCAAGCTGGTTTCAGGGGTTGGAAGGAGCCAGAAATAATTCCCTCATCTCTCACACTGACTCGGTTTTGGGTAAGAAGCTGGAAGAGGAGTGTGGGATAAGAAGAGCTGTTGGTGCTGTGAGCGTTTTCCTTCACTGACCACTGCTGCTGCTGAACGCTATTCCTGGCTGCCTGTACTCAGAAAATCCTCTCCTCATCTGTTCTACCCCTACTACACAAGTGCCAGGACTTTGAATCTTGCACCCACTTACGGTTCTCTCTCTTCTCTTATTTGCTGGCAGTCTCCAGTTGCTCTGATATGGTTGGTTTTGTTCCCAGGCAAGTTTTTCCAACCTTGCCCTTCTTCAGCGTAAGCATATTGGGATTTCCTCACATGTTTTCTCCATTCTGACTTTGCCCTTTTTCCCTTTCCATGTTCATTACCTCCAGTCAATTTTTCATTTCTCTGCCACACTTCCCCCCTCCCAGCTGTTTCTTTGGATGCATTATCATTAGTTTCTCTCCATAACCTAAGATTGGGCCTGATCCCAAAACCAGAATCTATCAAAATTGCTGCCAGTGACTTCTAGGGCAGTCCTTTCCATGAGCCAGTAATGAACCACGTCCCACAGCGTGCAGAGAAAGCTGTGTTATTGCAGAGACTCCCTCCTAAACCGGTGTCTATAAAATGAAGGTTGCAGTCTTGCAGAAAGTTTTTGTAGCACTTTTTTTTTTTTTTTTTTTTTTTGCAAGATTAGCAGAAATAAAGACAGCATCCTGGCTAAATTCCAGTTTAGGTAATCCCTACTGCTAGTTCAGATAGATGCTGGATTGTTTCTCCATCTCCTAGCAGCAGGGATCAGTTGGCAAATGGCTCTCACGTTCTCCTTAAGGTGTCTCTGCGGGAGCAGAGCTTGCCATGGCCAGTGGCATGTCACCGGTGGGAGTCCTACCACCACCTCCCTTGCTCCACGCAGCTCCAGCTCAGATCTGAGCAACTCAGCCTGCGTTCATGCAGAGCCCACAAGCCAGGGACTGGCCCCATGCTCCCGGGTTGGGATAATCGGACATTGTTTGACCACTGAATCACGACTCTGTCAGGCTGTAGGCTCGTCTCATTTGGACGGGCTAATTAACATGTAAGCTGCCCTGGAAGGAGGGCGTCAGAGATGGCCCTCACCCCCGTGATGGACAGAAGAGTTTCATATTCTGCAAATATTTTCTGGCAAGGAGCAGGAGCACATTTTTCCCCATTCTCCCAGAGCAAACACATTTCCCCAAGGAGCTTATTTTTCCCCTTTCTCCCAGAGCAAACACATGCATGTCATAGAATCACAGAATAGTTTGGGTTGGAAAGGACCTCAAAGTCCATATAATTCCAACCCCCCTCCCATGGGCAGGGACACCTTCCACCAGACCAGGTTCCTCACAACCCCATCCAACCTGGCCTTGAACAGTTCCAGGGCTTTGAGCAACCTGGTCTAGTGCCTCTTTTTCCTTTTCCTTTTTTTTTTTTTTTCCCTAACCTATTCTTACTTAAATTTCCTTCATAAATATTTAGTTTTATGAAGAAAACCCTTTCATAGGTATATAATTTTATGAAGGAAACCCTTGCTGTCACCCCTTTTTCACCTGCCAGAGCTTTCCACCACCCTGCAGTGAGTTCAGAGTTGTCATAAGAGAAGCATGAAAAATCCAAAGTCGCAAACCATTGTGTGTTAGGGCAAGGAAAGCCTCAAAAGCCTCTGGGATCCAGAGCTGCAGTTCAGATCTGTCTTTAATGGCCAAGAGCTAACATCAATAATTTAATGAGCGCCTTACATCCTGAAATATTTCACAAACTGCAAAAACAAGATTCACTCCACCCAACTCTAGGCTGGGAGGTGGCAGCTGTTGAACTGGGCAGAGCAGCACTACGTGACAGTACGGGACACTGAGTAAAAACAAGTCACAGCTCCAGCTGAAATTGCTTTTGGAAAGGGAAAGACGTGGCACAGCATGTAGGTACGTGAAAAGGTCCCTATCCCTTAGAAATAAAAGATAAACTAGAACTTTTTAAAAAGCATCGAAAGGGTTGGTGCCCTTGTTCTACTCTGCACCTAAACGGCAACATTTCCCGAAAAGATGCCAGGGCAACAACTTGACTGGCTGATGCTGAGCTTGCCATCTCCTGAATCACCCAGCCCTTGCTGGCAGCAGATTTTCTTGGGTAACTCCCATGCAAGCGCTAGCCAGACGTGAGCCTGTTTAGGCTGTGGTTGCTGCAAGCAGGTCTTAGGGCTGAGTAGCAGCACGCTTATTTAGCTGCCATGTTTAGGAGCCTGAGCAGTATCCAGTTAATCTTCTCAAATCTCATTATTGCAGCAGAGTGACAGATGGGTATTTTAGCCGGCTAGAAATGAGGACTAATTAGAAGTCCTAACCCCGCTTTGTATTTATTACGCTGGTTCCTTCCCTGCCCCTGAAGCAGGTTTGTTAGCAGTGTCAGAGAGCTGCCTGCCAGCCTGGGTCACCCGTGCCTGGCTGATCTGGGGACAGAGCCACAGGAGGGTCTCATCCAGGTCCCTGCAAGTCCAAGACGGGACCCCAGATCCAAGTTTTGTTGGGATCTGGGACAGAATTTCCTGGCTCGGATCCCTTTTGTGGCTTTACACAGCAGACCTCGGGCTGCAGTTTGTGACTGACGCTCGTGATGGAGCCAGGAAGGAAGAATAATGGAGTCAATAGATCAAAAACAGCTCTTCCCATTTACTGCTCTTAAGCCCGCCTTAGGCACAGACGCTTGATGTATTGACTTTGGCAACAGATGCATATTGCCATCCTGGCAATGAAGTTATTGAAATGGAAGGAGAAAAAAGTGAAAAGCAAGCAGCTACGTAAGGGGAACCAAAAGTGCTAGCGATGAGGGAGAATCCCCCACACCCTCCTTGTGACCCGGAGCCATCACCCCAGGCCAAGCCCCACTGTCTCTTCATAGGTCCCAGACCATTTGTTTTAACTTTTCTTTGCTGCATTCCTCTACCTTGTTGTACTTCTGGTTTCCAGCAGGGACGGGAAGGGAGAGAACAGGATTATATAAGGAAGGCTGTTGCTCTATTTTTCTGGCTTGATTAGAAGCAGAAGGTGCAATAAATCTCACAGGAGAGCTTGTTCTCATTTAGCCTCTCACGGATCTGAAACTACCTGACCAGGGCAAGGGCAAGATGAATGCAATACCAAGCGGAGAACACTAGGAGGATAAAAAGAGCAAGATGGTGAAGCTGTTTCCCTCTCCAATTCTGCGTAAGAAAGCAATTCAGCCCTGCTGACAGCTTATTTATTTCACACAGATTGTGTTGCAGACACCAGGGTCCAGAAGGAGGGCTCATCCTGCCCAATCACACCTCTGAACCTCCCGGGGTGTGACTGCAGCACCATAATGAAGGATGAATGGAAAAACAAGCACAAGGTGCACACGGACCAAGTGTTTTTCCACGTGCTGGTTGGCCCTGTTGGGCTGCCAAGCTGCCTGTCTGCAACGGGACAGACAGTCACATTCACTGCTAGAGATGGCAAGTGCAGAATACTAACAATAGCAAGAATATCCCATCTGAAATATTCAGATTCGGATAAACAAACTCCTCCCTTTCTTCCCTTTCTTTGCCAAATCAGCATTTTTGATGAGCCGGTGAGCTTTGCACGGCCCTGGCCTGGATCTCACCCTGCCTTCTGGGCCCTGCATCCCACATTTAGAGAAGTTTGCGAGCACGTCAGCACCTTTCAGGAAAAAAAAGGCAGCACTGATGCCGCTGTGTCTGGTGAAAACCACAGTGATATTCTCTAAATGAAGGTGGTACTGGGGAGCCTGATCCACTCTCTAGTCTACAGTCTCCAGAAAGCAAGTTACACAGCTTAATTATAGCAAGGATGTCTCCTGGCCCTTTGGCTGTTCAACCCCTGTTTTAGAGATGTAGGTACATCTCCTCTAACCATTTATCCACGTATTCAATTACATTACAAAAACAAATGCATACACCATCACAGATGGGAAAGAGCAAAGAAAGGACATGAGATGTAAAGGGAGTTTTCCATTTGGTTTGGGGTTTAGTTTTTATTCTTTCTTTAACTGTTCTGTGCTTTACAGAACTAAACGAAGCCTCCTGTTCCAGATGATAAATCTTCAAGCTGCTCCTGGCCCCAGAGAGCACGGGAGATAATAGCATTTCCAAAGGCATTTAGTTAGCTGAGCCTTGAGTGTAGAAGAGGGCAGAGAGGAGGTGGAGTCAAATGGCTGTGAACCCAACTCAGCTGCTCAGGGCATATTTTGGAGAGCAGCAGCCACAGCTGAGCATCCTGCATGGGGACACACATGTCCCCCTGCCTTGCCCAGTCCCCGTGCTGGAGGAGGGCACGTAACACAGCCAACAGCAAAGGGAGAAGTCAGGCCACGAGTCCCTGGCTTGGTGCCTGCAGGAATACCCATCTAAGCACCTGAGAATAGCATGCTGCCTTGCAGCATTATTTTTAGGCCTTTATTAAGCCAAGGTGCTGCACAGCTTTCACGAGATGCAGCGTATCAGCATGTTATATAAAGCATACATTAAGTTGCTCGAGCTGGCCAGCAGCAAGACTGCAGAAACCATTAAAGAACAGGGGCCCTTGATGAAAATATAATTCATTTTCAGCATTAACCAGGGCAGAAAGGATGCTCAACGCTGTCTCAGTTGCATGTTAGTTACTTACTGAAATTGCCGGCATTGGTTGCTGCGGCCAATTTCTGACAGAAACTGTACATTACTAGAAGATGCTAGAAGAACCGGGAAGAGCATTACCAGCGGGTCGAGGGAGGTGATCCTTCCCCTCTACTCAGCACTGCTGAGATCATGTCTGGAGTGCTGTGTCCAGCTCTGGGCTCCCCAGGAGAGGACATGGACTTACCGGAGCGAGTCCGGCTCAGCGCTGCAGGGATGATTAAGGAAGAGCATCTCTCACATGAGGAAAGGCTGAAAGAGCTGGCACTGTTCAGCATAGGGAAGAGAAGGCTCCAGAGGGATCTCATCAATCCTAATAAATGTCTGATGGAAGGGAGGGAATGATGAAAAGGGAGACAGGCTGTTCTCAGTGGTGCCCACTGGGATGACAAGAGGCAATGGGCACAAATTAAAAACCATGAGATTCCACCTGAACACAAGGAAATACTTATCTAACTGTGCCAAATTCCAAGGATGGCACAGGTTGGCCAGAGAGGTTGTGGAATCTCCACCTGTGGAGATATTCAAAACTCAACTGGACATGGTCCTGGGCAGCCATCTCCAGGAGGAGGCAGAAGAGGACCAGGACTTCCCTGTCCACTTAAATGGTGTATGCCAGAAGGCCTGTAGTCTTAGAGACTGAACTCCTTACTTCCACACACAGTAACTGCATTGATTTAACATTCTAGTAAGTGGGAAGTTCAGTAAGAGTGTTTTTAACTTCATTATATACAAGGGTCTATACATCTGACAGCACGCTAGGTCCCAAGGCCCATGTTAAGTTCTTTCCTATCTTCAGTCGGTCTGGTGCAGAAGACCAGAAAGTCTGCTTACAGCTTCAGAGAAATACAGAAAACAGAGGGTTACATTATTGCATTAAGTAGGAAAGTTAATAATACAGTCAGCACAGTTGCCCCACATTATTTGATTTAACACTAAATTAAATTTATGTTACTCTGTTCTGTCTGTGTCCATTGTAAACATGCTGCAGAATTTTTTGTTGACGATGCAAAACATGTCCACTGAAGTTATCGGAGGAGAAATTGAAGGCTCTGGCATACGAACAAAGGATAATTGGGTCTTGAGGCTCTGGGAATTGATGGAATATAGATGGACACTTTAGTTGCCCTTAAAACAACTGTCAGTGGAGCCAGTCAGCGGCCTTGATATTGTAATAAGTACCTAGAATCATAGAATCATTTAGGGTGGAAAAGACACTTAAAAGCAAGCCCAACCATCAACCTAACACTACCATGTCATCCACCACTAAACCCTAAGCACCATGTCCACAAGCAGGTTTCCCTGTCAAAGCCCCGCATGCCCTTAGGCCCCTGATGGTAGCTCAGGACTGGAGGTAGCTGCTGAAAACTCTGGATCTGAGCACCGAGACACTTAACCTACTTGTTTGCCACACCTACAACAGCCTGCGCTGTACATCCACCTTGTGCAGTGCCAGCATTTCATCCATTACAGGTATTTTATTTGCTTGAGCCTTTGCGAGTTGTCAAATCACAGGCACTGAAGTCCCTAGTCCTTGGTGCCCCATGTCCAGATGAAATCAGCTGTTCCCCACAAAGAGAAAACATTTGCTAAATCAAAATACATTTTCTAATCTAGGATCTGCAGGCAAGACGTGATTCATGCTGTTCTTCACCGGGGATGGGGGAGAAGGCAAGATCAAAGTGGGGCTTAGTGCATGCAGAGGACACGTGTGCCTCCTGCAGTGCTTGGTAGGGGAAACGTAATGCAGGAGGCAGCGTGAAAGAGCTCCCCGCTAATCACACGGTGCTAGCAATGAAAAGCCAATACAGAACAAGGAGCTGCAACATGAATTTTTAACTGCAGCAACACTGTGCCACAGTGACAAAAAATAAAAAAATAAAAAAAAAAAATAAAATAAAACAGCTCCCAGGAACCAGAAACAGATTGAGGAAGTAACACAAACATGGTCCAAAGCAAGGAGTAACAGCGGAGCAGCAGAAGCAGCCAGATGGCTCCTGCTCCCGTTGTTCCCAGTGTCTCGTTGCTCTCACTTTGTTGCCATAGAGGCTGGTATCTGGGACCTAAAAGGTGGCACTCTGCTTGTGAGAACAGGGGGGAGAAAAAGCAACCTCTGTGTTATTAACAATTTTCCCCCTCTGCTATCCATCTTGGCAGCGCTTTGCCTCACCTCTCTGTGCCCTTCACGTGCCTTGGCAGACCCCAAAGCGGTAACCCCAGCCCAGCTCCTCCACTTCATGCACTCAGCTCTTAGGACCCCTCTGCCACGGTTCTCCTTCACTGTATAACAATGCAGCCCCCCTTCTTTAGCCCCAAACGTGAAAGACCAACTGTCCCTCTGGCTCCTGAAGCAAAGATGAGGGGATGTAGACTTAAGTATCCACACAAGCTACATGTTTCCTGCCAGGAACGGACCCCACGGAGCACAAGTCCTGGAGCAGCAGTGGGAAATACAGAGAAGATGCAGTGGCATGTCCAAGGAAAGAAGAGGACTACTGCCTTTCAAGCCAGCCCAAAAGGCTTTTCTTGTTCCCTTCTCCTCCCAGCTCCTGCCTCTTCCTCCTGTGCAGGGCGACAAGTGTTTGCCTAGGCCCGACGTGAGGTGGGGCAGGGAATTGATGTGGACTAAAAGAAACCCGGCCCCAAAAAGAGAAGGTTTCTTTTCAGATCAGTTCTGGAGAGAGAAATCCCCAGTGCCACAGTTTCTAATTTTGAGAGCGGGATGAGGGCAGCTCTTCATTCTGCAGCAGATTAAATGAGCATGTGGCATTTTCATTTTTCCAAGGAGACTTTTTTTTAAAAAAAAAGCCTCCTCTTTTTCTCTTTTTCTTCCACACTGCCATTAATGATCCTCCAGCAGCTTTCCCAGGACTCCCAGGACTTTCTGCGTGCATTGCTAACCAAAATCACCTAACCAAAAGCAAGGGCGTGCATTCACTTCAATACATCAACACAGGAAGAGCAGCTTAAGGAGAAAAGAAGGTAATCACAAATGCTTATTTTTTCGTGGTGTAAGTTTGCAGCATCTAATTCCACTTAGGAGCCTAGAAATACACGCAGCAGCATTGGGTAACTCTTTGATGTTCAGCTATGTTAGGCGAAAGCACATGCTGGTTGCTACACGCTTACATGTGCTCGGGGCTTGTGCACGCCCCCACGCTCATCCCTGCATGCTCGTATCCCAGACGCACTCAGCTGCACGTGCAAGTGTGAGGAAAGAAAGCCCCATGGCCCAGAAAAGCTGCTTCACATCTGGGCAGCAGGTTTAAGGATTGGCTCTGATGGGAGGCGTCGAGGCAAACTTTCTTCCCGAGTGGCAGGTCTCGTCTGCCTGAGCAGAGGCAGCTTCGTGATGAAGTACAGAGCATCAAAACCAGGCAGCAGGCAGCATGCTAAGGGGCTGTCCCAAACCAGACCAAAAAAGGTGGCCCCAAGGGCCACCTTTCCTTTGTACAAAGCCTATTACCATTGGATTATTGCTCAGAATTGCTTGACAATCCTTGACCTACTGCAGCAGTTAAGATTTTGTTCGGGGAACTAGCACCAGCCAGAACCACCATGTTTCCGTGAGACCACTAGCACTAAATGAAACCTTTTCTTACTCTTTCATTCAAATGCAGTTGTGAGAAGGCAGAAGCAGTCACTGCAAAGGCTGACAATGTCTCCCTGTGCTATGTCTGCAGAACACCAATCCCTTTCCCTCCCCTGCCTCCAGACCAGCCCTAAGCTCTACCATGGCAAGAAGGAGAGCACAAGAAAGCCTCCTGTAGCGAAGCAGCCCTATTTCAACAACAAATAAAGACAATAACCAGCCTCGGACAAAGAGACCGAAAGTGCTTAGGGTGCTACAGGCTCAGGATGAGAATCACCGAGGGAGCTGTGGGGAGTGTGGGAGGGGGTTAAGGGGAAAAGCTGAGCTCATTGCATCCCAACCAGACAACATCAGGCAGGAAACAGATGTGGAACAAACCACAGAGTGGTACAGCAACTGCAGAATTAACTCTCTGGCAAATGGGGGAAGCTAAGGCATGCAGAGCTGACCTGCAGGTTGAGAAGAAGGTGTCTAATCCAAGATTTGGCCTTTTGCCATCCTGGTATCACCCCCTTGCCCTGCCTCTAGACGCCACCATAATCAAATTGAAGGAAATGCCTCAGCCTTTCTCTAAGTCCTAGCTGGCTCTAAGAAAATGAAGCAAAGGTGGAGCTGAATCAGTAGTGGTTCCTAAGCAAAAGGCTGGATCATCTTTTACCAGCATAATCCAAGTTTTGTAGATGCTGTGGCCATTTCCATTTAGAAAGCATGGAGGTTGTACCTAGTTATATACCTGATACTCCAGTCTGAATCTCCCAAACCAGGAATACTGGAAATATTAAGCTCCATTTTGACTTGATTCCTCTCATTCTAACAGCTTTGACTCTTTCAGCCCCCTCTTACAGCAATTCTTTGATATGACCAGAAGCAAGGCTACTCTCTCTGACTGTTCCCTTAAGCAGAGCAAACTGTCTTGCCTCAATTAAGGTTTGTGCACAGCCTTGCGACTTGTCTTTTCTGTTGGCCAACCCATCATTATACATTTATATTGTTGTTACAACAGGAACTGGGGGCCCAACATGCAGCTCTCATTAACTTCAGCAGAAGCACTATCTGCTTTTCTCTGCTGGACACCTGGCTGATTATCCAGAGGCTAAAATATAACTCTAATATGAACCATTCAGGGTTAATACCCACCAGCTCCATTGCACTGCTATAACATTTTAAGACACTCCAGCTACAAGAAAATGTTTTAGTGGGGCATTAGTGCAAACCTCCTCCTGCATGGGTGCCTGCCCATGCCCCAAACCTGCTTTCTAGTGAAGGTTTCATAATCCAGAAGACCATTTGTCTCCATGTGTGAATTCAATGCTGGCAGAGACAGAAGAGGCACCATATGAAATCAGAAGCCTTTTACTCATTGGTATTGCAGTCACCAGTCTTTTATGGCCTATGGGACCTTTTCCTCAAATCCACTACTATCCAAGACATTGTTTGGAAGTGTCTGTGTGGAGGAAGAGCTGCTAGTTCTTCCCCAAGCTTCTAGCCAGCAGAAGGACCTGAAAACATAACTCAGATGCACACTGACATGTCAGAAAACAGAACGCAGTAAAAGAACCCAGCACCGTTTTTTATTTTATCTCATGATTTTTGTGGCCTGACTCATGACTTCAGATGCTTTGGAGCACTGATAACAGTCTGCCTCTGTAAGGAGCATAACCAGCCTCTGTGTCGAGACTGCCAGCAGGAAAAGGCCAAGTAGGGTCAAACGCAGCTATGACAGGAGCTGCCTTGAAATATGGTAAATCCAACACAGCCACGCTTCAAACCACCAGACAGCAACATCTACCTGTCCATCACCACTGATTTTTAATCTCCTGAGCTACCCTGCTGTACCTGCTAAAGTCTTTACATCTACACCGCTCCTAAATATTTTGTAATTCTGCCACAGCTTTTATTGCATTATATAAAGCTTATGACAACTGAGCCCTGGGTACAGCCGTCTGATAAGGGAGACCGAGAGACCTTTCCACCTTTCATTGAAACACAGCCATCTCTGATGAGGACTGTAGCAAGTTATTAAACAGTTAACGTGACAAGAGAGGAAATGCTGATACCTTAAGCAGGACTGAATTCTCTCCACTGGAATTTGGCAAGGACACAGGGACTAAGGTCCGTACAGAGCACACAAGCTGCTCTTCAACGACCGCAAGCATGCAGGGACCCAACTCGTGTATTGATTTGTCTATGCTAGCCACTCCCTTTGCCATCTCTGCCCCAGCACCAGCAGTGTGGGACTCAGCTTGTCTTTGTGTGAGAGTGCAGGACCCATCACACAAAGCAGCATTTTAGGGCAGCACCTGAGCACAAATGCAGAACCAATCTGACCCTCCCTACAGCCACATCTTCTTTCCCAGTTAACCCTTCTGGGTGCGTTTTAGAACCTGCTTTCCGCAGCAAACCGTTTCCTGGACAGTAGCCAAAGCGCTCTACCCCTCCTCAGCACTGCCAGCTACCATGAACGGTCTTGTATCATCGCTGCTTCCAAGTAGGGAACAGCCAGAGCCAGCATCCCACCAGTTAAACGCAGAGCACAGTCTAAAGCAGTCAGAAAGTTATTGCTTTACGCCTCTGACACAGCCTCAGCTTGCAGGAGCGCTGGCTTGTCACTGAGAACTGCTCTTAGCAGAACAATTTAACCTCAAACCAGCCACCTCTCACACCCTTGTTGTTCTTCTGATCTTGTTTCACAGTTACAGGCTGCATATTTATGATGTCCTGGTGACATCTGAACACTAGTTTCTTCTCAAGAGGCCACGCTGGTCACATTCCTACTGATCCCGAGAGCCCTACTAGCAGAGAAACAAGTTATCTCCAGTTCTCTGACTTCTTCTCCCACTATCCCAACAGTTTGAATTGTACCAATACAACTTACACTCTTCCCAATAAACCTACAACAATTGAGCCTTTCATTTCAGGATCCCACAGCACTGGGCAGCGGGATGTGCTATTCAGCAAACAGCAGCACTGTATAAAGGGAAAGGGACTTCGTGTCCTCCCCCGGCGCTCCTCAGCGCAGAGAGTTAAGTAGGTTGGAGCTGCGAACCATCCCACAGATGAGACTAGAGACAATGTCCTTCTTTCTTGTGCCCCAAAAACAATCTTAAAGGACTATAGGATTTCTGGTAATAAATCTTGCTGGTTTTGCAAAATTTCAGCTGCAGTAATTACATTTCTCTCTTAAAAATGCCCCTCACTGCTTCAGCTGAATGTACTCTCTGTACCTGCCTTCCCTGCATTGTTTCTACTGTCCCTGTAAACAGCTGTAAGCTGTTCCTCTGCTGTGGTAGCTCGTGTGAGCAATGAATGGAATTTATCTAACTGCATCTTGTGCTGGCAAAGTGATATCAGTTCATTAAGTCTGTTACTTTGGCTGTTTCGACTCAGTTGCCATTAAGGGCTATATAAGTTAAAAGATATAGTAATTGTTACTGTCGTCTCACAATGAAATGGAATGTCTATTTTTCCGCCATACCTAAATAAGTGCACATATATAACGTTTTATCTTAGTGATATATGCACTGTCCTCCTCCCTGTGCAGTGGAAAGGGCTGCTGCTAAGCAGTCCATCCCGCTGCCACTGTACTTCCACACTGCACTTCATCAGCCATGCTCATCAGCAAATGAAAGACCTGATTGTACAGCCCTCCCTGTACAAAGCTGACATTGCTGCTGGAAGCTTTTTTTGCTCTGAGTAGCCTGGCTTTGGTAAAAGTTAGTTAACTCCGACTGGCACACAGTGCTAACAGCAGGGATGGGAACAGGCGCGTATTTATTTTTCCTCTTCCTAAACTGCCGGTCTTTCTGTACGCCAAACTCTCAGCTGCTTCTCTTATCCTCCAACCCTCTTTCAGAAAAAAAAATCTTGTGCTCCTTCCTGCACCCGCGACTGATCACTTCAAGCCTGGGACCCTCTGTTCTTATCACTGTTATCTCTTGGCTGAGCTACCGTGTTCCCATCCGATATCTGAGGGCACGGAGGTCAGGGGGAGGAGGCAAGGAGGGAAAGATAACAGGCAGGGTACTGAAAATATTAGCTCAGCTGCCCCCAGCACCTCACACCCATCCGTTCTCCATCCCCAGCCTCCGTCCTGCCTCAGCCCGGCAGCGAAAGGGCGATATGGGACCTGGAGTCAAGGAGGGGCGGACAGGACATCCTCAGCTTCCCTCTACAGGCCCTGCCATGCTCTCCTCTTACAGACTTTGTGAGGATTTGGGGGTTTGGGAGGAGACAATGCTCTGCTTTCCAAGCCTAGCTCCCTAAAAGCCTGTTTCCCCCACTCCCAAAGCCAAGGGGATGGGAGAGGGCTGCACAGCATACGCCTGGCTGTCTGTCCCCACTCACACAGCCCTGTCCCTGTCCTTTCCCCACTCATTGCTACTCATGCAAGGGGCATGCAGGCGCATCACCAAAGCAATCCTCCGCTCATTCATTCATTGCGAGTGCCTGGGCAGTGACTCCACTTCCCACAGATAAAACAGCTCCAGGTTGCTTAACCCTCACCCTTGGGAGAGGTTCGGTTTCCAGTCCCGCTGACGAAGAACAAGCAAACAGACAAACCCCAAAACAGGACGCGCGCTCTGCTCCTCCACAACCAGAGTGAGAATAAAGAGGCATTTACCATCCTGCCCAGAGCTCTCCAGATGCTCCGTCAGGTCGCAGCCGAACGCGCTCGCGGCTCCCTTCCTCTTGAGCTTCTGCTTGGCTCCCTTGTTCTTCATGAGGTTAGTCCCAAAAGAGGTTTGCCCCCCTCCTGCCTTGCCCCCCTCCCCCCGGCCTCACGCTGGGAGGCAAAAAGCTGTCTCTTCTCCTCAGACCACCGCCCGTGTCCCGCTTCCAGGGGGTAGCATCGGGGGTCCCGCGCGGCGTCCGGCTGAAGAAATCAACATTAATCCCCACCAGATGTTGGGCTGCTCCGGCAGCAGGGGAAGGTCAGGGCGCGAGGAGGCTCCCCAGCCGGCAGCAGCAGCGATCATAGCCCGAGCCCGGAAGGCTTCGCATCGAGGGGAAGCCCGTGGTGAACGGGTGCCAGCATCCGAGCTGTCGAGATGGTGCTGGTGGTGGTGGTGGTGGTGGGGACGCCTGTTCCTCAGCGCTGTCCTGGGACCCTTCACGGCCACCCTTCTGGGTTTCGTCAGCCGGGCTGTCGCCGCCACCAGCCGCAGGCGTCCCGCTCTGGTCTTCCTTCTCCCAGCTTTCGGAGGAGAGTGGGAGCTCCAGCGGGCTGGTGGAAAGGGACTGGGGAAGAGCCTGTGCGAGGCTCCTCGCTGGCTCCCCCCCTTCCCCTCCTCCTGCCGTCGTCGGACAGCGAGAGGAATGAGAAACCAGCTTCCTGTCCTGACTCCCTCGCCCGCTCTCCCTCCTTTCCCCCCCTTTGACAAATCCTAGGATTATCCAGCTCAAAAAAATGCTGAAAGGAAGTTAGCCGAGGAGGAGCTCTCTGTGTGTGTGTGTGTGTGTGTGTGTGTGTGGAGGGGGGTGTAAGGGGGGGGGGGTGGACTTTTTTTTTGGCAGTAAATTGCGTTTGTGCGCAAGAGGCTGAGGGGAGGCGGAGAGAGGAGTTTGGGGGACGGGGGGGAGGAAGAGGGGAAGCCTTCCCTGCCCGTGGGCAGATAACGGGCCGCCAGAGGAAATCACGGCTCTCCCAGCCCTGCGGTCGGGCGCTTCCTGCGCTGCCAGGGCTCAGCCCTGGAAAGGCCCGAGGAAGGGCCAGAGAAGGAGGAGGGAGGCCAGGAGCTGCTCCAGGAGGTCTCTGCCTCTGCTGGCTGGTTCCTCCATCCCAAGGCATCTCTCCACCGTGGCTCTGTCCCCTCAGGGGCATGGGCTGGGGCTGGCAAAGCGTGAGACGGGGGCAGAAAGTTGGGAAACTGAAGAGGGGGGAGGCGGGAAGCCCTCAGCTCCCTCCTCCCCAGCTCCCCGCCCAGCAAGCAGAAACAGATGCCATCCGGGCACTGAGGTTCCCGTGCTGTGAAGTCAGATCCCAGAAAAGGCTGCCCTCTGCCAAAGAAAGGGTTAGGAGGCAAGGGACAGCAATCCCCCAGTGGAGGCAAGAAAGAAAATTGGATGGGCTTTCCCTCAGCCTCGATACCTGCCCTCCACCAACACCTCTCTACCCTACCCTACATGCATCTCTGCTCATGAGGGCCCCTTCTCTTGCCCCTTCTCCACATTTTTTATTCCAGAAACTCAGGCCTCCTTCCAGAGCTGGGAATGCCTGTGGGCTACACGCTTCTTTGCAGGAGGCAAGCTTAGCTCTGCCAACACTTCACTGACACCTCTTGCCACACGCCACTTGTCAGTCCGTGGGTCTCAGTGAAAAATAAACAAACAAGCGAAAACTGGACCTTGCAGCTTTTCACCAAAAATGAGTCATATTCTGACCGAAGAGCTTTGGTTTGGAGGAAAAATGGCCAGGAAATGGGGCAAAGGACTCCCTCAACCTCTGTCTTGCCTCAGCTCCTACCAGCACAGAAAACCTGCCTCCCCCCACAGACCCACACTCCTTTATTTTAACAAAGATTTTCAGATAAATCAAGCCTCGTTGCAATCCTTCTGCTGTCAAAAGCCATTCAGGTTCTGTCGCCTTGGTAGGGTGACTTTTTTTTTTCTTTTTCCTCAGAAGGGTTGAATGTTATCACGTCACATACGAGAAAAAACACCACGAGCCCTAGAGAAGGACCTTGAGCAATTATAACTCCTATTGTGCAGCTTATCTTTGCAATTATTGCCATTATCCTCATTTTATAGCGCGATGGCTGATGGGAAGATGATTTGCAGAAGGGTATCAGAGAGATGGCTGGTCTCTGGGCCCTCTGCCTCCTGTTCCTTCTCCTAGGCTTAGAGGAAAGTCTGAGCTCTTCTGACCAGACCCACAACTGTTCTTGGGAACCCTCTGTGCCCAGACAACAATTAAAACTGATATTAATTTATCCTGGGCTTCTCACGGCACCTCGGTGTTGGGTTGGGATCCTTCCCCTTTACAGCACTCTGCCAAACCCATCACTTGCCACAGTGCCTCCTGGCTGTCCTCTACCACCTGGGTGGCTGGCCACCTTCTGTAGGAAGAGAAACCCATCTCCTTGCACCTTTTGGTGGGAAGCATGACCTCCTGCTCACATCAGCCCTCTCTGTGATGCTCAGCCCCAGCTCCACTCCAGCTGGCGAGGGCAGCTTCACCATCATGAGCCACCACGCGTTACTCAAAGTCCAAAACAGCGTGGTGGATAGGGTGAAAGAGGCACTGTGAGGAGTGAGGAGCTCCAAAAGAGGCTGGGATGAAGGGGTGGCATGTGCTGCACCACAACAAGGTTCAGCATGAGGACAGAGAGGATTGCCCGGGGAGCCCGGGCTGAGAGGAGAAGGAGGAGGAGGAGGAGGTCAGGCAAGGTGAGGGGGAACCAAACAAGAGAGGCTTTACAAACAAAGCACTTCATATCACAGCCTGGAATCAGTGCTGAGCCAGGGGATTTTTCTGAGGGAAAGGGGCGATATTCTCCTCCACAGAGTTAAAAATAAGAAGTCTGGATTTGCATGGCCTGGAAGGCAGGAAAGTCTCTGCAATAGCAGGGGTGAGCCATGGGGTTAAGATGTCAGTGTGCCTCCTGGAAAAGTTTTCTCTGATGAGGACATGCAAAGCCAGAGAGGAAAAGTGCTTGGGCCAGATGTATGGAAAGGAAAAAGTAGTTTAAAGCTGAAGCGGTTGGAAAAGAAGGGGGAATTTTTTGAGGAGAGGAGAGGAGAGGAGAGGAGAGGAGAGGAGAGGAGAGGAGAGGAGAGGAGAGGAGAGGAGAGGAGAGGAGAGGAGAGGAGAGGAGAGGAGAGGAGAGGAGAGGAGAGGAGAGGAGAGGAGAGGAGAGGAGAGGAGAGGAGAGGAGAGGAGAGGAGAGGAGAGGAGAGGAGAGGAGAGGAGAGGAGAGGAGAGGAGAGGAGAGGAGAGGAGAGGAGAGGAGAGGAGAGGAGAGGAGAGGAGAGGAGAGGAGAGGAGAGGAGCATTTGTGTGCGAATGAAAGTAGCATGGGTAATGACCATGTAGTCCTTCTTGTTCCCACAGGTGGGGTGTCCATGGCCCCAGAATCAGATGGTGAGCCTTGGGAAGAGACTTGGCCATGAGGCTTTCCCTCCTGCGGGCCTGGGGCTGCACCAGAGGTGTCACGAGGGCTATTTCTGTTCACCCACCTCTCCCCTCCTGGCCACGTTTCCGTCATTGTGTGGAGCTCTTCCCTGCCCATGGCTTTGAAATCTCCACCGACCTGCCAGGCGCCACTCGGCACAAAGGATCGGCTGGGGGCGGGGGGGGGGAATGGAAGAACTGTGGGGGGGTGGGTTCCCCTAAAAATAGCCCTGCCGAGTAGGACTGTTTTCCTGACACAGACGGGTCATTGTTAGACCCTGACATGCCAGTTCAACCTCCCTCCCCGCCCCTCCGCATACTCTCTTTCCTCCCCTGCCCCTCTCCGTCCCCGTTTCCTGCCTACTCCCATCGTATTGTGAAGCCTAAAGCCTGGCGTGGAGGCTTTTGTTTCTCTGAGTATCCACTGGACTACAAATTTGGGGCTCCTCTCGTCACAGGGCACCCACCACTCCCAGTTCCAAACAACCCCTGCTCCCAGTCACAAGTCCTGTTTCCCCCAGTTTTCACCTTCCCACCTCCCAAAGGACCCTCTTGCTCCACAAAGTGACCCATCTCCTTTCGTGTGTCCATCTGCCATGGAACAGCAATTTGTTGGCTACTAAGAAGGTGCTAGCACTTCACCTACAAATGAAGGAGACACCTCACACTCACATGCTACCGATCCCCTGAATTAGCCTGAATTAGCCTCAATATTCAGTTACTGACTATGCTACTACATGCTACTACATTTTTAACCAGGCAGCCTTCACCCAGTGTTCACAGTCATGTCAGAGGTGTCTTGTGCAGAGAAAAAGAAGTGAAGAACGTATCTGTCTTCCCTTGCTCAGACCATAAACTTGTC
The DNA here is from genome assembly GCF_047663525.1 of Anas platyrhynchos. Taxonomy (NCBI): domain Eukaryota; kingdom Metazoa; phylum Chordata; class Aves; order Anseriformes; family Anatidae; genus Anas; species Anas platyrhynchos. The sequence continues at coordinate 85,413,515 of NC_092587.1, read as the reverse complement.
TGAATGGTTGTTTAATTCTGTGTTTGTGCAACATCTAGCACAGAGGAACTCTAATTCTTGACAGGGGATTCTAATTATTCTTTGTTTAAACAATATAAAAACCATTCTAGGAAGACTTTATGTTTCCCAGTGTAAAACTCCATTGATAGTGCAATAATATGCAATAGTATTAGAGAGCAAACATTCAGAGGAAACCTCGTCCAGACCAGCCGCACAGCTAGCAAAGGCTTCCTTCATCTCAGAGGCGTGCTCTGAGCCCTCTCCATGCATCTAACCAATGAGATGACCCATTTGGTGAGGCAGGACGGCCACAAACCTCACACCATGGAGCCGTTCCAAGCTCACACAGGCCCTTTCATGAGCATCTTGCCAGCAGCCTTTTGGATAACACGGAAGAGGCAGCTGGCATCTCTGTGCTGAGTACGAGCAAGACAGCACATCGTAGAGAGAGATGATTCTTCAATGCATTACCTCAATGCAACTAGCAGGAATAAGCACTCCCACCAAACTGAAAAAGTTTTTTTGGTCTCACTTTTTCCCCCTGACCAGGTAACCAAAGAGGCCTACAGGAATTAAACAACTCGCTTAAAACTATTTTTTTTTATCTATAGCAAAGTAAAAAGCCAACAACACCCATGAATGTGGGAAATACTTTAGACTGTAATTTCTATTCTTTGCTCCCCAAGTCTTATCAGCCTGTGAAGACAGGTGATAACCAGGATTCTCAAGCACAGTCAGCATCTCTAGGAGCTGAGAAAACTTAACAGGGGAAGAAAATCCTGAGGAGATCTATCACTTCAGACACCCTTTCCTTAGTCGCTATGTCCAGCTGCTATACTACCACAGCCTAAAGCAGAACAGAAGATTTTCAGTATCTGTTCCTCCACATTTGCACCCCACTGGTTTTGCTGGAGTTTCCCTGACCCTTTTTGCTATAGTCATTGTTCTGGCAGAAATGAGAAATCTGTTGAACCAGAGGCCTAAATCACTGAAAAAGAAACTATTTAGTCTCTCCTACTTTCAGTTCTACCAACCAACAGCACTGCTAGTATGCTATAAAGGTCCCCAAGTGTGTAACTTCTGATTAGCCCAGCTCCCAGCCTCTCAGAGGACACTGACACCACCACCCCCTTCACTGCCTATGTCTCCACTTTGAAATGTCTGTCTCTTATGAAAAGGTCTGCCAGTCTTGTTGCCCTGGGAGAAAGAAGTTGTGGGTTAACCGCAAAAACAGCAGTCTGTTACAGTTGCTTTATTTTAATGGTGATGATAAGCTGAGGACTGTGAAAAAGTCTCAATTATAAGGACTAAGCTAGAAGGGAGGAAAGAAATGAGTTTATCTAGGTGTTCATTCAAGCAATAATCTGGTTTGATCACTTTCTGTGGAAGATAAGGACTGTTTTGTAATACCTTATTTGTTGAAATAAAATATAGCTCAGGACGTTCACTATTTTAGAGATAAAAGCTCGACTGTTACGTGCTATTCTTAGAAGTCAGTTAAAACCTGACTTTTATTCTGGGGTCTTTTCATGATCACTTGAGAGAAATACATTTTCCCTGAGAGAGTTACGTCTTGTTTTAGCACAAGCTTTGAGCTAGGACTCCTTGTATTTTTCCTGAATGTCCAGCATGCCAAGGAAGAGTTCCTACGAAGAACTGTCAGCTATGATGATGGTCTCCAGCTAGGACAGACTGCTACCTCTCTTCCTTCTGTCTTCAGCAAGGCAGAACAGGGTTTGAGGCAGGAAGCGGGGAGAGAGGAAGCACAAGTTTTCAAAAGCCATGTGTCCCCCCTGCAAACACCTCTGCGAGAGGGCTGTCAGCTGTGATGGGTAGAGTGCTAGCAGCTGTGGCAGGCAAAGCCAGGTGTTCTTGCAAGTGGCAGGCTCTAGCGCAGTTGTTGTTTCTTATTTCTATGCTCTGCTCTAAGTCCCTGTAGGGAACGTACTGGTGGGCCTGTACAAATGATCTCCTATTGTTTTCTCTGCAAGGCTGACCATATCCTCTCTCCCTTCTAGGCTTTCTCTTCCTGCCTTGCACCACATCCCTCTTCACGGTCAGGCATGTGCCTGGGCTAAGTAGAAAAACAACTTAACCGTCTGTTGTGCTCCCAGATGCTGACAGTACTGAGCGGGGAAATCAGCTAAGTGGGGAGATTCCTTCTGCCTGAGATTTGTGTGTCCCCTCTCTCAGGATACATAATATTAAAGGTCTCCATATTCTCCATTAGGAAAAGGCACATCTCTTCTTTAACATTTCCTTACCTGGGCCTTGGCTGTTTTATCAGGAGGTGTTTTCTGGGAGGATCTGCCAGGTTTTGTTGGATTTATTAAACTTCTTTGTCACGCTTGCTTTATTCTTTTCCTCTGCTCTTGGAAATGTCACCAGTCCTGCAGTGCTGTCAACAACATTATTTAGCTTGAATCCTACTGAGTCTCAACGCCTCCATCCAAAGGTGGCACAAAGTTATCTTCTTTCCATCACAGGCTGAAAGGTCTTGCTTGCCTTGGCCCTGACACCTCGTTGTCTAAACCTGTGGTTCAGATTATTTCCAGACTCAATTCGAAGTTGTGTTGGGTGTGAATTATAGCAGAAAGTGCTCAGAAGACTTCAGGCTGGAACCAATAATTTTCTCTCTGCGCTTTGCAATTACTTACACAGCTTAGCTGTCTGCTTTCAACTTTTATGGCTAGTTGAGCATCGCTGTAGCAGGCCAATATGGTCAGGACATCTGGGGAGCCCTCTCCCGCGTAACTGAGGTGGCCATGTCTTTTCTGCAGGCCAGCAGAGGGGTTTTGTTATCTTTAGAGTAAGCTTTGGCTAAGAAGCCTGGCTCCCTAATGCTGCCCTGCTATTTTTAGACCCTCTTCTGGTGTGCCCACCCAGTGCTGTTCCCCTTGTTTGTTTCCTACCAAACAATGAGACCTGAAAGAATTGCTTGGAAAGGGGCCAGCGCTCTTGCAAACGGAATTGTCAGGCGGCCAAGCTTTGCAACGGCCCTTTGTAACATACTGTACTGGGAAATGGGAAGCAATTGTCCCTCCAACCTCCAGCACGGGCTTCTTCCCCTTGCTAAGAGCTCTGTGGTACGATCCAGCCCCAGGGAATATCTCTGAGGAGGTGTCAGAAGACCTGGGAGGAGGAAGGTGAAGAAGCAACAAATCAGGGTGGCAAGGAGCGATGTGAGATCTGCTCTCTGTTCTCCCTCACCCCCTAATCCTGTATTGCTGCCAATGTGTGTTTTAGAGGCAGGTTGTTCCTGGAAAGACTTTGCTATCTTTCCTGATTGTAGCAGAAGCTGCTTATGTACATGTAGGGTTAGAGGTGCGGTCAGATGCCCTTCTCACCCACCCCGTGTTTCTTTTCTGAGCTCTTGTGGTGCTTGGCTACCATTTTCTGCAACCTAAGCACTGTATGGTGAGGAAAAAAAGCAGCCCTAACCCCACTGGTGAGCAGAGCAAGAAACATGTTTATTATCCTCATGCTTGTTTTAAAGAAATGGAGCCAAAGTGGGGGGAAAATAAAAACATATATATATAAAATAATTAAAAAAATAAAATAAAATAAAACAGAGAGAAGAGAGAATCAGCAGAGATTCCTTTAAGACGAGGGGTCTGCCTGATCCCCAGCAGCCTAAAGGATGAGAGCCTGGAAATAGCAGATTTGCATCCAAAATGGATTTTGTTCCATTATCTTAACTTCCAACTTTGTTGCTTCTTTCGGTCTCCTGAGCCAAACTCTCTCTAGCCAGAAAAGGATGTGCATCCCAAAGGGAGATTCCAGGAACATCCTTCAGTTGGATCTGTTCTGGGTTTTCCTTTAGGCTCATAAAGCCTCTGAGAGGTCAGAGCTTGCAAAAAATAGATGCCAACAACAATCAACATTTCCAGAATGAGAAGAAAGTTGCTGAGTACCAGAGCAAAATTTAGGGCAAGAGAATGATCAGCTGAAAAGGTATCTGCCTAAACCATGCTGGCACCTGGTGCTCCTGCCTGAGAAGAGGGATTGAGGGAGCACGTGTGTCCCCAGTGCCAGAATGTCATACTATTGCTCCACCAGTCACCACGTATGCACTCTTCTTTGGCAAATTTAAGAGATGTTGGGACAATTCCAATGGTTTCGGTTATAGTTACGTAGCATCTTTTTTTTTTTTTTTGCAATGATGCCAAGTCTTCACAAGTTGAAAATAGAACCAATGTTAAGAACAACTCAGGAGAACGCATGCTGGCAGCAAAAGCACTGCTGGGGGAGAAATAAGTAGATAATAGTATTTGGGCACCATGGGTACGCAGCACCAGCTGACAGGCATTGTAGGACAGCAGTCTTAGGCAGAAATTTTGTAGATTAGTGGAAAGTACAGGGAGTAATTCAAGCGTTACAGCAGGCAAATCAGGTAAGAGGGAGAAATTAATGCAGCAAGGAAAGGCTGAATTTCAGATTGACCCTTAGCAGACAGGGTTGATAGGATACAGTAAGCAGAATCTGGCAATGCTGCACTTCAACGTATTGCAGAAGGCCACTTGAATAATTCAAACATAACTAATAAAATTGACTGAAGGAATCTTCTGGGAATGGCCCTTGTCATAGGGAAATAAGGCAGTTTCATATACATCAGGTATTCTGAGCTGTAATTTTATTGTCATACATACTGATTGTCTTAAAGGCCCAGCTCCTGGAGTCAAGGGACTTCTTGTAAGAATCTCAGATTTCCATTAAAATCGGTACCAAAAGAAAAATCTATAGCCTTCACTAGTGCACAGGGAAATTTTAAAGATACAAACTCTAAAAGCTCGGAAAATTTTTGATGGTGAGCTAAAAAACAAAGGCCTGTCTCTATAGCAGCTCCTTATTTGGTACACACAGTTTGGCCGAGAAATCCGGGATACTCTTGGTTCATGTTGCAATAATAAAGGGGTTTATTTCATACTTGCTATTTATTGCAGAACACAGATCCACTGTGCTCAGTGACTAAAGATCATTTGTGGAGCCTTAATAGTCAACAGGAAATTATATTCTCATTTTGCCAAATCACTTTATCATGATGCCATTATGAAAAGACTGTTCATCTATTTTAGTGGTTGCTTAGGAGATGCGAGAAGGATTGGCCTGCAGCCACTTCCCTCTTCTGACTTCCCCAAGATAGCGCTGCAGCCCCTTACCTACAAGCAAGCCAGTGGACAATTGCTTGAAATCAAGGGGATTTCACACTCAGGCCCCTTTTGTGACCTTCTGTGACAGCAAGGCCAGCTGGAGAAACTCCTTAAATCCAACTGGACAGGAAACAGAGAAACTTACTGGCCAAGAGGATCAGGGGAAGAGGTGTATTAATGGAACACTGAGAAGCTCAAGGATGGCAAGAAAAGGGCTGCTGAGGTGGCGCTAATTCTCTCAGGGACCCTTGGCAAAAACCTGCATTGAGTTGTTGTGTGGTGGACCCTGTCCTGGGAGGAGCCTCTTGCAGGAACCCTTGTTTAGATGTGAAATGGAGTAGGAGCAATAGGACGACAGCTAGTGAGGAATCATAGCTGCCTAACTTTTCTTTTAATTGTGAGGTAGTAATTCTAAAATAAAAAAAAAAAAAAAAATAGTGCTTTTATTTTAATTGTGAAGTAATTTTCTTTTAATTGTGAAACATTTAAATGATGTAGACATTCCTTTTAGAAAGTAAAGATGTTTGAAAAATTAATGTGAAATGTTGACACGTTGTTTTAAGGTCTGATCTCACATCACTGAAGAGAAGCAAGTCATCAGAACAAAGTCTAGGAGATGTTTGCTGAAATCAAAAAACTGTTTTCTCTACAATTTGTAGCCTTTCCTTGCAGTTCTGGAGGAGACTTCCTTAAAACTTTTATATATATATGTATATATTCAGTTCAATCATTAATGCCTGATCAGCACTAAGAAATACCTAGCATGTTGGAAAAACAAGGAAAACTAGGTTTACTTTTTGGTCTCAGTACAAATGAGATGTGAGGTGCTGTGATCTATTAGCTCTAAAACCTTGTGGGACATATTGACCAAAATGAAACAATTGAATTCACTACCTGCTGATAACATGTTTTTCTCTTAATCAGTTTTGATCAATTTGTCTTGCATATCCTGCGCAGTTACTGTACAGCTTTATTATCTAATAAAAGGCAGAATTAAAATGCTGGCTTTCAGCATCTTAATTGAATTTCAATTCTCATCCAGAAATAGCTTGACACAAATCAAAAGCAAAAAAAATAATTATCATGTAAATAAGCAAGGCCATTCACTATTTTCTAACATAACTTAATGCAAATTATGTATCCGAATAAATGTAAGTGATTAAATTGTTCTATTTAAATGTGCAGAGAGCTCAGACTAGCAAAAAGTTAGCAGATTTAGTGGAAAGGCTATGTTTAGTTTCAAATCAGGATGCGTTAATTATCAGCTAACAGGAAGCAACCTTTTTAGTTTAGTTTTGTTTTGTTTTCTGGTAATTTTTATGTGTTTTGGAAATAACTACAAGTCTGAAACATAATTAAAATAGATTGCGCCAATCATCTTATTTTGCTATCTGATATTTTTACATCACACCATCTTGAACAGACATTATCACATATCAGTCTTGTGGAAGTTTTACAAAGGTTTTTCCAAGTTCATGCCAACTTACTTTCGTTACCCTTTTAAACTGTCTGGGCTACCCACAAATGAGTGTGAGCTGTATCATCTCCTCTTTTCAAATTAACTTTGGCAATAAGTAACACTGGGTGTCATGTGTTTGCTGTTTCCCCCATCTCTTTGTGGCCAGAAGCAAACAGTGGAGACCCAGAACTCTTTGTATGTGCCCAGGAGCATGAAGGAGAAAGAGAGAAAGTAAGAGAGAAATAAAGAAAGAGAAAGGAAGAGAGAAGAGAGAAAGAGAACAAGAAAGAGAGAGGAGATGAAGAGAGAGAAGGAGAGAAAGAGAAAGAGAAAGACAGAGAGAAAGTGAAAGACAGAAACAGAGAGAGACAGAGCAAGAGAAAAAGAGAGAGAAAAGAGAAAGAAAGGAGAGAAAGAAAGAAAGGAGAGAGAGAGAGAGAGAGAGAGAGAGAGAGAGAGAGAGAGAAAGAAAGAAAGAAAGAAAGAAAGAAAGAAAGAAAGAAAGAAAGAAAGAAAGAAAGAAAGAAAGAAAGAAAGAAAGAAAGAAAGAAAGAAAGAAAGAAAGAAAGAAAGAGAGAAAGGAAACAACACCCTTTCTGTTCAGTATAGTCAAACACTATCTGCTGCTTATTACAGACTTGTGAAACCACAGACACTCAATACCTAAAGGCAATAAAATTTGTTGAACTCGCTACCTAAGCTTTGAAGTGCCACTGCATCTGAGCACAGCTCTTGCACCAGACATGGTTAGGCGCCACATTTTCAGAAGACCTTGGAGTCCCTGTCACCCCTATCATTCCTCTAGCTCTGCCCTTTCCTGGTACAATGCTTCCTGTACTTCAGCTTTTCATGCCGTCCTTGGGTTCCCAGAGCTCGCGTGTAGGCTACAGAACAATAGCAATTGCTGAAAATATGAAATGGAAGAAAAGAAAACATCTTGGTAAAACACTCACACACTGGGAGTAGGATATAAAAATAAGAAGTGACAGCTCAGCTCTGGGGCCCCAGGATCTATGGGCTGTGGATAAAAGCTACTTCTATTTTTCTTCTAGATTCTTACCTCTTGTTCTGCTTCTGAAAAATGCCTGTAAAGAGCTAGCTCCTCTTTGTCATCCTTCCTACAAAGTGTATTCCTCCTGTGTCAGTAACACCATAACTTTTGTTACCTTAACATCTTCTGGGTCCTTCTCCCTCCTTTTATTTTTCTCCTATAGCTCAGCGAATAATTTTGCAATTAATTGTTTATTCAGCAAACCTAGCTTCTTTTCCAATTGTGGACTATGCCAGAGGAGACTGCAATTTCTTTAGGTTCTTTGTTTTCTTATGTTAACTGGCCAGTCTTCTAAGCTTCTTCTTCTTGTCCATGGATTCGCTGTGGACTTTGAAGGGGCTACATGGCTGGTTGTGGTTTCAAGCATATTGGCCAGTAGTGATCAGCTAGACTGCATGGCTTGAGAAAAATCTAGTGCATAGTCACATGCCAGTGTTTGACCACAAAACAACCATCATCATCATTACTTTAAGTTACAATTGACTTTTAGGTCCTACACTTAGGTCCTTCACAACTGAATGGGCAAGATGAAATCTGAAGGGAAAATCTTTTACATATAGGGGTGTATATCATTGAAGGGGGATAACTTTTCCATTATATTCAGAACAGGATAAAGCCCAACAGAATTCAGAGGAAGAAATGATGACTGAGATATTATATTGTCAAGCTGCCAACAGGCTCTTTGCTACATATTGCTATATGCTCTATATAGGCTCTTCACTATACATGGCTATCCTGAGGTGCCCTGGTGTTTTCTACATCCCCATCCCAGTCCCTGTGAATTTGTTATTTGGCTGCAGGAGGTGGCTCTGAAGGCAAATAGAGCAGGTACTGGCACAGGAAAAAATAAATACATCTTTGCTTTAATCACCATGTGGATGTGGGTTGCCATACTAAGGAAATCCCATGAAAAGGGTGTCCCAAAGATGGTACAGTATGAAGGAGGCACCTGGAAGGGATGTGCTTGGCTTAGCTGCCCAGCTGCGTTGTGTGCTGGCCCCACCTTGCTGTAATGAGAGGGTTGGTGGAAAGCACAGGTTTGCTGCTGGCTCCTGTCATCCCCGAGATCCTTAATTTACCTTTCCAGTGATGAAAAAAGAGGCAGGGAGTGGAGAGGAATAGTGACAGTTTCTTTGAACAGGCACTGACCAAGAGGCAGAGTACTTTGGGGGTGGGAAAAAAAAAAAAAAAAAAGAGGAACTCCACCCTCTTACCACAGAAACGTCTCAACCACATCCCAAAGCCCAGCTAGCAGCTGAGTCCTTCCTCACAATGAGAAGCAGGCTGGAAAGGGAGCCAGGAGAAGAGGGATGTACAGGGGCTCAGAAATATTTTTAAATGTGCTGAAGGTCCAGTTGCATAGTTTGGGGCTGGTTTTGTTGGCACAAGGCCAACAAAAGGTAATGTCCCAGGTCTAAATGAAGGACTTCAAGACAACCTTTCCTTCCCACACCTCTCTCAGGCTGTCAGCTACAGCCAGAGCAGACCACCACCACCACACCATGCTTGAGAGGCGCTCTCTCCTTTCAGAGCAGTGCCTCAGGGCTTCTGCCTGGCTCACTAATCATGAAAACAGAGCACAGAAGGTATCGTGGAGGCACCAAACTGATATGAGACGTGAGCCATGGCTTGGCCTTGTGGTGGATGACAGTGTCTGTATGCAGGGCGGGAGCTGGGCAAGGCTCCGGATGTGGTTATTCACACTGGGACCTGTTATGCCTACAACTTGTTTATGGTATTTGCTCCCCTCTGATGATCATTCAGTGGCCCAGATGAGATGAAGTCCCTGCTGTCAAGCTGGGGCCCTGAATCCTTGTTGGCCACAATTACTCAGGTTTCGTAAGTTTTGCTCTGGCCCCTTCAGAGGTGTAAGGCACAGCTGCTACACAAGAAGACCCAAGTGAGGTGATGAAATCCTCCTTGTTACCCTTGTTACCCTGCATGTGCCCAGGCTGTCTTTGGCCACCCTTAATCCACAGGGAGGAGACAAGGAGGCACCGCGGGCACGAGGGGGCCTGGCCACTGCCTCGCAGGAGAGAGCTCTGGGGTGATCTCAGCCTGTGTCACGCTGTGGAGGTGTGGTGCTTTGTGGTGATGTGGGACATCCTGTCACACAACTGGTGACAAAGCCAGGAGGGACTGAACTGCTAGAGAAGAAAAGCCTCGCTGTGTTTATTTTTGGCTGAAACAGGAAGGTTGCTGGTGAAGCTAAAAAGAGCCCAAGTGGTGTCCTTTCAGAAGCCTACTCCTAACAAACCACATATATTTTCCTCTGTGCAGTAAATGCAAGATCTCATCCCTCACGTAATACATTTTTGTGGAAGAGGTATTTAGTTAGATAGGAATTCCTTCACCTCCTGCTGAGAAGCAACCCCCTCTGGGAGGGAACAGAGCTGTCATTTAACAGCAAAAATAATGGAAAGAAGCACACATCTGAGAAATTAAACACGTGAAAGGTAGATTAAACACATCAAATCTGGCCAGAGTATCAGTGCAATAGACCTTTCCAGAAGAAGGAAAAACGGGACTTCTAAAAAACACTCTTCATTAGGTGCTTCAGTATTCAGCTCATCTGAAAGGGAGCATCTCCACCATTTCTAAATGAAGCCACTCGGCTGTTCTTGTGGGTTTTATTGTGTGCAGGGTAATCTTTGATCCACACGCTGATTAGGATTTTTTGTGCTTCGCGTATGAGTGCTGCTAGAGCTGCAGACCTAAGATAAAGGCTTCCCAGCTTTTTGTCTTTACTGATTTTGGTTTCTGAGCAACTCACTGTCCAAGAGGGAACAAAGAAGCATGTAGCTTCTGTTGCTGATAAGTTAACATTTTCTCAATGGACCTATATTAATTGCTTTTTTTCATTAACAGTATGAGCAGGTAGGTTTAATTTTTGAACAAAATCATGATTAGTAGCTGTTAGTAACACTGAGCCAGCCTCCCTGGACAAAGTACCCCCCTTAGAAATCCCTGCAGCTGCAGTAGCTAAAGCCCTTTAAATATGTCAATCATTTTCCTCTGGGGAAAACTTAAAATCCACCCTGACACTGCTGCTGACATGGCTGCAGCTGGAAGAGCACGTAGGGGCCTCTTCACTCGACACTGGAGGCATTTGTGGATCTGGGACAGAGTTGGACATCTAGTGGTAACGCCTGGGTATAATCCCAGAGCTCACACTGGGAAGTGCAAGGGTCACAACCAGGGGTAAAGCAGTCTGGGAGAGGATCCACCACTTCTCAGCAGAGGACACGCTTGTATGCTGCATGTATGGCCATGCACCTTGGTATCATGAGCCATCTGTCCTGCACTGACATTCAATTAAGGGAGAAAAACAGCTAGGAGGTGGGCTCAGGTCATGTTTCATCCAGAGAAGCAACATCTTTTAAGATGTGAGTTTTGATCTCACTGCTTATGATCTCTTGTGTCATTATGAATGCTTTTTCCATGCTAACGAAGCGATTGGAGGAGGGTCCTAACCTACGTAAAGCAACAGATATCCAAAGAGTTAATTTTGACAGCTGACGAATTTGAAGAAATTTGAGGTATTTCAGCTCCAGGTTTGATTGGTGCCAGTTATGACTGCAACCAGGAGAGTCTTGTGGAACTGATCTGCTGCTAGGAGCTGAATAATGAATGCACAGATAAAGCTGCCTTTATTAAAAGAAAATGTAGCAAAGAGCAAAATGATTCAGGTGACGTGAGCAGCAGCACAACCTGAGGGTTACAGACAGGCTGAAGTCTTTCTTATTTTTGCATTTCTCCACATTTCATACAATCAGAATGAGAAAGTATCATTATGCCTTTAGAAACACGATTCCAGCCCAACTCAAAATCTCACAGGGAAATTGCATGCTCTTAAAAAGTTTGGCTAGTCTCTATCTCAAAGAAACTCGGCTTAGGGTGCAAGTGTGAGCAGATCATCTGAAACTGCAAGATCTGCCTTTTGCCTCTAAAACCTACTTGTACAAACATACAGTGGTTGGGCAGTTTCTCCATCTGCCTGCAAACATTAGATTAGATGCGTGTACAGGGATTAGTAACATTTTACCAGGGATGAATTTGGCCCACTGTGTACCTGCCCACGTTATGAAAGAATGAAAAAGTGTTAATTAGAAATTATATTAAGAGTTTTTGATCACTTAGAGCAATTGTTTTCTTTCTATTTATTTTCAGACAGAGAAAATAAAAATAATGCTTAAATCAGAATAGCAGTTATGGTTTAGAGTTGTTGAAATCACATTCCCTATCCTCCAGATATATCAGAGTAGAGAGACTTATTCCCCTTCCTTCTTTGGGAAGTAAACACATTTTCTGTGTACATTAATGCAGGGGCTAGTGCTCAGTCTCTGTAGCACCATTATGTGAACCCTATAGGGCTGCTGTGCAAACCACATTTGAAGTCCACTCTCTGGTGCAGTAAAATGATATTTGCTCCTTGGGGAGTGATTTCTCAGTCTCTAGATTTTATTGAAGTGTGCAGTTTTGACTCTCCTCAGGATGTTGCTCAGCTGATCACCTGAAAATCACCTTGCCAGCCTTTTCCTTGCAGAAGCAAGCCCAAGATTACTAAGCGTCCAACAGCGTACACATGGGGGTGTTCAACTGAAAAGGCCAAAAGTTTAGGCCTGCTTTATCAGATGCCCTGCTCGGAAATATTCCTGTTATATCGACCAGGCAGAGGGCCTAGATGGCTGGAGAAGCAGGATGGCTTGGTTTCCCCTGGAAGGTAGATGGGCACCAGGGCTTTCCTCACTAGTGGTGTCCAGATTGCAGTGGTCTCCAAGTGCTGGAGGTAGAAAGGAGCAAGAAGTGCCAGTTGGCACCAATTTGTGGTAAGGGAAATCCCCTGTTGACCCTGTTCTTACTCTGTCCTGTGGCCCTTTCACACACAACAAAGAGATACAAGATCTGAGTGGAAGGGTAACTCAGTCAAGGCTTCAGACTCTGTTTGCAGCCCTGTTTATGCACTTCACAGCAGCTTGCTTCCTCAGACATTCAAAAGAGATGCCACGGTTTCCTTAATGACCCCCTTACTTCTGAGGAGAGATACAGAGCAACCCATCCCAGCATGGATCAGAGAAAATCTGCACAAGCAATTCCATAAATACCTCACATTTCACTCTCTTGTCTCTGTCATTAGGTCGTTTTAACCTAGCTGCAGTCAAGAGTTCCTCAGGGCAGGAACTATGTCTGCCTGTCTGCCAGGAGGGTGCCATAAACATTTGTGGCACAAGACATAGTCATGCTGCCTCTAGAAAGCAGGCACTTTCACTGGAGGAGGAGATAATCCAGGAGCATCAAAAGATCCAGGGCAAAAGCATCAGTGTCCTGGCCAGAGACAGCTCTATTGTGTTCTAACTGATGGAGAAATTTGGAAAAAAAAAGAAAAGAAAAAAAAAGTAGATTAGCTTATGCATATATAATGTGATGGAGGTTTAAAGAAAGAATATCAGATGAGCAGTGAATTCATAACCAAGACATTTCTACATGAGGAGAGCATACGTGGTTGTATGTGTGTTTTGGTTTGTGTTTTTTGTTTTGCTTTGTTTTGTTTGTGTGTGGGTTTTTTTGTTTTGTTTTTTGTTTGGGGGGGAGGCGGGGGAATGAGAAAAACACCCATTACCTTGAAAAAGACCCTGTAGCTTTCATCTACACGTTCTGTCTTTGCAGTCAGCCTATCTTGCTGCATGCCCATCTCTGAGCCTGTCTCCAGGCAATAAAATCCACATTGAGGACTACTACACCGGAGTGCAAATGCAGAGTAACTCTTCAAGGTTTATGCCTTATTACAAACTGTATTAGTCTATGGGAGCTTACTACAAGTACTTGTAACTGATTTCCTTGGATATGTATTTTTAAGTAACATTTGAATATTTGTAGAGTACTACTCAGATAATCCCCAAAAGGCCTCTGAAGGAGAAAGTTGCAAAGGCTGGTCCTTTACAAAGTAAGGGCTGTGTCTTCTGTCTTCTAACATAACAACAAAATGTTCTTGTCTTGTTAGCATTATCTTGATAATGATAACCAGTGCTGTTCTGGCTTTGTACAATATTGTTTCCTTAAACATCTGTTGCATTGTGCTCTGACTGTACATCGCTGCTAAAACAAAATGGGAAGGAAAGATTTTAGTGAAATTTATAAAACTCTGATGGAATTGGACACTTCTGTCCCCAAGGTAAAATCTGCCCTGGTCTTGGCCTCCAAAATGGGAGGAAGAAATAGGATTTTCACCTTTGTTTATGAAAATTATTCCTTCCCCTTTCTCCTCCCGCCTTGAATAATCAGGTGAGTGCTGGTTTCTGCTGGTCCTACTGTTTTACTCTGTGAGTCTCTCAGCCGTAGGGACGTACTGTATTTCCTGAACACTATCAGCTCTCTACGCTCCTGTTACCCAGCTGACCTCTTACATCCCAAAAAGGCACAATAAAACACTTTTTTTTTTTTTTTTGCTATGGAGAATTGGCTGATGGAAGCCATGTATCACAGTGCACCAGCAGCTCTGATGCCTTTTCCAAGGACAACAGAGCTGGGGCTTTTGCAATCCACTTCTGGATATTGTTGCCATTTGTCACTAAAGCCCCTCCAGCTCATTGTGGTGCTGGCGTCATTTTACTGCCTCGGGCTCCCTGAGGCCACACAGGCAGTGTAGAGCACAGAGCTGGGATGGCAGTATGAGCAGCAGCTGGTGATCACTACCTCCTGTGCTTCCAGCATCCTCCCTGAAATCCCAGCCACAACCCCAGCATCACTGCAATTTAAGCGCTAAGCAAGCAGCCTCTTTTTGGGAAACAGCGTCCACCATGAGCTGAACCTCAGATGCTTATTCTCTGCAGCAGAGCAGTTCACAGGCACAGCCCATGCTGAACTGCCGGAGGAGAAGAGCTGTCCATGCCCTCTGGAGGTCCCATCTCGCTTCAGCTTTAAAGAACTGAACTGCAGCAGCTCCGGGGTTTGGAGCTGGAAATGTTTTTCCTGATGGATTTTCAAAGGAGTGGTCAGGGGAGGATTCTTCTCCCCCAGATGTGCCATGCCTACGTCAGAGCTTGTCATCTACAATATCTCTTTTTATGATCAACCAAAAGGAGCAGGCAGTTGAAGGGCATGGTTCATTTCTTTCCACTGACTATAAAGGGAGTCCATGATGATGAGCCTAGCTGCGAACGTCTGCATTCAATCAAGTTGAGGGAGATGAATTCCGTCCCAGCGCCCAAAATTTTTGGAGGCTCTGAACACTTAACCCCATTGCTTAACACTCAGAAATTATTCCACGATTTTGTAGGTTGGAAGCATTTCTCTTTTTTTCTGGCAAGTTCAGTCTCTCCCTTCTTGCATGCTTTAGAAAAAAAAAAAGAAAAAAAACACAACATCATCTTGGCATCATCTCAGACTAAAATGGTGGATGGTAGTTAATTCTCTAACAAAATTGATTGATTAATTTTTTATCTATCTATTTATAAGCTATGAAGTGCTATAGAAATGCCATGCCGCTGTCAATAATTAACGCGGTAACATCTGGTGGGCGCAAAGTTGGATCACCGTCCCACAAATTAAGGCATACTGTGTTAACTTGAACACTATTTTTAGGTGAGTGCCGCTCATTACGAGCCTTCACATACCAGTTTTGCTGAAAGAATGGTCTTGCCTCTAACAGCTTTTATTGTTGTTCGTGCCGCTGCTAAAATAAACGAGTAGCCCAATACTTTGCTTTCATCGGAATTATTATGGATGTTCTTTCCTCTGTGCCATTCTGCTCAGATCCTGGAGGCGCCCCAGCAAACTGGGATACCTGGTCTCCTGCCAATGTTCCACCGAGCATCTGTCCTGTGAGCCTCTGCAGTTTTCCCTCCCCAAGAGGTAAATCCTGCGCGCGTGTGTTTGTAATGAGAGGCATGTGGCTTTATTTGATAAGTCCAGAGAAATGTGTTGTGCATTTTGGGTTCGAACCGATCCCTCCTTTTCAAGGCTGCAGGAAGTAAATCAGTCATGTTTTAAATGATCCCACGCTCCAGCTGCTGCAGATTTGGAAATTGTTAATGAATGCTGCTCACAGCGTTATCTGCTTGTGGCCATATGGCTCTGTAGGGAGAAACTTTCATCCTGAAGTATTCTGCACACCTTCCTGCTATACATGTACTTGCAGCCATCACTGGGCTGGAGAATGGCAAACAAATCATATTCAGAAGTCAGTGTGGGGCACCTAGGCATGAGGGAGATTTTGTTTCTGTTTTTACACAGCCTGTCAGGGAAATTTTTTTGGTTTCTGTGCCAATGCAGAGCAGACTTTACAGGCCGTGTTTCCTAATGACGAGTGGACAGTGTGCTGCTTGGCATGCTAATGCAGGAGACAAATATTGTCTGATTGCATGTTCTAACCTGGATACCCTCTGATTCCCTTTTTAAAGTGCAGCATCTTTTGGAATGAATGTCCATTCCTTCTCCCCTTCTTCCAGTGCCAAAATCCTATCTGCTGTGTGTGGCTTGTATGAGGCTTTATGATACTTGTTGTAGACTATTAAAAAATATGTGTTAAAAGGGACCTCGAGCATTCATTTCATCCATTGCCTTACCAAAAGAGAATTACCTGTATCTGGATCATGCCTGGCAGGTATTTAGTATCTTCCTTTCTAAAGTTTATTGTGATGGAAATTCGCCTTTCCCAAATGATCTACTTCATTGCATTGCTAGCCTTACCCATAAAACTGTCTGGCTTGAATTCCTCTTGCTGCAGTTCACTACATGTCCTTTCCCCAGCATAGATCTTAAGAAAGAATTATTCTCTTTCTTTTTGCAGTGGTCCTTTTATGTACTGGAGACTGTACTTCACTTCCTCCTCATCAGCCAATGTCTTCTTCTTGAGATTAAGCTAGCCCAGCTCTTTCTGTGTTTTCTCACAGATTGTGTTTTCTTGACCACTGACCTTCCTAGACTCTGCCCCGTTGATCCACAAAGGTTTTGATGTGTGGTGCCGGCTGTCGAGCTGAGTTCATACTGATGATAGTGCTGAAGGATTACTTCTTAAACCTTAGCAGGAGTCTAGCCATACTTCTTAGTATGGTCTTACACATTGTCACAGCAATGTGACATTGATGATTTACAATTTTATTTTGATCCAGTGGAAAACCTTCCCATCCACCCTTTTCTCAAGTCCATCTCTATAGATCTGTTATATAGCTGTCAGTGAATGGCTACTTTTCAATATCTAAGCTTTACTCTGGATGTTACTAACTTTGCACCTGGGATAGAAGAAAAAATCCCCCATGGCTCCCAGATATACCTTATAAGACCAATCCCTGATACCCTCGAAATGATGACACCAATTTGCATTGCTGTTCAAAAATAGGACTCTCCATGTGAGGTCCTTTTAACCCCTCTATGAAGCTTTCACCCCGTCTTGGCTGACACTGGCTGGGTCCCTGGCAGCCGAACGGAGCTCGCTCCAGCAGCGTGCGGGTCAGGAAGGGGTCAGCTTGTGCTGCAGCATCCCATGAGTATGAAAGAGAGTTTTGTCGCCTGTCCTGCTGGGATGGAGGACTCAGCATAGTTTAGAGGGAGAACATTTATGAGAGCCCTTTGTTCGAAAATCCATGGCACAGTTGGCGTATTATCTTCCCTCATTGCTTCACCGTGCAGCGGAGAGCTGCAGCGATCCCTTTAACATTTCGCTGCAGCTCCAAGGAAAGGCCCCTTTGAGTGTTGTTCCAAGGGCTTCGGAGCAGGCCAACAAAAACAGGCAAAGATGATTAAACTACAGACCGGCTGAGGTGAGCTTGACACAACTGCTGATGCTGGGGTCAGCCAGTGCTTGTCTTCCTTCCAGAGGATTTCTCCTCTGGCAGAGGAGGGCCCTGCCTCTATCCACACAGCTCACCATGCTGAACTCTGCGGTGGCCCAGGGGAGGAGATAAGATCCAAAGGGACTGCCCTGCCACCTTCATGCCTAGTAGTGTGCATATGTGGCTGTAGGTGTTTGCTAGGGGAGAGGTCCTGGGAAATGTCCCTCTTCCCCTCTTCTTGTTCTCAAATAAGCTTGTTGTCCTCCCCACTCCCTGCTTGGAAGAGAAAGAGGAGAAAACAGCCCAGCAGCAAGGCCCAGGACGAGGCAGAACTGCCAACCACCACTGCTGGTGTCAGGGCCAGGCCAGCTGGCAGACAAGGAATTGTTGGAGCTCACCTCTTTGGCAAGTTCCATGAACAGTGTGGGATCCCTCAGACACAGCAGGCCTGTAGATAGATGCTCATCGTGGGCTAGATGCACATTCCCAGAGGATGGTACTTCACACAAGGGACATCCCTGTCTCAGCCTGTTCAGTCACAGAGCTGGAGTTGGGGAGAAGACCTGAGCTGCATGGAGAGGCTTTCAGGAAAGTTAATGCCCTACTAAGTTTAAAATAAAAAATAATAAAAATTATTGGGAAAAAAAAAATCTTCAGAAAATCTCTAACTCCTTTAAAATGAAGCTAGTTGCTGATCTAATTCCAAATGCTCTCTGCTTAACTTGAAAGTGATTTCAGCAATGCTTTGATCTACACCCAAAAGCCACTGGGAATAGCACCAACTGCTCAAACAGGCCAAGGCCAAGAAAGGAAAGGATCCCCACACCAAATAAAAAAATAAAAAAATTGCATCCTAGTTCCAGGGCCTCCACCAGATCCACCCTACACCCAGGCAAATTCACAAGCTCTAAGGACTGCTTCTATTCAAAAATAACAATAACCTCTGGAAGGTCGTGTGCTGTTGGGAATGTTTCCCTTCTCTTTCTAGATCACTCTATCCAGCCTTCTAATTACAGCTGGCTAGATTATTTTTACAAATAAATTATCTGACTAATTCAGCCCTTTATCCAGCTCATGAATCATTAGCAAACAGACTTTGCTTTTTGTTGCTCTTGGTAATTATTTCATGAATGGTTCATGCAAATAAACTTGTCTGTGGGATGTGTCTGCAGCTTGCTCCCCTCTCCTGTTCAGGGCGTCTAAGTGGCTCCCTAGGCGATGCGTGCTGTGCTTTCCTGCTCCTTCACTGTGCATCAGAATCCTTTTAATGACAAGATTTCGCCTTCCTCGTGCACGAAATCCCCCCGCCACAGCTGTGTCCCAAATACTACACGCCAGGCAGAACCCCATTCACACCAGTGCTCATGAATAAGAGACAAAAGAGAGTGGGGGAGGAGTGGAGCTGAGCAGCTGTGCAGAATCTGAATAAACATTCAGCAATTCCCTTTTCTGCAGCATCTGCTGTCTAAGTCCCCTCCTCAAGTGCAAATAGCACATGAAGTGTGTGCAGGGTGTGCTAGGAGATGGTGGTATGCTGCATTTCTCCAGGGGTTAGCCCACAGAAGTTAATACGGTCCTATAACGTTTCCAGACAGAAATGAAATCCTTCTGGTTGTTATAAGGTATATATATAGGGACTATACCTTCACACCTGATGTCCCTAAAGCATTCTGATGGGATAAGGCTCTATCAAGTCTGTTGTCTGAGGGGAATGGAGCCTGGCAAATCTGAAGGAGCCAGAGGAATAGCAGAAGCTTGTGTGCTAGGGCAGCTCTGGTCATCGTCTTCCGTGGAATCCTCTCCCTAACAATGACCAGCCAGACACATTTTAAGATACCATAAAATTGCTGATGATTCATCTCATGCTTTCATGTCTACTTTGATAGGAAATGCTCTCCTGACCCCAGCTGGTGATCCACTTGGACCTTGACACATGACAACTGGTAGCCGTGGTTGTTTTCACCTACTGGGTAGCCTTACAAATTCTTTTGCTCTTGCTAGCCTCCTCCTCTCCCCCTGCCTTCAATTTTCTCCTCATATACCTTGCTCTTCTCCGCTGAATCTGCAGCTTTTCTGCTGAGTGATGTGTATCCTTTGTGCCCGTGTATTGCAGCTTGTAGCCCAGCGCAGAGATAAAATGTTTTCTGCCCTTTGCAAAAGAAAAATAAAAAAAAATAAAAGTGTGATTATCAATTCATGCTTAGCCCTGAGGCAGTTGTTCACAAGATGTTTGGAGCCAGCTCCCTGTGATTCTGTGCTCACATTCTGTTTAACTCTGCTTCCCCTTATTTATGACCTTTATGGTATTTATCTGCCAGGCCTGAAGGCACTGACAGACCTTAATTACCCCGGCCAGCCTACCTGGGCCCTCCACTCATGCACCCTCTGTCCAGCAGCCCAGACCTGAGCTTAAAAAAAGCTCCTGGTCTATGTTGCCTATGAACCCATGCTCAGCTTTGTCCTGATTCAGTGAGTGGTATTCTGCAAGGATGCTGGCCCTGCCCTGCAGAAAGCCTTTTCTCTAGCTCTGTGTTGAGCTCTGTCTCTGCTGCTCCTGCTTGGGTTCCCTGGTGGGACACTGGGCCTGACTGATCACCTCACGAGGAGTTTAGAGAGCTGAAAAGATATAGAAACCTGCTTGTGCACCAAAATGTGTGAAGCCCCTGAATTCAAAATAATATGACTAACCTCAAATCTTTTCCACTGAGCAGTAGCCCCAAGTGTCTTCTGCCTAACAATGGCTATCTGTTGTGAACAATCCTGTCTTGCTGCTCTTGAGGAACTGTCTGCATCACAAAAACGTCACCACATTCGTCCCATTATACCCAGCCTCAGCAGAGGGGACGAAATGTTGCTGGAGCCTGTCCTACGTTTGTAGTCATCTACCCTGTGGAAGACAAGGGTTTTCAGTCTCGACACTTGTCAGGCTGACATCTTTCAGCAGCAATAAACTCAACAAAGAGAAAGAAGGGTGCACTGCAGGCAATTAACCTGATTTCAGGCTATACATAGCCCCTGTAGCCATTCACAGAGGGATTCCCACCATGGTATAGTGACTTCTATTGCACCTCGAGGTGGGAGAGCATCTTGCAGAAGGACCGTGGGAGCATGCTGTGCCGAGCTCATCAGTCCATAAAAAGCCAACAGAGGCAGCTATCTGTATTAAGAGGCTATTTAGTTCTTTTTGCTTCCAGAGGGTTTCATTTATTAATGTAGTTAGAGTGAGTTGCTAATACATTCATCAAAGGCTTGCTTTTCCTTCTTTTTCTTTTTCTTTTTTTTCTGGGAAAAAAAAAATAGTTTTCAAAGGAACGGATGCTCATGAGAAATGTTTGTTCCTTTAGAGATTTTAATTCTTCAGAATAAAAAAAGCACTTGATTCTTCTCCAAATTTTTATTTGTTTAGGCTGAGGAAGGGGTATTAAAACAAACAAACAATTTTCTATTAGAACCGAAATGGAATGGAATTGTTTGATATGACAAAAAAAAAAAAAAAAATGTCCACATGAAATGAAACAGAAAGCATGTTTTAGTGTTCATTCCTAAAGGAAACAAAGTTGGTGGTGGAGAAAACTTTGGAAAAAAAAATAAAAGAAAGTTGTACATTTGTGGGGGAAGGTCATGTGTGGAAAATAGCCACCATATTTTTTGTTAGTCCTAATGAAAGGTAAATGGGTTTGGGGAAACTGATAAGAAGTTATAGCTACTGTCCATCATTATAGTCTGCTCTCTGGACACAAATTTCACAGCCAAGGATCCCCTGTTGATATTTTTTTTTCTAGACCTGTGGCTTCACTGACTGCAGAATGCTTTCAAAGTATAGACTGCAAAGAGTGAAACTAATAGCAAGATTGTTGTCAGCTAAGGAAGCACGCTGGACTTTGAAGATGTTCTGGCATCAGAGCAGTGATTTGGGACCCTGGCAACAGGAACTGTCGGATAGCTCTTACTGAGTTGTAGGCTCTTAGGTAATGCAAAATGTTCTTGTTCCCACCACCCCTCAAAAAAAATAAAAAATAAAAAGGATGATAGGATCATTTAATTCAGGTTGAAAGGGACCTCAGTAAGTCAATCTGGTCCAATCTGCTGCTCAAAGCAGGGTCAACAGTGAGGTCACACCAGGTTGCTCAGGGCTCTTTTCTGCCTGATCTTGGAAACCTCCAAGGATGCCTGCACATGTCCCATCAGCCTCATGGTTAATGGTCTGAACCAGATCCTCCAACCATTTTTTTCTTGCATCTGATCATAGCAGGAGAATGTGACGCTCAAAGAGCTATTCAAAGAAGAACTGTTCCTGTCAGATAACTACCCTGCTGACTGACCATCACTTCCCTGCTGTCTCACTGCAAGATTTGCATGCATTCACTGTTAAATGATCAGATTCTTTGGTGATAAACATGAGCAAGATCAAATAACAGGCATTTGCATGGAGTCCTAACCTCCTAAGGTATCACATTTGTAGATCCATGTCTGTTAATCACCTCTGCTGTTTGCTGATAGGTAGGCTGACATCAAATATGTGCTGTGAATAGTTTAAATTCAGAAGCACAACTATTCTTATCCCCAAAGATACCCTCAGTGTTAAAGATTCATATTTCATATTTGCAAGTCTGTTGTGATAGCTAAATGCTTGTTACAAGCACCTGGGGAAGATTTCTGTGTGTAGGAGACCTGTCTAATACATGTGCTGTCACAAGTGAGCAGCAAAGTTCTGCAGATCCCTAATGTTCCTTTCTGTAGCCATGGCTGTGCTTACTGTCAGGACTGGGTATGTTCTCCCATGACACCAATAACTACAGGTGGCTTTCAGTAGCCAAAAAATAAAAAATAAAAAAGGAAATTAGGAAATTAGGAAATTAGGTGCAAGTGTTGTCATTTACATAGCTGCCTCTTTTTAGTATGACTAAGTCCTGAGTCAATCAGTGGACCACACAGTGTGATTATATACTGAGAAAGAGAAATGCATGAAGGCAACGGATGGTAAGTTGGATGCAAAATCATCTTACTGCCTGTTTCACTAAGCACTCTGTGAGATTGGTCTCCTGTAGTTGAGGATGATCCTTGTTATCTAGAAGACAACTTGATCATAATTATAATGGCTACATTTTCCATTTATTTCTTGTCAATTGGCTCTAGCAGACAGCTTCAGCATGTAGCCATATACTCTTTTATCCACACTGGCATATGCCAAGATAAATAGAGTTTAAGGGCTTGTATGTCTAGAAGCTTCATCCTTAAGTCCTTACCAGAGCAGAAAAATCTAAGAGTCAGCATGGAGGCTGCTAGCACTCTGTCCAAACCCGCCTCTAAGGGTATCTGCTCAGCGGCTTTAGGGACAAAAGGTGTCTGCTCCTTATACCTAAACATATAAGATCCCCTACTTAAAGGCCAATGCAACTTTTAGGGATCCAGGAGCTAGCAGAGAAGAGCATGCCAGGAGGTCAGAAGGAATCAGTTACTTTTGACTTCCTAAATATTCTTGCTTTTTTCCAGAAGATATATCACTTTTTTTTTTCTTCTTTTTTTTCCTTTTTTTTTTTCTTCCTCCCTTAAAATGTTTTTTTAGGGCATAACAAACTTTTAGCCTGCTGAAGTGATTTTTTTCCAGGGGCTGGTATATGCACAGGAGAGATTCTTCCACTGGCAAACTTTTCCAAACGAAGTCCCAAAAGAAAAAGAAGTTTCTAATACCTAATCTAAGTGCTGCAGTATGTATTCAGGGGCTGATTTCAGGAATTCAGTTTTCATATATATATATATTATGCTGTCGTATTTATGTGATATTAGAAACAGAGAATCCTAGAAGGTTAGAAAAGACCTCCAAGATCATCTGGTCCAACTATCCCCCTACTCCCAATGTCACCCACTAAACTATGTCACCAGGTCCAACCTTTCCTTGAACACCACCACTATACTACAGACGACCGATATATTTTATATGGAAAAAGAATCCTTTGTTAAAACAGTAGCAGATGCTTAATGGTAAAATCCACCTACAGAAACGGTTATTGGCAAATAAAAGTCCTTCAGCATTCCCTCCTTCAATGTATCTCAACCCAATATATGATATTCGCATTTTCAGCTAACTGAATTCCACCTCTATAAATGAGATACAGCTACTTTGAAAATGTGCAGTAACACAATAAACACCGGCATTTTTGAAAGTCACATTGAAAGTCAAAAGTTCAGCTGCCTGAACAGCCAAGATGGATGTGCACTTTTTGCAACATAGAGGTTGTCAGATGTGCTACTTCTCCAAGGGGAAGGAGGGGATTGTACCTGAGATATTCCATTTCAGTGTATTTGAGAGACATTGCTTTATCCATTTACTCCTCTGGCATCAGCAGTAAGAAAGTGCGCGTGAAAGAGATTACTGAAATTATAAAGACATTCAATAAATCAATAGTGTGCTTTCGCTCAGGATGTTGTGTTCAGTCCTAGTCACCAGCCCTCAAAGTGGTTGCAGTAGAAATGGAAGAAGTTCAGAGACCAGTGACATGAGTGATTGTCTGCCTGGGAGGCTGCTGTTGAAGAAAGATTGAGAAGGATGTGATCCATTAGTTTGAAGAAGAGACATATAAGAAATGTTAGGTTAGGGAATATAAAATAGCAAATGGAACAGGAAAAGTAGAGTTAGCACGTCCTGGGACTCTTTCCTTTAAGACAAACACTCTAAAAATTCCCAGCCTGGATCATTTCGGGGAGTGGTTTATTATATATTATTGTAATAATTGTCATTTATTACATCCTCATTGAATGCTGTTTGTTTTACAGACAGGTGTAAAGGTAGGAAGCACTCACCCAGTGCTCAAGCTCAATGTCCTGCAGGGCAGTTGTCACCACTCTCAGTCAGCACAGAATGAAAACTCTGCCATCGCAAACATAGGTTTTACTAAACATTTCTGCCAACATGTACAGAAGTCCTGTACCTTTCTTCCTTCCTCTGTCTGCTTGTTTTCATCTAACACTGCAACAGAGCACAAGTTTTCAATGCCCTGCTCATTAGGGAGAGCTGATTTCAGTCCTGTGCTATGTAGGGCTCAGTGAGATGTTTCCTCCAAGTACGTCAGGCAGCATTCAACAGCTGAACTCTCTCTACCAGTGCGGTGGTTTTTGCCTGTCTTTGTTCAGATACCCTGAAGTCTTTCATAGTCTTTGGTCTTACATTGTGTGGGGTCCAAGGGAGGGAGGGGTCGAGCCTTGTTGCTACATGGAACTTGATCAGTTTAGAAGAAGCGTTGTGGTATAGTTGCTTTTGTTAGCAGGGGCTGGACTCAGTCACCTTGGAGAGTTTTTGCAATCATATGTTCATAAATAATTGCACATCTATCTGTAGAGTTTTCCAGCTGGCTAATTAGCAAAGCCTGTGTGATATGAAACCCTGCAGCATTTTGCCCCACTGCAAGCTAAACTTCTGGTCATATTCCCAGTTTCCTCTGCTGTGGACGGAGCATCTGACCCATGGGACAGTTTACTCATCTTTGTTTCCTGAAGTGTTATCTGCTGTTTTTGTTTTTGTTTTTTTATTCACAATGAATAACATCTCATTCCTCAGCTCTCCTGCTGAAACAAAGGGAGCCACTCCTGACGGAGCAAAGCATGGCTACATGCGGCAGGAAGCGATGGAATTTGCACGACCTAGCTGAAAATGCAAATTTGTCATGTTATCTCAGAGTCTGGTGGAATAAATCTTGACACTTCAGTCCTGAAGGCACGGAGAACATTTGCACAGGGAGGCTGAGTGTCCGTGCTTTGCCCAGAGCTTAGGCAGCATGAACGGTGGTGACCATGTCCTGAGGTGGCTCCCTGCAAGATCTCTCATTAAGCACTACTGAGGCATGTTGCAATGCAATGCAATGTTTTTCCATCTGCCCTTAGCTGGGACATCAGCACCCCATGACTCTGAGGGCCAGGAAAGGGAGCAGCACCTCCCCATCAGCCCAGGGTTTCACTCCAGAAGCCCCTGCCACCATCAGGGGACCCCCAGGCTTTTGTGACAAATATGTTTCTCTTCAGCCACACTACTGTTAAATCTTTTTGCCTCCAGTGCTGCTGACAATCCAGCCATGATTAATGCTGTTCAGATGGAGCCGAGCTCCTCTTCCATGTTATCAAGCAGCCAGCGGTATGAAAGGCTGAGGAAGCAGCTGATGTGTCCCTTCCTGTGATGTGTCTCTTGCAAATGCTTGACTCAGCTGAGAGGTGACCGAGCATCTCCTGAATGATTTGCATTGGAGCAGGCACCTGAGCTTTGCCTCAGCATAGGGTGACACAAGTGCTGGTGCTTGACAGCTTGATGCAAACAGGAACAATGTCTGGTGTTGCACTTAGTGATAGTAGTACCAGAGACTTGTGACTGAAAGCCCAATATAATGATAAGCATGGATCGAGAGCATGTTTCTGATAGAGATACATGTAGTAGGGAGATTTTTTTCTTGCTTCAGTTTGTTCCCCATTGACCACTGCTGGAGGTGTACTAAGAAGTGTAACCAACAAGTCTTTCTCCTACAGAGAAGTTAGGCAGGTGCCTGTCTTGCTCCAGGATAGAAAAACATTGGCTATTTCCCCCTGGCCTCCTCCAGGAGGAGTCTACTGTGGGTTGAGAACCATTTATCAATTGAGTCAACTTCCCTCTCCCAGTGAGCCCAAAGATTTGAAACTGAGGCATCAAACCTGTGAGATTGGCTCTTTTTGTAAGGAGAAGATATTTTTTTTCAGGGGATTATACAGAAATTTTAATCTCGTTTTGAGTTTCAAAACATCCTCCCCCATGTTATCATTCTATCTAGATGTGTACAACTATCAGCATTGCAAGAGCTCCTGTCTCAGATTTATTATCTGCTATTTGACGTCCCCTGCTGCAAAGATTTTTCTCCCTTCTAACTGTCTGTCCCCTGCTCAGCAAATAGCCCTGGCAATCTGTGCCCCAGGGAAACTATAGAGGAGATATCCTGTTATGATGGACAGTTGCTCATCTGCCTCAGAAGCTCCTGCTAGCACGACTTAATACGTTATCCCCTGAAAACCCTGGGAAGATGGAGAGATGTCACTGATTCCCAGTCTGCTGCTAACCAACCTTGCATCTGACATGGCCAGCACAGTGTGCCCAGTTTCAGTGAACTCTGCAAAATTTAACTGGATTGAGAGCAACTCAGGGAAAAAAATAAATAATAATAATAATAATTTAAAAAAAATAGCTGGAATAGAGGGAAATATTTTGACTTTCCTTGTGGCTACCAGCTAAGAGACTCCCTACCCTCCATTGCATGTGCACAGATCCTGCTGCACTCTGGCCTTGGACTCATCATCTTCAGACCAAAGTACAAGTACTGCCTCTCCCATTGACTCTCCACAAATCTCCCTGCAGCTGTAAATATCAGAAGTAAAAACATTTTTGCCCTGCTTATTTAGCGTCTCTTGTCATTAAATGCCATATCATGAGCTAACTGAAGACAGAGAGACTTGACATGTGCCAACTTCCAATGCAGTTCTTGTAGGCAAAAGAGCAAATCATATCCCAAGCACTGTTACAAATCAAGGATGCTGTGTGTATATATCCTCATACTGGATCAAGTTCTCCACACCCTAAGACTCTAGCCACAAAGAGCAGGAGTGAAAAAATGACGTTAAGTTCGTCTCATCACAGATAAACTGCACTGACACGGCAGCGAGTATGGGAAGAAATGGTTCAGCTGTTCATGTTGCAGTGCAAAGGGACTCTGTAACACGCAGGAGGAATTAGAAATTCTCATTGATATAACTGGCATTGCCGAAACCTGGTGGGACAATTTGCATGACTAGAATTATAAAATCCACTGTTTTAATCAGTTTAGGGATAAGTGAGTAGCTAAAAGGAGTGGAGGTGGCAGTCTATGCTAAAGACATCGTTATTGATTACATTTATTCTAGAGTTACCCAGAACCAAAGGACGTTGAATGCATATGGACTAACGTGTCACCTAACAAACCCCCAGAGGCAAGTGGGTACAAGGATATTTGAGCCCATTAAATCAAACCAGCAAATGAGTTATTCTTTAAGCACTGCTCCCTCCTTCATACCTGCTGCAGGAGGAAAAAAAGAAAGCACTGTTTTATGGAGCTTTGATTTTTGTAAGGCTGTATGCTGGAGCTGATGGAGTTTAAAGGTTTCTAAAACTCCAGATGATAATGAATCTGAGATGATTACATTAAATGTGGGCAAACAGAGGGCAGTTCCAAAGAGCTAATTTCTCAACAGTAGAAGAGAAATTGATGGGGGAAAAATTAGGCATAAAAGATGACTGAAAATTGGCAGGTCTTACAGAAGAATTTGTTAGAAAAAAAATGTATGGCTTTGCAATCAACAAAAGGCATACTTTGGCTGAGAGCTCATCATCCTTATTCAGCTGCAAAGTCAAAGCAGCAATCAGAAACTGAAAAGAAGTGTGATAAATAAGTTAAATTCTATCAAGAAATAGGTGGCAGTCAATATAAATTAGAAGCTATGAATATAGAACATTTATAAAGGAAACTAAATACATGTTAAAAAGAAGTGACTGGCAGATCGAAGGACAATAAGGAGAATTTTCAGGGTGTTAGGAACAAGATAATTTCTATCAGTTGCATGGGTCCATAACTTATAGAGGTAATTTTTTTTTATTTACTGGAAGAAGGGAGACTAGCTTAAGTACTTCTTCTGGTCTGTATTAAAAAATAAAAGTAAAAAAAATCATAAGAGGATGAAGTACTTTCCAGTCCATTAGTGTCTGAGGATATTAAACATCACCTGCTAAGGTTAGGTATTTTGATGTTTCCAGATCTGAATGACTTGTACCCAATTTGTAAAGAGTGTGCTGTGTTACCTATCGATTACAGGCAGCAGCCTACAATAAACAAATCTTGGCATGGAGGGAAAGTCTCAGAAGCCTGGGAGAACGCTAATGCTGTGTTAATGTAGCAAGAGATGCAAGCAGCCCGTTCCAAGTAATGGTAGGTCAAATAACCAGATGTCAGTTGCTGACAAAGTAATGAGCAGAAATATAATTAATGCCAATCAATGTGTTCTTACTGCAAGAGAACATGTCAAACCTGATATGATTTTCTTGGATTCACAAGTTTAGCTGATAAGGATAACCACAAAGATTTCTGTTCACTTAGTAGTGCATGATATTCTGATTAAAAATAGACCTGTGATGATTTACAGCAGCCATAAAGCACATCATAAATGAGTTAAGAATAAACAGATGCAAGACCTCTGAAAAGAGTTGTCAGTAAGAACTTCTCCTCAAACAGGGGCTGCATCTCATCCAGACCCACCACCAGAACTGGGCCTGATGCCTGATGATCTGGAAGTAAATAAAAAATCACAGCCAGTAATGTTTATTGAGACGTAAGGTTTGACAGACTGGTAAATATAACGAAAAAAGGCAGCCATAGATCCTGAAATGCATTCAACAGCAAGCATGCGCTTGCAGACAAAATGCATTTTTACATGGTTCAATGCGAAGCTAAGAGGAAAGCATGCAAGCCTTTTCTACCAAAAGTGCCTGAGTACACATTGTCTCTGAATAGGATGCAGTGGGTAAGGCAGAGGAAGATGATCATCTTGTACTGTCGTGTGATAAAAGGGGGCTAGTAAGAGCCTTGAATGTACAAGAAAAAAATGCTTCTTACTTCTCTGGTTTAGAGAGGTTATTTTTTTATTTGTATAATAGCACTAGTGAGATGTAAGTCTGGAATAGTATGTTCAGTTCTGTTGTCCACTCCTAAAAGGATGCGGGAAGAGCAAAGAGGGAAGGAAATAGACACAAAAATTTGCAAAGGGCTGCCTGTGGGACTCTCAGAGATTAGTCTGTTTAGCTTGTCAAAAAGAAGACTGAGAAGTGGCTTGACTGCAATGTGCAAGTACCTTCATGGGGAGAAAATGTTAGCTATTAAAGGGCTTTCTAATCTAGAGGGGGGGAAAAAAAGGAGTTGGAGTCACTGACTGGAAGCTGACGCTGGACAAATTTATACTGGAGATGAAGCATGAATTTCAAGAGGGAAGGTGGTTATCCAGGGAACAGTCACAGACATAAAATGTGGATGGCCCATCCCCTGCTGTCTTTAAAACAAGACTAAATACTCATCTGAAAAATTAAAAAAAAAAAATAAATTAAAAAAAAAAAAAGATGCTTTTATCAAACACAAGTTCTCTCCTGTCATTACAGTGGCAGCTGAATAAAAATGTAAAAGACCTGCAGTGCACAAAAGGTCAGGCTGCTTGATCAAACTGTGATTCCTTTTAGCCAGCAACTCTGCAGACCCAGAAATTACATTTGCGTTTGCTCTGTCAAATGAGCCATGCTGTAAAAATCTGATCTCCAAGAAGTAAAGAGAGGGTCTGGTCCTGCCACCTGCGATTACATTAGTCCATACGGCTGCTGTGGAAGCAGATGGGGAGCTTGAAGAATCAAAACTAACACCGTGCTGCTGCTTGGTCTGTCTTCCTTTTTGTTGACATTAGAGGTCTGGGGAGCAAATCCTAAAAATCAGCAAAACATGAACACGAAGCCGTCTGTGGCATAGCATTGTGAGGAGGGCTGAACTCACTCCTCTCATCTGGAAGACTGTCTTTAACCCAAACCTGTGGGTATTACTCAGTCATATTGTGTTATGCTGTAGTGTAGCAGGGAAAGAGCATGTATAAAGCAGGACCAGCAAAAGTAGCTCCAGAGTCCAGGCAGATCTTCCAGTTCCCAGGACAAAACAGTACTGCAATCCACGATAACACTTCCACGCCTATTCAGAAACAGTTTGTGTTTTTTTCAGTCATTTAGTCAGACCAGCTGCATAGCACAGACTACAGGAGGATAAGAATTGCTTAATTTTAAGGGGATGTGCACCGGTAACAGTCTATGTACTAATGTCCACTCACAAGAGGATGCTGCAGCTCATTATCTGTTGGAGGATGAAGACGTGTACTGGGGCTAGGTCACACAGGTTAACTTCTTATCTACACATTTAGCAAAGGGAACAGGTAAAAGAATGGAAAAAGGCAAAGGGAAAAAAACTAAACTCTGTTTTGCAGCTAATTATTAATCATATGTGCTTCCCCTGCATTTCCAGCATAGCTCCTCAGTCCCTGCAGAAATATGCTTTAGCGTTATGAATCACAAATAAGCTTTTCTCTTTCTCTCTCTCTTGCCACATCTATTCCTGCACTTTTGCCTCTTCCCCTCTCTCCATTACCACACACCTTCATTCCTTCCTCTGACCCTTCATTCTCCACCTCCTACTTTCCAGTTTGGGTTCCCTGCGTCGCTTTCTCTTCCATTGTCTCTTTTGCTCTGCGCTGTTTTCTCTCTTATTCCCTCTCTCGTAGCTCTACAACAGCAGCGCCCTGACACAGAAAATGTGGTTTGTTCCTGTATGAAGAATAATACAACTGCAGGCCCAGCCTGTTTAATAAAAGTCTTGAGTATACAGCAAGAATGGCTTGCGAGTCCCTGAGGTAGAGGTAATATTTTGTATTAATATTTGATACCTTGTTTAGGATGCTAAATCAGATGCATGAAATCTCCGGGGAAGAATTGAATGCAGAGTCTCTGTTTAACTGATGGAGTGCTAAGCCAGCCTGCCGGACCATCCCCTCTTGTCTTGCAGCCAAACCTCTCGGTTTTAGATGGAGCACAGCCTGCTGCCAGTCCGAGAACCAGGGGAACAGCGTTTGTGACGCCCTTGAATTGCTTTGGTTAAATTTCCCCGCAACTGCACTGCCCTCCAGCATTCATGGTGAGTTATATCTTTCTTTGGTGGAGTGCCTAGCACCAGATGCTGAGTCAGATCCCTCCCCATGTACCTCAGAGCAAGTGAAGAAGATGACCATGTGCTTTTCTCTCTCCCTCTGTCTCTCTCATCCACATATAGACACTCACACGTGCAGAGGGACATCTCCCCCATCCCTGCATCCACATATAGTGGCAGGGGGAATTAAAAAACCCTGTCACTCACTCTCTCAATCAAAAGACATAAAGCTGAAGTGGTTTGGCCTCTGTTGAAGAGGAGTTCCCAGCTTTTTCCCTCTCCCTTCCTGCAGGTGATCCTGAAACCTCACCTCCTGAGCACCCTCACTCTTCTAGATCTGCTCCTGGCTGAGCATTTCTCTCTTCACTGTGTGTCTTCCACCCTTCATCCAGGCACTTCCACCTGCCTGAGCTCCATTCTGGACCACACAATATCTCAGCATGATGTATCAGCAGATATATCACAGGGCAGCAGAAAAAGGGAGGTGACCTGCCCCCCAGAAGGGCAGTGAGAGAGAAGTAGTGAGGAAAAACAACAATTACAAAAAAAAAAAAAAAAAAGTAATAATAATTCTTTTTTTCCTTCTGGTCTCAGGCAGACTGACAAGCACAATGAAATGTGTGGGTGTCACTTGGCAGGTGTGAATCGTTCAGGCAAGCTACAGTACACATATTTAGTTGTTTTAAACTGTCTTCATACATCAGACCTCGCCGCCCCTTAAGCCGATTTATTGTGGCAATCTTTCATTGAAAGGATTAATGTCATCCAGACCTGGCTGCTTTGGCCATTTGCATCGAGGCTGCCAGCCCAATACTCGACATTTTCTCCATGGCCAGTTCTTCCCTGGGTCATTTAGGGGGAGATCAGTACAGGGAAGGGGAAGTTTTGGAGTTAACCCCCAGCATCCAGCACTGTCCTGCCAGTAAAATGATTTTCTGTGGCCCCTCTTTGCTAACACATGGACCAACACCTTGGCTGAGCAGAGAAACCCCACCCAGAGCCTGGGGGCAGGTTTGGGAAGGAGGTACAGCCAGAGGTGTGGGCATGCATCAGGTAAGTCACACCTCCTCTAGCAGCTAAAAAACAATTGCTGAGGCTGAACAATTAGGCATGCATGCGTGCATAGTGTTTGGCAGAGTCCAGCGTTGGATCTGGCTTCATAAAAGCAGTTTTATTTTCTCCTGAGGAATAGTGATCAGCCTTATCTCAAGCATAAATTGGAATAACTTTCCAGTTGTTCTAATTTCCTCGTGAAAGCTACACAAATGTTTTCTCACCCCAGAACTAGCACCTCCTTCCCTCTCGTTCACTGCTGGCCCTGTGTTCGCCCACCTGGCCACGCAGGAGCTGCTGGGCAATTAGCTTGTCTTCATCAGGCTGCCTGCCAGCACACTTAACCCACCCATTTCCCAGAAAAACCACTGCAGTTTTGGGGAAAGCCAAAAAACACTGCCACTATGGACAGACAGTCTTGTTCCCCTGACTGCACAGCGCACGTACACGGATGCTCCTCCCCATATGCTTAGATTACATCCTCCGCATTATTAAATGTTTTTTTTCCCTTGGCTTCCTTTTTTTTTTTTTTTTCACCTCAGGGCACCTTGTTATATGTGCATCCTTATCTTTCTGTGCATTTAATCAAGCCAGAGGATGCTGGACTCTCACTGCAACAAGCAGAGACCTGAAGGCTCTGCAGAGCTGTGCTACTGCCAGGCAGTCTCTCTACAGCACTGTACCCTGGCTCCCAAGGGCACATTTTCCTCCTGATGTAAAATACGCTGTTCTTCACGTCCTTCTCTCGAATACTGCTCCCAGTCCTATTTTGGTCATATACATTTGTGCTATAAATGGTCTCCTAAAACCAGAGCTTATCGATACTGGCCCTGGGCTCATGGCTTCTTTTATTGCATCAAAGGTGCATCGACATTATTCTGTATAATTTACTTCTCTCCTTTTTGGCTTTATTCAGCAAATTGGTCAGAGGGACACGGTAATAGGCAAAAACTTAGAAATAGATCTCAGATAATAACCTTCTGTCCCTAAAACTGTCTTGCTTTTCGAGCTAGGGATTGAGCACTTCCCTACAGCTCCAACTTTAGAGAGTGCTTGGGTTTAATTTTCACAGTGCCCATCAGATGCTCGAGGTATTGGATCTTTGAGCCAGCCAGGGTGTGTTTTGCAGAGGAGGTACAGAGGAAGAAGGCCAGCAGCTGGCCCCAATTTGACTGTTTTTTTAACTGATTTTGGATAATCTAGGTGAAGCATAGGGTAACTGTGGTGCTTCAAAGCAGAAGTTAACTCTCAGGAAAAACTGAATGCTATGAACAGACAACAAAGATGGTGGTGGTGTTTGCTCCAGACACAAACAGCTGTGCTGTTTCTTTTCTTCACCCAAAGTTTGGAAGACTGTTTGTGGGGAGAAGCAAGTCTTTTTGACACCCTTCATTGCCCTGCATTGCCCTGCCTTTGCCTGGTGCAAACACTTTGCCAAACTTGTTAAGGCTGTGTGCTGTTCCCACTAGCTATGCCTTCAGCTGCATCCTCCCCTTCTCCCCTCACCCCAAAAAATACCTTTGCTTCTACCTACAAGAAGAAAAAAATGGACGGTCTTTTTTTTTTTTTTTTTTTAATCATGAAGTACAGCTTCAAGCTTCCTGGGATTTCGTTCAGGACACAGTCATAGTAAATCAATGCCAAAAATTCTCCTCTGACTGCTCCATCCTATAATCTTCACATCCCACTTTTCCGCTCAGCCTACAGTTTATCTTCAGTTGCAGGTAGTAACAACAAAGCTTTTCCTCACTGCCAGCCTCATTTCATCAGCCAGCATGTCTTGCCTGCTTTTTTCTTCTTTTTTTTTCTTCCTTTTTTTTTTTTTTTTCTTCTGAGATTGTCCCCTACAAGCTTCTCTTTTTTATCTCTAAGCTGTGGTGAAAGTGTTTGGGGTTTAGCTTCGGACTGAAGTTCAGGAGGCTGTCAGCCATACAACACATCAAATGGAAAAGGTCCTGCTGAATCCTCTGTGACCTCACAGTGGACAAAGCATGGGACAAAATCCCCTGAGCTCCATTCACCTGCTTACATTTCTCCTTTGGGCCTGATTCATCACATCCTCTCTAACTCATCCATCCAGTGGTGACCATGGGACATTCAAACAGCTGGAGGAGGAAAGCCTGGAAGCAGTCCTCTACATCAAAATTTTTGCAGCCTCCTCAGAAACATTTAACCAAGCCTTGCAGAGCTCTTTTTTTGCTGTAGTGCTGCATAATAGAGCTCCCTCTGGCCATCAGGTCATATTATCACAGATAATCAGAGCGTATCAGTTTCACACAAAGCTCAGCCAGACAAGCAGGACAAGACAGTCTCCAATGCACCATGAATATCTCACTCACATCACACATCATTTGGCTTTTAGCAAGACCACCCTGTCAAAGCATATAATAAATAGTACCCGTCTGACAGGGCAGCAGTGAAAATCAGGTTATGGTTGTAAAATGTTTTATTGGTAAGGCCTGTTTATTCCTTTTATCCTTCTCCTGGATCTGAACATTTCAATATCCATGTTTCTCTGTTTATTTAAGGGTTTGTTTTTGTTTTTTCTGCTTGCCATCAGGCCTCAGAAAACACTTCATTCTGCTCAGTAGCACCAGACAATAAAAGCTTTTCAGATGGCAGGAGGGGAGGAAGCAGTGTGCCGCAGTACCGATGATCACAGGGTAAGGAAACATGGCCAAAAACTTACAGAGCATTCAAGAGATTTCTTGACCAAAGGGAGGTTTCGTGGAGGGGCAGGATGGACCTGCCTCCAGCTGCCTCTTCATCATTCAGCCTGCAGTGAGCAAAGAAGGATTACAGAGACTTGGTGGGATGATACTCACAACTGGAGCCATGGTCATGGACAAATACAGGTTGTTTGGGAAAGACAGTCAGGGAAGAAACGGGAGAGGAGTTTAGCCCTGTGTAGAGGAGCTCCTTGACTGCAGAGAGCTGCAATGAAAAGGTAGACGTGCTCATGGTGGAGTCTCTGAATCAAGGTCAGCAGAGAAAGAAATGTGGGGATGGTGTGTTGGGGGTCCAACATAAACCACCTGGCCAAGAGTAGGAAGTGAATGAGACAACCCAAGGTCAAAGCTCTTCTTCCTGATCACAAACAGGGGGAAGTGGTGGTGAATGGGCCCACAGAGCAGTTTGGCCCTCAGTAAATATGCAATAATTGGGTTTAGGATCTAAAGAATGGCTCGGAAAGTAAACGGCAGAGTTAAGACCTTGAGCTTCAGCCTACAAACTTTACCTTTTTAAAAATACTTTCTAGGAAGAATCACCTGAGAAGCTGCCATGAAGGGTTAAGGTTGTCAGGACAGCTGGTTAATTGTTCGAGCAAAATTGCTGAGAGCTTAGGAGCAAACCGTCTGTTTGGGCAGGAAGACCGGGTACTGCGGCATAAGGCCCACTTGGATAAGCAAGGAATGTCTCAATGAATTAAAATGCAAAAGGAGAGCATACAGAAAGTGGAGACAAGGATAGACATCAAAGGAATAGTATAGAACCATTTCTTGGATCCTTGGGGATGAAATAACGAAGACCAAAGCAAACAAGGAACAGAGCAACAGAGACTGGAAACCTCAGCAAGAAATGTCCAGATGGGATTCATTTAAAAAAGTCAAGGCTAAAATATTATTAGCACATACTCAGCAAACAGAAGATATGTGAAATGTTTCTGGTAACAGCATAGGTCCTAGGGAGAGGAAGCACCAACTAAACAGAAGGTTTTAATACAAAAATATGCTGAAAATGTTCCTTGTTGCTTTGGGCACCTAACAAAGATGGGGAACAATCTGACTCTGGCAAGAGTTTACATCAGCTGTTTGCTTGTAGCACTTCTGGCAATTTCTGGAACTGGAGTTCAGAGAAAAATGATGAGACCAGTCAGAGGACTAGAAGGTCAAATTTACAGCAAATATTACACAAGTGAAATCTATATCTGCGGGATAATAGATGACCAAAAGGGAACACAGTTATTCATCAATAGCTAAAGGGCACGGCTGCTAAGGAGGCAGGGAGACAAGCTGGCATGAGTAGGTGCAAGAAAAGATATTTCCAGCTTGGTATCAGGAAAGTTACCTGGTCAAGTTGCACTGCGTCGTGGAAGAGTTTCCAGTGGGCAGAGATGGAATAGCTCCTACCTCAGTCACTTTGGGATTTGAGCACAAGGTATTTGTTCAGATAATAAGGTTGTTTGCTCTCTTTCCTTCTTTTTACTTGTTCCAGTGTCCTCAGAAGGCAACAGTGTCACTGCTTTCGATTGCTCTGGGTTTCTGCCTGCTGTATGCTCTTCTACCTTCCCCTGAACCAAAACGTCTACCAGGGTTTGCTCCAAGAGACCAAGGTTTGGTTCCAAATCCAACACTTGTGTCTGGTAACATGTCTTTTTGGGTCTCGTTATACCAGAACTGACTTTCCCATCTCTGCTTTGAATGGCAGAGTACAGTGGGAGTTACAGGCATCTCCCGTGGACCCGCTCCCTGTCTCCAGGCATGCATATTGGCAAAGCCACCCGGTTCCTTTGCAGCGAAGCCCCATTCAGCTAGATGTAAGGGACACAAACAAGGCTTGGGCTAATGAGGAAAGGAGTGGGAAGAAGGATGCTGGGTGTCTGGGCAGGTGAATCCTGCCCCACTGAAGGCCATTTGGGAGGGAGGAGCCCCTCACTCGCCGGTGACAGCTGCCAAGTCATTAGAGAGAAGAGCACTTGGTAATAATGAGCACGCTTTGCTCTGTCAACACCAGGGCTTGTCCCCCTGCTGCCCTCCCCACCCGTGCCCCGCGGCTGGATTTCAGCCAGAGGAAGCCCTTCAGAGGATGGAAACGGATGCATCCTTCACAGTCATTAGCGGGGATCGTGCTAATGGGATGTCATGATAAATACTGACAGTTAGCTGAGGGCAGCAGTGCGCACCGTGAGGCTCCAAATGAGAGGGCAGCAGATGCTACAACATGCTCAAAGCCTGCCCATGGAGCGGGGGGAGGCAGCAGGGAGCAAAGGCAAGCTGGCGGGCAGGCGGGCTGGTGACGAGAGGAGAGAGCTTGCTGCTTCAAGGTCACCAGCCCGAGAGCAGCCCTGGGTGCTGGCAGCGCTGCAAGCAGAGAACAAGCAGCAGAAGGCCCTGGAACGGCTGCATTTTGCTTATCAGAAAGGAGAGGTGTTGCTGCAACCTGGGAAGGGTCCCACATTGCTGTGGGTGTTAGCCAGGATGCGTGGGGAGGGAGAACAAGGGGATGCAGGGCAGGAGGGGACACAGGCAGGACCCTATAAGTGCTGCCAAAGCAAGGGTATCTTCAGGGAAGGGATGAGGTGCTGGCGTTTGGGGAGAGGATTACTTGGCTCACATTATCACATTGAGCTCACATGCAGGCAGAATGAAAAAAAGAAAAGAAAAAAAAAAATCTTAGAGCTTTTGTACCTCAGGGAACTGACCAGCATAGCTGTAGTTAGATAATTATGCCATTAAATCTATGCTAATACTACTAAGGCTGGTCATGAATTTTTTAACAAACCAGCGTTTCATTGGAAAATACCAACCGATTTTATCAAAGACGAAACTTCTCTCAAGGACAAGCGTGTTTCAACTCAGAGAAGACAATAAGAGTCGGAACACGCATTTATAGCAGTGCAGTGCTTTCAGGGCATTTCACTCCAAGCAGGATTTCTGGGTGAATATCCATCCATGAATCAGGTGGTCAAGGGACCTCAAATTGTGGATCCTCCACCCAAAATGGACACTCTAATCACCAGGCTGTTAGGGGGTTCTTCCTGACCTCTCTGATTTATTCTCCCTGAAAAAAAAAAAAAAATCTCAAAAGAATCTGAGTTTCATTCTGGTGCAGATAAGAAAACAATTTTTTTGCATCCCAAAGTTTGGTGGGACCGGAAAAATTAGTTCATTTTCTGCTCTTAGTATAATTCACCCTCGGGGAAATGCTGTTCTAGAATAAAAGCATCCTCTTCACTTTGGAGTAATTACTCTTATTCCAGAATAGATTATGCACGTGAGGGAGTGAAAACACCATAGCTGGAGCAATAACAGCTATTCGTTGCCATACCAGTCAACTTCCCAGTATATTCGAGTGTTAAAGGCTACAAAGGGGAATGTGTACTCTTTCTCTTATTATTAGCTCTCCTTAGGTCAATGTCATTTACAGAGGTCCTCTTGACAAGATTAGTCCCGCCTGACAACATAATATCTGCGAAGACAGGTCAGGTGAAGGATGAACCATGGCTCGTTTGAGGAGTTAACACCAGCTTTCCTTGCTGAGCAGCACTGGTGTGTGTTATAGGTGTGCACACTCATCCCTGGGCAGACACACACGTGTGTGCACATGCGTGGAGCCTTGGTGCATTCACACTTACCTCATGTCCCTGGTCTGATCCTGAGAAAGTGCAGGAATAGCAAGGAAGCCTTTCGTAAGGGATGAGACTGAAATAAGGAGGGGATATGAGGTGCGTGTGGTGCAGGCACATCAGGTTACACCCACCCGTCATTTTTCTCCCGATTTTTCTCACTGGAAGCAGCTCTGAAGGCATCACAATAATGACTATTGGCAGGATTTGTGTGGGTGAGGTGCTGAGAGCCAAACGAGCCCGAGGACTGAATTGCCGTTTGAGTCGCCCACACAGAGTGGCCTCTCCGGAGCTGGGATGAGGTCATCAGATGGAGGAGGATGGAGAGGAAGGGAATTCCATATCCGTGCTCATGAGCTCATCCCAGTGCTTTGCTCAGGGGGTCTGTCCTCCCGTTTCAGGTCGGGCAGGGTTGCTTCTTAATCTTAGGGGCAGTTCGTCAGCATGAGGACAACGCATGGAGATCATCGCACGGGGGTCTGAAAGCTTTCCGAGCCCCTTCATGGCATTGCCACAGCACATCATTTAGTCACGCCTGTGCTCGATGCTCTGTTTCAGGCTGGAAAGAGAGTTTCACGTTGCAAAAATGACCTACCTGGCCCTGTATTATAAGCACTCAAAACTGACAGCTTAAAGGTTAAGATGCCTTTAACAAAAAGCCCAGTGCAGTGACCCTTCTATTTGCTAGTGTAACACAATACAGCAATCACCAAGACTCCTTCAGACTTCTG
The DNA here is from genome assembly GCF_047663525.1 of Anas platyrhynchos. Lineage (NCBI taxonomy): Eukaryota > Metazoa > Chordata > Aves > Anseriformes > Anatidae > Anas > Anas platyrhynchos. Next base: position 85,374,192 of record NC_092587.1, on the reverse strand, counting down.
CAGAACCTTTAATTTTCGGGCTGCTGTCCTGTTCAAGCCCTGGGTTTGCCCATGGCATGCACTTCCTCACTGCTGACTGACACGGGAATAGCATGTCTTGGCACCCAGCTCTTTTTTATTTATTATTATTTGATATTTTTCAATGTCACTCAGCACAGCTGTAATCAGCTTGGCCTGAACTGTGCTCAGGAGATCTCCAGAAGTGGAGTATTAAATGCATTGAAGCAGAAATATCCAAGCTACCTCCTAAGCATGACTCCATTGTACTGGTGGAGGCTGCACGTGTTGAGGGAGAGGTCATGGCCTCAGACAAACCATGCTGCAAATTTCATTGCAGACAAGCAAATGACATTCATTTACGAATTCTGCTTATTCATTAATGGATTCAGACCTCCCATGAGAAAAGGCTCTGTCCAAACTCCGCTACCCAGCATGGGAAGGCTGGCACCAGTCGATGATGTACTTGGGGGGACCCACATCATCACCAAGACTTGGTGAATGAAGATCTGAACACATACCAGAGAAGAACAGCGTTGGCCCATAATCTGCAGTGGGAGGCTGATTCTGGGTGATCAGAAGTTTCTGTTGTGTTTTTGAGATCCCTTCACAGGCTCCTGTTGGAGGATGCATGCAGCTGACTAGAACAATCCCCAGGGATTTAGGGCCATCTCCCATTTAAAGACCAAAAATCAGAACTGAAACCATTACCCAGATCAGGATACCACCTAATCAAGAGATTTCCAATCCAACCTCCAGGTGCAGGTGTCTCATAAAGGCCTGTCCAGCTGTAGCTCCAGCAGACTGCAGGCATGCCCAGCTCACACCCCAGCCCCAACCTGAGAGCAGGGTCCAAGCCAAGACGAATCCTGCTCCACCACTCAATGTCATACGGGTATCTCACCCCAGCGTGTGCCTCCTTCCTTGCCTGGGTGCTTGGACTCTGCCCCCATGTGTCCAGTGCCAGGAAGGGAGCCTGCCTCCGGGGCACGTCCGACGATGGCGATTGTGTGCCTGCAGGACAAGCCAATACTGTGCGAGGCAGGTCCCAGCCTTTGCAGGCAGTGCTATTTGACCCTGACGCGGACCATTCATTCCCGTCGCACAAAAGAAAGTCTTGTTTAATTTGATGTCGATGAAAGACGCGGAGTGGAGAGGAGCTAGGAAACAGAAGCCACTTTCTCATGTAGCCGAGGAGCTGGGTGACAACTGGCCTCTGTTCTCCACCCCCGGCCTCCCTCCGCCTCCCCACGGGGACAGACAAAGGACGTGTCATGATCCGCCGCTGGAAAAAGGAGGGCTTGACATCGCTGTCAGCACGGCAGTTGGGGAAAGCAGGGCCCTCCGCGTCCTTCTGGACTTGAGATGAACATTCGAGTTAATCAAATGATGGCACACACGGATCTGCCCCGCTCCCATGCGTGTCGAGGGGCAGGGCCTGCCCTGGCTCCCCCTCCGCGGAGAGATGGGTTCCCTACGGCAGCGCCTTCAAAAGCTGCAACACCCGTGCTTTCAACAGATAGCTCGCTTCAGAAGTATTTTATTTTTTTTTATAAAAGCAGTTACTTACCTTTATGGAAGAGCCTTATCGAATTTAACAGAGATGAGACTGGCAGAATGGCATAAAAACTATTCTTAAAGCTGACATTTTAATAGAGAGTGGCTTTCTTTTTTTTTTTCCAGAGCTACCCTATAGAAATCAGCCGTCAGCATATAACTCTCTGCTCGGTATTAGAGGATGGCATATAAATCGATTGAAAGCTAAATACATATTTTCCTTCTGCAAAACTTTTCCAGAGGGGTGGGGTGCTGGAGCATCATCCCCCAGCGGCACGTGGAGCTCCCACCCATCACTGAAGAGTTTGGGGAGAACAGAGGGGCTGCCTTCAGGTGTTGACCATGTATCTTCAGCTTTCTCACCTGCTCCAAGGGCTAGGGAATTCAATCTGTTGTCACCTGAGCTTGCATTTTTTTAAAAATCCTCCATCAGCATTATGTTCATCCTCACCTCCCTGCTCTCCCCCTGCCACGTGGGAATATTCCTCACTGCTGGGGTGAGGCCAAAGCTTGAGAGTGCCTCCTCCGCTGCATTTCTTTGCTTTGGCTTTTGGAGCAGGTTGGTTTTCTAGGACCTGTCGAGGGAAAGGCAGTCACTCAGGCTAATTTTTCGGGGATAGACCTCATCCCTAGGGTGCAAGGCATACGCAAATACAGATGAAGTCTCAGGCACGCACACAGCGACCCTTACAAAGATTCACACTGCACATCAATTCCCAGGGGTTTTTGGCAAGCCCGGAGCCCCTCCGCAGTCACGGCACCTCACGACGGGTACAGAAGGAGGCGGAGAGCCCTGGCAGAGCAGAGCCAAAGCCTTGCTGGCAGCCGGGAGCCATCCTCAGTGCAGCTCCTTGCTGCACCTTCGGAGCCGTGCCACCGACGGAGCCGCCTCCCGACTGGAGAATAACAGATGCGTTCAGCACACATCAATCTGTCTCTGTCTGGGTCCTTACACGGCCCCCATCATCATCCTATTCAAGAGCCTGCAAAGTATTTAAAAATAGCAATAACACTAACAATCTCCCTTTCTTTCCTCCCCGGCTTGTAGCAGAAATAGCTTGATTAGTGTACAGCTCTGGTGCTTCAAGGGGGAGAGGAATGAAACTGCAGAGCTTGCAGAGCAGCTTTTCAGCTTTCTTCAAGGCAGCAATTGCTGGCTGCTTTGCTGGAGCACGGGCTCTTCAAAGGATGGCAGGCTTCAGATCAAGGACTGCTTGTTCCTGTCACACACCTTCGGAGGCTGATTTCCAGCAGGGGGAGAGGCACTGCAGCGGCCTTGGGCCCGGGGAGGCACGCGCTGACCCCTCCTCACCTCCTGCCCTCGGTTCTTCACCAAACCCGAAAGGCTGGGAAGAAAAGGGGTTTTGTGTGCATGGGATTTCCATCCTGGGGAGGGAGGGATGGCTGGGTGAAGGCAGCTCTGTGACAGCAGGATCAGGCTGAAGGCTGACCAGGGGCTTGGTAGGTGAGACCATCGGGGTCCCAGCGTATCCCTCAGATGTGCATCTTCCACTTGTCTTCCCTCAGCTCAAGGGGAAGGTGTCAGCTTAGTGCCTGCCTGGTTTTGAGGCTCACCACACCAGCCACTAACCCTGTGCTTGCTTCTCCCCTGCTCTGAGTGTGGTGAAGGGGCAAGCTCACAACAGGCAGGTGCCCTCGGTCGCACACCCACCTGCTCAAGGTGCCTGCTGTCCTACAGCCAAATCCATGGGTAGTAGGACCTGCAAGGATCTTGGTCAAGCATTGAAACAAGCTGCCCAGAGAAGTGGTGGAGTCCCCATCCCTGGAGATATTCAAGAGACATGTGGACTTGGCACTGAGGGACACAGCCGTGGTGGCAGTGGAAGTAGGATGTCCCTGCTGCCATGGGCAGTGCTTTCAGGATGAGGGAGGTTATGGCATGCTGGATACCCCACTACCCCCTCCAGTAAATCTCCTCTGGCTTCTCCACCGAGAAAAATGCTCTGCACATCTCCCCAAAAGTGCCAGAGCTGCCAGCACTCTTGGATCTAATCTCTTCCTCCTGCCTTTGTACTCGTGGGGGTCTCCCAGGGGTCACCATCCTTCTTGGCTGGCCACGAGGGGTTTGTGCCTCGTGTCGCCATGGTGAGGGTGGCCTGGGACAGCTGGGTGGGCAGGAGGGTGGCTGTGTGCACCCTGCTCTGGCCGAGGGAGATGTGAGGGAGCACGGTGCTGGTGGGCACGGCCATGGGTCTGTGGTGTCCTTTGGGCAAGGGAGAGACCAGGTTGGGTTCACCTTGTAAATAGTCTTTGGGGTGCAATGCCTTGCCCCATGCCTCCCTTCCCAGGGTATTTTCAGCAGCACCTACTCCAGGAGCACAGCCAAGGAGGGACTCGGAGCCCCCTTGCCCTTCTCCAAGCGCACCTCCCTGGTGAGGAGCTCAAAACCCCAAAACCTCCCTCTCTGCTCAGCAAACCCCACAACAGGAACCTAGGAACCAGGGGCCAACCCCGACCACCCTTCCCCACCCCACCCCGGCTGTCTCCACCCGCTGCCCCTCCCCGTGCCACCCCCATCCCCATCCCCATCCCCATCCCCTACAACAGGGGTGTGTGGGGGGGCGACCCCATAAGGGACACCAAGACCCTCAGCACCCTCCCCGCGACCTCAGGACGACCGGGGGAATCCCGTAGCCCCCCGACGCGCTGCAGGGCACCCCCTTTTCCCCCCTCCTCCCCTCTCTCCCCTCTTAGGGCGGCGCTGCGGGATGCTGCCCACCCCCTCCCGCCCCGTCGGCGTGGCCTTAAATCGGCTCCGCCAAACCCTCCCGGCTTGCTGCCGGCCGCGGTGGTGGCAGCAGCGGCGGTGTCGGGCGATGCCCCCCGGCAGCAGCACCCCCCCGGCACCGCCGTGCGCCCCCGGCGACCCCCGGCCAGGCTGCGCGGCCGCCAGGTAAGCGCCGGCTGCGGGGACGGGGGGTCGGCGGGGGGTGACCTTGGGGTCCCGTGCGTCGCCAACCCCAAAAAAAACCCTGAGGAGGGAGAGACCCTAACGGGGGAGGGCTCCGGGAGGGGTGGTTCCCAGCCCCGGGGGGGTCCCAGCCCCTTCTTGCTTCGCCATGCGCAAGGGGGTTCTTTGGGGATGCTGAGTTTGGGGTGGGTGAGTTGGAAAGTACTTTTTATTTTATTTTATTGTGTTGTATTGAATTCCTCCCTCCTCGTTCTGCTGCTCACCCTGGGGCTGGCAGCTCCCCCCCCCTGCAGCTAGCGAGGCTGGGGAGAAGCAGCTGGTTCCTCAGCATCTCCCTCGGCAGGCCTGCCGGGGGGGCGATTTCCACGCACGCCTGGGGGAAAAGGGGTGCTCGGGGCAGCGCCGAGCATCCCCGTAGCAGAGCGGCGATGACTGGCAATAAATACCTGGCCAGCAACTTGAGGCTCACAGGGGCTCCGCGAGTGAGCCGGGGAGCACGAGCGATGCAGCCTCTGCAGGTGCTTTCGGCGCCTTCCCTGTGCTCGGAGGAGGCCTCCTGGTGCAGAGCACGTATGCTGAGCACAACAGGGTACGCACGCAGGTCTGGTCCCCTGATGCTGCTCGGGTTCAAATCTCCTCCGGTGAGAAAGGTGAGGTGCATGCCTCGCATCCCTGGTGCTGCTGGAGAGCCCAAGGCTGGGAGACGGGACCAGGGAATGAGGCTGGGTGCACAGCAGCAGCAGGACGGGGTCCTGGCAGCAGGGAGGCTGCCACCGCTCCAAAATGAGATACTGGAGGGGATGCTGGGGAGATGAGCCTCAGCTAACAGGGAGGGGGCACCGGTGGGGCCGGGTATCACATCTGTCTGCATGCCACCGAGCCCCCTCCTTCCATACCTCGAAGCACGATGGCTCTTGCTTACCCCCCGGTTTCCTGGAAGCTCTCTGCTGGCAGGGCACACGCTGTACGGCTGAGCACACGCTGTGTCCTGGCACGAGGCTGAGATTTATTTATTTTTCCACCCCCCTTTTCCCTCCCGGGAGCTGCTTCAGTATCACTTGCAGGGCACTTGAGTTGCGCTGAGTTCGGGCTCCGCAGGGCAGCCCGTGCCAGAGGTGGCTGCACTGAGTGGCTCGCCTGTGGTGTCGGGTATTTCAGGAATTGGATGGTGTCAATGTAGGGCCTCTCCGCTTCTTTGACATTTTCGGTGTGGCAGTAATAATAATAATTACAATAATTGATAAACCATTTAGGCAACCTTGCAATTCCAAAGCGATTCAAGCAGCTGGCACAGAGGATGGCTGAGATGTGGCCACCTTCACGAGGAAGGGCCTCAGCCTGACTTGTGAGACATGGGCAGAAAGTAAGGCAGCTGGGCTGCGGGCACTCATGCCCATGGAAAGGGTTTTTAGTGAGCTTAGCTCCTGCACCTTTGGGTTTCGTTACGGTGCCATTTGGGAAGACTGTTGCCTAGGGAGCTGTACAGAGCTATAGAGCAGCCAAATACATGCAAGAGAGAGCGTACTTCCAGGCGTACAACCCCACAGCCCTTAAATTCACATTGCTTTCTGTGATTTGGGAACGTCTTTGTGACCAGCACTCAGCATTGCTCAATGGGATCTTTCCTGCAGAGCAGCCAAGGCGGTGCTGGGCAGCTCAAGGCGGTGTCTCCTGTGTGCCTAGTGCCCTTTCTCCTTGCCCATGCAGCACTGGTGGAGGTGCTCCAAGCCAGGGCACGTCCCCCTGCTTCAACAGCAGTCCAGGATCCATCCCCAGTACCCAAGAGCAAGAACAGCCTTACCCTTGGGCTTCTTTCCTCCCCTCGTCCCCAGGGTGGTCCGTGGTGAAGGTCACCTCCTTGCAGCCCCCTGTTTCTCAGAGCTGGCCCCCGCAGCCCCTCACCTCCTTGTCCCATCAGGGTGACGTCTGGGAGAGGAGCAGAGCGCTCCCGAGGTACGCCGCAAGCCTTGCTGCGACGGTGAGGGATGAGATACCTGATAGGCTCCAAAGATGCCCTTTACCGAGCATGCAAAATCGCCCTGGGAGAGCCCTGCAATTATTCTGCAGGATGTACACAGGAAAGATGATATCTGTCCCCTTCCTCCTTGTGTTTAATTGTTCCTAAGAAAAGACGAAGCCTAACAAGGTGGGAATGAGGCAGGCTGGAAGCCAGGTCCAAGGCACCTGCAAAGCCCTGGAGAAGCCCGGGATCCTCCTGCCCTTTGTGCTCCCGGCCTTTCTGCTTAACAATAAGCATTATGCTCACCCGCACAGCCTCCCATCCAGAGATCCCCAAGTACTCCGCATACGTGATGAAGAGCACTCCCTGCCCACATGCAGAGCTGTTTGTCAGTGTGACTACCCCCCTCTTCACAAGGGAGACGCTGCAGCTGATAGCATCAGAGCTGAGACAGCCCCGGATCGGATCGGATCAGATCGGCGTCTCCCTGCCTCTCTGAGAAGCACTGGGGAGCAGCTCAGCCTAACGGGACTGCGGTTTAAAACCGTAAACAGACTGAGAAATACAGCATGCAGATGAGACCTGCAGCCAGCATCACCCTCCTCTCGGACCCGACCCATCCCTCCAGGCTGCAATGTGCCTCCAAACTGCGCCCAACCTGCGGTCGGTGCCTTTGTAAAGAGCTCCATCCTTTATCCTGTTCTAAGCTGTGCAGGCTCGTAATTAAGAGCTCGGAGAAGTCTCTTCTAGCTCCCTCTCAAGTGACATTAGTGCTCCCGGAGGTCTTTCCTTAAGAGCTCAAATTTATCTGCTTTGCCCGTGTTCCCAAGTGTTCAATCAGCTGCCTTGTTGGCTTCCTCTGCCGCACGGCGCGGGGGGCTGAGAGCCTTCTCCCTGAGCTAAAACCAGTGCACTCTGCACGTCCCTCACATTTATAAAATCTGAGCTAAATTTCCCCAGGAGAGACTTTTTTTTCCCAGGGCTATGACACAGAGCTGGGATCTGTAGCTCCAGCACAGGGTCCTTTAGCTCGTGCTTGCCATTTTTCCCTCCTCAGGCAGGTGTTCCCAGAAAAGCCTCGTGCGCGCAGCGATGTGCCTTAAGATGGGGCTAGTTAGCTCAGGGAGAAAAATGAGGAGGGACACCGGGGTGAAAAAACAAAGCAGCCAGCATCGTAGAACAAGGAGAATAAATGCTTCTCTACATCACTTTTCTTAGAGCTGGGTTGCACTCAGGAAAACGCGAAAGGTAGCAATTTGATGGGAAAAGTATTTTCCCGTGCGGCGTGTAGTGACATATGGAACTCACTGCTACCAGGTGCTGCTGATGCTGGGTGAAGGATTCGAGGGAGGAGGAGGCATTTTGATGGATTATAGATCGCTCGTCACTGGACGGGACTGTCCATTTGAAATAGATCTAAATCTTCAGGCCTCAACCTCTCACGGTTGTCTGGCGCAGGATTTCTTGGACCTTCTGAAACACACAACAGTGATCAATGTGAGACAAAGGACGAAAGGAGACAGATGTGCTTGAATGGAGACCACTGGGGCAATTCCTATTTTCATTTCTATGCAGAAGCAAAAAAAAAAAAAATAAAAAAAAATCTGTGTTTTCCAGCCTGCATGCTGACACCTAGCTCGCACAGGTTTGTTTTTTGCCAGCGGGAGCTGATTCAGGTTAAGTTCTGCTGAGATTTGAGCTGGTCCAGTGGTGCTCACGCTGCTGTTTCCCCTACCTCTGCTGTTGATTTGAACAGGCTGCCAGCAGCCTGGGCAACTTCGTGTGCTGCTGCTTTATGAATTCTGCTGCATTGCAAAAGAAAATTGGATGCTACCCCTCAGCAACGAGAGCAAGGGCACTTATTCCTAGTTCAGCCTGCCTGTAGCCGAGCGAAGCACTGGGATTACCCGGAGCTGGACAGGGCGAGCAGTCAGACAGTCACGGTTCTGGTTACGTGATTTCAGAGCAGCAGCGTTGTTTCCTTCTGTGAGTTCACAGCGGGTTTGTGTGTGGGAGTACAGGGCACATGGGAGCTGCGTTTTGCCAGCAAGGAGGGATCGCTCCTAGGCAGCCCTTGTGTGGGAGAACTTGGGGAAAAGCTGAGGACTGGGCAGGCAGCAGCTTGCAGCCCCTGCTTGCCCTGTGGTGATGCTCCCAGTGCAGTGCCACCAGGCAGCCGAGCTCCAGAAGATGCTGCCTCTGGGGGCAGAGATAGAAAAGCAGTCTTAGCCAGGTCCTCTGTGTGAGACAAAACTCTCAGAACCTCTTCCTAGAAGCAGGACGGTCTGTCCTAGCCCTGCAGGAGTAGAGGTTGCTTGCTGCTTTCCCCATCCATGCCCATAAAGTAGGATGGTTAATATCTGTCTCGCTCTAAGCCTTTCTCGTTCTGAAAGCATGCTACAAACTGTTGTAAGGGATCTTTCTCCTCTGGCCGGCAGATTTAATTTATTGCTCTCTGGTGATGCCCGTATCTGTGGATTCGGCAGCAGTGCTGGGCTCTCCGCAAGGACAACCTCAGGGCTACTCGAAAGCCCTTGCTGTGCCCACAGCAGCAGAGTGGGGCTCATTAGGGCAAGCCTATATGAAAGGCCACCTCTAAGGACAGTGCTGGGTGAGCCCTGGTGGCCACAAAGGATCCAGAGGCCTCTCTGAAGTGCAGGGATGCCTGCCTTGCTGGAGGCAGCCCAGCTTTGCACGTTCCTTGGGTCCCTCCTCCCTTCCACTTTGCCCAGCTCATGAAGACCACCAGAGTCACCTTAGCTTCCTCCTTCCTGATACCCCATGGACTGCTGCCTTCCACCTCCGTGCACCCTTCCCCCAGCCCAAATCTATACAAAGGTGAAAAGGAAGGAGGCGCCGACGACTTGCCTGTATCTGCCAGCTTCCCTCTCCACCTCTGACGTGAATGAGGCCCTTCATGTGCTCCTCTTGAGCAAACACAGATGCTTTTGTTTTATGGGCTGGTGGGATGGGATGGAATTAATAAATCAGAGCGCCAATGCTGTGCTGCCACATTCCTGCAATTTTAAGGAAGGATCACAAAAAAAAAAAAAAAAGGCAATCTCCACAAAAAGAGCTCAGATGCTCTGGCTCTGCCTCTTGCTGTCAGGTATAAAGTTCAGTGGCCCGAGTGCAAGCCCAAGAACACCTCAGTTCCTATACTTTGAACCAAAATGACTCATTTTATACCTGCTTCCTCCTCTCTGCCTCAGTTTCCCTCTCGTGGTGCTTCCTGAGAGGATCAATGAATGACTAGGGATAAAAAGCACTGAGCACTCCTCCCAGAGAGGGCATTTATCAGCGTTCCTGTGAGCAAAATAGCATCCTACTGCTTATAGCCCCTAGGGTAAGCAGAAAAACCTTGCCAGGCTTTGCCAAAAATTATGGTTTTTAATCCAGGTAACAAGTTCTTAACATCTCTGCACGGCTGCTATCAGGCATTGAAGAGCTCGGAGAAGATCTTTGTTTTCCCCTATAATTAATTAACTGTACATTGGGCTTCAGGAGTGCAATGCACACTGTGTGGTTCATATAAGCCAAAAGGGCTAAGATGCTTTTTATTCACTGCAAGGGTTTGGTTTTATCGTTTTTTTGTTTTGTTTTGTTTGTAATGAGCTCTGGCACTCGAAAGTCCTTTCTCCAGTGTGCTTATACATCGTTGTGCTTATCTTACCTGTGAGGGAACTGAGGCACTGCAGCAGGTGAAGTGATTTGCCCGGATCTGCATACATATGCATAGCTGAAGCTGCAAAAAGAAGGGAGAAATCTTGTTTCACAGTTGAGTGCTTTATCCTCTGGCCTCAGAGGAGGCCAGCAAAGACCTTTATCTTGTTTAGATGAGTGGATAGTCCTTGCAGGAGGACACTGGGGCAAGGGTATCTTTCTGCACTAATACATGTCCTAATGAGTCCTGTTGCTAAGCGGCTTCAATGATAGATCATGCATCTTCTTCGCTAAGCATTGAAATAATTTTTTAATCATTAAAGCTAATACAGAATCCTCAGAAACATCCAAATCTCACAGCGGGGGCTCAAATTAGCAGGCAAACAGAAAGCAAATCCTGATTATCCCAGTGCACCTCTACAAAGCCCACAAGCAGCATCTGCTGAAGCCAAACGCGAGCCCAGCCGAGCTGGATCGCAGGGCTGTGCAGGGCAGCGGTGCAGGCAAGCTGACAAGCCCTCCGGCTCCAAGATACACAGCAAGTTTTCTTCTTCCATCCCTCAGGCACATGTGCCAGCTCTTTGGAGCAATAGAAAGGAGGCCAGGGGGGTTAACCACCAGCTCCTGCTAGCCCAGGTGTCCCCCGGCAGGTCTTTGGGAAGGAGAAGTTGATTGTGGCTTGGCAAGTGCTATTACGTGGCAGACTGCATGGCCAGCGTTTCTCTCCTCACCCCATTTTTGCTCCCTGAAACGTCCTCCTACTCCTAACAACCTCCATTTTGTCAGCAGCTGGATGTGGCTTCCCAAAATCATGTTACCAGGCAATAGCAGGAGCTCTCTTGACAGCAAAAGTGATGTTTCTAACTTTCGTGCTAGAGCAGGACTCCTGGAGCAGTGAGGAAAACACAACAAATCTCTTATCACTTGTACGCATCGGCAGCTCCATCACAAGGGAAGGCACAGGACGCTGCTCAGCACTTCATTAGCATCAGCTCATCACCGCTGACCTCTATACGGAAAAGACTTCTGTGGGGGAATATAGGCTACCCCCAAGGATTCTTTGGGAAAGGGCAACTAAAAATTGCTCCTAAAAGTACCACCTCCAAGAGCCTTGGGGGTTAGCTCTCCCTTCCCTTGTCCCCTGCTTTGACAACAAGTCCCACACAGGCCCCGTATCGTGATCAGCCTCCCCTCTCGCACACCCAGTCACGACATGATCCTGCTAGACAAACCCTGTGTGCTTCATCCCACCCAACAGCCTCTTCTGGAGGTGCTGCAGAGGACACTTGTGGTGTCAACACCTACTCAGAGGATCCCATTCAGCGTTAGATACGTTGCCACCAGCTAGTTTTGTTCAGCAAACCAGGCCGCAGCGGGATTGTTGCTCCCTCAAAGCCAGGCTGAGCCCTGCAGCTGGTAAACCCTGGTGCAGAATAGGCTCTAGATGTGATTTCTGCCCTTTTGTGCTCCCTTCTGCATGCTGCTGAGCAGACAGCTAAGATCTGATGCTAGATATTTCTCTCCTGCGTGGGTCCTGACCTGAGCATCAGCTGACAAACACACGTGGCCTAGAAATTAGGTACAGCACCAGAAGCAGGAGGCCAATCTCCTGGGTTAGCTCAATTTGGGTAACACACACCCAGCATCCCTCTACTGGGACAGAATTAGTGGGTTAAAGAAGGAAACTTCACTGCAGGAAGAGAGAAAAGGCCGTGCACCAGCCACATCATGTATAAAATGTGAAGGAAGACAGCTATGGAAAGCAGCCAGAAGCGTGCCCTGGGAGCAGGAGTTTATAGCCCAGTAAGGACAAATTGTGCCCATGTTTTAAGCCACTTCTGAGTTTTTAGAGATCCAGTTTCTCGTTGTGCCATGCAGCTGTTACCAGCACCGCTCTCTGTGGGGATCCTGCACCCTGGCCTGTTGCTCTGAGAGCTTTTCGATAAGCAGAGGGCATTGCCGAGGAGAGGAGATGAGGAGAGGGACGGATTCACCCGCAGAACTGGGAGAGGTTCAAATCCTCCTCTGAGACTTAGATCAGCAGCCCATTTCTTCTTTCAACAAGAGACTGCTTTTTATCTGCCCTGATGTTTCAGGGCAGCCACATCTGCCTTTGAAGTGAGCTCCCAGGGCTCCAAAAAAAGCCCAATTAACCTCTCCCTGCCAACCCAAAGTCTCTGCTCCTCAGTTATTCTGCCCCAGGCCAGCTGGCACCCCGTGCAGGTGGCAAGGAGCTAGCAAGGAGGGCATTTCACCAGCATCTGTGAGTGCAGGGATGTGAGAGCTGGGGAGAGGCACCTCCCTGTGTTTTCTTGCTCTAATTTGTGCAGAGATCACACAAAGCTGAAGGGATAGGCAGAGCAGACAACTTAGCAACTTGGAGGGTAGCGTCAAGCCCTTACTGCACCAAGGTCTTGAGCGGCCTGAAGCACACAAAATCACAGGTAAGCTTAGAAATACAGTACAGCACAGACCAACCTCCCTCCACGGGAAGAACCATAGATGCCATGTGCAAAGACCACTTCCAGACCAGGTTACTTTCATTTGCAATTGAGGGACACAGCAGAGAAGGAGAACAAGCTCTGTATGCTCTAAGAGAGCGCAGTTTCTTTCTCGTGCTGTGAGCTTGTCTTCCTAGCCTTCCCAGCAGACAAACCTCTTTCATTTCAATCGTGCAAGATGTGGAGAAACAGAAAGCAAAAGCTGCACCCTTTCTTTCTGGAAGGGTTGGATTGTTGTCAGGAAGGGGTACGTGGCTGTTGCTGTTCCTCAGCTCCATCTGTTCACCAAAATGTATCTGCTGCTTAAGTGCTTTTCCACACGTTTTCTACAAAGAAAAACTCAACATCGTGATGTGGGGCTACTTTCTGGCTGCTGGTGCCTAATTGAGGTATTTTGACTGATGTGCTGGCATGCCCAGAAGAGGGACCTATCAGTTATACATGGGTCTCTTGGTCTCAGATGCCCTGGCATGTAGTTTGGATGTTGCCTGCTTATGGTCCAGTGGCAATAGTGCCTCTGTTAGGACAGGGAAGGACAGCAGGACAGCCATAGCAGTGCCCTGGCCATCATCCTGCTGCCACTTCTTCCCTTCCTCCCTTTTCATTTCACCCACGGAAAGCAGAGGACAAATGCTGCAGCTTTCTGGCTCGCTGTTTTTCATCCCGGTCTTTCTTTTAATCGAACCGAAGCCGTACAGATCTGCTGTGACATTTAAGATACAAATCAAGCAGTGGACCATAACGCATATCTACTGCAAATGAAAATTCTCGAGGTGCCACTTTATTTCTCCATTCTCCATTTGTTTTTAAAGGCGTCTGCACAACACTTGGACGCCACACAGCAAGTGGCAGATCTAATGAGCGCTGAAGATTTGTTTGGAGGGAAAGATCAGAATTAGCATTTTGGACCATCTCAGCTGGTTACGGAGCTAGCATATTTCACGCTGCTCGGAGAGCCGCCGCAGCAAAAATGTCCATCAAGGAGACCAAGGCCTTGTTCTCCCCTTTCTGCTCCCAATCTCAGCTGCTCTGGTGCTTTCATTGATCATGCAATCTGGCCAGCATTCCCAAATAAAAATGCGGGGGGTTGTTGCCCCTACACTGCGCACATCCTCTGCCCTCGCTTGTTTCCGTGCATGAAGGGCTCTGGGTTCTGCCAGTGCACACGTGTAAGCGTTAAAATGTCAGTATTTCCACCTGTTTCAGGCAGACAGCTGACATCCCCAGCTCTGCTTGTGTTGTAAGTGGCATAAAGGCTGTTCTGCTCGCTGGCAGTGTGACTTCAGCCAGAGCAGCTTCTCCTTTGGTTTCTTTTGCCCTCCCTAGGAGCATCCGGGGAGTCCAGCAGGGAAGAGCATTTCAACACTGCCTTTGAAAGCAGGGGGAAAACAAGCTATCTAAATCAATCAAGAGCATGCATTAGTGATAGCTTGTTCCTCTGGAGGTCTGCATTTGATGTCGTATTGACACACAGCTAAGATCAAAGCCCATCCCTGCATCCTGGCTGCTACCAGAGGCCTTTGGGCCCCATATCTTTACAAGGAGCTTGTGATCAAGGTGATTTTTTTTTTCCCCCAAACAAGCATCTGTGAAATGTAATTATCCTTCAAATAATACCTAATGCCTTTTTCTCTGAAAAAGTAATTCCTCTCCATCTTTGAAAATGCTCTGGAAGGAAAAACTACGGGTTTTTCCTTTCTGCTTTTGTAAGAAACGTGTAAAATGACAGCTCCCACTCCTGCTGTACAGGCATCAGCTGTTAACTCAGTAGGGAAAGCTCTGGATGAAATGCACAGACACTTTGGAACAATTCAGCATTGTTTTTGCTTCCTTAGAATTATTTTGCTTCCTTGAAAAAAAAAAAAAAAAAAAAAAAAAAGAAAGCTTTTTCTTTCCCTTTCTTTTTTTTTTTTTTTTGACAATGTAGATACGGGGCTGATTGTCACCAATACCTTTGGAGTGGTTATTTCTATAACAGTCGTCAGTGCCTATAAAAGACCTCACTTCTGCCAGTGCTTGGCAGCAGGGGAGAGAAGTTGTAGTTTAAATAAGCCCCCGAGCTCCTTTTGAGAAAGGATAACTCCAGGCAGATAGGTCTCTCCGGAGAGAGCTGGCTTTCTCAGGAGACATCTGGTCCCTCTTTCTTCTGTTTGGGCCCAGGCTGCCAATCTTTCCCTGGGTATTTCTGGCACCCCTGGATTGCAGTTCTGGTTGGGAACAGGCGGCACGGATGCAGGGAAATGAGAACTGGGTCGAGGGCTGCGTCGCTGCGAGTCGCAGCCCATCCTCACTGATGCTCAGGGAAGGCAGCTACAGGTCAGATGGGTCGGTCGTGAAGGACGTTTGGGTCCGTGCTGATTAAAAATAACCTATTTCAGACCTCCTTTCTCGGGCTCTGCATAACTGGCCTTCGCAGACAAGTTCAAGGTCTAGTCTATATCTGAACTGGGTTATCTCCATTCCCGCTGATAGCCCAGATAATGCCTGCATACCCTTGATTTACCTGGGGACAGCAGGCTGAGCTGTCTCAAAAGTGTTGGCTCCCATGGGACCTCTCCAGCAGATCTAATTAGCTTCTTCCAACATTATTTTTTTTTTCGTTTTCTGCTTTTTTTTTAACTTTGGAACAAAACCCAGCATAAAGTGTGACCGTCCCCGGTTCTGCACTGCTTAGGCATGACCTGGGATAAGGATGATGGTGCTCTGTGCTCTCTGTGCCATGCCAAGCTGCCCGCAGATGTGACAGGTCCAAGGTTGGAGGAAGATGTTTGAGTCGGGTTCGTGCAGGCCCAGGAGGGCTGGGGGTGCACACTGCAAGCTCCCCAAGGACAAAAAGCCTGACTTCTGGGCTTCCCCAAAGCCTGGCTTCTGGGCTGAAAGGAACTGCAGTCCCATATGGTGAAGGGATTGGAGCTGCCAAGGACGGGATGAAGGCTTCGTGCTACATCCGAGGAAGAAGCGGGGGCTTGGGGAGCGCGGCTGCCTCACTCGAAGTGACTCACTTCCCGGGGAAGTCGTCCCCACGGGAGCCCATGTGCTGAGCGACAGCCTGTAGCTGGGCTCAAGCCTTGAAACCCCACAGCTGCTGCTAGCCCTGCTCTTCCTGCCTTGGGGAAGGACCGGGCTATCCTTCCCCAGATTGTTTTGTTATTTGCGGTTCTCTGGGTTTTGTCTCTCCCTCAGTTTCGTCTCTTTGCTTTTCAGTCCCCCCGTTCCCACAAGAAATACTGCTGGGTGCAAGCCCTCGGGTGCTGGCCTTCACATCTAGTCTGCCCTTTCTGTCCTGCATCAGCACCATGCCTGCGGCCCTGTCTGAGGGCCAGGGGAGTCCCGCTGCTGAGCAAAGTCCTCTGGTGTCTGTGTTTGCACAGTAATTACCCCTGCTTGTCCCCGAGCAATAACCCATTCCACCCACCTCCGTGCTTCCTCGGATCCCTCCTCCCACTTTATTGTGCACATCTGTAGCAGGCAGGAGGCTGCCCGGTGAGGGGAAGCACTGCAGCATCTTGGCTCGTCTCGATTTGAAACAGCATTGAAGTTTCGGCTGAAGGCTCCGGTGGGCCCGAGGGAGTTGGGGGAGAGGGGACAGCGGCTTCCTGTGGATTTGAGCAAAGCAGAGACAGAGCCGCTGCTGATCACCACAAATACCGGTGCTGCCATGAATTATGCATTCCTTGTTTAAAGAGAGGTCGCTCTCATCAATAATTGAAAGCTCCCTGCTCTGCCTTCAGCATCGCGGCTCCCACACCAGGAGTTAGGGAACTCATGAAATCTGCATGGACTTCCTCAAGGTGGCTAGGGGCTGATGGAGAGAGGCAGCAAAAGGCAGGCAAAACAAAGCCCAAATGCTAGTGACAGTTTTGGTGCGTGAAATTAGGAGTCATCTGTGCCCTGCTGGCAGCTCTGCTCCGGCTCTGCCCCTCCCCTTTCCCCACATCCTCCTTTTCCTCTCTGCTCTCCTCCCAAGGTACACAGGGGATGCTACAAACACTGCTCAAACCAAGACCAGGGGCATTTCTTGGCTCTCTCAGCTGCAATTTGTTTGCTTTGGGCGCTTGCCTAGAAAAGTCCCTAGAACGGATGGTGGGATGTCCCTGAGGGACGGTCTGAACTGTGAAACTTGTCCCTCTGGGAAAATAATGATCTTTACAGCCTGCGTCTCAGGCTGCAGACACACAGTCCTGGGGCTGGGGTTGGTCCAGCATTCAGGGTATGTGTGCCTGGGTCAAACAGACCGGCTGCCCTGAACCAAAGGCTGCAATGCCTTTCTTGCAGAGCAAAACTCTTTGAAAGGTGTCGTTCTCATGCTGAACCAGGCAGGTGGAGAGCAGAACTGAAATCTCAGAACAGAAGTACCAAACTCCTTGTGGTCCTAGCAGATGGAGGGGTCGCTCACACGTGATGCTCCGAGCCTCAGCCAGATCGTGCTTCTCTTCAGCATCAGTCTGGGGCATCCAGAAGATGTGGCTGGGCTCTTCTTCTGTGTGCTTCTCCCATTCCCTTCACTCAAATCCTTTCAGATTAATCCCCCCAGCACGCGGGCTTAAACGGAGGCTGGATGCTGTTGTGTCCCGGGAATTGAGAAGCCTGACAAAGCAGCGTGAGCCAAGAGTAGCACAAGAAACATTTTGTCCCTATCGTGCTCAGCTTTGTACTCTGTGTGTGTGTGTGTTTATTTTTTAATAGAGAACAAAAGATTGATGGATGAAATTAAGAAGAGGGATGTGTAATTGGAAAACAGCTCAGGAAGGCTACAGGCAGCATATTGAAGGCATCCATCAAACATCCAGCTAATGTTGTTAAGGGTGCGTAACACAAACGAGGGCTGCAGGAGACACTAGTTAAAAAAGAAGAGGGAGGAGAAAGGGGAATAGGCAGGACAGGGGAAATAGCAAGGGAGGAGAAGAGCCCGCAAGAGAGAATACAATCAATAATATTTGTATTGCAAGTGCATCCAGAGGCTCCTGTTGGGATCAGTGCAGGACTGTACAAGCACATTAAGAGACAGTCCCTGCCCTCTACAGCTTAAACCCAGGAATTACGGGATGATTGCTGGAGATTGGTTTAGCCGATCACAAAAATTTTCTTGTGATCTTGGATCTCTTTTAATAGGATCTGCTCTGAATGGGTTTAAAGGCAGAAGGAGAGTAGCTGCTCGTGCCAAGAACAGGCGCAGTAATGCCTGCCAGCCAGGCATGCAATTAATCTGAGCCACTTAGGGGACTTTGTTTTTAATTATAAAATGTAGGTAAAAATATGTGCAGTAAACCTCTGCAAGCCCCACTGGGGCCATCAGCAAGCTACCCAGAGGCATTGACACGTGACTGGGTTTTGATGCTGTGTTTTCAAGAGGATGGGCTGATGCCTTAATGGACCACTTTGTGGGAAATATTTCATGCGGGGTGGACATTAAGAAAATGCTAAGGGTATTTGTGTGGGGAAGGAGGGAGGATGAAGGCTAAAGCCATCGGTAGGGCAGGGCATTCCTGTAGTCCTGGAAACAGGGAATAAGAGAAACTCTTAAAGACTGAGAAAAGAAAGGTGAAAAAAATATAAAGGAACAGAGAAGAGCACAAGCGTGATGGATGCAGGGGGGCAGCGGTAGGGGAGAGAAGGTAAGGTTTTAAAGAGAAAACATCACATCCCAAGGCAGGTTTTCTGAAAACAGGATTAAAGTCAGACCCCTCTGTGAGGTTCACAAGTGACCCGGTGCTTTATGCGAGGCTTAACTTCTCCAGCACTGCACGCTGCAGAAAAGCAATAGCGAGGAGGTACACACAGAAACAAATGAGCAAAGAGCACACACAGGGGAGTTGCACGCACAGGCAGCATCTCCGCTTGTTTGCAGCATTCAGGAAGCATGAACAGGGCTGCCTGTGAGGAGGAGGAGAAAGAACTAGAAAGGGAATTTGTTCAGGCTCTGATCCCCGCTCCTCCGTGCTCTCTTGGTAACACAGCTGCCACTGCCGCCTCCTCGCCTTCCCTCCAGAAGCGACCCAAGTTTGCAGCAGTGACATGCCCACTGTGGGGAAGCCGTGCCTGTGTAATTAAGGCCTTTTATTAACGGGAAGAAACGCTGGCTGCCTGACTCTAGCGCAGAGCCGGTTGGAATTGCAGGCATCTCAGGGGAAGCAAGGAGCTGCCATGCCCTCAAGCCAGAGCCTGGGTGGACGGACCTAGGTGTCTGCTGCTCTTACGAAGCAGTGCAGGAGCTCTGCTTTAGGGCCTGGGTTTCTCTGATGTCTCTGTCTCTCCTCATGGCCCCAGGTGACAGGAAGCTTTGCTGTGTGCTGCTGCTCTGGTAAAAGAGGGGATTTTCTTGGGGGGAGAGCAGCCCCATTGTGGGTAACACCATCCTGTAGCTCACCAGGCACCCGTGCCTTCGACACTGATGCTTCAAAGACCTCTTGTACCTGTCCTGGGCCCAGCCATCAGAAAGCAGCAAAATTAAGCAGAGACAGCATGTTTACTGCACAAGGCTTCACCAAACTCTTGTGCACCCCTAGCCATCCCGGTTCCTTGGCCCATTTCTTGGTCGGTTTTCCAAAGTGGAGGAAGAGCCACCATGGTGTGCCCTGCGTGCAGGGTAAGGAGCATTCGGGATTGTCACCTTGAGTGGTTAGTTTGAGGAGACAGATTCTGTACTGTGATTGCTCTAGCTCAGTACTATTGGTGTCTAATAAGGAATAAGCTCATGTTGAGGCAGTTTCCTTACTGGGGCACGTGAGTATGGCTACCTGTATGTACTTGCCTGCCAGAAGACCTGGTGAGGCATACGAGGCTTCTGTCAGATTTAGCTGAAGTGGGTTTGATTTTTGGTGGTGGTAGAGCAGCGATGAGCCCTGTGACTGCATGGTCCTTGCTTTAGCAGGGAGACCAAAGCAAAATATCAAAATATCAGGAAAAAAAAAAAAAGGGCCCAAGAAGACCCCAGAGGGTGAATTTGGAATAGCATCCCTTGATGTCTTCTGGGACTACCATGTGGCTGCTGTCACTCCCAGGCAGAGCCCTTTCAGACCAGTAGTCATGTTCTTTCATATACGATTCTCTAAGGCTGAAGCAGGGCAATCCTTCCCCTTTGGACAGAAGAGGAGCTGCTGGGCCCAGATCCTGGGCAAGAAGAGTTTCCTTTGCATTCGGTGCACCTGTGTCCCTTTGAAGAGCTTGGGTTTAGATGGCCAGCCCTCAGTACACCTTGGAAAGACATTGCAGGGCAGGAATTTAGAGCCATCCAGCTTGAACCCCATTTCCTCCCTTTATATCAGTGTGATGCTGTAGTCTTCTTCCCTCAAATTGGTTTCAGCCTAGAAGAGCGAGAGGGCCCGGAGGGGCTGTGCCATACAGTAGCTCTCCAGTTCCCAGGGGGTGGGACTGCAGTTTTCCAACAGAAATGTCTCTGCAGGAGGTTAATGGATGTTTTATGCTCCCTTTAGCCTCCCAGTGAGCATCTCTGTGGTAGGGAGGAAATCCACCAGGAGAAGTATTTGGCATCAAAAAGGAATCCCAGAGGAAGCAGATTACAGATGTTACCAGGAGGGAGAGGGGAATAAAATCCAGCAATAGCACGTCTCTCAAACATCAGGCATCCTGCTGTAGAGAGAGCAGAAAGTCCTTAGGTGGCAACAAGTAATTTTGCTTTGTGCTGTTCAGTGTTTCTGCAGTGTATTCCTCTTTCTAAACCACTGCTTTTTGTGTTGGTGTGTGGTAACAGTATTGGGAGATTTCATACAGATACAGGGACCAAAGCAGAAGCTGGAAGTTAGAGGAAAACTTGGAGGAAAATGTTCCTGACTGTGCCAGAGCCATGCAGAAGGCACCATATGCACTAGGCAAGCCCATTTAATGCTGGACTTCCCAAAGTCATCCCTGGGATCTCATGCCCATATGACCATACACGGTCTTTTCAAGGAGCCAGGACTGGCATCTCATCGTACCCTGTCTACACAGGGCTGAGTTATGTCCCCGAACAAGGAGTCTCCAGTAGACTTCCAAGTCCTTCAGTCTGTGTTTTTCAAACTAATCGCTAATGTTGGGTGCTTTGTTGAAGGCATATCTACCTCAAGCAGCCAAGGGTCTCATTTCCAGGCAGACTGACTATTCTTAGTCATGTTGACTTAGTGGGAGCCCAACAATTGTGGACGATGAAGCACAGGACTAATGTAGCTTGGATCATTTGTAAATAAACAACCCCCCTGTTGGTTATTCCTGATACTTTTGTCCTTAATTTCTCTTTATTTTCCTTTAGTTCCTCTCACCTTTTAGAAGGAGTTTCAAAAAATAACTATTTCCTGTTGTGATTTCTCAGATGTCTTAGTCATGTACATTAAAGAAATTCTAAGAAAGAAATTATTCTGTGATTTAGACTAAATTCTGCAGTGGCCAAAAACAGCAAACCAGGGGTAGGAAGGGATGTGGAATAATTAAACTTGCAACAAGCATCACCAGCACTGTGGAATGACCGAGGCAAGGACTTTATTGGAAAACTTAGTGGGTGATAATGTGCATCACTGATCGCAACGATGAATCTGCAAAAGGAGAATGAATTAAAACTGCAGGGCTGAAAGAGATGCTGGGCATCTTGACATTTTCTGTTTTTCCTGCTTATGCAGGAACCCAAGTCTTGTAGTTTAAAAAAAAAAAAATCTTCAAAACAAACTCAGGTCAGGAATGAATATTTCTCCTCTGAAAAGGGAGCAGGTAACAGTCCTCTTTGGGCTTGTATTCTGCAAGGTTTCTGACAAGATTCTGCCAACCCGAAGTCAAGGTCAGTGGGTTCATTGCGGGGCAGTGGGAAGTTCTTCACAGCAACAAAAATAGATAAAAGCTTCTGCTCAATAGCACAGGAATTGGCCAGGGCAGCTGGATAATGGTTCAGGCCTGCAACGTTAATGGGTCTCCTTGTAAACTTACACTTAGACAAACGCTTGGCTGGATCAGGGCCCAACATTTATCATGCCTCCTGCCAAGCAAACCAAACTTAAGTCTATTAGTTTGGCCTGTAGACCTACCTGTCCCAGTGTTTTTTTGCCTGATAATTCAGAGGTCTTACTCTTTTCTCTGTTCTGAAAGGTAGAGAGATGCCTGGGCACTGGGAGCTCTCTGCAGCATGCTGAGGAGACGTAACCTTCTTACCACGCTCCTGATCGCCTTGCCATGGGCTCTTCTCCTAACCTTGTGGCACCAATACCCAACCACCCGCTACCTCAGCCTGCTGAGAAGTAAGTGCAAGAGCTCTGCTGTCACGGTGCTTGTGGCTGTGATGAGTGTGATGATTTCTCTTAGAAGTGTGTTAAACATGCACCTTTGGCTGGCTTGAGGGAGAGGAGGCTGATGTGCTGAGCATTGACTCCAGAAATATAGCATCCCCTGGAGAGAAGGCAGCTCAGCAGTGGGTAGTTCTCTAATTTCTTTCTTCTTCTTCCTTCCTTTTGTCCCAGAAGAGACAGATGAGAACGCGACCTCGAAAGCTCTCCTCAACGGTACCTCTGCGCTGAGAGACGAAGGCCTCCCATCATGCGTTCGGCAGCAGCAGAGCATAAGGGCAACGCCTAAAGTCATCCAGAATTATGTCTACTCCCGGCCCCCTCCGTGGTCAGACACCCTGCCCACCATCTTCGTCATCACCCCCACCTACACGCGGCCGGTGCAGAAAGCTGAGCTGACCCGCCTGGCCAACACCTTCCTGCACGTGCAGAACCTGCACTGGGTGGTGGTGGAGGACTCGCCCCGGAGGACCAACCTGGTGTCCAACCTGCTGGAGAAGGCAGGCCTCAACTTCACCCACCTCAACGTGGAGACACCCAAGAGCCTGAAGCTGGGGCTGTCCTGGATCCCATCCCACACCCCGCGGGGGACACTGCAGAGGAACCTGGGGCTGCACTGGCTGAGGGACAGCTTCAGCAACACCGCGCCGCCAGAAGGGGTAGTGTATTTCGCCGACGATGATAACACTTACAGCCTGGAGCTGTTTGAAGAGGTAAGAGCCGGAAAATTACGTGGGACAGAAAAAAAATAATGAATTTAGCCAGGTCTCCCGTGTGGACTGCAAGCATTAAATGGGAAACGAAGGCTGTGGCATGCTGCCTGGAGCCCTCCTCTCCCTGCACTCGGTGGCAGCTGGGTATAGGGCAGACACAAGCCTACAGCTATGCAACCCAGAAGCTGTTCTCTAAAAGGCTGAAAAAGCAAAAAGCACATCTGCTGCGGTGTGGGCTGCAGATGTCAATAGCCATTCACACAGCATTACACCAACTACTGCCTCCTGGGTTCGTTTTCAGAGGGGTCAGAGAATACGTACCCCAGAATATACACCTCTTCTCAGAGATCTGATGATTTAAATAAGCACTGATGATAAACTTCTGGCAAAGCATGGATCAGTTCTCTTGGAGGGGTGTGATGAGTGGGGGATATTAGAAAAGCTGACTGACTTTCTAATCCACTTTTTCTCCTTTCCTGCCCTTCCGTACTCTGGGCTCCAGCCACCACAGCAGATCTGTGCCCCTGGGATCAAAGAAGCTTGCCCAGACTTTGGCTGGAAACCTGGCTTTTGTGAGATGCCAAGTCTATTGCAAACTCGCAGAAAATGATTATTCAGTAAACTCCCTTGTCACCAATTTAAGCCAAACTGTTACACACCAGTCAGAATACCACGTTATGCATCAGAACACATTTCCCGTTTTCAGCAATTTTTAGCTCTCTGATAAGCTCATCCTTTCTTATTTCTTTCCAGGTCCTTTGTGGCAATTTCAGTAAAACCACACTCTTTTAGGAAGTAACCACAGATGGAGGAATGGGGGTGGGGGAAAGCTGCAGTAAGGGAGGAGAGACATCCATCAGTCAGGGAGGGAGGTGACTTGTATGAGGGTAAAGTTGGAGCGAGTGGAGTTGGTATGGAGGTGGAGTCCTCATAGAAGTTGTATTTGTCATTTACAAAAAGTGATAAAAGTTCGGATGAGATCAGAAAGGCTTTCCCTCTTCTGAGGGACTGAACGTGGGCACTGAAAAGCAGCGAGTTGGGTGTATAACGAAGGGAGTGCTCGAGCAGAGCCTGGTGGCTTTGCAGGCTGTAGCTCTTCAAACAGCAGCACAGGTGAAGGAGATAGATCTTGTGCTGCCTGGAGCTATGCGATTGTGTAGGAAGTCAATGGGGGAGGACAGGTGCCAAAGAAAACAGAGGATGGTGTGCTAATGGGCCGGGACAGGTATGGCAGGGTTGTGTTCTCACAGCACTGTTTCCTTCTGGCACACAGATGCGCTACACAAGGAGGGTGTCAGTCTGGCCGGTGGCTTTCGTCGGAGGGCTGCGGTACGAATCCCCAAAAGTGAGCCCAGCAGGGAAGGTGGTGGGGTGGAAAACCGTCTTTGACCCTAACCGGCCCTTTGCTATTGACATGGCTGGATTCGCCATCAGCATCAAGCTGATCTTGGAGAAGCCTCAAGCCAGTTTCAAGCTGGAGGGAGTTAAAGGAGGCTACCAGGAAACCAGTCTGCTGAAGGATTTAGTGACTATGGACGGGCTGGAGCCCAAAGCAGCCAACTGCACAAAGGTGAGCATCACAAGAGACCTGGAAAGTACATCCCCTTTGCTAGATCCTGGCCGCTTTCATGGCCTCCTGCCATGCCCCATCCATCTTCTACCGTGCCTGCTCTGTGCCAGCACACCTCAGCTCCGAACGGTGCCAAGGCAGGCGGGCAGAGCCTGCCAAATGCTTTACAGATGAGAAGCTCAGCGAGCGCTGAGGAACAGTTAGTGCCGTGCACTCTAACTGTGCTAATAAAGAGCCTCAGCCATACAATTTGTGCCCAGATTACTTCTCTCAAACCCAGAACTGGCAGAGGGTTGAGTGGGGTGTCAGTCCAAAATGATCTCTCCTCCTCGTCACTGCTTCATGCTCCTCTAAATCCTCCACAGGCCCTGTCTGAAGTCCTTTAAACCACATACTTCCAGCAGCTACAAGCCTCAGGTTGCTCAGGATCCTCCCCCCTGACGGATGCGCTGCTCTCGGCATTTGCAAGGCATCCAGAGCCCCTGAACTCTTTGTGGTTCCCTCTAGGTGTTGGTCTGGCACACGAGGACGGAGAGGCCGACTCTGGTTAACGAAGGCAAGCGTGGATTCACAGACCCCAGAGTAGAGGTGTAGGCAGAGAGCCAGCTCCCCGATGTGAGTACCCTTCTCTTTATCGTTTTTGACAGGGCAAATAGTCTGTATGTCTTTCCTTATTTTTACTATTATTTCCTCAAAGACTGCATACGTGATAGTCCCAGTAACTCCCCTATCATGTCACCGTTTGCACAAGATCCTCATCTTTACTCACTGTCTGCATGCTGTACTCATTCACACCTCCTTGCAGTCCCCACAGAAGCTTTGCCTGCATGGAAGCAGAGAGAAAAATTGCAGAAGAATCTCATGGTTTCGCTCAGTAATGACAAGCCAAATTCCTTCCTCCCTGATTTCTGCCAGGTCCATACTCCCTTCAGTGGGGGAGTTGTTCAACAGCACGTGGAACAAGATCACTGTTGTGTAGATGATTTTTTTTCCCCAATTGCCCCTCCACCTCCACCTTCTGCTTTTGTCTTGTGTGAACAATCGTGGTGTGGGTGCTGCAGGGAAAGGTTGATGGGACACTCAGACTGTTTGAAAGCAGGAACCAGCAAAGGGCAACCTACACGGGCTCTCACAAAGCCTGAAGGACTCAGTACAGACATTACCAGAGCTAGGAATACGTCTGCTGCTGAGGAGAAATGCTGAAGGCACTGTGAGCTCCTGCATGGTCCACAGAGCAAAGTTAAGCAGGAGGAAGAGGGATTATGGCAACCACCATAGGCGAGGGCAGGAATGTGTAAGAGTTCAGTGATATCTTCTTAGAAATAGAGAATGATGAACAGGTTTCAGAGGAGCCATGTCCTCCTCCATCAGCTGCTATGCCCTTTGATCTCAGTGTCTGCCCTTGGCAGATTCCTAGCCCGAAATTCACAAAAAAAAAATTAAAAAAATAAAGGCATCCAACTCAGGAGTACCTAACTCTTCCTGGAATGACTCATACTTGTGGCAGAATGCAGGATGCTGAATGATTTACTCCTGCTTTGGAAGATATTCTACGGTTGCTTTCAGTCCTGACCCCAATATTCAGCTCAGCTCTGCCAGGGGAAACAAAACTGACAGCTGTTATACAGGCAGTCATGAGCGTTTCAGCTTCTGCACTGATCTGGTATGAGCATTGCTTGTAGCTGCATACAGCGTTTCCACATCATCCCGTCATCTCTGAGTGACAGCCATACAAAGCGCAAAGCAATCCCAGCACCTGCACATCCAGCAGCAGATGCAGACACAGGAGTCAGCTGCCTAAACGTAGGCACCTGGTACCACCACGGGGATCCTACCTGGCCCTCCTGTAGGGCACAAACCCCATCGTCTTTGCCAGCTTTTCATGAATATTTCAGATACCCTGGCAAATGTAAAATGATGCTAGACCTACGTGTAGGCAGCAGCACCTCTCTTAACCTGCACTTGTGTGCAATCTTCTAGTGGTAATGGGTTCATTTTACATACCCAGTTGTGCTGGGTCTGCGGCAGACTAAAGCTACAATTGCCTGAACTCAGCTCATAAATACTCAGACTCCAGCTACCTGGTATGGGGTATCACTTCTCTGCCTTCAAGCCAGGGTCTCTACTGGGCCAGCTCTGTAGATTTTGGGGAGCTTTTTCTACTTGCATTATTGATTTGATCCAAATCCTTTCTGCACTATCATCTGCCCTTTGGGGCAGCTGCTCTGACCCAAGTGTGCAGGTAGCATCCACCCCAGGAGGCACCTGCAAAGGCTTTGGGTGTGAATGTGCTGCCTTGAGAAGCTTAGTGGATTCAGCTGAGAGCACTCAAACCAAATCATCAGATTCCACACCCACACCCCCTGTAAAGTTTTAAATTGACGTGTCTGCTGACAGCTATGTTGAGTTTTGGAGGTTCTTACTATTGAGCTTCAGAACCTTGACAGACGTGCTCTAGATGAGACAACGCTGAGGGGAAAAAAGAAAAAAAAAAAAAAAAAAAAAAAAGAAGTAAAATTTATCCCCTGAGGATGTTCTGTTCTTAGACACAATAGGGAGAGTATTTCTGTCTTCCCCTCCTGGGAACTCGTCCTTGTTAAGGATTAGATGAGGCCAGTCAAGTTCCAGACCTCCCAGAGACCTCTTTCCCCTTTAATGCCTGTGGACATGAGCCAGGCAGACATTATTTGATGTGGGTTTTGGTGCTCTGCTAATCTCCAGTTAGCCCACTTAGAGGGCTTCTTGGCATGTGTGCCTGCTCTCTGGATTGCCACAGAGGCAGCGTGATGGGACCTGCTGATCACATAAACTGCAAAGATCAGGCTTCAGTGGGTATTGCATGAATAGCAGTTATTTTATCCCAGCTGGAGTCCACTTTCTTCCTTGCCTACGTTCCCACCGCTCCTGGCTGTGTCTAGATGAACCATGGCAGCGTTTATGAGTCTAGGGAAGAAAACTCCATTAGGGCAGATCTATCAAGGGGGGACAATAAGGCATGTGGCACAGTTTGCCTTTTCATAAGGCAACAAAATGAAAAAGAAGAGTTCAACGTTTATTTTTCAAAAGTGCTTTTCTGCACTAAAAAATCTGCCTTTTTTCAGCCCTGAGAACCATTAGGGAGGATCTGAAATGTGTTGGGACTGAGGATCATGGGTGAGATCCAAAAACTCTCACAGCATGCATCCCTGCAGACTGCGTATTGAAACCGAAGTCCCTAGAAATGCAGACTCTGGCTTCTGAGAGCAGGAGGTGGGAATTAATTTCTCTCCATATTTTTTCTTTGTTAAAGCCCTGAAAGCTATCGCTCAAGACTGGTGTTATAAAACCTACTTATTCGTACTGCAAACGTGTATTTACAGGCATCAGAACAAGAAGAACTTGGTTTAGCACAGGACTCCTGCTGCCTTGTGATATTTGGAAATAGGGAATTAGGGAAAGAAGTTCACCTGCATTTCAGAGCTTCCAGAGAGGGATCCTCAGATCTCAAAAACACTGGGGGGAAAAATCCTTCAAAAACTTTTGCTAATTCATAAATAAAACATCCCTGCTAGGACTCTGCAGTGCAGATAGAACAAGCGGCACCCCCGCTGTATCTGCAGCCTGAAGGTGTAAGTAGCGTGGTTGAGAAAAAATGGTTGGTGATGCCTGCCTAGTGCTTACCTGCGCCAGGGGACAGCTCTCTTGGAAACGTCTTTCTTGCCCTGATCTACTGGATGTGGTGCTGAGACCTCTGCCTTTTTCTAATCTCGCCTTGTGTTTGTTTTGACAGAGGCAGCGGGCAGCGATTGCTCCTGAAGTTTGTCAGCAACCACAGCAGCGGCACACGCTGCCTGCTCTGCCCAACGCTCAGCTCCACCACCGGAGGATGATAAACGCCCCAAAACGCAGCCACGTCAATCAGCTCCCACTGCCCAAAAGGTGGTAATGAGCAGGGACAGAGCTGATGTGGTGCCCTGTGATCCTACAGCTCTTCACTTTTGACTTCGTGCTCTGGCTCCCATTCCCCATCTGGGAGAGGAGCACCTCCCTTCCCTCGTGGGCTTTGTGTTTTTAACCATTCATTAAACAGGAAATTTATTAGATGCGATCTCCATTCTCTGCTGTGCCAGCAAAGAAGCTGAAATCCAGGATGGGTGCAGGTGCCTCTGAAGATGTCTCGTGGCATATTGTGAAACCTGAGCGTCAGTACAGCAGTTATGAGCTGCAGTGTTTCAAGGACAGGAGTTGTCACAAAAGCACAAATGTGAATCTGTCACCCTGAGGTATGCTTGGAGAAGAATTTAAAAGCAAAGCTAGCCTGAGAGAGGCCCTCCCTCTGAAGGATACACTCAGATCCATGCACAGATCAGCCATCGGTACTGGGGAGGGAGCTGTGCTGAAGCACCTTGTTTTGGGTTTGGCAATTCAGAAAGGATCTGGTGCCTACACCTCAGCTGATAACTTGAACTGCCCTAACATACGGTTGTTTCAGAAAATGCTGTCCCAGTTCCCAGGCCTGGTGCCCTCTGGATAAAGTTCCTCTGGCAGGTACTGTACCTCAAAGGCCATCCACGTGGAGCATCCCCCTGCAAAGACCAGAAAGCAGGGGCACAGGTGGGTGGACCTGAAAGTTTTGTTCCTAGCCTGCGACCCTGCTGCAGCACCCTCAGTCACTTTGGTAGCCTCAAATCACATATACAAAGCTGCTTCCTAAACCTTCGGAGAGGAGGACACCTTTCTGGGGCGGAGGAGGGTGAGAGAAGTGCTTAGAGAAGAGGAACCCTGAGCCTGCGCTCATCTCCTGCGTGAATGTTGGGGAACGTGGGGAGACATCGTCAGAAAACGTATCTTGAGCACGTAGATGACAAGTGAAGTAGCAAATGTGACAAGTTCTCCAGCTGAACTCTGAAAGGCACGTTTGGCCCTGTGAACAGAGAAATTTCCCTTAATGAAACAGGAAGACAGCCCGCGGGGAGGCAACCGACAAAGGAGCAGGTGGCAAATGAGGACCGAAGGAAGGATGCACTGGATTAAAAGCACAAGTGTTTGTACTGTGTGTGCGTGGGGAGAAGTCTCTGAATGTCTCTGACTTTTCTAGGAAGGTTCCTTGAATTGACCCAGAAACCCCTCTGAGCACATCCTGAAAACCATCTCCACTCAGGCCATAAGAAACAAGGCTTGGGGCATTCAAACCGCATCAAGGATCGCATAGCTGGGGGGGGAAATTATGAGCAATCAAACCACCCCCTGACCAAGAAATTCTGGGCTGGCAGGAGACGTTTATTTGTTGATTTATTTATACTGCAGTTCTCTGCCTATTCCTTGTTCGGTTTTGTTTTTTAACTTAGATCATCTGACATGTTCGTGAAGAAAGAACATTTCCCCTCTCACCCCAGACTCTCACAGAAGAACAGTAGAGCTTGGCATTCACTTCTGAATGTCATATGTTTCTTGCTCTCCGGGGTTTCTTTACAATGGTGTCTTAAACTGGCAAAATAATCAGAAACACAGCAAGGAGGAGAGTACAGCAAAGGGAACTGTGGTTCCTTTATGCAAGAGACGTGGGTGGCACTAAGCTTCTGGCTCCCAAGCAATCATAGCGAGGTAAAAAACATGTGCAAAGGACTGCCTCGTTCAGCGGATAGTCCCCATGGGATCTTGGGAAGCATCCATGAAGGGGCTTTTTGAAGGGTATCTGAGAGAGTATCTGTGTTCCCTCACTGGGGGGCTAGCACCCAGGCATCTTGCTGTGGGACTGGGGTTAAAGTACAGGAAGGGGCAAAGGGAGTGAGATGAAGCCTAGTGGGGAGGAAGGCATGAGAAAGCAAAGAATAGGCAGCAAACAGAGAGAGAGAGAGAGGGGCTGTGTTTAGTGTGACAAGGCCACCCTGCTAGCATCTCAGCACCAAAGGGATACGGAATGGGCTATGAGCACTGTGTTGCCTCAAGGTCCTAGAAAAGTCCTTACAGAGCAAAGGTCTGGCATATTGGAAGTGGATGGTGTGAAGGAAGCCTGGCTTCTGCAAAACACTTTTCTTTCTCCAAATGTCAGAGCTTTGTAACCAGGCCTTGCTCAGAGCTTTATGTCCCAGCCTCTGTATGAGGTAACGAGGCCTTGCACTCCAGCGGGCTTTGCTGACCCGTCCCCGCCATCAGGCAGGCGGGCCCAGTGATTCCACACACCATTAAAACAAGATTACATCCTTATCTTTGTGGGTTTAGTGCACGAGCAGAGAGCAAGGGAGTAAAGGAGTTGATTTATGAGCTTCCATTTTCCCCTCCAAGATGGGCAGGGTTTCTGCCCGTATGAAAAGGAGGGGATATGGTGATTAATTCCCCAGCCTTTAATCTCATGCGGGGCCTACACAGGATTTTGGCACTGCCAGTGGATGTTTGCAGTGAGGGTCTGCTCCTGTTGCAAAGCACACATGCTTTTAGAAATGACTTCTCGCTCCGTCCCCATAAGAAAGCAAAATTATTGTTCTTATTTTCCCCCCTGGGGCCCTGGATTGCAGTGATATGGTACGCTCAGTGCCAGTCTGAGACTGTCCCTTTCATGCCATTTCCACTCTTGCCTCAGCCTGACCCTGTGGAGAAAGGAATCGGTGAACCAAGAAATTCTGCCAGACACTAAATTGTTCAGGGCCAAGACCTTGTGTGGATGTGCACAACTGTTACCCCAGGCTAGCAGACGTTTCAACCAGTTCAGCACAAATATTCCTTTCCCTGTAGAGCAGACTAAGGACAGCACAGGCTGCTGCCAGCCTGGGTGCATCATCTAAGGGTAGGTCAGCAGGAGACACCACCAGCTCTGATGTTAGTTTTGTTAGCAGAGCTTGGTGGGAGAGCCCAGGTATGGAGCAGCAGTGAGAGTTACAGGCTTCAGGGAAAGTGAATGAGGGGTGCAATAAAGCTGCAGATCAAGCCCGAAGTGCTTCGAGGAGGCATCCCAGCGCCTGTTTTTTACTAGCATCTTAGTATCTGATACTCATGTTCTCTGAAATTCATCCAATTCACCAACCGATGAATATTACTAACATTTCCTGTTGCAGAAAATGCTATTGACAGAGGAAAGAGAATGTCAAGGAAGTAATTTTTAATGGTTATTTATTTATATTGAATGGTACTAGCGCGTTATTAAATATGATGTGAATAGTACAATATTACACCGTTGTCTGTCTTGTAGCACGAGGGCTTACTTCTTTTCCAGGAAAACAGAGTGGACGCTCCTGGAAAATGTATTGGTTTTGGTTGTTCTCATTCCAAGGGTACTCCCTTTGGTCTTCATCTGACCCAGATGCTACGAGAGAACTTCAAGCAAAACATTTCAGGTCCCTGAGACTGATGTCTGCATTTTGGAGGTGAAGGAAAGAGACAGAAGGGAACGGGGGTACGTAGTGTAAGCTCCATAGCCCCACAGCATCTCTAGCAGCAAGCTGTCGGTTGGGTGACATTTCAGGTGTCAGCAAACATTGATCCAAGGTCATGCACCCATTTGGCCTCTCTGCTCTGTGAAAAGCCTCTCCCAAACGGTTCCAAAGGCCATGAAACCTCCCAAAACAGGTTTTTCAACTTCTTCCTTTTTCCTGGAAGGAGAAGCAGTTGTTTAGGACAGGAAGAGATGGGAAGCAGGCATGGGCAAGCAGGTTGCTCTCACTAATTTACTCTGTCATTTGGCCAAGGCACCTCACATCAGCTATCTGTAACTTTGATGCTTTTTTGTGTTTTTTTTTTTTTTTTTTATTACAACAAAGGACCTGCCTCTCAGAAACACAGAAACACTTTTAAGGATATTCTGAAGAAGCATCACTAAAAATTTAGCATATTGGAGTACAAGCAAAATCCATAGCTGCTTATATAATAAAAAAGCCTGTTCACACAGGTTTTGCTTAAAGTGCAACATGGCGTGTACAAGCAAAACATCCTGTGAAAAGCTGAGAAAGAACTGTGGTGGCCAAAGGCCTCTGAAATGTCCACCCTACTAGAAAAATCTGCCACCTCCCCCCCACAACAGAGGGACAGCTCTGCTTGTCAGTGGTGACTGAAAGCCTCTGCAGTGCCTTCACAAGGATTAATGCTGCTTTCCTTGATAGAAACCCTGGGGATGGTTTGGTATCACTCTGTCACACCAGTACATGCTCTTCCCCTTCTTGAGCCCTGCATTTTCAAGGCTAAGCTTCCCAGTCACGCGGTTGCATTTTAAGCCAGGAACTGGTGCAGGTCCCTGGAGTTAAGGAAGGGAGAAGGAGGAGAAAGAGCAAGAAAGAATGAATCTTGTTAAATGGTGAGGTACTTCTCTCAGTCCCTCATCACATTCAGGACTGATTGGAGGTGGATTTACACTTGGAGGGAGGGAGGGAGGGGAAGCTCCTTCCCCTGGGACATCCAGAGGCTCTTGCACAAACTTAATTTCAAGCTCTATTGAAGATGGTGTTTGTCTTTTTTTATTTTCCTATGCATTCGTTTAATTTCTCAAGCAGACGTGAAAATGAGAAAGGCAGACCTTTGACTGCCAAGACAGCCCCGTTCCTGCACCTTACAGATCCAGTCTCACATTGTTTTCCTCCATCACTGCCCTCAATACATCTGTGCACAGGGGTTGCTAAAATGCTTGCCAGCTCCCTTTCATGCTTCAGTGGAGACAGGTTGGATTGTTGGTGGTTTGTTTTTTTTTTTTTTTTTTCATTTAAGCAATCCAATTCATTTTTAATTCAAATCCCTCCCGGCATTCTACGGCAGGGAAAAAAAAATAGGAGTGCAGTGACCTTGAAAAGGCTTGGGCTTGCTGGCACCACAGAGTTCTGATCTGCATTCAGCTCTCCAGTCCACGCTTGCTCTTTTGTCAGAAAAAAAAAGGCTTCTTGACAATGGGAGACGGAATGAGAAGGATCATGATTCTTGCATTTGGTTTTGGAAGAATCTTGAAGGAAATGTTCCTGGAGCTTCAGCTCTCCCAGCCAGCACAGAAACACGTGTTGTTTGGCTGAACTGAAGTTTGGTGCAGGCTGTTGCCTTTCCAGCTGACCATGTTGTGCTCCAGAACAGGCACAAGGTGACAATTTTTACAACACCTGACTGCCATAAATTAGCAGAGATGCTGATGCAGATCAGCTCTAGTTTGTCTGGCTTCTCCCTGCCTCAGAAATGGATGCAGACAGACAAGCCTTGCCCAAATTCTTCCTACACTATTACTTCCCACTGTGATTCAAGTTTAAATTCGGGTAGTACCAGCTCCTAAAACAATTAATGCTATGAAAAAAAACATGTCAGCACTAAAATATTGGTTCCTATGCATGTTTTAGACACAGAGGTTCCCCTGTGATGGACGCAGAGATTAATTCTTTCCCATCCACGGCTTTGTACTCACTGCAGCTTTCAGAAGAGCAGAGGGCATCACTTTGTTTTATGAACATGAAGACAAGCAGGGTGTGTTTGCCATGGTAATGGAGAGAACGCCGCAGGAAGAACGCAAATGGTAGAGCTTCAAAGCAGTGTGCAAGAAAAGCAGACTTTGCTGCAGGATTGGGTAGGTTTCAATAAAAACAGACTTAGTCCCAGCAAAAGAAGTGTTAAATACATTTATTCTTAACAACAACAAAACCACAACAAATTATTTTAAATTAAATGTGAAATGGCAATAGTTTACACCCAGGCCTCATGTAATAACAGGTTGTTCTGTCCAGCAGAATAAATGAGATCAAATCCCTTATAGATGTGTCCCCTGACATCCCTTCATCCAGCTCTGAAGCAGGAGTACTCCCAACACACACGGTACCACCTCTAGCCCCATCTTTTTCCCGTGCAACCTCCTGTTGGTAGCTGCTTTGCCTGGTTTGGAGCCATGCATGCTGACTGATGAGCCAGCACATGGGGCAGCTTTGTCTTGGAATAGGATGGGAGGCTGAGCTGAGGAGGCCTACCCCTTCTTGCAGAGGAAAAATTTGTTTTTTACTACTTTCCCCAGTGCAAACCCAGCCACTGCCTTTTCCTAGATGGCTTCTTACAGAAGACGTCTTTTTCTCTGTCAAAATTAAGTGAAAATGGACAGCACGTTAAATCCATTATTAGAGAAGGCAGAAAGACTGACAGCACAATCACACATGCCCCATTTCATTAAGAAAACTAACAGAAAAGACGGGGGTGGAAAAGCCAAAGTTTTTATAGGCAGCGAGGCAATGAAAGAAGGTTCTTTGCTGTGGTGTCTACGCAAGTGAAACACTTCTGTAGTCTCCTGAGATGCAGGTAGAGAGTGGTGCATTTATTTCAGTTGATCAAATCTTGCTCAATTCGGTCATTTAAAGGCAGGACAGTGACTGTGCTGAAAGTGCAGAAGAGCTTTCCCTGTCCCCACCTGTGAGGGAAACTCGGCCATGTCAGGCGTGCCTTCGATCTCTTCCAAAAATCCTGAAAAACACCATTGCCAAAAACAGATACTTCAACTCCCCATATGCACGCACTGCAGACACCATCACCTTTCCCTAATAAATCAATATGATTTAAAAAATATATATTTTTTATAAATAGCAGCCACCAGGCTGACTGCTCCAAGGAAGACTTAACGGATGAAAACCAATATTACAGCACTCGTTTTCAGCATTTTCATGGAATTTTAATTTCTACCCAAAAGCTGCTCGACAGGAATCATGCATAAAGTACCTTGTAAATAAAAAATAAAATAAAAAATAAATAAAAAAATAAAAAGGAAAAAATGAAAAAATAAAAATGTAAAAATGAAAAAAATGAAAAAATGAAAAAATGAAAAATAAAAAATAAAAAAAATAAAAATGAAAAAAAAAAAATAACAGAGTTAAAAAATAAAAAATAATAATAAAGAAATTATTTTTGACAGCCCGACACAGCAGCGGGTCCCTACCCGCCCCACAGCACCGTTACCCCTCAGGGCCGCACGGCCGCCCGGTGGGGACTACAACTCCCAGTATGCCTCGCGGCGGCGAAGCGCAGCCGGGCACGGCCCTTTCCCGCGCCGCATGCTGGGAGCTGTAGTTTCAGGGGAAGGGCGGGGGCACATTAAATGGCGGCCGCCCCCTCCTTCGCTTGTTCAGAACGGCCGCTGTGGGCTCGGAGCGGGGCTGTGGGGGGCCGCGGGCGGCCGCTCCTCTCCTGGTGGTGTCGGCAGCGGGGAGGGGTGGCACCGGCCGTGAGGCAGAGCCTCGGGAGGTGCCGGTGTGAAGGAGTTTGAGAGCCATGTCCCTGCCTCGCGTCGAAAACCCCTGGTTTCTGCTCTTCCTCCTCGCCTTCCAGACGATCTTCATCCTCATCGCGTACCAAGGCAACCTGGCCGGGGTGTTCCGCGGGCTGTCGGGCTCGCCTCAGGTGCCGGATTTCTCCAAGCCCCACGATGTGTACACCAACCTCAGCCTGCTCGCCCGCCACCCCACCGAGGATGCTCTGCCCTACTGCTCGGCCCGCTCGCCGCTGCTGGGTACGTACCGCCTGCTGCTGCTGCTGCCGCCGCTCAAGTGCATGTTTTTTCCAGCTTTTCTGCTTTAAAAGTGGTATTCTTCCACTGGCAGGGCTTCACGGTGTTAATTGACTCATTTTCATTGGTTTCGTGAGGTAGTGTGTCAGTGAGCTGCAAACTTTCCATGCGAAGGGTTTGGTTAGATGTTGCGTAGGGAAACGAGTGAAACCAAAGCACAGCGTTAATCCCAAGCTAATAAAGCTTTTTTCTTCTTGTTTTGCACCCCCCCAGCTTGGTCATCCTACACAAAGTGTGCCCACCGTTGTGCTTTGGGATTTGGATCTCCCTGCTCGCTGACTCACTCCTGGTTTCTTTATTTCAGCCTTATGTCAAGCCTGTAATTCAATATCCATTGATGTTAAGTATTTTAAATATTTAAAGAGAGTGTGTCTTGGCACCTTGCTCTTAGTGGCGATTGCTTTGGCCTGTGACTATGTGCCATTTAGACCCAAAAACTCCTCCATTAAGCTCAAAAGTCCAGAGATTGCATCCAACTTGCAGCAGGTCAGAGCTGGTCCTAGAGGCAGCGTGAACTCAGCTCTTGCACTGCTAAAAGAGCTCAGAAACTTTGAGCGGATGCAAAGTCCAAGCCCTAAAGCAAGTCTGGTGGTAAAGTGGCTTGTCTGTGGGATTAGTGGAGCACTTCTAGCCAGACGGCTGAGTTCTGTAAGTGTGCACGTGCAGGTGGTTTGGCTATTTCTGCTTCCGAGTCTACAACGCAGTAAGTTACTCTGGTCTTTTTATCTGTACTGTTCTGGTTTCTGTGATTTTTAGGTCCTGCGTGTCAGTAGTCAAGCACTGCTTAGTTGTGCTGGTGTTCTAGGAAAGCAGCTGACTGCAAATGGAGCCCAGTGAGAGCAAAGTGGCTGGCCTTGCTTCACAGGTGCAAGTACTGTGGGAAACTGTGGCTGCGTTTCCTCCTGTGTCAAGTTGCTTATCTAGGTTTAAGAGCTGTGCTGGGGTGCTCCAGATGAGCCCTTTTAGACTCTTCAATCCTCGTAAGGGTGCGTGTTCTTTCACAGAGTTTTCTTCCGTCCTCTTGCTGAAGTTCAATGAAACCCATGCAGTATGTATGATGAAGTTGTAAAACTTTTGGGTATGCACTTCAGCACTGTTCTTGGAAACAGCTCTGCTATGTGACTGACATACTGAAAGTACGGATTCTCTTTGCACAAAGTGCTATTTGTAATGGTCTTAGTGTAGTCTCAGTTCACCTCTAACCAAAACCCATCAATTGTTTTGGGAAGCTACCATTCTGTGTTTTCAGACTACTTAGTTTTACTTGAAAGCACAGCAGAAATGTACTTGCACCTTGCATGAAAAGTGTGATTCTGTGCAGCTCATCTAAAAACAATCAGATAAGCAAGAGCAGTGACGATGCACATGCGAAATAAAACTACGTTAAAGTAACTGGTGCTTTCAAAGCTATGAAATCTTCCTAAGACCTGTTCTCCCCATCTCTGGGAGAGTTAAGAAGAGGGTGGGTTGGCCTGCATGGGTTAAAATGCGGACAATGCTAGCTACAGAGAGAAGAATGGTAAAGTTAACTAGGAGAAAGAATGAGGCAAAGTGACTGTGGAAGTTTTTACTAACTCCAAAAGTTAGAATTGAGCATGTGAAGACCCTTGCTGTGAAACAATCTATTGGAGCATTGATACAGTTCCAGCTTAAGAAAAACAAACATTCTGCTACTACTAGGTGATATTACCTTTTTAAATACAAGAAATAACATATTCCTTCTGTTATTGGTATATGCCAGACTCCTCTGAGGGTGTTTTGTTATTTTTCCTTCTAAAAATGCCTGCTGCTCTGTGAGGTGCTTGCCCTTTATTCAGATGTGTCCATCACATAGAAAACAGATGTATAAATACAGCCAATCAAGACAGTTGTAAAGTTACCATCGCTCCTGGGACTGATCTCTCTTGGAAGCATTACATCAGAGAGAGCGATTAATATTAATTTCATAAACCCATTAAATGAGATTTCAAATCAATTCTTGTGGACTCCAGTCTGCAATTCAGAGCTGGTAATAATTCACCGTGTCCACTCCAAAACATGTTAAAGTAACTGGAAGAATGCCAAATGGCATAAATGTTTCCTGGATCGGGGCTTTTATGAAGTGCAGTGCTTTCCCCACTTATGTATACAGTAGATCACTTAACTAATTGCTTGAACAGAAGATCAGATTGCAGCTCCATCTGTCTTTTTTCAGCTACCTGAATCCATTTCCAGAGCAGTGGAGTAAGAATTAACTGAAAATATAATTGCTTAACATCTCTGCCTGGGAAGAAGATCTGGATTTAGCTTTTTAATGCTCAGTGGTGCCCATTGACCCTTTCATGGTCAGTAACTCCAAAAGCATTGTACTGGATACTCAACGTCTTCGGTAATACTGACACTGTTACTTCAGTTCCTTTTGAAGTTTCTGTACAAATAACCAGTTGCCTGTTTCCACCTTTTGGTTTTGGAAAAAGCAGAGCATTCTTATGCTTGAGTTGCTCTCACTCAAACTGAACTGAGCAGCATTTAAACCCAAAATTTGGTGTTCTCACATTGTGTGTGAGATGCGTTGTTTTTGTCAGTTCATCGTTTCCTCTTACCAGGAAAAAGCTCAATGGCAGATGGCTCTGATTTAGTTTTTTTGGAGGGGTACCTTACTTCCAGCATGGTGTGTGCTGAACGAGTTAATTTGGCTCTTGAAGCCTTAATAGTTCCATGTTCCATCTGCAACTCTGATTTTTTTGAAATCCTGTCATGCAGTGGAAGAACTTTTTTCAGGCCCTTCCTGTAGCAGTTATTCCTTTTCACTCCTGCCATAACCTTTTCATGAGCAGGACCATCTGTTGTGGCACTGAGCTGTTCCTGCTGCCTTTTGCAACGCGTGCTCTCCCACTACAGCTTCTCTCCTCTTAAGAGGGAAGTGAAGAGGTAATAATGCTGAGATTTATCTTTAGCTGCTGCTGAGGCAGCCTCGTGTTCTGTCATTGGAAATTGATGCTTAAATTAAGGCTGTCAGTCTGCTTTTTATTTCTTTTTCATCCAGGTAGTGGTAGAATTATACAATATGAAGTAAAGTAATGCGTAAGTAATATACTGTGTGCTGCTGCACTTTTTCACTGATATATTCATCCCTGCTACCATTACAGCTTGTTCAGCTTGTGCAAGCTTTACTTATTGAACTGAATTATTACAGCTGTTTATTCTGAATTAAATGTATAGCAAGATGGTGTTCAGAAGTCATGTAGCTCCTTCCTTAAGGTGGAATAGATCTGGTCACAGTTAATGGGTCTCCTGATACTCAGATGTGTTGCCTGGGAAGTAAAACAAGCAGGGAGCATGCTGTCCCAGCCACCAGCTAACAATATGGGCAGGGACTCTTATTTATTTCTCTGTGCACTGAGGTTTCCTATCAATTAAACACTCTCCCTGCGGTGATGCAGGCACAGAAGGAGCTGAGGAACCAGGCTGTGGGGAAAATTGACTGGATATATCAAGGGGTTGATCTTGTACCTTGTCTGAATTGGGATCCTGTGCTTTCTAGCATGACCAAGGTGGTGTTTTTCTTTTTTTTTTCTTTGTCTTTTCCCAAAACTGAGCTTCAGCTGTTGTATTTTTCCCTACTTGGGCCAGCCTGCAACTGTGCTGTTCACGTGTGGGATTTAATTGGATTACAGCGCAGTAGCTGGTTGTTAGTTGAAACTGGACAGGAAGGAGAGCTGAGAGCCAGAATTTTGTTTATAGCCAAGTTGTAGGGCAGCCAGAGGTCTGGGGGATATGTCACAGGCTTTAACTTTTTTTGTTGTTTTTGCTTGACATATGCTGAGTTTCAGAGCTGAGGTTTTTGAGGTATGGAGCCAGGCAGCTCAGGAGAAGATGACATCTGGAAAGAAAATGATAAATTCAGGTGTTATCCTCATGAATCATATGTTTGTGTATGTAGGGAGGTAACAGGAGTGAAGATCGTGCATGTTATGTCACTCCTTCCCTTGTGTCAAAATGCAGATTTAATTTTGGGGATTTAAGGATTATTGCTACAGAATCTTCCTCTGTAATGCAAATAGCCTGGATTGTGTTAGGGAAAACAAAAACATGCCTTTGTGGGAGAACAAAAGGGATTAATTCCTTTTTTTTATGTTTTCCTGGGAGCAATGATCTGTAGACGAAATCCAATCTGAAGATAACGTTTCTTCAGCAAGCTCCAGTTGTCATCAAATTGCTGGGTAATGGTGCTTTAGTTAAAAGAACTGATAATCAGGGAGTTCATAAATCTGCAAAGCAGCATAAATTACAGGTTTAAAACAGTGTTGGACTGAAATGCGGTGGCCTTAGAGGCAGCACAGGAAACTGCCTGCCTAAAAGTAATAAACAATAAATGCGACCTAGACTCACGAAACGCAGCGTGGTTCTCTGAAGAACTACTCCTCTGCTTCAGATGGGCAAGTACAGCAGCATCCTCCAGTTTCCTGCACAGGGTAATGTAGCCAAAATCAAATTGCCCGTGAGTTTATCATGGGCAGAGGCTAATCCTCTAGCCCTTTTTTGACTGTGTGAGGGATGGGATCGGTGGCTGTTCCTACTGATCTTCAGGAAACACTCACATCTGCTTCTTTAGAAGGAAAAGGAGACTGCTGCTGGCCATAGGTCTGCATGTCAGAGATGTGAGGGGTACCAACTTCTGGCTCTGGACGGACAGCTTCAGTCTTACTCCAGAATTACTCCCTGAGTCTTGCACAAAAATCAGCCAGCCAGTTGAAGGGGTGTTGCTTCCTCTCCATCAGTGACACAGGATGTGGGTGCACACAGGTTCAGTTCTGTTCTTTGTTAGACTTGTAGCAGAGACTTGCACGTAGGATGGGCTGGAAGAAATACCTTGTGGGCTCACCTGCTTAAATATGCATCAGACTTGAGACAAACCCGTACTTTTCCCAGCTGAAATGAAAGCTACCAAACACCAGGCCTAAATACTTACTCTTTCTCTCCCAGGCTTCATTATCAGACGTTTCAAGAGAGGATAATTTATTTCACTGCTGAAGAGGGAGTCTGGCTTAGAAGATACTGAAAGCTCACTTCAAAACAGTCACAGGATTGACTATGAGCTTGGAAGCGAAAGAAAGTCTTATTTATAGCTGTACAAATAAATAAGTAACTTGTCTCACAGGCTTCTGGAGTAAAAAGTATTTTGTCTTTGAGCAGCATGACTTGCAGAGGATTGTTGGGCCTACTTAAAACCACAATCTTGTGATTGTCAGATCTTAATTGCAATCTAGGTAAAAGGTTTCCTCCTAGCTTATTTAAATGATAGATTTGATCTTGTTTGTTCTGCATTTTTGCTTTATTTTCTTAGAGAAGATGACAGTGGTTGGAAACCACTAAGATACGCTGATTTGTGTGCAAATGTAATTTTTTTTTCCTAATTCTTGAGCCTTTTCTATACCTGTAGTGACAGGTATAGGAATAACCATAGTGTGCATTTGTTTGTTTTCATATTGCTACAGTGCAAGACTTGTGTTAACAAAGTGACTGATACTTAATATTGTTTTTTTCTCAAGCTTCTTCATTCTGAAGAATTCAGATAAAAATGCAGGAAAAAAAAATGTATATTCTAATTAGATAAAAATTCCTGAACATGGTGGATGTTTTGCATTTAAAACTGACTCTCTGAGTAGAGGAACTATCCTATCTAGCTTATATTGCTGCCCCATGCCTATTCCTGTAACTATGAAACATCTCCCTTCTTAGATCTGCTGTTTGTTTCTCCTAAAATTTTGATGGGAAAGCATGAATACAGCCCTTGTGGCATGTGATTTTAACATCAAATTGAACTTAAAACTTCTTTTTTGAGATAAAGCTAACATTGCCTAAACCATTTATGTTTCTTAAATAATTTATATTCATCCAGACTTTAGGCTATTTCCTCCCAACCTGCTGATTATCTTTTTGGATGTCTTTATCCTCGAATCTACTCTGAAAGAGCCTCAGAGACTTTTTCCATACGGGCAGCCAAAAGAAAAAGCCTGTCATAGATTTGTTTTCAACTCTACTCTTACAGGGAATACATTTATTCAAGGAGACCATCTAAGTAGCACAAGACAGCTTTGCTTGTGCAGCAGAGAGCCAATACCAGGAAAAAGAGAAGCAGAGGAGCCCGGTGAGCCCTGCTGGCTGTGACAGGACTCTGGGTGCCCCTCTGGCAGGTAGCCCGATGGCCCTGTGCTCCTCTGTGTAGAGCCCCGGTGAAGTGACTGGCCTGTGGGTGGTGCTGGAACTGGTCAACCAGGCACGTCTGCATGGTGGTGTTAACTGTTCTCTGTTAAGCAGGGCTGGTGTCTTCAGCAGTGACCATTTGCAACTCATCCTGTATTTCTTACACAAAAGCTGAGAAGCATTTGTTAGCTTACTTCTGTTTTGTTTTTTTTTTCTTCTCTCTCCTTACAGTTGGTCCGTTAATCATCTCCTTCAGGGTGCTCCCTAGTGAAAGAAAGATCATCAAAAAAAATCCTTTCGTTCAGTCCGGAGGCCTCTACAGACCACCTCACTGCTTGGCCCGCTACAAATCAGCCATCCTCGTAGCATACAGCAACCAGGAGAAGTACCTTCACCATCTTCTTTACTATATCCATCCTTTCTTGCAGCGCCAGCAGCTCAGTTACAGAATCTACTTGATTCAGCAGGTAAGCCTAAATCAGATCCCCCCTGCTGGGGGGAGGCTGAGTTTCCAGGTCAGGTTCTGAGCAAGAAATGTGAATCCTGCAACATGGAAGCACCATTTTATGCCTGGGTCGAGCAGGTCAGTTATATGCCATCGTACCTCCATGGCTGCTGCTGATTGAAATACCTTACCACTTGTCAAGATCATTGTTCTGCTATTGATTTGTTGTGCTTTTTTTAGTTCCAGAGGGATAAAGCTGTCATTAAGTGGTAACTTGTATTTTCAGCAGTTCAAGAGTTGAATGTGGGCTGTCTGTCAGTGGCTTGTCAGCATAGCTACTGAGTAAAACTGTTGAGACTAAATGCTAAACTCAAATCAGGTATTTTTAGACTGCATTAAGTGAAAACATCTGGCTTGACCTTGCTGTGTGCCAGCCTATGCAGGGCAAACAGCCGCAACTTAGCTGATGGGGGACCGGTGTTGCAAAAGATCAGTGGAGAGACGGACAGTTCTGGGTACACTAATTGAAACTGATAGCTGAGTAGGGGAGAAAGGAAGCTTTTTGTTTGTGGCAGGGATCTGTTTTTCTTATTTCTAAACTTTAGGAAGTAGTAGTCAGGACAGAAGTGTTGATGTGCATGTGTAGACCTGAAGATTGACTTACCTGGTCTCTATGTCTGTCTTCCTCATATGCCAATGGTGTATGGCCCCTGATGCATCACAGTTCCTGAGAATATTTTGAAGAGAGGGAGTAAAACTTTCAGGGTTTAGGGATAAAATTTTCAGCCAGTGGTGAAGTACTCCAATGTCATTCAGTTGATAAGGCTTTTGTACTAACATCAGTTTGAATCAAACAATTCTCTTGTTTTGGTGAAGCAACTTAGGGTGTGGTGTGTTTTTTTCCAGGTGGGGAATGGTACATTTAACCGAGCAAAGTTACTTAATATTGGTGTCCGGGAGGCCCTGAAGGATGAAGATTGGGACTGCCTTCTTCTGCATGATGTGGATCTAGTACCTGAGAACGACTATAATCTCTACATCTGTGATGAATACTATCCCAAACACATGGCTAGTGCCATCGATAAGTTTCACTACAAGTAAGTGCTTCTGCTTTGGGATGTTTGCATCTTAATGGGTTCTCTTTCCTCGTAGATTGCATCTTTCTCTGTCCACATTCATGCTGCCTTTAAGATCTGTGGGGTTTCTTTTTTGTTTTTGCACTAGTGGCTTCCCCAGGAAGGGGTATGGCTGACCTAAGCCACGTAACGTGAATGGTTCTCTGCATGTATTTCCCCATTCCACTGTTAGCTTAGCTTGGCCAATAAAGGCAATCAGAAATCTGCCAGTTCTTCCCAGGATAAAAGCATGGGGTGGGAGGTACTGGAGTACATGGAAGATGCATGATGCAATGTAGGTATCTGGAACTAACTTGAGAAGTTAATTTTAAAACCAGCTTTACCTTGACCTACTCAGGGGGAGGGAGGGGCAGGAATTAAGCTGATTTTGCTGGTTCAAGTTTCAGTAAATAATGAGTGTGTCTTAATTTGGGGCTTAAAACTTTCCACAGGAGTACTGTTAAACCAGCTACTCTGCAGCCATCTGCTTCTACAAATATTCTGCAAGGGATGAGATTAATGTCTGTGACTTGCATTGTGTTGTTTGCTTGTTAAGGACTAGTTATTAGCCCTCAATATTGATCCTTTTGGTTTTTTTTCC
This sequence comes from Anas platyrhynchos, assembly GCF_047663525.1. Lineage (NCBI taxonomy): Eukaryota > Metazoa > Chordata > Aves > Anseriformes > Anatidae > Anas > Anas platyrhynchos. Next base: position 85,330,210 of record NC_092587.1, on the reverse strand, counting down.
CCTTCTCTTTTTAGTCTTCCATATAAGTCCTTCTTTGGGGGTGTATCTGCTTTGACTCCAGAGCACTACATGAAGATGAATGGGTTTCCAAACACATACTGGGGCAGTGGTGGTGAAAATGACGACATCGCTACAAGGTATTGATGCACAGGGCAGGCTAAAAACAGAGCCCAGGTGTTGAGTGAAACATCTAGCATTATTCTGAGGAAGAACTAAGATGTGGCTCCTTAACGTGCTTGCAGCATCATTGCAATCCAAATGCTATTGGCATTGGGTGTGATAGCTGTCAGAAAATGCTCAGTATCTGACTAATTATTGTGCAATGGGAAGACAAATTTCCTCAGACACTGGGGGTAAAACATCCTAGTGCCTTGACTTGCTCAGGATTGCTTCCAAGGGGTTGTAACTGCCTGTAGCTGACAAGTGATTTCATTGACACAAACAGCCCCAAGGAAGGGAATCTATGAGCCACCCTGATTTTTCTTTCTCTTTATTTATCATTTCCCAAACAGTTGCCAACCTAGGTTGCTCTAAATACTATCTAGTCACCAATACTTGGAATTAAGAAACACAAGGAAGTCTGATTTCTGTGCTGAGCGCTAGGGAAGTCTGCATACCACTGAGTCAGTGACAGGGAGCTCTGACAGGATTTTTTCTTGTAGGGTGGTTGCCATGGCAGCAGCATGCTATGCAAGTGAATACAATGAGTTTAGTTTCAAGTACTCTGCCTCATGCAAATGGCTTCAAGTACAAAATCATGGCTTGTATCTTCTTTATTAACCTCTGTAGTTGCACTGTGCATCTTTATTGTCTTGCACTGAGGCAAGCTTACAGGGTGGTTTATAAGGCCATTATTGTCAGTTTAGTTTTATGCTTTGTTGGTCTTGAAGACTGTAACAAAATTACAGTTTTGGCGGAGTTTTCTGGTTGAGAACTGTAGGAGGCTTTACAAAGCTTTTCTTCTGAGAATTGAAATCAGTTTGCTTAACACAAATCCTCATTTTCCTTTCAGGGCTAGCTAGTTGAAATGGTGGATGGTTGTTCAGAGATTCAGCACTTATTACAATAACAGGATGCCTAGAAAACATCTTTAAATTGACCATTACAATGCTGGGTCTGCTCAGCTGTTCTCAGTACAGCTTTGGCCTCTAATGTGATTTTCAAGTACCAGTGGTAAAGTCATCTCAATTAATGCATGAGAGCACACTTCCCTGAAGAAGCATCTCAAGGCAAGCAGGTTATGTAGATCCCAAAATAGCCCCCTCTTGAAGGGAAATTAGTCCTGCATTGCTATTCTCACAAGTTTTCAGAGAAAGAGGGTTCTAGGTTTGTGGAATCCATAGATAGTGACTTAACTAATGCTTTATTCATATGCTGAAGTCTCCTCTTGCAAAAGCTAGGAATGAGATAGCTAGTTTGGGATAACCGGGTTGATGCCCCTAGTGGGACTGGATTTTTAGGAGTGCTCAAGCCCTTCTTAAGGTAGAGAGGAAAAAACTTAGCAGCATCAGTGAAATATCCAAAAGTCCTGTATAAAGACTTCATGCTGGGATACTGCTCATTAAGACAATCAGCAAAAATAATAATTCTGGCTGCTACTTACAGTTGGTGGACTGTGGTACTTAAGTTGGTCCTAGTAAACATAAGGACTTACCTTTTATTAGAATAAAATACTATTCTAATTAGAACTGCTGCTGTGTTAATATCATCAGCTGCAGTGAAATCTGGGTTCTTAAAACAGTAAATGAATGCATTAAACTAATAACCTCATGAAAGAGTTAATATTTCAACAGCAAAGCTAGTTTAGTGCTTCTTTTTCTTATTGTACATTTAATCAAAATAAGTGATGTTCAAAAAGCTGCCTTGTCTAAAACCCAAACTGAAATAAGTGTCAGTCAGTGAAATGTAATCATCTGATATCTCCAGCCTAACAAATACTCGGTTCTGTAGCTTCTTTCAGCTTCAGAACATTCCTGCTTCAGTGCAGCTTGCTGTGGTACTAGATCTCAACAGAAGGCAATCAAATGCTGCAAACATGCCAGTTAAATAACCTAAATTAGGCAAACATTCATTCTTACATTTGCAGAAATTGTCTTTGTATAAGCAGTGCCCTACGATAACAAAGGCTAGCTAGGTTTAGTAGCATTACTGGCGATTTCTGTTGGTAAGCTAACAGATGCCGTCTGTAATGGATTGCTTTAAGTCACACAAAATGCAGTTTTTAGCAAGCTCTAATTTAGAATTCTGAAGCTCTAGATTGCTTTTTTTTTTTTCCCCTCAAACTGTCCTGCAGCTGACCAGGTCACAGTTGCTACATACAGACACCAGAACAGCAATCTTTCTTGAAGGCAGTGTTCTCATCAAGGCTATTTGCAGCAGTGGCACTTCTCAAGAACAGACTTAACTTTATTCTGAAACTCAGGCCTGGATTCTTTCAGAAAGGGCAATTTTTTTCTAAAAAAAAATGGTGATGGAGCTCTAGGCAGTAACAGCTCTGCTCTTACAAGGAAGTGAAAATAATGCTCACTTGTCAGATGCAAGGGAGTTGCTCTTGAAGGCTCTGTATGCTGTTGTTTGTTCCTTGCTTGCTAATCCTCTTTGTACCCTGTCAAAATACAGTGCAGCTGGGAGCATCCTAGCCTAAGCCTGGTCAGAACCTGCTGGAGAGGATAACTTGGCACTGTTAAACTCATTCCCTTCAGCTTTTGTATTTTGCTTTGATTGCATTAACACTGAACATCCTCTCTGCCCTTGACCTTCCCCTAGAGCTAAGCCTCAAAATTACATCCTTATACCTAAACAAACATTTTATTCTTCCTTTTAAAGGATCCAGTTAGCAGGAATGAAAATTGTCCGGACCCCATCTCACCTTGGACGCTACAAAATGATGAATTCCAAAAAAGAGACAGAAGAGCCTTGGAGAAGGTAACTGTCTAGAGAGGGACGGGTGGGAAACTATTCCTTGCCTTGCTGCAGTCTGTTACCCTCATCTTCCTCAAAACATGAAGTAAGTCTCGTGCCACTGTTTAATTTCTGCTTTCATGCTGCTGTTTAAAGAAAGCTCTCAGTCACCTTCAAGTGAACTGTACTGCTCATGTCTCTGCATTTGAAGGGTAAATGTATTTCTCCTGGTTTCCTACTCAATATCAATTTTTTCAGGGAATACCAGTTTCAAAAATGCTACCACAGTCCATCTTGTGAAGAGGGAGATTTCTGTTTGAAGAGGCTCTTTGTTACAATTTCCAGATAAACAAAGCTTGCTTTACAGTCTGCAGATTCAGTGTGCTATTAAAATAAAAAAACAGCATTCCAGTTTGAGGAGGTGATTAAGGTACATAACAGACATTAGCAAAGACCCAATTTTGTACAAACAAGCTGGTAAAGGTGTTGGGTCAAGTGTGGTGGAGGATCCTCACTGACAGTGCAGATTTCCCTGTCATCTTAAACTCAGGTTTCCATAACAACCCTGTCTTAAGTGTACTTACAGCAGCCTATGTACACCGTTCCTGCAAGCCTCCTTGTTGTATTCCCAGCTCTCTGCTTGCTGCCAGGCTCTTTTTTTGTGTTTTTTTTTTTTCCAGAGCGTAGCTGCCACCCCACCAGTCTCGCTTTCTGATTAGGTTCCAGTCCAAGTTGTCCTCATCTGTAACACTCAGCATGAAGTTCAGATCTGTTCAGCCTCCTCCTTCTCTAAGGAGAATTTTGGGGGGGGGGGCTTTGGCAGCTTTCATCTGCTAATCCCCTGCCCCCAGAAGACTATTTCTTCTGTTACTTCTATTTAAAGCATCAGCTGTAAACATCACCTTTGTTCTTTTACCTAACTGCAACTATTCTTCCTTCTTCAGGTCTGCTTCCCGACACAACACTAGAAAAACATGGAAGGATGATGGAATGAATTCCTTGGAGTTCAAGCTTCTTTCTAAGACAAAGCATCCTCTTTATACCAACATCACCGTGGACATTGGATATGTTCCCCCATTTTCTTAAGAGAACGTGAACAAAAGTGAAATGTGAGTTCACCATGGCAGCATGCTTACAGGCATTCAGCCTCTACCTCCTGTTCTAGTGCAGAGTCTGCAGTGCCTGAGACTAATCCTGTTGTCTTTCATGCGTTTAACTTTTCTTCTGAGCGTACAGGATTTAGAAGAAAAGGCTTCAGGACTAGGGTATGATAGCTACAAACAGGATCTGGCTTACTGTAGAAGTCCTTTAAAGCACTGTAAAAACTACTGAACCAAATCCACCTCTCATCCCTCAGGCTCTGGGGATTAAGGTCTCCTTGACAGTAAGCTGACCCCAAGTTTTCTGGAACCTTTGTTCCATAGCTGGATAGCTCTGTCCTGCCGCTTACGTAAGTGGTAAGTGGGATTCAAGCCATTCCATCAGCCAGGCCTCTGAAATGCTGTATTTTGAAAAAGAACTCAGTGTTGAAAGATATTACAGTTCTGTAAATACTTCTGTGAATTTGAGTAAAGTTGGTGTTTGTTTGGATCAAGATTTTCTAGCATATTTAATAAGAGCTGAGTAAAAGAGGAAGTTGCCCTGAAATCACATGAAAATAGAGCTTGAATTTGTGGTTGTGTGGCCAGATCATCAGAGTTCTTACTGTAGGTGTCAGTAATTCACACTGAAAGAAACCCCAGGCTCTCTCCTGGCCTAACTTCCTGCTCAGCATAGGAAAATTCATCTGGTATTTCAGCTGTTGCTCAAACATTAATCATCTCTCAAGGTTGATCTGTCTTCAATATAAAACACTTCTAAGAAATAAAATACTGGAGGAAAAAAATTAAATAAAGTCTGTCAACAGTGCAGCTGTGACCCTGACAGGAACACATTTGTACTTTCCTACCCGTAACACTGATAGTCTTCTTTACACCTTGCCCTTTTTCGTAATCTTTATGTCAGTCAGTAAGTGTAAGATAGGATATTTTACCTTGTTATGCGGAGATCTTACAGTCAAGTTCCTGTTCTGTTCACTGAAGAGCTCTATCCAGCTAACACCCAGTCTTTCTCCAGCTCTGTTAACCAGTGCACTTCCTTCCAAATTTCTCCAGAATAATGCACAACCTGCAGCCTACTGCAGAATTAAATGAGACTTCCATTCTGCCCCAAGATGCTTGAGCATTCCCACTGCATGGCGAGGTGAGCTTATAAAGGACAAGAGATGCCTTTTGAATTAAGTAGACTGTCTTTTATTGAGAGAGTTTTAACACCTCCGTACCTATTACCATTATTGCCATTCCCCCCCCACACACAAGCAGTTTTTCCTTAGAGGGGAAAAATCTCAGTGAGGCTGTAAATGGTGAAGAGTTCTTGTGCTTTAAAGGGGCAAAGACTGGCCTGCTCCTTTTTAAGTTGTGGCAATGTTGTCTTCCCACTATGACAAATCAGAAGTTTAGGAATAGCTGCAAGATTTTTTTTTTCAGGAGACTTAGTTCAAGTCCTTCCACTGGACCGGCCCAAACAAGAAAACTTACACACACATCCCAGAAGAAAGTGCACACAAGAACACCAGGACCTGGCCTCAGGTCAGTCCCCATCTCCAGTCCTGTCTCACAAAATGAGATTCTCAACTGACCAACGAGATGGTGTGAAGAGAAGCTTTCTTCTGTGCTACTGAAGTACTCTTTCAAGCAGTGTGCTGCCTGTCAGCTGTGACAGCAGCAACCACAAACAAGATGTGCTGCCATTTCCTATAACCTGCCTGGTGCTCACCCTTACGAGATCTTTGGCTGTATGCTGAAATCCACTGTGATGTTGACGTACAAAGGGTTGTGTTCCACTGACAGCAGTTTGTATGAACAGGAGTTCAACCCATCTGTCTTCCACATTTTAGATACCTGGCGTAGAAGCTTCATCCTGAGGACAGAGCAGAGGAGAAAGTCTTCATAGCACAAAACTGAGATGCGCAAGAGGAGTTTTGAGTTCTTTCCCATGTCTGGTAACCTTAGAGACAGAGCCACAGTTGGTCTGATCTACTCAGAATGCAAAATCATGTTTTTCTTGTCATCAAGGTGGGCAGTCAGACATGGGAAAATAGTCCTACAGTTTGGGGAGAAGAGGTTTAAGCCATATAATCTCCAAAATTTATGTTCAAATCATATCCACGTTCAGTAAAACCTTCCCAAGCTATAGTCACATCACCCACTCAATTACAGGCACATCTCATGCACTGAAGAACAGCTGCCAGCTGCAAACAATGGTGTCAAACCCATCACCCAGAGAGTTTGGGAACCACAAAATGCCTGGTTGAGCTAATGTGAGGGACTGGGCCACCACTTGGCCTGGCTCCTAGCCACCCTCCATGGCAATGTGAAGTGGAACCCTGCCATAACTCACCTCTCTCTGTTCTCCTCATTGCCGTGGTCTCGGTTGTGGAAGATCATCGTGTACCTGGCTACATCAGCGGATGGCCTCACCACTCGCATCTTCTGCATCTCAACCCTGGAAGAAATAGCAGTGCCATAAGCACGACACCCCCTTTAAGCCACCTCTTAAGGAGAAGTGACGTTCTGGCACTTCAGTTTTGGTACGTGTCATAGAAGCAGGTACTGAAGATGTTTCCTACAGTTCTCCATCTCTTCCATAACCCATTTTGCTGGAGAAACAGAGCTTACAGATTTGGGTTTCTGGACATGTACTCCTGTCTTTTGAAGAGAAACAGGTAGCTATTACAGCAGATATCATACAGAGCTTGCCTCAAGGACATGTTATGTAACTGAATACAATTACATTAGTATTTTCTGGTCCACTTTTACTACTGCATGTTAATCTAGGATGTCTATAGCAAGATTACACATTCTCCAATGAGTTCATTTCAACTAATATAGTGAAGTCCCTACACGCAATAGTTCTCCACCAAAAAGAGGAAGAGAGCTTGCTTTCTAATGGCTGGCAGGCAGCCCTACAATTCTGAACTTTGTCTACATGAAGAAAATTTTCTGAGAACAGTGTCAAAAACATAAAATCTCATGCACAGATTATAATGCCTGACAACAGGCACTTGATTGAAATGTTTGGCCTTAAGCATATCTGTGGAACACAAGAATTTTGCTGTCAGCAGCAGAAGAGTTAATTTTACGGCTGTGGATTTAAGGAACACCCCAGGTCTTTGCTAGCCATACATCATCAGCAGAAAGAGCAACAGGAACCCAAGTAAAAGCCCCAATAACTTTCCAGTGACTGGTTGTAGCAGCAAATTATCAAATGAATACAACAGCTGGACTGAAAAATCTTTCTGATGTTCTCTGTAGAAAGGGGCCCATAAGGGAGCATCAGGTTTAGCACAGAGGCAAATCAAATCAGACACAGAAGCCAAACAGGAGGTAGTAGCCCTCCAGTCCTGAGTTGTTGAAGATACTGAAGGGGCTGCTGCCACCTGCTGCCTTTACAGAGGAAGGCTACAAGGATCTCTACAACACTATTAAGAAAGCAAGCTTCTCATTCCCTACCCACCACAAATGCTGTAACCAGGAGGAAAGGCATGAGCTACAGCCAATTGCAGGTGTGAACACGGGGTCATACGGTTTGGTTTTCAGGCCCCAAAATGGCACAAAGTAGTTGGTGTCTCTAGCTAGAGCTTCAGGGAATGGGAAAGGAATTACTAAGAAGGGACAAATCCATATCTCCAATTAGACCTCTTAGATTACTCAAGACATAGGTGACCAATATGCTAAAAAGCTTTTGCTTAGAAGTTCCTAGCTTTAGCACGCTCGATTTCTCCAGTGTGATCATTTAAAAATCACCAGAGGTATGAATTTTACATCCCTGAAATGTTTGCTTACATATTTAAACAACTGAAAAGGATGACAGAGCACACCCAAGTTACAAATTGACATTTTTGTTCCTTCCTTTCACTAACAGTAATTCTAGTCTGTAGAGGTTTCCTCCTAAGCAGAGGGGGGACAGATCAACATGAAAGTTTAGTCTTTACTACCACCAAATATCTCAAACTAACAGGCTCCTACTTTGACAGCCACATCTGCAAAAGTAATTTTAACAAGAGCAAAGGGCAGATGGATACATGTGCAGCCTTTCTAAAATGTAAGTTATTCACCATCTTAACTACAATCAACAACACCCACGTGCAAACTAAGCCCTTCTCTGAGGAAGTCATGGTAGTCAATGAATGGAAAAAAAGCCAAAACCCAAATACTCCCACACACTCGCAGAAGTAGTGGAACTCAATACATGTGTCACTGGCAAAATCATAACACAGATTTCAGACTTATTTCGCTTACAACCAATTTCCAAGCTGTAACAAAAGTGTTTTGTGGCTGAGACAAAAAGCAAGACCAACCAACAAAAAGAAACCCCATCAAACCAACAGCTCTCAGGAAGACCAGATTTTAAGCATGCTTCATCTTTTCAAAGAGGAAACTGTTCACAGAACTGCACCTTCACACTCCAAATCCCCACAGAGCAATACTCACACCCCATTTCCCTCCAGCCTTCTTTTTACCTGATTCGAAGGTCATCATCTTCTCCACCCCAACCCCAGTAGTTGTTAGAGAATCCATTCACCTTGGAAAACTGTTCTCTTGTTAGAGCAGTTACACCTCCAAAATAGCCCTGGTAACGTAACCTGGAAATACACAGGAAGAGGGGACAAAGAATTAAAAGGCTGAGTTACGCCACCACCAGGAACACCACCCTATAACTCTAGATCTAGATTTGTCTTTTGCTTCTTAAGATTCCTGTTAGCCAACTTCTCCATCAGAGCATGAACTTGCAGTGTATCAATCCCAACCTTCCTAGCTCCATATCTTCTGAAAGTTTGCTGAGGGCAGGCACTCTGCCCCGTTGTCCAGATCACTACTGAAGGTGTTCACCAGTCAGAATCCCCTGAGTCCTGCAGTCCAGCTGGTTTTCAGTTCACCTCACTGCCCAAACTTCATCCCTCTGTGATTGATGTTTGTGACAGGAGTGACATTTGTTCTGTTGCAGGCATCAAGAACCTCCCCCAAATCTTTCAAAGGTAACAGAGTGGTTTTGCAATGACAACAGCCAGGTCCCTCAGCACTCATGGCTACATCCCATCAGGTCCCACAGATACATGGTGTATACCCAGTATCCAACCACCTCTTGCAAGGACAAGAAAACATCGGATCTTCTAGGATCTTTAAAACTGGACTAATAAAAATACATTTAAAATGGTCACTTAGAAAAGGATGTTATGGCTTCAGGGAAATAGCTAAGCTCAAAAAGTTTTCCCACCCTTGCCTTCAACATTTGAATATACAAATCTTTTCATAAAGAATCTGAGTTTCAGTTTATATAACTAAACTGAATGTATTTGCTCTCCAGAGGAGCACAGTTGCCAAGATTACCATGTCCAGCATCACCATAGAAGGTATTTTCCTCGAAGAAAAAGAATAAAGAACAACCCTACCAAAAAAAACATATATTCCTGCCCAGGACATTTTGTAATAATACAGGACACGTGTGACTTCAGTTTCCTCAACCTCATCTGAGCAACACATCTCAGCATGCCCCCCTCAGCCAAAGCACAACAGTGAGGCCACCTAACTGAGATTTCTACCTGTGGTCTCACTCTTGAGCTCAGGATCTGAATTCTTTCAAGCAAACGGAGGAATTCCCCGTGAAGTAAAGCACAATTATCCCCACTTCACTGATGTGTAAGCAGAGGCAGTGCCACAGAAGTGAAAGTATGGATCAAATCCAAACCGCCAGTATCCTAGTGAATACTGGCACAGGGCATTCACAGTAATAATAGTAATCCTTTTGTTCGTATAAGACTTTAAAGCCAAAACTTGAAGCTGACTTATAACAGATCCTTTCCACAAACAGAAGTCTGAGGAAATCAATCATAAGAAGATCCCTTTGTAAAAACAGTAACAATCAAATAAAAAAACAATAATCCATCTGCATGTTTAGCTCACCAAAGCACTTGCAGTAACTGGGGAGGTTAAACACCTCTCTCATATGTTTAGTAAAGGAAACACTGAAGTGAAACAGGGCTTTACTTCAAAGTGCTTTGCAATCAGCTTTTGAAAAACTCACTTCTAATTGATACTTCGACTGACATGACATAAAAAGTGAATCTTGAAAGACCGATGTTCAATGAAACCACTCTAGTCATTAAATTCACTGAGCTCAGGAGCCCTTTTTCCTCTAAGGTGGGCTGAATCTGACTTTTCATTTTAAATTATTTACATCACAGTAGCACTTAATTGATCCATTTAAAAACAGAACAACCCTGTATTAGACACCATACAGCCAAATAATTAAAGGATAACCCTATCCTTTGGCAAATTTTCACACTTGAGCAGATCTCAGTATCAGAAGTTAACCTCTTCAACAGCAAAAGGTAAGTGGCAAATTTTATCAGCACAATCCTAAGATCATACTGTCAAACCACAGGACCAGGAGACTGCAGATGTATTTCCAGCTTTGACATAAGGTCTCTGGCATGTGGCTTTCCTCTCAGAAACGAGAATAATGACAATGCCCATTCTTACAGCTGATTACAGAGCTAACTTCAGAGATGTCCGTAAGAATCTTGTCAGAAGGTGCTCCAGAGAAACAGTGCATTACCACCAGAAACCAGGTGTCAGATAGAAGGGAACGCTCAAGTATACAGCTCCCTGAGAAGAGGAACATTATCAGTAAGTTGGCATTTTCCAGCTGGTTTTCTTTTCACATTCATGGTTTCCTACCTGTATCCAGTACTGTTCCTGCCAACTACAAGGTGCTTTGGCTGTCTGTCACACATGTAAATGTTAAAGTCATTCTCCGGCACCAGATCCACATCATGGAAAATGAAACAGTCCCAGTTCTCTTCTTTCAGGGCCTCTAGGTATCCTACATTCAGCAGTTTAGCTCGATTAAATTTGGTGTTGCCAGCCTGCGAAAAAGAACACAAAAAAACTCTGAAGAACATGTCAAACCTTTTTAACTAGAACTGTTCACAGGCTTTTCTTCTGATCACGTAGTTCACAACCACATTTGCCCCTCAAAGCCTTTCCAGCAGTAACTACACAAACTGCTACCCCATAACATGAGATACAGCATGAAAATAACCACCGATGCAGTGTTTCGTGTTTCTGTGGCCTCTACTTGTCATGAGTGAACACAGGTAGGGGCAGGAAAGCCTAAGGCTATGAGGCCACCAGAGAAATATTCATGCTGCAGTGCAATTCTACTACAATTGCTGTTCCCGTCACTCCATCAAGCCACATTAACAAAAGAGGTATCAGTAAACAGCCTAGAAACTGGCAATCCATGCAACTATGTCAGCAAGGCTTATGAAAGCTTAAAAAATTAATCCCATAGTTACTAGTTTACAGATGTCAGAGCACGCGACACAGGTGATTTATGCTTGCCGCTCAGTTCAAAGGACAGCAGTGTTTAAGAAGTACACTGTGTTTCCCTAAACCACACAGTAGGTGGCAGAGTGGGAAATAAAATGCAGGTCTCTTCCTTTTTAACTCCTTCCTAAAACCGAATTATTATGCTGCACAGGGATTCTTCTTAGAATAGAGCTTCACTCTTTTTTTTTTCCCCCAAATCTTCATTGTTTGCTTTTACATCTTCACTTTTTAAAAGTACCGTTTTCCACCTTTTATACACACACACACACACACGTGTACACACACACCTAGCACTTTGGCAAACTTACCACGACACCACTGATACAGAAGCAACAAAGGTGCTTATCTCGGTATTTATTTTTTATCTGGACTGTACACACAAGCCAGCCTGTAGAACACCTTCTGCTCCTGAGGACAAGGTGGTAAATTGCTTCAAATTCTAACCATGAGTCAAAAGGCCCAGCTTCGTGCTTCCAGAAACCTGAAGGTCATGCGTTTTCTAGACCTGGCAACCTAATGCATGTGGCATTTTGGACAGAAAGAGGCTCCACAGAAAAATCAGAAAAAAGCCAGCCTCCCCAAATGGAGGGATGGGTAGCTGTAGGGAAAAGCAGTTGTATACATAGCATGTTTCATCCTTCCACTAAGTAATGCTTTGCTTCAAAGAAGGAATTTGCTCACCATTACCACCAACCATCTGCTCCTACACAAAGGTGACTTAGGAGCTTTATGGCTCACTACACATACCCTTTGGGAAACATGGCCTGTTCTGAAAAAGGAGAGATAATCAATTACTTCCATTCTGAGTAAGGGAAGAAGCATGTTTTCCAAGAAAAAAATAGATAGTGAAATAATAGATACCCAAAAATGTATGATTTTAAAGTCCTGAGTGTTTTCGTATACAGAACATAAGAAGAAATGTGTCAGAAAACCTCCTCCTAACAATGAAAACATAGGTTATGGGGTGAAAAACAGAACAACTCAGGTAACTGGTGAAGCACATAAAGAGAACTCCACTTGTGTATCAAACCCAGTAACAGCATCTACCAGGGGCTGGCTGTGTCCCCCTCAGCAGTACAGGCAGCCAGCACAGCCCCAGCCTGCACAAAGGCAGCCAAACAGCAGTAAAACTGCCCTCCAGGAAGAGCCATTTCAGTGCTGAACAAATAGCAAAGTCTCCTCTCATCTGCTATAGAAGACAGAATTCTCCTCCTGACTTTCAACACAACATTGACTACATGACAAACTTCTGTTGGGAAAGAAGTTATTCACCCTTTAGAGATTACAAGTTCTTTTTTTTTCAGTACTGCACTCATGTACACACACGTCTGTGCAGCAAAACATGATTTTGAAATGTTAGAAGTAGCCCACAAAGAGGAGAAAAATACAGAAGGCCCATTTATTAATCTTCCTGCAAAGCAAGCTCTGTGTATTTTTGTAGTTAAAGCATGTTTTTCCTCCATTTCTTTCCCCAAATATACTTAAAGCAACTAATGACATCACAAATGGAGGGTGAAGACAGATTTGCCAACAAAGAGTGTTTTAGTTAGCCTCACCTCAGTGTTTGGGTGTGCCTAGCCACACTGAAAGGCTAAGCAAGAGTTCCCAATCTTCCAAGTAAAAACTTGGATAGAACAAGTCCAGACTCAGCTCTGCTGCTCACATCAGACACAACCTGCAGACTCTTCTAATACTTTCTGCTAACACAACTGCCTGTCCCCACATCACGTATTTCAATAAATAAGGTATATGCCCACTCTCGCAGTGATTTTTTGCTAGCCACTGCTTGCGAGCTGGAGTGAGGCATTATTTGTCCAATTACTGTATATACTAATGCAGAAAAAGCCTCGCCTTTCCACTTAACAGGCCACATGGTGACTCAGAACAATGCAGGAACTGCATATTCCAACTGAATTCCAGCTGCCATTGAGCAAAATTGTAAGCTGTCACCTAAGTTATGCTGCCTCTGCTTGACTCCATCCTCTTCAAACAGAGGGGAAGAGAAGCTGTAATAATCACCTTACTTTTTCTTCCTGCTGTCTGAAATCTCTGTTTAGAATCAAAGCAGAGCACATACATAAATGACAGTAAGACAAAGCAAATAAAACAAAAGTTCAAGAAAAGGACAACACATTACACAAGAGAAATCTGCACTGCTTTTAGCTCATGTGATCAGAATGTAAGCACATAAAAAAAAGACAATGCAGCACACGTCAGTACGCTCAGATGTTAGCCACTGACTCCACAGAGCTTAAAAGAATATAAAATAGGAGATTACTAAACCTCTATGGAACCAAATGCTCCACCACGACTATTTCTTCCCACAGCCCTTGCTGTGCAAAGTAAATCACCTACGAGCTGTAGCTGATGTGGTTAGTTTTGAGACAGAAGTATGAGCACATGATAAGCGGAGCTTACTAAGCATGACAGCAAGATGGGAGAGAAGACCTAGCTACAAACTGAAGCCTTTGATAAAAACAACCCCAAAGTTAAAGACAAAAAGCATGTCAGCCTAGCTGCATGCATGTTTACTGCAAGAGAAGCGAGTTGTGCACTTCTGATGTGAGTAATGCAGGAGATGCTTACCTTAAGCAGTAACTCAGAAATAGTAAGTTATTTTAACTAGTGCCTGTTTCTCTGACTAAGACACCCTTTGTTAATTCTTCCCAGCTTTGCTACCAACAGCTGAGCTCCTGCAGCAGTGGCTGCAAGCACTGCTGCGTCCCTCAGCGAGCAGAAGTGCTCCGGGCAGGCTGAGGAGCAGCAGAGGTGGCAGCAGCAGCATCCTCCCCACCCGAGCAAACCTCTGCAGAGCTGCCTCACCTGGTGAATAACGTAGATGCCATAGTCCAGCTGCTGCCTCTGCAGGAAGGGGTGGAGGTGCTCCAGGAGGTACAGCAGGTGCCTCTCCCGATTGCGGTGTGGGATGAGAATGGCCACGCGCTGCAGCGCTGAGCACTCGGTGGGATGATACCGGCCCCTGGCCACCTGAGGGTTCTCCTTTTGCACTTCTTCTAGGGTGAGAGAGGGTTTGAAGGTCAGCTTGCTGGCACCTCCTGTAGGAAAAGCACAAGAATCTTTTCTGATTTGTCTGTGGCTAGTCCAGTCACCTAATGAGGTACCCCGTAAATGGCATAAAAAAAAGATTCATGCCTACAATTGTTTTCCCTAGCTTTCCGAGGGAAAAGCAGTGCTAGAAGGATATTACATGGGCAGTGGAAGGAGAGGGTACTGAGCATTTACTTAAGCTGATTACAGAGCACTGATCATACAAATTCCAAGAGAAGTTCCACCCTGCTGCAGGAAGGTTGGCCAGAAACAGCTGTCAGGGCAAAGGAGGGCAAAATGGAGAGAGACACAGGACTGTGGCTGTGAGAATTCATCTCTGCATAAAGCATGAGCAAAAGTACTGCAGGCTTAATGCTATAAATTGTTAGACACCAAGCTTTTGGACTACAGGGAGGAGGGAAGAATACAGCTTTGTCTCCGCTGTAGTCAAATCTGTTCTCAGTGCCATTTTACCTATAAATGCAAAGCACGGCACCAGTGGGGCTGCTATCCCAGCCAGACACAGCACAGCCACTCACCAAGAAGCACTTACTGAACCTGGTTGTGTGGTATTTATTTCACAGGAAGTGTATAACTAGAATAGCAAGGAGGAAAAGTAAATCCAGGGAGAAGAAAGCCACATCACTTACGCAGGTATGGAGACAGAGCTGGACAGTGACCCTGAGGTGATGTTGTGGCAGGAACTGCTGCAGTTAATTTTGTCTTCTCGTCCTTCCAACTGTTGCCTTCCTCCTGCAGGCTGGTTGCCTTTCTGAAATCCTCCACCGTGTTCTTAGGTCTAGGCATTGACTGTCCAGAGTCCACAAAGTAACTGAACGTGGCCCATAGCACCATCAGACACAGCATGATGAGCAGCAGCACTTTGAATTTATAGAAGATGTGAAAGACATACAAGTTCAAGGCCATGGCTCTCCCTGACCTTCAAACTGCCTCCTCCACTCTGGCAGGCCGCTCGCTGTGCACCCAGTGGGGATGAAACCAAAGGTCCCAAGAAGAATGTCACAGTAAAGAAGGGAAGCTGGAGGTAGGGAGGGTTGCCACACTTTCTGCGGTTTTGCAATTCACGGAGTTGCAGTGGTGTTTGTTCTTCAAGTGTCAGAAAATACGACGTACCTGGAAAAAAAAAAAAAGGAAGGGAAAAGTTAGTTTCTATTGCCCTTCACAGCCACACCTTCAAACTTTATGAGAAGAGCTCACAGCAAGCCAAGGGAGATCAGAAATAGGAACCAAATACGAAACCAACAAAATATGAAAGGCACAGCAAGTATGAACTATTGATCAGAAACTAAGCTTTGGTCCTAGCTCAGCTGCAACCAGCTGCGTGACTTTAGGCAAATCACTTCTCTGCTTTGTTCCCCACTCCAAGTCAGTCTTTTGTTGTTTTTGTGTGTTGTTTTGTGGTTTGTTTTCTTTTCTGAAGATCAGAAAGTGCAACCTCTACCCCATGTTATGTCTGTGTACGCTTCTTGGCAATACACAGGTTTTATTTTATTTCTATCAAAACTCACAACAGCTGCAAGACAAGGGATTCTGCTGGCCATGAATACAGCTGGCTCTCCCCAACAAAATGAAAAACAAGATAACTTCCAGAAGAAAACAGTTAAATTCTTCACCTATATCATCTGTGTTGCACTGCCATGTGCAACGCAGTGTAACACAACCCTAAATTGGCATCAGAGATCCGTCCTCCGTATCTGCTGCCTTCTACATCTTCAACCACCTTCTCACTCATCCTTCTACTACAATGAGAAATAAATGAGACCGATGCAAATCTTCCTGCTTTTCAAGGGAAAGGTTCAGTTTTTCAGTGTTAGGTCTGTAAGGATCCAATTCTTTATTCTGTCTCCTGACCTTTTTAAGAGCCCAGCTTTCACTGCCATTACACTATAAAGTTACAGTGCTAATCCTTCTGTCTGGCAGAGCACAGCAGAGAAAGAATGAAATTTTAATAAAAGAAAAACTTTGATATGGAAAACACAAGAAAATTGCTACGTGTGAAAAGAACAGAGACCAAGGCTAAGTGAAACAAAGGCACTGATTAAAGACCATGCATATGAAAGAGGCTAGATCAAAAACAGCAGCAGCACAGAAACCACAGAGGGTTATTTTGCACTGGCTTTCAAAATACAGAAGGGACCCCAGAGAGGCATCACAGACAGAAGGAATACAGTAACATTCCTATTAGTTTAGCCCTGATGTTTTCTGGAGAAGTTTGCTGATTCATGTGGATGAATACAGGAGCCAAACCTAGGACTGAGGAGATGAATTCCTCTGCACACTGCTGAGCTCCTCAGGGTTTGCTGGGAATGCCCAGGAGGCACTCTGCAGAGACATTAACCTCCTTCCAGGCACACACACCACAGATGCTGCTGTAAAGAAGAGGCAGGAAAATTCAGCGACCTTACCACTGAAAGTGAGGAAACTCCACAGGTACTTCAGCAACAGGCAAACAAGAGAGCAAAAAATAAAGGTTATGTGGGAGAAAATGGCATTGGTTACAAGAAAAAAGAAATAATAAAAGAAATGAAAGGAAGAAGTTAAAGGGAAAAAGCATACACTTTTTGCTAATAACCTGGTTTAGGCATGGCTGTTGATTTTTTTCCTGATCTTCAGTATCACGAGGACACAGAGTATCACCAAAAAACAGGAACGAAAGCTTGAAACGTTCTTCATCTTTCCCTCCTCTTGTCCCTTGAGACCATATTTTCAGTGAATTGTTTGTATTCCTTGATAAATGACACCAAGGACCGCCTAGGTCTCTGCCTCATTGTTTTAAGATTTAGACAGATTAGCTTAGTGCTCTCATTTACATCCTTTCCCCCAGTTTTCCTCATGGGAAATCATCAGAACAGCCTGTAAGGTATTGACAGCGTGGGTCCCTACTACTCCCCAAGGAAATCTGAGAACGAACAGACCCAATTTTCCTTCTCTTGGTATCCATTAGCTCTGTTATCAGAACAGAAAACAGCAGCTTCAGAGTAACACCTAGCATTGAACCGACCTACAGAATTAGCTATGCAGTTCAGCATAGCTATATACAGTTAAAAATAAAGGAAAAAACACAAGAGGATCGATCAGCAGATTTAAGCTGCATGCTGATATGACACAGTGCTTCCCACTGAAGGATGCCAGCTTGCAACAGACCTGGTGATCTTCCTACTGGCTCCAAGTTTTGTGAACAACTGCTCAAATACAGCCTCTGTAACACCCAGAATAGAAGTCATTAATCAAGAAAGAAAAAGGGTGAGGTCAGCAAAGCACAGGGATTCTCCAGCTTCTGTCCCTCAAGGGTGGCACCTGACATCTGCTCTGCAGAAGCTTCACCACCTTATTACAGTGTGGTGGTTCTCCATGTTTTAAAGACAAAAATAGACCCCTCACTCTATTATTTTCCCATGTTAAGATTACTAGGCTCGCTGGAGACCTGCAAATACACGTTCCTAAAAAACAAACAGACCAAGGCTGTGGTCTTTTCAGAAGTCCTACTGTTCTTTCTAACCCCTGCAAAGCTTTGATGTAGCATTTTGGTAACAACCCTGCTGCATCTTCCCCAAAACTGGGCCATCCTGACCACTCAGGTGGACGAGCTGCTCATCTTCCCTCACCGTGTTCCTCCAAAGGCTGCCTAACCTGGCTCTCCTCCTGTGTGCTGCTGGGCTGTCACCTCCTGCCCTCCTTTTAGGAGATCCTCATGTGTCCCATCTGAACCTGAAGGTATTATCTTACAACAGGGAGGGTTTTCTAATTACTGTGTTGCTCTGCAAGCACACCATTCCTTCTTCACCTTTACACAAAACAGAAAAGTATTTGGTGGAATTTGTTGTTCTACAGGCCTGTAACGTGCAAGGAACTCAATACTCAAATCTGTACACCAGTTAAATGCATGGTGACAAAAATTAAAAGTAAGAATCCATAAGCCCCAAACACCATTTTGTAATACCTTTAAGGTATTGCTGCAGTTGCTGTCAGTAATCGACACCATTTATTCTGACATTATTTTGATATTTTATCTGTAGCCTACATGTCTGAGGAAAATAAACAATGTACAAACCACAATACTTGGAATGCATGAAGATGGGTGCAAGCAGACCATGCCTGTTGCTTTTTTCATATCAAAGGGGGAACAGGAACATCTCAAGAAGAGAGAAAAAAAAAAAAAACCACAGGGAAAGAGGAAATTTGCTTTCTAGCAAGCAGAATATTACAGTTTGCCCAGGATATTTTGTAAGAAAGCAGTTGCTGCTTTACAAATGGAGAAAAATGAATTGAAGTTTGATACAGGCTTAAACAGAACATGGATTAAAATCAGTTAAGTGTCCCCATGACTCTAGAACCTCAATTCAATCAATTTCTGTAACAGGAGTTGGGGGGGAAAAACACCCAAGCTGCAGATTAAACTACCATGTATGAAATACTAAAGGGAGCGAGGCATAAGACAACAAAATAAGAGTGACTGGAATGACGTTAAATGGAAAAACTACAGGAAAACAATGAAAGACAAAGATGCTGAGATTTTCAATGTATGCATTTTACTTCAGCGATGGATTTTACTTCCTACATTTCTCTGAGCCTTGCTGGCAGACATGCCATAACAGAATTAGCAGCCCTGATGCCCTGGGAGGTAACAGCAGAAATACTGATACACTTGGAGTTAAATAATTCCAGTTTCAAGCTTGACTAATGAGCATTAAACAGGATAATGTTTGTTTTTGAATACTGCTTGCTGAAACATCAGCGCGTTCCTTTCAGCCCATCATCATTTCCTAATTAGCTGTCATACCAGGAAAAGGCTGCCGCGTGACAGAAGCGATTTCAGCGTGGTCCCTCTGGACTCCGATTCACAGCTGCGGTGACTAAAGAAGTAACAGCCCAAAACGCTGTACCCTGTTACCCCAGTGTGTATCAACGCCAAAACAATCGGGATGCAAATCAAAATGAGTACGTGCATCCCTCCATCCCCTGCCAGCTTACACCCCACAGCAGCCCCATACAGGAAGGATATCAGTGATAACCTATATACAAATGACCTGAGAACAGAGAACCCTAAGGACAACACGGGCAATATTAGCCTGGAGTTATGAACCAAGGCCTTATATTTTGCGTATGTAAACTCTACTTGTAAGCTTCTGGGGAGTGATCTAGATTACTGCCTTTTACAACCCCACTGTTACCGTGCACCATTTTGCAGCTGAAGCACTCTCCCTAATGGAGGTAATCCCTTCTCAGTAAACCAAAGGTATCGGCACCTGTAAGGGGGATTTGTTCTCCCCTACCCAACCCAAACACGTTCTAAACCAACCTCAGCTCAGACAGACAACATCAAGTTAAGATACCAAACTTAAAATGAAGGAATGGCTATCAGTAAGCGTTTGATCAAAATCTATTTCTTAAATTCAGTTTTTCACTTTCGGAAGTGGACTACATTCTTCTTTTAAAAAGAGCTGATAGCCACTTAACTCTGATGCACAGCCTAGCACAAATGGGCCTTCCCTCATAGTAACTTATTTTTTTCCACATAAATAAACTAAAAAAAATAAAAATTGAAGGGAAAAAAACACCTGGATGGAAGAAAAAACATTGGGAGGCATATCAGAAGTATCAGTCAAAAGAATACATTGCTCGATTTTATTTTTTATATCATGAATAGCATTTAGATGTAAAATTGCTAAGATACAAGGATAAGTTATGAAAAACTCTGACCCTATCATACCAACCTTATTTCTACTCTCCTCCCCTACTATTCAGCTAGGTGGAAGCTCAAACATATAGATTTTTGTCAGTTTTATGAGTTTCCTCTGCAAGCAGGTATTATTAAAAGTTCACAATAGTCATAGAATCAGAATTATTTTTATGATAACCAAAGCTACCTCTTCACTGAGTTCTGTGGCACTAACTGAATGCCAATCTTGCTTAAAACACACTGGAGCACTTCTACAGAGTGGCAGAAATGTGCACGCACCATCGCAAACAATTAGGCAATTTCAACTCATCACAACACATGCAGAAGCACATTTTTGATTCATAAACCCAAAGGTTGTTATTTTTGATGTTTTCTATGAGGTCTGGCAGGACTTAAAGCCCCTTCAGTTCCAGCTCACCCTGAAATATCAGAGGGGCTGAGGGCGGCCGGGCATGGATTCTGAGCGAGGCCCAATTCGGCGCTCACTTGCTTGCATTCATTTTATTGAATTACCACGATCCCAGATGCACAAACAACACAACACACCTTCAGTCTAGTAAATGAATAACTGGGGCAGTGTACTGGGGCAACAGGAGTGCAGGTTCTCTTGGACTGCTGGTTATAAATGCGCTCGCTGCCTGCAAAGCACACACAGATACCAAAACTGATACAGCCAACCGCACATGAGTTAGCTTCTGAAACACTGTGTGACCTCCTGACTTGTTTGTGATGGTATCTTCCATACCAGTCTTCCTCTCAAGAGGCGCTATTTTCTTGGTTTTAGGTGGAGCTCGAGTGATTTTAGTCATGCGTACCTTCATTATGCTTGGTATAAAACTTCCTCACTTCTGCTTTAAGGGTGTAGGCCTGGAGGCATTCAGAGCACACACACAGCGAGGGGTGGTCAGGCCAGGGAGGGGGGTGGCTTTTGGGATGGAGGTGTGCTTTGGCATTATAATGAGGAACGTTGGCACTATAATGAGATTATAACGAGGAGGGTTCACCCAGAGGACAGGATTTGGTTATCAGTTTGGCTCAGGGCTGGCTATGCAGTTTATCAGTTCCATAGAACCGCTAAGTTTCCCATCCCTGAGGCAATAGCACAGAGCCTGGCCACGGTGTCTCCGCTCCACCCTCTGTGGTGTTTCTCTTGGAACACCAAGAGAAACTTCGAACACCAAGAGACTTTCTTGGAGTCAACACACCAAGCCCCTCTGGTATCACCCACATCTAAGGTTGTGTTGCCAAGGGGGCCATCACGGAACAGATCCCTTGGGTACATCTCAAACTGCACCCTCATGAATGAAATCAGCTGTGTAACACGGTGAAGAGATGGTGTTTTATGGCCTCCACTAAGAACTCCTGAACAGAAGATGACAGTAATAGAAAATGAAAGGATAAGTAAGACAAGATTTTATTAATACTTAACCTTCATTAGATGAATGAAAGGAAAATTTGACCATTACCTCGCTGGAGTGTGTCATTTTACCATTTCAGGCTAAGGACTCTTCATGTTCTGTGCTACTTAATCTAACAACTTTTTGGTTTGAAAAAGTGAGTTTTCACCATTGAAAGACTGGTGTGCCTGGGATGCTAGGGCAGCTAATCCAGATTCTAGATCACTGGAGTGTTGGCCTTTGTAAGCAAAAAAAGTTAGTCCCAGGGCCTAGTGTTAAAGTCACACTTCAAGCAGCAGCATAAATACTAGAGCCATAACAATTAGAATAGCCTTAATAAAATACCAACTGGAATAATTACATGAAATCCAGCCTTGAAGTCTAACAGTCACTTTACAACCCATGTGAAATAACACAGCAGATGAATTGCACTTCCTAACTTCCTAATAGATAAAATTAAACCATCACCAAGTAAGGCCAAAGGTAAGCAAATTACAGCAGATAATGGGGGTGAAATTACCCAGTCAGATGTTATATCACATGCAAACAGAAAGAAAACCTCAATTCTAAAATTTATTGATTAAACATATCTTGCTATAATCCCCAAGATGCTGGAAACTGGTTCTTCCCTCTTCTATACTCAGTGACTCAGGGTGACTATCCCTCAAATAAGGGTGGGAACACACAAGGGGCATAACTGCACTCTTCTCATTGCCCTCAAACCTGCCTCTAGCTACATGTACATCTGACCTTCATCAAAGGTACCCAAGAAACCTTCACAGAAACCCGAAGTGCAACTCTTCCTGTGAAATAATGCATTTCAGTGAAGCATAACCAAACCAAACCTAGGCTATCCAGGAGCCCTAGGCTAAAAGCCATTTTTTAATCTGGACAAAAATCCTGGGTGGACGAGAGTATCAGCAAGTAGATTAGTGGTAGCCCTAATCTCTATATTAGCGAAGGAAAACAAACTTTGATATGCAACTGGAGTTGATAAAAACCTCATTATTTTCAAACACTTGTTTTCTACCTACATGTTTTTAAGATAAAGGTTTTCATTATGACAATTAAACTAAGAACTAGATTCACATTGTAATTTTTACTGTTAAACTTGTTTGATAAGTTATCAGTGAGAAACCACTTGTTGCCTCAGTTCTCTTTCTCACATGCCTGTATTAAAAACAATTCACCCTGCAGAGAACACCTGCGGAACAGCTCCAGAGAGATTTTTGTTTGATGTATGATGCATTTAATAGATGATTTTTGGAACGTATGCCATCTAACCTTCTGACTCTTCCTGTTTCACACTGCCTGGAAAGGAGATGTTTCTTGTCATGCAGTTTTTCCAGAAGCCCCTGCAGCCTTCTCAAACTGGGTGAAACGCACAGATTCCAGACACATCGGGTACAGCAGCAAAAAGGATTCACCTCTATCTAACTTGAAAAACCCTCAGAAGTGAAAGCAGAAAATGAGTCACAAAAGAGTTTGTTGAAACAGTGATTATCAGCTCAGTACTATGCAGACTTATTTAGTATTTTATCCAGGCAAAAATCAGAAGTGTCAATAGGTAAGCATAGGAAGTTTCTTCCTTAAACCCTCCTAGAAATAATTAAATTCTTTACAGGTGGTAAGACAGAAGGATCACTATACAGCATCAGCTTCCCTATGCTAAACAGTTCGAGCTGTTGAGTTTTGAGTTTAAAGCTGTTCCTTTTGCAGGCATTTCTTCCTCTTTAGCTGTCAGGCATTACAGTAATGGATTTTAATACCCCTTAAACAACACTTTTATAATCCTGTTACATCTTCCTATTAAAGAAACACTGCACTGAGTAACAGTGAAGTCACGGGCTATTTAACAAACCCCACAATCCTCACACAAACACCTTTTCCACCCCTCTTTCCGGACTTCAAGCCAAAGAAAACAAGCATACTAAACCACTCACTGTTGCTGCTGCCGCCACATCCCACCTTCCTGCAAAGCAGTCACTGCAAAAAGCACAGAGAGCAAGCAGCAGGCGCTTTTCAGCCAGGAAACTCCACACCATAAAGAGCCCTCTGTTACCTCTCACATGCTGCAGGAAAGAGTGAGCTCAAAACTTGCAGAATGACTTTAAAAAAAAGTCCAGCATATCCAGCCTTTCCCCAGCCCTAAAAAGGCTCTGTAGCACCATCCCACACATCCCTCCCTCTGCTCCCATCCCAGCGAGGGAAGGCAGGCAGCCTCTCTGCTTGCTCCAAGGCATGGCAGAACCAGGACGGGGGGCACTCCAGCATATCTGGACAGAGTGGCTGGCCAGAAGCAGTACTGCAATATAAGTAATTATTAAAACCATCCGGTCAACAAGTAAGTGGCTTAGCTACACTATCATGGTTAAAAGGTCATGCTGGCTAAGCTCTAGTTTGGAAGAGTTTTGTTGCCAGCTTCCCCAGCAGCCACATGTTAAGCTAGTAAAGACCTGCACCTAAGCTAGGGTGAGATTTTCCTCACGCTTCTAGACAAGAACTGATGACAATGAAACACCTTAACAAGGATGAGAGAGGCCTGAGCACACACTGGGTACTCAGAATTAAGGTGGGTGGATTAGAGGCAGGGAGAGAGAGGACAAATGTAATTCAAGACTTGTTTGAATTCTTTGTGCAACTCTGCTCCAAGCAGGTAGACGTACAAAACCCTGCCAGGAAGCCCTCTCTGTGCCACAAAGACCTTATTTATTATTAGGACTGCACAAGAGTCTGTGGGAAAAACTTATGACAGACACCGTCCGTATTGGAAAATCATTTTGGGATTACAGTCTGGTTTATCTTGCCAACCACATAAAATCAAATTCCCCCTGGATCTTGACTGTTACTGGCTCACCTTCCTGCCCACTCTGTGGAGCACATCCCCAAACTGTACCTGCTCTGGGCCAGCACTAACTCTCAGGCAATTATGGGGTTAGACAGATGAGGAAGCAAGCAGTATTTCCAACAGCCTTCTTCTGTGATCCTCTGACAATAGCAATCCATTCTCACTATTTAGTACTTGATAACCACTCGATATTCAGTGTAAAAGCGGAAGTACTGGCAGCCTCAACACCCTGATTTACAAAGTAAAAGAGAGAAAGAATATTAATGCAGCACAAAATAACTTAGTGTTTCAGTTTACATAAATTATTACCTTCACACACGCAAGCATCGCAGAAGAGGCTGCAGTAGATATGAATGAGAAAAGGCTTGGCAGCCGAATACAATACAGACATTTCACATAAAGGAACATCTTTGATAAAAAAGCACCAAAAGGTGACTCTCCATGCAGCTTTAGTTCCGACACACAGGACAAAAAGCCAGGAACGTGTCAGTATCTCACCTATCCCTAAGAGGAATGCGATCACGCTTCTGTCCAACACTGCCCCAGATGAGGAATGCAACACCTTTGTTCCAACATGCTTTGGTTCCTGATCAAAGATCTGAAAAAATTCTCCACTGCGAATGCACTCGACAGAAGCAGCAGTCCTTAAGAGCTGGTATTTATGAAGTCCATTGTCCTTAGGATGTACACATCACTGATTTTCCTTAGCATCTAAACGTTTTGTCCACAGTCTCTCTGGCTGTCAGGTTTCTCAAGAGGAGGTTAAGTTCTTCCTTACATAAACCTTCCCTCTCTGTGGCTCCTGCTTCTGCGGGACTAGGAACTTGTATATACAACTCTGGCTCCTGCATCAATTTCAGCCAAATTTGACCAGGAATAAACTCACTACAGCTATCACAATGAGGAAAACAAAACAGGTAAAATAAAAACAAATGAGAACCGAAACAGGATGTAATGAATGGTAACGGATTATGAACTTCCTCATCCTAATGATGTACTTTGAATTTAGACAGTAAAGAGGGTGTTTTTATAGTAAGTCCAGCATATCCAAACACAGCTTCTAATCTCCATGCATCATACTTAGGGTATTAATCTTACTGTTTAAGAATCAAGGAAATGTTTGCAGAGAAAACAGAACATAGAAAATTCACAATTAACTTACACACTCCCATTCTAAAATGGCACTCAGATCACCAAACATCGTAAGCTAGTTTAGCTTACCATCACTGAAGATGTCTGAATATAGCCAGGTGCTAAAAGTTAACTACAGAAGTTGATGTCAAATGCCCTAATTGCCTTGGTAAACAAATAAAAGCTTTTGATCTCCAACATCCACGTAACTTGGTCTCAGTCATGATGTTCCCTAAACAACAGCTGAACTACAGTGCAAGCAGATGCAGCACACATGATTCCAGCTCACCAGGGCTTTAAATTATGAGAGTGGATGCCTGACAAAAAAAAAAAAAAAAGCAGGAAGACATCATAGAGACAAGGCTCACAAACAAATAATTCTAAAGCAGCATAAGATGACACAGAACAAGAAGCTAGCTGGAACTGTTCTGTGTAAATAAGCAGCCTTTCAAAGAAGGAGGTAAGAACATGCAGCAGGTGGACACACTAGAGCACTCAGTTGCAATAGAAAAAGAAGAGGCTCATTAGCTGTATATTCCAAATGCACTGTGAGTACAATTTTTAAACAATTGCAGTTTAAAGTCCAGTCCTGAATTCCAGTATCTATTAAGAAAAAAAAAAAAGTGTGGCCTCAAACTGGAAACAGACAACAAAAATACAGGTTTGCACTACCTTTTCGCAGAGAGCAACCCTTGAAAATGTGTCCCCACCTGCAGTTTCTACCTGCCCACCTACTTTTCTCCATATTCTTATTCCACTACTGCTGTAAAACTCTTTGATCAGTAACGTAAGGAAACAAGTTTGGTTTGTGTGATAACAGCGAAGATGACCAGGTTGTAACCAAATGACATGCTACCGGGTGCGTTGTCCTCACAGTGTATGTCACTAAGGTGACTTTTAAGCAAAACAGTGGAACTCACTAAAGCAACACACCAAAACGTCATGTAGGATCCTGTAACAGGTCCATAATTTTTTACTAACAGCTCTATTTAAGGCATAAATATCTCTAGTTTACAAGGGGGAGGCATGAACTTCTAGAGAGAGAAAAGACTGTCAGCTTACATGGATTCCTCACCTCCACTGGCTTTTCTTTTCCTCTAATCTGACGAGTGTAATGGATAGATTACTCATTTCAGTGAAAAAATAAGTCCTGAAACTAGTTGTCTGCTAGCTCAAAGCTAGAAAAGCGTTTGTTGTGGTTTGTTCATTGCTGCCTGCCCCAAGCCCACCCAGGCACACCCTCAGTTCCCCTCCCCAGCAGAGCATTAGGAGAAAGTAAAAGGAAAAGCTCATGGGTCAAAATAAGGACATGGAGATCACTTACCAATTGTCAGTAAGCAAAATAAACTTCATTTAGAGAAAATTAAGTTATTGCCAATTAGAACTAGAGCAGGATGGTGAGAAGCAGTGACAAAAATTAAAACACCTTCCCCCCCATGCCTTTCTTCCAGGGCTCAGCTTCCCTCCTCCGTTCCCAGCTCCTCCACCACCAGCAGCACAGGGAATAGGGGCTGTGGTCAGTCCCTAACAGTTCCTCTGCTGCTCCTTCCTCCCATTTCTGTCTCACACTCCCACTCCTTTCTGAACACTTTCTGAAGTGTTTTCCCCAGGGTGCCACCAGCTTGGCTGACCCACTCCACTTTGCTCCAGCAAAAGATCTGTGTCAGAGCTGGCTGGCATCAGCTGTGTCCAACACGGGCACACAGCCCCTGGTTTCTTCTCGCAGGAGCCAGCTCTGCAGATTGCCCTCTGCCGACACCGTGACAACCACACCCATGCAGCATTTCCTCAGCTGAAGTGAAATATTAACAGCAGTTTAAAAGATCCAGTGTGTTGCTTGAGATATGTGGCTTCTTAATGAACTCACACACATTTATTTGGAAAATATATCATTGCCAACTGGCTGTACCAGTAGCCAGAAAGAGTCCTCTCCGTCCTGTACCTCCAGCCACAGCAGGCAACCAGCTACACTTCTGTAGCTTCATCAACTGAGTTAATCTACTGACTGATGCTTTTTGCCTGCTCACCTAGATCATCACTGCTATGTGGCATACATATCCTGCCTTACCTATGCACATTATCTTCAGGCAGACAAACCTGAAGCAACAATTTCAAAAAGACAGAAGAAATTTCACTTCGCATTTCCACCTAATACAAAGCCCTATAGGTAACTTGGCTTTAGCATCATTCCTGTTTCAGTGCTTTCTATACCTCTCAAATATTAAATAGCGGATATACAGCTATTTCCAGCATTTCCAGACAGTCTGGTGAGAAGCAAACTTTTTTTTATATATTCTCATGGTTCACTTATAAAACAGCGACCCAATTCTTGGCAAATATTCAGTGCCTGCAACTTCACGTTAAGATTTCTGAGATTGCCCAAGCCTTTGCTGCAAACGACCCAACATTATCATCAAGCACAGGCCAACTGAGTGGATGCTGTTCCAATACTCCAGTACAGTTCTCTCTTTCCTAAAATGTAACAAACTCTGGCTTTAGGCTAAGAAACACCATCTGACTTCTCCAGGCCAAGAAACATTTATGAATGGCCTCCCTTGTTACACAATTACAGCTGAGCCACAACCTCACTGCAAAAGACACAGCACTGTTAAGACTGAGGGCAAAGAGATGGAAGCGTACCAGGCATGCAGAAATCAGACCTGGGCACTCCCTGTCACTGCTTTCCACAGAAACATCTTTAAAAAAAAAATACAGCACAGTTTAAAACACCTTTCCCCCATGGTCTGTGGAATTTTCTGAAAATACACATCATAGAACTGATTTCTGCAAATACAGGGATCTCACACATGACGGAGAGCTGAAGTTAGGACTGAATTCAGCAGTACCCTACCTTCTTCTGGCAGCTGCTGGCTTGCTGGAGCAGCAGTCAGTCAGTACAGATGCCAGACACCATGCCACTTCACAGAAGAGCTGAACACATTTCTGGCCAAATTGTTCACCCACCTTTCTGCACAGAAAATCAAGCAGTTTAACTACATCCAAGGCAGACATCAAATTAAATCATCACACATTCTAACTTCAGCTTTAAGTACTTCACACTAGATTATATATATTTTTTTAAACAGTAGCAACCACAGACAGTACAGGACAGAAGCTGCAGAAAGAAGTGCAGATCTGTGCCTAATACTTGTAAACTCAAAATTATAAGCATAACTTTTTATAGAAAGTCATAAAAACACAAAGCTTAAAGTCATACATCTTATTACAAGTGCGTAACGAGAAGCAGAATCCCATTCTCTCTCAACCAAGTACCTTGGCATGAGAACTGCCAAGTCATTTCAGCAGAAGCTTCCTCAGACATTAAGGGATTTATTTTTTTTTCGTCTTACCTCATTAAGGATTACAAATTGCCAGCGCCTAGTAACAGAGATGGCTATCAAGTTACAGTGCACCTGGTATGATTTTGATAAGCTCTTAAACATCCAGGACCTTCTTTTCTGTTAGAACACAAGTGAGAGCAATGCAGATTTTCAACCCATTCGCAGATGGATTTTCATACTGGAGAAAGAAAATTGTTTCAGACAGATAGGATAAGAGTTCTGATTTGTGCCATTCAGAAGTGTTATGGTCTAGAACAGTATTTGACAAGAATTTAAAACTGCTTCAACAGTTCTAGCTCAAGGTACGACCAAGCAAATTTATTCAAACTGCTTGTGGCAGTAATTCTGAACACTTACCAAGATATGCCTGTGAATCAAGATTAGCATCAAGCCTTTGGGACAAGCAGCCCAGTGAAACTTGAGACAGTGGGGGATAAGTACATCATTATTGCTCCCACTGAGTTAGCAACCTCTCTGCCTGACCTCATCTGGTCTTGCTGGGCAGTCCGGAGAACTAAAGGTGAGAGGCAAGGGACTCCTCTCCTACTGCCTCTTCTTCAACCCTCCTTCTCACACAAGCAGCAGCCGGGCCCTAGCTCTTTCCAGGAACAAGGCAGGAGGGAAGGGAACAACACAATCCAGAAGCAGAGCAGGGAAACGTGGCTCCTTTCCCTGCACTTCCTCATTGTTGTGCAGGTTTTACCCCTCCCCATCTCACTGATGAATAGAATTAGCTGCAGGAGTTTGGAAGTCAACCACAGGACTGAAGACTGAGGTACAGGAGAGGGGAACAGAAGATTTGTACTGCACGTGCCCCAGCAACATCAGATCCTAGAGTTTTGCTATTATTTAGAACTGCAAACGTTTCGAATCCTCATCATGATTTCCATTTAAAAGGATTATCTGAATTACAATGCATGTGAACTCGATCCCTTTAATGCATAACTTCATTAATTCACTGCCTGGCAAATAAATGTTACCCAGAAGTCGTTACTCTACACAGCAGCACTGCACATCTGCAAAGAAAAAAGATTAAGGACACAGAGATGAAACTATCACAGACATACTTCATGCTACACATAGGTATGCTAAAGTATTTCCAACAAAAGAAAAGAAAGCATAAAGACCTCATTCTTATAATCCCTCATAGAAATACTAAAAACTAAAGAGAAGTGAGAGGGAAGCTCTTTTGTCATTCTACAAAGTTTTCAAGGTCCTGTTTACATGCAGCAAAACAAACACAGCTTCTGCAATAAAAAACAGCTAGCCCAGGTGGCCAGTAGCACACCCTGCTGGGTGACTTTTGGCCTACATATTTGCCTAAACAACAGGGTGGGTTTTTTGTGTTTGGAAAAAAAAAAAAAAAAAACTTGCATCAAGCAGGCAGTCATTCAACCAAACTGCCCTATCTCCAGCCAAGCTCAAGTTCATTCATGCGATTTAGATTTAGGCTCACGTAATCAAAAACAAATTAAGCACCTCTCAACTTCTTTTTTTTTTTCTTCTGACACTTAAAAGAAGAACAGGGCAACTCAAACCAGAGAGAAAAATGCAAACCTTTTAGAGTTGAAGCAACAGATTGCTTTCTCACTAAGTAGAAAGGTATTTGTGAAATGAAATCCAGCTGTTACAACAACAACAAGGAAATACCCGCATAAATCAAAACCATGACCTATCATACTTAAAGAAAATGCTTATCAAGAACAGTTACTTGCAGTATCTTGGATGAAAAAGCGATAAACTTCAGCGTTAGAAGAGGTTTTGTAAAACAGTCTCGCTAAGTTGAACAGTTGGAGAATAAAGCAATTTACAAGCCGTGCTTTCAGCATTCTAAATCTAATCAGAGCATTTGTAGATAACAGCAGACTTAAAGAACTGTGATTAGAGCTGCAGAGAAAATAATCTTCAGAGAAAGAGCATCGCACATAACTACCAGCACTGCCAATAAAGGCTAAGCATACATGTTTAATGAATGAAAACAATCTAGAATTTATTTCCTTTAAAAAAAAAAAAAAATGCTATCCCTCTGTTATAGCAGAATTTCACCTTTCTTTTCTCTAATCCTCTCTACTGAAAGCTGAGATCTCGTAGCCAGCCTCAGCCTGCCCCTTGGGAACTTCCTTAGCTATTAAGCGAAAGGGTGGAAAGAAAGTTAAATCCACAAACTGAGGGAGCTTTGCTGTTAACTCCTTGAGGCAAGCTGGTGTTAGCAGGAAACTGAACATCTAGATGTTTTCTTTGCTAATGGAGTATCACAATGATGGTGCTGTAAAAATCACGCATCTACAAGGTTTCTAACCATACCAGGGCAATGCTGCAACAGTTTGCATGGGCACAGAAGCCAACCCTTCCCAAACACTCCTCGCAGCTCCCCCACACTCTTTCCCCTAAAGCCAACAAACACCTCTCCATCACCCCCTGCCCACCTGGACCCTCCTTCGAGGAACCCACACGAGCCCCCTCCGACCGCACTTTTGGAGCCCCCAAGACCCCACCTGCAGCACTAAACACCACTCGCTCCCCTTCACTAAGCGCTTAGGGCCGACAGCAAGACCCCCCTCATCACCCCCACCCCGATCCCGACCAGCCCCAACCCCAAAAACACCGCCCCGCTCCCAGCCGCCGGGCCGAGCCCGCCGCCTCCCCGCTTCTCACCATGGGGTCGGAGCCGGCCCCGCCAGCCCGGGCTCGGCTCCGCGGGGCCGGCCGCAGCCCGGCGGGCGCCCCCCGCGCAGGCGCGCTGCCCTTACCCCACTCACGGCATGGCGGCCCCGCCGCCGGGCCCTCATCCGCCCCGTGTGCGTGACACCGCGGGGCCAGCAATTCTGACGGCTTTTAACGTCTTATTTATTTATTTATCTATCTATCTATTTATTTATTTATTTATCTTTTATTTATTTATTTATTTATTTTTTGATTTTTGCTGAGGGGCGCTGCTGCGCTGCCCGTGGTCGTCAAAACGTTGGGGGATGCCCCTCCCCTGAAAAATGTGGCACCTTTTAGTTCTTATTTGAAGTGATATTAAATGTGACGTGGCAGGAGTCCTTACGATCTCCGAAAATAGATCCTAAGATGCATGCTTCCAAGCCCTGATCGCTCAATGTGGAGATATTAAGGGTGATCACGAAAGCGCTTTCTGTCTCAAAGTGTAACAGCACAAACAAAATGCCTTAAAATTTACATGCCCACGTGGGAATTTGTACATGGCTTAAAGTGTTTCTCAACTAAATATTTGTAAGTTTTCTCAATATTTGGGGAAAAACAACCCTCAAAGGTATTTTTGCCTGCAGTACCTTAGAGACTAGATATGTTGAACAAAGATTAGATCACCACATGGAATAAGTAAAATTCATACTGCTCTAATATAACATTTGCTGTTTTTCTAGGAGCTGGAACATTCTACACAGATTTCCTAAGTTAGCACTTCCTGAGGTAACACCTGAGAAGAATATGCTGTCAAGCACTAAAAAAGCCCCTTAAGGAAAAAGGCAAAATGCATCTTCTCTTGTGGTAAGAAATCACTTCTGTTAAAAGAACCTGAGAGGAGAAAATCTTCTGTTCAATAGTGTGAGAAATTAAACAAAGCAAAATGTTGCAAATGTCTTTGCGAGAAAAATATGCCTGCTTTGAAACAGACAGAAATTAGATCTAAAGGAGAATAAAGGTTAGTCATAAAATTCCTTCAGTCTGTAAATAGTGAAGAATGTCAGTAATCCAAAATTAAAAGATAAATAAGTCATTGTCCAGGGTGGTGGACTTAAGGTGATGTTAAGACGAGTTCATTAAAAAATGTATGAGGGGACCCTGCTTTACTTGTATGAGTTACACCCATTGATATTTTAGTCTGGTTTTATAATATTGTGTAGTTGACAAATCCAGATGTTACTTGCTTATTACAATACAAAAAAAAAAATGGTGTCAAAGATGATGAGTTATGGTTAGTGCCATGAGAATCAGAGCTGGCTACAAAAGAGATCTGAAGTCATTTATCAGCTGAGAACATGACAGAAAGCACTGGTTGTTTGACCTGGCGAAGAGTGTATTTACATTATACACCTTGTCAGTACACATGCATACTGCGTGTTTAATCAGCACGTATCTGACGTCCCAACACACAGCAAATCATGTTATTACCCATCCTAGTTGTCAATAAATATAGTTATGGGATCAGTAAGACCTGAAATTACTGTGGTGGCGGTCTCACAAGGTAGAGAAGGGGAGAGAAGAGCTGGCCAGTTATGTGGGAAGATGCTAGAAGCGAACGGGGAAATGCAGAGGATCTACAAGTGCTGAGTAGACGTGGAGATAACGAATACTGTGTTACGGGGTTATGAGGGATGTGCAGGAAAAGTTGTACTATTGCAGTGAGGGCATTGTGGGAGATGTGGGAAACAAATACACCGAGAACAGCAATTAATTCAGTTTATGGCACATGGACCATTATGTTCAATTGATACGAACACTTCTATGGGTACACTTTTATAAAAGTTCTTCTGCGTGTTTTCCCCCACAAGCCCTCCATCTGGCAAATTTACTATTTGCCAAACTTTATTTAGTCAGGTTTCTTTCTTCTGACTAAATGTTATGCTTGTCCCGAAAAATAAAATCCTCTCATGGATCTCATAGCAACTGAGTCAGAGTCCCCTTCAGTGATCTAACTTTTATCTTCTATTAAGCAAAACTTTACATTTTCCCCTATCTCAAAAAGTCATTTTGTCCCAGGTGAGATCTTTAGCTGGTAATTTGAATCACACTTGGAAAGTATGATAAGAACTGAATTATGCTACCCAAAATACTCGGCAAGCATCACTGGGTGCCACACCACATGCAAATGTAGTATAGGCTATAAATTTGTAAATGTTTCAGTGACTCGGTTTTCAAAGTGTAAAATGATATTTTTGAAATATTTGGAAAAGACCAGAGATCATTAGTTGTGGAAATAATTCCATCCCATAAATAATTATCTGTAAATTTAGTAGTAGTTTTTGTCAGTAGAATGCTACATCTACAGTTTGGAGAAGTATAGTATATGGCATGTTGAATAACTTTATTATGTTGAGGTGATGAATGAGGTTTTTTTTTCCTTTCTGGGAAAAGCTAATGATATCAGACAGAAAACCTGATACTTCATCAGTTTCCTTAGCACAGCATAAACAGTTTCCCTCAGAAAACAAATCCATAACAGACGGTTCTTAATGCTACTAAAAAAAAATACTGGTGAGGCAATCCTGGATGTAGTTTATCTTAATGCAGCATAATAGAAGTATTGGAATTTCTGAGCAAACAGAATCAGAATATAGGTCATTTCAGTCTGTTTCCATTAGCATTGCTATTTGCTGAGCAAGAGGAGATTTTAAAGCCATGCAGGTTAGTTTCCCATTCATACAGCATCAATGATCTAAACTAAAATTGTTCCATAATACAACTTGCAGAAGATGTACAGAAGCACTTTTTTTTTTGCACGCAGATACAATGTCAACACCAGACTCCATTCCTCACAGAAAGTGTGAAAACAGCCTTTCTTTTTGTCTCTATTCTTGACTCTCACAGTTTAAAAACAAGCCTTTTTCCTGATAAGTCCTTTGGAGGAAAGCTATTTGCCTTGTACCATGTGGCCTTGAAAGGTGAACAGCAGCAGTAAACTCTCTTTCATATGCAACTTTTGCATGCAAAGGAAGGTTGGAATGGAGATGTGACTTCCCAGGTAGTGTTTAGCTCACAAAATCCAATTAGTGCTTTTGTGGGTATCAGAAGAAGTTTCATCTCAAGCGTTTTGAATGAGTGACTCGCAAACTCCATGACACTAGTGCTTTATATAACATTGTTCGTGTTGTGTTACATTCAGAGTTCTGTGCTCCACTTTTCAGTGGCTTAATCAGCTACAAACTATTTTAAAACTTGGAGTCCAATCCTAGTGCACACTAATTATCTTCCAAACATTTAGCAGCACAAAATAACTTCCACAGAAATTTGTCCTGGCAGTGACTTCATTGTCACAGTTGTACAAGTAGACAAAACAGAGCTAACTTTAAAGTGGGTCAGTGGCTGATAACAGCGTGTTGACAGTAGCAAGGAGTTTAGAATGGGCTTTGT
This sequence comes from Anas platyrhynchos, assembly GCF_047663525.1. Taxonomy (NCBI): domain Eukaryota; kingdom Metazoa; phylum Chordata; class Aves; order Anseriformes; family Anatidae; genus Anas; species Anas platyrhynchos. The sequence goes on along the minus strand of NC_092587.1, from coordinate 85,295,318 downwards.
AAATCATCCCAGTAACAGGTGGGCATTCAAATAACTGGTTCGTGATGAATTTCGTGTTGCTACATCTACACTGTTAGTGGTATCCAACCTTGTCTGGGTGTGCCTACACGAGACAGCAGTTACATCGCTGAGGCTAGGCTTTGACGCACTGAATTAAATAATGGCTGTATCCCATCGTAAATTTTTAAATTGCAATTTACATTTGAAATGGGTGTGATCTCCCATTCGGGGTCACACCCATTTACATCCCACAGATTGTGAGGCAATAGCCATGGAATAAAAGGGTAGGGGGGATGTATGGTAAAATGAAAAAGGAAGGAGTTAAATCAGTGAGAATTGAAAGGGATTTGAAACAGGAGGAAAGTGACTGATAGAAAGGATTTAGGTCTTCTAAGAGATGGCAAGAAAACAGAGACAAAGCATGGCAGAAGTGATGAGGAGATGAAAAGGGCAGTAACCTGAAACAACAGAAGGCAAACAAGAGTTAGTAAAAAATAGAAACAGAGGTAAAGAGAGGCAAAATCATGTTGGAGACTGACTGAGAGTGTACAAAGTCTGAATTTTATACCACTATTGTTTGCTGGTGTACTGGCCACTGGGGAAAGTGGTGGAATGGTCATTCTATGTGAGTGTTTTACAGAAATCCCTCTGGCATTCATAGAAGTCCCTCTAGCTAGAGGGGCCTCTCTTCTAATCGGAGAGGAATGGTCTTTTGGAACACGGGTCTCTGTACTTTCTTGGGCTCTTCACAATTGTAATCTGGTGTTTTGCATGATAAAGTCCCGTACAAAGATCAGCTAAAACTGAAGGAGATTTCACAAGATTTAACAGGGATACTCTCATCTTTCATACTCTGCCTATCTGTGGATGTTCCTTATTCCTCAGTGCTAGTTGCCTTAGCTCAGTCTGGATAACAGTTTCCTTTCAAACAGGGGAGAGCAAGGACCCAAATGGTGACAGTTCTCTCCGGTGGATTCAGTGATGGACTTGCCACAGAGACCTTGACAGATAAATGCAAGGATTATCTGAAAAGGAGTTACTAAGGATTGAATGGAATAAATTTTCATTCTGCAATTTTCCTGGGCTCCAACTTTTCATGAAAGAAAGATGAGGCACTCTAGTCTCCACGCCGTTTAATTGAATTCCATATCCATGACCATTAATAAGTAGTAAGCTGGGGAGGGAGTGTATGTTAACCTTATTATATCCATTATATCTTTGAGTCAAAATGTAGAGTGGCTATAAGATTCTTCTGCATGTATCCAGACTTAAACTGATGTTCAGATTTGTACCTGAGAAGAAATTCCCCCCCTGTCAAATTAGCACAGACCTCTGTTTCTTGCATCACCATGCCATGCTGTGTGGCTCCATCAGCTAATATCTCCTAGACATATTTTATGTAAATAACAGCTTTCTGTTGCAGCAGGGGCCTCAGGTCTTAGAGAACTGAGGCTAAGAACAGTTTATTTTGGGGGAGTTTACACATTTCAGGTTCAATTTCTTTTTCAGCTGATCAAGAACAGTAGAACTCTATGGCAGATTTTCTAGTACAAGGTGTGTATTTCAGAGGTACAGACACGTAGACTATGTCCAGAGTCTGCTTGTAGAACTGGGATGTTCTGTGGCCATTTCTGTGGCTTCCTGTGGCTAAGCACCCTCGAGGTGTGAGGGAGGTGAGGCAGGCATATGCAGCCTATGGAGAATGCAGCATCTGTGGTCTAGTTAATATAGATAGAAATTATTTGGAGATGTTGATGAGGTTAATGGGAGGAGAATGAATGCTTGAGGGACCCTGATATGTTGGCAGGGAATGAGGGAGAAATTTGTATCAGAAACAAGCCCAACCACACTTATAAGCGAATGAGACTTAGAGTCCCTTCCAGATCATCACTGTAAAACAAAAGGGAGGAAATGGTGGGGGGTGAAGCTGTTGTCCAGGCCATTTCTGTGCTATTTTTTGTAGACGAGCCTAGCCAGAGTTACCAGGTTCTCAGGGTAAGTCTTTTAGATAGTGCATCCCCACGCAGATTTGTCTGTGGCTCTCATGTAGGGTAGACAACCAGACAAGAGTTCTGGGCCAAAGCCTGCTGTAGTGCATCCTTGCCTTCCAAAAGTGTGCCACAAATTACTGAAGAGGAAAGAATGATGTTTATTTTGACAGTTAAAAAATAATAAATTTTAAATTTTATTTAAAAAAAATAAAAAATAATAAATAAAATACCAAATTTTGTTTTTGGTTTTGTTTTGTTTTTTAATACAAGCATCACTGGGTAGAGAGTGGGATAACATCTATGAGCTGGCCTCGAAGTCTCGTTCTGAGTGCTGCTCAAGTCTTTGGTTGGTTTTATGTCGACCAACCACCAACCTTTGAGTGTTTGCTGCCACTTGGTGGCTACAGCAAATACTGCCCGATGTTTCATCACTGTTTGCTCTTCACTGGGTCTGTTGGTGCCCTGAGTTTTGCAGTATTCGGGCATTCCTGGTCTTCCCCAGTTGGGCACCTGCAGCACACCTCCTCCCAGGGTGGCACTGGCAGCTGTTCGGTGAGACTGTCGATATTCAGTCATGGGATAAATAGGTCTTGCTGTCTATAATGAAGCAGTGAACTTTATTTATTTATTTATTTTGGCATCTCGTGGTGCAAAACATCGAGCTTTCTGGATTTATTGTTACTTGTGTTACCTGTAGCAACAAAAAGGTACTTGGCATGGCAAAAAACTAAGAGTGTCTCCCCTGAAGACTTTTCTGTGAGTCCAGTGAGGGTGCAGATGATGCATGGGTTTGGAAAAAACAGGGATGAGGTTGAAGCGGCAGCAGTGCTGAGCACCAGTTTTGAGTTGCACAGGTCACTGCGCTGTGCTGTATTTGACTTGTGTGGTAACTGAACTGTTAAAGGTGAATTGGGCCTGGCTGGGATAGAGTTAGCTTTCTTCGTGAAGTCCACGTAGTGCCGTTTCTTGGGTTTGTGGCTGAAGCTGTTGGGAACACACTGATATTTTGGCCGTCGCCAAGCAGTGCTTACACAGCATCAAGACTCTGCCCCTCTGCCATTGTGGGTGAGCAGCTCTGAGGGGACACAGCCAGGACAAGGGGCATTCCCTACCCATTAATACCACGTTGAACAATAAAAACTGAGGTACATGAAGAAGAAACGGGTGGCTTTGGGGCTCCCGGTGCATCACTTGAGAGAGAGCGCTCTGCCTGAGGGGGCTATTTCACTTATATATTTCCAGTTCTACCCTTTCCTTACCCCCCTCACCCTACCCCCCGACTCCTCCCTTAGTTGTGCTCCCCTTCCCAGCCCCCTGAGGAGCACGGAGGGGCTGCCATGAGGGCTGAGGGCAACCCCGGGCCGGACTGCGGCCACCCCTAAGATGGCGGCGCGGCGCTGCCGCCCCGCCCCCGCGGCGCCATGCCCTCCATGGGCCGGCCGCCGCCGCCGCCGGTGCCTGCTGCCTGCCGCCTCCTGTCGCCGTGTGATGAGAGCATCAGCCCTCACTCCCTGCCACGTCTCCCCGGGCAGCTGCGGGGCCGAGCCGAGCCGAGCCGGGCCGCCCAGCCTCCCTTCTTCCCTTCCTTCCCTCCTTCTTCCCTTCCCTTCCCCGCGAGGTGGGGCCGCACGGCGGCAGGAGGGGCGAGCCCGCGGGGTGCCCCCCGCTGCCGCCTCCTCCTCGTCCTCCTCCTCCTCCTTCTCCTCTTCCTCTTCTTCTTCTTCATCCCCCCTCGGCGGCCCGGGGCGCCGCGGGTGAGGGGGCAGCGCCGCCGGGCCGCCGCTGCCGGCCGATGTCCGAGCCGTGCTTGGATGTGTGAGTACCCCGCAGGTGAAGCCCCTCCGTGGGGTGGGGGTGTGAGGGGTTTTTATGTCTGTTCTGCCTCTCTCTGGTTAAAAGTTGAGGTGGTTGGAGCCGGGGTTTGCCTTTTTAGACGTTTCCCCAGGCCTCGGCGGTGTGTCTGGGCTCCCAAGCGGGGTGTTGGGTGTGTTGTGGGGACGGGGGTCTCCAGTGGGGTTGCTGTGGGTTTTTAGAGGGTTGTTGTGAAGCGAGCAGCCCCGAGAGGGCTGTGTGACACAGCAGCGCCCCGTGGGAGGCCAGGCACCGAGGCCAAGCACCGAGGCCATCCCCTCTGAGGTCTGAGGAAGCGTAAGCGGCCGCAGGAGAGCCGTCGTGCCCAGGGCGACCATCTGTGCCTGCTTCTGCTTGCACGGCAAAGAAAACACATCCTCCACTTCGTAGGGTGGGAGCTAGGCCTTGTTACGTGAGGTAGCTCTTTCACCATTCCTTTTAATACATCAGTATTTAGCTGAAACGCAGGTAGTTCTGTTAGTGGTGTATGATCACTCCTGTGCGTGCTTTTTGGCGGCGATTAACAGGTACCCGGCATCACTGGCATCTGTCACGGCTGTAAGTGAAAGATTAAGATGTCTGGACTCCACAGCGGTGAGTTGTAAAGCTTTTGGAGACAAGGCATCCTCTCCGTAACCAGCTCGAGCCTGTTAACTAGCTGTGAGCAGGAAGGATTTTCTGTGAGAGGGACACAGTGGTATGGGACTGGAATGGCTCGGCTCTGGTTTCGCCAGATGTTGAGGGCAGAGCGGGACACCAGCCCTTTAACCTGTAGTCTGCCCCTTTGCTTACCTCGTGGCACTTCTGCCTCTGGCATGACTTTGTTTCTGATGCTTCTTTCTCCTTCCAGCTGCCTCTCTGGAGCGCAGACTCCTTCAGCTGGGGCGCGTGGCGTCGCACTTGAGGATGCTCTGCTGGTAAAACCTGGGCCCAGTGACGCCAAAGTGGTGGTCAGGCAGTGCCAACCTCTCTGTGAGCTGTGCTGAACCTCCTTGTTGCACCTTCTCAGACAGAGACTTCTTCAGGCGGGGATGCAGCCACTCTGTTTCTGTTCTCAACCATCTTTGACTTTAATTTTGCAGTGCAAACCAGCACGTGGGGCAGGAATGCTATCCAGGTCTGATTTATTTGGAGGGACAGAGGTGCTCAGGTAATGTAACTTGGCCAGTTAGCTGCGTCCACTGTAATGTGTACTCCACATTTTAAGACCACAGGGTGTCTGTGTACCTCCTGTACACAGACTCATTCTGGCTGTCTCTTGGCAGAGACCTACCCACACTCATTTGAGACCTGATTATCAGAAGGTCTGGGACTTTAGGTGTTAGAGCTCCTGAAGATGGATATGGGGCAAAGCAACAAGATAGTACCGAGTCTGAGACCATACAACTCCTCAGTCTCAGTGCTTTCTGTGTGCCTCAGTATAATTAAATCCTGGGAAAAGGGGTTTTGTTTGTTTGTTTTCTTTATTTTCTTTTATTTTCTCCTGACAGCTAACATTACAAGTATGTGGTTCAGTTTTAGTTTTCAGTTTTTGTCAATACAAAGAGGAATGTGTTTTTAGCACTTGTGAAAACCATTTCATCTCTATTTAGAGAGTTAATTGAATTTGTTTGCTATTAGAAAACTAAGTTTTAGAAATTTTACTGACTTCCAACCATTCTTTTGTTTGTTCGTTATGAAAGTTAGGTCCTGGTGTGTTTATAGACAGAGAAATACAGGGGAGGACTGAATCTGGTTTGCAGAATCTACTGAAATGCTTGGGATCGTTAGACTTTGTATTACTTGATCTGTCCTACTTAGCTATATTCTGCTACTTAATATATGTTTTCCTTTTTGAGGCCCAACTTTTGTTCTCCTGGCACTGCCATTCAGTTGGAGAGCTGATACAGTGTAGCAACAACACTGTGGTGCTGTTTTATGCATAAGAAACTGTAAGATACAAAACTATGACAGTGAGCCTTGCTTTTCATTCAGTGATCTTTTCTTTGCTATCTCAGTATTCCACTGCGCTGGAGTTTTCCTGGCTGCAGAGTTTGGCTTTTCATGGTAAGGAGCGGTGTCATGAAGTTAGCACTCTCTCTTCGTTGTTACCTAACCACAGTGGGTCTCTTGTGGTGACGGAAACTTTATTTCATTTTTTTCTAGCCATATCACAATCAGATAAGCAGGAGAATTTCTAGCAGGTGCTGTTTTAAAATCAGAGGTAAACCTCTAGTTGCTGTGTGACTTGGCCAAATCATTCATGAGCTGTCACGAACTTGCCTGAAAGTTTTCCTGCCATTCTTTTGGGGGTGTGTTCGTATGAGGGTCATTTCCAACATTTTTTTTTTTTTGACTTTTTGGACTGAGCATGTTGCAAGCGGAAAACGAGACTTCTGGTGGGAAGTGAATATTATGCAACCTGGTCAGAAAAGCTCTGCTGGCTAACGTGGTGCAGCAGCATCCATGTGTGCTGACTGGTTTGAAACATTTGGTTTAAGGCAAAATTATCAATAGACTTCTGCAGCCCAGTAATGCTTCGAAGGGAGCATGCATGCAAATTCAGACTGCTATATTGGTCTTGGCGTAATTAATTATATCAGGGATTAATGTCTCCTATTTTATTTTCCTGGTTTGCTAGATTAGTTGCTCTGCAAATGGTCATATGATGTTCTGAGTGCTGCCTACCACACTAATGGAAATTGAATTGAATATCCGAATATCCTTACTGTTCTGTGGGGAAATTGCATGACGGGGCCGTCTGAAATGGCTAAAATATTCCCTGTACTTGTTATTTCAGATGGAAGCAGAGGGGAGTTGATGTGTCGTACGTTTCATTTGCAGAATTATGATTTGTGCAAATTATGGTTTATGCAGAATTCCGCTTCTCCACGGTGTCAGGGACGTATTAAGGCCTTTTTGTCCGCTGATACTTTCCAGTAGGAATTCCAGTCCGATGACTTGGGGTAAGGCTCAAGAAATGCCCAGCTGATTTGAATGCAGAGAGGAGCCCCTGGGCCTCCGTGGGATCTGCTAGCTGAATGTTGATGGGGTATAGGGAGGCACGCCTGTACATAGTACCAGTAAAAGTAACATTAGATGCTGTTAGGAAAAAAAGACAAACGTGAAATGAGTTTGCAGAGTGTGTCTTTCTTGTGTTCTACTCCATATCTTCAAACTCCTTGCTACGGGTGGCAGATGCCTGCCTTATTTTTAGCTGTGTGAGGACAAAATAGAAAAATCCTAGTGACTCCCCGTGGCTCGTCATCGTGGCTGATCTCCATTAAATTAAACATAGGGGCTGGCAGCGAAGCAAAACCAGCAGGAAAGCTGCTTCTGTTTGTTTAAAAAAAAGCTTGTCAAAAGTTCTAAAATAATACTATAAAAATATATTCACTACTACATACAGAGACCCCCTGGGAGCAGAAATACTTGCCTGAGTGTTTATCCCTTTTGGGATAAGGAAATGAGGCCTGAACCAGTAAAAACAACTTCCCTGCAAGTCAGTTGAAGAGGAGAGATTAAAAAGCAGAGTTCCCGGCTTGAAACCCTGTGCTTGTGCCATTAGACCATGTGTACGAATTGAGGATTTGGAAGAAAATGCAGATTTTTGATGGCTTGCTTGGCTGAACATTAAAAAGTGGGTTCTTAAGGCAAAAGTTGGTTCGCCCACCCACCCTCCTCCCCCAGGGCTGTCTGTTTGGCTGGGTGTTTGTCCGGATCAGCTAGAAAAGAAAATCTCCATGCCCAAAAGCCAAAATTGCCTTCCTTTTCCCAGTTGCTGTGTGTGGCACTGCATAACAGAGGGCAGCGTCTTGGTAGTCCTGCGCCGGTGTGTGGTGCTTGGTGAAGGAATTTAGTGCAAGAAGTGTCTAAGAGTGTGTGCTAATGGGTTGTGTTACCAGACAGCCTTTGTGGCGTTGCCTGGGGTGTCTCCAAAACCTCATCCTCGCCGTTTGGTGATTGCCAGGCTTTGAAGAGCAGCATCCCTTGTCCTGCAGTGGTAGTCGAGCTCCAAGCTGTCTGTATATTAATCTGCCTCCCCATCAGTGATGCACGAAGTGCCTAAATACCTGGTAAGCCTGTTGATCTTCCAGTAGTTGGTTTGTTATGGGGGAAAAAATACAGGAAACGGGTTTCTAAAGTGAACTTTAGTTTCTATCTGTGCTAGGCGTGTGGAACTGGAGCTTAAACTTGTGGTGTTACATGCCCAAACCCTGCTTTGGATCTGAAGCTTAAACTCTCTGGAGCTTTCAGATGACAATGCAAAGTTGCCTTTGAGAACCATATGTCTAGCTTAGCAACTCCTGCCAGCTCTGTATGAGATGGGAATCGCTGTCCTTTTCCCCATACAATTGAGAAGCATGGGAACTGTAAGACCGAAATAGACCATGATCCAACTCGTCAGGACTGCATTTCCAGCTGGCGCTGGAAAATATCAACTTTGAAATTCTGCCGTGCTTTCGTATAAGAAGCAAATGCTTTCTTTATTCCAAAATCCAGTATTGGGCTGGGATTATTGCCGCATACATCAAAGGAGGCCAAAGAAAAGATCTCGCTAGCTGTGCGATACAGTTGTCCTGCTGAGAAGTGTATCATTTGCCACTTGTTTGATCAGCCCTGAGGACCACGGTGGTTTTTTTTTTGTTGTTGTTGTTTGTTTTGAATGTTACTCCACTTGTCTTCATTCATAAAATTATTGTAGTCTTTCATTAAGGTCTTAGTAAGCTGTTTGCTTTGACATCCTGCAGCACTTAATTGCACAGGGTAATTACATGGTTATGAGGTATTATTTTATTACTGCATGAATCGCAGCTTTGTTCTTGCTCTCTTGTAGCCAGCGGTTCATTGAGGGCGCTTAGCGTGTGCATCTTCTTTCATCCAATTTGCAAGGATTTTGAGTTCATCTGTATTCAGAGTAGGACTCGTCTCCTGCATGCCTCTGGAAATCTCTTCCTCGCGCCCCCTGAAGTAAGGTATTTGGGGGGATTTCTAAGGAATGTAGGGTTTGGGTTGGAGATCCCTGGCCATTTTTAAAAATTGCCTTTTCAATCTCTGGGGTAATTCTCTTGGTCTAGACTACTAAGGGCTTAAATCCACCTTCCATTCTTGAAGAGTAGGTCCACAAAGCCATCTAAACTGAGCATACTGCACAGGCTCCCTGGAAAACTTTTCTTTCCTGCTCCCGTTTTTGTCAGTGGGTATTTGATGCACTGTGACTGCTGCAAGAGGCAAGTGCTACCTTCACCTTGTCTTTCTGTCCAGCTGTAGCCTGCGTCGCTGAGGATGCCTGAAGCCAGTCACTGCAGTACCTGTGCAGATTGCGAAATCATTTCTTTTTCTTACTGCTTCTACCCGTCGTTTTTGGTGTGCGTGTGGAGGACTGATGGATGGATCCTCTTCATCCTTTCCAGCCAGAGCTCTGCTGCATCAAAAAAGCCCACGCTAACTTGATCGTGCCGGTTGGTTTTGTTATTACAAGGGCGGTTCTTGGTTCTTAGTCACTGAGCAAAAATGAGCCTCGCTCCTGCATCACCTGACGGCGCTGATTCACAGCCCTGCTCACTGCTTCCGGGGCCTGACCCTTGCCTCTGCTTTAGGGGCTTTCTGTGTCCGTCCGTCCCGAGTCTCCTCCTTAATCTGCTGCTCCTGGGTGCTGGCTGCAGCGTGAGGGCACGGAAAATGTGCTGACTTGGGAGACCTTGCTCCTAACCGGTTTGGCCTCCCTGCTCCGGGCCAGCTGGCAGGTGTGTGCCTCCCCAGCCAGCCCCGGTTGAAAGGTTCTGTTTGCCTAGCGCTGGGGGGCCTCGGCACAAGCCAAATATTTGGCTTTCCATCTGATAACTTATCGGTTATTTCCTCCTGAAATCGTCACGACAACCAATTGCTTTTTCATGCCTGAACCCGGCCGTTGCTGCCACAGAAGTTTTGCAGCATCTCCACTTCAGCCGCGTCACATCTGCCACACCGACAAGGTGGCCTCTTGATTGAAGCGTGGGCATCACCGTTCCCGTTCTTGAATTTTATTTATTTATTGACTGATTTATTGATCGATTGCAGTGCGTTGGGTGAATAGGCTGCCAGCTCTAAGTTTTTCCATCTGTCGCGACGGTTTTATTTAAAAACTAGAAGGAAATAAAATTGTCACACCAAGAAGATGTAAAATTGAGCCATAATAACTAGGACTCGTGGCAATTCCAAAGAAAACTTGAATGTAATGTGAATTCAGTAATAATTTGCGAAGGCATTAGGATTGTTGGATGAATGCAAGTTTGGGATGAGGTTAACCAGGCCCAGCTACTTAAAGAAGGGGGATCTCTGTAACCCAAGAGACCTTTTTATATGTGTTGTTTCAGCTTTGGAGACTGGCTGGAGAGGAGAAAGAGCTATTTGTCTGCTAACTAAGAGTCATGATTGTTACGGTATGTATTCAGCCCTAGCGCTTAGAGAATCCTGTCCCCTTTTCCTCCTCCCATCCTTTCACAAATGGTTTCACCAGGGGCTAGCAACTGTCTCTGCAGCCTCGTGGACAAGCTTTTATAAATAAGCCACTGTCTGGGACACAGGGAGTTGTTGTTACCTGTGGGTGGCTTATGGCCACCGGTAGCCTCCAAAGTTTACAGTACTGGCCGTGCTGCTCTGCAGCAGTGCAGGGACAAAGGCTTTCAAGCAGATCGTGGTGAGCCAGGAGCCTAAATGATCCTGTGCCTTCGTAGGCTAGAAGCGAGCCCTGCAGCTCGTTCAGGCCGTCCTTTGGTTTCGTTTTCAGGACAGGCGCCTCTGAAGAGGAACGAGGCAGAAGTCGGCGCTCCCAGTGGTGCTGTTTGCCATGGGGAGGGAGCTCCAGCAGCGATGCTGAAAGCCTTCCTCCCTCACAGCCACAGGGGCGATGGGGTGCCTCACCCCATGGTGTAACCTGCTTCTTTAGGCAGGGTGCAGGCCGCTCGGATCAAGGTGGAGAGTTGCAACGAGAGACCCGTGGTGGTCTCAGGCTGCATCACTTCGAGCGAGGGTGGCCACGTTTCCCTTCCTGCTCATGAGCATCTGGTTGTAGGACTTCTGGAGCCAAGGAAAGCTTCTTGAGTGTGGTGTTTTTTGTTTTCTTTTTTTTTCTGAAGCTCTGACAGTTCTCAGGCCTCGGTACAGCAAGCTTCCCGAGAGGATTGGAGGCTGGGAGTTCTCTCCAATTAAAAAGCATTAACGCCATCGAAATAACTGGCTACGTGTCGTAGCATTTCCAGCAGAGAGACGGGGAGCGAGGCAGATTTTTCGTTCTGATGAGTCACTGGCTCTCTTCTGGTTTGTCCCTTGGAAGTACTGTTTAGACAGCTGCTGATGGAGGAATGCGACCAAGTGATGGGCCCTGGGGAGCGGGGAGGGCTGCGTGCTCTTTCACCTCCGAACTGCTGGATAACTCATCTGCCTGGCTCTTCGTTAGTATGGCTTGAAGGGAGGAGTCCCTCTAGGACTCCAAGCCATCCATACCCATTTTCTTTCCACCTATGTGGACAGGCCTGCTAGCTTCTGCCAGATTTTCCCCCAAATCTTTCATGTGCCTTTTTGTGATGCCCATATCTGCCCTAGAGAGATCTCGGGAGCAGGGCAGTTCCTGTCCTGGTGATGCTGAGGATGAAGGCACTGCAAATACATGAGATCATTTGAAGGGAAATTAAGGTGAACTGGGAAGAACAACGCGGAATCGAATCGATGGACTAAAGAGTCTTGACAGGAAAAGCTTTTATCTACCGCCACTCACTCTCTGTGCATGAAACTGTGTATAAAGTGAGTGCGGATGGGTAGCTGTGGGGTGGGGACCCTACAAGCAGAGAAAGGAGTCTTGTAGGTGTGTGGGTCTTTATGAGAACTTGTAATGACTTCAGTGCACGCAGGAATCTTATCTAATGGAGTAAAAGGTCATGGACGCTTCATGCATAAAGTTCACAATCAAATCATGCCTTGATTTAATAATTGAGAACTATAAAAACTTCTTTTCCCTGTGTCTTCCCTCCTCGAAAAGGAGGGCTGTGGATTGGTTCAAAGCCAAAAACGCAGGCTTTGAGGCAAACTCATCTCTAATCTTAACACGTTGTTTAACTTGGTCTAGGGAGCTTTGGTTTTGTGTGCCTAGTTTTACAAAACAAAAACGAAAAAATAAAGGTTCCTTGGGCAGGTTTTGCTCTAACAGACACCCTCCTAAATTGATCAGACCCTAGCAAAGTCAAGCTTTTTAAAGCGTGGCTCAAGTAACTGCGCTCAGGCATTAGCCCAGTCCATATGGTAATGGATCAATGCAAAAGGAAGTATTCAAGGGCATTTAGGATACGCTGCACTGACATTAAGGAGGGCCCTTTCCTACAGGCACTCATTTTTGCTGGTAGAAACTAGCATTTTACTGGTTTGCCAAACCAGCGGGTGGGAGTTTGATCCCTTGGTGTCCGAGTGTTTACGTTAGTAAGCATGTGAGGCATACTAATGGGGATGGTGTGAATGAGAGCTCTTGAATTATTTACGTGAATCATTGAGTGTGGCATAAAATACCTTCCGCTAACTCTAATACCTCTGGTTCGAACACCGACTTCGGGCTATTGCATCCGTTATCATAAATATCCCGTAGGTTGGATTAGATCAATTGTTTCAACTTCCACAGTTCCTGTAATAGTTTAATTTGCCTTCATATGGCTTTGAAAGTGGCTCCTTTTTTTTTTTTTCTTCTTCTTCTTAGCCACTTACATAAAGTATCTGGATGCCCTAAATGAGTTCTTCATTGTCTCTTGCTGCCCCTGCTCATCTTGTGCATGCAGGAGAATTTTCTTCTGTTTATATTTAGTGCCTGAATTTAAAACTCTGTAACATCCTAGTGAAGGTCCTCTGTAAGCTTCAAATTATTGACTAGAAAGGTAAAGTAGTACTCAGTTCTCTGTTGTGTCTTCTTTGGAATTACAACGAGAGTTTCAAAGCCTGGCAAAATACATTTTATCTTCCTTCAAACCCAAACCGTCCAGTGTTTACCCTCTCCTTTCATGCAATTTCACAATGCCATTTTTTTTTTCTCCAAAATCTCTGTTTTACTTTTTTTTTCTTTGCAAGTGACCTTCATGTGGGTATGTGCAAAGCATTCATCTTTAGTAACACCTTATCTGTTTTTTGATGCGACTTTGAGAATTGGCTGTTGGAGTAGAGATGAAGCCAGGGAAACTTGAAAACAAAAGAAAATTCTGGGGAGGGTTGGGATTTTTTTGGATTGTTTTTTTTTTTTTTCCTTTTGGATAGTTCTGCACAGTGTTCATGGTGACAATGATATGACTCATTCAGCAAGCTTTCTGGCATTTCTGCCTGCCATGATTTCTCAAGATTTTAAAGGAGGTGATAACTGAATTTTAAGCAGATGTTGGGTCCCACCTGTACATTTCAAAGCTGGATCCAGAGTTTCCCAGAAGGTGGGAATAGATCCTGGGTTGGCTCTGGCTACGATGTTTTGCCAAAAGGGCACCTGAGTAGTCTCCAGAAATGCAGAAACAATGACATCTTTGTCTTGAGGTGCCCTCTCGGTCTTGATTCTGTGTGTCCAGCATGCTCACCAGGAATTACTTCCAGGATTTGTGCTCAAATTTAACTTGTCACTCCCTTACCAGCCTGGTAGCCATCAGAAACTTAGGTAACTGCTGAAATCCCTGTAGTGCCATGTGTGAGATCAATGAAATAAATGCAAAAGTAAATGGGAATTGGTAAAGTCTTTGCCAGACAATCCATCCTACTGATATTCTGAGTTGCCCAGTCTCTCTCATACAGTTCATTTTAAAGAACTGATGGATTTAAGTGCTTCATTTAAAATAAACAAGTATTTACAGGCTTACTTTCTAATTAAAGAATTTTAAAAAGGCTGGGATATGTGGTTGCCTATCCATGCATTTTAAGTGTACACATACATACGAGTTTTGCTGCACTACTGCTAGCTGGAACTGCTTTTAAATGGCCCTCCTACTATCATGTCAGTCAGGCTTTCTTAGCACAAAAGGGAACTGAACCGTGCAATTAAATGCTTTGCAAAGCCTTCGTGGAGACCTATTAATGCTGGCTGTTTTGCGCTCCAGCAGAGAGGGTCCATATTGCCTACCAGCATCACACCCTATCAAATGATACTTTGGGTGGTCAGAACGACCTGCAAAGCTCCAGCAGCTCCTTAGAGCAGAGCAGAGAGAGGGTTCTTCCCATATTTGCTGCTGTGTGCCCTGGAGATGCTCAGTAGAGCTTCCCAGCCAACAGGAGTTGCTACAGGTGGTTGATTTAAGCAGAAACTGTTTTACGACACGGTGTCAATGGAGCCTGTTCTGAGCATGCAGGCACCGATCTGGTGCTGTAGAAATGACAGCGTGCTTCGGAGTGGTGAGGGGCGTCCCAGCTTTACAACAAGGTCCTGCCTCTGTGTGTGGCTTCCTTTTGCGTGAACTCATTTGGCCAGGGTGTGAACCATGTCACCAGTAGCTTGCAGCTTTAGTGATGTTTCTGCTTCCTTTGCAGACCTGGGAAGGCGTCAGGATTGTCTGGGTCACGGGGCACAGCCTGCTGGAGGCACTGGAAGCGGACTGGTTCCTGGTCATGCCCGGTGGAAGGAGGGGACCCAGCCGGCAGCAGCTAAGCCGTTCAGCTTTGCCTTCTCTCCAGACTCTGGTCGGTGGGAGCTGTGGAAACGGTACTGGTTTGAGAAACAGGTGAGGACAGAAGTAGGATCATCGAGACACCCGTGGCTGTGATGTTAAAAGCTGGGTCTATCCCCTCTGAGCTCTGCTCAATGGTTAAAATCTGCCCCATGGGGAAGCTCGTGGAAGTGAGGCTGCGGTCGCACAGAACTTCTTTTGTCTTTCCCTGCAGCAGTTTGCAGAGCAGCGAATCCTAGCAGATTACAAGCCTTTTACTCGTTTACTCTATTACTCAGTTGCCTGCAATACCACAGGAAATAACTGTGACATGTCAGAGCTCAGCTGTGAGTCCTCCTCTGCATGATAGAAAGAAAGGGCAGGAGGATGTCTTATACTCTGTTTTAGCACTGTTGCATCCACATGAAACGGTTGACAAAACTAATCTCCATGTGCTGGGGAAGTTGGGGCTTGAAAAAGGAACACGCGGCGACATTTATAGCTCTGCATTTAGCATAAGGTTAAAGGGCCCAGTGTTATTTCCTCCCCTACAGAAGTCAGCAGGCTAGAGAAACCACTTGCTGCATATTGAGGCCCCGATCTACGTGAGACAGGGTCATTCTTGCAGAGTAGAGAGATTGAAGCCATTTAGCTTTGGCATTTAGGACTTCTCAGGCCTCAGTATGTGGATAGATGGCAGTCTGAGATATTTGAGGAAGAGGTGACTGTTGAGCCCACGGCGTAAGTGCTGTAAGGTCCTAGGGGAGTGTTGCTTATCTCAGTTTCAGACAGCATAGTTTACATTTGAATTTTCTCCACCAGTGTAGTCTGCAAGAGCTTTCAATTGTCCTAGCCTCCTTTGAAGGATAGGTTAGAAGTGTGAAGGCACTTGAGAGGTCAGCCTCGAGGCAGTGGCTGAACTCCTCCATTGTGTTTTTTGTTACCTCTCTTTAAGAGAGGAGCTGTGCATAGAAAGGTGATGGGCACTTTGCAGTACTGGAGAAAGAGGCTCTGTGCTTCTGTCCTAGGGTGAACTGGATGCTGCTGCAGCATCTCATGGTTTTGCTTGAAGTTTTCTTCCTCATTGTACCTCTGGTCTTCCCTCTGAAACTTGCCTGAAGTAGAGCTGGGCACCTCTGGTAGACCGATCTATCAGTTGCGTGCAGAAAACACTGGATAAGGGTTTTGTTTGTGTTAAGAGGAAGACAAAGCTCGCCACCAGTCTTGCGCCAGTAGTATGAGTGCAAGACTGATACCGTCCGCACTCCAGCAATGCCCAGTCCCAAAATCACAACCCTAAGCACTCCCTGTCCCGGAAAACAGTGGAGACCATGTAGAATGTTTACCGAGTGAGTGGTGTCTGTCTGCTCTAGGAATGGTAGTGCCATCAGCCTCTCCGCACCTCCGATCACAGCGCTGATTACTCCAGAGCCTGTACGTCACTGCCGGATCCCTGAGCTGCCTTTAGACGGGAGCCTGCTCTTTGAATTCCTGTTCTTCATCTACCTGCTGGTAGCCCTCTTCATTCAGTACATCAACATCTACAAGACTGTCTGGTGGTACCCGTACAATCACCCTGCGTCCTGCACCTCCCTGGTGAGTTCCCCAGCAAACGCCATCCTTCCCTTGTGCTTTGTCATTACACAGCTGCTTTTCATGCTTCTTCAGCTCAGGAGTCACCAAGCCTTTGATGGAAGGGCGTGAAAGGGACTTTGCACATGCTCAGATCAACCAGGCCCATGTCATCCCTCATTTTATAGGGGAAAAAATAGGTAGAAGGTAAGAGAAAGAGAGAGAGGTGTCAGCAGGGCTTCTTCAGTGGAAATTTCTTGCGGACACTTGCATGGCCAAGCTAGCTGCTAGGTTTTGAAATGGAGCTGAACCTACAGGAGCCTGCGTGCTGCTGTGGGTGCCTCCTACCACAGGAAACAACAGAGCTAAAGAGAAAGGATGAGGGAAGTTTGCATGAGTATCTCCCAACAGGTCAACAGCAGAGTTGGGGAAGGGGTCAGATCCTCACCTTACATAGGCCATCCAGACTCCTTAGCTGCAGTCTTCCTGGCCCAATAAGCTGTGCAACCTGGCAGTGAGCTGTACCCGAGTCAGCAAACCTTGTCTGCATGTTCTGAAACCTATATGGTGTCCTTGAAGCATGAGGCAGTTCCTTGGGTAACTATACCAACAGGTGGTGCTGGTGTTCTAGTTATCCAGCTGTTAGCTGCAAATGCAGCTACCCAAGGCTGGGCACAGCTTTCTTTGAAGAAAAACCTTTCTGTTTTAGACTCCCTACCTGAAAACATATCATTGACTTAGGCTTGTTCCTAGAAGGTGAACATTCTCGTATACCCAAAATATCCCTCAGGTTCCAGACAGTATTCACTCTGTTGACCGTTCTAGCTAGAACACAGCTTCACTGAAAAAAAGAAATTAAGGGTTCCAGGAGCTGTATCTAACTTCATGCAGTCAGAGCCAACAATAACTTCCAGTACAGATCTATGGCCTGTGAAGACAGCATTTCCCCCATCAACTTGATTATCAAGAAGCACTGGTGGTCACTACAGCTTGTTTCTGAGACCAGAGGCTAAAGTGAGCTGGTATGCAGCACTCCAGACTTAGGTTTGGTTGCCTTTTTGTGGCTGGTGACTTTTCCCTTGAGAACCTGGAGATTGTTCTCCACAGTTTGATCCTGGTCCTAGAGTGCTCTTTGACCCCAGAAATACCTGCCTTGAAGGGTGGCTTTTTTTTTTCCCGTTATTTTTTATTTTTTTAGTAGAAATTCCTCCATGGGAAGTGACCTACAACATGTGGGGAAGACCTTGATTGTGGAGATGTTTCTGTGTTACTCAGTTTTCTCCCTTCTCTCTCACCCCTGATAGAGAGATCTAGGGAAATGTGATCCTAATGCTCTCAGCAGCCAGCTTTCCAGTCCCACCCCAGCTGGGTGGTTTTGGGCTCTGTTCCCCTGGTGAAGACCTTTTCTCTTTCCTCCTTCAGAATTTCCACCTCATTGACTACCACCTGGCGGCGTTCATCACAGTGATGCTGGCGCGGAGGCTGGTGTGGGCCCTCATCTCGGAGGTAACCTTTCAGTGTTCCCTCTCCTGCCCATAGGGCTGATTGCAGAGCGTGACCATCCACAGTCTTTTAGAAGGTTCTGAGAGTTGGGTAGCTGGAGCGTTTCTCCCTCCAGAACAAGTCTGGGTGTGAAAGACTAAGATTTTGGGGAACTGGGGTCTTTTTTTTGAGCCCATTCATGCCCTTCAATATTGGGTAGCTCTGTCCTCTTTGCAGCTAGGAGATGAAATGATCCTGCTTGCTTCTCTATCCCTGCAAGTCAGGTAGGAGAAAGGCAAATAGGGAGGTTAGCCAAGACTAGAAAAGTGAATAAGGAGATTAGAGGGGAAATGTCAGAAGGAGGATGTGTGCGTATACTAAAGTGAAATAGAAATAGCTGTTAGAACTGCTTTTCCTTGTCCTGGTTATCCAATAACTCTGAGCTTAGATTTTGAGACACGCTCTATCTTTGTGGGAGCAGAACTACACCAAGGATATGTTTGGGAAAAGTTCTTTGGAGGAAAAGGGAAGCTCCACTGAAACAGTTAATACTACTCCAGATTAAGCAACAAGTTTTAAGAACAAAAATTCCTAACACTTAAGTGCTGTTGAACAGGTGAATGAAAATGGATTCCCAGTTCATTCATCTCCGATTCCTGCCATTTTCATTTTTGATTCCTACCATTTTCATTTTTACTCCATAAAACCTTCCACAGACTGAAACTTCTGCTTTGAAACCTTCCACGTGGGTTCTTGCACATCCCATCTATTGGCTATAATCACTGAGAATCTTTCCATAGTTCAGTTTGCCTTCTCCCCTTTGAAGACTGGACCAAGCTTCCTTGCTGTCCTTTTGAAGGTGGTGCCTCCTGACTAGACAGTAGCCCGTACGTGCAGAAGAGGGAATGGTGGAAATCCTGGTTTGAGGATTGCCAATGTGCACCATCTTCTCTTTCCTCAGCTGAGAATTGTGATAACCAGTTCTTTAGGAAAATGAATGCCGAGATCTGATCTTTGTAAAGGAAATAGCAGGAGAAAATGTGTTGCAGGATATCTTGGAATACCATCAGAGCATTAAAGAACCTGAGTAAAAATATATTTTACTTTACAGCTCTGATTTTTAAAGGGCCCTGTTTTAACCATGCCCTGGAACTTGTGCTTTTATTGGATCTCGTGGATTCTCCCAAATATGACATCAAGCGGTTTCACCTTTTGTAAGAGAGAGTCAGTCTTCCCCTTCTTGGAGGAAGAGAGCAGTCATCCCTCTTCCAGTGCTTCATGGCACTTTCTTCCTGATCCTCCTCCACAGGCACCCCGTGTGCTCACGTCCTAGCACTCATGCCATGTGGTTGCTGAACATTTCTCCTCTATTTGCAGGCCTCTCAGGTGGGTGCGACGTCAGTGATTCACTACATGGTGCGCCTGGTGCTGCTCACCCTCTGTGGATGGGTGCTCTGCTGGACTCTGGTCAACCTCTTCCGCAGCCACTCTGTGCTCAATCTTCTCTTCCTGGGCTACCCGTGAGTAACAATACCTCTTATTTGTAGGGCAGGGGGGAGCATAGCTGCCTAGGGGTGGCATGAGCTTCTGGGGGAACCAGAGATGCTGGCTATAATCTGCCCCCAAGACACAGGCAGACAAAAAAGCCACCTTATCTTATGAATAAAGGGGAAATGGTGTCCCTCTCATAAGGGCCAACATTTGTGGAGAAGGTGGACGCTGCTTCATGTCGGGTTGGCTGTCATTTCATCCCGTCTTTCTTCCTTTTTTCTCCCTGCAGGTTTGGTGTCTACGTTCCTCTGTGCTGCTTCCACCAGGACAGCAGAGCACAGCCCCTACCTGCGGACTGTGGTTACTTGGTACAGGATCAGATGGTGGACGATGGGGCTTCAGCTGTCAGCAGCCTGGTCAAACCCAAAGATTTCCTCTCGCTTCTGTGGGAATCCTTGAGAGAACAGTTCAATAATCCTACGTCTATCCCTACCCACAGCTGCCCCCTTTCCCCAGATCTCATCCGCAATGAGGTGGAGTGCCTAAAAGCAGACTTCAACCGCAGGATCAAGGAAGTTCTCTTCAACTCTCTCTTCAGTGCCTACTACGTGGCCTTCCTGCCACTGTGTTTTGTCAAGGTAGCTCTTGGCTGGTTCTCTCTGTGCCCCTGCCCGCCGCCTCCTTCTGAATGTTGTGTGAATTGCTGCCAGGCCGGATTCCTGGTTAATTCCCCTTTTCTCTGTCTCCCCTTTGGCAGCCCGGATAGCGGAGCATGGCTGCATCCGGAGTGCACTAGTACTGCTCCTGGTTGGCGGATAGGTATTGCCATAAATGTGATGCACCTCCAGTCCCATCACCCCACTTACTAACCCCCCTTCTCCCACCCCCTGTCCTAGGCAGATGAGTAGCTGTCGTCTTCCTAGAAAAGGGCACGCGTTGTTGCTTGTCTCAGATCCAACGTCCTGGGTTTCGAGCGCTTGGATCAGAGGCTTTGGTGTTTAGCCTGTTAGAAAACAGCCAACTAGGAATCTAAATCTGAGAACCCCTTGTTAGTGTGGGGGTTGTATTTTTTTTTTTTTTTTTGTCATCTTCTAATGCAAATGAGCTCTAGTTGGTATAACGAACCGGGTAGGGCTCCACAATCCATGTAGCAGTCCTGGTGCTCCTGAGGCAGCTCTGTGGAAAGCAGCCCCTCCTCTTCCCTGCTGCCGGAGGAGGAGAGGCACCAAGCTGCAGCGTCATACCCCCGCCCTTTCTCCTTCGGGTCAAGGAGAAGGGAGCCTCGAGCATTTCCTAAGCTGTAACCCTCTGAAATCACCGGTCCAAAAGCGCATGCCTGTAATGTGTGGTGTGGGTCTGCTGGATGCACACGCAGTATGTCCCCTTGTCATCCCCTCCTCTGCCTGGTGACAGCAGCGTGCCAAGTTCTCGTCCGCTCTCTTTGCAGAGCACCCAGTACTACGACATGCGGTGGTCTTGTGAGCACCTCATCATGGTGTGGATCAACGCCTTCGTCATGCTCACCACTCAGCTGCTGCCTCCCAAGTATTGCGACCTGCTCCACAGATCGGCTGCCCACCTCGGCAAGTGGCAGAAACTAGAACACGGCTCCTACAGCAACGCTCCACAGCACATGTAAGTGTGGGGATGGGAAGCGAGGGGCTAAGACATGCCAGTAGATACAGCACTGCTGATACTTATCTACTTAGCAAGCTTTTCCACTCCCCATAGTGCCAGGGATTGCAGACACAGCTCTGCTGATCTTTCTGTTCCCAAGAAACAGAGATGCCTGCTCTAGAAAGCTGTCCAAGCTCCTGGTCAAGTGCTGGTTCCTTCCCAGAAACAATTGCTGTAATAATTCCTCTGGGCCACTGGAGCAGTAGCTTTATCAGAGGCAGATCAGAGGCAGAGGTGTCCCTCTCCAATGTAGTAGGCCAGGTTCTTGCATGGGGAGCCATTTTTTCACTGCTCAGTCAGAGTCCTGGTGAGTTTGTGATATCCTCACCTCCATGTTGTTCCGATGGAAGCTGGGACACACCACTGTAGCAGAAGTTTAGGCATTTTTCAAGATGCTTGCCCTTCCTGTGAACCCCTCTTCAGTGAGCTGAGCATTTCCTCCTCCTTGCTGTCCCTCCGATGCTAACGCTCTGGCACTCTTTCCCCGCAGCTGGTCAGAGAACACAATATGGCCACAAGGAGTACTGGTGCGACGTAGCCGATGCCTGTATAAAGCAGTTGGGCCTTACAATGTAGCAGTGCCTTCAGACGTGTCCCATGCCCGCTTTTATGCAAGTATCTCTTCTCTTGGCGCGTTGTGGTGGTGGGAGGGAGGAGAGGCTTAAACCTAGCTGCAGCAGAACAGAGTTTCAGGCCGGGCAGCTGTCTGTTGCCTGTTCTCAGCAGAAGTTTTCCCATTGCAGCATCAGAAGGGAAGTAATGGCTGCCTCGTCAGTGCTTTTCTCAGTGTGGTGATGCAGCTCTCTCATCAGACATAAACATGTTTTTAAGAGGTTCTAGTTAACAGAGCATCCTCTGGGGAAATGGGAAAGCATCTCGGCTGGTTATTTCACCAGTCCTCCCCTTCTCAAGGAAAATGACACTTCACATGCCTCATGTCTTATGCTGCTTTCCCTAAGTAGCAGCCAGTGGTGCTTGGGGTACAAACATTCCTTCTGTCTAACTCAGTGGCACCATACAGCATTACACACACACACCCCTCCCCACTAACGTTGCAAAAAACTTACAGAAATCTGTGCTTTTTTACCTGTTTCCCCGCAGTTCCTTTTTCACCGTCCATTACGGCTGCTCAACCTGCTGATCCTCATCGAAGGCAGCGTGGTCTGCTACCAGCTCTACTCACTGCTGCGCTCCGAGAAGTGGAACCATACCCTCTCCATGGCCCTCATTCTTTTCTGCAATTATTATGTCTTATTTAAGCTCCTCCGGGACCGGATAGTATTAGGCAGGGCATATTCCTATCCACTTAACAACTATGGACTGAAGGCACACTAGGCCTGCCCAACGTGTACCCTTTCCCCTTCCCGTGCCCCTGGGCGGGGAGGGAACCTCAGAAAAAAATATTTTCGTACAGTTCTATTTTTTTCTTGCGGCGTTTATAAATATTTAAAATATTTTATATTTTGTATACTGTTGTTTTTGTGGGGTGGGAAGGGAACTGGTGGCAATTAAATGTCGCTTTATAAACAAGGTGTTATTTTATATATATATATAAAAAAAAATCAGTGTGTATATACCGTATATCTATACCCATACATATATCTATGTGAAGCAACAGGACTGTTTGTGTGTGTGGTCACTGTGTCTGCTTTGCTCACACAATTGCCTTGCTATTGCACACTGTGGGGACAGAGCTGCTGTTAATTAGGAACTGGTCTCCTCTAAAACTTCAGTAAGTGAAGAGCTAGGGGAAGAAGGAAACAGGGCCCTTTCACCAGTATGAGCAGTTTACCGAGAAACCTCGCTACCAGGGAAGACTTGCACCAGTTAAACCAATTTAGAGAAAGGGAAGAAGCAACGTGCTGAAAAACAGACTAAATTATTGACAGTCAGCAAAAGTTTTCACTTCCCTTTTCTTCCCAGAGCTAGCAGGATACAGGTTTTTTGTTGTTTGTTTGTATTTTTAAATAAACCCTTTGCTTTAGCTCCTGTTTTAGCTACCTAGCAACTTAAGCTTCTTCATTCCTCCCAGAAAATGAACTAAATCTTGGAATTTTAATTTTTGAGGTAGTGTAGCAGTCAGAAAGAAAGGGATTTGAAATAGCTTAATTTAGCAGGATTATAATTTAATGTTGTTTTTTTTTTTTACCACTATCTCTTTGCCCTTGAGTAACTGCATTAAATTAGGGAAGATTCAAACATTTCTTTCAATATTCCTGGAAGAAATTTCTTCTTGTCAGACACTTACCAAGTCCCCTGTTGCCACAGGATGCATTTCAGCAGTGTTTCACTCTCAGGTTTTTAGAGCATTTAATAAGTTATTAATAGTAGAGGAAATATTTTTCTTTCAAACACCGTTCTTCATAAAGTTGAACTACAGTAGGCTCTAATAACAGTTGTGGTAATATCACAAAGGAAGTGAAGATAAAATTATCAACCATGTCATTAATTTAACTGTGGACGCTGCTAACAGCTGATCTTGCTGCTTTGACTCAAGTATTTAAGGTTATGCAACATTCTTCCACTCAGGTGTTATCTGACTGGACCCTTTAGCCATTAGTAAAGTGCTAGCTCTGTTTAAAGAGTGGATATGTATGTTAACTAAAAAAACAACTGTAATGAGGTTGGGAGAAACTGCAACTACTTTCTGGTTCCTTCTTTCCTTCCAAGCTAAGAATCTACTGCTTTTCTGTTCCTGTCTGTAAGAGCTCCCAGACCCTGATCACAAACATAGGCGTTTTTCTTCTCTGATACTTCATGAGGTTGACAACAGGAGATGCCTCTGAGTATTAACCCAAAGGTATTCCAAAACTAACCTAAATGTTTAGCTTTAGTTACTCGGTCTTCTCTTTGATGTGGCCATGGTGGTGCAAGCAGGACATGGGTACCTGGGACTTTCTCTGAAACTACTGTGGCTTTTGGGTCAACTCTTGAATAAGTAGAGCCTTCTCCAGCTTTTCCTGCTGTGATGTCATACATTCTCATCTTTTTTCTATCTTATTTCTGGAATTACAGTTTGGGATAAGATGAGTTGGGTTCTTACCTAGAGCAGGCTCTGTGCTACATGTGGCTTTGTGCAACACCTTTCCTGTGCCCTGAGTACTGAATAGTGAGCTACTCTCACCATAGCTCAATAGCAACTTCTGCTCTTAGTACCACTTACGTTCCACCCTCTCAGCTGTTTCACAGCATTCCTGGGTTGCTTTTTCCAGTGGGACACCTGAATGGCAGTAGGCTTCCACTTAAGTAACCAGTGGGAGAGAAAAGGCTCTCCAAGTCGTAGCTTGGGGAACAGACATGTTTGTCAGCGGTGCAACAGGATGCCAGAATCCCGAACCAGGGCTTCAGGGCAGAGATAATGAGCTTTCGCGCTCTGCTTTTTCCTCCCCTTGCACTTAAGGGTTGAAGGTAGGTGGGATTGCAGTGAGCTCTGCAGAACAGGCTGACCTTACACTAAAGGTTCACAGTGCCTTCTTTTCTGCTCTAAGGGGCTAGCTTAAGTAAGGGGCTTACCCAACTCTGCCTAACTGCAGCTGTGTTAAGATCTTCCTTATTCCAAAGGAGCTTAGCTCTTAAGGGAAGCTGCCTCTCCTTCTTAAAACAGTGCTTTTGTTATATATCCTGGAGCAGGAGGCGTTCTGTGAGGCCTAGAGGTTGTGGCTTTCCCCACACAGCACTGTCACCTGCTCACACACAGTGCCATAGCCGCAGCTGTCTTCCATCTTTACGTAGGACCCTGACATGGAAAGAAGTTGCAGAAGATACTTGTAACTTCCCCCGTTGGCAAAAACACAGTGAGGAACTAGCGAGCACAGTTTGTCTCCCCAGTATGAACTGGGCAATCCAGTGCTGAACTGGAAGCAGAACTGATGTCTACTCAGCATCAGTGCCTGCTCCAGTCAGTGCTTCTCCCCATTCCTCAGATGAGCCTGCCACTAAACCTCATTCAGATGAGCGCTGAAAACAAGTCCACGTAGTACTTGGCCAGGTCAAACTACAGGGGTGGGAAGGGGTTGGGGGGGTAAAGACTTATTCCGCATCTCGGTCACTCCATCATGCGAGGATGTCATAATAAATGGATGGTTTCTTGGTCTGGTTACGAAACTGCTCTAGCTTCAGGCCGATCCTCAGAAGAACAGCTTCATCCCACCATTTTCCCATGACCTGGAAGATGAGAGAGACAGAAAGAAAAGCAGCGTCGTCACACACAGTGATTGAAAAACCAGGAAAACACGGCTAAAATTATTTCCCAACAGCACCAAAAGGATATGTTTCTCACTTTTACCCCAGCAAATATGGCATCACTGCCATCTATTTGGGAAAAAGGCAGCTCAGTGACTTAATTAAGATGTAAAGAACTTTCATTTACACGAGACCTGTTTTAAAAGAAGAGCAAGAAAGGACTTAAATTACAGAACTGAGAGGAAAAGAGAGGAAAGTAGTGATAAATAATGGATACAAATGCAAGTGGACAGGGAAAAAGAGAAATCTTTGTCCACAACCCTGAAGAGTCCATCTGGCATTCAGAAGTGAGTTACAAAAGTTAAAAATTCCTCCCTAGTACCTGGCAACTCCTCAATTGTGCTGTGTGGAACAAGATGAACCTGGTTGTAGTGGTTCAGGACAGAGCCACCTGGGGATTTTGTGACCCAGCATTCACAAAGAGCCAATGCTTACCTGGAGGCTGATAGGAAGCCCAGCAGTAGAATAACCAACGGGGACCACGAGGCCTGGAATCCCAGTCAAGTTAGCAAGCTGCATGAACCTGGGAGAGAAGCTGTCATCAATATTCCTGCCTTGGGGCAGCAGCAAAGTTGCCCTTTGCGGGGGGAGCGGAGAGAATTGATCTGTCCTGCTCTACAGCCTGACATCTGAGAGTTAGTGCACCCAGTGTCCATCTGTTCACAAGTTTCTGTTTTCACAGTGCAAACAGCAACTCTTCTTACCTCATGGACTGAACTATGAATGAAGTGTCATTGCTGCCAGTCAGGAGGTCAGATTCGTGGATTCTTGGGGCAGTGGAAGCAACAGCTGTGGAGGAATCATAGAATGGTTGAGGCTGGATCTCTGGAGGGCATCTTGTCCAACTCCAGCTCAGCTAGAGCAAGCTGCCCAGGATCACATTGGAGGGTAGAGATTTCACAGCCTTTCTAGGCAACCTAATCCAGTGCTCAAAGAACAAAGGCTGTGGGCAATCTCCAAGGAGCAGCTCAGTTCCTTAATGCCATGTTTGATCTAAATTAGTAATGCAAACTCCCTCCCCCAGAACACAATGAAGTTGTTGGGATTTATGAACTGAGCAGTCAGTTTTCTAGTTCTTCATACACAAGCAGATGTCTAGTCCCTCCTGTGCAACCCTGCTGGTTCTGCACCTCATATTTCAACTACCAAAAGGGAGTTTTCTGACTGCCTTGGATACAGGCAGCAAGAACAGAAACGCACAGCAGTCATTCCAACCAGGCCCCACGTTCTTCTGGAGGCCTGAGGCAGAGTCAAGTCTGCACAAAAATCACGCTCTTAAAACTGGGGAGGAAGAGTTAACGGAGCGGCTGTTCTCAAAACACACCACAACGGGCAGGGAGCAGCTCTTTGGCCAAGGCTGCCAATAATACCTGGCGTAACGATGCAGTTCACGGTGGTGAAGATCTCTCGCAAAAACCTCATGCTGCGAGTTCTCTGTCGGTTTGCCTGCAAGCAGAGAGATTACTGTCTGATCAGGCCCTCTTAGTTCACGAGGCCAAAGTTTGATGATGACTGCCTCTGCCCACCAGAGCCCACGGCTTTGCAAAAGAGAACATCCTTCCCTCATTTTGGAATCAACCTGCAGCATGCCAATCCACGTGCCCCACCATTTTGCATGTTTTCCCCACAGAGCAGCACAGCTGGCTGGTATCTTTCCACTTGTATGGGGAGGCTAAGAGAACTACCTACCCCACCTTTACAGTTTCACTAGATGCCTCCCCTTCATGCCTGCACCACAGTTTGTTCCTCACCGTAATGTAATCCAGAGCTGTAAACTGTGAAGCCAAGGCTAGGGTAGCCCGCGTCTCCAAGTTCTGAAAGAGAAAACATCAGTCATTGGCTCTCCTTGCAACAGGCTTGTTAAATCACATCTTCTTGCCTTAGACAAGTGTGAAGAAAGATAGAACCTCCCAGACTTCCTCTTTTCTCCCCACCTTTCCCACCTTAGTCAGTCTGCTGTCAAGCTTAAGTGACTTCCTAGGAACTGCAGTTCAGATCTCTGCATGCTTTAATGGTCTTCCACGGTGACAGGAAGAGTTTTACCATGGCCATTAACAGTTTGAGGGGCCTCAGATGTGTTCAACCAACAACAGCAAGAAACTGAGTGTGATACCCAGGAGTTTTCTTCCAGGTCTACTCTCGTGTATCAGCAGTCATCTAACAGGTGGATTGTCATAGAAAAAGCAGGAGAGCCCCAAGTTTCTCACTGCCACGAGACCCTTGTTCTGCATCAGCCATGGTAACTCCTGCCATTGATCCAAGCTGCTGCTACGTACCATTTCCTGGAAATGTTTGTTGAAGTCAGGCTGCAGCATGTCCCTCATCTCACTCAGAATGCAGATCACATGCGCTATTTTCACTTCCTCCATCTCTGGAAGAGACACTTCCACCACGCTGGCTCCCAGACTCTGCAGGTACTCCACAGCTGAGCACAGAACAGGCAAAGCACAAACAACATTCGTTAGACTTCACAGAAGGGACAAGAATCTGCTCCCCCTTGAGAAGTCAGAGACCCTACTGGCCATTACAAGGCAAATATCTTCAGTGCATCACGCTGCACACAGATTGCTGTGACAGCTAAGTCTTAGCCCTAATCAGATCTCACTGCTCCAACAGGGCAGAGGTAGGGGTTTGTAGGTAGGTTCCTAACTTACCAACTACATTTTTGGAAAGTTCCTCTCCTCCCTTTAGCCCTCAATTAACCCAGACAGTAAAGAGGGACTGATAACACTTCTGTGACCTATCTCAGCCCCACTGCACAGGAGGCCTGCTGTTATGACAGACATTGTCATCTGTTCCCCCCACATCACCCAGTTCAGTTTTGCTCAGTCTGCAATCTAACAAAGCCACGCTGAAGGCACCATTTGGCTGATTTCAAGGAAATACCAGAGGACTGGATACATCATAAAATCCCAGCCCTGTCTTTCCCACTGAATATAACTTTGTGAAACAAGTCCCTCCCTTAAGTCTTTTACCACAAAAGCTCGCAGAGTAACTATTACTGAGCACAGGATCTGCTTTTATACACAGACAGAGGCTTAGCACACTGAACTGCATTCTTCCATTGTAACCTGACAAGCCTACAACTGTTGAGCTTTTTAACCCTCAGCAGTCAGGGGGGCTTCCCCAATACAAAGCTACCACTGTCTGTACAGCCAGACCTCTTCAAACATCTGCCTTTAAGGACTTCAGGACAGATCTCTTTAATGCTTCCACAGAGGGAACACACAACTTCATGCAGATTAAGAGATTTTTTGCTCTTTACCTTTCTCACAGATGGTCAGGACTTCTGCATCACATGCCTAGAGAACAAGAGGAAAGAACTGAGCAGATTTTAGTCACCTCCCTCCTCTCCTTGGTGAGCACCCTCACAGGACTTTGGTCCTCATGGAGCTTTCCAGAACCACCTTTGGCTACCTGCTCCAAGCGGACAGCTTGCAAGGCGTGCCCTAAGGAAAAGGAAAGGTCTCCTTTTCTAAAGATGATGATGTTTCTCCTCAACACTGGGGCAAAGCCATCCTTGTTTTCCTCTAGGGAAGAAATCTTGGGCATATTTATGAAGCTGCATTATGATTGCCAAGTGGTATTAGCTTGCAAGCCCAGTTTCTACATTGGGATGACAAAACACTACTCAACAGCTACACCACTGTTACCAAATGGATATGCTAATTTTCCTCGTTTGTTTTTAAACCAATTGCCTTTTGGAAACAATTCAGAACCATCCCTTTCAATAGAAACAGCAGCACGAGGAAGCATATGGAGGCCATGAACTGTACGGTCTTTACCTTTCCTTGTACCTCCAGCAGGCTTTTACTCAAAAGGCTGCCTTAGGAAAAAGTTATCCCAGAGGGTGTTTTTACCTAAACCATATTCCCCTCGAAATACAGAGCTAAATACAAGAAGTTCATGTGAGGAAAGGTAAGAGAACATTGAATGCACTGAATTCCTTCCAAATTCCATTTTGTAAAGCATCAGGAAGAAAGAGGCAGAATAGGCACCTTAAAAAACATCCAGTCCACTCCCAGTTTTAAGCCTTTCAGGTCAGGAGCACACATATCTGACAGGGTTGCTTTGGGTTGCTTTAGTCCTGCAGGGAGCAAGCGAGAGTTCCTCCTTTTAGCTAGGATGCCTGCAGGAAGGCAGAGCACCTGGGTTCAGGGAGGAGAGCGCTCACCTACCGTACGGATAGAGTGGATCTGGTTCAGCAAGGATACTGTAAACAATGGCTGCATCTGCCACTGAGGTACAGATGGGGCCTTTAAAAGAGAAATTTAAGAATAAAACGGTTAAGAAAATGTGTCAGGGAGTAAATAGGACCCTCCTCCTGAGGTCCTACGTAGGTCCAGACTGCCTCCCCAGCGACAACACCACACAGCGAGGTCCCTGGAGGGGGTCATGAGTCCTCTTACCTGCACTGACTGTGGAGTAGGAGAGTGGGTAGCTGCCGTGACAGCTGATCCGCCCAAACGTACCTGGAGAAAAAAGAAAAGGGCAGGTAGCTGGATACAAGCAATCACTGGGAATATCTCAATCTGAGAGCTCTGCCCCACCCCACTGAGACAGTCAGCAACACGCCCCTGCCAGACGTTTTTCTGCCAGCGATTTCACAGCCTAGTTACCAATCTTTCACTACTCTGTTCTTCAGGAGAAAGATTACCAAGAGAATGGCTACGTGCTGGTTTGACACAAGCCCATTACCGGGTCTAACTTCCCAGATACAAATCTGAGCAGCATCAACCCCTCCATATAATCAAGGTAACGGGAATCCATCTGGGGTGAAGCTGCTTTCTCTAGCTCACTACAGATACCCAGCTATGCCACGAGCACCTCCCAGCAGAGGACGGAGACAGAAGAGGGATAAGTGGGTAGGAAGAGAAGCAGCACACGGGTTTTGTCTAGCATTTGAGTCACACACAGAAGCTATTTTTTTTCTGAACATCTCTTCAGTGGTCAGTACTGAGAATACTTCCATTCTGCCACTCCAACCTGCCTGACTCTCAGGGCGTTATGGTCCAGAGCTTCTCCAGCTGCGTTTTATAAGGCAGGAATTGATGGATTGTGCCTGACTTGTTTGTGGCATCCTACCTGACGCACTAAAGACATGCACGCACAGATTAAAGGGCACTACCTTTCAGCCCCACCACGCCACAGAATGAAGCAGGAATCCTCACAGAGCCGCCTCCATCTGTGCCAATGCCCACTGGGCAGAGACCTACAAAATACACACAGGGGGCTGCGATCAGAGACACGTTGTGCTGCCCTGTCCATTCTACCAGCAGCTGTAGCCAAGGCAGCACAGAGAGCTCTCTGTTCAGCCACAAATTCCCTCCAGCCTCTAAACCCTTTGTGAAATCTGAACGCCTGAGGCTCAGGACTTGCCTCCCACCATCCCCAAGCTCAAGTTAGGGCCACCTACCTGCTGCTACAGCTGCTGCTGACCCACTGGAGCTCCCACCTGTGAAGTGGTTGGGCTTGTAGGGATTCCTGGGGATCTTGTGGTACCTGAGGTAGACAAGTAGTATTGAATCTTTTCCTAGGAAGGACTAAATGTGTTACAGGGCAGGAAAAGATTTACAAACAGTGCAGGGATTCAGATCTCTTATTAAAGAGACACCAATCCACCTCAGATAGTGCTACACTTGCTATAGCTGGAAAATTCGCAGAAGTAAATGACAGCAGGCTTGTTTTAGCTAGGAAATAAAAACGCTATGTTCTCCTGAGCTGATTGTATCTTTTCTCATTGTTCTTGGCCATTAGCCATTTTTGTGACTGCTCATTAGATTGCTGGTTACTTGTTTTATGTCACTGCTTTTGTCTACTGCTCATCCTGTAAACATTTACACCTCCATGCACACAAGGCTTTGGAAAGACAGCTCTTTACTCAGCAGATATGACTTGAATCCTCTCTTACTTTTGCTTTCCTCTTACCTTTGTACAGGTAGATGAAAACATCTACTCTGTTTTCATACCCATAGGGTTCTCCCTGCATGAGGTGTTTCAGTCAGTTTTATTCTTACATGTCTGCCCCATTTTTGTACCCTTCCCTGGCAGTTCTGGACAGACTTTTAGGTCTGAGGAGAGAGGGAGAGAGAGAAGGAAGGGAATTTTACCTATTAGGGTTGCATCCAGTCGTTCCAGTCCCTAGTTCATGCATGTTTGAAACCCCAATAATGATAGCTCCAGCCTCTCGCAGCTTCTTGGCCACAGTAGCATCTTCTGTTTCAGGCTCAGTCCCGAGATACACCGTTCCTACTCGGTGGTGGTAAGGTACCTTAGCAAGAAGACACCTTATTATTCATCCTAAAACCTCGGTATGGCAGGCAGGTACATGTGCATGCTTCACGTGCACACTTCACCCCCACAACAGATCTCAGACACCACTGAAGTAAGTCAGAGCTAGGAGGTCTCACTCTTCATCTTTTCCTGTGTTCGTTCCTGTTGCAAGGGACACTTAACCCTCCACTATTGGCTTCCTCTCACATTCTATGGAAGGAGCTGCAGCGTTTCAAACCTGCAGTGCTTTGAAGCAAGGAACCGACATTACATGGATGCCAAAAGACCAGATGAACTCATTTTCAGGGTGTGCTAAGTACTCTTCAACACTTATGTGCTGAGTCCAGGACAGCTTGACGGCATCTCCAGGAGTTATTTAGTAGTAACCGCTGCTAAGCTGCAAGCACAACCCTGCTGTGGGTGAGGACTTTCAGAGTAACTTTAATATTTCTGATACAAGTGTGTCCTTGAAGGTAAGGAGAGAGGGATGCTTTGCCAGCGGAGCAGAGGGAGTGATTGAGAAATCCGGCCAGTTACGCCCACTGCTACAGGTGTTTTTGAATATTCTCATCTTGTCAGCAGAGGGACTGTTTCCCACCCCCACCCTCTGCTCCCTGTGGATTGAAGAGATCAGTCCACGATATGGAAAACACCTGTCATGCCTGAGATCTGTCATCAAATGGCAAAACTTGTTAATCCTACTCATTACAAACCCACATACTGACCCTTATTACAAAAGCATTCACAGGCTTATGCTGAGGAGTTGGCCTTAAAACCTCCTTGCAGCAAGCTGTCCAGGTTGACCACTCGCTGCATGACCTGACAGCTAGACAAGGGAACTCACCACTTTGAACTCTTCTTTCACGCACACTGGGATGCCATCTAGGTGAGACAGGGTACATTTATTCCTGTAACGAGCAGTGGAGGCCTCAGCCATCTGCACAGCGGGGAAAAAAAAATAAAAAAAGTTGTATGTTAGATCAGTAGGCAGAGAGAGTTGAACTGAAAGTCATTACCCATATCAGAACAGATACCACAAATGGCTTTGTCAGGCTGCTCACAAGCCAAATGATAAAGGTTTCTTTTTTCTTCCACTGCATGCAGATGGGGGAAGCATTTACTGCTTGGAAGCGACAAGGCCGCAGAAGCATACAAATCCTGGTTTAAAAATAGGAGCCCAGTAGCAAACAGATTGCCTTAATGCTAACTCGCTTTGCAGGAAGGGAAGCAAACTTTTTTTTAGTCCCCAACACAAGAAAGAAGCAAAAAAACGTGTTTTTTTTTTCTGTGCAACATATCAGAAGAAGAGCCTCTGTCCTTTCTAATGGGTGCTACCACTCTTGGGGTGGCAGAGGCCCCTTTGCTACCCGAGGAGGACGTTACCAGCATTATCTGTTCCCGGTCCCATTGCACTATCGCTCTGAGTGGGGGCGTGGATTTGTCACAGTCCTCCAATGTGGCAATGATGTTCTTTGCCACCTGAGACGGTGTCAGCTTCCCGCTCCTACAGGACAGAAGTTGGGATCTTCGTTACAAGGCCCCCCACACCACACCCACGCGCAGGGTTTGTCTGTCAGGCAGCAAGGCAGCACCTGTCCCAGCCTTAACCAGCAACTAGATAAGAATCTGTGTGCGGTGATGATTTCTACACAGTTGTAACCATTACGAGAGAAGACACCCTTCCCTCAGAGGAGAGCTTCTTCCACAACACCCCTCCCACCCTCAGAGTAAGGGCAGGAGCTGGGAGACTTGCTCAGATGTTCTTGAAACACCAGATAAGCAGGGAAGGACTTTACGGAGAGCCTTCAAGCTCTTCAAAGCCCAAGGTTATGAAACTGCCAGTACCATGAACTTAAACAAGAGGACAGCTGATTTTATACAGGCTTCCCTTAACAGAGAAGGGTCTCGGAGCAGCACTGTCATAACCCACCTTTCCCAGGAGGGAGGGAAGGCCTCTCTGTTAATGTTACCCCATGAACAGATCCGCCTCTGGCTGGCACTGAAGCCTCAACTGTAACACCAGGCTGCAGAGTCAGCCCTTTGCTCCAAGGCCACAGCCGACTGGCAGGGCTGGCCCCTGAGGAATACGTGCCAGGAGCGCAGCAGGATTTATCTCAGCACTTCAGATCTGGCGCATGTCCAAAAGGCAACCAGGAGGTACTGAGCAGCCAACAGCTCACGGAACCTCGCAGTCAAGGATGGGCTTCCAGCTGCTCCCAAGCTGGACACAAGGACTGGGAGAACGCAGCCAAACTGCTCACAAGAACACAAGCAGCTGGGGAGTTGAGGGGTTCTTCATAGACCCACAGTATGTGCAGCTTGCATCATCCATACAAACCTTCCTCACCTTCTCACTCACTTGTTTAGGCAAACAAGGTATGGAGAAATCTCTCCCAGAGGAGACCAGCGATAAGCCAAGACAAACAGTACTTAAATATCCTTGCAGCACTTGTAAGAGCTGTGCCAGCTCTCCCAGTTGGCTTTCCTTTGTTATTCTATTAGAGGGAAAGGACTGGAAAGGATGATGCTAAACAGCAGTACCTCAAGGACAATTCTAACAGGGAGATGCTACCTACCGGTAGCAGTCCAGGTAGTCTTTGATCCCTTTGAAGCTGAACCCGGTGCTGGCAGAATCGGGCCTGCAAAAAAAAAAAAAAAAAAAGGATTAAAAAAGCAACTGTGAACTATCAGAGCCACCTCTGTTTACACCTGCAGAATCCAGCATCAGTCCAACACAGGTGGGGAATTGCCCGCTTCCAGGTCATCGTTGGGACTGCTTTTCTAAGGATTTTAGCTCACGCTGTCAGACTCCTTGGAACTGAGCATTTTTCCGTGCTCTAGCTTAAGAACTCAAGTGGGAAGCAAGCTCAGTGTTACTAAAAGCTCAAATATATCCAGAGAATCTACTCTGAGATGCTGGTGAAGCACAGCTCATAGACATCTTCAGTAACTCCTAGACAGGCCCACAGCTAAGAACAAAACCAGATGGGGAGCGCATTCATAGCAGTCCAGCTGCCCCCATCTCAGCATCAGACCTCAGTGTGACACGTGAGCTTCTGTAACATTTCATCCCTGATCTGGTGAGATTTAATCAATCACAGGCCGCAGTGAAGAAGCTAAACAGGCTCTCCCTAAGTAACAAAGACTAATTTCTTGTGGGTTGTTTGCTTTGTACCCTGTGTTTCTTTTCTCCTCCCAGCAACTGCTGTTTTCTGTTTGAGATTCCTTGCAGGCAAGAAACAGCACACCTGCAAATTCACTCAAGGGATGTATGGACTGACTGGCCAACCACTAAATATATCCACTCTCATAGTGCAAGCAGAGCCAAGCAGGCTTCCTGAAGCTAGCAGAAACTTCACATTGCATGCAACTACTGGTGATTTGTAAGTTACAAATTAAGAGGTGGCTGGCAGCACTATTTGTTTTGTAAAGTACCGTGACATGGAAAGAATTTTTAATCCAGATTACTGATACTTTCTGACTAATATAATGACAACACGTGTATTCTTGCACTCCGCTCTTAAACATCACGTACTCACCTTGCGTCTATCAGCTGTTTCATAATATCCAAAGTGCTCTTAGCCTCAGATTTGTCTTCTGTAACCTCCGCAGCAACCTCCGGGATAAACGTGGGATCTTCACAAATGTCAAGAGAACGCATTAGAGACAAGTTGTGCATCCTGAAAGAGAGAGAGAGCTGCTGCTAGAGTTTGCAAGCTCCACCATGACTAATTTCTCCAGACTGTTCAAAGTGAACTTTACCCAAGAACATTTTGTTGTAGCAGTCTGCTCCCACAGCAGGGAGTTGCAACAGTTAGAAGATAATCTTTCACACCTTTCTAAACCCTTGCTGAAGACAGCTCCCAATCTATTCTGCTTGCTTAATAGAGCCTCCTACCTCTTGACGTAAGGCCAGCCAGCCTCCATAAACCCAAGCTGGGAAAGAAACAGTGAAAGTTTTCCCATTTGCTCTAATTAGATACATCACCCACAGACTAAAAAAGACAGAAACGGAGAGAAAAAGATATAAAATAAGGTAGTCTGCATCATACATTCAAACATTACCCCGTTAAAACCAGTGCCTCTTCAGACTTTTCCGTGACCTGCCTCAACATAGCTTGTTTGCAACCAAATGTGACAGGGGTTGAATCTGCATGAGTTCAGGGGTTGGAGTACATGCGAGTGAAGCATAGAAACCCAGACCATGTCACAGATACCAAGGAATGATCTACTGCATAACCGCAGTGACACTTGTCTGGGTTTGCATTACTTAAAAGGCTCAGACCCAAAGTAAAAATTCAGGGAATACCAAGTGCATTCAACACATTTCTCCAAGCCCTGGGATCTGCACAGATGACCTAGCAAATTATATATGTAACCCAAGGGAGGGCGTGAGATTCCTGACTACTGGCTTATAGTGCAAAGTACACTTGCAAGCACAGTTTCTAAATAAAAACATACGTGAGAGGAAAGAAGAAAAAGGTTACTCAAGAACAATGAATGTCTTTAAAAAGAACATATTAAAAACTCTGAACTTCATGTTTGACTTCATTTTCTCACTACTATTATTTTCCCACTGCTGGTGATACACACTACAGATTTGCAAAACCACAAGCTTTGAAAGAAAGACTGCTCTTTAGCAAGAGCTTAGAAAAGCAAAGAGACAATCCGGTGAATTCAGTTCCTGTGCACCTGCCTGAGTGTGAAAAGGGGATAATTTCTTCACATAGAGGGTCACCCAAACCAGAGTAGTTAAAAAAAAAATCTAACAAACCAGCTCTTTGAAACAATCTTACTCATTCTTCACTCAAATTATGCTGCTTCTCTCTTTGAAAAGGTAATCTCAGGTAACCTATAATATGTATGCAATGCAAGCGCCTTTGAAAAAAAAAAAAAAAGAAACAGAGAAGCACAGTAGGAGATAAAACCCTCCACTTACCTCACTAATAACGGCAGTAACAAGAACTGTCCAAAAGCCTAGAAGAAACGTAAGCAGAAACATTGGTTGGCCACAGCTTTGACCTGAGCATCCTCCCCACAAGACAACGAATGCTGAATATGCTCACAATTGCTGCAGAACACCCTAGAGCATGCACTTGTATTTCAGGCCATAAACTCGGTCCAAAATGCTTTCCATCCTCCTCTGACACTTACAGGATTGTAAGGACTGTATTCTCCTGGCTCTCCTGCATCTCTGCAGAGACATGCATTTGTCCTTCCCCAACTCAGCCCCAGAAAGCCTGCACCTGCAGGCTGCAGCACTGTTAAAAGGCACCTATATAGCTCCCAACAGTTACTTTCTTCATGCTCTGGGCATACAAACGTTGGATAGAGCAGAAGCTTATTATTATTTCAATTATTCCCCTTGTCAGCATCTTTCCTGTCACTGTATGTACTCAGCTGCCCTGTGGAAGCCACTCGGTCAGCTCCTGCAGTAAATAAACTGGAAAAGCATGAGAAATGTAGAGGCTCCATGGTAGCAGGCAGCTGCAAACACTCTCTGAATACCTCACTTCCCAATATAGCCATGCCAGCAGCCCCAGAGTTATCAGCCTTGTTCCAGCGTGCCTTAATAGCTCAAGAATGGACTTCCAAAACACTCGAAAGGAGCATGGCTCCGGTACTCAGCGCAAGTCTGAAGCAAGGCACACATTCCTACATCCACAAAGTGACATATTGCTTCACAAATTGTGTAGAAATTACAGCCTCTTTTTGGAAAGGCATCGCTCCTAAACCTACATTTGCTGTAATCTGCAACAGTAAGCACCTGTATGAGGAGGTGGGGAATGTATGTCATCCCCCCTCCAAGGGGTGTATGTGAGGAAAGGAAATGAGCCCAGGGTCACACAGCAGATGTGGCCACAAAGCAAAAGATCGGAAGATATTCTGGTTAGCATATCCTGGAACAAACTGCCCATGAGATAAGCCCACTGTATTCTCAGCAATGAGGGCACAGCCTGCTGTTAGCGTTCACTCCAGGCCCAACCTGCTGCCACGCTCTGGGACATGTCACGCTACAGAAACAGGACTTCTGCCTGTAACCCCAACACCGTCATGAAATTAAAAGCTGAGGAGCATCAGGGACAGCCAAACCCGACCGTCCCAGAGAGGACAACGCCACCGGTCACTGCAGAAGGAAGGAGATATTTCTCTTCAGAGAAAAAGAACTTCTCCTCAGAGAGCAGCTCCGTGCGCGCAGTACCCCACCACCCCTAGGGGCCACGAGGCACCCCAAAACGCTCAGATATAAGCGTCCCTGTAAGGAATCCCTTACAAAACGCATCTCTATCCTTACACCCAGCCCTCCCCGTGCTGTCACAGCCCCGCTACCCCAGCCGGGCGGCGGCGGACATTTTGTGCCCCGGCGGCCGTGCCCGCGCCCCGACTCACCGTGTTGACCGCATGGCTGAAGAGGCGCAGCCAGAAGCCGCACAGCCGGGGAGCCCACTGCGGAGAGGAGGCGAGAAATCAGCTCCGGGACCCGCTTCCCCCACCGCTCACCCGCCCTCCCTAGCTCTCCCCACACCCCCTCAGCTCACGGTGTCCCGCGGAGGGCTGCGGGCTGCCGGCCGCCCCGGCTCCCGGCGCTGCAGCACGGCGGCGGCGCTGCCCGTGTGCCGCCTCCCGCAGCATAGATACAGGACAGCGGGCAGCACCGTGAGGGGAACCAAGATCAGCGGTAGCAGCGCCATCGCTGCCCTTCTCCGGCAGCCGGCTCCTTGCTGAAGCCGTGGGGCGGTGCTCGGGGCTCGTCCCGCCCGCTGCCGGCCCCCCGGGGCTCGCCCCGCCTGTGGGGTGCCGCCATGTCGCGGCTCTGCCCGGCGCCTCAGCGCCCTGACGGGGAGAGGGATGCGGGGCTCGGTGTGGAGGAGAAAAAGGAGGAGAAGAAAGAGGAGGAGGTTTATCGGTGGGGCCTCACAGGTCAGTGCGAGGGGCTCGGTGCCGGCATTTCGTCTGCCGGATGGGTTTTCTGGTCCCTGAGAGCTGGGGAGTTATTCCTGCCCCTGCGCGCTCACCCTGCTCTTACGTTTCCTCAGGGTGAAGCTGTGGTGCAGCATCGTTTACCTCAATACTTAAGTCTATGTGTAAGAAAAAGGTCGTGAAGATTCTAATTTGACTCATTTTGTGTTTGTTTTGATACACCGTGCCCGGTAATAAGGCTTGCTCTGCAGTGGTGCTAGCCGCAGCCATCTGTGCTTGGGATCTTAGCTCAAGCTGGAAAGCGCCTTGTTGTAATGGGATTATTACACTATTACTAGTTTGTTAACAAGTATTTCCAAACTAGTAGCTTAAAGAGTGTCCCTGAAAGTAGCACTTGCATATTTAAAAAAAGTGGCCAGAGCTGAAAGTGAAGCTGCCTTCCAGGCATGTGGAGTGGCAGCTTAATTATCAGATTAAGTTCCTTGTGCAGGCCTTTCCAATGACTTTGGGGCATTCTTATGCGTACAAGCTCCTGAATGTGGTTGAAATGAATGAATTTACTGTAACATCAGCGCTTCTGCTATGCTGCAGGAGAAAACAGCACCTGCTGAAAACTTGCATGCCTTTTCTATAAGGCAGTTAGTTGGCAGAAGGTCCAGTCTGTGCAGGACCTGTTTGTGGTGGCTTCAAGCTGTGACAGTGTATTGGATGGCTATGTAACTTTAACACATTTCTTTTATTTCCAGGCATTAAACTTCGTCCATATCAAATAGAAGGTGTGAACTGGCTGGTGCGATGCTACAAGGTCCAGCATGGCTGTATCCTCGGCGATGAGATGGGTCTCGGGAAGACTTGTCAGGTGTGTCACCTTCTTCTTCTGAAAAATTGGCTCTGTCCAACTTTTTAGCCGAGTATTTCTGCATGATGAAGAAAAGCACCTAATGATTGGTCAGTTGAGCAGCCACATCCTGAAGTCCTTACACAAAAGACAGAGTTCTTTCTTTTGTTCCCGAATCACTTAAAACCCCTGATAGGACCTGAGTAACATTCCAGAAAAGTTTGGGGAGGGTTGTAGGAAAATGAGTGATCATTTTACACAGTCTTATGAATACACAATTCATAGTGTGTGCGGAATTAACAGGTAATACACAGTCAGTATGGAGACAGTGTAGTTTTGATGCACCTGCAGCAAGATGATTTTTGAGTTTCTCAACATGTGGATTAAAGTTGAGTACGTGCAAATTTTTCAGAGTTTTTTTTTTTTAGGAAGTTTTTAAATGGGATTCAGTTTCATTGGAAAATGACTGTTTGTGCTTTAGTTCAGCTGATGGTGTTCAACGAGTCTTTAAGAACAAACTGGTAGTTTTAGGAAGTGATATATAGTAGATCTTCCCTGTGACTGTTGGAGAAAGGTCTTTGGAAAAAGGGTTACAAATACTGAGGTCATGTTTTAGGCCCTAAGATTTTATGGCATTGATGCTGGGTCTCATTTGGTATTATCTTGGTTTTGCATTGTGCTGGAGACCCTGTAGGAATCAGCTACAAAGTTCAGGAAGGAGACAGTTTATGCGTTTCAGACATTCTCTTGTTAGTAAAAAAAAAAAGTGTTTCTCTTGCCTTCTAGACTATTTCTCTACTTCTTTATTTGACAAAAAAAGTAACGAACAAAGAGAGATTTCTGATACTGTGTCCTCTGTCCGTTCTGAGCAACTGGAAGGACGAACTGGAGAGGTAAGTTTCAGCAGTTGACCCACTCATATTCTTGCATGAAAAATTACAAAGACTCTTCAAATATGTTCAGTCTAAGAATTTCCTTCCTTTCAAAAGGAATAAAAGTAGAAAGGGAAGCTACCAAAACAATAAACCAATGCAAACACCGCTTGTATTTGATGCATTGCCCTTATGATGCTGTGATGTACATGAATTCATCCATCTTAAAGCAGTGGATGACTTGCAGTACAAATGCCGCCACTAGCTGCTTGTTTTTTGTTTTCTAACCCAATCCCCCCGTGCTCAGCCTCTCTTAGGCAAAATCTGCTGAAGACAGCCAGGATTCTGTATGATGAAAGGTAAGACCCCTGCTGAATAGTGTTTCTTGGCATGCTCACATGCATCTAAAATAACATTACATCTGTGCATGTAACCCATCTTCGCTGAGGTACAGTGTCTGGGCTGATAGCACATTTGCTATACCCAGAATCTGTATGTTTTAAGCTGGAGCCTTAACATTGCTTTTAAGAAGAGTTGCTGAAAGTTAAAGATTAGAACAGATGCATTTCTGCATGGTTGTTGAGAAATGCTGTGTCAGAATCTGAACTCATTGAGGTTAAATTTTGAACTGAGCTGGCCTGATTTGGGTAGACTTGCAGCTGAAACAGTTGGGGAAAAGCACATCACTTAATATGATGTATATCAATGGTGAACAGCTATCCAGGAGGAACACTAGGCAGGTATTAGTGGTGTGATTAAGTGAGGAAGAACTTTACAGACCCAACTCATCTTCCATAGAATCGGTTTTGTCTTCTTTTTCACTGTGAGGGATAGATTTTTTTGAGGTCCTGACTTGGAATTATTTGCTGCAGACATTGTTTACCTTTCTTTTAATAATTTTAATCAATTATTTGGCTCCAGCTGGAGAAACTGTGTTCGTTCACCTGCTTTTCACAAGCTTTTTCAGTTCAGAATAGCAGATGGACCATGAGACTGGTTTACCATTATCTGTGCTGAACATTGAGAGCTAGGAGAAAGCAGTTTATATGGGACTTGTCCAAACCAGAACCAGCAGCTGAGGTTCCAAGCTGAGATTCAAGTTAATCAGAAAGGGGGTAGGTTCAAGAGCTGAGGTCCAGCCATGTGTCACAGGAGGGTAAGGTGTTTGGACAGGAGGTTCTCATTATCTCTGCGTTATCCAAGTTTGACAATGGGGTCCAGGATCTTAAACATAAAAGAATTAGCTTGTCTCACTTTTTTTTTTTGCTATCTTTCTCTTGACAACAGGTTTGCTCCAGGTCTCTCCTTTGTGACGTATGTAGGCAACAAGGAGGAACGACCCAAGCTGCAGCAGAATCTGAAAGAGCAATCTCGCTTCCATGCGCTCTTAACAACATACGAGGTACATGGTGTCTTTGTCATTTGAAAGGAGAGCTTGGATTTTTCCTTGCCTTTTCCATTCCATTGTACAGCTCAGCTCTTGTTCTCTGTACTCATCTCTGATCTTCCTCAGTGATTCTCTACTCTGTAACCCACTTCCTCCACTTAGATAAGTTGCTGCAGTTTTCATGTCCCTAAGATAATCTAATTTAACCCCAGCTGTATCACAGCTTGAGTAAAGAAAACAGAAACACCCTTAACTATTGCTATGTGGCAGCTGCGTTGCCTTTCTATGTTTCCTTACAGACCTTCAGTATTTAATGGAAATGTACACGTGATATTTATTAAGATTCTATTAATCAGGCAACACAGGAACACTTTGAAAGAGCTTGCCTGTGCTTGTACCCTCTTCAGCATGCCCTCCTCAGATAAAACTCTCATTCTTGGACTGTAATATGATCAGGTTTCTATTATAATTGACAGGGCTTTGGGCTGAATCTGGTCAGGACTGTCTGGTGAAGGCCCTG
Source organism: Anas platyrhynchos (assembly GCF_047663525.1). Classification (NCBI taxonomy): domain Eukaryota; kingdom Metazoa; phylum Chordata; class Aves; order Anseriformes; family Anatidae; genus Anas; species Anas platyrhynchos. Next base: position 85,253,588 of record NC_092587.1, on the reverse strand, counting down.
TCCTGATCTAGACTGACCCAGTAGGGTTGCTTCCTTGTTGACTGCTTTAGACTCTGCATGGTCTGGTGCTCCGTTGTGTGAAGTGGGGGAAAAAAGCTTAACTTTTCTCTGATGAACCAGTCCCACTCAGGTGTTACTTCATATCAGTACTTTGATTTTGCTTTAAAAGTCTCTTAACAAACACACCAACCAATTTGAAATTAAATGAAAAAGCATCTTACAGATTTTTCTTCCTCTCTGATCTCCTTTTCCCTTTGCCTTCTCGCTTTCCCTCTCCAAGTATTTTACCTTTTTCTTCCTCTGGGAGCTGTCACCTGTGCTGATCTCTCTCAGCCTGCATCTGTTTTCATGCTGCACGAGCGGGACTGCAGTGATAAAGTCCTGAATGTGATAGGTGAAGGTGCTCGTACTGAACCAAGCCTGACAAAATGATCAACTATATGGAGATATTCATTAGCTAGTGTTTTTCTCATCTCTGTTGTTCTGATGATAAAATTCTGTGCTTTTAAAAGGTTTTTCTTAAGTGACACGATTTCTCTTCCTCTTTGAATCTGAAGTTGGGCAAACAATGTGAGCATTTAAGGATATTAGCAGGTCAGATTAATCCTCTGAAGCATGTGTTTGCTTAGAGTTAGAAAGATTGTAATGCTGAAGGTGCACAGTGTTTTCTTAGAGTGAGAAGGATATGAACAAACTTTATAGACTTGAAGAGTGTTTATGAAGTCTGTAAATTTCCATTAATTCTCCAAGGTTTTACTGCTGGTGCTTTGCCAGAGAGGCTTTAAAATGTAGGGTCACAACAGCTTGTGGTTACAAAAGCTGTCATGTTACTTTCCTTAGGTAGTAACTGTCTTCATTCCACTCTGCTGTATTTCGCCATAGTTTACAAGTAGACATAAAAGATGATCTGTTGTAACTGATGAGCCAACTTAAGTCCTAAGTAACGATCCATTTCCTTTCGTTGCAGATTTGTCTGAAAGATGCAGCATTTCTCAAACTGTGAGTCTGGTTTTAATTATTTTTCAAATTTAATTCTGCAAGTCTGTCAGAGGTTTCTGAAGCGAATGTTTATTTGTGTGCGAGATCCTACGCTTGTACCACAAGATCCAAAGATGCTCTTGAGTTATGATTAGAGCTTTGCCTGTACCACGTTTCAGTGAAGGATCCTTAATGTCAGTTAAGATGTGTCTGAACTTCTGCCAAGGACAATTCTCAAGCCAGTTAACTCAGAATAACATGATATATAGCAGCTTATAGCAGGATATTAAATATCAGTCCAGAAGATAGGCGTTTAGAGCAGAGGCAATCTTCAAAAGCTTCAGATTATAAAGGCATTAGATGAAAATTTATTTAAATTGACCTGCATTATACCGTGGTACTTGTGCTAATACCATATCCTGAAATTTATTGCCTCTTGCCACCAGTCAGAGCTGCGGAGGGCTTGCAGAGCATTGTGCTTTCTAGCAAGACTCATTCTACAGCTTAAATTCAGCCTGTAGGAAGCACTGTCATGGTCATGCAGGATTTTACAGGCACATGAAATGGGAAGGAATATTCATATTTTTTAGAACGGCATAAATGCCTTGTGATAGTGGTACGTGCTTTGACAAATGCTGTGGGCAGTCAGATACCACGAATAACTCGGGATCTTTGTAGGAGCAGAAATCCAGCAGCCCCCACAACACAATTTTGGATCTCAGCAGTAGCCAGGCTCACGGGGGGCAGCCTGTTGTTTTTCTGCAGAGCACCTGCCTTGGCCATTGCTGGAAACAGGAGGTTGTGCTGGGTGAACACATGGTAGAAGCTGCAGTTTACATAATTTACAAAATCCAGTGCAATTTACAGGTTTCCAGGCTAGCACATAATGTCAAAGCGGTGTCACTCAGCATTTTTTTCCTTCTATTATTCCTTCTGAAAAAGGTAGCTGCTAATAAGCTGCGCCTTGTCCTGTGTAGGTCTTGGAACGCATTGTAAAGGTGGGTCAGAGTTATACCCTATGGCCACTGCTCCTTACAAGCAGAATAACAATAAAAATAAGTGGAGCAAAAGCCCTACTCTAATGTAATACACGGAAGGGTCAGACCTTCTGCCATGCTTCATACTGCAACATCCTCTCTGCGCTTCAGTTGCTGAGCGTGTAGGGACATTTGACTCTCCTGGCAGTGGAGATCCACCCTTAAATAGCAAAAAGAAGAATCAAGGGGGGAAAAAAAAGTGCTATGGGGATCTTGTGCTTATATCATTTCCCACAGAAATGGAGGGAGGAGAGAGAAACAACAAATTCAAGTGAATTTACTCCAGTTATGATTTCAGAAAAACTCATCCAGGCTAGAGCTAAGAAGCTGTGTTGGCTCTTGAAAAGCTGTGAATTCTTTCCACCCTCCCACCCCTCTTGTGATTCTTGCATGTGGTTCATGGTGTGAGAGCATCTTGAGTTCAGCCAAGTAGAGGCACCGCTTATTTCGGTCTTTTTGCACTGACAGTAGTGATTTGTTTGCACCTAACTGAAGATTCTGCTTTGTTTGTTCACAGTTTTAACTGGGCTGCCTTGGTTGTAGACGAAGCTCACAGACTGAAAAATCAGAGCTCTCTGCTTTACAAGACACTTTCCGAGGTAAAATAACGCATCCATCTTTTAGCATCTGAAGATTTTTCTCTTCACAATAGGATACATATTCTCCATTTGTTCCTCTGTGTATTTTATTAAGCTCTGGGCCACAACCATTTTCCATCAGAACTGGTGAACAGATTCCCATATTTAGTGGCAGACAGACAAGGTACTATTGTGTTGGCCTTATGTGGACATGGGCAGTATTTGGAGCTTGTCTTTTATTCTGACTCATGTTTGTGCTTGACAAGTTGGAGCGATTTGAGAGACTACAAAATGTAAAGAAACCACGTGTAGCGCTGAACCACAGCTGTGCTACTGAAGCAATAGAAGTCTGACTGAGGTTGGACAGTATAAAGTGACAAAGAGGATATCTCCAACGTTGTCTAGTTGGTAGGACCCTGAATCCTGACCTGTTGACTTCCATTGTCTCACTTAATGGAGCCACCATTGTTTATTGAAATTAGTAGAAATGCTCTAACTTCCCTTGGGCCTTCCCAGGTGAGAAAGCACCCCTGCTTTCTCATGAATTAAATGAATGTCTGTGTGAAGGATTCTTGTCATGGCAGTGAAGCATGGACGTTAGGTTTGGACTGGCAGCAGCAGCAATGAAATACAATACTTCTATAAATAATTTTTTTAATTAGATTCCTGTAAGTCTTATCTTCTGAACGTATTTTTCATGATGGCTGTATTTCAGGAGTTTTGGTTATAGTTGAAAAGAAGTAGAAGTGATTCACCTGAGCTCTCCTAATGTATTTTCTATTTCTAAACTTAAGAAAAGATTTGTATTTTTTCAAAAGCAACCATATTCCCCAATTACCTTTACAAAGGTTACCATGAGCAGCATGGACCAGATAATGACACTGTGATTGTCAGAATTAGTCAGAAAATACAAATGGACGTGATCTTTTGCGGTTTCATTTCACTGGCCTATTCTGGCAGCATTTTCTAGTCAACTCTAATTACTTACACTGAGTATGCAGTATTTGACTGTAGGAAGCATGGATGTGGGAATTTTAATGATGTCGCTTTTGCACTTTGTTCTTGTTTTGCTATGCCATTTTCCTTGCACTGATGCTATCCTACTCAGTTTGGTGGAGCTCTTTTACCATACCATATGTTGGATGGGTTTGGCAGAAGTTTGCAGCATTCTACTGGCATTTATGTGCCACCTCTCATCTTGAGGTCAAGCTTAGAAGTGGTGTGGGTGGAGATGGAGTTGCACATGAAGTAACTTTTCATTTTCAGATACCATCTCCTAATCATTTTGTTTTGCTCTTGGTTCTTTCAGTTCTCTGTAGGCTTCAGCGTGCTACTCACGGGCACACCAATCCAGAACAGCCTCCAAGAACTGTACGCCTTACTCAGCTTTATTGAACCTGAGATTTTTCCTAGGGAAGAAGTGAAAGCATTTGTGGAGTGTTACCAGGCAATTGAAAAGGAGAGTGAGACAGGTAATTAATAAGCAATGCTGTACTCGAATCAGAACCAGCCGTTATCTTGACTGGGAGGCAGGCATGTTGTGTCCCCTTTATTTGCATTTTTTAATGATAGTTTTAAAATGAAGCCACTAAAAGTAACGGTTACTTATCTTAATGTAACTCTTAAAATACAGCTGCACACCTGATGTATTTGCTTTGTCTGTAAAATCGGGCTTGAACTATTTCATTAATAGATATAAGGTTCCTTTGTGCATTTATTTTGGAAGTATAGTTGTGAAGGTACTGTATAAATTACTTATGCTTAATTCAGTTATCTTTTATTCTGAATAGCCAAAGAATTACACAATCTTCTGCAGCCATTTTTGCTTCGAAGAGTCAAGTCTGAGGTGGCTGCAGAGCTTCCAAAAAAGGTGGAAGTGGTTCTGTACCATGGCATGTCAGCTCTGCAGAGGAAGTACTACAAAGCTATTTTGATGAAAGATCTAGGTAAGTGAGGGTTTTGTACCCTATCACTTGATTTGGGGGCTCTTTGATTCATCACAAGTTAAAACCATGAAACAGGAGACATATGGATCCAGAGATGGTTTTTGGCAGGACTAGGGAGGGTTAGCTTCAGGATTCTGCTTTGGGTCAGCCTGTAATTAAAAATGTTATTACCAGGTAAGCCTGTTCCTGCCTCTTGTTTTTGTGTTCAAACAAAAAGGTTATGTAGGACATTTTAGATCTGTGGATCTCTACAGATTTTCCAATAGTAATACAGATGCAATATGGCATATTGAAAACTACTGGATGTAGATTTGAGTTTCTTAGGAAACCATGTGATGCAGCCACAGACCCTTACCATAACAGCTCGCTCATTGGCACTTGGTATACAAACTAGCTGAAACAAAGCAACCTGAGGTATGAGAGCAAAGGTATTTGCTTGTCTCTGAAATCCTCCTCTTTCATCAATGCATACTACATTATGTGGTTTGCCAGTGCCTTTGTGCTGTATGGAAAATACAACTGGTGGGATGGAGAGCCTTTGTTCTTCTAGGGCTAATGCCTGGTGCTGCAAGGAGCCACCATGCAAGCTCAATCTTCTTCTTCTAAAGTCAGCCTATGTGCGTATCTCTTTGCTTTCCCCTCACAAATATACCTTCTCTATTAACTTCCTGGAAGTCTTCACTGTGCTGTATTACTTTGTCGTTGTTATTGCTGGAAAATTCAAATGAACTGCACCAAATCACTTTCACTATTTCTGATTATTTCTGTATCTATAATGTACTTTTAGAACAATGTCACTGACCCTTTCCAGGGAGTCCAGAAAGTTCCAGGGATTTTGACAAGGTGGAGGAGTTTTCATCAGGGTCTTGTTTCTAGAGGTGTGCTCAAAAAAAAAAAAAAAAAAAAAAAAGGGAGGAAAATTTCATTTGGCTCATGAAAACAAGTATGTTAATCTTGAGATGGAAATCCAAATGCAAAAGTTACGCACAGCGTTATTTCAGTGCTGAAGCAGCATAGAGCAGTGTTCAGGTGTTCTCAGTCACACAGTGGTGACATGTGGGTTTTCCTGCTCTCTTCTTTTTTCTGTGTTTTTTGTTTCAGATGCATTTGAAAGTGAAACAGGCAAGAAAGTAACACTGCAGAATGTCTTAAGTCAGCTTCGGAAGTGTGTCGCCCACCCGTATCTTTTCAACGGTAAGAAAACACTCTTCTCTCTTTTGAAGTAGAAAGAAATTCTTTTTTTTTTTTTTTTTGTGTACACATTGGTTTTCTATAATTGCTTGGCAATGTCTTAGAAGGAAGTAGTAAACAACGTTGTACTTGGATCAGAACCAGCTGTGAGTTTGTGACCAGTTCCAACACATGACAGCTCATCAGCGATGAGGAATAAAGAAGGGGCCTGTGAAACCTCTTTTTTTTTTTTTTTTTTTTTTTTTTTTTACTTTATTTCTCTACTTGATTTCTTGTGTCTTTTCTCACCTAACCGATGAAATCATTATTTAATTTTATCAAGTACTTCCAAAAGTACTGAGGGCGTTCTTTATAGGCAAAGACCATTCACTTTTCAAACAAACATCCTGGGGGTCTGCTTGGCAGTAGTTGGCAGTGCAAACACTTAGAGCTTGACCACTGAGTTGATACTCATAGGGTATTAGGTCTACCTCTGAAACTCCTTTCTGTTCCAGGTGTCGAGCCAGAGCCCTTTGAGATTGGAGACCACATTGTTGAAGCCAGTGGCAAGCTGTGTTTGTTGGATAAACTCCTTTCCTTCTTGTATGCTGGGTATGTCATGCTGGGGTGAGGAAGGTGGGATTGAAACAGGGAGAAAAGGTAAACGAAGAAGAATTGTTTTAGGTAGCCATAGATTGTGCAGACTATTCACCACAACTCAAGCACTGCCCTGTTTCATGCGTGCTGCTGAGTACCACAAGGAAGTCATTTCCTTATAAAGAGCTGCATTACAGACTGTAGAGGAATCTCAAAGATTTTTGTATCTACCTTTTAAGTATTTCTCGAAACATGTTCTCATATAATGCCAAATTTATCCTGGGAACTTGGGAGAATATACATGTGACATGGTTTTCAGCATATATTGTTTGATTGAGTTTCCTGAGAGTAACTTGCAGCACATCATCAGTTCTGTTCCTTTGCACTACCATGCCTCTATTAGCCCAGGAGGCAGAGTGCGTAATGAGCACGAGAAGAAAATTTAAGTGGACTGAAACCCAAGAGTAAGCTGAAATTTCAGCTTTGAGAACAGTATTCAGAACTTCTGATCTTTAGCTCTGGTGACTTCAGAACCTGGAACCCAAAGACGTTGGGTATTTCCCTCCAGCTCTCAGACGGGAGACAAATCAAACCACAGTCTGTGTTCTTGTGAAGTCTGTGAATTGGTGCCTCCTGCATGATACACAGATCCTATCTGCTCTCATAATTGGGCTGCAGTTTCCCTCTGACTACTCCCTAAAGCACAGGGCTTCAACAGACCCTACAAAGCTCTGATGTGGTAGTGGAGGGCATGCTGTGAATAGATGCCTCTCTCCCTTGGCCACGCAGACAGCCCTGTGCAACTTCTGGACTTGAAAAATGTCCGTGTTCTGTTCGACTGAAACCTGATTTAAACAGAGCACTCTTTTATCACCGTCTGAGGCCCAGAGCTGGAAGGGATGAGAGTTGATTTCCCACTTAAATGCTGTCTGCAGTTGTGTGTAATCTTTGAGGGTCATAGACGGAGGAGTAAATGCTGTGCTGTCACAGAGATGCTGATACCATATTTTTCCAGCATTTAAGATACTTGGGGTATGTCGTTTGAGAACAGTCTGGAGTGGCGGGTTGTGTGGTGAGGAAGACCTCATGTTGAAGCCGAGGATCCTTTTAGACAGGATTCTTTGGGCCCTCACCGGGCTGTATTCAGCCATGGCAAGTGAGGCTGACTGGTTACATCTGGATGTGGTGCCGAAAATGTGGTGAGGGAATTGGCAGTGACTCTGTGAGCCTTGGCGTGCAGTGGTGGTGAGTCCTTGCTGTGTAACAGTGGCTGGTTAAGCTTTTGTAGCCCCTCTGCTGCTCTGTGAAATGCTGTCGCAATACGTTGAAGCCCGTGATGTCTCATTCTTCTTCCAGTGGCCATCGTGTCTTGCTGTTTTCTCAGATGACTCAGCTGCTTGACATTCTGCAAGACTACATGGATTATAGAGGTATGGTCTGTGCACTTTGGCAGCACAGGGCTTACCTGAATGATCTCTGCCATACACTGTTCGTCTGGGCTGATCTGCCTGGGGTGAAGGGATTGTGATGGGGATTTATTGCTTCTTAGTAAATATCCTAAGTTGTATCCGCGCAGTTTGTGAGTTGGAAGGAGCTGAGTTTCTCTCTTTGCTGTGCCTGCCTGTAATGAACTTGCACTTCAGTGTTGTTCTTCAAATTAACTTCAGCTTTGGTTCCCTGATAAAATGGAGCTAAGAGATGGCAGGGTAGCAAAGGTTCATTACATACCTGTCTTCAATTATATACCTGAATCCTGAAGTATTTACACTAAAGGCAGTAACTCTCGGTTCAGTTTGTCCAGTACAGAACACAAAATGTGCCACATTCATACCAGGAAATTAGTTTTTGATTAAAACAGTTGTTGGCAGTGGGGCCCCAACGCGCCTGCTTTGGCAAGGTTACCAAAGTGTTCTTGGGACCTTTTCTTTTGTTTCAGTCCACATGGCTCCATGCCTACTTAGGATTTCCCATGAAAGAGGCTTTTGTTTGGTGTTTATGGTTTTGGACAGCTAATAATGCAATAGAAAGCCAAGTCTAAGGCCATATCCCATACTGCTTGCTCACAAGAAAGCACACACTGAAGGCAGGAGGGAGTTTGTTTAAGGAAGATCTGATGGTTGTTGGCCTGTATTGTGGGGCCAACAGCCAGCACAACAAAGTCTGAAATAGGACTTTGTGCTAATGTTCTTTTAATTTGCCTTTTCAATTTTCCCATCTAGTTTCCACACAGTAAATCAACCGCTAAGGATTTCTGCTTCAGATTGACTGTTGACAAAGAGTAATTTAGCTGAATCTGGAAGTTAGGGTCACTACTTCAGTTTATACAAGGTTTAACTGGAAAAGAACAAAGGGGTTGAAACGAATAAAATTCAAATCAAGGCAGGAGGATTTGGCGTAAAAAGTCAGTGAGCCTATGGAGAATGAGCTAAGCAAATGAGAGCATAGACAGAATTTCAGAAACATAAATTTTGCTTGTTTTGGTAAGGCTACAGCTACGAGAGGCTGGACGGGTCTGTCAGGGGTGAAGAGAGACACCTTGCCATCAAGAACTTCGGTCAACAGCCCATCTTTGTCTTCCTGCTGAGCACCAGAGCAGGTAAGTAAGTAAGGAAGAGACAACCCCTGTCTTGCTCCTGCATTCTTTTGTTCTTTCTGGCAAGAATTCAGGGTGTTCTGAGTCCTGCAGCCCCTGTTCATGTGGGGGATTTTTGAGGGAGACTTGACACATCCTGAGCTTGGGTTTCTCACCTAGGACATCTGGTTTCTGTGCTTTCCTTTCAACAGCTGATGCCAAGATACTTTTCATGTTGCAGCCATTTGTGTTACTTTTTTATTCTAAGCCCTATGCCTGTCTGTGTGCCAGATTAAGCTCAAGGAATCTCACCAGCATTTTATTTCTGCAAGCACCAGACTTTAGGCAGGAATAGACTTCCTTTAGGTAAGCTGGTGGAATTGCTTCTTGGGTTTCCTGAACATGGATGTGCTCTTTAGCTGTCAGACAGGCTCAACTGAGAGCCTTTTACCTTCCAGAGACTGCAAAGAATGCCATGGGACTGCCATCTGTGCAGTTCTTCAGGCAGATCTGGATCTTCTACGCAGTTTCAGACCTCCCTGTATCGATTCAGACAAGCACTCTCATCCCGAGAGAGGATCAACACTGCTTGATCTCAAACGTCAGACTCAGTCTAGGTTAAGTTGCTTTTTACTGCACAGCGCTGTGGCCAAGGCATCTTGTATCCAGCTGGAAACTGCTGTGCCAGCAGTATTTCCAGCCTTGCTATGTTATGGGCAGAGATTTTGAGGTGCACAACTGTCTCCACTTGCAGGGATATTCTGATTATTGTGAATTGCTTGGCATGAGCGGGAAGGAATGTACTTCAACAGGTTTCCCCTCTTTGGCTATGGTATGCTAAATACTATAGTCAGATATTAAAAACAAACAAAAACAACAACAAAAAACTATTATTTTTTTTCCTTTCATTCCACGAGAGCCTAAATTCTAACCTCAGAAACTGTTTAAGTCATGTAAATACCTAGGCCCTGGTTATTCTGTAGTTGGGCATGGTGTTTTTCACTGTTTCAGCTGTCAGGTTTGCCAGTAGCCTCTATGCTGCAGCCAAGTCGTGACTTGGGCAGTCTTTTGTAGCCTCAGTGAAGGCAGTCCTCGCTGCATTAGTCTTCCTGCCAGCTGAATAATGTCTGTGGTCATTAGTCTTAACAACCAATCTCCTTTGCATTGGTTCACTTGCATCCTATCTTCTCCTCTCCTCCTCCTCTTTGCTTTTTTTTTATTTATTTTATTATTTTTTTTGCAGAAAGCTGGCATCACAGATAAGTATAGAAATACTAGGTTTATCCATCTCTTTGGATCACTGTGAGACTCAGGCTTGGGGTTGAGAGATGGATCAAATGTGATGTAATTGATCAGATCTGACAGAACCTTGCACAGCGTAAATTCTCCAGTGGCACCTTTATTTTCTGCTGGTGACATATTTTGTGATCTTCTTTGTTCATAGGTGGAGTTGGCATGAACCTGACAGCAGCAGATACGGTTATTTTTGCTGACAGTGATTTTAACCCACAAAACGACTTGCAAGCAATAGCAAGAGCTCACCGGATTGGGCAGCACAAGTGAGAAACGTTGCTACTTCTTGTGTGGTTGCTGAATCTCTCGGTCTTTCAGTAATTCTTTCCCTATCCATTAGAAAGGAGGCTTAAAGGACAATAGATTAAATGTCAGAGAAAGATCAGAGAATATCTCATGTCTTTTGTTGTTTTTTTTTTTTCATGCAGTCTTGTCCTTGTCACATGTCTAGGGTGCAAGCTTTGTAGATTTGAAGGAGGGGAGGGAATGTGGAGCATTTCCTGCGCTCTTGCAGTGAGCACTGGTCTTGTGTCAAGAAATAGTTGTTTCAGCATTAAATTTCTTCTGACTGTCTTTGTTCATTTTGCTCTTGCCTTTTTGTCCCTAACAAAAGATTGGGTTAGGCGACAGAGTTCCATGCAAGCAAAGAGCTTAACAGCTTTAATGCACCTCAAAAAAAAAAAAAAAAAAAGGAAATAATAAGAATTCTCTTGAACTTTTGAAGGCCTGTAAAAATTATCCGCTTGATTGGGCGAGATACAATTGAAGAAATAATCTACCGAAGAGCTGCTTCCAAGCTTCGGCTGACAAATGCCATTGTAGAAGGAGGCCAGTTTGCTCTGGGAGTACCCAAGCCTCAAGGAGCAGCAGATTTACAGGTAAAATAGAACAATAACCCTCAGTTTGACTCCAGTAATGTCTGGAAATGCCAGAGTGTTTCTTGAATTTTGTATGATATGAACCCATTAAAGCATTTATATTTTGGGGGAGATTTGTGTTGACATGACAGATGTGTCCAAGGAACCAAAATTATATTCTAGGTCCAGACATGATTTGAGATTTGAAGACAGTTCTTAGAATTTTGAGGTGCATCTAATGTGTAAAAGGTGTGTGTTTTCTTGGTGAAGAGGGGAAGGTAGAACCTCTCTTGTACTACTTGTATATTTTTAATCATAACGGGTATAAAGTGGAAGCTGACTCATTGTTTCTAGGAACGTATCCGTCTCTGTTGCTTCTCTCTCAAAAACAGAGCTGATGATGAGCACTTTGTCAGCTTTTGGTTGCTAGTCTGAAACTTGCTCAACCTTCTGTTGACCTCCTGGCAAATAAAATGTCTCAGGAGTCAGGGCGTGATTTATAATTCTGACCTGAAAGCTGAGGTTTAGGCTGAGAACTTGGGTTGAAAGCATCAAGCAAAGTGAGATCAGGGGGAATGTATTCCCCTGTATGCAGCTTAACCTAGGAAAGGTTTGGAATTAGTGTATCTTTTCCCCCCGCCACCCTCTACCCCTCCATCAGCATTTATCTCAGCAATTACAATTTCCATGGGAGAAGTGGAACTGAGCCAATAGGAAATTCCACGCTGATATTTTTCTCTCCGTTAATTTTTGTGGGATATAAATTCTTCCCCTCCCCGCAGCCAACAGGCCTGGACCTTTTGGCTTTGAGGAAAGCTGCTTGAATGCCATCAGCATAATGCTGTTTTATTGTTTAGCCTGCGGAGAAAAATGACCTTTCGAGTCTGGATGAGAATGTTTGAGGGAGATATTCTGTAGAGGCCTGTCTCATCAGGTATTAGGAGAACTAAGCGTGTTAAAACTTAAGTATTTGGACAGGTAACATAAAGGATTAGATTCTTCCACTCTTACAACCTTTGTATTTCTGTCTCAGAAGCTCAAAACACTGGGATTGGCATGGAATTAGGATATTTTAATAGTGGACTTCCCTTCTCTTTGTTAAAGCTGAGTGAAATCCTGAAATTTGGCTTGGATAAATTGCTGTCCTCTGAAGGGAGTACTATTCAAGATGTGGAGCTAGAAAACATCCTTGGAGAGACAAAGGAAGGGAAGTGGATAACGGATGTTGTCCTGCCGCGCGAGGACGAGAATGAAGAGGAGGATACAGAGAGTAAGTTAAGAATCTAAATACCTATGTAATGAGTGACACTTGAATGCTAGTAGAGAACATCCACTAGGCTGGAGTTGCATTTTTGAGGTAACAAGAAGAAAAGTGGACTTGTAATTAAACAAGTGACCTGGATTTTGTTGGTGGCTTATCCGTGGTCTTTATTTTTGAGCTTTTATTTGTCTTTCTTACTGTGTTCTTGTTTGCCTATCCATTAGATAATGGTTACAATACTCTACCCAGTTTGGTGGCTTGGGGGGGCTGAATTCCTTAATGTGATTCAAATATTTTGAGACCTCAGAAAAGGGAAAGTATTCAAATTACAACTACTGTTATTCCCCCCGAGAGCCCTTATGACAGAATTACAGTTTTAGAGAGACAACAGTGACTTAAGGAAAGACCATATAGCATGTGCTTCATAGTTGTACAAAAGATTACTGGCCATGAAAATCACAGGTTTAAATGACCTTAAAGAGTTCCAAAATAAGAGGTAAGAAATGCAGAGCCATGGAGTCTAAACAACTAGAACAAACCTATTTTGTTTTTAGAACTCTACCTTCCAATCCAAATGTCACATAACTGTGATCACTTCTCCATAACCCCATATTACACGAGAATAAATTCTAAGGAAACTTTCCCTCTTGTGTCATAATGAGAGAGACTGACTTTGCTTTGAGTACACAGTAGCACATTTCTGCGACCAAAGCAGAAATATGGCCCTTTAGGGTAGGTATTGTCCATTATATAGCAGTTGCCAGCAACAAGCAATTCTCTGAGAGTTGGCTAAGAGTGGTATTTTCTGTTGCTACTTAAAGAAGAGCAGTGGTACCACCCTGTGTAATAGTTACTGGGAAAACAACTCACCCGATGAGCAGTAACTCTGGATTGCCAGTTCCATGCTTTTATTTTGTTTGCAAACTCTAAAGGAGAAGTTTGCAATCCATTTACATGAGTTGTAAAGCTAAACAGATTCACTGCTGGTAGGGGTGGAGTGACCAAAGAGAACAGTGATGGAGCAACAACTTTAAGCAGTTAATTGGCTGAAATAGGAAAAAAATAGTTAACTGAAAAGCTTTTGTCTGAGGAAGTGGGTCTTGATTCAACATGATGCTACCACTGACTATACAAAAAAAGTAATGATGACAGTAACTGTCTTTTTTCTACTGAGGGTAGAATAGTGTCACAGAGAAGCCCGTTTTCTTTTGATCTCACTATATGTATTCAGATGTGAGTGGCTTTCCATTCCTTTTTATGTTTTTTCATTATTTTTAAAGATCACATGTATGTATATGAAGGCAAAGATTATTCAAAGGAACCCAGCAGAGAAGACAAAAAAGCATTTGATCAGCTTTTGGATCTTCAGAAAGCCTTGACTGAAGAGACCACTATGGAGGGGAGAGCTCTCCGGAACAAAACAAACGTAAGGCAAAAGACATGAGAGGGCATATGATGCTCCTAATTGTGGAAAATGAGGCTGGTGGTTTCAACTCCTTATTTACAGCTTGCAGAAAACATGTTAAAAGATTCGGATGCCAATGTAGTAAGGCTCTTGAATCTGAAGGTTGGACAATTCATCAATTCTGAGGGTGGATCAGAGATATTAGTTCAGGGCACTAATACAAATTTATGTCACAAAACTGTATTTACGTGACTGCTGGGATTTGATGGTTAAGACCTGTGGACAGGTAGACAAATGGGAAAGGAGTAAGTAACCAGACATGGGTTTGAGGTTAACATTCTTTTTGTGTGATACTTTCTCCAGGCCCTTCTCTCAGGCCTCCAGGAGCAGTCGACCAGGAGGAAACATTTGTTGAGCACAGAGGAGCTGGAGGCTAGGAGGAAGAAGCGCCAAGAAGCAGCAGCAAAGAGAGCAAGGCTTATGGAGGAAAGAAGGAAGGCAAAAGCAGAGGCAGAACACATGAAAAAGTATGGCTTGCACTGTATTAGCTACTTTTAAACTGATGTCTATGCTCTGGAGAAGTGAATCTGATTGCCCAAAACAAAATCGTGGTCTGCATCCACTCTGGCAGGTGGGGCTGAGAGTAAGGGAAGGAGATAATGACAAAATTGCTTCAGACCACCCTCATGAGAGGGTAACCTTGGTTCCTGTCTAAAATAGAGGAGGGCAGCAGAAGGAAAACTAGTTAGTGTCTCCTGTGTTTTGTTGCAATCTTTTAAAACAAGGTGTTAGCCACCTGCCTTTGATTTTTTTTCACTGAACATGGTCTTCTCTTGTTTTGTTACAGGATGGCCTGGTGGGAGTCAAATCATTACACGTCTTCCTGTCTCCCTTCAGAGGAAAGCGATTCTGAAGAAGAGTCTGAAGAAGGAGAGTCTGGGCTGAATGTGGATTTAGATTACAGAGATGTGGACCTAAACTGTATCAAGTATGTCATGGGAGATGTCACCCACCCCAAAGCAGAAGAGGAGGATGCCATCATTGTCCACTGCCTAGGTGGGACTTATGACAATAGAAATGCACAGGACCTCTGTTAAGACACTAAAGCTGAGGAAAAAAATCAGGTTAGAGTTCCTCCTGAATCAGTATTGGAGCAGCTCTTGAACCAGGGCTGTAGTAGAACATTATAAGCTGCTTTGGCTTCTGTTAAAATTAGCACAAAAACTCATTTTTAAAGTGGAAATGTCAACTGAAAATAAAAGCCCACAAATGACAAGCGTCTATTTGTGGAAAGCCCAAGGCACAAGTCTGGGACATATCCAGGGTGAGCATGCATCTCTTATGAGAGTACTGATAGTTTTGTATGCCCACTACCATGATCATTGCTTGGTTAAGCATCTGTAGCAGGCAGTGAGAAGGAATTATCCCTGCAGGGTTTTACAGGGAACTGTGGTAAGTTTGTTTTTCCTTGATGCTTAAGGTTTATTCTCTAGGATGGTCCTTTATGCTTTATTCACGTGTGACTTCAGTTCATGTGTGGTTCCCATAGCTGTTTTTGATGGGCATTTGTTGCATTTGGTCAGAGCAGGTCTCTTTCCTGCAAGAGTGCTCTTAGCTTCAGTTTCTAAAAGGAGCCTAACTTGTCATTGCGTTCTAGATGACTCCGGCCGCTGGGGAAGGGGTGGTTTGTTTACAGCTCTGGAGACTCGTTCTGATCAGCCAAGAAAAGTATACGAGATGGCAGGAAAGATGAAAGGTAAGATTAAAACATGACCTTAGGCCAAGATACTTAAGAGTTTAAATCCCACTGATGTTGCAGGAGTGAGGAGGCTGAATACCTTGACGGTCATATTTTTTACTCTTTTTCTAAATGTTTACCTCTTAAAGTAGTAACACAGAGGGTGTTTTGACTTGTCTTGGGAGCGTGAGAACTCTGCATAAGGGTTGGTCATTCTGATCCATTCGGCAAATTACCAAAAAACCAGAATCACTATAAACAACTCGTTCATTATCCAGGGAATGTTTTTCACAGTATGAGGCAGAGCCCCATGTCTTCTGTCAAAATGCTTTTAAGTAGGATGAAAGCCATCTCAGTCAGTATCCAATGGGGCCTTTTGTTCCCTCTAAACATTAATCTTCTCCTGAGCATGTATTAGCAGTTTTGAGCTACCTGCAGCTGGTGAAGAATGCACATCTTGCTGTAGGGGGATCTGCTGTTTTTTATAATTTCCCAGTAGATGCTTTATTCTTGTTCCAGTGTTTGTCTTGCCATTTGTGGTCTTTGAGCGGGGAGTGTGTCTGCGTGTGTCGGGGCAGGTAATATCTGCCTTGCTTCTGCGGCCACTTAAAGTGACTGACAGACTGCTGAAACCAGCATGAGGAGATAAAGCAAAGAAGAGTAACACAGGACATGACAGTGAAATGTCTGCTGCATTCACTTACCATTGATTATTTTTTTTCTTGTTCTGTTCTTGTTTTCTGGACAGACCTGCATTTGGGAGGAACCTTGTTATTCCCCATTGATGATAAAAAATCCAGGAAGAAAGGACAGGACTTGGTGAGAATGAGAAACTCCTTTTTGGGTTATTCTGTCCATGTTTTCGAAGCTGTGTGTAATGAACTTGGGTCTTTTTCCCAGTAATAGTGGCACTGAATACTGAACATGGCTTAGTGGCAGTTAAATATTAGAGAAGATGAGATTTTTTTGAGTTTATGAAAGCTAATAATTAATAATGCAGCTTTCCAGCAGCTATCACTTTATCTCGTACGACTGCGTATAGACTCCACTTCAGTTTTTGTGTGTTTTCTCCTTAGTTGGCCTTGATTGTAGCTCAGCATCGAGATCGATCCAACAACTTGTCTGGCATTAAGCTGTCTGCTCTGGAAAAGGGCCTGAAGAAGATTTATTTTGCAGCTAAGAAAAGGAATGGTAAGTGCTCATGTGGTAGAATAGTGAATCCTCACTTACACGTGTGATTGCACCTAGAGAAGATGACCAATTTCCACCTCTCCTGTGTTACTTTTTCTGAAGTGAAGGAAAAGTGAGATCTCCATTAATATGTTGTATTCCAAAATATGCCTTCTATTCTTGTTGGGCAGCTTGAACTCTTTATCTAGACTGCTTTCTGTGAGTGTATCTTGTCCTAAAGGCCGTGCCCTCTCTTCACTCCTCAGCATCAGTACATCTTCCACGTATTGGGTATGCGACAAGAGGTTTCAACTGGTATGGTACCGAACGCCTCATCCGGAAATATTTGGCAGCACGGGGCATCCCCACTCTCATGTATCCTTTTGGAGTTTGCTTTATTGGTTCAAAATCTAATATTGGAATGATCCCCTAATTATCTTGGTGAGAACAAGGAAAACATGCTGCAGTCCAGCTAAAAACTTGGTTTATCTGACTTTGCTGTCATTCAGGTACTCACTTCACAGTAAGGACTTAACTGTCTTAAGTGATAGTCATCGATTAGTGTACGTCTGACAGAACTTTCTGGAAATGGATGCTCATATTCTGTTGGCAGCCATCAATGTAACTCTATATGCCACATCCGTGGAGGAGATGACTGAAACTTCAGAATAACAGAAATGACTCAAAGTAGAAAAACTAAAGACGTGGGGGGAAAAAAACAACATTACATGTTCCAAGCAAGTTATCACTTGCTTCCTTGGTGAAACATGGGAGCTGGTGTGTGTTGGGACAAGCTCTCGTAACAAAATAGCTCACTGCTTTCACCTTCCAGGAAAGGAATCGAGCAGTTACAAGGAGGTTCTGTTTTGTCACTTCTCTGGGAAGACATGCATTTCTGTAGTGCCACTGTCAGCAATGCTGTGAAATCGAAAATCTGACAGAAAAAGAATAGTATACAGGGCATTCTGCCTTCTTGCTTGGAGAATCTCTTGGTGGACATGTCTGGCATTCCACAGCATTTCCTTGACACTTTTTATTAGATACTACTTCCCTCGGAATAAAGGGTTTTCCTCTGCTTCACAACCATCTTCATCTTCAACAACAGTCTCAAAACCATGAAGAGGCAATAATTTTATTGAGAAACGTGCACAAAAAGCGAGGATCTTTTTAACATCGTGTATGCATCCACTTCAGAAGTGTGACTTGTGCAGTTGTTACTTCTCTCTCTCTCTTATTTTACTGGTCAGAACACTTACATACTGTCCTTGGCTCTGGAGTGGAATCAGACTAGTTCAGAGAGTGTTTGGGTGAGGATGTTGGCTCAATCCTAAATCTGTTTTGGAGATGGAAAATTAAACTTTCATCACTGGTCAGTTGTTATCCCTTACATTAAAGTTCTTGCTATGACTTGGAACAATATCCCTTTAACTGCTTTTTTTTCTCCCTTTCAGATTTCATCCCCTGTCACACTATACCTCTGTTCAGTCAGCTTTTAATGATTACCTGGGACAGTGTACACGCACACATAAATGTCTTGATGTAAAGAAGTTGTCTGTATTAACGATGTCGCATGACACCTGCGCAGTATAAACTGTTTATACTGTCCCAGTTCCCCAGAAGCCCAATTAATTTGCATTTGTTCAAGCATAAAAATTTAGCCACGTAATGATGTGCTGACGTTCTAGCAGAATCTTGACCAGAATTGTTGTCAAAGGGATGCAAGGCTGCCAAAACTTGAGGAGGGTTTTATAAATGACACCCTTCCTCCTCCCACAACTCCTTTTTCATTATGCAGTTCTTTGACTGTTGCAGCTGTTGGGCAAAACCAGTTCCTTAACGCAGCCGAAAAAGATGTTTGAAAGGTTCCCTGACCCTTTGATTCAATTTAAAGAAATCTTAATGCAAAGTTTTTGACGTTGGCTTTGTTCTGTTGCAACAGAACTTTCCTGGGTTTCGTGGTGTTGGTGCTATTTATTGGCTTTAGCATGTAGGGTGCAGCCAGGCAACAGTAACTCTCCTAGTAAGTGCCTTGACCAGAAGGAAAAAGAGAGACAGGGAGGTGCCAAACTTGATTCATCAGTGAGTTGAGCTTCCAAAAGGAAATAATCCCACAAGTGATGGAAAGTATGTCTTTAAATAGCCAATTGCCAACCTGCTTTTCATCCACTATCTCGTTACTTTAACATTATCATGCCTGATTTTTGATACAGATTGTCACGCTGACTGGCATGCTCCACACTAGAAGCCTTTCTGAATTGGATAATCTCTCATTCCCTCTTAGCTCTGCTAGAAAACCCCAACTGATTCATTATCTCCTTTAACCCTGCTGAAGCTTTTGTAAGCTAGTGCTGCATTGCCCCTCTGTGGGTAGGACCTTTCAGCTTCTCCGAGGAGTAATCCCTGTGGATTTGGCAAAGGGCTTGCAGGATCAGAGGCTGACTGCGAAGACTTTCTGGGGTGAAAGGTGGTGAGTAGCTGTACATTACCTCGTTTTCCTCGTTAGGTGAACTGGCACTCTTCCAGCTGGCCGGCTGGTGGCACTGTTAATCAGCAGCAGCAGCAGCAGTACAAGTTGCTCTTCATCCTGCTTTCAGAGAGCAGGGCAGTGATCTCCAGCCTGGAAAAATATTACCTTTTTGCCAGAATTAAAGGATCAGTTATGCTTCTCTTTGTCAGCCTCACTGAACACTTAACGTGTAATTTCAGTCTGAAGACTCGAGCCTCTGTTCCTTCACCTCTTCTTTTCCTTTATATTTATTGCCCTTCTATAAAAGGTTTAATTCCTAAGTGTCTCGGTGTGAAGACTTGTTTCTCAGCCACACACACAGCTGTGGCCAAATCCCAGCCCATCTACAAATTCTCTGGCCACTATGCACTTACAGATGGAGTCCTCATCTCATCTCGTGGCTGAGGTCCCCCAGAATATAATGAAGCTCCTTTGTAAGTGCTGAATCTGCCACTACGTTTCTCAGGTATTCCTATTTGAGGCTTTCCTCTGTTTCTGTGAGAGGATGAGGCTCTGCCCCTGTCCTGTGTGCCCCACTGCCACATCAGACTAGAGTTGTAATGGACAGAGGGGATTGATTACCAGACTGCTACTATCCCTTACCCTTTAAGATAAGGTCCACAGGGCTGCAAGTTTTCTGGCACGTGCAGAGGAAAGGTCATGGTACACAGTGGACTCTAGCCCTCTAAACTAGGGGCAAGTCAGGCAAAAGATGTTCTCTTTCTTTGCTTCTACTCCTCTTTGCCTGTACTGATGAAATCTACCTTATTTTTTTCCCTTTTAAATTTACTTAGGTTATGCTTCTGGAGTGTTGGTGGTTTTTTTTTTTGTTTTTGTTTTTTTTTTAATTTTTAAACAATATTCTTTAAGTCTACTGAATCCAAAGGAAAGTCTTGCCACTATCTGCCTTGAAATAGAAGTGAGATGTCAGCTGAGTCCTGAACTGATTTTTGCAGGATCTCCGCCAAGTCAAGTTTTCGTAGTGTTTGCTACCCTCCACCATTTCTCTTTATTTGGGCAGAAATCTCATCTTTTGGATAATTAATTCCATAAAGGGCTCAGTAGCTTTTATGCAAGTTGCTATGCAAAATAATTGTGTCATGCTGTTTCTTCAGCTGTGCAGTACTACACATTTTCCCTTTTTTAAACAGCAACTACCCCAAAAGGGAAGGGAGGTGTTCTTTTGTAGCCATGTCCTTCTGGCTTTCCTTTTCCTCTAAGTAAGATTTTCTACGGTATCAAGAGATGAAATGTGGCTCCTTGTACACGTCTATCCTCGCACATTTACTTAAAACTTCGGATGTATGCTGCTTGATTGAGGTCAGTGGCACAGAGGGAGATCATGCACAGTTCAAATTGGCCATTTGAGACCTTTCATCAGAAAGGATCATTGAAGGGGGCATCCAGTCTCTCAGTGAAAAAACTTTCCATCCCATGCTGGAGGCTTCAGCTGATGCCATATAAAAGTGAGCAATAACTCATTAATGTTTGTGCTTGTGCTGGCTCAGCCCATGCTTATGTTCTCTTAGACACATGATTAGATTTTTTTGTTGTTGTTATTTTTTTGGTGGCCCTTTGGGGACCTAGGAGTCGGACTCGATGATCCTTGTGGGTCCTTTCCAACTTGAATATTTTATGATTCTATGTTTCTTACTGGGACGAGGCACTGCCTCTGATTCTCAAAGCATTGTGTGGACAAATTCTGGTTTAGGTGAGGAAGCTAGGGCCTATAACTTGACAATGATCCTTTCATCTTACTCAGTAAGCAGTAAGAAACTGCAGGGAAAAAAAACAAACGGGTTTTATGGATGGGTGTACATCTGTGATTGTTTTGTCAGTGAATACCTCTCTGTGTCCTGGGAAGAGTTGGGATTTTGGGAAGGGAAAAAGGAAGAGTACTTTCCAAGGTGACAGAAAATTGGAGCAGAAGCTGCCGTAGATATCTTAACAAAAGTATTGCATGTGCCTCCAAACAAGGCAGAATTTGGCTCACAAAAATGATTAGTAGTAAAATGATTAGGAAAAGTAGTAGGGTAAATAATTGGACTCATTTAAAAATAAGTGAAACTGAAGGTTGTGAAAGAAAAAACGAGAACAAACCATGAGGAAAGATATGACTTAAAAGCATAACCTGATGCTTAATGTTGTGTAAAAACTCCCACTGCTTTACAATAGATGCTTTTAGAAGAGAGAGTGGATGTTTATTAAGCTAATTTGATTGGATAGCTGGCTGGTCATGAACTGTGCTCAGCAAATCAAGATGTAAGACAATGATTCAAAACACTAAGGGATTTGTTATAAAAAGGGATAACGTCCACATTCCAGAAAGTGCCTCCTGTAGCAGATCCAAGATCGCTTGTGTTCCGCATGAATGTGACCAAAAATACATCTCTCCCTGGTTTTCTGTTTGACACATGCTTTTCAGAGTGAAAGATACAAGCCTGAGGAATGCAGTAGCAGGATTAGTAGAATTACAAATGAGTATTTCCTCTTAACAAGCAGATCTCTATATCGTTTTGAGTTCCCTGCGTGATTAAGTCAGTGTGTTTTACATGCTGGACTCTGTTATCCGCCCATCTCAGCCTTGGTCAGATGGTAATTGCATTTGTGGGAAGAAATATAGAACAATCTGAAAACTTGATGAGGACAAAAATCATCCGGATCCTCATCTTTCAAACTGAATGTTCTTGCTTGTACTAACTGGCATTTTTCTGAGTGTCTCTTCAAAGTTATGGATAGAAACAGTCCCCTCAAGGATCTATATGAAATGAGAACATGAGTCATGTTTCTGTTGGGAAAAAATTGAAACGACTGTTAAGGAAGCCAGTAGCTGCTTCTTGTAAGACTCGAAAAAGTGTCATTTTTTACTGAGCAATTATTTATTTATTGAAGTATATGAAAGGCATCTACTATCCTTCTTCCCCTGCTTCAGTGAACTTGAGGTTGTAGCACTGGCATTCATGTGATAAGGCTTTTTTTTTTTTCTTTTTTATTATTTTATTTTATTTTATTTTATTTTTAAATGGGAGAAGACAGGCAAATTTGGAGCAAATCAAGAGGTGTTTGTGATCTCATGGAAGCCAGCTACAGAAAGGGATGAAAAATCTGAGATCATAACCTTCATCTGTGTGCCACATCATGAAACAGGCCAAGTGTGAGCCTGGCTTCATGTGCGTGTCTTAACTCTTTATCTGCTTGTTCTGCGTATGCATCTATAAACATTCTTCAGAGCAGTGTGAGTCCATGCACTTGACCACATGCAGATCTTTCCTAAAACATTCCCTGGCCACTGTGCCAGCAGGAATGAGAAAAGGTCAGAATAGATGGGATCTAAACAGTGCTGGTTTCTTGCATTGCATGCAGACAGCGTGCACCCTGGGCCAAAGACCATGTTTGTTTGATATGGATGTCCTGGAGTGAGCCTGGCTTAGGTCCACTAAAATAATTAAAGGAGTGGAGCATCTGACACACCAGGAGAGGCTGGGAGAGCTGGGATTTTCCAGCCTTGAAAAGAGAGGTTTCGGAGGGGAATCGGTGTGTATAAATGTGTATTGATGTGTATAAATACTTGATGCGAATAAAGAAGATGGATCCAGATTCTTCTCAGTGGAACCCAGTGAAAGGAAAAGAAGGAACAGTCACAGATGGAAATACATGGAATTCCATTTAAACACAAAACATTTTTACTGGTTCATTTCATTGGTTGCATGTTTTACTGTTCAAACCCTGGAATAGCTTGCACGGGGGGGCTGTGGACTCTCCATCCTTGGAGATACTCAAACCCTGACTTGGCACAGCCCTGAGCAACCTCCTCTAGTTGACCCTGTGCTGAGTGAGGACACTGGACCAGATGATCTCCTAAAGTCCATTCCAGCTTAAATCATTCTCCTGTGAATCTGAGATCTGCTCTGGGTATTCTTAAAACAAACAACCAAGAAACTAGCAACAAACACCTCTAATCCTGCCTATTCAGTAGTGATATGCTACGCTGACGTAGCTTAGCACTTCACAGATTTCTAAACGATGACCCTACCGCACAAGTAGGTTGACTCATGCCAAAAGTTTCCTCATGTCTGAGCGGTTTAAACAGATGATGAAAGATAAGCATGTAACAGCACCTCAGTATCTGCCTCTGAGCCTGTCTTTAGTGTATCCTGTCTTTGCCAGTGTTTTGTTTAACAGCTTGATGCATGTGGGAGAAGGTTGCAGAGGGTCTGAAGTGTATTTGTGCCACCTGGGTCTGGACAGGGCCTAGATACATCCCCAACTGAGATCTCATACCGATTTCCTTTCCTCTGGGTACTGCAATGAGTCCTGCTGCTCTGAACCACAAAACTAGTATTCAGGAGTGAAATTGGTATTCAGGAATCTTTCATATCTCTTAAAGTCCCTTCTTTGTGTCGAAGTTTTACTCCCCGAGTTTCCATACCCTGTCAGGGCGGGCAGCACCCCCATTGTCCTCCCCATTTTGCACCAGTAAAACCATGAGTTTCTCCCCTGTCCATGATACACGGGTTGAATAAACTCTGTCCTGTTGCTTTTTGTCACGTTCCCTTGCTCTGAGCAGGAAAGCAAGCTGCCCTATAGTGAAGATTTGGCAGCCGGGAGCACGCGGTGATGCTCTCAGCTCTATGTCGAACACTTTCCAGGGCAGGGCGACCGTCTGGTATGCAGCAGGGTGCCGGGGCCGCGGGCAAGTTTAGACACAAGGCGAGATGGAGCCTATTACTTGATACTGGCCACTTCCAGCCAGGTATAGGGTGGGTAAGGTGTACGGAGGTAATGGGATTGCCACACCAGAGCCATGTGGGGACGGTTCCTCCAACTTCTGCCTGCCCGAAATGGTGAAACCAGGCGGCAGCGTGCTAGACAGTGAGTAGGGGACGGGTGCCACAAGCAAAGTTAGGGCGTTATTTTGGCAAAAAAATGGGAAATTTGAAGGGAAATATAGAAGATGTAAGGTACAGGGGCCGCGTGAAGGCAGCGCAGGAGCTGTCTGACAGGAGGCACTCAGTGCCCTTTGTGGGGCGGGCTGCTCCTCAGCAACTCGGGCACAGGATAGGGATCTGGAGGGGGATCCCTCACAATTAATTGACGCAATTAATCGTTATTAAGGGCTGAGGAGGGCTCGGGGCCGGCCCGGGGCGGGGCTGTGGGGCGGTGCCGGGCACAGGAAGCGGAAAGCGGCGGCGAACGGCGGCCGCCGCCGGGGGAAGGCGGCGGCGGAGGAGGAGGAGGAGCGGGCATGGGGGAGGCAGGTCGGTCTGTCCGTCCGTGTGTCCGTCTGTCGGTGAAGGGGAGGAGGTGGCGAGGCTCATAGCCTGGCAGGGTGAGCCCCAAAATCGTGGGCGCTGAGAGGCGGCGGTTGTGCTGCGGGTGGGGATGAGGTGGGTGCAGGAGGTGGGTGCTGCCCGGCAGAGGGCAAAGCCGCTGGTTCCCCTAAGGGCACCCTCGGCACAGCCCCTGCAAGCCAGACCCGTCCCGGTTTGGGCTCTTATCTGGGCTGGGAGGAAGGTTTCTTAGGGTAGAGGCTGAGCTCTCCGCTCGCAGGGCGCTGGCAGCCCTCCGGCTGTCACGGCGGGGCTTTCCTCAGCCCTGGGTCTGTCAAAGCGCCTCGCCCCGGAGCGTTTGCAGCTCTGGGGAGTTCATACATTAAGCCGTGCTGCCCAGAAGAGCAAATTGGGATGTTTTGTATATGTTGTGTCACATACACCCCATCGCCGGGGTGTCCCAGCTCAGAGGAAGGCAGCTCCAGCATTGCTTCGGCCAACTCGGCTGCGAACGTGCTTGGCTCTCGTCCCCCTCTGGGCTTTGGCTTTGCAGCCGGCCGCAACTCCAAGACCACTCTTGGCTCCGCCAGCACCTCCCTTGACCATTTCTGCTTCAAAATTAACAAGCGAGCCTTGCAGAGAGCCTCCCCAGAGAGCTCTCCCTGCGAGCCGAGGTGTTGGATGGGTTTCCAGCCTGCCTGGGAGCCACCCAGGCGAAGAGCTCGCTGCCCGTGGTCGCTGGCCGGCTGCCTGGGGGGGAGAGCAGATGCCTGAGCTGTGCCTGGTGCTGCTCACCCAGATACAGGAGGCCTTGTGGCTGCCGCTGGCCTCTTGGTTTTGGGGAGCGGTGGCGGTATTCGTGGTGGCCTTTGATGGATTACAGGCATATGAACCCAGGGAGGGCTTTACCACCACAAGGAGACCAGAGTACGTACTGGGGAAATGCTGGGTTGTGTGCTGTGGGGTTGCTCGGGGTCTGTAGACTCATTTGTTTTTTTTTAAATCCAAATAGAAAACGTGGGAACGCAGGCAGTCTCCTAAAGGAGAGCGCTTTCACTAGGGAAACCTCTTGTGATTTGTAACCTTTCGCGTTATCTCTCTATCTAACTGCTATGGTTAAAAATAAACTTTGGAAATAAGGTACAGGTACCATCAGCTTGGATAGGCAGAGGCTGAAGCAATAGCCCCGGGGCAGATCTTGCCCTCATTGCTTCGGCAAGGCTGTAGGGCTTTGAACATCGGTACTGAAAACTGTTCCTACGCACAGTCTCTGGTGCTCTGGAGTAACAAGGGTGAGGCAACAACATTTTCTACCACGTTGCACGGCTCCGGGATTGAGAGGTGCGTTTGAAGGTCTAGCAGCATGGGAGACGTACGAGCAAGGAAGTGCAAGCTTTCACCACGCCAGCAGATTGGCAACCAAGGTATAATTTGCATGATTGATGAGGGCTCGAACGCCGGGTGAGCTTCACGAACTTGGACAGCGCAGATGTGGTTCTTGGAGTGGGCAGAGGACATCCTCCCGGGAGGTGCTTGACTGATGGGTCCCATGCAGAGACCTTCCCATGTTGCGGATCAGCTGCGTAGCGAGGAGCTGGGGCTTTGCTGGTGGGAAGCGACGCTTGCTGGGGTGGTTTTGGGGACAGCCTCGCTCAATTTTCAGACCTGCGCTGTGGCACGGCATGATTCAACGTGCAGGTGGATCGCTTCAGTGAGCGGTGACCGTGCTTTCTGAAGTATCCATGTCACGGACTGATGGTTTTCAGCCAAGGGGTTGGAAATTCCCGGGGGTTTGTGAGCTGTTTCTAAGAAGCCTGCGAGAAGCAGTGAAGAAAAAGGGAGCGTATTGCTGGAGGGCTTGAATTTGCTGACTGCGAAACATTTCTTTTTGGGATGTGGGGCTTGCAAATCAAGAACCGCTGCTATAGAGTAAAGGTCCCGGTTTGCATATTTCAAGGCCAAAACGAACCTTACTTAATGACATGCAAAAATAAATAAAAAGCTTTTGGAAAAACACGTTTTCAAAAAAAAAAAAACACTTTGTTTTTTTTTGAGAGCTCGTTGGCAGTTAAAACTGAAAGCCTTGGCTCTGCAAGCAGATCACTGCGGGTGAACTCCTGTGCTTACAAATCAAATGGCTGGATCGGGGCCCGCTCGGGAAATTCAACAGCAAAAAGTTCCTGTGGCATCGCACTTCCAGGCACACGTAACTTCGTGAACCCGCTGCTAAACAGACTGTAAGCGATTGCAAGTCCTACACCGGGTAGGAACGGAGCTGTGCAGGCAAGGTTTTCAAAGCGGAGCCGATGGGGGAATTGTTCGTCTCGGCTTCGCAGGGGGGGAAACCCATTGGGAAAGCCTGGGATGTAAAAGAGCGCTCTTGTTTGCGTTCACCCTCTTTGATTTAAAGATGTAACTTGCTCTTTTTAAATTTCCCTTGGGCCGGGAGCCAAGCTGCACTGCCTTGAAGATGATCACAAGGCGAGCTTCATTGGAAGCGGGATTGGGCTCCCAGCGTGGAAAATAGCAATTCAAAGGAACTTTGGGGGGAGATTTATGAGCGTATGAAAAGAGGGAGTTACAATGAGTTGTGTAGCTGCGTAGGAACTGTAATTACAGTGATCTGTACAGCGCTCAGGGGTAACTACATTACATTTCCTCACTGCCGTGCAGGATGCGGCCGTCCATCCGTCTTGCCAGACTAGGGTCCCCGGATTTCCTCTGGGGCCTCTAGTATTGTTTCCCATTTAGTGGCTCACAGTAGGACGAGGTCTGCAGCATCCTTCCTTCGTCTGTCAACGAGGGGAAGGCGAAGCGAGCGTCTCAGCCCTTCTGGGAGCAAAGGGCTCAGCGTGCAGCTGCACAGCGCAATGGTTTGAGTGGAGGAGGACTTCTTTTCACCGGGGTGTGGGTTTTGCAGTTTGGGGCTGTGATGCAAAATGGATCCTGAAAAGGATCCCCTCTCCTCTCCTCCAGTGGTGCTGTTTGCTCACTGGAGAGGAATGCACCGTGGTGTGGAGGTGGAAGCTACTCACGGTGGCTTCTCCCCCCAAAAACCCAAGGATATTGCAATCGTGCCCTCAAGGAGGAGCTTGCTTTTGTGCAGGACCTGAAGATCTGCAAACAAACAGACGTGCCTTCTGTGAGATGCGATGATCTTTTTGGGAAGCTGTTTGCATGAGCTAAATGGGGCTCTCAACTCACGCTTGTTTGTGGAGGGATGTGGCCCCGACTGATGGGGCTGCTGCTTTAGGCGGTGCAGTTGTCCCTGCCCAGAGGGGTAGGGTAAGAAAGGTGATGATTTGTGGCTCAGCAGTGGAGGTGGTAACAGATTTTGCTCGGTTTGGATATGGTCGTACTACCTCCAAGGCACGTGCCAGCTTTGCTCAGGCTTCAGCAGTGGGTGCTGCTGGGGTGGTGGCGAATCCAGGGCTGGTTTCTGGCTCTGGCACTCCGAGCTCCAACACGGGGATGCAATTTATCCTGCTCTTTGTCTTCTATCCCCTCCCTGCATCACCGGGAGGTGGTGGTGCAGAGTTCCCCGGTTCATTGCGGCGCTTTTTGACCGCCGTCCAGGAGGCTGAACGTTTTTTCTGGGGGCCTTGCTGTTGACTTTTCGCAGAGCTATGTCAAAACCGTTGCTCGTGTTTACGCAGAAAATGAAAGTTGGCGTGATCCAGCCTGCCCCGACCTTCCTGTCTCGCTGCGAGCCTGCTCTCCGTGCCTGGGTGCCCGGCGCTGCCAAATGGGAGCTGCTTGCTTGTGGTTCATCTGCTTGCAGGTAGACGGGCCACCCGCACCAGCACAAAGCCTGGGGAGAGTGAGTAACCCGTAATGATGTGCACCAGCAGCTCGCCTTGTTTTTTTTCCCGTTCCTATATCACAGTGGGGTGTGTTTGTGAAGGCAGTGGTTGCTTGTAGAGAGCCTCTGGTAATGCCACGAGCAGTAAGTGGGTTAATCCTGCAACGCCTCTTAGCACCTCTAGTATTTGGGAGGGTTTGGGTATTGTAGAGGGGGTTTATCCGAGGTTTTCTAGTAGGATGGAGGTAAAAATCAGCCTTTCTGAGCTGCTGGAGCCACAAGCTACAGGCTGTGCGCAGATCTGGGGCGTTGATGTGTTGCATCATGTGTCCCTGGCTCGGGGATTTTTGTTCCTCTTACAGTAATGATGTGATGCTTCAAACTGTGCCTTGGCTTTGTGTTTCCTTTGCCTATGGAGTCTGAATTCATCCTCGTTCCCCCCTTTTCCAAATCCGGGATTTATGTTTCCATCCTTATTTGCCCATCCTGGATTCTGTGGTGCCTTCAAGGAGCTTTCTTGAGGCACGATATTCCCTTACAGCCTGGGGATTCACATCCACGAAGGCCAAGTACGAAGCCCAACTGCTGCTGTTGTCCCTCTCTTCTGGGGAAAGGAGAGGGTGGAAAGCAGTGGCTGATGGTTTTATTGCTAACAGCTTTGGGAAGTGCTGTGAGCAGAGCGTAACGGAGGGGTTTAATTTAATTTAAAGCAGTCCTTTGCCTGCTCGGAGACTACTGCGTGGCTGTAGCCCCCTGTTCCGCTGGCGTTGGCTGGAAGCAGCAGCGGGCTGGGCAGGAATTTGGGAAACCAAATGCAAGGTATGGGGTTGGGAAGCAGGCGTGTGACTCCTGGGAGCTGTTAGGATGCCACCCTATTCTTGACCCCAAAAGCACGACCATCTTCTGCCTTTCGCAGGTGGGATTTAAGCTTTGCTTCCATGCTGCAAGAAATGCTGGCCCATATAAGCCAGATGAGGATCTCTAATCAGTTTTCACCACTACTGTTAATACGTGTGTATATATAGATCCAACTTCTAATGAATTTCAATTCTTCCAAGCCCAAATTAGCTCTTGGAGGCGAAGGTTGCAAAGAAAGGGAGGCGCTTGCAAGAGCCATCGATTGTAGAGTAACTAATGCTTGTAAAACGGGCACACCTTGCAGTTATGAAAACAAAGCAGGTTCAGACACGGTGGTCTGATCGTTTTCAGCATTTCTGCTGGGGTAGTCACCCGCCCCTTCCCCCAGGAAGAGCTGTCACTCTGCATCTGGTGGGGCTTGGGATCTGCATTAATGGGGTGAGAAGAAAGGGGGTGTGGAAGTTGAGCCTTTTATTTTATTTACTTATTTTCTGGCAATTCCCAAGGGGTGAATTTCTCCCTCTCAGCTGCTGAGCCTTCTTTATCAAGTGCCTGATGCTGTTTGTTACAGATTTTTGGGTGAACGAGCTAGACTTTGCAAAACAGGGTTACGTTATCAGTTTGTTTAAGGATCTGCAAATGTGTGTGTTTCTCCAGACAAAAAAAGAGAGCGATCGGCCAGGATGAGCTTGTGAGCTGGGGACATGTGGCCGGGTGGAAGAGGGTGAGGGAATTAGCACAGCAGGAAAACTGTTTTGCTTTGCTTAGCATGCATTTCCATGCCTGTTTGTCTTCCCGCAGGCCGACCGTGAGGAGCAGAGCACCCTCCCTCCTCCCCATCTGGAAGGATTCCTGGTAAGTGAAGCGTCCTCGAGTCCCCACGGACCAGGCCTCACTGATGACTGGGAAGCAAAGAGTACCCAGGAAAGCACTTTTATCACGGACTCCACCTCAGGAGCACCAGGAACCCGTCTCTAAGTAAAAACCTGTGCTGCCGTCCGTGCAGACCCCAATGTCTGCTGCAATGGATACAGAATCAACGTATTCGGGATACTCCCACTACTCAGGTCACTCCAAAAAAGCCCACAGACAAGGGTAAGGAAGTGTTTATTTTTAATTACTTGCTGCTGTAAGCTAGGATGTGTACTCTGGGGGAAAAAATATAAGTCAGGATGAAATCACTGAAGCTCCAGCTCGAGGGAAGATGCATGTGGAGAGTCCTCAGGGGGAGCCAGGTGACAGGATAGGAAGCAATTATGCCACTAGCTTAATGACATTCAAACTGTTGCACGCACGCTGGGGTCATGTATGGCCAGCAACACTGGGGAAGCACTAGCAGAAGGAAAAGATCACTTAATTCTGCTCTTAAAGTGTGCGGGGTAAGTAGAGCTCTCTGGAGAGATGTGTCAGACTTCCTACAGTGATATTGCCACTTGTTTTCTATCTTAATGCCATTTCTTTATTGTGTAACAACAAGGCTGCCTTTCTCTTCCCACCATCCTCCTGGCGACTCTTTGTTGGTGGTGTTTTTTTAATAGAACTTGAGTGGTACTTGAGTCTACAGCAAGCCCTCTATCAGCATTGATTGGATTAGAAGCCAAGCTTTTCTGAACTCGAATAGCAAGTCCTCTTTCTGTCCTGGTAGCTCAGTGGCATCAAAAACCACCTCGCTCTAAAACATCTGATTACTTGGAAACTGTTTTTTTTTCATCATCGTTAGTTTTAAATGCAAAGCCTGTGCTATTTGCAATCTTTGTAATTTACAACTGAGCTGGTCCAAAATAACTTTGCATTTCAGAAGCAATTATCCTGTGTGGTTGGAAAAAGAGCTCTTCCACAAAATTGTCTCTTTGCTTGCAGTCTGTTTCTTGAGTAAAACATTTCATTTGCCTTTCCTCCCTTCTCCTGTAACACCCGCAGCCCCCTGGTGCAGATTGTCCTTTGAAGTTTAGAATAAAATGTGGAAAGATGCCTTCGAAGTTCCCAAAACTACATACACAATCCCAGAGCCTCTTACTGCAAACAGGAAAAAGTCTCATCCCATGAAACCTTTAGGCTCTGGTAACCCCAAAAGAGATGCAGTGGCAAGAGCTGGGATTTTGGATGCTCCTGAGCTTTAAGCCAGTGCAGTGAGGGTCTCTGGTGCAAAGGCTGCTTTCCTCTCCAGGTGGGAAAGGAGGGGGAAATATTGGCGAGCAGATAGGTGAAAATATCTTGAGATATTCTCAAATGAGAAGCCATGAGGTTTACAAGGGTATTCTGACAGTAAGCACTGCCCTGCTACCTTTGATACTCTTTTAAGAGATGAGCTGGGGGCTGCTGACCAGTGGAAACAAATTTCACTAGTTGTCCTGTGGTGTTAAGAAGGTCTTAGCTGACAAGACTCGACGTTGCAGGAGCTGTCTGAGAAGCTAAACTGTCCCAGCCACCAGGCTGTAGGCTGCTCTGGGCAAGGTCACTGCTGCTTTGGAAGCTTGTTCTGTAACAAATGAAATCAGTGTTGACCAAGAGATGAGCAAGCAGGAACTATAACCTAGTGCTTAGGGCACCTGCTGCAAGTACGAGGTGGTGTAATTCCAGGCCGTGCTCTCTGCTAACTTTCTTGTTTCCTCTTGTTTGGAAAAGGAGTCGCGACAGGCACAAATCGCCACGAAGCAAAGACGGCAGCCGATCCGAGAAGTCCGTCACTATCCAGGCACCTCCTGCGGAGCCGCTGCTGGGGAATGATGCCTCTCGGACAGAGGAGGGCCAGGTAAGGAGGGAGTGAAGGCACACCTGGAGTCTGGAACAGAGCAAATGAGTAAGGGAGGAAAAAAGCATTGCTCACGTGCTGTTAATGTGCTTCCACGACCTGTGGCTACCATTTATTCACTCATTAAGCCCAGGTCTTGATCAGTTTTGTCTTTCTGAGAGCATTATTTTTGACAGCACCAGTGCTGACGTGACTTACCCCTGGGGCACTAGTTTACCTCTGTCTCCAAAGAGTGCCATCTGCTAAGGTCTATAGAAAAGTGTGTTTCCATCACCTCACCGTGCATTATTCAGGTCAATCCTTTCACCTGCGTGTACTCTTTTGTCTTTAGATGGGATTTGCTTAGGGTAATAGTGTAAAATGTGAGGGCCAGGATCCCAGTGGAGAGGAGAGGCATAAAGGTAATGCGAAATTGCTGGGAAGGGGAGAAAAAGCTCAAAACTCAGTGAAGCTGGTATGTTAACACTGGATTAAGTAAAGAAGGGAAAAATCCTGGGTGTAGATTGCATCTAGGATGGATCCAGTAATCTGTGCTGTAGCAGCTGATGTGAAGGTGCATTCTCATTTTCAAATAATCACTGATGCTGCAAAACAGAGTGCAGGATGTTTCATTGCCTCCTGGGTTGGACTTTTGGTATGTTAATTTTTGGCTGTGGGGCTTCACTTCTACTTAAAAAAAATAATAATAAAAAAAGTAATATTGATGCCCAGTTTCCACCCAGATTATGTGTGGTAGTACTTAAAACAGTATTTGTGTAGCTGCCAGT
The DNA here is from genome assembly GCF_047663525.1 of Anas platyrhynchos. NCBI lineage: Eukaryota > Metazoa > Chordata > Aves > Anseriformes > Anatidae > Anas > Anas platyrhynchos. The sequence continues at coordinate 85,221,031 of NC_092587.1, read as the reverse complement.
GGGCTTACTCCCTGTACATCCACGTAGTATTTTGTAACCAAGTGTTTGTTTTCCAGAGCTGTTACTTTGAATGCATATAAATGTCCAGGTGAATTTTTAAGCCCTTGTTTTCATGCAGACCTCCGCAGTGCAGTTCAAAGTCAAACAAAAATAAGTTGATGCATGAACAAGAGTTCTCTCCTGCATGTCCTGGGTTGCGTTCAGCAGCTTTGTACCACTTGAGATTTAGACTTGTAAATGCATGATTTTTCTGCTTGTGCCACTTCATATGGGAGGAGCTTTCTTAAGTGGTAGACTGGGACTGAAGTTGCCTGTTTTCTTCTGGGCTGTAGCCTTAAGCTGCTGTCGTGTTTCAATCCCTTCTCTATTGTGCAGTTTCTTGTCAATCAAATGGGGGAAATTATGCAGAACTATTTCATACATAAGCATAAAATACTTGAAATGCTTAGATCGCTTTACTGGAGACGCTGGCGAAAAGGAAGATGTGATATGATTATGCTCCCTTTCAGGACACCTTGCAATGCAGATATATTTCTGTTTTGATGAGAAGTGACTCAAAACTCAGATAAATTCAAGTTCCTGACTGTGGTTGGTCTGTCTCAAAGCCCTGCTGCAGTAGGCAGGGAGGTATTGGTGTCTTGAAGAGCATCAGGAGGTAAATCACTGGAGCTGTTTGTAGTAATGTTGCTGCCTCTGTCCACTCTTCTCCCAAGGATTCTTGAAGACTCTCTCCCATAGCTCTTTTAAAGAGGTGAATAATGGTTTAAAAGTGCTCTTATACGTAGGAAACCCTGTAGTTGTACATTTCTACAGCACTCGTGTCTAAAGGTATCATGTCTCGTGCTTAAAATGATGCCTATTTCTTTAAAACAAAGTGCTTAGATCAGCGTACGTAGCTGCCAAAGTCTGGGAGAAGGTGTAAATCCTATTAACGACACAGGTTGCAGAAAGATAGACTCTGGAGGGTGAAAGGAAAAGCAAAACGTGGACTTCTGAATGAGCCTTGCAGCTACAAAGGCGTCAGGTGCCAGGCAATAAAACACAGGCTTCACTGCTGTTTGGTGTTTGTAGGAGGTATCAGGAGTCTTCTCCTGACCGAGTCACTTCAGCAGCAGCTGTGAATCAAATCCGTGTGTGTCAGCATAGCTCTTTGGTCTTGCCAGCAGCAGGAAGGAGCAATTGGAGGCATGATGGTGTGGGTGGCAGCCCTAGCTCGCCAAACTCCTCTGAAACAAGCTAGGGAAGAAATGAGGCTTTTGGAAAAACAAGATGTCATCTGAAGCTTGACTATATTGTAGTCTGTGATCCTCAAATTTAAAGCACCATACCTGCAAATATCCTCGTCGACCACCTGTAATTTTTTTGGTTTAACTAAGCTTTTATTAGCATGTCAGCTACTGAGGGCAGTGCTACTGTAGAGGAAGAAAAAAAAAAAAGGAAAAGGTAGAGGAACTTGCTGGAAATGCAGTTGTTCCTCTTACTGATGGAAAAACAATGTGTGAACATGTTTTTGATTGTAATGACTGCAGCTGACCTGAAATGAAACTTTCCCTTCCAGGTGATTCTGTAATGCACTCATACCACAAAATTTGTGGGGAAAGTGCTAGTCCTTGTTTCGCACGTAGGACTTGATGGTTAGTGCAGTTTCCAAGAGTTATGTCCTATTACTTGTTAAATGTGCTGGAAGAACTGCCTCTGGGGTACCCTGAGTGGTGTAGGAAGTTGAGCTACTTGCTCTACAGTTACAGGTTTTTAACACTTCATGTTTATAGTCACTTTTTTTGGACATCGTGCTGTTGTTTCCAAAACTTTGGTAATTTTTTGGGTTGATTCTTCAATATATTGAATGTTTTTCTTAGCAGACTTAAGTTTCTTGTAGCAGTCCTTTTCTAGGCCAAAAATGAAAAATAATAAAAGACGTGGAAGAAATCACGTGATTGTTTCACCGATGTTTTTCTCTTTCTCCTTTAGGATGACAACTGGGGTGAGACCACAACAGCAATCACAGGCACCTCCGAGCACAGCATTTCCCAGGAGGACATAGCCAGGATCAGTAAGGACCTGGAGGACAGCGTTGGGTTGGACTGCAAGCGTTACCTGGGTTTAACAGTGGCAGCTGTTCTCGGACTCCTCGTCTTCCTTACCCCCATCGCCTTCATCCTATTACCCCAGGTCCTGTGGCGGGATGATCTGGAGCCGTGTGGTACTGTCTGTGAGGGCCTGTTCATCTCTGTGGCGTTCAAACTCCTCATTCTCCTGATTGGGACCTGGGCTCTGTTCTTCCGCCAGCCCAAGGCAGACCTACCGAGGGTGTTTGTGTTTCGGGCCCTCTTGTTGGTCCTCATCTTCCTGTTTGTGTTTTCCTACTGGCTTTTTTATGGCGTTCGCATCTTGGACTCGAAGGACACCAACTACCAAGGAATAGTGCAGTACGCGGTGTCCCTGGTGGACGCTCTGCTCTTCATTCACTACTTGGCCATCGTGCTGCTGGAGCTACGGCAGCTGCAGCCCATGTTCACGGTCAAGGTAGTCCGGTCAACAGATGGAGAGTCACGATACTACAGCTTGGGGCACTTGAGGTAGGTACACGCCGCTGAAATCCAGCGGTGCGGATAAATGTGGCTGTGCCACAGCGCAGAGCGCCAGCTGCTATGGTTTGTGTGGTACCTCTGGTTCCCAAATCTTCCCCCCGAGGTTTCTGAATCTTCCACTGGAGGAAAGGGGAGAGGCTTCCTTGTGTGGCTGAGGCTGGTTTGTGCTTTTTGGTTGTGCATGCCAGGGGTCATTTTGAGAGCCCCCTGCAGAGCATCACTCTTCAGAGCCTCCTGACTGGCAAACCAGTCCCTTGTGTTCGTGTGGCAGGGGCTGAAGGAAGTGGCCCTGTGTGAGGAAAGCATTTGACAATATAACGTGCTAAAATGCAGAAAACATCTGTGTCCTCACTGCCCTGTGCAGCCAAGAGCTGTGGAAGGAACCTGAATAAACATCCCCTGAGTCGAATTGAGCACTGTCACTCGGCTCCTGTGTGAGCCATTGACAGCTGGTTGAAATGCTTGTGTTCAGGTGTTTGAGCTCTGACACCTGATTTTGTGACAGGTGGGAGATGCCTTGAAGGGCGTAGACAGATAGCTGTACCCTGGGGTGCTTTCAGTGGCCAGGGACTCTTTTCTAAGATCGGGAGTTGACTGCATTTTTGTGTTGGCTCTGGGGAAGCTTCCTCTGAAGCAGTTGCCTTAATGTGGCCAAACTCCCAGCAGTTTGGACACATAAGAATGAATACTGGGACATGTGTAGGTGCAAGCTGCTGTTTTTTTTTCTTTTTAGTGGTGCTGTACTTCTCCAGAGTTGGTTCTGTATCATGATGGTACCTACTCTTGTTCTCGCTGGTGTTGATCAGTCTGCTGGGTCAGATGTTGAGAGTGTTTGGGAGATGTGCAATATCTGCAGGTCTGATGCATGCCTGCTTCAGCCTTCCCACTGGGATTAATGCTTCCCGCAGCAGAGGTGCAAGAGAGGCCAGGTGCCTCAATCTCCTTGGTTCCGGTGTCCTGTGAAGGTGTCTAGAAATCTCTCAGTTCCTGTGCCCTGTGGAGCCAGCAGCTGAGCTCTGAAGATGATTCCCCAGACTGTGTGCGCGCTCAGGCATCTGTTCCGCTTATCTTGTCCAGACCCCTACGGCATGCATATTTATTGCAGATGGAGAGATTAGCGTCTGCTTGTTTAAGTGGATGTAGGAACAGTCTCCTGCAGCCATTAGCTTAGCGATGGAATTGCTTTGAAGCAGATTTAGTGGTTGAAGCTCAAGTCTGGAAGTCGACTCCTGGATGCTGATTCTGCCTTAGTGGGAGAACCCGTGATCTCGTGAACGAACCGGGTCTGGACTCTGCTGTATTTTCCTTCTCAGCAAAATGTGAAGCAGAGCCCCTTTTCTGTAATGGAAGCTCTCCAGTTGACTTACAAAAAGATCACCTTTGGAGGTTTAAAAAAAAAACAACACAGTGGAGATTACTTTTTTTTTAATCTTAGAAATTCCTATAAGGTAAGTGACAGACCTAGGGTGGCCTCTCAGACTAGGGAGGTGGAGAGAGCTACCAAAGATCCCCCCTGTACTACAGTTGTGCACCTTGGGGTGTGCCAGGGCAGTTCTCACATGGGTGATTCAGCCCAGAAAATTCAGTCTTTGTATGTACCTGTATGTACACACGAGTGCGTGCTTGGTTTGAGAGGGTTTGGTTGCTTGGTGGTATTGTAGACTCTGGATTCGTGTTCAGAGGAATTTAGATCCTACTTGTGCCAAAGTCTACACGTCTACCTTTAACCACACAAATAATCTTGCCATCGGAGACAAATCTACTTGAGAATCGAGACCTAAGTACTGAACAGCACATGTGTTAGAAACAATGCTCTCTCAGGTTTTCTCTTTGCAGCAAGGTTTTGGAATGCCTTGGGTGATTGCGAGGGCAGCAAGGACTTGTAAAACCGAGGGTGAAACCTGAGATGTATGAAAAATTAATAACTTTTCATTTGTTGGCAAGCTGATTGCAATTTTGTCTGGCATATTGAATCCAAACCGTGCAGAATGTGGATGCTCAGCACCTTGTGTTACAGGAGAGTCTTGTCAAGCACGTCTAATAACGGTGAAGTAGCCTTGCTTTTTCTTTAGTTTCTGGCAGCTGTATAACGTGTCTGTGTTGTCTTCACATCTTTGCTGAAATAAATAAAGGTAGACCTGTGCAGATCTGACTGGAGGCCACGTGTTGACAGTGAGTGTAGTTCAGGAAGACTGGAGAAGAAGCAGCCTCGTGAGCATCCTGGAGAGAGGGTCAGAGTTATGATGTATGATGTGTGTATTGCTTGTTGCTGCCCGTGGGCTCTTCCCGTTTACCACCATGTATGTTTGCCTCACCCCAGCCCTTTTGAAGGTGCCATAGATAGGTTGTGGGCTACCACCTGGAAGGAGGAAGCATGCTTCAACAGGTATAAAAACCTGGCTGCCTCCTGAAATCAAAACCCTGTTGCCTCAGCCTGACCTTTTGTCATCTTTGTGCTCCCAAAGGTCTGAAAGTTTTGGTCCCTGCTTCCCCCACGGATTCTGCCTGCCTTACCCATCCAAAAGATGCTCCCAAGGGGCTGGTATTGAGAAGGCTCTTGGGACATCTAACTTTGGCGTTGCTCCTTGCAGTAGCTCTGGATCTTTTCCATTGCAAAAATTTTGCGCGTCAATCTTTCTAAATACAGGCGTGAGCTTTCAAATTCTGGGTCTTTTCTGATGAGACAGAGGGAGCTGCTTTTTAAGCGTGAGGAAAAGAAACGCTAAGGGGGAGAAGGGAAGAAATCAACATCTCAGCCTCCCTTTCGGAAAACCATATTTTTGTGAGGTAGGGTAGATGGGATTTTCCATCCTTCCCAGCTCCAAGAAGCTGAATATGCAGAGTTTGATATTCCACACCATCCTTGAGAGCCCTGTGCCCAGGAGGGTAAGTGTATTTGGGAGTAGTTCCCCAAATTCATATTATAATTAACCTATTAATAGCCTGGCTTGGTCCCACCCCCAGCACTTTGGTTCTAACTTTTCTTTTGGGAGGCTCAGCTGCCAAAATGCACGTTCCCTTTGGCAGTGACTCAGAGTTTGGCAGGGGGAGGTAAAAATTAAAGTGGAGTCCCCATGAACGCGGTGCCAAGTCTCGGCTTACTGACTGCTCTGCTGCCTCCTGGCAGGAGGAGCTGCCCTGCCAGGCAGGGGAATGCTTTACGGGGGTACCTGTGGGCAAAGAGCAGGGAGGAGAGCAGAGGCAAGGAAGCAAAGCCTGGGAAAAATGCAAGAGAGGTTGGGTGGGGATGCTGGCGAGACTTTTGAAAGCAAGAACAAAGGGGAACAAAGGTGGGGAAGAGTGACAGGAGATAACTTTCCTGTTGAAAGGCTGATGGCGTTGTAAGCTGAGGCTTGGATTTGCAGCCTGACAGGTAGGGACGTTGATGGCATCTGTAAACCACGGCTCTGTTCCTTCTGGATGGTTGAGAAATAATCTAGGAAGGATGTTGCTGGAGAAAGCCCTCCTCTTCTGTAGTGAGGGTGCTGGACTTACTCCTTTCCTCTCCAGTGAGTGTTCTTCCCCCAGCCTAGAGCTTTGCTAGTCTAGACAGCTCAGGAAAATTAATGGCTTCAAACACACATGGTAATTACTGATCTTACACATTGACTGTGTGTTGGGCTACAGTGCAAGCATGGCTTTCTGAGGTTAGAAGTGTCTTTGAGTGGGTCTTTCTCCTCCCTTTTTCTCATCCCTGTGGTAAGGACATGAGAAGCACATCTGTGATAGTTCATGTGTCTGTAGGCAGACTGGAGCTCTCAGTAGTTCCTTTTTTTTAAATGTCCTTCTTCATGTAAGCTTGTTGTTATGAACTGATGGGTTGGGAAGCCAGCTGGGAGGCCGCCGTACAGCTTGGGAGTCAGGATACAGCTTCTGCAGGCTGTTGTGAGCTGGATGATGTTCTTTGTCCATCTAATCAAGACAAGCTTGGTACGGAGAAATAGTAGCTCCATATGGGAAAAAGTCTGTTAGCGTTGCTCATCCCTGTGTTTTCCATCTGTATTTGGGTAGGTATTTTGTTGAATCATGGTTTAAAATCCAAGCAGCTGCTTCCTCAGAGCAGGTGTATGTCTCCGAAGAGCCTGCACCTTCCCTGCAGGAGTTAGCCATATCTTCCTGAGGAATCTTGTGGCTTGTATATGCTCACAAAACAAAGAAGATGCATGAAAGTGTTTTGGAAGGGGAGCCTGTCTCTTGGCTGACCTGGAGCAGCAGAGCATGTTTCTTAGGTGCCGCTTGAACCCTTACCTTTAACACAAAACAAAGCTGAAACAGAATGGCGTGGTGGGAGACGATGCCTCTTTTGATCCATCTGCTTTGGGTTGGCAGTCTAGTGTCTGTTGAACCTACTGCTTGTAAAATTGATCTCTAGGCTGCCAGTATTTACTGATTTCATCTGATAAGCAATCTCTTGTGTGTGCCCCTTGGTGCCACCAGGGCCGTGCTCTCTAGTAAGAGAGCATATAGAGGGCTTAGGACTGGGAAGAAGCATCTTCAGGCCACAGCCTGTTTTTCTATGCCTTACACATCTGATTTTGCAACAAATAGGTGTTGCTCAGATGAGTCCTCCACTTATTAAGGGTGAAATTTTTTCAATTAGTAACACTTGGTCAAGATTTGAACTGTACGGAGAGCTCCTGCCTGAAGTTCTGTCAACAATTCTCTCTTGACTTTGCTCTCTTAAAATCTCCCTGCCCCCCAAAAGGAAAGCGTCTGTGGCGTATGACACCTCTTGTTTCTGTTTTCCAGTGTGGTGAAATGGATCGGCTTAACCATGGGTTTAGCAGGCCGCACGTCTTGCCTGGGGCAAGAACTGCTGAAACCATGCTGCCTTCTGGTGAAGGAACTTCATAATGTGCATCTAATTAAATCGGTTATTCCCACTGCGACTGATCCCATGCACTTGTGGGCTATTTCTGTTTCCAATTGGGTGGTCAAGTGTGACTGCAGAACAGTCATCTGTGTATGTTGGTGCAGAGCTGTATCTGCCCTGATAAATCCTGCTGGATGCTGTCCGGGCTTGTGCACTCCTCCCTTCTGCCCTGCTTGCAGGTCTGCCTTCCCAGGGACCAGAGGAATTACTGACCCTCTTTTCTCCGTGGCATTTCTTCAACCATCACCATCTTTCACAGTGATAAACGTCGGTGATGAAAGAGATGGAGCTGATGGGCTTTTACCTTGTTCTGTAGTAAAACATCTTATTAACTGTCCTGCTGCCTTGATTACAGGAGCTTCCTACAACATCATGTTCCACAAACAAGCTGCTTTGCAGAGCAGTTCTGTTGCCAGAGCCTGTGTGAAATTAGCCGCCTTCCTGAATGCATTTTCTCAGCCCTGAAATCCATACAAAGCACCCTGATGAGCATTTGTTCGAGTTTTCCTCCCCATCCTTTCACCAAACCTGATGAGCACCAGCACTAAGTACTCTCTCCTCCCAAGAAGTTCTGTGATAGCTGGCTAAATGGGTGTTAATCGCATCTGCAAGTGCGAAGCTCTTGAAGAAACTGAGCTGTGTGCTCTGGAGCAGCTTTTTTAGCACTGAGAGGTGTCAGACTTGTAACCTCCAAGCTAATGTCTCTCCTCTTTGGCGCAGCACTTCACATAACTGGGTGTTTACAGCCACCTTTTTGCAACCCAGCTTTTCTAGGGTGCCACCTTTTTGCAACCCATCTTTTCTGAGGGTGCCAGTTGAGTTGCCGAACTGAGTTTTGTTGTGAAATTGTAGAAATGAGTTAATTTTCCAGCAAGCTCTGCAGAACCACCTTCTGCTCCCTGCAGAGCAAGGAGAAGTCTTCTTTGATGCTCGGGCTGAGTTATGGCAGTGGTGCCTCGCTCTGTTTTACGAGGGGGGCGTGTTGTCAGCGAAGACCAGCTAGGACTTCTTACTTGGGTCAGAGCAACACCTCATTAAGAGGATGTTTATTTGTGACAGCAGTGAACAGCAGGCTCCAGGAGAGCCAGATGCTTCTCATTAGGAGGGGGGTGAAAGTCTAGGATGGACCATCAGTATCTGACTGCATGCACGACATATCTGACTGCGTGTATCATGCATCTGGAAACGTCTGATGTGGTGAAGCCTGGTAGGGCTCTGTTTTTTCTTGAAGGGAGCGTGTTTTTTTAGCTTCTTGTCTTTCTGCGTACGGTTTCCAGAAGGCTTTAGGCGTGGCTTTACACACAGAACTGTTCTTCATTTCGATAAAGATGCCAGAGCTCGAGGGACTGAAGTGCCCACGGTCATCTTGCCTCCTCTCTCTCCTCCCTTGTTTGATCTGGGCTGTGTTGCTCCCTTTTTTTTGTGTGCATCTCTCCACAGGGAACCTCCTGTGGGCTGCTGCGGTCCTACAGAATTACATTTCCCGAGCCCCAGGCACGCCAATAAAATAATGATATAAACACGAATCCTCACAAAACTCAGGGGCTGTGCTTTTCAAGGCTGCATTTACACCCCAGGCGTGCTCACAGCCCCTGCTGTGGGTTTCCATGAGGGGAGCATGGAGGCGGCCCGGTAGGCCGCGGCCCAGGTAGCGCTTGTGTTCCCCTGTGAAAGCACCAAGCCGCAGTGACTATAGTAGTAGCACGGGGTGATTGCTATACCCCCGAGCACTCTCACATTTTTGGAATGCTTAATACTTGAAAAGTTTACAGGCGTACTTGTACGTGAAGGGCCCGCGGTCAATTATTAATCCCCTTGGCTAGCGCAGTATCGCTCGCTCTCACACACGGAGCTGCTCAGCAGCTTGTGAGGGAGACGGTGTGGAGAAAATACCTTTTGGTTTCATCTGCAGGGCTTTTTCTTCTTGTTGGTTTGTCTCTCGAAGCCAGCAGTGCCCAGAAGGACAGCAGCCACCCCAACCTACCCTGTACTTAAAGGCTTTGCCGTGTAATTTCTTTTTCCCTGCTGTCTGTGCTCTCCAAGTCGCCTGCGTGTACCGCCTACGGAGACAGATGGTCTCCCTAAGCTGCTGAACAAATTTTGTGGCCGTGAAGATGCTTTTATCTTCAAATGCTGGAGAAAAGAAAAAAAAAATCCACCCCCTCAACCTTTAGCATCCATTTCTTGTGGTGAATGATGAAATAAAAATATTCTGCAAAGGAGTGAGCTGTGTGCCCTTTGGGGGAAAGGAGGAGGCTTAGTTTTTTTGTTAAAAGTGGAAGAAATTGAGAATTTACAGTTCTCACACAGCACAACCCTAATGATGTTTAAGAAAACTGGAAGCTACCTACCCTGAAGGAATAAGGAGGAGTTACTAGGGAGCTGGGTGGTAATAAAAGAAATTCTTTGACACAAAACTGAGGGCAGTATTTGCACTCATAAATTAATTTCTTCCTCCAGTATGCACCCATGTAAATGTACCTCTGCGCTTAGACTCCCCTTGTGCGGTTTAGCTCAAGCAGGGACTTCAGCTGAAGTTTTTGGGGTAGCTATTCTGACAGACAGCAGAACAGGCTCCTGTCACAGAAGGAGGGACTTCAGCTGAGGCGTGAAGGCTACTGACTCTGGTTTGTATTCCCTAAATCCCACTAAAGGGTAATCTGCATCCTTTTGGGGCTGGATTAGAGATGCTCAGCCTGGAAGTGTGGACCATGTTCACACAGCCTCAGCGGTGTTTGCAAAGTAGCTGGATGCTGGCTTTAGACTGCGGTGCTTTGGTTTGGGAAAAGCCAGCAGGGAAGGGATGCTGTGCAGGAGAGGGCTTGGCTGCAATCTGGGTGAGCTGATGCTTCTTGGTGTGTGCAAGGGTCTGATAGTGCCCATGTAGACCCACACGAAAATAACACTGAGCCTCATCAGGACAGGTATCTGGATGGGTGCACCATGTGTGGACAAAGGGAGTGGTGATGTCTCAGTGTGGGTATAGCAGCTTCCTTCAGCAAACTGTCCCAAACCAGTTGGTTTCAGGATTCAGGTTAACTAAACCTGTATCAAATTGTGTTTATGCCAGGCTTAAAACATAGCTTGAGTTACCTTGCTTGTGTAATGCCACTTGGCTGCCCGCTTCAGCCCAGAGTAGTTTCTTGGAACAGCTCTGAGACTGTGTGAGATAAATCCTAGAAGAAGTTAAAGCTGCTGTGTTGATGCGAATAACAAACTTCACTCTGGCCACGCTAATCCTGTCCCCTGCTGGGGGTGGAGTAAGCGGTGATCCTCTTTTCTAAGAGAGTGCCCTGCCAAGCTGCCACTGGAGCAAGAGCTGAGAACTCTTTTTTTTATTGCAGCATCGTCTAAATGTAAAGTCCCATTACTGCACTGGAGTTTTGCCGCCAGCAAGAAGCTTTGAATGTTCTCTTTCTGTTGCTTCCTTGGAAGTAAAGTTGCATTTCTTAGCTTTCATTTAAAAAACAAAACAAAAAGCCTAGTTACTTTGCAACTATTAATGTAACTTGCAGAATTCCTCAGTAATATCTGCAAGATGTCTGAAGACGCTCCCCTTTTATGTCGCATGCTCAGGCTTTAAATTATCTTCAGAAAATGTGGGCTGTTACAAACTTCTTGCTGTGCCTGACAGCTCCAGCGTATTTACTTTTATTTTAGAAGCTCAGGCTAATCAGAGGCATGGTTTACATGCGTGATAGGGAGAAGAAACACATTGCTGCCACAGATACACCAGTCCCAGGCACTGGAAGCAGTAATCAGGGTGCTGGGTGCCAGGTGCTGCAAGGTGTCTGGGTGCTTTAGGAGTAGGGCACTCACTGCAAGCAGTGCCTGGGTCAGTCTTTGATGCATGAGTTCTTGGTATTGCTCCCAGCTTCTGTGTTCAAAAGGTAACACTTCACTTGAGTTGATTTTTTTTTTTTTAAACAAACAAGAACAGCTGGGGGTCAGGATCATGTCCCTCCTGTATCTTAAGACCTGTTCAAAACTCCTTAAATGCTAAGTATAACTTCAGGTGTGTAGACACTTTTTTCAAAGAGGTCAAGCCTCCTTCAAATACTTTATGTATGTTTTGCAGAAATGAGCTGTCAGCTCAAGAGCTGATGCTATTTGTTATCTAGCGTACCCTGATGGGTGTGAAGGGGAAGGAGGAGAAAGGAAGAGGACTAAATTAAAAATAAAAAAAACTGTTCTAAAATTGCATGTGAGTTAAGTGTGGTTTGAAAATCTGAGGGTTGTTTTTAAATGTAGCTGGGTTGTTGTTTGTCTTTTCATAAATTCCTGCTATTTTCTGAGATAAAAGCACAGTTGAGAAGCTCATGCAAACGGAGTTAGGTACTGGTAGCTCTGTGTTGTGTGCTTACCAACATCAAAGAACACTTCACCCTCACTCACAGAAATGTTTGATCATAGTTTCAAGTCACTGCTTAAACTGATGCTGCTGCAAGAAACTGTCCTGTCAACTGTGTGCCTCCTTTACCCTGCCCCACGTTGTACCAGGATCTGAATGGCTGAGCTGGTATTTATATTATCTATTTAATTTCATAGTTTGTGTATGTGTGTCTCCATTGATTGTTTAGTCCAGCTTGATTCCTGCACTCTTTTGAACTGTCCTTCTGGTGCTGCAGGTGCACAAGAGGGGCAGAAGGTGTGACGTGGGGCAGAGGAGAAGAGTCAGGACTGTATCTTCTGGTGGCAGTGACAGTTTTATAGAAACCCTTAGATGAGCTTCAGTGTCCTGACATCAGTCACAAGCCTACGTAGAGTTGGGTATGGACAAACAGAGCCTGCTGGGGCTGCAACACCACAGGTTCCTGGGGAAGCTGATTTGCCTGTGGTCTTTCAGCACCTGTATCTCTAATACCCTAACCCATCTCCGCGATGCTGTGCAGGTTTGTAGGGACAGCTCAGCAGCAGCCTTCTCCAGTCATCTTTTTGTTTAAGTTTTCCTCTCTGTGCTCCTTTCTCCCTGTCCTCCTTCCCAACCAAGGAAGCCTTTCACGGCTTTGGTTTTGCTTCGGTGTGAGCAGCCGGCAGTTGTTTTTCGTTTTCCCCTAAATAAGCAAGTCGGTATTCTCACCAGCTCCCTTGAGGACACCCCACCGCTCTGCAAACCCACGCGTGGAGGCAGCCTGCCTGCTCTGCTGGCAGCGTGCTTGGAAAAAAAAAAAGCAATTTTCAGCGAGAGGTTTGATCCTCCTGCTGCTGCTGCTCTCGGGATCCAATTCAGCCTCTGCCAGCTTCAGGGGGCATCGGGTTGGGCCTGAGATGCGAAGGCAGCACCTTCATCGGTTTGAATGGGCTGTGTCTTATCAAAGGGGAAGGGATGTGTGTGGCTTGAGAGCTGTTTGGGCACTTCACGTGGCTGCCAGTGTCTAAGGAACCATTTGAAACCCAGCCTGAGCTCTGAGAGGAGGTTCAGCCATCACTGAAAGCTAGGGCAGTGCAGCTGCAGGGAACATATTCATCTAAATTTGAAGCTTACCAGTAAAGGTGACTGGGGAAAAATGGTCGTCCCGTGCGCTGATTCTCTAAAGACCAGTTAACTGCAAAGTATCAGGCTGGAAAGTCTCCGAGAAGGAGAATTGCAATGGGAGCATGCCTGTGGGTTTACTGGGTTTTTATAGCTGCTTGCTAAAACTTCGCACTCTGTACTTCTGTAGCAGCATCTCCTTAGGGCTGGTCTGGGAATACTTTTATAGGGCTCTTCAGGGAGGTATTAAATCAGTAGCTTGTTTGGGTCATATCATTTAAAGGAGTGGACTCTTTTTTTTTTTTCTCATTTTTTGTCATTCCCTGCTGTAAAATCCTCTGCTCCAAAAACTCCCATTTCCATGCTCACAGCTTCTCTTCCTCATAAAAAGATTTGAACATAAGGGTAATGTTTGTAGTAGACTTGCAGGTCCTTTTCTTTCGCCTTTGGAGGGTTTTGGCTACTCTGCTACTAAAGGAAAAATAAAACCACAATGCAAACAACCTGCTTTCCCCCCATCTCATTCAGCAAATCTGCACCAGCACCAAGCTGCTGTGTTGCCTCAGGAAATGTGGAGCGTGTTTATGTTGAATGGGGGACGTTCAGGGCCAAAAAGGGGAGACCTTCTGCCCTGGGGTTTCGTGCCCTGCCCTGAAGAGGCTCGATCTTGCAGGTTCTCCTCCCGCACGCTGGGTATCTAAAACAAACCCTACGCGTCCCGGGAGCCCGGTGTCTGCTTTGGGGAGGGCAGGAACTGCGCCTGCCTGCCCGAGCCGAGCGGAGGCTTCAGTTGTGGTTGCCTGACAAGAAAATGTGGTTTTCCTCTTCCTAGGGGCTGTGGTCTCGTTCTCCTGACTGTACCGAGCCGCCATGCCGTTGTAGTTACAGTGATCAAAAGGCATTTTTCTGCCTGGCTTGTTCAGCCACAGTTCCTTGTCTCTGCTGAGATCTCACCCCGGTTCCTGGAGAGGGCAAAATGGAGCTCAAGCACGGCTGCAGAGCCCTTCTGCATGGCCTTGGTCCTTCAGGGAGCCTTGTTTCAAGGCTGGGCAAGGCAGCAAAAAATGCCAGCCCCCTCACACCTTGCCAGAGAGGGTCTTGTGGTAGGAGGGAGATGGGACTGTTCAGTGTTTTTGGGATGGTGCAGAAGTTTTCTGAGCTTTCTGGGCATGAGACCCGAGCATCTCCTGCTGTAGAGGAGCTCGGTGCAGCTGTAGGCTGGAGCCAGCCTGCAAGGCAAAGCTGGCTCTGCCTGGAGGATCGCCTTGTGCAATTCTTGCTCAGCTTCTCTTCGAGGTGCCAAAGCTTCCCAACTGGCTGCGGCAAGTATTCAGCATGCCCAGAGACTTCTGGCTTGTTTTGATGCTGTGTCTGTTTTGCAGCACTTAAAAAAAATGTTGTTTGGAGGAGGCGAGTCTGGCTTGGGAACCAGTTGATGAAATAACCCCGGGCTTGCTCTGCCCTCAGCCCTCTCTGCCTCTCCCTGTGGGTTTGGGATGCTTGGCTCCCCCTAAACCCTGATGCTGTGGGATTTGCTTTCAGAGCAAGGTAAGGAAGCAGGTGTCGTCCATCACAGAAGACAAATACAAAGCCAAAATGCCCCCTGAGCCACCCAGTATCGAGGTTATCCCACGTAGCAACAAGTATTCGAGCGGAATTGTTCCTGACTTATCTTTTGACAGGGGAAAACACCGGCAGTTGTTGCTGCCTTTGTGTCCCAGTCCCCTCCTCCGCTTCCTTGGAGACCCAGCCGAAGTGAATTCAGCGCTGTTTGCGAAGGGCTCTGCTGCCAAATGCTGCCGAGGTGCTGCTGGATCTGCCTGTTTGCTTTCCATGCTGGCAGCGTGCTGCGACACGGCCTTCTTCAGGAGGAAAGTAATAATAATAATAACAAAAAAACCCACCCTCAAACTGCACAAAATGCAAACCAACAAAACGTAGGACTTGGCTGATAACTGCCTACGAGGAAAATCGTTTGGCTGCCGGCCCGTGCCAGGGGTCCTTTGTCAGGTCACAGGTTTTCAGAGCCTGAACTGTTGCATGAAAATGTTTTTCATGTCCTGATACGCTTCTGTGCGCTCTGGTATTTTGTAGCTTTGCCCAAAACACACCGGGCTGCCTTTGCAGGACATCAGGAGGGTCCTTGCCCTGCACAGAGGGTGTGCTATTGAAACTTTCTGTTCCTTTTTCCTCCTGCCCCTCCCCATTCTTTTCAATCCGTGTGTGCACGGGAAGTCCGAATCTGCTGCAGTGAACGGACATGGTGCTGAGCTCCTCCCAAGTGGCTTCTGCAGAGAAAAAAAAACAACAGGATGCCCACTGTCACGTCACCCAAGCACCCTGAGACCCCCTTCTCTATGCTGGGGGCATCTCTGTCCCTTCTGGGGTCCTCGCAGCTTCGCAGCTCCCACGTGGAGCCCACGTGGAGCTCTGTGGGGTGAGGCTTCCCCTTCACGTGGGCGAAAAGGTTGAGCAACGCAGCCCAGAAGGCTCTGATTCAGCCTGGCCCTCGCTAATTATGGTCACCCTTCTAATTTTCCCGTCCGCGGCATCTTCTCTTTAATTCTTCTTTAAAAGGGAGCTGGACCGAGCCCGCACCGGGTTTGCACGAGGATAAAATAACAGGGCTTTAATTTTCGGGGCAACAGCAGCTGCTTTTTGCAACGTAGAAGCTTGGTTGCGTTTGGGTTTTGGGTACACACACGTGTGCCACTGACCTTAACCATCGTCACATTTATCTTCTTGTTCTTAGTTGGTCGTAGTTCTCCCAATGTTTTATTTCGAGGCAAATCTCCATTAGGTTTTACCTTTCTTCCTGGGAAGCGGGCATGGAAAAACTCAGTCATGTTTGGATGCGGTCAGAAGGGGGATATGCGCCGCTGGCACGTGACTTCTTTTACGAAACTTTTTGTTTTTGAGCTGCACAGCAGAAAGCAGAAGCTTGGCAGAGGGAAATAAGCTGGCTGTGGGTGGAGGTTGTCAGTCTGTAGTCCTTTGTTAAAGGAAGATTATTTCCTCGATTAAACAGTGGCTTTTTATTACGTATCAGTAGCCGAGTGCTTAAATGGAGTAGCTTTTAACGAGCCTGACACGGGATGATATTTAGGGCTGGCACCTGGAAAATAAAGCTCCTTTAAGGTGCAACAGACACACACACCCCCAAAAAAAACTGTCCTGGAGATGGGATTTGCTTTAAAAGCTCGATTCATCACCGTAAAGGTACACAGCTCACGAAATAAATGACGCTGTGCCGTAACAGTGGATGAGGAAGGTACACAGCGAACAAGTCCGGAGCTGTTCCTCTTTCCCAGAATCTCGTGGCTGGGTTGGCATCCGGGCTCCGTTCACTGATCGGTGGGAGAGGAGAGGGGCACCCACGGCGTGGGGATGGCGGAGGGCGTGTGTGTGTTGAAATTGCTGGGGTGTGATGCAGAAGTTAATATTAGCACAAGGCACGGGGAAATTAAATTGCTCCTCCGGGAGCGTGCATTGAATCAGTGGTAGGGCTGAGAATTGAATTTAGGTCTTAATTTGTTCCTGCCTGTTTTCCCACGTTACCGTCCTCCTCCTGTGTTTTTTTTTTCCTCCTGTGTTGTAACATGTGTGAGAACACCGGGTTGCTTTCCTCATGACAGCCTTTGTTGGGAAGTGTGAGCTTCTCAATTAACTGGCAACAAATACGCTGGCAAGTTCCCTTTATAATTTCTGTGGGTTCACAATGAAATTAAATGCGGGCGCTTGGGCAACCTCCAGGTCCGTGAGTAGGTGATCTCAGCGATTTTGCAAAGGAAGATACCTTTGGGTTAGGCCTTTGCAGCTGGGGATGTGCCTTCTGTTTTGCTTCCTTCTGCCATCCTTTTATGTAGAGGTTTCCCTTCCACGGGGGGGAATTCGCTCTTGATGCTGCGCCTTGCCTTGGGATTGAACAGGCAGTACTGGGATAATTCATTCTGGGGCAGCTGTGCTCCTCAGGCAGCGATCTTATCTTGCTGCGAAAGCTGGAAAGAAAGATTGGGCTCTTGTCAGAGCTTGGATGGAGGAGATCTGAGGAGCTGCAAGGTGCGGCTGGAAATGACTCAAAGGGAAAAGCATCCACATGGAGCTGGCCCCTCCATCCACACCAGCCAGCTACAGCGCTCCTGCTCTGTGTTTTGCCATGCTGTAGGCAGCCCCATGCTTCCCTTCCAGCTCTGTCCCTGTTCAGGGCTATAACCCTCACATTTAGGGGAAAGGAGAGGCATTGCTTGCATCTCAGCTGAAATTTTAGGTCCTAGAGAGAGCCTCGGTGCTTAATACTCTGTGTGTTGCACAATGCTGTGGGTGTGACAACCCCGTTCCAAATAACGTGGCTATTTCTTCTTCCATAAAACTTTTTTTCAAAAGGAAAAAAAGACCTCATTCCAATTTGTTTATCTTTTATTTTATTTTTTTTTTCCTTTTTTTTCCCCCTAGCATCCAGCGAGCTGCACTGGTGGTTCTGGAAAATTATTACCGAGATTTCCCCGTCTACAACCCGGCGTTGCTAACAGCCTCCAAATCCCGTGCAGCCAAGCACATGGCTGGCCTGAAAGTCTACAACGTTGATGGTAGGTGAGGTGAAATGTAGGCTCTGAGAATGGGTGGGCTGGGGAAGGGCCGGGCTGGCCAGCGCGCTTTGTTATGCTCACATTCTCACCTCCCTGCTTTGCCAAATCCCTGTCTTTTGCTGGAAGCTCTCCGAACAGCGCTGAGCTTGCTGGTTCCAGATGACTTTACAGATGTGTTTAGCCCACAATAAGGCTTTTGTCTCTGCCAGGTGAAAAGAGCCAAGTTCTGGGTCAGCCTTAATTATCGTGTGGCTTGACAGCGCTTTTCGGCACCGCTGCGGGTTTTGGGCAGCCTCTGCTTCTTGTCACCCTTGGGTCATCTCCTTGGTTGTGCTAGTACAATAAACACAACTTTTAACCCAGATCAGCTCCCCAGTCCTTCACTGCAGGGCTGCCACAGGCAGCATCCAGGAAAGTTAAGGAGGCTCGCACCAAAGCAGGAAGAAGCAACTGTGTGAGCAGCAGCTGACAGTGAAAGAAAAGCTCGTCGGGCTTGCAGCCTTAGCAGTAAATGAGCTACGCCTGGCTTGTGCTTGGCCGTGCTTCCGAGTCACCGTGATGCTGAGCAGTTCACAGGGAAATGCCAAGCCTGATAACTAGCCCCGTGGAGCGTTGCTGCTCTGCAGGCCTGGTGCAAGCTCTCTGCAAGGCTGGAGGGATGTGCGTGGGAGGATGGCTGAGTGGATCCACGCGGACACTCAAAGCAGCAAAAACTGGGCTTAATTATTGGACAATCTGGAGCTCTATCAGTAAAAGCTAGCCTTGATAAGCGGGGTGTGCCCGAGCAGCACAGCCGAAGTGCAGATTCCTTTGATGGAGTAGCTGAAGTTGCACAGGGCAGCTTTTGCAGGGAAGCGTGGCTGAAGCCCTGTGACAAGATGTGGTAAGACGCATCTTGTGCAGCAGCTCTGCACAGAATATGTTAGTGGTGAAAGGTTTTTAGAGCAGGGATGGACTGAAGGGACTTAGCTGGGCAGGGTGGCTCTACGTCTGGCATGTGGCGACCGAAATACGGAGGATATCTGTCACACAGAATCACGTGTCTTGTTTTTTTTTCCTTTGCCTCAACAAGGCTTCAGTGTTGTGCATTTCATTTTCAATTTGATATCTTCAGAAGTTTCAAAGTCTATATCCTCAGTGTTTCCTTAAACCCGAGGCAACACTTCTGAGTCCATAAAATAAACTCATCAAGGTTTAGATCCTTACAGTGAAATCTCCCATTTCTGGCAGATGAAAGGTGAAGGGAAGCAGCAGAGTGGGAGAGGGTTGGGCTTTCTGTGTCTCCTCTGATGCCTGGAGTGAAGAAGCTTGCAGGTGGCAAGGAACAAGTTGAGTTGGAAAGGGGAAGTAAACTGACTTGCTCTGCATTTTTCTAAAAATGAAACCTTGCATTCCAGTTGCTCGTTCTCAGCGAGGCCCCATGTGAGGAAAGTGAGGGCTGCCAGCTCCCAAGGTGTCTGCACGCCATTCAAACCAGGCTGCCGGACACGCTGTTCTGGTTACCAGCTTGCTTCTCTTCTCCTGCATTGCAGCATCTCTTCGAGAGGTGGCAGGGTGTCTGCTCCCGCGGCAGCTTCTGGGACATCCCAAGCCTCGAGGAAAAACTGCCAGTCCAGTAGCGTCAGCAGTTTAGGAGATGTTAGCTCACAAAATTTGTTGGAAGAGAAGAAATTATCGGCAAGCTCCAGAAATGGCTGGCTGGGCCTCTTCAGTGTCAAGCTCGTGAGCCTGCCAGGACCTGAAAGCTTGCATTTTCCATTCTGGTGCAGTACAGGATCCCTGGGCTGTTCCTTGTGCAACCTTTTCTGCCTTTGCAGACGTGGAAATCTCAGGCTTAGAGGCATATTCTTTACAAGCATTCCCATCCACTTTGCAAAGAAGAGCGTAGTGTAGTTCTGGCTGCAGCTTAGCTTGGCATCCTGACAGTCTTTTACACCTTCTGTGTGAAGACAGTAACGCTATTAAAGGAGCTTAATTTGTTGGCAGCTTTTGTATTTGATGTTGTAGCAGCCAGGAAGGAAAATCGTCTTGCTGTAATCTCTCTCCTACAGAGTGGGGAGGCTCACCTTCAAAACCTGAATTTCCATCACCAGGCATAGTCAATGAAGCGTATAATAATCCTGACCCAAATTTGGGAGCTGGTGTCTGCCTCGAGTTGTATCCTCCATTTCAAGGCTGTCAAACGAAGTCAAAAAGTGTTTCGATTCTTAAGAAGCCATCTGTTCGGATGCTTGTCCTTCCCACTATTGAACTGCAGGCTTCTTTCTTGGAGACTGGTTTGTGCTTTTTAGGGAAAAAATAAAAAAAAAATAAAGCTGCCCTTGCATGACCATGATAATTTTAAGCGTGTCTGTGCAATTGATTGGCCTTAACCACTGCCAGGTAAGAATGGGCTCTCAAAACAGTTGAAAAAGCAGCTCTTGATAGTTTGGAGGCAGTCTTAGGCTTCTTTTTCTCCTCTGTTGGATAGAAGGGTTGCTAGACCCTTCAGAGGCATCCTTTTCTCCCTTTCTGTCTCCTCTCTGCCCAAACAGCCAGAGCTGCGAGCTTCCTAGGCCTTTACTGCATTTTAGGGTCACTGGTTAAGGTCCTGCAGAGACAGCTCTGTCAATTCTTGGGGTGTAGCAGAGCCCAGCTTGCAGCTTCCCTGTTCCTGTAGCTGTGCAAGATCTGTTAACAGCAACAGAAGCTCTGATGGCAGGTGCTGCTCTGAGTGCCTCAAGGAGCTGTTGTGCACATGCACCCCAACCTAACCCATTGCAGGCCAGCTGCTCAGACACGTCTGTCCTTCAGAAAAACTCTGTGCTTTGTCTAAAGGTGATCCTGCTGCTTCGGGAGCTGCAGACCACCTGTGGCAGATGCTGTGTGATGCTGGTCTTCCCCAGATGCCTTCTGTGCCAGTAATGCCCGCTTTTTGTCTCTTTTTTCTCCTTTTCCTCCCCTGCGGAAGGCCCAGGTAACAACGCCTCAGGGCAGTCCCGTGCCATGATCGCAGCCGCTGCTCGGCGCAGAGACTCCAGCCACAACGAGCTCTACTACGAAGAGGCCGACCACGAGCGCCGAGTTAAAAAACGTCGGGCGAGGTAAAGATGCTCCTTCCCCAGGATTGTTTTTGGGCACTGCTCAGCCCGTGCCCGAACCATTCGTTAGAGACCTGGTTGTGTTGGGCTGGCTGAGCCTGCTGAGAGGGAGGGAGTTTTCGATGAAGGGCTGGGGCTGGCTGTAAATCTGTCGCAGAACACAAGCATACGAAACCCAGATGCACGAGGGACAGTGACAGCTTGCAACTAGAGTTATCTGAGGAAAATGCATAAGCAGAGCTCATGTATATTATGCCAGATAAGCTAATGCAATGTCACGGATTAGGGAACAGTCCAGTGTTTGACAAATCCGTAGTTACTTGCTGTAGGAAATCCCATTATTTCCCCCATGCTTAGGCTTGTCATCTCAGCTCGAGTAATCCAGGGACAGACTTGGACTCGCCTCTTCGTAGGGGAAGAAAGAATATTTGGGCTTACAGGCAACAAAAAGAAGCAGTTTGGCTGCCCTTTTTAGATGAGCAGGGGAGGAAAGACATGGCCAGAACTGGCTGCGTTTGATTTTGGAAATAATGTTTTCTGTCAGTCACACTTAGGCTGCAGAGTTAAAGCTTTGGTGAGGTGACCGCAGATGGTTTGTGCCTCTGTTTTTTCAGGAGCTTGATGACAGTTTGTAGTTAACACACCGAATGGTTCAAGGGAAGTTGCTCACAGGCAGGACCCCCTGAACGGAGCTGCGTTGGGAAGGCACGTGCAGTAACTGGAAGGAGCTGGCTTGTTTTGTGTTTTCTTTTGGCAGTTTGTTTATATTCTGTTGGGAAAGTGCTGGCACAGTGTGTCCCCATAGCCTGATTTGGTCTGACCTGTGCTCCTTAGCCGCTGTCTGTTGGGCTCTCTTCCAGCCTTGGAGTGATAGGAACTTAAATTTCCCTTCCCGTGCAGTGTAGCATCCGAACTTGGGCACATCTCCCTTGCTCCATGAGTTTGGTTTGAGCAGCTGCTTAGTCGGAGGAAAGCCATCAGTCACTAGAAGGCCAAATGTTTCAAAGAAGGAAGGTCAGAGCTGCAACAACAGGACATGAGGAGATCAGAAACTGATTTCCAGTTTCCCCTCAAGTCAAATTAAAATTCGTAAGGGTCGGGGCTTCTCATGGTGTTCTTCACATGTAGTCTGAATGCAATACTCTATACCTCTGCTTGTCATGAGGCAGTTTCTCCTAGCTTTAAGGTGCTTGGGTACCCCAGTATTGGGGCATTGTAGACAGTAATTGGTGACTTGAATGGAAATCCAGTGTGAAACAAGTGCTGTCTAGAGAAGCAAAAGACTTTTGTTGGGTGGCTTTTCCATTATTGTTGCTTTTCCTCGTTGACTGCAGCATAGTTCCTCGCTTGTTAAATTCTTTTGGGCTAACTTGCAAACGTTTTTTTGGCATGTTTGCCTTTTTCTGGTGCAGTCTTGGTGTTTGCTCACCTGTACCAAGACAGGAATGGTTTGTAGAAGATGTCTTTGGCTGCAGTTTAGCCATGAAGATGGGGATCTCATCAGCGTACAATGGAGAGTTACAGGGCAGTCACTCAGAAGCACCAGGACTGTACCGGTTGGTGTAAATCAGAGCAGACCACAGCTTGTGAGCGCAGGGAGAGCCCTACAGCACTCTGTGTCCTGGGTCATGCTAGTTTATGGCCAGCCTCTTCCTGACTTCAAGCTGCTGCACTGTGTGCTGGAACTGCTGCTTTCCAAGATGCGCGTTCACCGCGAGGGCAGCTGTGTCTTGTTCAGTTCGTGCAACCGATGTTTATGCTGTGTTGGCAGAACCAAGTACGACACTCAGGCTTTTAAAGTCTTAATCCTGCTTTATGACCCTCGGATGGCTTGAGCGAGGAAAGGAAAGCTGCTCTCTACCTCACAGACTGTCAGCAGAGACCATTTTATGTAACTTGTCCGATGGCAGACAGTGAGTCAGCGGTAGACATGGGAATAGGAGCTTGTAAATCCTGACTCCCAGGCTCTGCCTTAACCACAGAGCCATCCTACCTCTCCTCTTGTGACTTTTGCCATCCTGGTTTTCTTTCTGCAGGCTTGTGGTTGCAGTAGAGGAGGCTTTCACTCATATCAAACGCCTCCAAGCAGAGGAACAGCAGAAAGCTCCGGGAGAGATGATGGACCCCCGAGAAGCAGCCCAGGCAATCTTCCCCTCCATGGCAAGAGCTCTGCAGAAGTACCTTCGCACCACCCGCCAGCAGCAGTACCACAGCATGGAGAGCATCTTGCAGCACTTGTCCTTCTGCATCACCAACAACATGACACCAAAGGTAACGAGCTCTTTTAACGCTGGTGCAGGACAGAGGGATGAAGGTACAGCAGGTCTGCGTGCGTGCACAGAGCAGGGAGTTGTTGGGGAAAGTGAGTGGGAATTTATGTGGTTGCTGTCAGTGATACAGTCAGCATGCTGGAGATTGCATCAGGTCTTAAAGAGAAGAGGGTGTTTCCTATAAAGCACCTTCTGTGTCTTCTTAGCTGAAAGTGCCTGTGAGATAATCAGCTGTTTGTTCTGATATCCCGCAGTGTCCTGCCTCCCCGTCCTGAAAACAGCCACCATCCTGCAGACAGAGGTGACAGAGCAGACCGAGTCGTGGGGCTGCTGTTCCCCTGGTGCTAATGTGATCCTTTTCTTGCTAGGCATTCCTGGAGCGTTACCTCAGCCCTGGCCCAACCCTCCAGTACGACAGGGATCGCTGGTTCTCCAAGCAGTGGACGCTCGTTAGCGAGGAAGCGGTCACAAGCGGCTTGCAAGACGGGATTGTTTTTGTCCTCAAGTGCTTGGACTTCAGCCTTGTTGCTAATGTGAAGAAAATCCCCTTCATCAAACTCTCAGAAGAGTTCATAGACCCTAAGTCTCATAAATTTGTCCTTCGCTTACAGTCCGAGACTTCAGTCTAAGGGATTTCGAGGGTGGGTTGTTTGGGGATTTTTTTTTTTTCAATATCGTGCTTTTGGGTTTAATTTCCCCAATGCTGACTGAAACTGGCAGATGATGGACCAGTAATATTTGACCATCTGCACTTTATTTGGAAAGGGGTGGGGGGAGCTGGGATATCTTATCTAGAAAGAAATATCTTAAGAGGCAACAGGGTGACTTGGCTCGGTTAGCTCAGCCTTGGAGACAGAACAGATTTTATTATTATTTTTTTCCCCCCTTTCCAGGCATATTGTAAATCTCACGCTCTCTTTCTCTGCACAATTGCAACGTCTGTATTTCTGTTGGAATGCTGCCTTACACCGTGTGCGCGCTCTTGTGTCTCTGCTACCTGTAGCTATTGCTGAGAATCTGCTGCTCACCTCTCCACCGTAGAGATCTGCTTGTACAGGTGGTATTTGCAGTTCCTTTCCACTTAGGAAGGAGAGGGTATCAAAGACTGGGTGTGAGAGGTTTTTCTTCTGTGAGCCACAGAACCTTAAGACAAACTTTTGTGTTTTTTTTTTTTTTTTCCTCCTATTCTCCCTGTGCCCTTTTATCAGTGCTGGACCTGCGTGAGCACAGTGGGATGATTTTGCCGTCCGTTTCTCAGCCTCTGTGAAGTTGCTTGACTCGAAGTGGCTCAGCCCATCTTGCCGCTCTTCAAAACAAAATTTTTTTAGCGATGCTTTTTAGTGAAACTGGTCTGCAGGACACAGCTCCCTTTTGCTCTCTTTCTCTCAGCTGCTCCATCCCTCCTGCTTACCCCCTCCTTTGTCGGGCCCTCCCAAGGCTCCCCGTTTCCGTCCCTTTTTGCTTGCCTTTCCAAACGTGTTTCTCCAGTCACGGTCCCCTCGGGGTCTGCCTTACTGCTTCTTCCTCTCACACCTGCAGGGGCTGCGCGTTTGCACTGGGGCAGAGTAGGTAAGTAGCCGGCTCCTTCTCACACATCACAGACCCCCAGCCCCTTGGAGGGGAAGATCTACAAACGCCGCAGCGTGTCCTTCCTTCCTCACCCTCAGCTGTAGCTGAGCAATACCAAACTCTGTCTGAATGTTGAAAACCTGCCTACCTTTCTTGGCCTTTCTCTGCCATGGGGGTCTCTCCTCAGTGCCGGGACAGCCTGCTGTTCCTCTGCTTTTGTGCGACTCGTAGCTCTGAAAATTGCAGTTTTGTTTCGAAAGCGTCTTTGCCCGTCATTGCAGCTTTTGTGTGTGACTTTTGTCATCTGAGTTTTGCGGGGTTTTGCAAGTTTTCCTCTGAAAGATGAGCTTAAGCCAGCGTCTGGTTGCTGGCACAAAGCATCGCCCTTCAGCCAGGTCCCTCCTAGAGCCTCCTAGCCTTGTGGTGATGGATTCACCTGTGTGAGTGGAAACAGCTCAGCTCACCCTGCCCAGCCTTTTGCCATGCAAATATCTGTATCTAGCAGGAGCTGACCTGCCTTCCAAGTAGATGTCTTAATGCAAAGGGCTCCCGTGTCAGCGAGGTACAAAACCAGTGCCTTTCACTGCGAGGGTGCATCATTTTCAAAATTGGGTGGGTGTATAGTATCTCACATACAGCTCTCCTAAAGACGTATGTATCTGGCTTTTAAGATGTGCATAAGCAGGCAGGGTGGGAGAGACTGGGAGTAGCTTGGGAGGGAGACTGCGGAGCACTTCTGCTTGTGTTCAGGGTACTGCCTGTGGCTGAATTGGCTCGTCTGCGAGCAGCCAGAACAAGAAGCACCGTGCCGGGGGCTTGGGCGTGCCGTGAAAAACGGGAGCACCTCGTTTCAGGCAATTCTCAGTAAAACTTTCCTTTCCCAGGATTTCCTCCACCGCCCCTTCTCCCTCCCCCCTGTGAGGGGGTTGTCTGACGGTATCTTCTCAGGAAACTCGTGTCTTAATCCTTAATTGCGTCGAATCCTTAAGCGCACGGAGAGCCAGACGGAAGCAGCGTGTGCTCACTCTGCTGCCTTCTCTCTCTGTCGCTGCAAAGGGCGCTGTCAGCAGGGGCCAGCTCTTGCATTAAACGCTCTTCCCAGTGTCGGTGTGAATGCTCTGCCTGATAAAATCTGAAGGGAGGGAGCTTCACCTCTCGAACGGCCTGCTTGCTCTAGAGTTGCAGCCTGTTCAGGGCTGAGGACGTGCTACAAGGAATCTGGACTCCTGGGTATTCCCAATTTTTTTTTTTAAATATTTTATTTCTCTGGATTTCTGTCTGGGGGCTTTTTTCACTTCCCCATGCGAAATCAAGGGACCACGATCGTTACCTACCTCACTGGGGTGTTGTGAGGCTAAACTCAGCTCGTCGCGAAGTGCTTTGAGATCCATGGATGGATCTGTGAAGTCTGCAGGAACTCAGGCCCTTTATAAAAATCCTGAGCGGTGAGAGCAGACTGGTTTGTTTAACTCTGTTTATAGCCAGCTAATGAGTAAGAATCGAGTCAGAGGGAACGAAGCTCTGATCCAAATCCTGCAGTCCTTACTTCGGGAGAGCTTGCCAAGAGCTGAGCGTAAATAAGGCCTGTGGGGTTTGCCAGCCAAGTGCAGGCTGTTTCCCTCCGAACACCTCTCCTGTCCTGCACCATCTCCTTCTCCCTGCTCTGTCCCTGCCTGTATGCTTTAATCTGACTGGGAACTGAGTTTTAGACATCAGGTCGTTTATGAGACCCTGTCTGTGGTGAAGTTGGTGGAGAAGAACCTCATGCTGGACATCTTTCACTGACGGCCAGCCCACTCGATAAGGTGCCGTGTTGCCTAGCCAGGAGAGGTGTTGCCCCGCTCCTCTCTTCCGTGCTGTTTTTCCTGTGACTCTTGAGTATGCTGCTCGAACAGTTTAAAGACTCAGATTTGTAACAGCCTAAATCCAAAACCGTGCTGAGATCTTCCAAAACTCAGATGCAACTAAGACTTTCCGCTGCCTCAGAGCAGATGGAAATGGCAGTGGGTTTCCACAAAGGCTGACTCTCATGGATAAAGAGTGAAGAGTGGGGTGGGAAGGGCTGGGCCATGGTTTGGAGCTTGGGGACATCTCATAGGAGACACACGTTTGGGGGAGTTCTGAACAAATCCCAATGCTAAAGGAGCTTTTTCCCTTTTCCTTTGGGATGCTCCACACAAAGCTTAGGGAATCGGCTGCTCCCAAGCGTGCCAAAAGCTGGGGAGAAGCAGTTTCTAAAACTGGCCGTGCGTTAAGTACCTTGTAAAAGGCTTGTTTGAGATGTGCTTGTTCCAGCATTTGTTACTGAGGGAAGTGGAAAGATCTGTGCCATGCTAAATGTGGAAACCTACTCAGGCCAATTTCATCTTGCTTACAAAACCTTGTAAATCTACCCTTTTTTAATGGTAAATCAAAAATCCTTGCAGTCTTTCGGAAAAAATGCTGTAGTCTGGTCCCAGGCTCTGCTGTTCAGTTGTGCTTAGCTCTGCCCTGCCATGTGGGAGGTTCCTGAGACATTTGTGCAGATGTCTGTTTTCTCATTCAGCTTGTGTGTGTATGTGGCTTGTTCCCTTATAGGTGTATGCATTATACATGTCTAAAGCCTCAAGCTAGGCTTGGTGGTTCGGTGTTTAAACTGTGTGAAGAAGGAAGCACTCTTGGGATCAAACCGTTTTTTTATAAAAAAATAAAAATAAAAAAGAAGGTTAAAAAGAATCCTGTTCTCCTAAAAGAAAGGGCTTTGAGCCTTGAAGTCTCCTGCAGGAATATGCATCCTTCTGCGTTCGGGCTGCCACCTCAGATCGATGGTGACCAAAAGCTGCTGCTTCTTACTACCCTGGGGCTGGCGTGGATCTTGGTGGGTTTCTCCCGCACCAGGTCCCCCCAGCACCAGCGCTTTTAGCTGCCTGTCTGCTTCCCTCCGAGAGGCTGTGGGTTTGCCCTCGTGCCGCCTCGCAGCCCCGCTGTGGCTGTGCTCTGCCAGAGGGGCAATCCTTCCCCACGGCTGCTTCCGTGGGCACCTTGCACCAGCGCCGAAGGGGCTTGGGAGCATCCCCTGCCTGCACACGGGGATGCTGGGGCTCAGCGCCCGCAGGGACCCGCCTGTGAAGGGATCTTACACTCTTCTGTGCCTGTTTCTTTGATTCAGCATTATCGTGTCTTGGGGAGGAGGGGAGTGAACCGACTCTCATCCCACGCCCTTTTTGGATCACTGTGTAATACTCTTTTTTCTACACAAACTGTGTATAGTAAGATGGGTTTTGCCAAGGTTTTCTAATCAATAGACACTAACCAGCATTTCTTTTTTTTCTTTTTTTTTAATTTTATTTTTCCTCCTCTTTGCACATGTGACTTTAACTGCGTTGGTACATGGTCTTTCTGTTCTTTTCTAATCGTGAACTTAAGCAAATTCCTGGTGTCTGTGACATTAATGCACTGTGGGTCTAGCCTAGTAAGTCGTTCTGTTCCAAGCTGGGTTCTCTTAAGTTATAGCTGGATGGGTTTTTGTTGTTTTTAAACTGAAACATAAAACTGTTTTACACTTTGCATATTTTGTACAGTAAAATTCTGGAAATAAACTGAAACCAGATTTGATTGTCCCACTCCTTCCTCTCATCCTTTCAGACCAAAAGAAGACGAAAAGAAAAAAAAAAAAGAGGTGGTAGTTCTGGCCTCCAAGCATTCCTTAGCTGCGCCCGGGAGGGGCCCTGCAAACATGTGGTTTTACCTTTTTGAGGCTGTCTTTTGTCACCCTCCTCCGAGACCCTTCTGATCTGCCCTGCCGCACTAAAATGCAAGCTCATTTATCACTCTCGAAATGGGACCGGTAGGTGACTGCTTTGAACACCTGAAATCTCAAATGATGGAGAGTAAATACAGCTGGTGAGGGTGTGTGTGGTGGTGGGGGAATGGGGCTGGAACAGGTTTTTCTGCCTGCTCTATTCTTTGCTGGTTTGCACACAAATTACCAAGTGTGGGATTCGTGCCTGAACTCCTTGTTTGGGCCCGGTGGGGTGGAGGAGTGGCGGGGCAAAGCCAGCAGCGCTCCTCGTTTCGGTGGATGTCAGCCTGTGCTCTGCTAGAAATGACTGTCAGGCTTCTTGCCCCAAAAGCACGCGTGGGTGCGGCTGTCCCCACCTCCAGTTTCCATACCCCAAGTGCCAAGAGCTCGGAAAGACTGTGCCCGAGGAAGCTTGGCATGGTGGCCGCCTTCCCTTGGAGGTCTTTGGTACCTGGCTCCTCAGGACAGCACTTTTCCATGATGGGGGGGTACCTGGACTCTTTGCTGTGCCCCACAAAGCAGGTCTTCTCCATGCCATGGAAAAATCCACAGGATGCTGCAGAGTAGTGAAAAACAGCCCAGCGGTTGTTGAGATAAGCAGTATGGGTATAAACACTGGTGGAGAGAAACATCCGAACGGGTAATTCTCTGCTCGGAGGGGAGATGAGTCTATTTGGGCTACATGGCGGCAAACCAAAGCCTGGGAGGAAGCAGGAAGGGTGGGATGGGGGTGTGCTCGGTCCTGCCTCCTGCCCTCCTGTGATCTCTTTACTTTTGATCCCTGTCCCTTTATCCTGGCAGTGCCCAGCACCGGTGTCCTGGCCTGGCCCTCCTGTAGGGCAGCTCCCCGAAATGGGCAGAGAAAAGGGGGAATAACGCCGCTACCACCCTCGGGTGCCCATGGTGGGTAGCCTTGAAAATTTTGTCTTGAGTTTGTCTTTGAGTTCAGCGGGCTCAGTTTAATTTGCGGCTCAGTGCTGATACCAAACCAGCAGCCGGTTGCTGCTGTTGGTTGTGCTTTCTCTCCTACCCTGGCCTGTGGAAGCTGAGGGAAGGAACAGGCTTTGCTAGAGGGACCAGTTCCCTTGGCTTTCACCCAGAGCTCGGGAATCTGAATCATAAGGGGCTGTGGTGTGCAGCTCAGCAGAAATTAGAGCTGAGGGAGCTGTTTTGGTTTGGCCAAATCTCTCGTGGGAGTTGCAAGGGTCTTTGAGGTGTGAGGGAGTCTCGGGTGCAATAGGAGGGCAAGTATTCACCCACCCAAACCTCTGACAAGATGGGGAAGGAGGCACCGACTAGTAGACAAGGCTTGAAGGAATGGGGTGTGCTGAACATGAGGTAAGCACCTTGCCCCTGAGGGAGATGCCAGATCGGGGTCACTTGGGAAGGAGAAGCCTCCTCTGCAGCCCTCTTTCTAGAGCAGAAGGCTTTGTCTACCTGAGGCAGCACGGCAACAACTACTGGGGTAAAGTCTGTGATGCTGAGCAGGGCTGGTAGCCAAAGCGTGGCCTAGTCCGTAATAAGGCCTGCTGACCACGGTAGGTGATGGGCCTCACCGTTATGGATGGTAAAGGAACATCAGCTTTGGAGAATTTGGTGGAAAGGGACAGGGCAAAGGGGCTGTGTGCAGTCTGGGTATAACAAATGGGTTAAGAAAGGGATTTGTCACTTATCTGGCTCCAGAGTCTTGCGTGAGGCACTAGCAATGCCTCGACATGCAATAGCATTAGCTAAGTAAATAGTTGGATGAAACATCTAGCTGCGGAGGTGAGCAGGACTCCAAACCTCAAAACAGCTTCTACCAGTGCTGTGCATCGGCGCTGCGGTCCCAGACCCAGCTCTGAACTCCTGGGAGATGAAGGGAGGGATTAAACATGAAGGCCACCAGGGCAAGAGAGTGCAGCAAGGCAGGGGCACTGGGGTGGTGGGAGGGGAAGGGGATCTCTGAGCAGGATGCCGTGTGTCACACCAGCGGGCAGGAGGGGCAGGCACGCTGGGAGTTGGCCAAGCTGAAGGCTTTGATTTATCTTTCAACACCGCTCCTGCGTTTGTGTTGGACCGGGAAGGTGATGGGCTAAGGTCGCAGCTCTTTCCGGTGCTGACAATTAATCCACGGGGGCAGAGGTGTCCGCTCCCTTTTCATGTGAGCATCCGTGCGCTGCCGAGCCAGTCGGTGCCGAGAGGAGAGGGAGCAGTGAACACAACGTGTTCGCAGATGGAGGTAGGGATAGTTCAGTGTGGTGATTGCATACGCATAAATCATTACCAGCAAGGTTACCCCGGCCGCTTTGAAATGCTCCAACAAGTTTTGCAGCCCTGCTGTCAGCTTGCGTGTTGTTAGTAAAATGGAGAGTACCTCCAGCAGAAAGAAAGCTGTTTCCCAGTTTCTTCCCTGTCTCCTTGCACCCCTCCAAAATACACTTGGAGAAGGTTTCTTTTTTCACACTAATGTTTATATGGTGGTCTGGGGTCAAGATGGAGCCCACTCCAAGACTGCCATCCACCTCCAAAACATAGAGCTGATCTTCCTTCCCCCTCAAAATCTGGAGAGCTGAACAGGGTGAAGAAGATCACTTCTCTGTATGGCTTGGTTTGCTCTGGTCCCTGCTCAAATAGCCTGGGGAAGCCGTGCTGCCACCTGCCTGCCTCCCTGAGCCTGTGAGTCCTGCCCGCAGGAGGAGCAGAATGGCTCTTAGCTGGTGGGGCCACGGCCAAGACAAAGTGAGCAATCATCTATGGGCTCTGTGTGGGCAGCATTCTGTATGCTTTAGCACAGCAAGAAGGGAGAAAACTTGTTTAAGTGCATTTAGGATACCGTAGTGTGGCAACCTTGTCTGTGGAGCAAAATATGAAGGAAGGAGCAAAGCCTCAAGAGACACAATGAGGCAAGGAGGAGGCAGTGCGAAGTTGGTAGAGGAGACCTTGGAGAACAGGGTGTGTTTCTTCCCTCCAGCATCCTTAGGAACATGAAGGTATGATTTTAAAAACAGAGACACCATAAATTGCTCTAGGCATAAAGCTGCTCTGTAAACTGCAACATTTTCTGTCTGATTTTCCGAAGGTGAAAATCAGGCTTCCAAATGCTTGGACTTCTACAGCCTTGGTTTTCTTTCTTTTTTCTTTTTTTTCTTTTTAATACTCGAAAACATAACATGAATAATAGCTCCATACAAGCAGAGAGAAGGGAGTTCTTGATAAAATGCATTTGATTCAGCCTCTGTGTAAGTGTTAAGAGACACTCAGAATTTCTTAGCTCTTTGGACCTCCCCTCAGCACAAGTCAGATGCTGTGGGCATGCTTTAAAAGAGGGAACAAGAAGGCGCTGATTATATCTGCGCCACAGATGTGAAACAGATCTGTGAATCTTTTAGCTTCTATTTTGTAAAAGCTCATTCTTGAGTTCCCATAATACCAGATCCTACGCTTGATTATAATTTTGCTTTGTAAGTGTTTGGGAGAAACTGGTTTAGTAATTCAGTAACTAGACTGTGGGAAGCTTTGCAAATTCCTTCAGTGATTTCATTTTGTGGGGACTAAAATGTTCTTCAAACTTGTAGTTACTTTTGTCACTCGGCAACCTCTTTTCCTTCATCACTGGCAGGAGTGGGCTTTGACACATTGGGTTGAATTTTAGAGCAAAATCCAACACCAGGCCAATATCTCTGGTCAAGCATCATTTCATCTTTACCTATGCGACTGATGGAGGGACTTGATTCGGGTAAATTCTCCTCTGAGCACAAGTAGAGGAGGTTGCCTATGGCCATTGGAGTCATTTGCCACCCACAGCCGACAAAGGGCACAGTCAGGACAACTGCCGGTCTTCTCGGGCAGGTAGTTGTCTTTCCAGCTGCTGCTGAAGTATGTGATAATCCCTCGAGCAAAGTCTGATTTGTTTAACCCTCAAGGTTTATTTCTTGTGCACAAAGCTTTTCTGGTGTTCAGCTGGAGTAGCAGAGGCATTTTTTTTTTTAATTTGTTTTATTATTTTTTAAGAGTTTTGCACTTTTTAGATCTGGCAGGGAACATTTTCCTGGATGGGGACTGGGCCAGGAGGGCGCGATGTCAGTGGTACCAAGGGTAGGGAATTGGATCATGGGCAGAAGAAGCTGCAGTGCAGTGGGTGCCATACAAATCTTGGGTCTCAGATAGGGCTCGTGCAGCCTCATAACTGGGGTTAATTGCACATCTTGCTGAGCTTGGTCACTTCCAGTGTCTAGCGGGTGGCATTGTCCTGCACAGTGCAGACGTGCCCGAGGTGTAGAAGTGGCTAGGCACTGCACCAGGATGCAGCTTGCTTTGCCCCTGAGGGCCTAGGTGCTTTGCCACCCCCATATCCAGGCATCAGTGTCTGACTGGCTGCGTGGGGTTTCCTCAAAGCCAAAGCTTTGCTGGGGCAGAGAGAGATCCAGATGTAAACCTACCCCATTTTCACAGGACTGCAAGACTTTGGCAGCCAGGAAGTGCTACGTTCCTGTCTAATTAATTGTATCCCTGGGAATACAAAGGCAGTGTTTTTTGTTTGGCCTTGGTAATGAATCCCCGAATCATTTCTTAGATAGGGTGTGTGGACAGACACGGAGAAGCAGCTGGTACCCACCTGTTCAGGGATGGGAAACAGCCAAGAGGTCTGGTTTGACAGCACGGGAGACTCACCATCACTGTTCTCAGAAACACCAGCAAAACTGCTGGCCTCTAGAATATGAAGGAACCTGTGACTTCCAGTGTGCCTCCCTTGTCCTCTCCTTTTAGAGTTGTTTCCCAGGGGGCTGACACTGGCTCAGAGCAAGTTCTGGTTCGCAGAGCCTCTCCAACGTGTCCTCATGTCTGTTTCAAAGCAAGAAGCTTTCTCCTCTGTGCTTCTGCACCACAGATCTAGTCTGTGTTTCTTGTCAGGCTGCCCTCTCCCTTTATTGTTAATAGCTCGGACCTTGTTTAGCAGAGGAGTGACAATGAAAGGACAAGAACTGAGCATCTGAGGAGCAGAGGGACACCTCGAAGCTGTTTGATGCTCACAGTTGTGTCACTGCAGCCAGCAGTGTGGGGACACCTTCCACTTCACCAGGTTGCTCCAAGCCCCATCAGCCTGGCCTTGAACACCTCCAGGGATGGGGCATCCACAGCTTCTCTGGGCAGCCTGTGCCAGCGCCTCACCACCCCCATTGTGAAGATTTTCCTCATTATAACTAATTTAAATCTACCCTTTTTTACTTTAAAGCCATTATTCCTTGATGGTTCATGTGTGGTGATGGTTCATGGTCCACTGGTACAGCCCATCCAGCACCCTCCCACGTCTGAGGAGGCAGCATACGAATTCACGTTCTAGCCATGTGTTTCTTGGGAAGGGCCCTCACCATCATGGGGGCTGGTAAGGCAAAGGTTTGGGTGTGGAAATGGCTGATCAGCCTGAAGCAGTCTCAGTTGGATGAGGGTGTATTTCATTTCACGTATTAAGATCCAGTTAGTATAAATATTTAATTAAAGCTTAAGAACTTTTTATAAAGATTTTTTTTTTTAAGAACAATTAAGAACTGTTTGTTAAGACAGGGAGAGATTTAACAGAGTTGCCTGCAGAAATGCTCAGTGCTGCCCATGTGCACACAAACACACTTTTTTTTAAATAAAGAAGTTTGTTTTTTTTTTTTTTTTTTTTTTTTCTGGTTCCTCATCCAAATGTACTGGCCTTTGCTACTGACATACTGTGGTTGTGTGTGCTTTTGTCAGAACAGAACAGGAGCAACTATGCCCAGGGACCTCCCCACTCCTGAGTTTGCCATGTGTTCAACAGCAAAGGAGCCTTTTCCCTGGGATCAGGGCCTTGCCTTGTTCAGTGGTTCAGTCACTGCGAGTGTGGGTGCTAGGGGCAAAGGGGAGAGACTTTGCTGCCTGCTGCTCCTTCAGTGCTGCAATCATTCCCCTTCAGCAACACCTTTTAACTTTTCATGGGTTTATCCCAAAAGAAGGGAGTCAAGAGGACTGGGCACTTCTGGCTTTGTAAGTAGAAGATGAAGTGATCCTCTTTGTGGACAAAAAGAACTAGAAGAAACTGTAACGGGATGAAGGGAAAAGAGAAAGGGGGGCCCATGAAGAGTGGCAGCCATATGAGTGGCAGCCCTTTCTCTCGTAACTCAAGGGAAATTTTCCATAAATCACCAGCACCAGCCTATCAGCTGTAGTATGAGCTCAGACTTTCTAGCATCTGTATAAGCCTAAGTACAATTAAATTATTTTTTTCCCCAAAGCTCTGTTGCTTGATGCACTGAAACATGTGTGTGCCTGCGAAACACCTGTGCACCTGAACACATCTGCAGTGCTATTTGCAGGGTCTGTCTCTTCAAAATTATGCCCTCTGAGTATCTGATATATGCAGGGTGTATCAGACTAGAAGTGCATCCCATGTGGTAGGAGAGGTATTATATGGAAAGTACACAAGTATTTGGGATGTCCAGGGACCGTGCCAGCTGGGAAAGGCAATAGAGTGATTCTTCATTTAATCTTCATGTTTATAGACAGTGATGGGACTTTGCAATGGCTGGCCTGGAGCTGCAGGGCCTTTGTAGGCTGCTAAAGAAGTTACCTACCGTGTGCAGGATGAAATCTTGCACACTTTATTCCCGAGAATAGCCCCAGGGTAAAGATAAGCACGAACTCTTCTCAGGGGAGCAACATAAGCAGCATTTGTCCCTTAATCACAGACCAAGAGACTACTAAACTGCCAGTTTAGCCTGTTCTTGTTTCCTACCTATGTGCATAAACGAGTCCATGAGTCTGGCTTGCTCCCCCTCTCTCTAAGCTGGGGTCCTCCAGCAAACCCCTGGTTGGAATGGTTTAAAGGGAAGAGCAGAAGGCTGGTACATAGAGGAGGAGGGGACCTCCACACTGAGAGCAAGCTGAATTTCAAGCCTTCCAAAAGACTCCATCCACCAGGTCCTCTGGGATGGGCCCGAATTGTTCTCAATGCCAGTGTGAACACCCCCAAACACACTTGGCTTGAGGCTTCCAGGCAGTGTTTATGCATCATAAAGAAGCAAGAAAGGGCAAACATATAATAGCTGACCTGGGGCTTTGCTGTCCTGTCTATTATCTAACAGATTGTGCCTCAGAAGTGCTGTTTGACTGTTTGATCTTCAGTGAGGAGGTAGCATGGCCTACAGTCATCTACCACGTCAGCACGGCATTCATTCGTATGCACAGAGATACATGGATATATGGCTGCGTGTTGTTCATGCTGGCACCTTCCACCAATGGGACATGGCACATGGAGAAGTATATCAGTACGTCAGCCTTTTTATACCAGTAATTTCCAATTTCTATTTCAGCTCATGTATAGAGAGAAGGAGAGAGACAAAAAGACTGACCAACAGGCAGGAAAAAAAAAAAAAAAAAAAGAAATCTATAAAATCTTGCTTTGCAGTTCATCCAGTAAAGGAAATATATGGTGTGTAAACCTTGTTTCTCATCAGGCTAATTCGCATTCATATAGTAAGCTCTGATTCTCCTGCCCCTTGCACTGTTATTTCCACTAACATCACTTATCTCTGACATGAGTCAGCATAAGAAAGACCAGAATAATGTTTTTTGTCTGTTTCAAGAGAGGACATGTGTACCCTATCTTTGCTAATGAGTCTGAATGACTGGAAAATATATTTATAAATGTATTTATAAAGATAAAGCTATCTCCAAGCTCTCCATTCATTGCACTATTGTCAAACCTAATAAGCTAAGACAATTGAAATCTGCTGGCATGGGGAAGCAGGGAGACCTAACTGTTGAAGTGACCTGCACATGGATGGAGCTGCACTCGCTAGGACTGAGTTGCTTTGTGTGCGACACCCTTGGCTTTGAAATGACGCCTTGATCTCCTCAGTCTGCAGTAAAAAGAGCTTCTCACAGGCTACCATGGGACGTCTCAGCCTCTAAGCAGGGAGCGACTTTGCAAGTGAATATGTAAAGGCCAAACAGCTCGAATGCTTTCGCTGCTCATAGCCCAACTCACTTTATCCAGCATCTAATGTGGTTGGATGGATGTGTTCCCTCCTAGCAGCTTAGTCGTGGGAAACGATGCTATTGTGGAATTTAAAAGTCAGCTAAAGCTTGGAAGGTCATGGGGAATTGGGGGCTTCAGGGTGAGCCCCTCTGAATGTTTCCATGGGCAGGAGTATGCTATCTCGTGAACCACCTTTGATCCAGCTGAAGCTCACCTGAAAGGGAAGGTGGCCCCAGCACAGACCTGGCTGAAAGAGTTTGGAACTGGCCTGGGGTGTGCTCTGGTGTTTCTTTGAGTTTAAGAACCAATGTTTTGGTTCAGTGCTGTGGTTTTCAACCTCCAGAGTTTGGGCTCAGGCCTGAATCAGCCTTTCCAGCATTCAAACACTTCCAAGTTCAAGAACCTCCAAGCTGTGATGTCCTATATCACAACACCTGCCCTGCCTTTTGCTTGATACAGGAGTATCCTGTTGTTTTATGGACTCACTAAAAATTAACTAGTGTCCCTAAAGCCTTCCTCCTCTCCCAAACCTTTTTGCTGCTCCTAGCACGTTAATGAGTAGCTACGGTGTCCTGCAGCAGAACTTGCAAGAGTCGGTGGTCTTGGCAGAATAGCTGCAAAGGGCATTTTGTTTAATAAAAGGGCTAAACTTTACAGTGACCTTCCCTATGTCTTGGAGTGAGACTTGGTCTCTGGATGTACACGCGGGGCCGATGAGCACAGAAAATGCAAATAGGCTCCCTGTGTCCCTCTGGCAGCGAGCAGGTGGGCGCTTTCTGGGCACTGGGGCAGGTTCCCTGCAGATTCCTATTGTCCTTCCTAAGGAGGCATGATTTACAGCGGTGCTGGATGCCTGCCGGTGCCACCCGCCGCGGGGGCAGTCCTGGTGGCTCAGCACCGCTGAGAATCAGGCCGGGGGTCCCAGCAAGGGCGGGGAGAGCAGGGCAGGGGGGAAAGGAGGAGCAGGCGGTGCTTGCTGACGCTCAAACACAGGTCTTGCAACGGAGGGACCTGCCGCGGGGGGAGGCCTCTCGGCCCCCACAAGTCAAACTGTACAGAGTCACAATTAGTCATCGTCATCGTCGTCGTCGTCATCATCATCATCGTCATCGTCGTCGTCATCATCGTCGTCATCATCATCGTCATCCTCATCGTCGTCATCGTCTTCAGTATTTATCTTCCCAGAAAGCACGTCCTCTATCCAGTCCTCCAGCTCCTCGGCCGAGGGCAGGTCGTCATCGTCTCTGATCTCCATCCAGACGCTGTCAGCCTGCAAAGAGATCAGATTTGTTGCCACTGTGGTGGGAAGGACTGGGCTGCGGGTAGGATGCAGGGATGGTGGTGCCATTAGCTCCCTCCCTGCTGCCTGTGGGCAGGACCAGCCACGATATCTCTCTACCAAAATTACCACTCCCCCACAATGTGCCATTGCATCTGACTGCAAGCAGTGGGTTTAGAGGAGAGCATGGTGTTGTTCACCCTGTGTTGTGTGCCTGATGCCTGCTCCTACTCCTGCACTGCTTACACCCGTCAGCAAGAGCTGGACTATGGGTCTTTACCTGGACTATCCACCCCCCCAGTCTTTTTTTTCCAGCTGTCTGCATTACTTCCATAAACTGGAAGGGTGAAGGGGGGAGTTCAGTAACAACACGTCTAAAATGCAGTAAGAATATGCTGTCTAATTGCAGCTATTAGCCAGGGACAGGAAGCACGGCTTAGATTATCTCTGAGACCTGGAAATGAAAGATTTTCTCTCTGTTTTGCTAGAGGTTCCTTGGGCAAACACCTGAGTAAGCCCTTTTCCCTTTGCTGTCCCCTCTATCTAAAACAGGATCAGCCTCCTGTTTCACAGAGGTGCTGTCAGGTTACCTCGTACAGCATTTGATGTTGCAAAAGCAAGAGCTTTTCTTATGCTGTATTTCTACAATATTTTCCTCCTTAAACTGAGCATGCAGCTCTTACTTCATGCAAATGACTTTGTCCCTGACCCCAGGACTGTTCCTGTGGCAAAATGGGACACGTTCAGACAAACTGGAGAGGAGTGGGCACATTGCATATAGAGAAGATCCTCTGCAAAAAGAGCAGCAATATTCTGTAGCTTGTCATGGCACTAGTCCTGAGCCACAACAATGTGCCGGGGCCAGTGGGGGCCTCTGGGAGCTCTGCTGTTTGCATTGGCAGGTTTTTAGAGAAGTGATGGGGTCACAGGGGTTATGTCCACTGAAGCCAACAGGAGTGTTTATTTGTTCTCTGCTGTGTAAGCCTCACTTTGTACCTGTGTAACTCCGCTGAAAGCAGTGATGTAACACTGAAATAGCGAAATGAGCTCAGTGTTTGTTTTAGATATCACCAGCCAACCTAGAACTTTCTTAAATCTCTCTCTTGAGGAATGGAAAACAGACTTAAGAGGAAAGAAGTAAAACCTGCAAATACTATAATCAACAATCTGAAACGTTTACTATATCAAATCTAGATAAAGTATGAGTTTCTACAGGTCTCTTAGTGGCTGTCAGATAATAAGGCATATGTTCCTGCCTATTACTGCTTTGTAAATGATTCTCTTGCTGCTGACAGTCCTGCTTTCATGAATTTCCATTGATAGCTGTTTAATGTCACTTTGACGTGACTTAAACACAGCCAACTGCAGTAAATACAGCAGAGAGATATACCACAGGCTAGTAATATAGACAAAAAAATGGAAGGCTTGGGCTCAATTTCTGGCTTGTCTGTCCCTCTATCTCATGATGGTAGGTGACAGATGCTACCTTGGCTCTCTTCCTTTTTCTTTGTCTGCCCAATGGTCCAACAGATGCTGCTCTAAACTCCGGGCACATCCAGCCAGCACTGCACCTACTCTGTAGCTCTTAAACCAACATGAGCACCTCCTTCTCATTGCCTTCATCAGGATGGGCAAGATCCAGGGCCTTTGCTTTCTTTATAACACCATTGCTTTGCCTTCACTGTGCACAGGCAACCTGACATCAGACCAGCTTGAAGGCAGATGGGTAGGTGGACACGTCTCCTCCTCCCACCCCAGTCCCTCCAGCACCTCCTCCTGCACAGTGGTGGCTGAGACGGAGGATGGCCTGGACAAACCCTAGCACAGCATCTTCACCCCAGCAGGATCCCTCTGTTACCAGTTCATGTCATATTCTTATCACAGCTGTGCATTTATTTATTCATTTTTGATCTGTGAGGTTGCTCCCTGTCATCTGTTGGGGACCATCTTTCCCTCCTACACACAAGCTGTGCCTTTCTGCTTCTGCTGCAAAAACACCCTCCTTTTTCCCCAGTTCTCTGCTCTAAGCATGACTTTTCCTCCACAAACCCAGCCAGGTTCAGTCAGAGCAGCATGGACAAAGGTGCATGCTGCAGGACAGGGTAGAAATGTGAGACCTTGAAACTGAAACCTGGCAAAGCCCTGAAGCTCAGGCCACAGGGATGGTCCTGTCCTTGGCAGAGGTGTGTTGTGTGCAGCTCAGCAGCAGAAACATGCTCAGATTGAAACCCTGATGTTGGAGGTGTTAGAACTCCACTTGAACATGGGGATGAGGTGGTCCTGGTGCTTCTTCCTCAGGGTAAAAGCCTCCTCTCCTTGCACTTGGCAGAAATCCTACTGATGCCAGCAGATCTGTTTTCTGCCTTAGACCCCATCATTTTGAGCACTCTGATCTTGGGATTGCCGGAATTTTGGACATGTTACTCACATCTGTGACATTCACCACGCCGATCTGTGGCCTGAACAGGTCAATCTTGAAGGTCTTCTCCCAGTAAGTGATCAGCTGCGGGAGCGAGAAACAAAACTCAGACCAGGACCTTTGCAATACCCCTTTGTCTAAATTCAGCTGGACAACCCATGGGGAGGGGACCACGCATGGAGGCAGGAGGGGAGAGAGGCCACCCAAATGAGCAGCTCCCAGTGATCGCCCTTAGTCCTGCGTCCCTTCCTTTGCAGCCTGTGCATGGGCTGGGGCGATTCCTGCGCTCCTGTGTGTGCACACATCCAGGCACCAAACCAAGGAAGGAAACCAGCCCCTGCCACTCACCAGAGGAAAGTCGTCGGGGTCAATCCACACAATGCTCAGGTCGGGATTATCGGTGTTGTCCCTGGCAACCTGCTTCAGGATTTCCAGGAACTCAAAGCCGTCTGAAATGACAGAAGAACCTCTGCAGCCCTCTCCCGCAAACACCCAACTACTTTTGCTTGTGGGTTTTTTTGACTTCCCTCGCCCTCTGTGAACGCAGGAGTTGTTTATAATTCTCATTAAAATGCTGTCTCCCTGCCTTTTCTTCTGATAATAAGGCTTTTAGTTTGGAGCATCCTCCTCGGGTATTGAAATTAGTTACACATGAATTAAGCCTCATAATCCCTCCACGGAGTGGAACACTGTCAGTGTTTTCTTGTGGCAAGGGAGGAGCTGGGCCCCTGCGAGGCCGAAGCTTTTCGGCATGCTGATGGCATTGACAATCACCGATTCCACGGCTCTTCAGGAACCAGTGCTCATGGGTTTCCTGCACACATGTGACAAAAACAGCCCTCAGCACATTCCCAATTCACACAGCAAGACAGACTCAGGGTCAGGGACAGATCTCGGTGCCCAGGCCTAAACTTCCTTGCTGGTTGTAGGAGTTGTGGGAGTCATGCGAGGAGGAAAATAGCCTCCTACCTGGATCATCTTCTTCAGCAAAGGCCACGATATGGATTCCTTCCATGTCATCCTCCTGCAAACAACAAAACTGTTATTGACGGGCCAGAGAGAGAGGACAGGGTGGTTTCTGGAGACGAAGAGTGGTGGGATACCTTTGAACACAAAAGGAGGCCCCACTGCGACACCAGAAATGGGAGCCGAGGTGAGGCTGGTTTGTGAAAGCAGCAGGCACTGAACCAGGTTATTTGGGTAGCATTGCTGAAGTGCCATGACTAAAAATGAGTTGGGCACTGTGATGGCAAAAGCGAGATTGCTTCTGATGGTGTGGGGCAAAACCTTGCTTGCAGAGAATGTTGAGGACCCATGAGCATGGCAATAGGGGCTCACCCACCATGCCCAAGGTCACCTTACCTCGTCAATTTGCAACTGCTTCTGGGACAACAAATATCTCCCCATCACACTCAGCCCCAAAACATCCTCCTTCAGGGCCAGTGAAGGAGGTTCCCTCCCATTATGGGAGGTGAGGTGGCTTATTTGGCATCGTTTGGGTAGGGAAGGGTCTCTGCTTTATGTGAGGGTCTCTGAACAGTGAAGGGCATTGAGTGGGAGGCTCAATCTGAGGCTAAAAGGAATTGGGAATAGAAATGACAGCCTGGGAGACTGCTTCTCTCCGTGAGACACGTGAGCAATGGGTAATGATATTGGCAAAGGCCAATCGATCTGCCGGCTGCTTCATCATCCGCCTGCTATGAATGTCATCTCCCACGGAACGGCTTCGCGTTCCTCACCCGCTGCTGGTCCTGGTTTCCATTTCAATTGGTTTTAATGCGAGAAGAAATTCCCATCTAAATGCTAATTTCTTTTCCATTCTGAGCCCAGAGGTGACAAAGCCACCATCAAAAACTGAGAGGAAAAAAAAAAAAAACACACTGAAAGATTAAGTGGAAAACATTATCTTTAAAAACAATAGCAGGTGTTGGGCCTTTGCTGGTGTCTTTGGGGAATATGTTTTCACAGGAGCATTCTGGGCAGATTTACTTTGGGATTCAGGCCACTTACAGCTGGCAAAATCTATAGAGTTGCTTTTTCTCCATATTTGCCAGCAGCACTGTCAGACAGAAAAATACAAATATATATAAAACCGATATATATATATATATAAGTATATATATATATA
The DNA here is from genome assembly GCF_047663525.1 of Anas platyrhynchos. Classification (NCBI taxonomy): domain Eukaryota; kingdom Metazoa; phylum Chordata; class Aves; order Anseriformes; family Anatidae; genus Anas; species Anas platyrhynchos. The sequence goes on along the minus strand of NC_092587.1, from coordinate 85,178,998 downwards.
TATTGTTATCTAATATACCTATCTTCTGACCTCCAATGCAGCAAGTAAAGCTGGAGTAACTCCAGTGAAGCCACTGGTGATTCTCTGAACTTGCATCAAGACCAGAACCCAGCCTGTTGTGATGTTGATGCAAGTCTCCTGCTTGTAGCAGAGGCGAGCTCTGTATTCCCAGGCTGTTTTTCAAGCAAATATCCCACCACCGACAATTCATACTTGTCCGGAGGTTATTTTAGAATGTATTCAGTATGAAATCAGAATCACTGCCTGTGAAATTTGGGTCCCACTGAAGCCCACGAAAATAACTTTGAGGGACTTCAATGGATCTAGGAAGCCATATTCTACACAGATTCTGTATTTCAAAACAAATGAAAACCTATCACGCCTTAGTGACTCATAACTCCTGATACAGTTTTATTACCTCTTGCCTTGTTGTATTAAAGATTCCCAGGGTTTTTGGTGCTTCTGAGTCCCACGGCATTTCATGTTATATATTGAATGCTGTTAAAACTGCTGTACTGAGATTTTTTGGAGGAATGACTACAACTACTCTAACATCTATAAAGCACCTGCTCAGCTTTTTTTAATTTTTTCCCCAGCATTCAGCTGACAGTTAAAGTTCCCTAAATGGCTATTAACATCTTATTCATTCACAGCAAAGGAATAATTTGTAATACACATTTTTTCTTTAATTTTGACCCCATCCCTCTTCCCCTGCTTTGCAGACCAGGAGAGACCTGTGCATGCTATCTTTTCCAAACTGCTACTTAGTTCTTCATGACCACTGACTTGCAGCTTTCCCACGCTGTGAGAAGAGCAATCAACAGATGATTTGCTCTGCAATCTATATAATTAGCTGAATTGCCTGCCCTCGCTTGCATTTTGAATTGTACAGCTGCTCCAGCACAACTTCCATGAGTCATCCATTCGGTACAATCTCCATAACTCCCCCAGTGAGAAGGCCACCACGGTCGCTCCACCACCATCACTGATGCCCATTAGATAATCCTTCCCGAGGGTGCTCTGCATCTGTATTCCTTGGTTGCTTCAGAGATACTCAACAACTGATACCTCTTGGGGAGGCTGGAGTAGTTACTTAACTGAGACCAGCTTCTGGTCTTCCATTTCTTGGGGAGAATAGTTGGGTCTTGGGAATTAACTGTTTATGATGCTGGGAAAATTTTTATTACTATTGTTTGTTTGTTTGTTTATTTTTTGCCTAGCCAGAGGCTGGAGCTTTAGAGAAGTGGTTGGGTAGCCAGAATGGGTTTGTTTCTTGTTGGAAGCTAGCAGGGGATGCAAGGCTCCCCACCCACATGTGCTTACCCACGTCTCAAACATGTCTTCTGGACGCAGCTTCCGCAAGGTGGCTCTGAAAAGAAGACAAAAAGGCTCTTTGAGGACACGTCCAGCACCGTCACACACAACACTGTTGGTGTCAAGGTCAAGGTCACCATGGCACATCTGATCAGTGGCTGGAATCAGAACTGTAAGCCACCACATTCTGAGCGTGAGCCTGGGGGCAGAGTAGGTCAACTTCTGCTTTCATGCATGGTGATAAAACCCTGCCCTTACCCCTCTGGAGTCAGTGCAGACGTTATTTGTGCTCGGGAAGATGAGACGCCTCTCTGTGCTGGGGCACACTGGGGGAATCAGTGCCACACATGGCAGATTGTTCTGTCCATGCTGAGAGCGTGAGCTGGCCCATTCACTTTTGTTTTGCAGTCCCTGGGCTGTTCACACTTTTTTTTTTTTTTTTTTCCTATGGGGCCTTGTTCCCTTCTTCTGTCAGTTTCAACCCAGCTTAATTCCATCATAAAAATCCCCCTAGACTCTGCTGAAGCAAAAAATAACCTCTGGCAAGAAGAATTATATCATAATATCCAATGGAATGAACATTTAAATTGCAAGACCAACCAAAGCAATTTTTTGGAGAAGTAGTTCAAACCAGATAAGAAAAAGGAATAGTCAATATTTTTGGACACATCCAAAGTAGGAAGCCTGCCAGAAAGCCTAGCAGGTTGAGAGGTGAGCACCCGAGGGACACGAGCCCATAGCAGACAAGTACAAGTGGCCTTTTGCAGCTCTGCTGACTGTGGCATCGGTGTCCAGGGAGGTTCCCCAACAAAGCAGCTCTTTGTGGCAGACCAGCCCCAAAAGCTGCTGCAAAGAGAAGTGTCAGTCGATGAGGGCCTAGGACAAATTGGTAAAGGGAGTGGCAGCATATGGCCAGGATGAGGTGGCATCAAGGAGATGTGTTACCTGTCGCTTTGGTTTGCCTCGCTACCAGACCAGTGGAGATTCACATTTTTAGAGGTTCCTAAGGGCTCTGAGGAGCCAATTAAGATTCATAGCATATGCTTTGACACGATCATATGCATAACATATTTTTACATAATCTGAAAAAGCTGGGAAATAGGAAGATGACAGCATTTGCTTATCATATCCAATTACTCAGACGGCCAACACCAGGCCTGACGGTGAGGAGTTACAGAGGCGTCTCCTGAGACTTGAGTGTCTGCATGATGGATAGACATATAGGAAGTAACACACTTGCAGAAAAACAACCCTGATTGTACAGGTGCAGCAACGGGCTCTAAATTAGTTATCATCAATTATTGCCTCTCAGCGAAGAGGCCCAGGTGTCACAAATTGAGAAATCAGCAGCTCCAAAGGCAAAAGGCAAAAAGAAGTTTGCAAATGGTTAGGAAGCAGCTGAAGAGCAAAACACATCGTATCGGTATGGCAATGGACAACTCCACTATGCATCCCCACACTGAAATGATTCTGTTTCAAACCATTTAATTGCAGAAGTGATATGGGGCAACTAAAACAGGTAAGTGGAAACATGGTAGTGGTAAACAAAGGTATGGAATGGCCTCTGTTTCATGGATTAACTGGAGGAGACCTCATCGTGTTGAAAAATAGGTGACTGAAGAAGTGACTGTAAAAAGCCAGGAATGATAAAAAGAACTGAAACAGGGAATGGCTAGTCATTGTTCCTCATAACACAAGATCTAGCAGGCATACAGTGAAATTATTAGGTAACAGGTATAAAGTGAACAAGGAGGAATACTCATATGATACAATGCATAGTTCACCTGTGGAACCCATTACAATTGGATACTTTCAGCATCAAAGTAGAAATGAGGTAAAAAATGACTATAAAAATCAAAGAAATAGCCACTAAGCACAAGGTCAGGGATACAATTTTTGACCCAGAAAGCATCCTCATTGCTCTTTGTCAGAAATTAGAGATTATGGTGAATGAATGCACATTAATGTACTTGTACATGGCTTTTCAGATGTTTTCCCTAGCCATTTTCTGGGGGAAGGTCTTGGAGGAAGGAAGCTTGGTGTAAAGGACTTTGAGCATGCCAATATATATTGATATCTGTGGAGTTTCTCCACATTTACACCAGTTGCTCCCCTGTGCTAAAGAAAGCAAAGTAAATGCATTGTAGGTGACTTCAGGAAGCAGAATTCAGCCCCATGTCACTACACCAAAATGGGGTGTCCCCCAAAATGCTGGTCCACCCCCAGCATTTTGCACAGGTAATCAAGGGATTCTAACCTGAGCAGGCATCCAATTTCTTGAGATTCCTTTAAATTCCCTTCTGAGCCTCAACACTGACAAAATAAATGGCTCTTACCAAGTGCAACATAGCATCTCAAAAAATGTAAGACATGGGGAGTTTTCACTGCAGTTCTGTGCTGATGGAGAGCTTGCCTTATTAGGCTAGCATTTAGCTGACTGCGTTTAATCAGCCTCCTGATGCTGCTGCTCCTTGACAGAAACAGCTTGGGAAAGAAGATGGGAAGGGCCGAGGTCAGGAAGTCCAGGAGGTCAGCAAAGTGACCTGAGAGTACATGGGAAATAGAAGACCCCTTCATATCTTTTTTTTTTTTTTTAAAAAAAAAAAAAAAGCAGAGATCTGTCTCTAAGTTGCAGATTCAAGACACAAACTCCTGTCTCTAAACCCTGTGTATGTGTGTGAATACAAATCTCCCTACTTGTGGTGCCCTAGCAGCATCGATGGCCCTGTTTGTCTTTAGCTCTTTTCTGGTCCCTTGTATTTTTTAAGGGTGCAAAAATGTAGCGCTTCTCAGGTAGCTGTGCCTTTGTATTTAACTCTGTGTGTTTATGTGGGATCAGGGAGTAGAAAGACGCATCAAAATCTCAAGCATGGGTCAGCAAACAGCCAAAAGGTGGTGGTCATCCTCATTTTTACTGAGAAGGGCTGCCCTGGAGGGTCAAGCCTGTGATGATGGACACCTTTGCCTGCTTCCCATGGCCAGGAGTATCCTGTATGCTACGTACCTTTTGTGCTCCTTCACAAATTCAACCAGCTCCTCTTCCGTGTAAGGCTTATCGGGGATGTGAACAGGTTCATCCATGAACGGTTCATAGAAGTCCACCTCGTTCATCTTCAGACCTAGCTTCTTGGCGACCTGTTGCAGGGCAGATGGCCACAGGTGAGTCAGCCTGAGGTGCCCCCTGGCCCACCCAGAGCCTCTGCTGGTGGCAGAGCTGAGGTCAAGGTGTTTTCTCTCTCTCATAGCATGCACTCTTAGGGGTGGCCAGCAAACCACAAACGAATCTTTCTTTGATATAAACACCACTGATGCTTTCTGCACTACTAGTGTCGAGCACTAGGGCAGCACAAGGCCAGAGTCCAAGTCTCACGAGCCTAATGGAGCTGGTTATGGATCTGACTTTGTACTGCAGAAATGGCCTTTTGTCTTGGAACAGGGCCAAAACCAAAAGCAGACACAAATACCACAAGTCAGAGGAATGCTTAAAATGAGGAGCTGGAGCCAGATATTAAGTCTGGGAACATCCTGAGCCTCTGGTAAGCACCATGTAAGTGGTAGATACGGAAGTTAAAGGAAGAGCAAGGCTTTGTGATAAACACGGGATCTGCTTGCACCTTATGCCTCTTGTTCCATTTTTTTTATTTTTTTTTTTTTGTATGACCCCTGTTTGAGCATATCCCATTTATACCACAAATTCACAGAACAGCAAGGTTGGAAGGGACCTCTGGAGGTCATTTGGCCCAGCCACCCTGTTCAAGCAGGGTATCAGCGGGACTCCCAGGACCACGTCCTCTTATTCTTTGCACCAGTGCACCCAAAACACAACACCCAGAGATTTAGGGAAGGCTTACTCTTAACTTCTTACTTCAGAGCCTAAACCTTTGCAACTGAAAGGCTCTGAGCTGTGCAGAAAGGAGGCTGTGAGCTCCCGTGGTGAGGTCTGTGGGTGCTTACCCCTTTGTCGAAGGTGGCAAAGAATTTGATGTAGGGCTGGAAGTGTTCAGCAGCTTCCTCAAATGCCTTGTAATCTGGAAAGTGAAAAAGGGAATGAAGAAAAGATGTCATAGACAGCTGGTCTCACTCTAATCAGCGCAGAAGCCACAAGGGAAGAGCAATTATGAATTATTACAAGATACAGCAGATGACAGCACTGTGTTTCTTCCACCCTTCCAGGGTTTACAAACAAGAACTATTTTGTGTGTGGCAAATGGGACATGCTATGTGCAGTCCCACAGGGCTCATGAAAACTACAGATCCCAGCGTGCCACACAGATCAGGGACTGCAATCAGCAAAAAAATCCTTGGAAAAGGAAGGAGGTGCTCCAGCACCAGGGCCAGGCTGCCCAAAGCTGTCCTGCTTGCTGCTGCTTTACATTTATCAAGATGGCACTTAACGTGCACCTCATCCTCCAGCAGCTGTTGTACTGTAGCATCTCATGCCCTTAATGTTCATGAGCAGGAACCAAGAACCCCCCATTGCCCCCACCAAGGCTCCAAGTCCCCCAAGGGACACATGCATCTTACGTTCAGAGTCTTCTCCTTTGAAGTAGCCAATGAGTTTGATTTCCTCGTCAATTTGGTCAAAGGCCTGAAGCTCCAGCTTGCTGTTTATGATCTCCACGGGGTCTTCTAGCAGCTGCCACGACAAATGCATTTGATATCATGATTTCCAGCACCAACCTGTGACTGGCACACTGTGTCACTAGCAGACTAAGGAAGAAGTCACCAATTTTCTCTGCTTGCTCTTTGCCTTAATGCAAGGAACCAAGAGACATAGGTCACCTTCACGGGTCACCTTCAGAGGGAGCAATTAGTAGGTTCACTGCACAGGCTGGTACAACATGAGGGAGGCTGAAAGAGGTCAGGGTAACCCAAATAGATGTTGAGGGACTGCTGTGATGAGAGAGAAGGGGTAACAATTGCAGCTGGCTTTGGAGAGGCTGAGAAGAAGGGATAATAGTTGAAAGGGGCTGGTATGGGGACTGTGGGCTTCTGTGAATGATGGATATTTATTTTTAAGTGTCATTTGCTGGAAAAGATGATTACAAAGAACATGCTTTTGGAAAATATTAAAAAGGTGGTCAAATGATGTTTTGGAGCAGTGGAAAGTCTAAAAGTATATTTTCCATGCTGATCCACCTATTCAGAAGGAGTTAAACTTGCGCTTTGTCCCCAGATACATCACACTTTTGATGAGGAAGGTGGAAGATCAATCTGCCATGTCGTTAGTCCTAACTTTGTTTCTTAAATAACCACTGCTGGTAGAAGGATTTGGTCAGATTATACTTTTGCCAAGCAACACTGGTATAAAACAGGTATGGCTTCACTAGAAAAACATGCGGGCAGGCCATGGTAAAGCCTGTAGAGACCCACTGGGTTTGTTTTGCTTTGAGATCGGGCTGCCCAGGCACTGCAGATGCATTTGCTGTTATTAACCTGCTTTTCTAGGTGTTTTCCCTCCTGTGGAAAACACACAAACAGAAATCCTTGCTCTCCCCCTTTGTTCACAGAACGTGATTTATCAGCAGCACACCACAAAGCACAGCCAACAGAGCCTCACAAAGTGCCTTACCCTGTATTGTTCATCAGTGGGGATGGAGAGACTCTACTGAGGTCCCTGAGGCCACGTGCATGTGCTTTGCCCATCACACCTAATGTGTGCGGCCACAAACTCATTGCTGAAGGGGAGCTGGGGTCCTAGGGAGCTGTTTCTCTTCCCCAGTCTTGTTCTTCTCTAGTTTTTGGCAGTGCACTGCAGTAAGCTTGCTGAAGAGGCAGCAGCATGCTGCATTGTTTGTATGGTTGGTTCCAGAAATGGGCAAGTAGTTTGCAGCATTTATCTTTTTTCAATGAATTGAACGACTATTTTTAGTTGTTCTATGGGAATGTTACTTCTTTTATGGTTTTTGAAAATGAATCTTATTTTCTACTCTTAGAAAAGAGTGAAGAATTTTGCAAATGTCAAAGGGTTTGCATGCCAGCTTGCTAACTGAGGTGGGGGACTAGCTCCCTAGTCAAGCAACCAAATACTCCATTAATAGGAAAGGGAGCAAAGTGTCTTTAAGATATAAGTGGTTGGTGGGATATGAAGATATTGGCTTTGCTGGCAACACATGGTCAGATAAGTATCTGGGAAGTTGGCGAACGATATAATTTATATGCCAGTGTGCAGCATACAGGGATGGAGTTTCAAATAAAAATAACCTCTGTTTTTTAGCAAAGTTGAGTATTTTCAAGGTCTTCTCTGAGAAGCTTTGCCTAGCTCTGAGCTTATCTGTGCTTACATCCAAGAGGAATTCCACCAAGACATCTGTGGCCAGCTCCCCATCAAATTCAATCAACCGCTCCTCCTTAAAGACGTAGAGGCTTCCCTCTTCAACCAAGCCTGAAAGAAGGAGACAGGAAACGTCATGAGGACAACACATCACTAACAGCATCACTCTTTTTACCACGGAGCATCTTGCTGATTACTCTGGCAACACCTCCTGGGAAAATGCCTGTTGTCTGAGCTGGTCCAGTCAAAATAATCCTGGCAAACTCCTGGCTGGTGGGTCGTGGCATGAGGGACAGACCTCAGCCTGAGCTTGCTCTGCCACCCCAAATTTGACCAACTTGGCACTATATAGAAAATGGATCTTGGTGCGGGCTGTGCTCTCTGCCTAGAGAAGGCTCAACTCTGTGAATGTAAAAAGTGACCCGGAAGCCAAAGAGGGTTTTGAACTCAAAAAATCCTCCCCAGGTATTATGCAGTTGCCACCATCACCCTCTCCATCCTGGTGACAAGGATTGGGCTGGCTTCTCAGGCTGGCATCCCTCCTGCACTCTTCCCATGCTGTTCCAGACATATCAAACATGGGACTCACCTAGCTTTTTGGCGAGTTTGGCATCCTTCTTGGAGTCCACCATCCCAAACCCGATGCTCCTGGGCTCCAGGACCTGAGCTGCCAGCTGTGGAGGAGGAACCAGAGCCCAGCATTAGCAGCACGAACACCACAGGGTAGCTAAAGGGCATTGTGCCCTGCCAGGGTGGCACAGCAGGCACAAGTGACCCATATTTTGCTTCCAGGCGGTGCCGATGGGTGGCATGCATCACATGCTGCCTCTTTGCTGAGATAAGGCTGCCTGGAGGTCACACGGGTTAGATTTCTTCCCACTGTGTCGCAGCACCGAGCTTGCTGGTGAGACCACGTGCTGCCAGCTGCTCTTTCACGCTGGGGCATTGGGAAAGCGCTCCCAGCTGCATTGGAGACACCAAAGCAGTGGAATGACTGGGAGAAAGACCTGCACCCATGATACATGGGCACTGCAGATTATTTTAACTCTGGGAGTGCTCTGAGCCTGGGCACTGCAATGACTGTGCATGATTTGGTGGTAAATGCTCCCTGGCCTTGCAAAAGCAAAGTGGTGCTGCACTGCCAGGTGCTCATGGCCATACCCACACCTCTTTTCTCCCCGCATCAGTCCCGTATTGCTTTTCTTGCTATCCCCCTGCAAAGAAACCCAAACCCAGCAGTGTTTAAATGCTCTGGCTTGTGTTGACCTGTGGGCGAGTCAGAGGGTAAGAGCAGAGCAATAAAGCAGCACAGCTGAGCTGCCAGCCAAGGCAGTCCGTTCTGCTGTGAAATGCCCGAAGCCACATCTCCTGCCCTGGCTTCAGCCAGCCCCCTGTGCCAGGTCCCTATTTTTGCCCGGTTTCCTTAGGAAACCAGGCTAATCCCAGCCACACTCGTGTTTGTCTCCTCACAGCTTTGGAAACTGCTGCTCTGCTCCCATCATTTTTGATGAAGGGGCCTCTTGACGATATCAAGTTCCTGCCTGATTCGTGAAAATAGATATCCGAGGAAAGGAGAGAAGTGCTGCAAGTGCCCCGCGGCAGGACCCTGCGAATTCCACCCGGGCTCCTGGGACATGTGGCCACCCTGGGAAGCGAGCGGATAGCTCCTTTAGCCCTTCCACAGGCACCCACCGGGGTGGTAACATCATCCTGAGACCACCGAGCAGCTGTAGCACCCCCTCCTCCTCTTCCCCTGCCTCTCTGGGGATGCCTCCGATGCTGATGGCCTTCCTTGCCATCCCCACTGTGTCCCCTGCCTTGGGGAGCATGCTGCTGCCCCATTACCCTCACAAAACCCTGATGGATTTCGGGATGGAGAAGAGGGGTCAGAAGCCTCTGGGATGTCTCTGCCTCTGCTCAGCCACAGAAAGCTGGAGGTGGCAGCAGAAAAGTGGTTCCCAGAGGGGTGGCAGGGTGATTTATGAGCAGTGCCCTCCTCCAGGGGCCGTTTTGGTACTCCCCTCTGGCCTCAAAGCTGATCTGAATGTCACCCGGTGCCACAGCACCTGTGGCCACGTGTCCCCTTGGCTCCCCCACTATAAATAACCCCTCCCTGCAGCCGGCTGTGGCAAGAGTGAGCAGCGATCCAGTGCATCAAGGAGCAAAAGCCATGGGGCAGCTCCCCACACTGGCAATGCTCAGCCCTTCACCAAAATTCTGGGGTAGACAGCAGACACTCTAGGCTCAGGGAGTTTTCTCATGTGAAGGGAGGCAACCTTTATGTGGAGAACACGGTTGTCTTCTCCCTTCCACCAAATACACACCCCCAGGCCTCTTCCAAAGCCCTCCAGAAAGACGTTCTCCATCAACCATCAATCAGAGCATCACAGCCTCTTTCTCCAGAGGACGTCCCCTGCAGCAGTGGATACCCACATCTTCCTTTCAGATCTTCATCAAGGAACAGCAACATGTAATTACCGCAGCCTTTATCTCCCTGCAGCCACCTGGCCTGTTGTCTTTAGGGGCTGTTATGGAGGAAGCACACAGCTTTACCAGTTTGAAATAAAGGTGAGGCTTGCGTGTTCAGAGCTTTTGAGCTCTACAGAGCACTGGTCTGTGTTTCATGCACCAAAGCATTGGTCTTACCAGTTCTGGTGCCCCATCTCCTGGCTCAGGCCATGGCCTGACATGTTACAGCACCTGAGAGCTGCAGATAACCCAATAAAGCAGCAAGAGATGGACCCTTCTTGTGAGCTCTCTAGACATATGCAAGCAGGTAGTAGGGGCAGAAGTTGCTTTTTGTTCTCTTTTATGTGTATTTGTGTCTTTACTGGAAAAAGGGATGGAGCCAGCAGCTTTAGGGGACATTGTCAGTCTCTCTGTGTGCTGAAGCAGTTGTGCAGAGCAGCAAGAGGTTCCTCAGTCAAAGCTTGAGTCTCTGGTCATGCTGTGACCAGAAGTAAAATAGAGAAGGACCAAGGGAAGAAAACTGTCCAGTCATTAAACACACTTGATCTAGCTCCAAGCTCACTGGCTACTTACTTATATCTATGTTAGTACAAGCAGTTTGATCCCCATAGCTCTTGACTGCTGCAAGCAGGGGATGGTTAGGGTTTCTTGGGGGTGTTTGAAGAAGCTCAGATATGTGCCTTCATCATGTGAGGCTGCAACACCTGCTACAGACAAGTGGTCGGGCATGAGTGGGGAGTGAGGCATGTTTGCAAAAGAGGAATCTTGGATCAGGAGCAGCGTATGCAAACGTGCAGCGTATGCAAGGTGGCTCAGCAGGGGCATGTATTTGAGCGTGCGAGCTTGCTGGGAAGGGGAAACGTGTCTAGAAAATGTGGGTGACAGGACAACTCTCCTGTAGGCATGTCTGGAGGTGTCCCTCTGAGGAGGCTCACCCTAAGAGAAGATGGGTGTGCATAGATCAGAGTGTGCAGTGCGTACGTGTGGCTGCGGGGAGGGAGCCACGAGCTCTGCGGGCAGCCTGCCCCCTTCGTTTGGGCTTTTGTGCTAATGAGATAAGGAGGCAAAGCGGTACAGGCTGTGCTCATCCGCGGAGTGCTGGGGTCCTGCACTGGGGAAATCTTTTTGCAACATGAGACTCGCTGCAGCTCTTTCCACTGTGGCAGCGCCCGGAGGCAGGGGACCTTTGCAGGGTGCCAGTGCCTACGGTGGCATTTTCAAGTGCCAGCTACGTGGGGGCAGGACCTCGCTCCTGCCCTTGCTGCTTTCCAGTGGGGCAGGAAAGTCTGACCAGTGCCTAGGTGTGCGTGCATTCTCATACCTACATTTGAACCTCATCAGGCAGCAAAATAGAGAGCGTGCCAGAGGCACAGCAGCTTGGCTGGTTGCCCCCTCCTCATTACAGTATCAAGCATTTATATATCCCCTTACAGTATTTTCTGATTCCATAATGCTAGTGGGATTTGAATGCAGATAATGTTTCTAATCTTGACAATCCTTTTGGCTCGGAACCGTGGGAGGGAGGTGGCTGTAATGTAAGACCACAGCTCCTCCTCCACCACCACCTCCCCCTCCTCCTCCTTCTCCTTTTCCTTCTCCTCCTTTTAAATCCATGTTGCTTGAAGTCTTGTCCAGCCAGAGCCCCTGCCTTTGTGTCAGTCTCTACAGCGAGTAACGTAGCTTCAACAGCTGCATGGGGAGGTGGAAGGGAAAAACTGCCCCAGAAGAGCTGGACCTAACTGGTTATACAGTCCCCAAGGTACAGCAGGAGTTTTGGGGCAAGCACACCTGGCTTAGAGCATCAGCAAGGATGACAGGGGCTTGTAAGCTCATATTCCACACATTTTGCAGAGTTTCTCTTGTGCATGAAGCCTGTGCAATGCACACTTTCTAGCCATGGGATCACAAGCTGTGTCCTGTGCATCCTCAGGAATAGGAGATATGAGTTTGGGAACACTCCTCCTTTCTCCTGCTTCCCTCAGGTAACAGCCAGCTTTCATTTGGGTAAGCATAAGGGACGGCACAGCTTTTTGGGATCTGTGAGAGGTGCCAGCCCTACGTGATGCCTGAGGACCACCAAGTAAGCAAGCAGCACCTAGTCTTGGCTGGTGTCAGCAAGGACTGTCAGTCTGAATGATGGGGTTGGAAAGAAACAATTCCCCGCTTTAACATCTCAGCTTCATACCTACCACACCTATCTGAACTTAGGTGTATGGTGATGGGAAGCTTTCAGGAGATTTAATTAGACTCACAGGGTCCTTCTGAAATTTTTGGCTACAGAGCAGCAGAAGTGCCACCACATTGTGGAATGACATTATGTCTTTCTGGCATGGATTTTCATTCTATCTTTAAAAGCACGTCTGGTGCTCCCACAAGAAGCAAGGCTAACCTTCCCCAGCAGCCCAGGCACACAGATGTCTGGGTATCTATGAGAGCTGTTGGGAGTAAGCTTCTCCTAAGCACTGGGAGATTTCTGTTTCCCAAGCTGGCAGTGGTGGAAGACCTAAATTTCAGCAATGCAAGGAGGAGAGGAACAGGAGATGATGAAGGAAGGTCCCTCAAGCAATGCATCCTCCTTTCCACTTTCTGCTCTTTCTCCCCTGTTCTCTTTAAGGCTGCAGTTTATGTTGATATGAAGGACCTGGTTGATGTGAAGATGCTGGTGCTGAGGCTGCTGATGACTTTATATCTCAAAACAGTAATACTTCTGTTCTCAGAAACAGGAGGAGATGGCAAGAATCTAGGGTATGTCCCCAGTGGCTTGAACGCCTTATGCAGGACTCACAGCTTCATGTTATGGTTGGCTTCCCAGTTGTGCAAGCCAGTGGGCACTCTGAAAGAAAGCAGAGGGATTTCCCTCCTTCCTAATGCTGTGTTGTTCCCTGCAGCATCACCCTGCATCCCTCAGCAGCAAAATTTCAGGTCCCTGCAAAGTTCAGGCTGGTGAATGACAGGTCCCGGAGCATCGTGGTGGTCAAAGAGAAGGGGCAGAAGACTCCTGAGAAATTGCTGCTGCAGGAGATGGCAGCAGGGCTGGGAGAGAGCGAGCGTGTGCCACCTTCCTGCCCTTTTCCACCACCAGGGCAGCCTGTGGAGGCTGTTTGTTGCCAAACCATCCCTCTCAGGGGGTCGCTGCTTCTCCGACTAAAAGGCAAGTCCCCAAATATGGATCACCCAAAGGTCACTCCTGCGGAGGCCCTGCACGGGAGGTGGCCTTCGCAGGTAGCGCTCCAAGAACGCTGCCCCAGGCCTTTAATTGCCACGCGGCCACTCAGCCCGGCCAGGCATATGATGTGCTCTTTGGCCGCCTCCCTGAAGGTTTCACATAGCGAGGGCTGTATTTTTATCCGCACCCGGGCATCCCTAATTTTAGCCGGCTGTAGGCCGCAGCGCAGCCCCCCGAGATACCCGGGGACGATGCCGGCGGCACCAAGCGCCCACAGGGCAGGGGCCACCTGCCTCTGCTGCCAGCCAGCGCTGCTGGCTCCGCTTCACAGGTGCTTTGCCGACTCGGCCGGGCAGCTTTGCACGCCGAGGACAGCCCTGAGTGTGCGGGCGTGCATGTGCTGACCCCGGCTCTCCTGCTGGTGGGCCTGGATCAGCACTCCGGGGCCACCCCACCAAGCCCCCTGTGGCAAAACAGAGACAGGAGGGGCAATTTGGGGGCTGTCTGCCACTAAAGTGAGGCGGTGACTGCCTTGTTGTCAGAGAGGCTGCTCTGAAAGTGAGGGCTGGGTTCCTCAGGCATAGGCAGGGCACCAAACAGCTCCTTCCAGCGGGTGCTGCAGGAGGGAAGCGAGCTCAATGCGCAGCCCCTTCCCCTCCCTGGGACGTTGCCTGGTGTCAGGGATCTGCTAGCTGGCTGCTGCCAGGGCAGGACCGAGTTCCCAGAAAGAGGAGGTATCATGTACTGCAGCTGGCCCGTGCCAGCAAGCGCGCAGGAATGAGCCCCATCAGCAGAGCCCGCGCTGCCTGTCCCAGGGCGCCGCGACAGGGGGGGACAGCCTCGGATCTGCAGTGCTGCTGCTCGCTCCATTTCCTCGGGCAAGGTTTTCTATCTAGGTAAATCCCAGAGTGCGAAGGAAATAAAGAAAGGAGGACTTGGACCTGGCTAAGTCAGTTCTTTCCTAGGCCACCACCGATTTCACCACCTGTTCCTAAGGACAGAGACCTCAACAGGACACCCGTAGTCACCAGACCTTGGACCAGCTTACCCAATCTCTGTCATAAACTGGTCAATGTCCTCTTAAAACTCACAGGGCTGTTATCCCCTTGGCTCCTTCCCCTAGTGATTAGGAGCTTCCTAGTTTCCAGACGTGGTTTATTCATAGCCCATTTGTCCTCGGGCTTTGTGCTGAAATAGCTCTCCTCCCTCTTGGGACATTAAAGAAAATTATCCTATCTCCTTTCCATTCTCCCCACCAGTGAACCTCAGGCATGAATGAAGGGCAGTTGCAGGCTCTGATTAGCTTGGTTTTAGATGAAGGGCACTGGCAGACCGAGCTGTGGAGAGAGGCCAGTGTGAGCCAGAGCAGCGTGGATCAGGGCACCCGCTTTGCCTTGCAGGGCAGCAGCTGCCCCAGCCACAGGTGGGCTCCTGAGAAATGTCAAGGTCTGGGGCAGACAACGTGAAATGATGACAATAAACACCACACACCCACTGTGTGGGTGAATGTGAGCTCAGGCTAGGCCTTTTGAGGCCCCCACTTACAACACACAAGGATAGGACAAAGGTGCCTTATTATATAGGAGTGGGATCCTGCCTCTTGGGAATCAGGAACACACTGGAAACCCCCACAGGCACTTTTTTTGGGGGAACTTGACTGATGTGGCAGGATGGCTGAGACCTAGGATGATGGGTTTTTCAAAGTTTTTCCTTATCTCTTGGACACTGGCGTTTCTGAATGGAGGGGTGACCTGGAAGGAGTCTCCAAATGGCTTAAGGACTTGCATGGCAGACTTGGTTTTGCGTTGTGACAGCAGGTGAGCCCAAGCTCACAGGGGTCTGCCATGCCTCCAGGTGGTATTTGTATAGCTTTGATCACTGTGGCTATGAATAGTGACTTCCAAAGAGTGGCATGGCCACTTATGAGGTCTTATGCTAGAAGCTGCCCGTACAGCCAGTACAAACTCACTGATGAGAACTGATGGAGGGCCTTTTAGGAAAGAAACGAGGCAATAACAGGTAAAGTAGTGTTCAAAATTGTTTCTACCACTGTTTTACAGAAAGACCAGGTCACCTGCTTGCCCCTGGCTGTCAATGTGCCCATCTACGAAATGGGGAGCTCTCTGTAACTCGCTTTTGTGACTGGCGTGTCAGTGAGTGAAATCCTCCTAGTGCTGCTGCTAAAAATCAGCTCCCTTTCTCGGCTGATGAACCGAGACCTACTTATATAGTCTCAAAGGGCAAAGTAATCAGTGAACACTTTTTCCTTTTCTCTCTCTTCCTCCCTTATTTTTTGCATTAGATTATCTGCAGTGGAAACCAGTGCTTTAGTAGCTATGGAAACCAAAGCACCTCTTTTATTACAGGTATGTACAAGGTTCTCGTGCTGTAGGCTCCTGCATGTACTTCTCCACCCAGGTGTGCCTCGTTCCTCACCCTGAGGACTTGCTCTGTAGGGACGCGGGCACTCTGTGGCACTCAATGAGCATGTCCTGTGTAAAGTGTCTGTCCAGCCCAGAAAACTGTAGTTAGGCATTGATTGTCTCATGAACATAAGCATTTTCAGAGAAATTGAATTTAAGTGAATTAGACCTCATACCTACTCTAACCCTGGTCTTTTATTGAATTCAAAATCTATCTGTCCCTCTCACAACGCAAGTAGCTACTGACTCTTTTTGGGCACTGGGAGAGGGATGCAATGCAACCTCATGGACTCATATCACCAGGTTCACAGGAGGATATTTTTTTGTGTTACAGAATTGGCCAAATACATTATGGGGTTTCACTTTGTTCTACCATTGATCGCCAGAGGTCAGGCAGCTGCTAGAGATGATCTGGATGGGGAAACACCACATCCCTCTTGTCCTACCTCTGAGTAGATTGATTTGTGCTAGGGCAATTCCCCATGGCATTTCATCCCAGGGACACTTGAAGGGCCTAAATTCAACTGAGGGGCCTAAATGTGTATATGCACACACGACAGGTGAGGAATGAGCCAGAGGAGCAAGGACTGAGCAAGTTTCAGTGGAGGAGAGTGTAATGAGGATGGCATCCTGCATTGCATGCAGCCTGCTATGCCCTAAGACGACCTCAGTTATTGGAGAGAGCTTCTCATGTGCAAAAGGAAAGCCCCTAACTGTGGTGTTCATTATTCTCGTTACATGACTCCTAGAGGCTGAGGCTGGCCCACTGGAAAGTAAAGCTATGCTAATATATAGGGAGGGTTCAGAAATGAAAGGGAGAGGGGAGAAGGTCTGAGAAGTGGTGGTATGGGGCAGGAGGAATTATGGTAGGAGAGCTACAGAGAAGAATAATAGCAGAACGGGTATTTCTAAGCTTCACTCCTTTGTTCTTGTCTTCTTTTGCCATCTATTAAAACTGAGAGGTTTTAGGACAATTAGTATTTTTGTTTGTTTCTTAATTGTCTGTTATATCTTAATTATGAAACTCTGTGTCTGGCTGTGTGTCATCTGCTTCTTCACTGTGCTGACCTCACAGGCATGCAGGACTCTTAGAAACATTGCCACAGAGTAGGAACAGCTACTGCTAGCTTCAGGACTGCCTGGTCCAACCTCTGGCATTGTCCTGAGTGGGACAGGGAGTGGGGCAGGAGAAAGGAAGGCAAAGGAGGATAAGAGCCCCTTACCTTGAGCTGTGAAACAGCCATGCTCATGCATCTCTGCCCTAGATTGCTGGTGTATTACAATCCCTTCCCAACATTTTTTTCTACCCTGGCTACTCAGCAGTAGGCAGCTGCATCTCCGGCCATTGCTTTGACTGTTTTCCTGATGGACTAACCCAACAGCCCCAGCCTTCCCACCTGGGCCTGAGGGGCTGGCACTGCCATCTGTGGAGCTGCTGCCATTTGCAAAGGATGGTCCAAAAAAGCTACTGGTGGTGCTCCCACAGGGACTTGGTTATCCCCAGGCCCTGTCCTCACAAGCCAACACTCAGCAGGAGCTTCCAGACCAGCTGATGGTCTTCATCTTCACTGCCTTTCCAAACTGGAAAGGCATCCTGGGCTGTGCAGGAATCCAGTGATGGATCCCAGTATGACTGGGTGCAGGGAGCTGAAGATGTCGTGTGCTGTCCTGCTCTAACATCAGTGTAACGATGACATCCCTTTTTCTGGGGATATCTGATGTGCACCCAGACCTTTTGACAGTGTCAGTCAGTCCTGCACACTGGGCTTTTGTCATGGGAAGGAAATGTTTCCTACTGTATCACTTTCTCCTCATCCTGCTGTTCGTAGATAAGGTGTGATTGAGTCCTTAAGCATGTGCTTAACTCATGTGCTGTCAGGTTTTCAGCCAGTTTCCCTAAGGAAATGAGACCCTTGTGATTCTCTTCTCTCTGCCTTCCTGGTTTGCCTTCCTGAATGATTTTTCAAGCTCTTGGCTCTTTTTAGCCAAAATTTTCCAGAGGTGGGGATCTCTGACGTAGTTAAATAATTGCAAGCTTCATGAAGAGCGGGGACTTGGAAGGGAAGAGACTGCAGGGCCCTGAAATAAGGAAAGGCTGCCATGTGAGCTCAAGTCCTGTTAGCTACCAGAGGACCCCGGGGGTCCTCATGCATGCAAGAAGCCCCCATCAGGCCTTGTTGCTGACCACGAGCCACATGTTTTAATGAAACCATGCTCATGGTCAAGGGTCAATTTGTTCCTGGATTGGAGGGGTGTTGTCTATGCCCATCCCTTCCTGGGTGCCTTTTTTTTCATGTGCTGAAGCCGAAACCAGTGGCTTGGTCTAGAGTGAAGGAACTGGCAGGCACTGCTGGGAATCCTGCTTGCTTTGACAACGTGCCATGTCGCCTACTATCCGGGCACATCTGAGAGTTTCTCCTAGCAAATGTGGAGGGACCTGGGCACTGGGTCTCTCCTGGTTTTTTTGGCATTAAGATATATATTTTTTAAGGCCTTTGGTCTTTGGAATTATACTTTTCTTATAAGGTGCATGTGGGAGAAACAGAGAGGTTGTACAATTTTGGAGTTTTCAGGACTTAACGTCCATGAAGTCCATTCTCTCCTGTGTATACACATACCTGTGTGCATCAGGCAATAGGAACTAACAACTCTTAAACACCTAACTCAGATCTTTGCCCAGCTCCACACCTGGCTGTGTGTTGGATGAAGGGTCCCTGTTATTCCTAATGATGGAGATCAGTGACATTTTATGGCAGGGAAGCTAAGGACATAGAGTTTTCCAGGCTGTAGAAGCAGCACATCTTGCTGTCAGTCAGACATTAAAGCCTTATACAATAAAGTGAAAACACATGAGATGCTCCAGAAAGGCATCCTACCGCAGGCAGGGGAGATGGAGAGTGATCCCCACTGCACAAAACTTATGGTTTGAGGTGAGGGAGTTTAGGTTTGAATGCTCTCAGAGAAGGAACAGGTTAAAACCCAGCTTGCTGCCATGGCTGAGTTAATACAGTAACTGGGAGCACCAACACCTCGCTGGGCTGTGTCCTATGCTGGATTTTCTCTGCATAGCAGGCTATGAGATTGCTGCAGCTGTTCCCTGTCCAGGGGAAACTGAAACTTTGAGACATGCACTGAATCAGCACCGCAAGTGCTGGGGAAGTTTTGAGGTCAGAGCCACAAGTGCAGGGTGTTCTGTGCCACAGTTAGCTCGTAGCTGAGCATTAGTGGACAGCAGCACTACAATTACACAAAGTCTGCTGCGGATCGAATCCTCTATCTCTTGCCCAAGGTCACATAAGAAGCCCACGGCAGAGAGGCGATTGGAAACCAAATCACCAGAGTCCTAAGTCAATGTATTCGCTGCTGAATCAAACCCAGCAAAATAAAGGCTTTAACCTATGTTGTGTTGTGGCCATTGCACCCTTGATATGGTGGATTGTGAACTGGGCTATAGGTGTCACGGGGAGTACAGCCAGCAGTGCACAGTCAATACCTGCTTCTGTCAGGTTTCTATAAATATGCACTTAGTAAATGCTTGCCATCCCTCTCGCACAAAATAGCCATCCTATTAAATAACAATGTGGTTATACTGCCAACCGTGAACTTTTCAGCTGGAGTTCCAGGGTTATTTTTTCTTTGCCAAGTGTTATTTGATCACTCACCTGGAGCAAGTAACTGTTTCCTGACAGGTGAGTAAAACCCGGTTAGTTTCTAAATCTTTCTTGCTGTGAAGCTTGCTCAGGAGGTCAGTAGACCTTGAACTTTGCCTCGGACTTTCTCAGGTCCTAACTCTCAGAGGGTATATTATCTAATTCACGTTTACTATAATTACAGGGGAGCAATGCATTTTTTCTCTGGGTCTGACAATGCTTATGTGTTTCTTCTGCAGTTCTCCCTTTCTTCTCAAGTGTGCCTTTTAGCTGAGGGAATATTTCTAAGCTCCTGGTAGGAAATCAACACCTAACCATCTAAGTTTACTGCTGTGTAATTCCCTAGATTACAGCCACACTACAAGAAAGAATGCTATGAATCTATTTTGTATTTTTAATGTGATTTATTTTACTGGGGATAATTAATCATTCTTTCACCAAAGAATTAACAACTTTTTTTTTTTTCTCCTTCTCCAGCACAGAAGTGAATGGCTGTATTAACAAGCAGCCACAGACTTATTCCAAGCAGGCAACCGAGTGTCAGAAAAACAAAAAGCAATTTAATGCTGTACCAACGGGGAGCTTTTGAGATGAGGAGCTGGGACACCCGTTTGCAGCACAGTTTGGTAGGGCTTCTTGGCTGATCGATCCCGGTGGGATAGGAAACAGGAATGCATCCAGAAAGCAAGGGGATTTCTAGCTTGCATAGAAGGAGAAGGGACCTAAACATTTCTTGCTGTGTACCCAGACCTGTGCTGAGATTTGGAAAAGCTCAGCTGGGCTGAGTTCATGCTGCTGAGGTTTGCAAGGTTACTCGATTTTCCTGGGTTTCCGATGCACGATTCAGAAAGTCTGTTTCCCAGCAAACAACTCAGAAGAGCACGACAGAGGCTTTTCCCTGCACTTCACAGAGCTCAGGGGCTAACTCAAACCCAGAGCTTTGTGTAACCCCCCCCAGACCCTCCGACTGCCCTGTCCCGTGGCTCCTCTCCACAGCTCAGAGCACGCTGTGGCATTGACCCTTGGGGGACACGCAGCGGCGCTTACCTCCAGGACCATCTCCGTCATCTGGAACTGCTTCTGGGAGACCTTGTCGGAGCTCACGGGCTCGTGGAAGAGCAGGCAGAGCATGTCGTACTTCTTCAGGGCCTGCTTGTAGTTCTTCTCGTTCAGGTCGATCACTCGGTCTTTCCCATCATAAGTGGGGAAATTCAGTCCCTCTTCTGCCTTGCAGCAGAAAAGCAGGCAAAAACCTGCCAAAATCCAGCAAGTCGCCTTCATGGGGGAGCCCTGGGAGTGCAGCGGAGGGCAGGCAAAGGTCTCTCTCCTTCTCCCTTTGGAAAGAGAAGGAGGCCGAGGGCTCCAGGGGAAGTTTGAACCGAGTTTCTCTTTCTGCTGCCTTCCTAGTGTTCAGTCCAAACTCTGCAAGGCGGTTGGGAAGCAGCAAACTTTGCTGTCCTGGGCTCACAACAAAGACAGACAGGAGAAGCTGTCAGGCCAAGCCCTGGATACCTTACATAGCTGTGTCCGGCTCCCGTGTCATTAGGAACTCCATTTTTAGGAAGCAGTTGTTTCAGGCTAAAAATAAACCCTGCAATGAATAAAAAGGACAGATATGACACCATTGAGGGACTTGCTGGCACTCTGCATCATCTGAGAGCGAGGGAGCGAGTGAGAGGGAGTGCGGGAGGGAGTGGAGGATGCCGATGCTGGGAGGACAGAGGCAGGTTTTGGGAAGGGACGGACTTCATTTATACAGAGAGCCGGGGCACGATCCGTCCTACCAGGGCTTAGCAAAAATAGAAGACACCGACTGCATTTTGCAACAAGGGTGTCTCTCTTTGTAACTACTTGGGCATCACAGTGATTAGGATGCGGATAGCAGAGCTCGGATTAAATCATTTCAGAGGTTCATCGGCACCGCTAGAGGAAAAGCCACATTTCCCTGGTGGCAAAGGAGGTGAGTACTAAGTGGTACTCCTTCCTCCTGCTGCCTGGGGCATGCACCCAAGCTGCTTGCTGGAATTCAAGCTCTTTTCCGAAGTGCTTCCTCCACTTGTGAGGTACCAAGAGATCTGCCAGCCCTGGGACCTGCCTCTCACAGCTGTAACCCCAAAGCAGAGGGAAGCTCGCCTTGCCACTTCCCATGCCCGCAGCAGCTGCCAAGTTCCAGACGTTGCTGGCGAGTGGATGAAGCGTGATCACACTAAGGGGGATGAAGGGCAAGACCCAGGCTGGTGCCTTGGGGCAGGAGGAAAGGACTTCCTCAAGGTGATGGGCAGATGTCACCATCACCTTCCAGCCTCTGGGGACCTGCCTGTTGTCCCTGAGGGTTTTTCCATGCAGCTTTGCTGCGTTTCCCAGCAAGTGAGATGGGAAAGCATGACTGCTTCCCTGCTCCTGATCTGGTGGCACAGCCTTTCACCTCTTCCCCTCCTCTGAGCAGGGTGTCACGACTGCCCCATGACTGGCAGCGACAGGGACGGGGAGGCAGGCCAGCTGGCTGCCGGCCAGCCCCACCAGCGGGGTGACGCTGATCTGCTGGGGAAGGTATTCGGAGGAGCTGGCAAAGAAGAGTCTGACAGCGGGCACGGGTCTCCCCCGTGCCAAAGTGATGTGCAGACACATGGCCTCACCAGGCCTCCTCCTTGCATGTGGCTCCATTATGACCCAGCTCCATCCATGCCCGTGAGGAGGTGACATCCCTCCTTGGTGCAGGCAGCTCTCACCCCAACCAGCTGGTCCCATTTAACTGTATGGCTGGGGTATTTCAGAGTTTGTTTTGGGCAAAACACAAACACTACCAAACAGTTACACCTCTCTTCTGGGTGACACAACAACATGAGTCCCCCACAGATGTCACTTTCAACTTCCACAACACATGGGCAGAAACTCTGCAGGCAGCAGTTTTGAAGCCTGTCATATTTCCAAAACCTCTTAATTTCTGGTCTTGCATTTTCAGGAGTTTAGCATTTGTTTGCAACTTGATGCCCTGATGATGAAACCTAAGCAATCCAGGTAGAATCCAGAGCAAGACAGCCTCTGAAATTCACTCCCCACTGAGCCATTCTTCAGGGACAGTCATTTTCAGAGGGAGATGTGACAAACCTGAATAAATCTGATTGCTTTTAGTGGAAGATGCAAGATTCATGTCACAGTGGGTGACGATGGATAGGCTTTTGCTGAACGTTTGGGCTGTGAAGCACGGAACCAGGCTTGTGGGATGATCAGGTCCACACCACATTGTTCGGCTGCCTTTGAAGGACTCCATGCATTTGGAGTGCAAGAATAGGCTGCCGTTGCCATCAGAGTGTGTTTTAAAGCAGACACACATCAGATAGTGCTGTAAAAATGAAATGTTCACAGCTACTTCAAAATCAGTTTCCCGGGCTCTTGCCCTCCTTTTATTTTTGTAGATCTACAGCAATTGCTCCACTTTCATATTACTTAGGCTATTTTTGACACACTTTCCCTCTAGTCTGAATAACTTTTTCATTTGCCTAAAAATAGATGCAATCCAATTTTCATTTACCCCCCCCCCCTTTTTTTTTTTTTTTTTCTGTCAAAAAGGATCAAACGGCTTTTTTATTGACAAAAAGGTGTTGCCTTGCTAGCCCCAGAATCATCTATTCTGTCTGTCTGTGGCATAAGTTTCAAAGCTCTGTGTCTGCTGGGCTTCACCTCTGCCTTGAAGGCACTTCCTCCAGCTGAATAACATGGTCCTGGTCATTGGAGAGTCCATCTCTTGGTCTCTCTGCTCAGATACTCAGTGGGACTGTTAGTGTTAGATCCAGTGGGTATCTACAGTGTTGATTTTTTTTTCAGTTGTAGCTGCATACACTTGAAATTCGGGATATCTTGTTCACAAAGTCAGAAGTGATTTAAATGTCCATACTCTTCCCAGGAGGCAGAATTTTTGTGTTTGACTTGGAAAGAGATGAACCTGTGAAGACAGTCAGGATAAATTCCTCAAAATCTGAACAACTGTCTCAATCATCTGAATTTCTTACTTTCAATAAGTGGATTTCTAGTCAAAGCAGATGTTCTCATGGTAGCCCTGCCAATACAGATCTGCAATTCTAGATTCACATCTTTTGGGATGTTCAAAACAGAGGCTAAGTACTTGGAGATTCTGGGACAGAAAAGAAAAAGAACAGGGTGTAGGCTTTGTAGATTTGGACAACCCAGGTTTTGTTAGATGACCTGTTTCTACTGGATGTAACATTTCTCTGTGTGCCAGATCCTCCCCTGTAGGACAGCAGTAGTAGCAGCTGGGGAGCTGCCAGGAGAGGAGGATGAGGGGCACAACCAGCCCCTCTGTGAAATCTCGGCTTTTGCACTCAGAGGATCACCACAAATACTTTGTTCTGTCTTTCTGCATAACGTAAGGTCTTCCTGATGCCATTTAGCTGCCCATGGGTGCAACACATTTGTTTCTGTGCCCAGTACCATGCAAGGGAATGACATAGTCAGCACTGTGTCCTGGGACGCCTGCCCTCCGGCTCAGATAGCTCATTCCCTGGCACAGCTGGCCTTCATTAGTCTCTGATAAAAGTTGACTGCAAGGCTCAGCCTCCCAGCTCTGACTCCTCAGCCAAGCACTTCAGCTGTTTTTCTACCATGTCTCCTGGTTTTGTGTCCTGCCCTGAGAAATTGTGACAGTGCTCTTCCCCAGGTAACTATCCCACAGCTCTCCACCTGAAAGCTCTCTGAGAAATGAGATGTTACGGCTCTGTACTTGTACACCTGGGATGGTGCCCACACCATTCAAACAGCTTGCAGAATTGCCCCCAAAACTTCAGGTGAAGAAAGGGAGAATTAAGGGAAAATATTGCTGTGGTTTTATCTAATATTCTAAATTCTTTGTGGTGTATTAATTCAACAAAATCCTTGCTTCAGGGAATTAGGTTGAAAAACCACCCTTGACATTCACAAAACTAGGATTTTTATTTGTTCCTCTGAATTCTGTGAGGATAAGTAGCCAGCAGCAGCAGTATGGAAGTGCTCAGAGCAGGACAGTCTCAGCCCTTTGCTTCAGTCTTGCAGAAATGCAGGGTGCCTGCTGGGGAAAAGTCAGAGAGAAATAGAAATCTCCTTAATGATTTTTTTCCCCCTACTTATACTAGAAATTAGTGACCTATGCTTGCTGCTCCTCCCTCCTGTCCCCTCCAGCCCCCTGCATGCTGCTGCTTTCACCTTCATCGGCCTCTGCAGCTCCCCAGACACTGCTGATCCAAATGCTTCGGTGAGCCTTTTTCCAAGGCTTCAGGATTTAAGGTTCTGCTTTAGCTAATCTCTTTGCAAGCTTCTAAGACCTCATGTTTTTCAAGATAAAAGTATTCAGAAAATACGACTTTTGCCACCAGCTAGCCAAGCAAGGTCACAGCTCGCAATAATTTGCCGAGTGCAGCTTTTGTTAAGGTGGGAGCCTCTGAGATGCACTGACCCTTTCTAAGGAGACTGAGAGGATCACCATCATCTCAAGGAGAGCTCTGCAGAGTGAGAAATCTAGTTTTCTCTCCCTTCTCTTCAGCCCTGCTGAAAAGTGACAAGCCTTTCACCATGCTTTGCTGCCTGTATGCTGATGCAGTGATGTCTGTGGCAGCAAGTACAAGGCAGAGAACTTGGATCTGTCTTGTTCCTCTATTAAACTGCCAGAGATCTTTGCATACAGCACCTAGTGATGCTCTCTGTGTTTTAGCTGAGGTGTCCTGAGACCTGCTGTGTGATGAGAAGATGCTATAAACCCTCCCATTTCCCTTTTCTGATGAGGAAAACAAAATACAGCACAGACAAAAGCACTCACAAAGCTACATTGAAATTGTAAAGGGAAAGTCAATGAGCTGACTCACCTTGAGCCACTTAGGGTCTCTATTTACTGACATTTCAAAGTCTTTTCTCTGTTGGGTGATGTGTCCCCACAGCAAAGTTGCCTATTGGTATGGATGGAAAGGGGTAGGAAGGAAAGCAACTGAAAATGAATAGCATGAGGAGAAATACTGGAAGACGAAGACTTACTCTTTATAAGTAATACATAAGAAATATATTTCATAAGCTCTCTGGCTGCAGGCCCCAGTCATAGTGGTTAAGTATATAGGGCTACATGTTGGTGTCCCACTGCTCCCTAAACTTTTGCCTGCAAAAATGCCTCTCTCCTAGGATAGAGTAGCTGAAATAAGCCAGACCCAGGCTTATTCACTGTGTCAGTGATGGGATAGGGTGGTATCACTGCCTGCTGTTTGCAGGAGGCTGTCTCAGTGGGGCTAGACATGGGAGCCCTGTGTGGGGCTGTGCAGGCCCATTAAGCAGTGCCTGCCCAGGCCCACACACCACAGCCTTGTCGGAGCAAAAAAATGCCTTTGGAAGTGACTTTCTAGCAGCTGTCTGGCTTGATTTCACCTGAAAATAGGAGACTTGACATGGCCGCAGCCTGGTTAGTAAAATCTTCCCCTTGCTGGTAGTCACAACGAGCTGGGGTCTGACAGGCATCCCCCGGAGCCCTGCTGGTCTCGCTGCACAAAGCTGCGTGGTAACTTCAAGCTGACTGATGAGAGGCCAGTCTTTTTGCCCAGGTACTTCTAACATGCCCCACTTCAGAAAAACCAAATGCCACAGGCTGAAAATCTCTCACGTAGGACGAGTGCCATGGCACGTCACTGCCATTGTATGTCACCTTCCCGTGCTGTAATGTCACAGGTGATGAGCTGAAGCAGTTGCCCCCGGGACAGGCGGGTTCTTCAGGAGGTGGCCGTGGGTTGGAGGTGGATGTCCGAGTCTTCCACTGTCGCAGCTTTGGAAAAATCCCCCCAGGCCTCTTTTCTCCATCTAAAGCAAACACAGACCCATCTAGACATCTCCACCAGTCCCCTGCCTTTTTCCTGGGGGAGGTGGGATCAGCAGGATCCCTCCTTGTTTTTGCCATGCCCAATGCATCTGTCTGCATGCCCGTGTCCATCTGCACACACCAGGGCATGCAATAACCACCAGAGGTGCTTCCACCCACCACGTGGGCTAGGGTCTAAACCACGGATCCCACACCATGCAGGGCTGGGGTGGCCAGATCTGGGGAGCTGCTCAGGTTTCTCCCAGCCATTCGAGCATGTTTAATAATGTCCCCGATGATGGGAGGTGACAAGAGTGTTTAATTTAGCGGCCGCAGACAGAGCTGTGCCCAGCAGATTCACACCTGTTGTGCCCGAGTGGCAGCTCAGCTCCCCCTCGCTCCTGTCCTCCCGTGCTGCCCAGGAGCATGACGTCCTCTGGGGAAGTGCTGGCGTGGCCTCACTGTGCCACCAGGAACATCATTCCTTTCGGGTGATGAGCGGGACAAGCTTAGCACGCTACTGAATTTCCTGAGGGGACAGAAAAGGGTTTGCTGCTCTTGGATTTCTGCTCCGCTGTCTCTTCTCTAGATGCATTTCGTGCAGTTGGGGGCAGCCTGAACCAAACCCACCATTGATATCATTCCCATGCATTCAGAAATAAAGACTCAGCTATCCCTCAGATCATTGAGTCAGCTTAGAGACTGGGAGATCTCAGATCTGAGGTCTTGCTTGTGATATTTTTCCCTGGCATAGCAGCTTCTGGGTGCCTGTGTTCAAGCTTTTATTTACGGCCACAAAAGACGTGAAGGCTTCCACGGTAAAGCTTCTCTGTTTAAAAATGGAAGCTGAAAGTGCTTCAGTAATAGCATGAATCCTGCAGTCAAGAGCCAAGGAAAGACCTGAAAATCACAAACTATGTGATGACCTGGTAAAAGTTGCCCAAAAGTTGGAGAATTTGCCTCACTCTTTGGGGACTGCCTGCTGAAAAGTGATGTTACCTCCACCTTACTGAAAATTCTGTGGAAGAAACATTTCTGAGACCCCCAGCCAGCCACCAGAAGGGAGGGAGATCGTGGTGGCCATGGCTCCAGGACTCTGCTCACCTCTCCTTTCACCTGCTGCTGTAACAGCAGGGAGAAACTGAAGAAGAGCTCAATGTCAGTTCAAGGCCCCAGGATAGGGCTTGCTTTCTCACACTGCTGGCTCGTGTTGAGCTTCTTGTCTACGAGTCACCTTGGAGGATATGACAGGTCTGAGGTAAGAAGTGAGGTTATACACTGACAGGGGTTCTTCACCCCCTCCAGTCTCATAACACTTGCACCATATCAAGAAGGAGAACTGCAGACTCTGCTCTGCTACTTCTCCCTGGGTCCACCCGTCGTGGCTGCGTGCAGATTCTGCATGCTGAAGGCTGCAACTAAGCTCCTACAAAGCCGCCCAGATTAGCAGGTGTGGGTATGCAGGGCCATGACGAAGTAACTTGATCTGGAGCTGCTGATAGTTAGTGCAGCTCTGCAAATGTCAGATGTGAAAAGAGGATCTGTGGTGATCCAGCACAGCAGTTTGCTTGCAGTTCTTACCAGCCGGGAGGAGGAACCAAAGGTGGCTTAAAATCAATAAATATTACAATCAATAAATATACCTGATGCCCTTTCATCCTTTTTCTCTCTTGGTAAAGATCCTTTTCTCACTTTTTTTTTCCTGTGTTTTTGTTGTTTCCCCAACTTCAAACTAGTACATGGAGAAATATTCCAAATATTCCAAGGAGGATTAATCCTTTCTCTATTACTCATGCTATGGAGGATGTTTCAACAAAGATACAAATGCCTGCCTTACCATCCAGTGATGTTTTCTGGACTACTTATATTACCATTTTGTCCGTGGAGAAACCTGTAAATTCATTCTGCCCTTTTAAAGACCAGCCTCATGTTGCAGTCATTTCTGGATCACTGTTTCATTTGCAGGGAGCAGATTTTGGGGCATTAACCAGGCAATTAGATATTTAAGGCTGGACTCATGAAGATGCAAAACTTTTTATTTTTTTTTTGCTGCTCTTATATCACAATGATCAGAAATCATTCTGGTTACTATTTGTCCAGATCAGACCCACAAAGCAGTGATTTAGGCAGCTAAATGAATCAGGATGGGGCTTGAATAAATAATGTGTCTGTTAGGTGTCAAATTTTCTGACGGCCTCAAATGCTTGTGGCTTAAATAAGTCCTCTTGACTTTGTTGTGTTGTGAATATGCACAGAAGCGTATGGCTGAGTGGCATCATTTACTCCTACAGTGTACCAACAGCAACAGAATCCAGGTAACTGCACAAGCCCAAAAGGGGGACATTAACTAAGAATCACCTCAGGCAGACCCTCAATTACATTAATTGAAGTGCTAATTGAAAAATCACAAGCCAAAACCCTTCAGAGGTGGAAAGCACAGGCTCTGTGATGAAAGGATTCTACATTTTCATTTTGATTTGACAGAATTGTTCAGATAAAACAGAATATTTCTTTTGGCATTTTAATTGAAACATTCTTATTTTTATCCAAAATGTCCATCCCGTACTTAAATAGTGCCTCAGATGAGCATTGGGAAACCACTGCCTGAACACCAGGGACAGGAGCGTGTGAGCTTGCCCATGGTCCTCAGGCCCAGGGAGACTTCACTTAATTGAACTCCAGTGAACTATGACCAGCTGCTATCTATAGCTACCCACTGACAGTAGGTTGGCTTTTCTTTTTGCCTGTAAATTACTGAGCACAGGTGGGGAATTTATTAGCATAAGTGAAAGTTAGGAAGCAGTGCTCCATCCCTCTCCCCACTGATGCTGCCCTGCTGCAAGGTGTTGACCTTCTCTGAAGTAGGAGCCTGTGCAGCTCTCGACCCAGGTGAAACCACTTAGACCTGTGCCTAATTTTGCATCCCACCAGGTCTACCCTTGTGCTAAAAGTTAAACATATGGGTCATTGTTTTGCTGGATCAGAGCCCAGCTCCTGACGGTCCTTGAAGATTTGCCTAGACAGAACTTGTCAAATGATACGGTGTAGTTAATATGACAGTGTTGTGCTCTCTTTTCTATTAGTGACTACTTGTGGTGGGTAGGCTGTGCTGGTCAGAAGCATGCATCCAGTCATCAACAGCATCTCACAAACAATCAGGTACTCACACTTTAGCGGTTTTTAGTTAATGAAGTCTCTTTTAGGGGGCCTTTTTGTAGCTGATCAAGATTTTACCTTCTCACACACCCAGTGGCCACTCACAGTGACCTAAATTAGGACCAAAACTCTGAAGCTTGACAGAAACTCTGCTTCAGCACTCATGCCACCGAGGAGGTTGGATATAGCACCCTGCACCACCTGCATGATGGTCAGCCTGCCCCTGCTGCCCCAGTTATCCTTAGCTGCACAGGTGAGATCAGAAGTCAAGATTTGTATTTAGGTTGAGCTGTATTCCCTGAGATAAAGACTGAGTTTGCAGAGCAGCCTGTGGACAGCCACACCGCATCTGCCACCTTTCCTCATGAAGCCCACAAACATATTTTCACATTTTTTTTCCAAGATCCTCACCATTTCACCCATTTCAGATGCCATCGCACAGCCTGTTCAGAACTTACCTGGGCAGAGGGAGCTGACACAGAAACACCACCACAAATACACATTTTATTTTATTGATTTCTTTTTTTTTTTTTTTTTCTTAGGAAATCTCAGCTGAACAAAGGGACGGGACCAATCCCCCTCCCGGAGCTGGCCGCGGGATCCCCCTGCCGGGCTCGGAGGGCACCGCGGCTCCCCCCAGCACCGCCAGGTGGTGCCGCTGCTCCGCGCTGCTCCGGACTTATTATTAAATTATTTTTTATTATTAATGATTATTTTTTAATAAATATTTTTATTTTTTTATTATTTTTTAAATTCAAATCTTGGGGCTTACGTGCAACTTGCATAACCCCGAGGGACCTTTGACTCCGAGAATTCCGATTTTTGAACAGGTAGGTTAGGTGGGTTCACAGGCACCATAAACCCCTTCTCCCAAGGCTGAGCATGAACCCTTACCTCTGCCCACCACAAGCTATTGTGCACTGATGGAAACAAGTACGAGTGAGCAAGCAGCGGGGCCTGTAGCTCTCCTCAAGCACTGGCAGGCAGGGATGGTGCTATTGCCCCCCAGGATGCTGCTGTGGGGCTGAGCAGGGTGCTCTGGGTTTGCAGGGCCCTTGGGGGACCAGGAGCTGGCTATTAGGATGACAGCTGGGTGAGGGGCAGGAAAAGATGCTTCTCTGTGTGCATGGTGGCAGCTGCAGTCCCGCAGCCATCCTCGCCTCTCCTATCAATATCCTTTCCCCTGAGCTGGAAAGACTAAGGGGTAATTTAGTCTTTATGCGAGTTTGGACTTTGCCTGATTACCAGCTGAGCCTGATTGCACGGCCCTGCGATCCCTCTGGGAAACAGCCCAGACAGCACAGAGGGGCTGCGGCTCCTCCTGATGCTGCTGCTGCCACCGAGCCCTCCTGTTTCATTGTGGGCTGCGAGACGGGCTGCTCCATCTCCCCACCAGCCCCCTCGTGCACCCACCAACTGACACCAAAGGACCAAGGTTTTCTTGAGGACCCTAAATCACGTCGCACACAAGGTTTGAATGCAAATGCATGGAGTGTGCCACCAGTCTATGCCATTGCTAAGCTGTCTGCCCTGGTTTCCCATGAAACTGGAGACAAAATCATGAGGTTGGGTAGAAACTGGTTCAAGCAGCAGAGCTGAAGGTCCATTCAAGGACCATCTCAGCATCAGCTGCCTCAGTGACAGCAGAGCAAGTGGCATGCTGGGCAGAGGTGATGCCCTGGGACCTGTCGGCAGTTAGCAGCTCAAGTCCAGCAGCCAGCCCATCCTCTGCCATCAGCAGGGGGTTGCCACTCGGAAGCACCTGGATCAGACAGGTGCAAGATTCAGATCTCCATCCATATCACCTGTTCTCCAGAGATCAGGTGAAGGGAACTTTTGGCTTTTGGGCTTGTGTAATTTTCACAGGTAATTAAAATATGGTGTGTTACTTGCTTTTTCCAGCTCATGATTAAAGTTTAAACGTCACAGGTGAATTAGAAAGGCTGTGGTCCCACATTCATTTGGAGGGGAATTATGCAGGGAGACGGAGGGAAATAATGCAGAACTAGAGCCAGGCGTGCTCTAAAAGCATCCCTGCCCAGCTGAGATGCTTCTGTAACAGCCTCTGTTGCACAAAGGAGTTATCACAACTTCTGAAGCTAATGAAAACACTTGACCCTTGACTTGAACTGAGACCCCTGGCTATTGATCCCAGAAAAACTTGGGAGAGTGCTAGGAGAGGGGGCAGTCGTGCTCTGCCGGCAGCAGCTCTGCCTTCTGACTGGCTCCACCTGTTTTTAGGGGCTGTCAGATTGAGCTCTGCCTCCAGCCTCTCCACATCGTCTGTGGGTGAGCAGAGATGTATGGGACTTCAGATCCATTGCCTTTGGAGCTCCTTTTGCAATAAGTGGAGTCTCCCTCCTTGGAGATCTTCAGAAACCACCTGGACGTGTCCCTGGGCAACCTGCTCTGGGCATCCCTGCTCGAGCAGGGTGTTGGATGGCCTCCAGAAGTGCCCTCCCACCTCAGCCATGCTGTGATTCTGTGATACGGTGATGGCACTATGTGTAGTGAGGGCGTTGTGCTTGGATTCCCCCGTAACTTTTTCAGCCTGGTGTACCATGTGCATTAACACTGATGGGAGTGTACAATCCCTGGCCCTGTGGCACTCGTGTTCCCCAAAATATTTGTCCAATTTCCATTCCAAGCACCTAAAATGGCACAAGCAGTGAGGTTTGGCAGGGTACATCCAGCTGCTGGCACCCAAGCAAGTGTCAAGCAGTGGAGCTCAAGCGGAGGTGGTCTGGTGGCAGCAGGACACAGCCTGGCACAGACCCAACCCTCCTGTAGCACCGCAAGCTCAGGTAGCACGGTGCTATCCTGTACTGAGGCACAGATGGTCTGGAAGAGACTCTTGTACGTGACGGAGCAAAACATTATATGCAATTTTGTGACAACTTTATTAGACCAAAGCGCTGTTTATTCAGCATGCTGTTTCCAAGCATGGCTAGCAGCAGCTGCCTGAGGAAAAAGTATGGGCACCAGGAGTCGGATCACTTTGCACTTGTCAAGCTCATCTTATAGCTTTGGCACATCTCAGAAATACCCACAATGAGGAGTTTGATCAGCCCTCCGAGGACACAGCATACCCAGAGCAGGATGGCTCACAGGCCAAGCTGTTTGCTGTCCTTGCAGCTGCATGTGAGCTGCTTTCGACTGTACACCCGCATATCCCCACACATGGGTAATTTAAAGCAGGAACATCTCCAAGTTGTTGAAATGCTCCGTTTCAATACTTCGTTGTCAAGCAGCTTAGGCTTTTGTTTTTGAGGTGAAACAAAACATTTTCATTGAGCTGAAACTCAATTTCTTTTGCAAAGTGTTTTCATTATAAGTGAAAATTCAAATTCCAGGCTGCTTTGGAGAGAAGAGAAAAGTAGAATAGTCTCTGCCAAAAATACGGAGACAAGCTAAGGAAGCTCAATACTCCTGGACTTCAGCTAACCCTTAGTAACCTTCTGCCTGTTAAGTTTTGATTTTATGGACTGCTAGGGTTTTTAAACTTCCTTCCCTTGCAAACTGGTTACAAAGGTCTGGCTGAAAGTATTGCTGTTCCTTGCTGGAACGAGCAAAAGCTGCTGAGCCATATCATTTTTGCCTAGCCCAAACTTCAAGGTTCTTGCTTTGGAAAGCCTGGGGGCCTGTGTTTGTTGGTTGGCCAACCAGTGTTTTTAAGAGTAAGGTCTATTTTCTCTTCCTGGTGCCATGCTGATGGGCAAAGCTCGAGGCTCAGCCAGCTCAACCCTTGGCTAGCCAGGTGGACCTGCCTCTGGCAGCCATCCCATGGGCTTCTGCACCACGCTTGGGTTCCTGCAGGGCTCGTTAGCTCCGTGCATGGCCCCCTGGTGCTGAACATAACACACAAGTGTTTCCCTGTGGACCTGAGGGAAGAGCTTGTGATGTCTCCAGCTCGCAGCAGCGTCTGGAGGAGAGCCACCCTCCAGCTTCACCCTCCTTTCTGCCTGACAGCTAAATAAAGACATGATGTTCGTTAGGGTATGGTGAGGCTCCTAGGGAAATATGATCAAACACAAAGATCAGACGGGAGCTGTAACTGAGGAGCCTATTTGGGAAATTGGCTCCTGAGGCTCCTCGTTTCAGCTGGTGTCATTTCAGAGCAGCCAGGTGCCCGCCGTCCTTCTGATGTGGGGGCTCATTGCGAGGCAGCTGCAGAGGCTTGGCACATTTTCCCTTCAGGCCTGACCCCGTTAGCACTCAGAAGGGCAGGAGAGCATAAAGAGAGCCAGAAGCTGACCTGGAGAGGAAGAAGGAGGCAGTGAGATGTGACTTGGAGGTGTCCAAAAACCCTTTTCAGGATGTGGTGAGGGTTGCCACCTAGAGAACAAAGCAGGAGGAGTACCTGGAGGAGTTTCATGTGCTCAGGTGGGGATTTGAGCTACGGTGACTGAGCATTGCCTGTGGGCTGTAGGGTGACAGCTGGATGACTTGCCATGTGCCAGTGGTAGCCATCTGTGTGTGTGCTCTGGCCTCATGATGGTTGTGTGATGTGTGATTAGGTGCTGGAGAACCCACCTCGCCTCTCCATCTTTGCAGGCCAGGCAAGAGCAAGTGGCTTTGGGATTGTCATGGGGTTGGTGCATGGTCATGTTCACTTTGGAGCTGCCCAATCTTCTCCAAAGTGAGGAGTTGAGCCTTGCTGGAAAGGAGATGTTTCCCCACGCGCAGGCCAGACCAGGGCTGCTCATGAGATCCTCAAGGCCTAAAACCATGCACAACTCAATAGAGAGTCAGGTATTGTTTAAATGGCACTCCAAAAGCTCTGTCTAAGTAAATATGGAAAAAAATGCAAGGGCCATGATGGAAACAGAAGTACTTTGCGCTCAAGATTTACAGCCTTACCTGGCCGCAGATTATTTGAGGAGACATTCTCAAAGAACAGTTTTGTCCATTGAGGCCAACCACAGGTTTTTGAGCATCTTTTCCAAAAGAAGCTGCCTTGGCCCTTGCCTGGAGTCTGGGCTAGAGAAACCTCACCCCTGATCTAGCAGTTTCAGACTGAAACTTCTTCACAGAGCTCACGTTAGACAAGGCCACAGCAAACACTCCCAGCTCAGGTTTTAGGCTGATTTGATGGCAGACTCTCTTTTAAAACAGCCTCAACACCGCATGAGTTGAAGGTTATTTTTTAAATTGTGCAGCTGAATGAAAAGGAAATGACCTGCGAGGGCTTTTGAAAATTATTATTTTTTAATTAGTTGGTGAGGAGTCATCCTTGGTAAGTGCCTTGTAGCTGGCTCAATGTGGGTCTTCTGCCTGCCTTTGTGTGCGGGTACATATGGTCTCGGTGGATGTGCATAGAGTGGAAGCAGTCCTGTTCCGTAGGTCCCCTGTGCTCAGGTTTGTGTTTGTGTACTGGGAGAGTTAATGAGAACAGACTGCCTTTCTTTCCCTTCGTTCCCCAATCCCATCTGTTCAAACAAAAGGCTGAAAGGGAGAGAGAGCCGAGACCCTGCTGGTCAAGAGGGGATGGATAATAACACATATCCTTGGGCTACATTTCAGCACATGCAACCCTT
Source organism: Anas platyrhynchos (assembly GCF_047663525.1). Lineage (NCBI taxonomy): Eukaryota > Metazoa > Chordata > Aves > Anseriformes > Anatidae > Anas > Anas platyrhynchos. The sequence goes on along the minus strand of NC_092587.1, from coordinate 85,144,186 downwards.
TCAAGCTGTGCTAAAGCTTTTATTCAGGCAAGAGAAAGAACAACCAATATAAAATAAGTTTCTTCTTTTCTTTTTTTTTTCTATATAAAAAAAAAAGAAAAAGCTATATCAGGCCTGAAGGATGCTACATTCCGTTCTATTCCTCTAACATTTTATAAAGCTGGATTATCAAAAAAAGAGTCTAAACCAGTGCTGATTATATTTGTGTGCGTACAGACAGAGCACGGTATTGGGATAGAGCAAGAGACATATGCAGAGGGGCCAGGGATGGCTTAGAAAGTCAATTTTCACTGTGTTTGCACATGGTAACAGTTCCAGATTCGTGTAATTAACTATACATCAAAAGGGTGTGAAGGAGGATATATTCCTCTCCACCCTGGGGAATCGATGGGTACTTTGCAATTCATGGTTAACCCCCCATCCACGTATTTGTCATTATGGGCATGCCAAACAACTCATCTGAAGATCAAAATAGCTTTCTTGGGGACTGTTACAGCGGGAGCAGCACGAGAGATGGCACCTCAAGTCCCACTGTGGGCACCAAGCGTCAGAGAGGGATGCAGCCCTGGATGGCAGCGCTGGTGCTCAGCCCTCTGCCAGCCGTTCCAGGGACATCGTAATGGTTTACGGGAGAAAAATGGTCTCAAATGCCATTAGTTTAATGCTTCATAATGTCGTTGTGTCTGTTTTAAATGCAATCACAGAGCTCAGGGGACACCCAGGACTGAAATAAAAAGGAGGAGAAGAGCTTGCAGAAATGTAATGATGGAAAAGGAGGCAGGGGAATCTTTGGAGAGAAAAGAAATGAGATTCACCAATTCTTTTCCATTGATCAGGGAGCACACGAGTAGCCATTGTCGGACAATATTCACCACAGGAGCTGATTGCACTCTGCTTACAATAAACACAGTAAAGTAATAGAATCAGTTTTTGGGAGGAGGTGGGAGAGGAATTTGCAAAACACGGGGCCTGGTCATGGCCAGTAATTTCAAGCTAGTTTTCTAATGCTCTGCTAGCAGCTCTGCACCATTTCAGAAGTGGTGCACAGCCGATCCTACAAAACTTGTTTGTCAACCCCTAGCAGTCAGGGGGTTTACTGACCTGTATGTAGTTACCTAACTCTCACCCTCTCAAACAGAGGGAGCCAGAAACAATAAAGAGGGTCAAAACCAGCAAACAAGCTGAGTCTGACCTGCTCATGCCAATAAAAATGCAAATAAACACGTTTATGAAGTGATAAGTATAAACAGTAGTTATGCAAGCTTTGGAAATCTTTCTAAGCATTTCACATCTCATTTCAATCACACAGGTGGAGCTGTTTCCTTCTGGATAAAATTCTTCTGTGACTGGCATCTTGCACTCCAAGCTAAGCAGGTACATGCTCCAGACAGACAGTTGTTGTTTCCCTCCAGCAGTTGTAATTTATTCTTATCCAGAGTGGGACTAAAGAAGGTGTAGCCTTCTTTAGCATGGCCCCATAGCATAAGCCAGCACTGTTCCTTTGTGTCCTTTTCTTCTTGAATCCTAAAAACTGGGAGCAACCTGGTCCTGTTCATCAATGCTGGGGGCTAATCTGGCGTAGAAAATTTGCATGATCAACACATCTCTTCTTCTCACAGGGAATCCAACTAATACATAGAGGGAACACTATGTCTGATCTCTTGTCTCTCACTCAAAAGGGGACCCCTTGAGCCTGGCCTAACCATGCACTATTGATATATGAGCAGGACATGTCTCTGCTGGATTCATCCATCAAGCAACCACAAGAGGTGATTTCTAGGGATTAATGTTCTGGTGGCTGTGTGCAGAGGTTGCAAGGAGGAGGGATCGTGGCAGTAGCTGGTTTATTGAAAAGACAGAAAAATGAATGTGACAGAAATAGGGCCCTTAGCAATGCAGATAGCTATAGATCAATGGGTGGGTTGCTTTCAGTGCCTCTGTTTGCTTTCTGCAACACCTATCTGTAGAAAACAAGGAAACACAGTTTTTGACAAGGCTCTGACAAGGCTGGTTGTGTTATAAGGATTTGTTCCCAGTCTCTCACAACCAAGCCAAATGTAACCCTTGAGGTTGAGACTCGCTGTGGTGGATGTCTCTGGTGGTTTGGATTGGGGGAGCTGAATTTAATCTGAAGCAGCTCGGAAAGGGTTTCTCAGAATGAGGCTAGAGAAAAGGAAACAGATGTATCTGTGGTTTAAAATTGACTTGCAGTGCCTTTCTTTGAGACAATCTAAAGCTTCTGTGGAGCAGTGACTAGAAATTTGACTGGAAAGGGCCCCTACTGCAGAGAATATTTCTGTCATCTCCTGAAACACTGCCCCAATCTAGCCAGACTGTAAGCCCCCAAAGAAAACCAGAGTAAATCTTATTTTCACACACCCAACAGCATTTTCTCAGAGTTTACCAGCCAAATTGTCTGCCTATCCTTGGCATGCATGACCACTGTGTATGACCCATCACAACTGAGCAAAGAAGTGTGCAGTCCTGAGCTTCGTTTTCCTTGCAATTTGCTTAGTGGTGTGGGGCTACATGTGGTGCTGGCACCATAGGAGAAACCACAGAACATGGATCATGTGAATACATCTGAGAGGCATACAGGCAAGTTTCTTTTGCATTTCACTACTGGCCAAAAGCATTTAGATGGACTTAGAGCTTCGGGCTTAGAGCTTTCCTTGCTGAGCAATGAGAAAACTCAGTGAAGTAGAGAGATTTGTTATCACAGGTGAAATAAATCCAACTCTTTGTTTAGCTCCTGGCATGAAAAATAAAGTGAATATTTCTCACTGATGACCGTCAGATTATTTTTTTATTATTATTATTTTTTTTGAGGGATTGTTATGTGATCCCCAAATATATTACTTAAACCTGATGTATCAGCAGGCTTCCAGCACAAGGCTTTAGGAAAGCAGAACATACATTGGCATGTGTTCAATACCCTTTCTGGGAAACATCTCTTCCTTTGGCTGTCACTCAAACAGTGTTTTGCATCTTACCCACTTTCCAGGAAAATAGTAGCGAGTCTGGTGGTATAAGGATACCTAGGTCTGCAGAGGTAACATTTTGATATGGGGAAGAACAGGTGAGCACTGTGACAGGTGGCTTGGAGCAACTTTGGAATAAACTGGAGTTTCTAGCTGAAGGCTGAACAAGAAAACTGTATATTTCTCATGACAGAAATGAAATGCCTGAAAGAGGTTAGCGTAGCCAGGTAGACATGAAAAAACACATTCAAAGGGATACATCAAAGGTGTGCAGGAACTGGAAAAATCAAAGAGAAGAGCCAAAGGTGTTTCATGCTGGCATCAGAAGACCACTGCTTTCAATGACGCTGATGAAGCTTTTCTAATATCTAGAGATAAGTAACAGAAATAGTAGTATTGGCAGGAATGAAATAGTAAGATTACTGTGAGTGAAATATGAACAGAAATGCAGATCTGTATGAAAGCACAAGGAGCAAAACCAGAGTAAGTTTTGAAAGGCTGTCCTGGGCTGAGCACCAAGGCTATGACTGAAAGCAGTCAAGCTGGTAAACACTGAGGAAAAAGCTGTTTAATCAGGCCTGGACTTCAACAGGGCCCCAGCACAACTCTGTGCTCTGACAAAAAGTCCCTCCCCAGCTTTGTTGTAGGCCCCCTTTAGGTGCTGGAAGGGCACTGTAAGGTCTCCCCAGAGCTTTCTCTTCTCCAGGCTGAACAACCCCAACTCCCCCAGCCTGTCTTCATAAGAGAGGTGCTCCAGCCTGAGGGTGCACTCAACCCCACTGTCCATGTCACCAACAAAGATATTAAAAAGCGCCAGTCCCAGTACTGACTTCTGAGGAACACCACTCATTACAGATCTCTGCTTGGGCCCTGAGCCACTGACCACAACTCTTTGACTGCAACCATCCAGTCAATTCCTCACCCACTGAGGGGTCCATTCATCAAATCTATGTCTTTCCAATCAGAGGCAAGGGTGCTGCGTAGGAAAATGTGAGCTATTTTGCACGGGACTCGGTTGATGATGTCATTTGCCCTGCTTATCAGCAACGCTTTTATGCTCTCTTATAAGTGACTTTAAGACACAACAGACTAGGTGTTTTTGGACCCTCTAATCCTGATCAGATATTTCTACTATTCTATGGATATTTATTCCATGCCACAAGGTCGTCGATATCTCTTCTCCTGTTATACATGTATGGTGAACCACATCTGTAACTGGCTTTTGTGGCAAGCAGGCAAGAAGAGCTGTGGTGCAGCACATATGCTGTATACTCACATCATGCTGTACCACCCAGTCCAGGAGTGGATATTGGTGACTTCCACCAGGATCCTCACTTCTGAGTACTTGATGAAAGGTCCAACCCTTAAATCTCACTCAATAATTAGTGAGAATTTCTGCTCTTGTAGCACAATGTCCAGGAATAAAGCAGAGCTAACCCACAGCTCTGGATCAAAACAGCCTAGGATGCTAAACTGCTTGAAAGCTGACTCCTAGTTTGGTGGATAGATCTAATGATGTTTCAACAAGTTGACTGACTACAGATGGGCAAACATTGTCCTGCTTAGCTCCGTATCTCTGCTTCAGATATTACTGCCACTCTTGGAGAAACTCAAGGAGCCACCATGCACAAAAAGAAGGAGTCAATCTGGTATAGACACTTCTGTGAGTGTGACGGTGGTATAACTTCCACTTGACAAAAATTCCCCTGCTGAAGATGCTATTGTTTTGAATGCAATTATCTTTTACAAGGTTCATCCAATCCACCTAATCATCCTTATCTTAATGTGCTTTTCCTTCCTACATTGTCACGTAAAATCCATTTCCTTTCAATTTACTTCAGATCTATCTGCATCTAGATTACTGCAACTTGGATGCAAGGTAATTAAATGTGGTTTGTCTGAGTAGAAAGGCAATGAATCCTATTACAGCTTGTTTATGCTACCAAGTAATGCAGGTTTCTCCGTGCCATCCCACCAGTGTCTTAACCCTACCATAGAAAGACTGTGTTTTAGGCCACCTGCAAGCTTCTCTGTGCATTTTGTCCTTGGGCTGTCTTCTGAGATCCCTGATTAATACAACTTGTTTTTTAGGTCTGTGGACTTAAAAATACCTATCCTACTAGGATCTGCCTCAATAGCTCATACCATGCTGACTCTCACCCACACTTCTATTTCTGACAGAAATATTTAAGACTGCTAACTCTGTCTTCATGGTTAACAAGGCTACAAGGCAGGGTTTTTGTTGTTTGTTTATTTTAGTTATTGTTTTTACCCTTTGGCTAAGATGCAGTCTGGTGCTAGAATTCCTCTGTGGTTGATGGGACTTGACCCTGGCCTTGGCCTCTCATAATACTATGTGCTCTGGGAGCTTGTAAATTTATACTCTGAATCCTATTTCGTGTAGTACTTTCACCTTTTGGATGCTACTGAGAAGGAAGCTGTTTGGTAGCAAAAATCCTGGATGTCTTAATGATACAGAGGAGGTTTTATGATTCTCTGTAGGTCAAGCATGCACTGTAAACCCACCATTGAGACATACTTTAACACTGGTTCAAGAAAAGGTCAAGTGAGGTAAATCCACCTCTACAGAATAAGGTTCAAATCTTGGATACTGTTACAGGGTGAATGGAGTAAGGAAGTCTTGCACTGACTTATCTTGTACATTGTCTGAAGCTTCCTCATGGGTCAAGAAACCTGGTGGTTCCTTCTGAATAAATGTTTTGGTATTGATGAGTTGTGTGTAGGAGCCCTGGGCTGGGAGGAACAAGGGGTATGTGTGTGGTTCTCTACAGTTCTTTTAAGATACTTTCTTTGAAATCCATGCTTGCTCTGCTGTAAGGCTAAATGGTATAGTATAGACTTTGAGGTGATCAATAGATTCACTTTGGTTGAGATCTCTTGAGCTTGTGTTTGCTTGGGGCAATACAAGCAAGGTGAAAATCATGACCCAACTCATAGGATCTACCTGTACAGAAGGTAATCCTGTCCAAGTAAGGACCAAATAAATAAATAAATACAATCCCTTTCCACCATTCTCTTGTTAAATGGGTTACAATGACTTCCTGTTGTAAAATCACTGCTGACTCAGTCCTTTTTACTCAGCCATTTGTTGCACAAAAGCTTTTCTGTACACTGGCTTATCCATACTGCCTTTCTCAGATGCTTTTGTAGTTTTTTTGTATCGTTACTGAAAGGGTGGAGAACCAGAGCTACAGACAGTATTCAAGATATGGATTTACTATGACTTTACACTATGACCTAATGATGTTCTCTCTTGCTCTCTACCAGTTCTGTTCTCTCTACAATGATAACAATACCTAACATTTGATTTTCTTTTTCCATGCCACCAAGAACCAAGCTGATGTTATCATGAAACAATATATCATAACTACAAGATCTTCTTTCTGTGGTTGGCTCAGGACCTATCAGCTGCATGTGGAGTTAGAAATGTTCTTCCCTGTATGCACCACTTTATCACTCCATTTAGACTGAATTTCATGTGCTATTTTATCAGTCTTGCACAGTCCTTCTGCAATTTTTCATAGTAAGTAAGTCCTTGCCTTTATTATCTGGAATAACAAAATTCCAATACTTGCATGTGGCTATATTATAGGGAGATAGAGCTCTACCTATAGAGGACACTTCTGGAAAAGTCTTGAAGCCTGTCTTAGATCCTAGAATTGCTTGAATGGGTAGAAAAACCTTGGTATGGTGAATACTGAGTCTGAAAGCCTGCGATGTGGGAAAGGGTTGTCTTTGAATGTTGTATCTGCACACAGGTAGATTCTGTTTTCTGTTCTGCTTTTCTTTTCCTTTTCTTTCTTTCTCTGTGTTTATCTTGTCTGTGAGCTCGTGCTGGGCTCTAGCCCTGGGGTTTGCAAATCTTTCTGCCACTTCTGTACACATAACGGTTTTGAGGAAGGAGAAAGGCAGAGGGCTTCTCTGAAGGATGGATGTTGTATGACAAACCTCTTGTCTTTTGGTCCTTGTGAAAATGTTTCTGTGCCAGTCTATCCCTCTAGCCATGATTAAAGTTGTGGAGATCTCTTCTTTGTAATCTTGACTGTCTATTTAATGACTCCTTCCAATTCTCTCCTCGCCTGGTGTCTGGCTTTTCCTGGATTTAACTTGCTTCTAGCCCCTGAGCAAGCTGCTGTCTCTCAGGCTTGCTGGAGCAGCATCTTCCCTTCTTCCATGCTAGCAGCTCTGTCCAGCTGCTCACATCTTTCTCCTTCCTCACTGCTCCACCTGCATATGCCCCAAGTTCACACAGCCCTCCTCATTTGTACTCTCCATCACCCTCATGCAAAATCCCTTGCCTTATGCCCAGTTTCTGATTGATGCAGCTCCTCCATCTAGGTAACCTGCACTGCTTCTGCTTTTCTTTTATCCTGCACTGCTTTTGCTTTGATTTAAGCATTTGTATTGTCACTTTCTTTCATCCCTTCCTTTAGGAAGGAGTTGTGCCCAAAGCAGCTTTCTCTGCTTCCCTTTCTCAGTGAGGAACTCCAGAACAACTGTCTCCTCTTGCTTTCTGAGTGACTCTGTGTCCTGCCACGCTGAGAGCTATTATTGCACACACAAATGTGCATGGCTGGAAGAGAGCTTGGGAGGAAAAAGCACCAAAACCAGATGCATGTGTGTGTGTCTAGGATTTATTTTTTTTTAATATAAATTTTTAAGACTGCCTAAAGCAGCAGGGTGGGTGTGAGAAGAGTGTAACTTCTGTAGCATCACCTGCTTCCTCGGGCTGATTGGGTGGAAGCCTCCACACAGGCTGGAGCGGAGGCGAGACCAGCGCTGTCACCCTGCCCATGAGCTACAGCACCAAACAGCAGTAGCAGGGACGGCTACAGCAGCAGCAGGCACGGGCTGATGGCGGTGGAGGAGCAGAACATCCCTGCAGCAGCGAAACTTGTGCACCCCACAGCACAGTGAAGGACGGAAGAGAAGAACGGAGCTGCTTCCAAGCTGGTGGAGAGCAGTGGCAGGCAGAGGAGCCTGCTCTGGGGGGAGAGAGGGATCAAAGCACACAGCAGTGAGCTGACAAAAATCTGCGTTCGGCAGCCCAACTTTGTGCCTGCACTTGTGTGCCTGCAAGTGGACTGGGTCTGAGCTCTGTTACATTCTGAGCCTGAGTTATTCCAGCCCAGTGACTCAATTTATTTCTGTCTCGGCTCCTGACATTTCTCTTTCAGGTGGCTGCCGCCTGGTTTTGGGTGGGGCCGTGGGCTGGGGTGACTCATGTTTCCAAGCTCTTATCGGCATCAGTATGATGTTCTGCTTTTCTTTTCTGTCATATGGCATCCCGCTCCCCTCCTCTCCCTCCCCTCCCTCCGACGTCTCCCAGAGGAGGCGACAGACGGTCCTGTAATTTGGTTCCATTCGCTCGACTGGAGCAACACCTGCCCCCCTCTCTGGGGACGGGAGGGTCTCATCCCAAACCGTGCAAGGAGCCAAAGACAAATCTGAAGCCCACATGCAAATAGAGCCCAGGATAAAACAACACGGCCATTCTGGGCAGGAAAGGCAAAATCCGTCACCAGGGGAAGAGGCAGGAAAAACAGAATCGCCGCTGAAGAAATAAATAAGAAGTGCCAGGAGATTGTCTTTTCCTTTTGGGTCGGCTGCTATTGTGGTTATTGATCTGTCCCACCCTGGAGAATAAACCGAGAGTACTGAAAAATAATGGCTGATATTAGAACATATTTATTCGCCCTAAAAGGACCGGGTTAATTGGGTTACAGGATGGCTAGATACATGAATAGATAGATAGAATGTCTCTGGTATTTCTTCATGGCTATATAATGGAAGAGATCCATTTCTTTGTTGAATTTCACATACAACATCCTCTCCAGCTCACCCTCCCCATCTCTCTCCCTCTCCCACTCACATGTACAACCTTTTTTTTTTTTTTTTGTTAGAAATACAGCAAAGATATCAAATCACATCCAAGATGCTCATAATTTCTCTGCTGTAAATATCAGTGGTAATATTCTACCTGTTTCACCCACCTTTTGACTTGAGCAATAAGGCACTACTCATAGTTCAAGGGAAATTAGTACATTTATTTATAGAAGTTACTTTTGGCTTGCAGTTGCTGTAGCAGGGTTGGGATCTGTTTCTAAGGTTCAGCTGAATGCATTAGATGCTCTGTTTCCTAATCATACAACAAAAATGCATACTATGCCTCATGTCTGTGTATGTCCATATAGGTCTACAAATGTCTTAAAACATCGTATCACTTTATGTTAAAGGTATGCTGGATGTCCACAGTACTGGGATATTATAGATCTATACATTGGAAGCACTTCCTGCTTGTGAGTGCTGGAGGCTTCCAATCCATGTTTTATTTATCACGTTGAATCAAGCTTAAATCACCTCTTTTAGCCTCAGCTGAAGGTCCAGGGGTATCACTGTGCCTTCTTTGTCTTTGTGTATGCTTCCTTTCGTGATTTACAGGATGAGCTTCTTTTTAAATGTGAAATAATGGTATCTGAATGTCGCTTTAATGTTAGCTTTACTCACTACAAACCCAGAAAATATTAACTCCATATTTCTTCCCTGCCAGCTGGACAGGCTGAACATGATATAACCTTTCTTTGAGCAGTTCCACCCTGTTCCTCCTGTAATATTGTGCAAGATCACTTATTTCTATATTGCTGAGGGAACATAGACGTAGGCAAAGTAACTTTGATTACATAATTAGACTTTATCACTACCTAATGCAGACTCGCAATGAGATGGAGTTAAAGTTGTTTACTCCTTCTCCATAAATCCAGACTTTTGAGCACTTAGTCATGCAGCCTTTTTATTGTGTTAGCCTTGCAGCTTGGCCATACGACTCATCTCTTTCTCAAGAATTAAGGGGAAAAAAAAATAACAGTGGGATGGGGGAGCAAAACCTACATTTTGTTATCAGCAGTCGTCAGATACTAGATGACAATGAGTTTCCTTGATGCCAGCAGGAAAACACAAAAGTGGTCGAGCTGATGTCATGGTGGTTAGAGGACATAAGCAAGGTGGTGAGTGGATGGAAGTGAGATTGGATTTGCAGGGAGAAGCAATTTTGTCTATCAGATAAATGGTTGCATTCAGAAGAAAGGGAAACATCTTCAGGTCAAACACCCCCGATTCTCCTGCAGGTTAAACTTGATGCTTGATCCTGCTGCTACCACCAAAACCAAAGCCCTTCCTGCCCTCCCTCTGAGTGCAAGCACGGTCTCCGTTGTCCTGGGGGAAGGTAGGAATGGCATGGCCTGGAGAAGATCCTTGTTTACAAACCTGAGCAGTCCCCAGACTTCTTTGTGCTAGACTCTCCCGTGCTTGCATGGCAGGAGGATTGCCAAACAGGAGCCTATCCCTGCAGCCTACACTGCACAGAGGCCACGGGCAGCACGGTGGGGATGTTTCTGAGCATGTGAATTGGTGGAGAATCAGCTCTGATATAGGAGGGCCTCATCACTTGAGCAGGGAGTCCATGCACATGGTCTTGAGACCCAGGACACATCTGGGCTGATAACCACTGCCGGGTCTGCAACAAACTTCGCTGTCCAGTCTGAGTTTGAGTATCCCTCTGCCTGTGATGTGATGTGTTTGCAAACCCCAGAAGAGGGAGTGAGGCCAAGGGGGCAGGGGACACTGGTTTCTCATCTCCTTATCCAGCAGCCCATCTGTCTGAAAAACCATTGGTGGCTGCAGTCACCGTGCTCTCCCCTAAATCATGCATTTGCACATTTGAGAAGGAAAAATATGCTAATCTTTTTATTAACTAAGTCTTACTGAATTTTGGTAGCCGGTTACTGAATTTTGGTTTGCTGGATGGCAGGATTTATAATATCACTTGGACAATTATCATCAAACTTGACCCAGCGTCCAGACTTTGGCAGAACCTAATAAACAACCCTGTCCTGAAGTAAACCAGCTCCAAAGTTGGTGGAGCTTTTTCACTGAAAATTGCTGGATTTTATAACTGTGCATTGAACTACCAAGTCTGTGTGCACTCCCTTGGGACTTGGGAAGTGTGCATTGGTAGAAAGTGGAATTAACAGCCTCTCTGACAGGTTTTCTGCATAGAGCTTTTCAGCTGGGCAAGACCACACTTAATTAAACCACTGTGCAAAGTGTCAGCCATAAAAATGGGAGGGGAGGGAGGGCTTTATCTCTAAAGCAAGTAACAATGGACCTGCTTTTTCTGCTGCATGCCTCCTGCCCAAGTCAATGGCAATATTCAAATTATAGGTAAAATTAACCCCTTGTGGTAAAGAAGAAAAGGATTTAATAAATGAGGTGGCACAGAGCTTTTGCTTTACTCAGGTGATAACCTTTCTGTTACTGAATCTGTATCTGTGCCATTTTTCTCATGACAGTCTTTGGCAGTGGAGCCTTGCATAAAGGAGAATGGCTGAGGTTTTTCTAACTGGGCAAAGGGCCCAAGATTTTTGTTTGGTTTCAGTAGAATTGGACCTGACCAGAGCGGGGTCAAAACCGAATTTAAACAAGAGCAAGAAAACCCACTGCACATGGGCAGGATGCAGCACCTACATTTTGGTTGCAAAGTCATACGTACCACAGAGTGATGCAGCAGAGCAGGTGCTTCCCAGACCCAGGTTTGATTTTGCAGCCTGAACTTGGAAACATGAGGACAGATGCCAGTCGTCATGGGGAGAAGGTGAAAGCAAGGGTTCTACATCTCACATGGATTTGTGCAGTGAGCTCAGCTGAGAGCAGCTGGGGCAGGGGAGCTGTGCTGAGGGATGGCAGCCATGCCTGGGCAAGAGGCAGGTAACCTGTTGAAGCTTTTCTATGTACAGCAGGAGCAAGTGTAAAATCCTTATTCACAAGGCAGACTATACACTCTGTCAAATCTCCATCTTATAGAAAGACCAACAGGGAAAAATAATTAGGAAAAAACAGCTTTTATTTGATACTTTTATTTATATGCAAAACAGCTCACCATTCATGAGATATGAAAAACGCATCAGATAGAAACCAGATTTATCTATTTTCACTACAAAATATTGCATTATATAAAGCAACAGAGACACACAAAAAAACCCTGAAAAAGACTAAAATCTTTGGATAGCAGATGTGTTTTTTTTTTTTCTTTTTCTTTCTCGTCCCCAAAATGCGCTTCTTGTTTTAAGAGATTCACAGCAAAGAACATGAAACATTTTCAGGTTATAGAATTTTTTGGTTGTCACAAAGGAAAGCAGTCCTGGATTTACTTCTTCTTCATCTTCTTCTTCCTTTTTTTTTTTTTTTTTAGGAAAAATGTCCTTTCCTAAAAATATACCGCACACATACACACCCACGCTCAACCCCACACACATACAGGTATGCACACACGCACATATACACCCACAAAAAAACTACTTCCCTTATAAACGATTTGCAAAGTACTTTTCAGACATAACTATAGATCAGAATAACAAGTTTTAAAAAAAAAACTCTTCTAGTTAAGTGCTAGTGGTTGTTGATCCCACACACACGCACAAAAAATAATAATAATAAAATAGAAAGAAAGAAGGAAGGAAGGAAAGAAAGAAAGAGAAAAGGAAGGAAGAAAGAAGGGAGGAAGGAAGGGAAGAAAGAAGAGTTCAAGAGCAAATGTCTTGATATATATAAAATATACTTGTAAACAGGGAGGAAGGGAAGGTCTGTCATACACAAGTGCAATATAATCGGAAAAGAAAAAAAAAAAAGAGGAAAAGAAAAGAAAAAGGAACACTGTATTGATCCCAACAAACACTTATAAAGTTAAACGTAATATTCCACAGGAGAAAGTGTAAACACGCGACTATAGAAAACAATTGGCACAAAGTATCCAAAGTAAAATTGCCACCACTCTGAAAAATAAATAAGTCTTGAAAAAAATAAATTGTCCACTCCTTCTACCATAAATAAAAAATAGTTATTTTTAACTGCACCCATGGGTCACACGTTTAAGGTCACAAGTAGATGTTTTTGGATATATATAAAGGGGCACTTGACAGCCTGAAGAGACAATCTGGTTTCGCACCTCTCTGCCGAAAAACGCGGCCGTTCCGCGCCGCCGGGGCTCAGCCTCTGGAGCAGAGGTGCGGGGAAAGCTCCCCGAGCCCGGCACCGGCAGCGCCCGGCCCCGCAGCCGGCCGGGTGCGCTCGGGGCCGGGCTCCCGGTGCGCGGCGCGTCCCGATGCGGCCTCCGCGGGGCCGTCGGGGCGGGCGTGCGGGGGCTACACGTCCAGGACGTGGTTGAGATAGGAGATGTAGCAGATGGCCAGGCGCAGGATCTCGATCTTGGAGAGCTTCTTGTCGGGCGGCAGCGTGGGCAGCAGCTTGCGCAGCTCGGCGAAGGCCAGGTTGAAGGCCTCCACGCGGATCCGCTCCCTCGTGGCGTGGGCCGAGCGGTACTTGGCCGTGGCTCGACGACGGCGCCGTTTCTCCTCCCGGCTGAGCGGCGGGGGGTGCAGCCCCGGCCGGCCCCCGGCACGACCCTCCCCGCCGCCCCCGCCGCCGCCGCCGCCCCCGCCGCCCTCGGCCGGCTCCGGGTCGGAGGCGCAGCAGCCCAGCGCCCGGGGGTCCGCGCCCCCCAGGGACTCGGGGTCGGAGGGCGCCGACGAGGGGTGGTCGGAGTCGGCCGCTTGGTCCGGGCTGAGCATCATCGTGGAGGGGGCGGAGGAGCCTTCCCGGGACAGAGAAGCAGAGAGAAGGGGGTCAGCGCCCCCGACCCGCAGCACCGCCCCGTGTCCCGCGTGTGCTCCCGCTACTCCCCCCTGTGTAGAAACAGGCCCGGGAAGCGATGAAAGGGGATGCGGATTTATTTCTAACAAACTAGCGTCCAGAGGCTTAGCATCGGGCTGGTTTGTTTTCCTCCATCGCACGTCCTCCCCTGCCAAGCTCTGCTCCACCGTTTCTCTTTCGGGCTCCGGGCCGCTGGCACGATGCTTTTAAAAGGGGAGACAGGCTCAAGGCTCCCCGAGCACAGCAAGGCCAGTGGGGAAATTTATTTCCCTGGTCAGACCTGCGGGATCTGATGGATCTGCTGGGCTCTCCTCCTGCTCTTTTCTGTGAGCTCCTCTTTTTATTACTATCGCTATTATTATTATTATTTTTTCCTGCTGCTAATTGTGCTCAGATAGCGGTTTGCCAGCGACCAAATGGGGACGTTTGGAGGCTCTCAGGATTTGTTATTTAGGGGTGAGATTCAAAATAGAAACAAAATAATAATAAAAAGGACCAAAAACCCAAGGCAGCGGCCGAACTTTTCCATTCCTTTAAATTTTCCCTCCTCTCCCCTCCCTGCGCGAAAAGGGTGGGGGGAAAGAAAGGGGAAATAAATAAATAAATGCGGACGTGCCTTTCAAAAGAAAATTGAATCGTATCTTCTTGCGGCCTCACAGAGCACCATCTGTCATGTAGACAGCAATACAAATCCGAGCGCGTACGTGGACATGCCGGCATGTAATAAAACAATACATCAGGCACCTCGTGAATAACCTTGGACACAAATGTGTGTGTGCGTGTGCGTGTGCGCACAGGGCTGGGGTGTCGGGCGAGGTGGGGAGGAGGGCACACCACCTCCCCAGAATTCAGATCGCCCAGTGTTGCCACGTAAAGTTTCCAGGCAAAGTCCCCCCCCTCGGGTCACAGGGGAAAAAATAATAATAATAAAAAAATATATATATATAAAATCGAAGACGTTAGAAGCAGAAATAATAAGGAGCATAATGGAGGGGCACCGATCGGGCGAGGGAGAGCGCTCCCCGGGGGAAGCCCCGGGGTGGTGGAGGGGCAGAGGAGCTGCCCCAAAAGGAGCCACCGCTGGCCAGGGCCGTCGGAAGGGCTTCCTCCCCTCTGTTTTGGTAAGGAGCCTTGCACTAAGCAGGCCCACGAGGCACGGGTAGGAAATAAAAGCGGCCAGCGCGCAGGTCAGCTCTCAGCGGTATCAGCGAGGGAGAATAAAATAAAATAAAAAATAAAATCACCTTTCGATTGAGATCCAAGTGAGCGGGTAGAGGAGAAAGCACGCTACCAGAAGGAGGATTTGTAGGGCGGTTGTAGGAAAACGGGCAATTACGGAGGTGGTTCGTGGAGAAAGTTGCTTAAAGGTTTCTCCACGGTGTGTGTTGAATTTTCCTGCTTGGTTTTATCCAGACGTTCCGTTTTGGCGATCCGAACCAGAAAGAGACTTTGTTTTTATTTCCTCTCCCCTTCTCATCCCCCCTACTAAAGCCATGCCCGTGCTACCTGGAAAAGGGATATATTGTTAGGGCTGCTTACCTCGGTGGAGTCGTTTGCACAGCCGCTGTCTCCGGGTCCCCTCGCCCCCTCGGCGATTCCTTTACAGTTCAAATGACCCTCCGGGAGCGGAGCATGGAAAAATTAAAAAATCAAAATCAAATCAAATGAATTACGAGCGGAAAAGTGTCCTGCTCGGATGGGGAAGGGCAGCTCTCATCCCTCGCCGCGGCCTCCAGCGCTCCAGAGATGGGAGATGTTATCGCCGTGCTTGTTTTGCGGAGTATAAATAACAACTTAAGTTACTTACGATGCATCGGGGAGGAAAAAGCTTTTCCCCATCAAAGTCCTCCTCCGCCCGTTAATTCGGGGCAGCGGGCTACGATACGCCGGCAAAAGCTGCGAGTCGCGTTTTGGGGGGGGAAAAAAAAATTTAAAAAAAATTAAATTGCGCTGGAAAGTGCCGTCTCCCCGGCTCTTCGTCCTGGCGATCAATAACAAAAGGGATGCGGAGATAGCACCAGCCGGGGCTGCTCCCTCTCCCCCGCCCCCCGGCCTCTCCTCCCGGAGCCCGGTGCCGGCTTTGTTCCGCCGGTGCCCGGCCCGGTGCCCGCCGCGGGTCGGGGTGACAATGCTTTGCACCCTCCTTCTTCTCCCCTCTGCTTTTTGTTTTGGTGGTTTTAGGGTTTTAGGGTTTTTTTCCCCTTTTTTTTTTTTTTTTTTTTTTTTTTTTGGTGTAACGTGGGGTTTTGTTAATTCGCTGGTCCGGCGGAGAGCGGCGGGAGGCGGGGGGGAGAGCCGGTCGGAAAATAAATGTTTGGCTTAGTTTTTCTGCTGGTCCTTCAAGAGCTGGCGACGGGGGAAAAATGGATAAGCGAACCCCCCATCCGTCCCCGAGCTTCCCAACTCCTCCTGCATCGCTCGGGTGAGAAGAAAGAAAGAACTGCGAGCGTGGAAAAGAAAACAAATACACAAAAATCTCGGCGCGGGGTTGGAAAAGGCTGCGAGAGAGGACGTCGGTGAGGAAAAAGGTGCGCTCACACGCACAAAAAGAAAGTGCAGTTCCTCCTCCCACCCCTCCCGGAGTGGCAAAGGAGCCGAGGAGGGGTGCGGAGGGTGGCAGGGGCGAGACGGGCAGGCAGACAGAGCGGGAGATGCGTGCGGATCCGCTCCTGGTACCGAAGGGTTTAGCCTAGAGATGGTTGGGAGAGATAAAGGCTGAGAGAAAAGGGGACGGCATTTTTTCCCTCTTAAATTGATATTTAATGGGAAATCCTATTGGACAGAAACCTGGACACGAGTCGCTTAATTGGACTTGACATCTGTCACAGTGTGGGAGTTTTCACAGCCCAAATATTTTCAGCAGATCAGATTCTCGCTGAATCTGTGCCACAAATTATAACAGTCGAGAGCAGCCCGTGATATAAACCCTAGCCTCTGGATATACGGTCTCTAGCCACGCTCGCTCCCACCTTCCCCGTCCCCCCCCAGAATATCGGATACCCACTGATCTAGAAAAACACCGCTGGCATTTCTCATGCAAGCTAATAAATAAGCTTTAAGCATCAATTTGCATCACGGACACCGAGCCTGTGGAGAATCGCCGGGCTGATTTTCTACTGAATTTATTTTTGCTGTCCCTACGTCCAGTCCGTGCTCCCCTTCCCCCCTAACCATGGTGCATGGCAAGCACAGACAGACAGTCTGTCTGTCTGTCTCCCCCCTCCTTTCCAGCACACAGACAATGAAGCAAGGGAGACAGCCATGGGTCTGTGGCTTTCCTGCTCACAGGAGGGTGGATGGAGCTCGGTATCTTCCTGCTGGAGCCAGGAGGTGCCTGTGACCAAGGTGACTTCTTGACACCACCTTCTCTGCTCTGCACCCCTTTTCCCCATTTTTTTCCATTAAATGGGGGCTGGTACACCTTCCTCCCTGGGGAATTTCCTGGAGCCTGTGCTGATGCGATCCCTCACAAAGGGGCAATGGGAAGGGTGGGCATGGTGGTGGTCTCCGGCAGCTTGTTGGGAGCTTGGACTCCCCAGGGTTGCTCCTCTCCCTGGGTCCCATCAGTAGGATGTGTGTGTGGGGGGGGTGGAGAGGTGGTAGGAGAACAATTGCAGGGGTCCCTGTGGCTTGTCCAGTAATACATGCAAAAGGCTGAGAGGTCTTTGAAAGGGGAGAGGTTCTGTTCTTGTTGCGGTTCACAGGACCTCAAAGAAAATAAGTAGAATTCCTGAATAATTTTGGGTTTTGTTGATTTTCATTTTTTCTTTAAAGTAATAGATATTCGTGCAAAGAATACAACCTCTCTGCATGTCACCTAGACCAGGGCCATTTGACCAGCAGAAGTAACATCTGCAAGAAAATGCTAATCAACGTTTTTTCTACAGAAACTTGACAATTTCTCTTTGTTCACCTGTCCATACCAGGTCTCCAAGGCAGCAGGACACGGTCACTTCTTCAGGTGTTCTGAATCCATCTACTGCCACTGGATCCATGGGTATCCAGCATGGTTCCTGGCCCTACAGCAGCTTGGCTGCCATGGGACCCATCAAAGGCTCACTGCAGAAGTCAGAGTGTAGAAACACAGTGCAGCCTCTGGCTGGGAGGGTCTGAAGCACGTGTGCCCTGAGCCCACCTCTATGCCAGTCCTGGAGACCTGGACCTATGGAGACCTGGATCTGAACAGTTCAAGGTCACTGTCCCCTCACATTGCAAGAATTAAGGTCTCATTCCACTGAATTGCCATCATCCCGTGCTTCTTTGCCTTGAGGAACTGCTCAAGGTGTAAGTCTGAAGCCTCAGCCCATGGGAGCTGCAGGTGATGGAACAAGTGTTTGGCTAAGGCTGCCACAGATAGCAGCCAGGAAGCTGTTAATTCATGCAAGCCACCCTGCTCCCTGCTGCAGATGCTGTCATCACATGGCTTGCTTTTTATTTTTAATTTCCAGGAAGAGACCGAGCAGTTGTTTCTCAATGCCCTTTGGTTACGAGCAGACATTTCTGACACCTCTTAAAGCGCTGTTTTCTACTGCTGTGATCCAATTACCCCACTGCTCTGCTCCCAGCCGTGTTAAACCCAGAGGTTTCCACCCTGCCCTGGGCATGCGAGGCCCACGGCATCTCCCCAGCTGCCCTGCTGGGATACCGCAAATCTCACATCAACTGCAGGAGCCAGGGTGCAGCTTCTGTGTCCCTAAGAAGACAGTCAGAGATTCTGGAGCTGACAGCCTGACCCTTTTCTGAACAGAGACTTGGAGCCCAGAAGCAGGGCCAAATTCTCACAGTGGAGGTCACCAGAAATGACCCAAAATTCTGGGGCAAAAGTGCAGTTGATGGAAACTAAAACCATTCCATTTTGTCAAAGGATGGACAACAAAAGCTCTTTGTTCAGCTCACTGTATCTTTTTGATTAGAATATGGCCTTGTGCAAGTGAACACTATGGGAATCAGCATGGTCCCAAAGCAGGCTGCATAGGCCACCTGATGACTTGTATCCTCAAATACAGTTATGGCCCACACAACCTGTTGTTTTTCACTAAGCAAGAACCTCCCTGGCATTAAGACTAACTGAAATGCCCAAATGGTGTCAAAGGTTACCTCAATGGCATGAGTAACATTGGTTTGGCTTCCCCATAAAAGGTGAAACCAAAGCCTCTGAGCAGCACCTGATGAAGGGAAAGTGGATAGGAAAAAAAAAAACAAGGCATAACAGGGGTGTCAAGTTTGTATCATGGATGTCCAGGGGCATTGCTTGGCTGTGGCTGTACTGCAAGCCAAATCCATGCTAGTGAATCCTGAGGCTCAAGTGGGCAGACATCTCCTGGAGAAGAACCCAGGGTTATTTTTTGCCATGCTGGGGAGCTGTAAGGGAGCTATCAGCAACTCTTCTTCTTTACCTGACTTGAGACATTGCCCCCCAGAGCTGGGGGTATAGAAGAAGTGGAGCTGAATTCCTGTGGATGGAATTGCAGCCCACACAACATATATTTTCTTCGGAGCAAACTCATACGTTTAATGACAATAAAATGTGGCTGAGAAAGACTCGCTCTGAACAGAAACACATTCCACCTTTGTCTCTACAAATCTCACTGCAAAGCTCTGTTTTGACTTCCAGGGCTCTCTGGCAAGCTAGTAAAACCTTGTGACCCAGACTGCTCACTAGATGGGACCTAACATGGAACTAATTTTAGTTAATTAATTAAAGATAGTGAAAACAAGCTACCAACTGCTGTCAGACTTACAGCCCATCAGTAAAGCATCACAGGTCACCAAACAATATTGACTGATAGATGGTGTTCAATCTTCATGAGAGACTCCTAACGCATGGTGCCCGTGGGACCAGGCTTAGAAAGGCAAGATTAACAACAGAGGCATCTGCAGGGTGGAGTCAGAAGGGGAAGACTGAAAACAGCACTGCCACGTGGTGGTGTTTTTTGGAAAGGGGCTACGTGCTTGCATGAACATCTCAGATTCACGTCACACGATCGTTTGTAGGTAATGTCATTGGTGAGAACAGGCTTGAGTTGGCCCTAATAGTTCACACAAGTGCAGCCCTAATAGCCCAGAGTCGACATTTGTCCTGCAGAAAATGTCATTCTGGCCTGGCAAAGCACAAGAGTGAAGGAACCCAGCTGGGCCCTCCAGAGCTGGATCAGGTATTTGGGCAATCATTTTTCACTTGCAGTCAGAGCAGGGCCGACACGGGGAGACATCAAACACAGGGACCCTCAATGCCACTTTTATGGTGTTGCTTGTCAGAGCAGAGCTATACTTCCATTACCGACACGTCCTCTATCTGTCTAAAGGACAGCTTTCCAGAATGCTAGAGAACATCCATTCTCTTTTATAGCATACGCCATTCAAGTTGCTGGCATATGCTGCCCATTGAAATAAATGGAGCTTGTCACTCTTGGATGTGTTCCTTGGAAATAAACGGTCAAACAAATTAGAACGCTGAGCCATGAAAATCCGTGTCCTTTTGAAAAATCTGTGCTGGGTATAGATCAGCGGCTCTGTTTGTGGTTCCCTTGGACATTTGGGTGATATTTTTTGTTTTCCACCAGCCGTGTTTGCTTTATCTAGGCAGTGGGATTGAAGCTGCTTTAATAACTGGTCATGAGCCTCGAGGATGCTGGAGGGAACAACCTGGAAATGGGGAATATGAAAAAAGAAAGGAGCTTCCCTTCTGGACCACAGGCAGAGGTATCAGAGCTACCAGGTCTGGATGTGAAGCAACACTGGTGAGGTCTGCCAGCATCTGATGGACAGACAGGTCCTCTCAGATGGCCCCTTGCAAGTGTGAGGGTGACTGTCCCTGGGACCGGCTGCTCTGTTTAAACCTGTAATCTCTATGCCAACTAATGACTGAAATCGGGGGGTTTGGACAAAACCCTTGTTCTTTTTACCTAGTTCCAGGTTTTGGCTCATGACCCTTGTTTTCTGTGTTGGCTCCAGTCCTTTCCTTTGCCTGTTGGATTAGACCAGCTGCAACATCAAGACCAAGCTCTAGCTGCTACTGAAAAGAGCCAGGCACCATCACCAGGCTGTCTATGACCATTCACTGCCATATAGTTTGACTTTAAAGATCATCCTTGCAATGTTAGTAATCACTCACAGCTCTCTTGAGGGTAGGGTGTCTCAGGAGATGGAGGACGGTGTGGAGTTTTTAAAGGCAGAAGGGATTACTGTGAGCACCTCTCTCCAGGTCAAGGGCCATAAGACTTCCCTCGCTGGTTCCTCCAAAAATGAGCACGTATCCCTCAGAAATAGTGTTCTCTCTTGTTCTAAACATCAGTGGTGGTGAAGGATCCACTATCAACCTTGGTAAATTATTCCATCTGCCTGCTCTTCTTGAAAACACTGATACGGAAAATAAGCATGTGTCACTTCAGCATCTAGCCACAGGGTTTTCTTACATCTTGTGCCCAGAGTTGTCTGTTATCATACTGTCAAGTTTAGGTTGGGACCTTGTGAACAGGTGAATTCATGTGTGCTGTAGAGCTGATTTGCCTGTATGCACCAGTTGGTATCTTGGACTTTCCAGTTAAGCAAAGCCTAGCTACAGCTACTGCTGCTGCTGTGGTCAGACATCCAGAAATTTTGGACACATGGGAAAACTCCACCTGGGCAAGCATTTTTGGCAGAAAGAGAAGACATGCCTGGATAAATCCAAACATCTGCTGGTCCTTCCTAGGTCACTGTTCATTAGTAGTGGCCATATCAGTTCTGTAGCTTTCTTTTTTTGTTAAACTGAACAGGTCTGAATGCTGCTTTACTCCTAAGGTGGTTCTGGTCTAGGATATATCCTATTCTTCCTGTTCATAATCCTAGACCAGTAATGAGATGCTTAGCATGCTAAGCTCCGAATATAGAACAAGAAATATGTATTATGGTTTTCAGTGTGCCTATAAGAACTTAATGCAGCCAAAATTCTCCTGGGACAGGCATATTAGAAATTGTATCACAATAAAATCACAGAAAACACATTTAAAAACCCAAGAATGGCCACAGTGGGTTAGACCAGAAATATCCTGTTTTCAGCAGTGACCAAAGAGAGTGCCTGGGAAACGTGTAAGAACAGCATAAACCTATAGTGATACTTCCCCAGAATATTCTCCTGACATCCGGTTAATTGCACTTTAATGCACTGGATGATCTTTTCTTCCATGAATTTGTCATGTTGCTTTTTGAATTCATGTGAACTTTCAGCATCCATAATTTTCCATGGCAAGGAGTTCTCTGTGAGCCATTCAATTTAGGCAAACACATAAGGAGATGCTTGTAAATATGTTTGCAAATAAATTAAGCAAGTTTGCTGTATTGCTGCGGCTTCTACTGCTCGTGAGTGCATGAAGAGGAGCGTTGAGTACGTGGGCAGTAGTGCCATATGTTTTCAATGAATGCATTTGGTTGAAAGCATAAATAATGAGTGGAATACAGCCAGTTAGGGAAAAAGGGAGGAAACTCCTGCTGCCTGAGCAGGGGGAAGGCAGCAAGAGCAAGGCCTGGCTCCTTGAAAGCTGCTGATCACCTCAGACCTGGGTCAAGGTCTGCAAATACAAGCAGCCCTGCACACACACACAAGTGTGTTGTACACCTTGAGCCATGGGAAGCAGCTGTGTGGAGCAGGCAGTAAAATAACACACAGGCAAACAACCAGTGAGTACTCTGCAAATTAAGCAGGATAATTAGGGGGACTGTGGTGATTTTCATACCTACCTGGTGTGCCAAGTAGTGTGTGGGCATCCCAAGCACACATGGCTGGGGTGGGACGATTAGTGATTGAGGGGAAGCAGACACAGCATGCCTTGCTACTGAGGACCTTACCTGTACACGTGTCTGCAACTGCTGGCTGCCAGGGTGAGGAAAGAAAAAGTGGATGTCAAGATTAGCTGGCAGCCAATGCATCTGTCTTCTGTCTTTCACTCCCCCACAGTCGAGGTGGAACTTGGTTATTTTTAAATCTGATGTCTGTGTGTGTAGCCATGGGGAATGCTCTTTCTTGTGGAAAAAAAAAAAAAAAAAAAAAAAAAAGAAGGAGATTTTGAAGCCACCTGTATTCCATAAGCAGATATTTCTCCCTCCATTGATGTGACACAGCCCACTCCTCCAGGTTTCCTTTCTATCTTTTGAAGAAGTAAAACGAAACCCAGTGATCGTATTAAGACAGTTTAGGCCAGCTGATAAGGAAGAAGCACTGCATCTGATATTTACAGCATAAGGACTGCCTCACTGGATCACCCAGCTGCTCAGACCAGTGCAGTGTCCTTTCCCCCACCATGACCGGTATTGGGCATTTCACTGGTGGCTGCACTGAGCACTCTTGAAGATGCTGATGCAAACGCCTAGTGTTGCAACCTGAAATAGGATGTGCCCATATGCAACAGAGGTCACAGGCTAAGAGCACATCTGTAGGAGAGACACAATGGGTACCTAGCAACAAGGCAGTCATAAATGTCATTTTAAGGTTTGTCTCACAATGCAAGTGGCCTATGGTAAGCAGGTGAGTGTCATTTAGGAGCTATTTAATCAGGCAGGCAGGTGGAAGGGTGCTTATTTGTTAACCTAAAGACATCTGGGTGGCTCTGTTGTGCTATGCCAATAGGCACTCTTGCCCTGTGTTGATAGCAGAGTCTTGGAGGAGGAAGAGGGGAACAAGGTGAGTAACATTACCAGATCTAGTCTTCTGTCTTATAGCAAACTGTAGCTTGTTTTTTTCCTGGGCCAGAAAAGGTTTGTTTGGCTGTTAATTGTCCCTGATGATATTATTTCACATAAATTTGTTTATTTTTATTTTTTTCTACATCATATACCTTCCCCCTTCCTTTTGTTCATTCTGAACATGCTATCAATTCATTTGCCTCCTACTTCTTGATTTTTAGAAGCAGTTCACAATCATACTCTGCTCTTCTCTTCCATGCATCAGTTTTCCTAGTCTCCTGCTTTTGCAGACTCTCCTCGTCAGTCTCTTTTCCAGTCCCAGAAACCCCAAGTCTGTTAGTCACTTGTTACTAAATGATCAAGGTAGCTTGCATAGGAGCAGATACCAACATTCACATCTGTCTTTGCCCTTCCTTTACTTTGACAAGTTCTTTTATGTCATTTGGAGTGAGGAAGGGACCAGAATGTACTTGCTAATTTGTGGATACATCATAGATTCATACAGTGTCACAATGGTGCTTTCAGTTATGTCATGTACCCCTTTCTTCCCATGCTTGTCAGCTCCCAAAGTGGCTGCATGTTCAGTCCTCTTTCTCAGTAGTTTTATGCCTGGGTGAAAGGTCTGGAGGTTTCTGGGGGTGATACTGGATGAAGAGGAAGAGAGGACTTCTCAGCTCTCAGCCCTCTCTGGAGTCAGAAAGCTGTTTCAAACAATTTCACCTCTCTGTGCCTCAGCTTTGTCCCCAGGAAAGTGGGAGTTTCCCAGTCTAGCACAGAAGAAATGGTGTGAAATGAGGTGAATGTCTCTGAGATCTGTGGGTGAATGTTGCCAGGAAAGGGAAGGACGGTGTTAATTAGGGTCAGCCCTGATTATATTAGTACAAAGGAAGCTGAAACTATCTTCCTTGCATCTCTCCCTACCTTCTTCAGTGCTCTATTCTCACTCCCTGGATTACCCTTGTAAACAGGGACTGGAACTAACTGATTAATAATGAAAAAGCATAATGAAACAACGTTAATGCCTGGAATGAGCAGCAAGTGTATTGCTAGCATTGGAGTGTACAAGGGTGCAGACTGACAAATTTATTTCCACTTGTACAGTTTGGGCCACCTGTAACTGGCTTTACACTTGCTCTTGTGAGTTGTATAGTCATTCCTGGCTCAGGTGCAAACCGATTTACATCCTGTGCCTTTGCCCGAGATTGTCCATTACATTTAGGGCAGCTCATAAGGGCCTAGACACCTCTTCCTCACCATGCAACGTATGATAGAGTGAAGGAGAGCCAGGCCCAACTTTTCATCTGGCAATGAGGAGCTCTCCTATGACCTCCTTACCAGCTGGTGCCCTGGGCTGAAACAGCTAGTTTGTTTATAGGTCTCCAAGAAGTCACTCAGGCATAACAAAATACTTGGTATTCCTAATAAACAATTTCCAGGGAATACACTCAGGAATCTAAAAAGCCCTTCTCATAGAGGGTCACACCATTTCCTATGCTCCATCTTTGTGCAGGTTTCATCCTCCTCTGTGCTTCAGCAGCTCCTTCTCCCTCATCCTCCAGAAGTCTGGCTCTCCAGTCCTAAGCATATGGAAGATGGTGTTGGGTCTCCTGCAGTCTCTGTCCTTTCTATTGACAACCTTCTCCCATCTCACAGAGACTATGTAACATCACTCTCCTGGTGTTTGAGATCCTCTTTGGACTTATTCCAGTTGGTGTCACAAACTCCTGGATGTTCCATTCCTCCTATTCCCGTACTTTTGACCTATGTTGTGTGCTGTGGGCTCTGGTGTTGTTTTGGTATCTTCTTCTTGAACATGTTTCTTCATACCTTTCTCAACGTGAAATCTGTTGCCCACAGCTGTCATCTTTCCTGTCTAAACTCCCTATTTGCTCTTCTTTACCCCCCATGCTGTTATTTGTTACAGTTCATCATAAAGAATTCTCAAACCACTTAGTCAGGTGGTCCTTCATTTGAGGTGAAGATTTACCAAGATGACCAGCCGGTCAGTGCTCAATCCAAGCAGACAATGCAGCCTCCTTGAAGGATAAAATATCCTCCTCTGTCTTCAGGATTTCCTCATGAACTCAGACCATTCCTGGGTGCTTGATGTTGAAGGCTGTGGGTTGGAGGGAGAGATGTTTACATTTTTGTAGGTTGTAGTCAAATGTTTGATTCCCTGTAGATCCAACTCGAGTGCTTTTTTTTTTTTTTTTTATCCCTGTTGGAGCTGTGCCCATTGCCCCAAGAAACACTTGTTGAAGAACTTTATTATCATACTACCTGTTTGTAGAGATTTCTACCCATTGATCTCAAAATGTTTTTAAAATGTGAACAGCTTCATTAGTCTTACTTAGTATGTAAGATATAATGGGGTATGGATAAATTACAGGCGCAGATATAATCTGGTAGATGACAGACAGGAACGTGATCAAATCTTCTCTCTACTAGGTTTCAGATGTCAGGAGTTTGCATCTGGTAGGAGGACAGACCCCTGCCTACTTTTATAATATGGCTTAGGAAGAGTAGAACCTATTGGTGTTCTGCTAAATTAAATGGGATTGTGGTCCTAGGGTCCTTGGTGCTGGCATTCACTGGACACAGTGTTCAGGGAATATTTCTGAGGGAATCCATGTATATACTGGTGGCATTTACAGTCTTTGTAAGGACATTTATGCAACACTGGGTTCCCAGGTCCTCAACTCAACCAAATCAAACCTCTGAGTTGGTGTTAGCCTGCAATGGGACTCCAGCTGGCATAGTTTGTTTGTATACAGGGTCTAGGTTCAAAGAAAGCAAGATGTACGTAGACCACCTTGAAGTCCTCTTCTTGGTTTCACATGTACAGTCTCTTCCCAGCTTGCCTTCTCCATAGTCACTTAAAATATGGACTTTGAGTGGTGAGTTGCCCCACTCTGTGTACTGGGTATTATCTTCCTGACAACTGCTGCTCTGCAGTATTGAGCAGAAGCTAATGCAGTTTGATTCACCGCTCACTTAGGGTTGACAGATGAGCTGGCAAGTCTTTTTGTGGCTGTTTAGGCTACTTTCAGATCCAGCTGTCTGCCTCGTCTATCAGCCACAAGTTACTGCCCCTGTGACAGAAAGTCTCAGCAGCTCCAGTTCATCATATGGCGTCTCAGTGCTTTTAAGCTAATGCACCACACTCTGCCATGGAAGAGCCACAGGAGGACACATGTTCCCATTTGCCAAATCTGCAAAGGGAATAATGAGAGAAGGATCACCAGGAAGTTCTCCAGCTACTGCTGTGAGGCTCATTAAAGTTCATCTGTCAGAGCACATGGGTAAATTAAGAGATGGGTTACTGGACTTGGTGTCAATGCCCTGTGTGTAAGTAGACTCCAGCTTGCATGGTTTGGAAGCTGCAGCCCAGCACTGGGTCCTTTGAGCCTTAGGTCCTAAAAGAAGCCTCTTCTTTCCTGATGGATTCAGGATTTTTCATGTCCATATCTGTATTTTGTATGTTATAGCTGAAAAATGAGTATACTTTTCATTTGTAGCTTGTCATCTCAAGGAAAACTACAGGATGGGTCACGGGGGGAAGGAAATTATGGGCTGCAGCTAATAAATGGCCATTTACCAGGACTGCAAAGACTTGATGGATGGAGGGTCTCCCAAAGTCATAATTTCACAAGCAGAATTTAACATCACTTCATGGAGCTTGACAAGTGTATTCAAGCTTCCTATGCAAATCCTTTGAGATAAGAGATCTTCCAGTCTGTGAGGTGGAGGAGCATGAAAAAGCAGCTGGAAGAAGAAAATGAAAAAGACTACAGGTTGAGTCAGGCAAGATTTGATTTTCTATCTTCTTAGTAACTTCTGAACGAGGCTCTTCTGAGACTGTGAGCACAGACTTGCTTGGGAAATGTGAATTCCAGAAGTGTTCAGCTTTACTCATGGCTTTGTTGATCTTCACCTTAAAGAACAGTTTGCCTGTGGCTGGAATGCTGTGGCATAGGGTTCTGGGCACCACCAACGATCAAGAGCACCCAGCTGCATCCAATGCAGGAAATGAGTATAAATGTGAGGCTGAGCTAAGAGCATAAAGGATGCTTGGAGAAACAGAGTGGTAAGACATGAGAGAAAACCTAGACAGGATAATGATGTCTGCAAGGTTGCTGATCTGCACTGGGGGCACAGTTGTGACCAGAAAGGTTAATGTCTGCTGTTCCTGGCCTCAGCTGGAAAACACTGTGAAGTGCTTGCTGAAAGGAAGGTGTGACCCACAGATCTCCTTCCAGCCTGGTAGGAAGGTGCTTCCAAAGACTGGACTGCTCTGAAAATCCCGCTTGAAGAGCACATTTTTTTTCTCTGAGGCTGTGTGATAAGGAAGGTATCTGGAGGTCCCAGATAGGAGGACAGAGGGTGGTAGGGCTGGTGGAGCCGTTTGGAGATGGTGTGAATCTACCAGTCCTCAGACTCGGCCTGCAGCCAGACCTGTGTCTCCTCCCCTGTTCTGTGGTCCTTGCTACCAAAAGCAGGCCATCATCAGGTGCCAGGATTGGTTTCATGGATGCTTCCATGTTTTTTACATGGCAGGCATGTGGGGCATTGTCCCCTTCTCACGAGAGCAGGAGGAAGGCAGGAACTCTCTGCAAATGTTTAGAGTGGGCATCAACATATCCACTTGCCCACAGCAGGTCCCAGGCCTGCTCAGGCCCCTTGTATGGCACCTCAGGTGTCTTCCCAATGGCATCTTCCAGCAAAACAGGGGGGCTGCCCCATCTCCCCTGCTGACACAATGCCTCCTGAAGCCACAGCAGAGGCTGAGACTTTCCTGTGGCGCAGATGTTGGTGTCAGCCTCCTCACCAGCCTAACTGCTCTTCAGGCAGCCGGGAAAAGCAATCATTGGCAAATGTAATGAGATAGCACTGGGCAAACTATGTAAATACTGTTTGGGCTACATTCATAATCCCACGCCATGAGACGCATTTTCATGAGAGAGGCAGTTGGGCCCCCTTGGATAATCTTAATCGTTTCTGACATGAAGGCTTCTTCTCCTATTTCATGACTTATTTCCCCAGTATCATTTAAATGTATTAAAACACTGTTAGCGTAGAAAGTAGGCATCATGTTAGCATAATATCTAATCAGAACTACCCTGCCTGTCCCCGCAGGGTTTCTTTATTTATTTATTTTGTGTCTGTTTGCGCTGTTTTCTTGTTAGATTGGAGAGCCCTTCCTTGACATACTCATTTGTTCTGCTGTATAATAGAATAGGATCTTCCTGAGCTGCTGACATCTGCTTTATTCTTGAGATCTGCAACTCTCAGCTCACAAAGCAACAATGATAATAATAATAGCAATAATAATAATCATAGTGCTAGGAAGACTGAGAAGTGAAGTTAAGCATGAAGAAGAGAAGACAAAAAATAGAAGAGGAGAAAATGGACTGGCAAAGGGCATTTTGGTCAATGTGAGTGCATTTTTACTGGCCCTGATTCTCCACTCATTTACCCAAGCTTTATGATTGCACTGCCCTATGGTCTGCAATTAATTTCCTTGTGACTTATAATAATGCAAGGGGGAGAAGATCAGGCACTGTGGTGTATGTGATCAGGACACTTGTTCACAGGTATATTCAGCTCTGCTATTGCTCAAGTACATTGCTTTGATTCCTCAACGGCATTGCAGTATTGATTTTGAAGGGAATTAGTTTCTTCAGTGCTTCTGAGGATCTGGCCAGTGTGATTTCTCAGGGACTTATTCAGCTTCCTCCCCCACAACTTTATCCTCACATGTCACAGCTGAAATAATTGGCCTTGCACTATATCAAACAGAAGGGATGCAATCCCAAAGGCTGGGGGAATCATATCCACAGCAAGCCTTGACAAAAAGCTGTGTGAGGAAGAGGGTTGTTGGGCTAAACACTGTCTGAAAAAGGCTTGGAAGCTGTGAGCCCTGGGTCATCTTGTCTGAATCCTGCTCTGTTGAGATAAAGCAGGGCTTTGTACTAACGAAGGGGAAGGAAAGATGACAGGGTGCTGCGAGGAGGGAAAATGAAGTTAAAGGAAAGAAAGAAGGAAAATAAGGAAGAAGAAGGAAAAAAGGAAGGGAAAAAATGTTCCCTGCATTGCAAAGATCAGGTCATTCTGAGCTTCAAAATTCCTTGAGAGGGAGAACTTTACTGAGTATATTAATTTAAATGTGGCTCTCACACCACCTCCTACTGTAAATCATTCACAGTTAGGAATTTCTATGATTTTTGACTAGAGATGGAGCCAAAACTTGGGACTTGTGGTGTTGAAAAGTATGAATCTAAAGATGAATTTCATGGCTGACATCAGCCAATGTTTGGACAGGCAAAGAGGGGTTTGAAATTAGTGAATTCAACCCATCCTGAGAAATTTGGAGTAGGTAGTCCTATTGTTCTTTAACCTAAGGCCCTTTGTCATAAAAACAACTTAGCTGAGCAAGTACAGAGTCCTGGTAAAGCTGTAACTAAATTCATAGAAGAAACAAAAGGACCCAGACTCACAAGCAAAACTTGGTCTGTAGTGCTTGCTGTGCTCACCCTGATTCAGGACAGCCCAGGCTGAAGTTCCTGGCTCTTAATGGGTTTCCCAAACCTTCTTTCTCCTGTCACAGCTCTTGGGTCTTCTCAGAGGTTCAAGTTCACACTATTATAGTTATTATGGTGTTATTATTTCCTTAACTGTACATAGGTGTAAGTGACATTTTACAAATACTGGTCAAGCCACTCTTCTGCTGAGTTTCTTATGTATATAGCATGGAGGCACAAGTCAACACATGACAGAAAAGAGGATCATAAGAAATAGAAATTGAAAAGGTTTATATGAGGTCCCATCCACTCCCTTTTTATCCTGGCATACACTTATAAACTGAAGTATCTTTACCAGTGTTTTGGCTAGCTTTAAAAATTCGAGCCAGCAGGGCTTCATATCCTGTGGGAGGCTTTTATTTAATTCGTAACCTCTGTATTTAAGAGTAAACTTATTTATTTATACTGTTATGCCACTTATGATTTCTTCTTTTGCTCCTAACTGCATCCCCACCATATTTTCCTTGTACCTACAAATAATTGCATGTTGTGTTCTTTCTTGGTCATTGCCTAACCAAGCCAGGTACCCTTTCCATGCATGCTTTTTCCTCAAAGTAAAACCCTCTCACCACACTCAGTGTTTACTGCTCCTCAGTATCTCCCTCATAGCTTGTTCTTGCCTTTGTGGAAACCAGGTGTTTATAATGAATTCACCAGGCAAAACTTTCATTTTGGAGATCTTTGAATCTGATCCTTTTCCTGATGTCTTTGAATTTGAGAGACTAAGGTTGCAGTAAGAACATTTTTCTTTCTCTGCTTGTTAAATGAGAATTGGAAAAGCTTTGAGAATGATTTGAAGGAGGGGTAGCTTAAGGCATACTGGAGGCCAGAAAGGTCAAAGTCTTTAAGTTAAGTGGTTAACCAAAGTCTTTTGTTAAGTGTGCAGGTAAAAAAATGAGATGCAGGATGAGGAGACAGATTAGTGGGAAAACAGGAATTTGGATGAGAACAGCAAAAAACAAATAAGCAACAAAACAACAAAAAGAGAGATACATTCCACATTATCATTGGCTTATGGCTAAGTGACTGACTGGTAGGACTCCTGGAAATGAGGACAAGTGGTAACAGGCAGTAGGGAAGTGATTCCTCATGAGAGAGATCTGCCTTCTCTCACGGTTAAGTCAGTAGGGGAAGAAATCTTATCTGAAGAGCAAGAACAGTGAGCTCTGATGATGGTCCTCCATGTGCTTCATTTCAAGAGGGATCCCCAAAAGCACTGTTGGTTACCTACATAAGCACAGTGGCTTATATTGTTATATCTGAATGAATAAAATTAGCCTCTCAGATCCTACCATCTAAATAAAAATGTGATTTATCTTCCATAACTCCCACTTCTAAGGTTGGAGTTCTTATGGATGTCCATCAGTTCTGAAGATGAGGCCATATTTGTTTCAGTGCCTCTTGATTTGTGGGGAATTTAATTACAGTTACCCACTTTAAAATTTTTTCTTTGCTTCTAAGGATATGGTCACAAAATCCATAGCAATTAAACCATTATCACTGGTATGCATATTAAACCATGATACACTGGTATGTGTGTCATGATCACTCCGAAGAAATGATCAGATATGTAAGAGGAATATTTCATAAAACTTTGTTTCTCTAACCAAAACAGAGAAATAAACCATTCAGAATTTGTCACAGACACCAAACACACCACTCCTCTTGTACTCATATGTCCCATCATTATGGGATATTGATTTCCATTATTCTGTATTTCAGAACATTCTCTGGGTATCACTCTGGTGATTTGCTCCAAACTGGGTGTTCCAATCTTCTTTTATCAGGCAGAGGAAAGAAACACAGCTTGCTTGTCAGATAAAACCCTGTCAACCTAATAGTCCAAGTGTAGACCATTGTCACATACGGTCCCTACATCTCTTGCGATATCTCTGAGGTAGAATAGAACCTATATTTGTATTTGTTTATCAATCAGGTGGGATTTAGAATCACTTGCATTAAAATGCTGTGTTGCATGCTGCCATCTCTAGGCATGGTAGCCAGATGACAAAATGCTGCAGCAATGATGTTGCCCTCCAGCTCTGAGTATAATGAATACCCAGTTCTGCTGGGAGATAGATGCAAATGCTTGAACACACTTCCACCCTGGCAACCTATACCCAACTTGATAACAACTTAAAAATCTCTCTCCCTGCTCTCCTTTCTTAGGGCATACGTCTATCCTTGCCGGTGAGGTGCCCTGCTGCATCTCTTACTGCGTAATTGACATTGGTAAAGCAGTAGTCCCTATCTTTAGGCTCCATCAATTGGTACAACCTGGAAAGACAACGGAGATTAGGGTAGTTTCTGGGTGCCTGATCAGTTTCCCATCCATTTCAAGGATCCCATATTAGATAGATAGGTTCTCAGCCTTCTCAGAGCGATTTCATCCCTGAATTGGTGACATTAACCCTGTGTCACTAGGTCACACTCAGTGAAGTGCAGGACACTTTTCTGATGACAGACTGAGTGGAATAACCAATGTGTTCAGGTGGATTGCATTAGACTTGATCAGACTTCTGTGAGATGAATTGTCACTGCCTTTTCAGATCCTTCGTTGCAAAGCTAGAACAACTTTTTGGTGCATAAGTATTCCATGTGATTTTTCAGAGGGGTAGCTGAGAACAGAATATGATGGTGTGACTTCATCTTCCTTTAATACGAAGTCTAGGGAAAAGTGCTTTCATGGGTGCAGCTCACCATCGACAACCTCTTCTTAGCTTTCTGATTTGTTTCCCTTATATGTTTATGAGAGGATAGGTAAATTAAGCCTTCTTTTGATAGTAGTGATTTGGAGAAGAATACAGGAAAACTGTCAGGTCTGAAAATAAGGGGTTGGACTTTAGGTCATCCTTGATGTCTGTAAAGCTGTTCTTTAGATTCACTATTGTTCATAGCTAGTGTTCTTCACTAACTGGTGTTCAAGTTTGGATTGCTCTTTCAACTAGAGTAAGTATCAGTATAAGAAGCAAGCATAGATATTGGTGTAGGTAATATCCTGATTTGAACACTTCATGAAAGGGAGAGCACACATAACTAATGTCCCTGCAGCATGAATGCAGAACTAGACCTCTTCACCTACTCCCTAAGGTGGAGGTGAGTTTGCACGTTTTTGATAGCTGGTCTCAGAGAAGCCCCTCTTCAGGCAACCATCAGTCCCCTGCTGTCCTCAAGACAAGACAGGTACCGTCTTCAGGGAGTAAACAACAAAAGAGATGATTTAAATGAGATACAGTTAACCTTAGCGAATAAGTGCTGTCAGTTACTGCATTGTCAAGGTGAACACTGCTCCTGATAACAATTTGCAAGCTCACCTGCCTCAACATGTTTCAAACATGAGCCACTTTTCTCACCTGGCAACGTCCTCACAGTGAAGGTGTCATCCACACAGTCCCCAACCATTTTTGACAGCATCCTGGGAAGGTGTCCCTAGGGACCAGCTCATGTCTGCTGAGTTGTGATTGCAATGTAACTGTACTTTCCCCATGGGTAGTGGAGAAATTGAATCTTCACTGAATTTGGAAATCATATGTGTCTGCTAAAGGACAACTGTAAGGAGAAAGATGAGTCACTTAGCAGCAGTCTTAGCACTACTGACACATCTGGAGTGGGATTTGTCTCAGTTAACTTCTTATGTCTACATGTCACCTGAGATAGTCCCTGTGGGCTCCCTTTACACTCGCTGGAGAAAAGGAGACACTTTGATGGTGCAATTCATCTAGCCACAGAAGATATTTGTGGTAGGGTGAGGTGAAACAACCACCTGAAGGAACTGTTTCTTCATATTAAAGGGAGCCCAGACTGATGACCACAGTATTGACACTCAATGTTGATAAAATAAATCACACCCTGATGTCCATGCAGTCACATGTGTAGGTCTGGCTTTTCCCTCATTTCAGCTTTTGCTCCTTGCACCATTGCTTCTCTGCTCTGGGACTGCTCATTTTCAAGTCAATTCCTATTTTAAAAAAAAAAAAAAAGCTTTTTCACCTTTCCATCTTCCTGCGGCAATAAAATGGGCCCAGGAGCTTGTTGTGAGACTTCAGAGAGGCTTTTCGTGGTATCTCCCTATGGAGTGAGGGTCCAAACCCCATTTTTTCCCCAGACACCGTTGGGATCTTAGTCCAATCACTTGTTCTGCAGTTCCAAGACCCCACTATGACTTATTTGGTTACTGGCCTCCAGCAGGAGGAGGACCCGGTTGTTGTTGCAGGTGTTGCCCAGACACCGGAGCTCCTGCTGGGAAGGATTTCAGGCAGCTTTACTCCTGCTGACCACCTCTAGTCTGGTGGGAGTGTGTCTGCTCAGACAACCCAAGGGCCCTCAGACATGAGATGATTCCTCTGGCTCCATCAGCATCAGAGAGATGCCTTGCCTGGCCTGACCAGCTGCAGAGGGGACGAGTTGTTGTAGGGGTAGAAGTGTGCAAAGGCGTGCTGCTACAGGCTCTTCCTTGGATCTGACCTGCTGTTTTTCTATTATTCTTTTCTCCTCTCCCCTGATCTCTCCTGTCCTCACTGTCCACCCTCAAAGCAAGGCGGGCTTGCAGGCGGTGTAAAATGGTCGCCACTCCACAACACAAACAGGCCCCCAGGAGAAGCTGCACCAGCTGAGGGCCTGCTCCCACCTCTCCCTCTTTCCCCTCTCTCTCCTGATCTCCTCGCTCCTTTGTCTCCCCTGCCCAGCCTCTCCTTTCTTTGTCTCGCTCCCCTCTCCCTCCTGATCTCTCCGCCCGTGTCTCGCAGGCCCTCTCCCCCGCTCGCGCTCTCTGGAGACAGGCCTAGTGGCCTGGTTGCCATCTGCTGCCTGTTTTTGTGAGCGTGTGCGCGGACGGGCGCGTGTGTGCATGCGGGTTTTTTTTATGAGGTTGAGATCAGATGGCATCTAATCGATCGTCATGGTCTCCATGGTTACCGGGGTGACAGAGGAGTTGGGAGAGACACATACTCCAGCCTGGGGCTGTCAGACCATTCCTGAGAGAAATAATACCAAAAAAAAAAAAAAGAAATCAAGCCCCTTCCATCACGTTTTAACGCATTTACATCTTCCTTGGAGCTGGGAAAAACGTAGCCCAGGCTTCTGTTTGACGCTGCTACCCCTTGGCTTGATGGCAGGAGGAACAAAGCAGATCTTTGGGAAAGCAGAAGCAGCTCCCTTTCCCCCTTTTCTCCTCAGAAAGGTTTGATTTTTTTTTTTTTTTTCATTTTTCTCCGAGTCACTGTTGTAACCGTAATGGTTGTTTTTATTCTTCTAAATTGGATGGTTAGTCTCTCGAATTGGCCAAAGACAATGCTATCCTCCGGGAAAAGAATCGCAATTTATTAGTATTAGTGGCATCTTTTTCTCCCTGGCCTCAGCCCCTAATACTAGGCAGTCTTTAGCCCTCGTTGTGACAGATCAATCAATCTGACTATGATTCCTGGTTGGAAGCAAGTGGAGTGTGATGCTAAGGATGAATTATGGAATTAGGAGAGTTCTTCGTCTTTAGAAGCAGATTGAGTTGGGCAAGGCAACGTCTCCGACCAAGACAATTAGTGTGTCAGGAGCATGGGAACTGAAAACGCTCAGTGCAGAATATGATCCTGGATGGATCGGGGAGGAGGAAGCTATGTTTGAGGCAATATCGCTGTGGCATCCCCCACTCCATCCCCAAAACAACCCAGGAATTTCGCAAGGTTTGCCTTCAGTGCACCACCCAGGTGAACATAGACCTGCCTGGTGCGTGGGGTTCCCTTTCAAGCCTGATTTGGTCTTTGGGCTGACCTCAGCATGGTCTACCCCAAAAAATTAGGATACGTTTTCTGGGTACAGCCACAGTGTTAATGCTCGTCAAAGCTCATCCCTTAGAGCACTGTGGCTGGTGCTTTTCTGGCCATGTTCCTGCCCATGGTAGCACACAAGGCTTTGGAAATGTCAAGCGTAAGGGCAGCCAGAGGGAGCTGATAGCACCAATGTATATGACTGTGATGGGCTAAAGGGCTGGTGGCCCAGCACAGCTCTCCAGAGACCTAAAAGTGCCAACTGCTACATATAAAATGCATCAGATGAGTGAATCCTGGGCCAAGTAGAGCTCTCATGGAGCTACGCATGGTTTGAGAGCTGCATATGCCTTTACATGTCTTTTCTCTTCCTGAAATCTGAATTAAACTGTTTTTCACTCAGAGCCTGCAGTCGTGCTTTGCTCTTTTGCCTTCCAAGTAGAAGCAGAAGGTGCTCAAGCTGGGTTGCTCAGTTCAGGCTGCAAATATGCATTGAGGGTGGGATTCAACTGTCTAAACAGTGTCATTGCGAGTGACATCCTATCCAGCCTACATGCTCTGCCCCTAAAACGTGCAGGTTTTCCATTAGGACTGCGCATTATCTGCCAGGCACTTTTGTCTGCTCTGGGGATGTAAAGGAGCACCAGGCATTCATGCAGCTCAACACCAACCTGCCTCCTGGAGCAAAACATCAGCCTGAATATTTTGGAAGGGATCAGGAAGACAGGCTTTGTAGCAGTGTCAGGTATTTCTTCCACCCTGGGGCACAGTGAACAGAGCTTCTGGTGTGGAAGGATGTGGTGTTTGTACCACAGAAGTCCTCTCCCTTTTCCTAGAAACATATGCCATGCAATACCCCACCACCACAGTAAAAACTGGCACAACTACAAATATTTCCTCATCTGTACTCTGATAGGGGTGATGTTTCAGTGTTTCCTATTTTTAAAAAAATATCTGTAATCCCGCCTATTTAAATTCCAATTTTGTTCCCTCCCAGCAGCATCCCTGTTTCGAACCTGAAGGGTAGGAAGTCCTCTACTCTTTGATATTCCCCAGCCTTAAATACCATGGGCCTCCTCAATTTTCATACTGTACAAACACAAACTAATTAAAGTCATACAAATACATCCCAGGAAGAGAATGAGAATCTGCTCACTGGAGGGAAAACTGCTGGCTCCCACATCCCAGGAAAGCTCCCCGGCAGTTTACATTGTTCTTTTTGCAAGGGATAATTTACGGTAAAGCTGGTTTCCACTGAAACAGCAACCGTGTGTAAGGGAGGGGAAAAAAAATGTAAACACAACAGCATCTTTGTGAATGCAGCAAGGTGCTGGTGCCTGCCTCTGCGTGCTCCATAATATATTAATACACGCTGGCTGGCCAATCCCACTGGAGCATTCAATCATGCCATATTATAATAGAATTTAATGGAGTTGACAGCTAAGACCTAGTTGCTGGAGACATGCGAAAGACCTTTGCAATGAGGATCTACAATTAATAAAGGAAAGGGCCATAGATTTTTGGAGAACCTCATAAAAAAGTAAAATATCGACATTGATCACGGCATGCAAGGATATTAGACACGTAAATCTGGGTATTGCCTTTATTTATTTATTTGCACATCTTTAATATTATAGGCACAGGTTTCCCCGAGGCCAAAATGCAATTTCTCTCTCCATTTCTCAGCAGGAGCTTTTCATCTCCCTATTCACCAGGTTTTGAATTGCACATTTAATAAGCGATAAAGAATTCCTGCCTCTTTTCCTTGGGCCTAAAGCCCATCATTTCCTCCTCCTTCCGTTTCCCTTTTTTTTTTTTTTTTTAATGAAAACAATGATCTCTTTTAACCACCAGCAGCTTCCTTCAGGATGGGTGGGAGTGGTGTAAGAGGGGACCTGGCACCCATGGGGGTGTCTGGATGTCAGTGTGTCACCCTGAGTGTGGTGTGGTAACAGGGAGGCAGAGATTGTGTTGGACCAACACAAACATTGATCAGGAGAAAGGGTCTACAGCACCATGCAGCAGCTTTCCCCAGCACCATCACTACCCCACCCTGAATTTTTTGGCACCTAAGTCAGAGCAGCAGAAACAAGCTATGGCTTTGCTGCCTTCACCCTGCTGCTGGGGAAGAGAAGCATCCAGCCTTCAAGGCGTATTTGTAGTGGTTTCAGAGGTGAGGTGTACCAGACTCCATCCCCTGCCCTGATGTGTGCGTGCTGCTGTGCTCCATTAACCCCAAGTCTCTCTGCATTTGCAATGAGCACACAACTGGATCAGGGCTGCTGTTTGGCTCCCTGGGCTCCCTCCTCCATTACACTGATGAATTGTGAAGTCAGGATCAGACCCCAGTGAGCTCCAGCCCCTGGCAATGTAAAGGTCTGGCTTCCAGTAGCATGTTTAGAAACTGAAAGCAAGAGTGGGTATCTTGCAAGCAGGCAATGAAAAAAAATGAAATGGAAAAAAAAAAAAAAGAAAAAAAAATGGGATGAATAATTAGATATTCTAGTTTTGAGACCAGCTGTGGTAGGTTACTCTCTTGTCAGGTGAATCAACCCGTTTCTCTTCCACTTACCCATGCGCAGATGCGTTTCCCCCAGATAGGTGATGTCTTGTTTGGAGCGAGAGGGGCCATTTGCCCACATCACGCCAGCGGCGCCTGCACGGTGTTGCCTCAGCCTCTCCTCCAGCAAATTGAGTTTGTCAGTGCTCAGCCGCACAGCTGAGAGGAGCTGCGCTGTGCCTCGCCTCTCCGGGGAGAGAGGAGTTGGCATAAGCCAGGCCGTAATGGGATCCAGAAACAAAGAAGCGTGAATGAAGTGCTAATTGCATTCATAAAGACATTAACAAAGGAATTAAAATGGCAGAAGCTTCCTTTCCCCCTCAAGATTCATATAAACAGCCAAAAGTATATTAATAATCGCTGAGGTTTTTACCGTTTTGAAGGAATTACGCAGAGACGTGACGTGAGGGCTTGGAAAGGCCATTTCAGTGGTCTTTTTTCTTGGTTCTGTATCAGAGATGAGACACTTTACTGCAGCTGTTTACCCAGACTTGCTCTTTTCTTCCTGTACTTTCTCCTACCCTTGTGCTTCCTTCAAAGAAGAAGAAGATTGATCCTCGTTTCCCTCTGAAATTTTTGACAGTTGGTAAAAATAATGAAGTCGTATGAAAAAAACCTGCAGATTTTCCCTTAAAAAAAAACAACAAAATGACCTCTGGAGTTTGGCTAGTGACACGCTGGAAATTTCCTGTATAAAATAGCCTGAAACAACCTGTCTGTGTTTTTGTTTGTTTGGTTTTGTCTCATTCAGTTCTGCTTACCTTTCCATGGAAAAGGGAAAGACGACATGCCTTCTGTTTTCCCTCAGTCAGCTTCAACACGATGCCATCCTTCCATTTCCAAACTCCAGCACCGTGCTCTTATTTGCATTGGTAATACTGTGAGAAAACATTTACCTGTAAAAAAAAAATAAAAAATCTCTCCAATGAATGGGATCTCTTTTTCCCCGTGGGAATATTCATATTAGTCTCAAGCTTAGAAAGAGCTTGTTTAGCAGACCCTAAATTTTGAGGCTGGTTTAGTGTTTTCATAGCAGTCAAATGTTAGCTCTTTGCTTTCTGCAGTGCTTGGCTGTGTTTATCATAGCTCCCCGTCTCTTGCGCTCGCTTTCTTTCTGTCTGCTGCTGTGGGTGTTGTGCTAGCAACAGCTACAGCTACAGGCAGCTAAACATTTTAGTTCCATTCGCCAGTTTTCAGTCACTCGTCGCTTTCAAAAACGTTCATTTTGGGGGACTGCAACCTGCCAGTCCTCAGGACACTGGCGGGTGCTAGCTCCAGGGGCAGAAGCAGAGACAGGGAAGGAGAAGAAGCCCCAGAGATGGATACCTGAGGGGATGAGCCTCAGATATTCATGGGACATGTGTGGGAGCAAAGGGCTGGGGTCCCAGGGTGGGGGTCTGGACCGAGGTGGGGATCGGTGGGATGGGGCAGCTGAGCAGGGAGGGAGGCAGAGCTCTCCCAGCACACTCCTGACACCACACAAGTGGGGATGTTGTCGCTCCCCCCATCAGGATGCTGTCTCATCCAGGTGAGACCCTCATCCCTGACTGCTGCACCCCTCCATGGGCTCCAGGGGCTGGGAGCTGAAAGCTTCACAGAAAGAATGATGAAAAGAGTCAACGCTGGGAGGAAGGATAAGCGTTGCTCCTGCATGAAACATAAAAACTCACACTGAAGCAATTTTCCCTGTTACAGGCAGCTATAGCCCATTACCAGTTAGCAGCAGCAGGATTTTGGGGGGGGCTTTAGGAGCAAGCACGGGGCACAGTTATCCCTCTCATCTCAGTATCCCCAGCGCAGAAGGGAAGCATGCCCTGGCTGTCACTGCAAAGCAGCTGAACGAGGAGCGAGGGCAGCCTCAGCCCAGGCCTCGTTTCTAAATAAATGAAATGTGCATCTTCCACGTGGTCAGCTGGGAGGGAGAAGCCTATCTCAGGAGCGATGGCAGGTGCTGCTGAGCTATTTCCATTTTCCAGCTCTGCAACCTCAGGAACCTCTTTAATCCAAACCACCCGCCAAGCTCTATTCACTGGCAATGAAGACCAGCCAGTGTTTTCAGATTCATTTTTAAGGCTGTCTTTAATTTTTGGAAGTATCTTGCTGGCGGATTTTTGGTCCCACCTGTGATTCAAGAGGAGATTTGTAAATCTCATTTTCGCTTTTTCAGTCATTTAAAGGGACACGTCATGCCAAGAATTTAGGCTCCGCTTTTAATAGAGGGAACATGGGGGTAAAGGGATATGAAAAGAAAATCAGGAGGTACAGGAACACTTTGGCGGATTTGTTAGAAATGAAAACACTCTTTATTTGATTTCTGCATTCCCTGGGGCAGCCAGGGGAACCTACACGCAATTGCACTGAAATAATGTATGAGAGTCAGAGAGTGAATTTGACAAGAAGCTCCACCAGACTCACCTAGAAGCTCGGCAAAGTACAAAATGTAAATGCAGCAGAGAAAAGAGTGGCGTAGCTCAGGGCCGTGATCTCAGTTACCCTGCTTTAAGGCGTCAGTAACAGCAATTGAGCCAGGAAAATCAGAGAAGAGCCACGCCAGCCTGACTTTAGTTAGGGTTTATGTTCCACATACATAATCTATCGATAGATGTTAAAGGTAGATGGCATTTTTGTAGGCACTTGTTCCACTTCACGAGCACATATGTACACACATAGGCAGACGCAGATACGCATGCACAGCTACTGCTCCAAATGCTTTCTGGTGTCCAGCTTGCCGAAATGCTTTCAATTAGGGTTTGGAAAAGGTTGACTCAGTCAGCGTATGCAACACTTGCCAGAGACAAAATTAGTTTTAGTCACTGCTGTTTTCCTTCCAAAACAAAAAGCCCCCCCCTCTCCCTTGCTCTCTTCCCTTACATTCAGTGGCACGTATTCTCAGGTAGGTGTTTAGCTGATTTTTAATGCCATGGAAACTTCATCTGCAAATTCGTTAGAAACTCTTTAGTGAAACAGTCTAGTAAAACAGATGATTAATATTGGTAAGCTCCTCATTTGCATATTAATTAGTCTCTGTACTCAACTAATTAAAACAGGGCTGCCTGTTTGTAGACTTTCTGAATTCCAGATTGTTGCTATTGCTCCCACGTAGGTGCGTTTAGCACAGCTAAGGCAGGCCATCGATACTACCCACCAGCCACCCTAAACAGCAGTAGCAGCATTTAAAGGCATTTGGGGCTCTGAGGAAGGTACTTTCAGCACTTCCTTTGAAAAAAAAACACAAGGCTGATGCTTGAAATGGCAGGATGTATTGCCTGAGTGGTGCTCCAGCTTCTCTGTGATGCTCTCAGGGAGCAGGACAAGTGCAGAAGCTGGCCAAATCCAAGGGAAACAGAACATCACAGGGCACGAACAAGCTCACACCAAGCTGCCCTTAAGCCCTGTGTTACTCAGCTTTGTCCAGAGATGCAGCCTAAAACCAAAGCTCAGCCTGACAACCCAAGAGGTGAAAACTGAAGGTTAATTCTGACCTCTGTCACTCTGGTGGAGCTCTGCAGGGATGTCACACAGACCAGCCACTGCCTGACCTTTCACAGGTGAAGAGCTGCACGTCCCCATTCTGCATTTCCCTGCTGGCACTGCCTGGGTGCATGCATTACAATGAAATTCTGCTGTTTATTCCTTGCCTTGGAGCTCTGGCACTCAAATACCCATCTCCCACCACGACCTCCTTGGTCACAGAGCCATCCAGCCCTGCCCTCTCTCTCCAGGGCAGAAGACCCTGCCCCATCCTGCCTTTCCTGGCTGAGGACACACCATTGCCCCCTCTCCCACCATGTAGCCCCCTGTGCTTCACAGCCAGCACACCTGCTGGTGGCCATGACTCCTCTCTGTCCTCCTGCCACCTCTTCCAGCTCCTCCTGCTGCTCTTGCTTCTGGACCTGCTTCTTGGCTCTGTTCTCCTTCCCCTCTCTCCCCGTGCACCTGGTTTTAGTTCCTCCCAGCTGCTGGTGTTCCCCACCTTGCCATCCCTGCAGTAGTACAGTATTCCTGCAGAAATTCAGGAACTGAGGATAAAACACGCCAGGCGGAGAGGCCCCGTACGAATGTCTATTTACTGCTACAAAATGTTTTGCATGGCAGTGACGAGTAGGTTTTCTCAAACTGTCTGTGCACGCAGGGTTTTTCCTCACCCTAGCTGCCAATAGCAGTTTGACAGGTTTTATTATACTCCATTATTCACAACAAGCCAGGTCGCTGTGCCATATGCTGTCCAGTCCTGCTAAAGCTAACCATGTGCCCATGTTGGCTGCTCACCAAAGCTGGGTAAAACATGCTCCCTTTTGCCTGCTATTTGTTTTGAAAGAACTGGAGACAGGGGCTTCGGGTCAGGCGCTCCTGTCTGTTTTATCGCACAACTTTGCTCACCCTCAGCAGCCCAAGGGCCAACTCAGTTGGAAAATCAAGGATCCTGGTATGGTTTGCACCTGTGGTTCTTGTGGAAACCTGCCCTGATATGGGGCTGGTGCAGTCTGAGATAGGAGCAGGGTCTGAAACCTCTCTGGGGCTATGGGAAGTGAATTCAACCTGGAGCACAGCTTTTGAGATGATTTCGTGCCCTGCTTAGCAAGAACCATGCAGTATTTCCGAGACTAAGCCTCTGCTTCACTGGCAGCAGCTGTATTAGAGGCATCACAGCTACAGCAGGCGTTGTACCTGCATATGGCTGGACAGGCTTCCTAAGGCATCCTCCAAACCAGTGCTCACCACTCCATGGCACACGCAATGTGCTACAGCCTCCTGCTGCTCCCACAGCTTTTTCTTCCCAGCATCAGGCAAGCTGATGGCAGAGGCTACTAAGTTCTCCCATTTCTGTACATGATTCTTGTTTCTTCGGGTGTGCTGTCTGCTGATTCCCTTCCATTCCCTTCGGTGTCATTTTCCCTGTTTGTGTGGCTTTTCATGATCCTGTCACTGGAAAACGAGCAGCGCCTCTGGCCCTTTCTGGAGATGGGTTGGGCTTTTTAAATCTCTTTCTGTTGCTAACTGCTACACTTTTTGTTCAGTTCACACATTTGACAAGCAGAGCCATCCTGGATCAAATGAGATGTAGTTCAAAGCCAGTGTCCTGCCTGCAGCAGTGGCCAGCAGCAGCTGGCTAGGGAAGAATGCAAAGACACAACGAATGGAAAGGGATCTTCCTGGCCATCACCACTTTAGGGATCTCTTAAGAATTTCCACAAATTTCAGCTTTCCAGGCTTGTTGTCTTCCATGAGATTTCCTTTCAAAAGCCTTTCTGCAGTTCCTTGGCTACTTTTATGCTGTTTTTGTGGTTTATGGCTATGTACTTCCAATAAAGGAGCAAAAACTGTGGTGCATTCCCCTCACTGTGCTCCATGCACACACACTACCAGCCTGTGACTCCTCTAATCGTGCTGTTACAAGGATGCTCCAGCCCTGGGCCACCTACAAACTCCAGGGGCTGCTGTAGTGTGTGGCACCGTAAGGACCCAACAGAAGACTTCTCTGCCCAACCCTGTCCATGTGGTATCACTGTGAGGGTGATAAATCATGGTGGCAGCTCAGGCTGGGAACAGCGTGCCTCCCATTGCATGCACTGAAGGCAGGTGATGCTCAGGTGTGTGCTGATGGCATGAGATAATTTTGATTTAAAGCACGTGAGATAATTTTAAGTGTATATCCAAATTTATGCATGAAACACAGTAGATGTACCCACTGTGTGTGATCCAGCTCAAGGGCTTGTATGCTTCTTGGTGCTGTAGGCAGAATCTG
This sequence comes from Anas platyrhynchos, assembly GCF_047663525.1. Classification (NCBI taxonomy): domain Eukaryota; kingdom Metazoa; phylum Chordata; class Aves; order Anseriformes; family Anatidae; genus Anas; species Anas platyrhynchos. The sequence goes on along the minus strand of NC_092587.1, from coordinate 85,100,174 downwards.
CTTGTCCCTTCTCATAATGTCCTGGGTTCCCATCACATCCTTCATGTATCTCAGTTTCTAAGGGTCCAGCCATTTGCAGAAATTATCATTTTAATGCTATGCATGACCATGAACTCTAGGGACGTCAGTGGCAAACCACATATTATTGTCACTGTATGACCAGGGCTTGTCTTGCCACTAGCTTTTCCTCTTCAAGTTGGCATAAGCTTCTAAAGATCGTTATAAATATCTATCTAGTTATATCTATAGATAGCTATAGAAGCTGATCTGTTCTTCTTTGTTTGCAAGCTTTACAGTCAAGGCAGCACAAGTGGCACAAAGGGGTCAACACCTAACTTTATTTTAGCCTTGCAGGGCTTTCACCTTCTGGGACTATTTTGATAGAGTGCTGGATAAGATTTCCAATAATCTCTTCACCCTCACCATGCGGTGGGGATGCTCTGGCATTCCACCACAGTTCCGTACTACAAACTGAGCAATAGCATCTCTCATTTCATGAGGTTTTCAAATTGAAAGTTTGAAACACTCACTGCTTAACAAGGGCGTTGGTTCTAGATGCTATTAGAGCCCTGACGGTAACAATTGGCCTTAATTACCCTGAGGGCACCAATTGGCCTTAATTGCCCTGAGAAGCACTGATCTGGGACCTCTGACCAGCACTGATTTTGTCTCCTGCTGCTCCTGATGGGACTCCTTGGATGGGGCCCTGCACTGACACATCACTTCACCTTGTCTGGCTGTCACTGGACTGTCACCACACTGTGGGGCTGTGTTTTGCTGGTAAAGGTGCTGTCCCACCTGCGCTGTGGCTCTCCTGCTGCTCCTGCACAGGTGTCCTGCTGGTACTCTCAGGCATGTCCTGTCTCGTTAACTTCATGGCAATAAAAGACAGTCAGTTCTCTGGTTCTTGCTAGGAGAAATAGCCAAGTATTGCTGTGATACATCCAGAGAGACAAGGAGGTCATCATGCCTACCACCTTCAGGGAGATGCTGGTACCCAGATATGTTTGCTCTAGGTAAAGTGCACACATTGATACTGAAATTCTTCATGCTGTTGTGGTTTTGCTCTCTACTTTCCTGAGGCATGGCTGTGTTTTCCTTTGACTCCTTCCTGAGAGTAGGAGGCATTTAACTGTTTCGATCACATAATAGGTTGCTGTTCTTTGTGCTTCTCAATAAGGACAGAATAATGCATTTCCTATGAATTGCATTTGCCTTGTACTGGGCAATGCATGTCATCAGCATATGGATGTATTTTTCCCAGCTCATTTTCCTGCTTATCAGTTTGGTTGGTATTACATGACAGCTAGGTCTGCAGTCCAGCAGAAATCAAATTGGTCATTGATCCCAGAGCAGAGTAACTGCAGTGGTGGCTGAATGGTTAGCAACCTTCAGAGATGTGCCTTGCATGTGTGAATCTGCCTGTCTCTGTTATCACACCGTAGAAATTCTCTTTGCTGGAAGTCTGTGTCAATAACTTTACCACTCCGTAAGCAGCTATGCCTTCCTTCTGCAGAAGATACCCTGCTGCAGAGAGAAATGGGGTTGTTTCTCCAATGTCTTCCATCCGTATTCATGACTTGTATGTTATCCCCCAGTCTCCTGAATTGTTCATGTGGGTTATGCTGGATTCTGATGTATTAGTTGGCTTTCCTGCTTCATGTAAACTACTGCCTTTGGCACAGGCACTTGTTCTGCTCTAGCAGCCCTTCTTTTGGTGTGGTCTTTGATTCAGTTCAGCAGCCCTTGCTGCTCCTTCTGTAGGTTTAGCTCAGTCTGAATGAACTGGAGTCCTCACACTTCAGAGGTGGGAGCATTTGCAGGGATCTTTAATGAGTCTTCGTGCCAGACGTCTTGGTTGTTGCTCTGAGTATGTTTCTTCTATATTATATAAGCACAAATATGTTGTAACATTCCCCAACACAGCTCTCATTTCCCCAGGGTCACTGTACTCACCAAATACATTACAGACTTCCTTACGTTACAGGCAGGTGAGGGAATTGCATGGCAAGTGTATCTTGCCACTTACCCCCCTTCTCATCCCACTGGAGGAAGAGACAAACTTTTGTGTCCATGCACCCCTTGGCCAACTGTTAGCACCCAAACAGGGACATTCCTTCACAGGCTTGGGCACGTAGCTCTGAGTCTGGAAAGAAGAGCATCTCTGCACTGTTCTCACAAGTTTCTGTCTTTGTGTCGTCTCACTCTCATCCTTCCTGTGGATCTCACAGGATTGAAGGTTGTTATCTTCTTCTCTACTGCCACATGCTTGCTTGGCAAGAACAAGGAGGGGCTACATCTATGAAACAGAAGTTGTCTTCTTAGGAATGAAGATGTCTCCTTGCTATGATACTGCAGCCAGCGTTAAACTATATGCATGTAGACTGACTTACAAGTTTCCCCAGTTCTTCGTTCCCATTTTAAGACTGTTGCATTGACTGCTTCAATGCTACATCAGAAAACCAGTCATTTGTTGGATCCTCAAATGCTAACAAGGTCCAAGGAACTGCAAGCCCTCAGCCCCAGACTAAGACAGGCACATATTTCAAAGGCTGGAGCCTTCATTTTGTTTAGTAGTTATTTTGTTTTTGCCAAGCAGGTACGTGTGTAAATCCCTCCTGTTGGGGGTAATGTCTTTGATCCCTGGTATCTAAACTGCCCACCCATGGAAGGAGTCAACATCCCAGGTCTGTGTAGTAATGGATCAGCCAGTTGAGTCTCTCATATGGGTTGGTGCCATTGAGGCATTCAGCACGCTCCTTCCAACTGCTCAGTAAAAGAAATGTGTTCAGAGGTGTAAATAATTTTGACAATTCAAGTGTTGTGTTAATACACTGATCAAAATGCTGAGAATTTTTAGGTCAGGGCACATCTGTTCATCACAGCAATCTTGTTAAGAGGTAAACCCTCATAGCCTGGGAGATGCTGAGGAAATATTGCAGGATTCCTATTTGGCTGTTTTTTTATTTTTTTTTTATTTTTCCCCAGTATCAACTTGTGCTGGATCTTCACCACAGAAAGACTCCTGTCAGGGTCTTGAACACTAATCAGAGAGACCTCAGCAGAAACAGCATTAAACCAAATGGGACCTAAAAGGCCAGAAGCGTCTCTGCACTGCTTCCCAGCATCAGCACTGATGAATGGCCAAGGCTAATAACCATTAATCAACCCTACTAAATGAATTCAAGGAGTTTAGACAAAGCTAAAAGGAGCAGAGTCATGGGGCCAATGTGTAGAGCTGCTGTCATTCATGTGAGGTTTGGGTCAGTTTCCTGCCTGTGCCACTGATTCATTAGCTAAATCTGGGCACCTCTGAGGCTAACAGGAGGCTTCCTGTTGTCTGCCAGGAGCTTGGCTTAGAGCTTTTATTCTCTCCTCTTCCCTGCTTCTGAAATAAAGATAGTGCAGCTCACCAGGGATGCTCTCTTCAGGCTTGCACTACCTAGGGTGTAACAAAAAGGCAGATCTCCTGTGGCCATTAAACTTCTTGGGACATTAGCCCCACCGTCTGGGTACAATGTGTCTTGCTTACCATGAAATTTCTCTGGGAATAAACCCTTTTGAGTCGATGCACTTCAGTCCTAACAAAGCGGTACAATTTGCATTACACATCCGTTGTTTTAGAAGACAATGGACGAAAATCTGGAGCTCTACACTTGGTTTTCGCTCAGTCTGTCTTCTGTGGGAATATTGCCAGCCAAAGAACTGACTGAAGAAGCACTGGTATTAACACTGTGTTTCCAGTATTATTTGTCTGAGTAATATACTTCAGAGTATATTTATTAACCTGAGGTAAAAGCCCAGGGAAATCTGTTGAAATCTTTGCATTGATCACAAGTAGCTTTTAGATCTGAGCCAAAAAATAAGGAAATACACAGGTTCTTGAAAATCCAGGCATGTAGGCAAGAGGAATAATCTATTCCCTTTTGGGGGCTGAGGGGGATGGAGGCTGAGAGGTGAAACTGCCTGTCTGGTGCTGCTTGGATAATCTGAGATTGACACTAGGTAAATACATATGTTTTAGGAAGTACTGGCTATGGGATGAGGATGTTCAGTTGATGCGAAATGGGCTAAACTTTAAAGAGCAAATTAAAGACACTTCAGGAAACTTCAATTAAAAAAAATAATAATCCCAAAGCTTCACATGGTTTTGGTATAGCATGAATTAAGGGCCAACTTCTTTTAATTGAATCCAAAAAGCTCCCCTGACTATTCTCTCTTCCATTTCTACCTTCCCCCTCCTTTGGTGTCTGTAGCTGTTATGTTTTATTTACAGATAATTGGAAACGGAATATAAACTCTTTCAATAAGCCCAACTGGAACTCCAAAGAAATCAGCTATTAATGAGTTTACTTAAAGCAATCATGCTTAAAGGCGGTAATGATGGATGGATGGGGCAGCAGCAGGCATGTTCTGGCAGAAGGGATGAAAATCCACAGCTTCCCCTGGCTTAGGGAAAAGCTTGATCTCGACCCAAAACCTAGCAACCGACTTCCTCAGGTGCTGCCTTTTTCTGCATTGAACTGATCTGGCTTTAATCACAGCTCTCAAAACTGACTTTCAAATAGCTGGAAATCTAGATCATTTGAATTATGGAGTGTGGTTCCTCTTTTTGTAATTGGCATATTGCTGAACCAGTGGTCAAGATGGGTCAGAATATGCCAGAGGAGAACACAGGACTGCTCAGAATACTAAAATCAGAGCACACTTTGAAGAAAGGGCTGTTCAGTTCTATCTCTGATAATTTCTTCTCTGTTGCTGCATTCCCTGTCCCAGGAGTTTATCCACGCTGGCTGATGGCTAGTTCTTGTTTTCTCCCCATGGCCAAATCCTGGAGTCCCATTTCCTGACTGTTTGTAATTCTGGCAGCACATGACTGACAAAGAAAGGACTCTCCATTTCCATTTTGACATTTTCCTTTTTATTCTACATAGATATGTATATACACTTGTTTTGGCCTTTTTTTTTTTTTTTTGTCACTTCTCTTCCTCTTTCTTTACTAGCAAATATTAAGCTATAGGGGAGTTTGAGCTGAAGTACATATGGCACATTTGATAAAGATGTTCTAAGTGGACAAATCACTTCCAACTATTTTCCACTCACAAGGAGCAAAGGCAGTTTCCTGCCTGTATTCTTAACAAATCTCTCCTTGCTTTTATTGGCAATGCTTCTGTTTTGGCAGCAACCTGTCAAGTTTGGAGCTGGCAATCATGTTTTTTAGCATTCTCAGCTCAAATGTAGGCAACATGTTTTCTACAAAAACATCCTTCCTACTCTTCGTTAGTGCCTCCAACATTATTGTTCCCGGTACAGAAAGCAAACATTGGTAGCTTCCCCTCTCCCATCACTGTAACCTGTGCTGAACAGGGTTGAAGTGACAAAGTTTTCAGTTAGGAAAAAATATTCAGTGAAGTAACAAAAAGAAAATGCCCCTGTAGAAAGCCCGGAATGCAGTCAGACACACGAGTGGCTGTCAAGGTTAGGAGTTGTAAACTGGCTTTGAATTAGCTGGTTGGTCCACACTGTGCCATGTGGAGATGCTTGATTCAGGGTACTAGAAATGCTACGGTGTGTTAGCATCACTGCACTATGCTCCATTCTTGTCCCAAGAGTCTTTTCCAGTTCAAAAAAAAAAAAATCCCTAGAAACACATTGAACAGGAAGCAAAACAAGACAAGCCCAATAAATGGGGTTGCTTTTTCCACTTAGTATAGAAAACATGCAAAATGTATCTGAATCATCAAATGAATCAGGATCCTCCTTTGCTTGAGCAATGAGTTTGTCCTTACAATCCCTGTTAAAACCTTTCTGGCTTCCTGTGCATTTCACAAATTATTGAAAATCCACATCCCTGTAGAGACCTTACTTTAGGCTCCTAGATTTATTGTCCTACTGCCTGCCCTTGTTGGGTTTCCTGTTGTTCATCCCCCTTGTGCAGGAAGGGTACCAGCTCAGGCCATGCTGTACTCTGGTTCTTCCTCATCAAATATCCTCTCTCTCTCTCTGTTTGCTAAATTCTCACTTTGCAACAAGATCAGGCATAGTGGCATTCCACTTCACAGCTGTACATGGAAAAAGACTTCTTAACACTTCCTGCTAGCACTGTTGCTGGCTCCCTCGGCTATCTCCTAAAGCTTAGGAAATCAGTTTAGCCTGTGGCCTCCCTTTCCCTAAACCTCCTATCCTGATTCCTGAATTCTTGCTCCATCCTTAGGAGATCAGGTAATCTAGGATGGGATAACCTTACATAGGGAGCTTAAAAATAAATTATGAGGTAATGAGGAAGTTAGTCTCTGCTGAGAAGTTTGGAGCTGTTTCTGTAGTCCACCCTGAGGTTAGGATGAATATCCCAGCCCCAGCAAAGAGTAACGCATCTCTTCACACTTGTCTTTCCTTTATCCCTTCTAATGGAGCTGCTGTCCCCTCAACACAACTCACTTCAGTGGCTGCAATCATTAAAGGCGTTGGAAATAGGGTCTGAGACTTATGCAAAGTCCTGCCTCAGGTGTCATGACCAACGAACCGATCACAGATGCCAGCTCCTCTTAGAATGTCATCCCTGACTTCGTACCCCATGGCAGATCTGTCACTCAGTAGCCAAACATGTTCATACAGCAGAAGCCTTTAGGTGCACTTGTACCCTCAAAACTCAATGGAGTTGCTGTCATCCTCCAACTGTTCAGTGGCCTAGATGAAATTAGTTAGAAGTCTAAATGCGGCTGCTAATAAAGATACTGTCTTTCTGCCTTAGAAAAAGCACCAGCTCCTTTTGCTACCAGATGTCCTCTTTGGCAGTTTGAGTCAACGAGGAGCGAAGTGATGAAGAATGAATGCAGTCTTCAACCGGAGGCCTCAGGTCCCAAGCGGCAGCGGTGGAGGCAGCAGAAGGGAAGTTCTCTATTGCTGCTGCCTGCTGGGGTTTGGAGTTGATGTCAGTTCCTACTTACGTTGCTTGTCACCAGAATCCACCAGAGCCACTTGTGTGAATCTTCTCATGTTCAGCAAACTTCCTCTGTTGGCTCCACACAGGTCTCCTGGAGTGCTGCTTGCAACCTTCACTGAGGGGTCTGTGGGTATGAAGGCTATGTGTCATTTTACTTCAGCACCACTATAACCTTGGGCAGCAAAAGTCCCCTCCAGCTTTCATTTCACTTACAGCAACAGTGCTAAATAGGATTGCCCCAAATGGTCAGCTCTGGACTTAGCAAACTGATTTAAGGGCTGGTGACTCTCAGATTTCAGCATCATTTAGATGTGTTTTTGTTGTTGTGTGTGTTTGTTTTAATGTATTCATTTTTGAAGTATTTGCATTTCCTGCACAAGACTTGGATTTCAATGTTTCAGTTTTCTGGAACGCTTTCTCCCATTCAGCTTAAGATAACTTAAAGAAGACAAATTTGCTTCTGTGCTTTAATCCAGAGGCTTAAGTAGGTATAAAAAGACTGCATGCAGTGACCCCCAGGAATTCAGTTATGTGACTTAGACTTGGAACAGCCAAATTCTCTCCCTGCCCCTTCCCTAGACTTTGCCATCATAAAATCTGCAGCTATTCTGCACTTGTTACTGTGATCGAATGCTCCCTAGCAGTCTGGAAAATATGGCCATCATGTGTAAGCGCTTACTACGGTAAGCTTGGTACTTAGCGTTGCCACATCAAGGAAGCTAATCCTCTATAAAGCAGCTGCTTCCCTCAGCTCTGCTAGCAAAAACGTCCTTGGGCTTTAGCTTTGTGTTACATCTCCACGCCTGTTGCGGGATACGACGGTGGCAGCAGTAATTACGAACTAGACCCTCACGAGTCCGAATGGCAGATGCGTGCACCTTCCCCCACTAACATCTCCCAGGACAGCCTTCACGTTGTGGCAAAGCTTAACCCGGGCCGTAGCACCCCATATTTCGGCGTGCTCGCCCCCAAGCAGCCCCCCCACCACCTCAGGAGGCCGGGTGCCTGAGGCGGCCTCCCCCGGAGGCTGAGGCGGCGCTCGGCCTCCCCCTGGCGGCCTCGACCGGCAGCGTTGCGGCCTTTGTCCCCAGCCTGAGGGCAGCCTCCAGGCCTGAGGGCTCCGGGGCTGCTCCCTCCTGCCCCCAAGGCCACCCCCCACTCTGAAAGGAAAAAATAAATAAAATAAAATGCTAATTCTGCCCGGCTTCCCTGTTCTCGGGCTACCTCCACCTGCGTTTCACCGCATCAGGGATGTTTAATAGCTTATTGCCTACTGCACTCCTTCTTCTCCATACATCAACAATAGGTGTTTATTCTCTTTTCTTTGCTTCATTCTGTGTCTTTCTCTGTGTTCTGCTTCAGCGTATCCTAATGCCGCTTTGGTAGCATGGCACACATCGGGAGTGAACCATCGAGGTCCTTGGGATGTTGCTGGTCAAGCACCTCTTCTGCTGTCAGGCCACTGAAATGTTAGCTGTCACATTGTCTGCATGTTCACACCCAGGATACAACAGCCCCAGACATTGCCTCTGTTAGAGAAACTCCACATAGTCCAAATCCACTCCATTTGGAAGCCTTTCTTGGGCCCTTTTTCCACCCAAGTGCCTACGGAAATCTGGCAGCACATACTAGCTGGTAACAGGCAACTAGTTCAGTGTCAGTTTATTTATCACATTTACCTTGTAATCTTTAACCGAGTGGTAAAAACTTATTGCCTCTATGCTTCTGCATCCAGCTAACTGATGTATTCATTTGGATTCACGTTACTGCCTTCCTCTTTCACTACCTCTCATTGACTTGGAGTCTTGTATCAGGCTCTAAATTTTGGAGGCAAAGATCAAGTCCCATGAGGTTTGTGGACAAATACAAATTAATATCCCGAGATCTTTGAGAACTACAGCTCTTTGGAGAAAGAGGTCTTGTGGATTTTCTGTCTTGGGAACTCCCTCAAGGTGCATACCTGTTTCCTGGAGAAAGTGCCCTACTGCTGCCTACAGATAACCTGTTACATCCTGATAATTGACATAATGAGCATCCTCTACCTCCAATGTTTAGAAATAAAGACGCAGAATCCCATCTCCCATGGCTGCTTTCTCTTTTCATGCAGAACCCTACGGTATGTCTACACAGTAGATCATACCTTGGATGGCCCAGCTAGCACCAGCCAGAGCCCGGCAGTCCTTGTAGCATCAGGATGGACAGGTGGGGCCTCATGAGACTTTCCATGTTGCTGCCACAGTGCTATCTGGGGCCTCCAGTTTTGACTGTGACCTTCTACCTGATACTCAGGAACACCTTTCTGATGTCTACCTGTCTTACATCTTCATTTTTTAGTTAGTTTGTTTGTTTCTCTAAGTAGCCTCACTTCTTTTGTGAGGGCAGGAGAGGACAGAAGGCCTTATTTTGCAGTTTGGAGTTGTTGATCCTGTGGTAATTTGGTAGCAGCAGTGACTAGAAAATTTAATGGGAGACAGATACACTGAGCAGAGTAGCAATACTTCACTACGTGCCAGTCTGGGGCAGGAATAGCTGTTGAAATCCTTGCAATAGTCCTAATTAAGGTCTTTTTTACTACTTGTCACGTACCCTCTCTGCTCCCAAATCCAGGGTGCTGCTGTTGCTTCCACCAGACAAGCCACCTGTAAATGCTTCTATGTACTTCTGTGGGATCTTTGGCAGTATCAAGAGCAGGAGACATGGTCCAAACAAGTCTTCTGTATGCTGATGATAAGGCAGAAAATGAAGTGTTGAAATGTCAAGATGATGAGCACTACTTCAGCCAAACGATGATTGCACTTCTAAAGAAAAGAGCCCACAAAGAGCCCAGGGGTTCTCAAAGGCAGCATGGCACAACAGTTCAAGAGAACCATTCTGAAACAGAAGCACTCACCTGTATGCTCAGTGTTATTATCTGTGCCTCAGTCACAGTTGGGTGACAATAGTGGCTGATCCTGCCTCTTAGGACAATGCTGTTTTTCTTTTTCTTTTCTTTCTTTTTTTTTTTTTAACATCTAATTTTTTAGTATGCCTTAAGTTCAAAATTGTGGTTCAGAATCTCTTTTTCTCAGCCTGAAACCCCTGAAGGCATGAGTGGTGAAAATAGAGTTCCCACTACAGGGTGGACAATGCAGGCCAAGTCTAAGTGATGGGAAACTGAGTTGGATCAGGGACATACCTACAGAGACCATTGGCCAAAAAGCATGTTAGACACAGGTGTGTGCCTTAGGACATGGCCAGGAGAGTCATTTTGAGAGCAACTAGCTAGTGTATTTAGTTAAAGACATGTGATGGGTGGGGAAGCTCAGATCCCTCTGGAAACTGAACTGGAGCGGGTTTGCAACTGACAACTGTCCATCTTGCAAGGGACAGGGAATCAGCTTGTAACATCATTCACAGCACAGCCAGAAATTCAGCATCCTCAAGCCTCATCTAAGATTGAAAAGTGCCTCCAAAGGAATTGTTTGTTGCTTTGTTTGCAAAAAGTGCAAAGGGCACATCAGAGAAACAAAAATGCCTTGGTGGATTGTTTGGCTGAACACTTAGTCAGGGTGTATTGTAATGAGCCATATGCTAGCTTTGCATAGTATTATGGGGCAGGCCAGCTGCAATGTGCAGCTGATTAGTCTGGTTGGAAAAATCTTCATTTTCTGTAAGAGGAAGACAGCAAAGGCAAGCATTCTGGCAGGTGCCAAACAACCTCTCAGACTGCTCCTGTCATTTTGCTGTGGATCAGACCAAGCTATGAGAGGAAAAGAACCTCTGCATAATTTTTGTCCAGGGAGGGAACCTTGTTAGCCCTAGGCTTGTTTAACAGTAGCTGTATTTATGAACCATAACCCTTTTATTTTCTTATGGAAGACGTTTGAACCACTCCTCCCTGCAGCTGTCATTCTCATTGCCTCAGTCAGAGCTCAGTCATGCAGCATTCAGTTTAGCTGATGTGGTGGAAACCTTCTGTGAGTTAAGGGAATGGAGGCCAGGAGGGGATGGGAACCTGCTAAAGTGCAAGATTGTGGAAATGTTTGTGCAGCATCCAAGCAAAGGTCCTTCTGCCCCAAATCCTATCTCTTACTGTGGCCAAAAGCTGATGCTTAGGCAAGCGTATAAGGAGAGAGAGTAAGCATTTTCTCCAGGTATCAGCACTGAACAATTTGTGTCTCAGGGACTTCCTGAAGCCAGAGGTGCTTCCTCTTTGCATTTGATAAACCTCAGAAGGCTTTCCTTCTGTGCACTTGTATGGCCTTCACTTGAACCCACTTATCTTCTGGCATCCACAGCAGCCTGGGCTAAAGAGTTTCACAGCAACTTGTTAAGCCACTGGTGGACAAGCTGAACACTTCCACCATCAGGAACAGATCTGCTCTAGATCTCAGCTCTGCCAAATGCTGAATCAAGGATCTGTGTGGCCACCCTTTGAATGGGTCAGAAATCCCCAAGTAGAGGGTGAGAACATCAACAGTTCTTTAAGGTCTTCTTTCAAACTATTACTGGTTGTGTCTCCTATGCAAAATTAACAGCTGTGTCAGAATCCATTATGAATTAATACAACAAATGTAGGAACACAACGCCAATGAACCAGAACGAGATTTTAGCTTTAAGAAATTTGATTTAATTGTTTTTTCAGATGGAAATTTATTTTAGGATTATCCTTTTGCATTTACATAGATCTAATGCTTTGAATGCTCTGGGCCATCATTACACACAGACAAAGGGTCTGAACATACATGAAAATTACTTGAGAAAGGCTAAAAAGAAGCCATGAGGCTGTCTCTGTCTCTGTTTTGGGGTGCCCGCAAGAATTTGACATCTAAGCATCTAAAGTGCAGCAGCAATGAAGCAGTAGTAACAGGGGGAGGTTGGGAGCAATGTGGTAAAACCTTGGGGATACCATATTTATGTCTGAGTGAGAAGGCTGATTCAGTCTCATTAAAAGAAAAATTCCCCACAGACGGGATTGTTCAGACTATTCTTATTTGACATGGTTATTAATGAGGAGGAGGAGGGAGCAAATCGCACATTAATGAACTTCACAGACAATAATACTCTGGGAAGCTCTGAGGGCTCCAGTGAGGCGAGACCATTGGCCAAGTGGAGTGCAGCGCTATCCTTATGCCAGTGAAAGGCTGAAACTTCTGAACATTGCACCCAATCCTTTCCGAAACCAGTGGGCTCATGGGGCAGACACCCTTCATTGTCAGTGAAAATCAGCAAGATGAAGAAGCCTGTTTTCCTCTAAGTTCACCATATGGTCTTTGTAGAATGTGACGTGAGGTGACCTGAGTGTTTGGGGTTTAGGGTGACAGTTAATAGGTATTTCACTTCACACAGACTGTTCTTCCTCTCCTCTCCCTACACTCAGCTGGGCTCCTTGCTTCACGTCCCTGGCCCGTGTCTCACAGGTAAACTCTTTGCACCCACTCCTGACAAGTCCCATCCTTTACACTGACACTAAACATCACCTTTCTGCCAACACTCAGGTCAGAATTCTGATGGGCTTAGCACAAATAAATAAATAAATAAATAAATAAATAAATGCCAAATTCCTACTAAAGTCACACATTTTTTTTGCTGTGATCAAGATCTGTAAGTTTTAGAACAAAGTGGGAATATGAGAGGGACGTGAATACCACCAGAGCCATGCAAGAGATGAAGCATGTGACACCACGCATTCTGCTCCTCAGCAACATAAAGGAGTGAGCTTCTGAATGAGCAAGTGAACAAACCACCTTTGGTAGCTGAACCCAATACCGTGACACCATACAGCCTCTCATGACTGCAACCATACAGCCTCCTATTGCCTACATGAGAGATGGTCCAGTCCCTCAGCCATTTCATAACCTGGTAGGAGATGGATTCCCCGACAGCTGTTTTCCCCAGGCATAGGACATCACCTTTTGCAGCAGGTATAGGTATGCCTGAAGCAAACACAGTAATTTTGGCACAGTCAGGACCAGAGGCTGCAGGAGCTGGGGGTGCTATCCCAGCTGAGCTGTGCAGGAGCATCATCTGGAAGGCAGCAGTGAATTGAGGTGAGTACAGCCTGCCCGAACCACTGCCCGAGAAGGAGGCAGAGCCCGTGGCTTCGGTGGCTGCAAGGCAGTATGTAAAATAAGGAGTAAAACCACCACGCAGGCAGTCGAGGTGGGCTGAGTTCACAGCAAAAGCAGCAGCCCTTCCCAGTGCTGGGCAAACTGGGTTAAAGCTGCAATTGGCACAGAGTGCAACTGGATTGACTGGGAGGGTGCAAAGAGTGGGGGAACATCGAGCATCCTGAGCACCAGAACACCTCCTCTGCATCTTAGCCAAGTAATAAAATGAGACAAGTGCGGTTGGATGAACACCAGAAAGGTCCTGACATTTCAGAAATCCTTTGCTGTTTTGCCTTTAATCAGTCTGTACTAAGCCTCAAATATGAAAAGAAATGCTTAGGGCAAAGGTGAATTTCATAGTAAGAGCAAATTGCTTTGACGCGTGTCAATTTGCTGAGATTTTTATGGCAAGGAAATGATATTATTTCCCAGGCCCCTGGCATGGCACTAAAGGTCACACCTCACAACACAGCTCTCGTCCTTTTTTTTTTTTTTTTTTTTTTTTTTTTTTCCCCAGCTGTTGTATCCAGGACAAAAACCACAACAGGCATGAAGATGTCACTGCTGCTTTTTGGTATCATCAGGATAAAAAGTCTCAACAACCTAGGTTGTTGCATGTTCTCAGAAGTTTATTGTGAATTTGGAATGAAAATGGATAGCGAAAAGTTCACGGCCACTTTGAGTGAATATTGAGTATTACACAAATGTATTTATCTCCCTTCTCAGAAGAGTTCACATTCCTTCACAAATCAGCCTCATTACTTCTAAATGAGAACTTCTCCCACACGTTCACAATGCAGGCTCCCTAAAAAAATACTTTCCATAAAACACAGCCCAAGTACTACAGTTTTATGAAGACATCCATAACAGTGGGTATGCTATGAAGCATAATTACAGAATATCCCACAGTTGAGGCGTGTCAAGATACGGGGCCATGCATAAATTTACAGGCCTTAAGCAGGGTGCCCTATGTGGGTAGAGCTTCTCAGGCACAGGGCTAACTGGTCAGTGAAGGTGCAAACCCACTGAGCACAGACTGTAACTGAGCTTTTGCTCTTATGAAGAAATTACATCAGAGGTGAAGTGCTGCGTGGAGGCTGCCAGAAAACCAGGAGCCACATCATTAGCAGGGACTCAGAGCACTCTTCCCATTTAGTTAGTGTGCTGACAAAGGTCCGTCTTGTTCTTGAGGGGTCCAGTGTATCACCCTTCCCTTATTTGCTTCCAGAAAGCTGGGACAGGAGCTGCTGCCTCACAGGCAGCACCCATCTCCTCAGCACCGTCTGCTTGCTGTAGGCAGCCCAGCCACTCAAGGTATCCCACATTGCCCCCCTCATGAACCCCTCAAACACCTCACAGACCCCTCAGACTCCCTCACAGACCCCTTCACTGAACCCTCGCACGCCCCTCCCCGCCTCCCTCCCGAGGGCAGGCTAATGGCAGCCAGAGAAACCCAAGCCCCTTCCCTTCCCTTCCTTCCCCTCTCCCCCGTCGCCATCTAACGCCCGGAGGCGCGCCTGCGCCAATGCTCGCAGCAGCCGCCATGGCCGCTCCCCTCCTCGGCGCATGTGCTTGAGCTCCTCCTGCTCCTCCTCCTCCTCCTCCTGCTGCTGCTTCTACCACTGCTGCCGCTTCTACCACTGCTACCGCTGCTTGCCCTGGCCGGGCTCGGCGCAGCGCAGCGCGATGGAGGTGGAGGAGGCGTTCCCGCTGGTGGGGCAGATGGGTCCCTACCAGGTGTACCTGTGCGTCCTGCTGGCCGTGCTGCTGCAGGTGAGGGAGGGATTTCTGCCTGCCGGGCTGGGAGGTGGTGGTGGCTGCTGGCACAAGTGCTGCCAAGGTCTGGCACTGCCTGGCCTAGGCTGGTGTTCTCTGGGTGGTGTCTTGGTGCAGGAAGGGTTGCAGAGGTAAAGGTGCTCGGTAATGCCTGTGAGTGTAGGAGCTGGCACCTAAAAAGCTGATGGGCTGCGACTGCTCGTGATATGTCATCTTGCCTTGACTTCGTCTTCAGCGTGTTTCTGTGCTAGGTGTTTGGGCAAGGCTCAGCCTTTCAGGTCTGTATTCCTGCGAGATTCAAAGTGCTTGTAAGGTCAGTGATGGAAACAAAACGCTTCAGTGATAGAAACAGAGCCCAGCATAACAGCGGAGCACTATATTCAGAGACCTGTGAGCCTAGTGATGTGACCTGCTGGCAAGCCCGTCCGTACTTCTGCTTTGCTTTGTCTTCGTGTCCATTCCCAAAGTTGTGTGGGAGATGAGGACAATATGTGTACATTCATACCTTGCCAAAGGGATAAGGTACAGCTTGAATCTGACAAAAGTTCACTTGACTCCATTCTAACTCGTCCAAAACTTGGTGGCAGTGAGTTCAACTAGGCTTAGTAATGCTGGATTACTGCCACTGTGGGAACGTACCAGCTGCAGGAGGGAAGAGGGGGGGATTTAAAAGCATCCCTCCTGCTGCTGACCAATATCTTCTGGTAACCTATGACTTCCAGTCATGAGCTGTGAGACTGAAGATGTCTTCTGTCAGCCAAGGGATTGATAGCAGTAGTAAGAAACTTTGTAAGGGGACCAAAGAAACTTCATACGCCCAGTCCTGTCAGCTGGGAATTCTGTACTTGCTTGCTAAGATGATGAATGGCAAAGGCCTCGTAAGTTTCACATTCCTTGTACTGTTTTTCTTCATTTTCCATCCATGATTTAACTTATTTATCCTTTAAAATTCAGCACTGCTTAGAACTTGATGTTCTGGCTGACTGGCAAGATGACATGTATGCTCGCTGAAGTTGAGAGAGCAAGGAAACAATACTTACTTTTTTCCTTCCAGTGGTGTCCATGTTTTGGAACAAACAGCAACTACAACGAGTGCTCTGTACTCCAAGAGGGTTGGGTAGTGTGGTTCAACTGTCCTGTAATGCCTTTTTTATTTGCTTGCTTTGTAATGAATTAACTAGTATTTCCCATATCAGAAGTAGACTGCCATGGGAAATACATGAAGTATTTTCGCAAATCACAGAGCAAATTCAGAATATTTTTTTTGGGGGGGGAGGAATGGAACAGGTGTACAGATTTTTTTTTTAAATAATTATCAAATTATTTGATCTTTGATTCCTGAATTTTACCAATGAGGATCACCCCCTGGCTGATACAAACTCCTATGCCTGCACAGATGTGAAGTACAGAAAACACTAGGGAATTAGATGTGAAGCATGTTGCCTTTCAGTCTGTGGGTAGGTTCAGATTTATACCACTGGCTCCTGCCTGAGTGGCTGATTGCTTTCTGTGTTCCTTTATGGGTGCCAGGTTATGTAATGTGTCACTGGGATGTGCTAGAGTAAGTCTGAAGGGAGGTGCCATGGCTGGTGTTAGCCACTTGTCTGATTTATTGTCAAGTTCTGAAGGACAGACACGAAGGTGAAAGTAATGTATTTTGGTGTGTGATGTGGACTTGGGTAATCATGGGCTCTCAGTGCCTCAGACACACCACCTAGCTAGAGGAAGAGAACTCGTGTTAGTCTGTCAGTGCCTCTGCCATGGACTGACTGTTCCAGTTGATTGCTTGTTTCCCTGTGCCTTCCTACAAGCTACCTCAGTTGGCTTGTGGTTTTTGTGTTGCTACCATATTTGTAACAAAAATATTTCTACATTCTTAAAAGTAACAATACCACAGGGTGAAAATCGGTTTTGTCTTAAGGCTGTATTGGATGAAGGGTCTTGACAATGTACTAAGCTTAAACTCTGTGCTTTCCCTACTCCTTAAGATTCCCTACAGATTTTTTGCTTTCCATGTGGAATTCATGCTTTTTCATCTCTGGATGTTTCTGATCTATTGGCTTTCGTACTACTTTGTAGTTCTTTTCCCTCATCTCACGGTGTTGTGTTGTTTTTTTTTCTCTTAAAAACTTCTACAGTGAACTGTGTGTAGCCCTACTGATATGCCCTGGTAAAACCTTCACGTCTGATCTTTGAATCCAAAATGCAAACATAGTTTAGCTCACAGAATTTCTTTGAGACGAGTTGCACCGAATGCTGAAGTTTGTATGAGTGAGACTTTCCACATGGCAGTCAGTTTTCACACAGGCTTTAGTGAACTGGTGCTAGACCTGTGGGATGAGCTGACACTGGAAAGAAAACCCTCCAGGTTGCTTGTAGGTGGAAAATTGTCTCTGTATGTCATTTGTGCAAAATTAGCCTAAGTCTTGTGAGCCACTGTTGTTCAACTTTGCAGGGTATTCGATTTCACTTTCTTGCTGATTCTTTTGTTCCTCTACTACCTGCTGCTGTTACTCATTAACTTGTTGGAGCTGTTACTGCACTGAACTGTGTTTGGCTTATTTGCTACCAGCCTAATGAATTTGGAAGATCTTTGGATGTGTTCTGTAGCAGTGGTTGATATCTTTATAGTGGCATGATGATAGCTAAAACAGAGAAATGTTTTGTTCCAGTATCTATAGAATTAGACAAAGGCCAAACTTACCTGAAGGATATGGGGTTGGGCTAATTGTATGAATTGCAGGCTGCATTAGTCTTGCATTTCTAGCGCATCTTCAAGACAGTTAGAGGGAGGAATAAAGTGAGCTGATAACTCTTGGAATACTTACAACTTTACTTTGAACTGAAAGTAGGTTTGCGACACCCATTGATTACTAGAAAAGTGCTCACTACATGTATCCATACATTATTAAAATGGTGTCTTGTGTTTAGTGTGTAGCAACATTAGACACAGATCTCACATCTGGATCAGATGCCTAAAGAGTGCACAAGTGTTAAAAAAATAAATAAAAATGTTTATTGCTCTCAATATATGTAGTTGAAGGAGACTTGCGTTTGCCAGTGAACCTGAATTACAAGATTGCTCAAATCTGATCTGAACCAAAACAGAAATTGAAGAATGGCAGTGTATTGCCACTATGTCTCTTTTAAAAGGCTTCTTTAAACCTTTTGGAGTTAAAAAGGGAGGTCCTATTTGCAAGGCTGAAAAATGCTTTGTGGTAAGTTGGGTTACATGTGCCTTGCACAGTGATATGAATAATTACCTAGGGTGTTGTTTCTCTCTAGCTTGGAACTATTACTAACTGAAGGGAAGATGGAATGAGAATGAGTGTAGATGGAATTAGTGTAATCAACTTTCTTGAAGAATACTTTGCCTTAAGTTAAAACAAAGTCATTGTTGATGCAGTTGCAGCATGATATCATGATGCAGAAAGCTGCTCTTTAACCAGCCCATCTGCACAAATGTTCTGAGGGAAAGCAGGTACTTGGACACATAGCTTAAGTAAGGTAAGTTCTTTCTGAATCCTTAGAAATAATTCAGAAGGAGCAGTGTCTGGCTCCACATAAGATACAGAAGTGATTCCGTGGCTTAGCTCTCTTTCTCGACAGAACATTTCTTATTCATTCAGAAGATGAAATACAGGAAGGTGTGGGAGCACACCATCACTCAGCATCTGTAATGACACTAATAAAACCTTGTCAGTGAATCTTTTCAATGCTTGTTTGAGCCAATTATGGTGTTCTTTGAACTATGTGGAGCCGGTCATAAAATAATACAGTTTAGTCCCTCCTTGATGAGGCATACTGTTAGGATCATATCTGAATAGAAGGCACAAAACAAATATGAAGTGTAATGAAAAATTTAAAGTGAAGGAAAGAATACACTTGCTAGCATAGGTGGCTAAAGGTGTTCAGGGGCTTCATGACAGATGCTGTTTGCCCAAAGTTACTTGCACTGTAGCTTAGACATAGTTCAGTTTTAAGAGTCTGTAAGGTATGTAAGCAAGGCAATAGGTATAAAAAAGCTGTATGGAATTGCTGTGTGACATTCCTTCACTTTGATTACCTCACTATTTGGCTGCTTTTTTTTCTTAACATTTGTGGGAGAAGTTTTAAGTCCCCTTCTTGGGAAAGCAGTTGCAGAATGTGCATCAGATGTGTGCAGCCACTTGTGTGGAAAAGTGGTTTCAAATGTGGCAATACAAACAGATAAAGTACAGAGTCCCAATTTTAATTTCTTGAGGTGAGCTCCTTATTCCCACATATTTCATACATTGTGTCTTAAGAATATGCTTATACTAAAGAATACAAGGACTTTTACTTCCCTTGTGGAAGTGATGAAGGTTTCTAACATAGTTGCAGCTCTGAAAATAATGCCTTCGTCTGGTCCTTATTCCTGTTCAGGTGGAAAAATATTTTGGGTGGGCATAAGTAGGTAAACTAATTACACTGCAAGACACATTGCTACACATTTAGTTAAGAAATGTTCCTACCTGAAAGTTGGCAGGATGTGTGAGTAAAGACCAGTCCTACTGCTTGCTTCAGTTGGGTGGGGGGACCTTTTATAGGAAAAAAGGTTGTTATTTGGTCACGTTTTTGATTTTTATTTCATGTATAATGATTTAGATGCTAACTGAGACTTCCCAATGCTTTAGTGGAGTTCTTATCCAGGAGAAGAACCAGAAATATAGTCAAGACTCAGCATGGTCTTTCTGTAATACTTTCAGATCCTTAACTCTTCCTTAAAAGAAATAATCAGTCATCTCTTCTGATGCTACAGCTAGGACTTGGAAACGTGAGTGCAGCTGCTACAGACACTGCATTATATTCTGCAGAAAGCATGAAATAACAAAAATAAGTTGTGATCTGCTTTGTTAACAGTGGGGTTCTTAACTCTCAGGTGTAATACAGAAGTCTGAAGTCCAGTAACTTCATCCCTATTGATTAATGTTAAGTTGTGAACTTGATGCATTTTTTTCCAAACATCATGCTAAATGGATTGGTGGGAAGTAGGAGTCACAAATTCCTTATCAGCTGCCAATGCCTGTCTTCCCTCAAGATTTTGTCTTAGTCCAAGCCAGTGTATCATCAATACAGCTAAGCTTTAAACATATGCTTATACACGGAATTATGATCTGAGCAACCTTGATGCACAGAAGAAACATGAGCTGTAACTTTAAGAACTTCTATTCATTAGCTGGATCTTAATTACAAAGCATGCATAGTTGACCTCATATTTTTAGGTGGTTTTACATATCATCGCATAGTTCCCAGGTTTTCTTGCTCTTTTAATGATCACTACATTCACTCTTTGCCACTGAAACCTCATGTTTTTTATGTACGTTTCCATATAAACACTTCTGGGCAGCTTTTGCAAACTAATTTACAAGGCTGGCTTCAGTTTCTTTGCAGTTCAGTCCTGAAAGGTTCCCGTTCAATGTGTTGTTGAAAGACCTTACCAGAATTCTTGCTGAAGGATATAGCAAGAAGCGTGAATTTTGGGAGAAACACCCACAAGTCAGTATCCTGAGGGCATGGATGCCTCTTTACCGACTGGGAACGGAAAGCTACTTGGAGGCATCAGGTCAACAGTGCCTGGCATCTTTCCATCTTGTATGGGAGATGGTAGTGGTAGGGTTATTAACAATGAAGCTACTGTTACATAAAATATTTTGTGCGATGGGATGGTGATTAGCTGTGGTAGGAGCTGGAACAATCCTGTCTTCTGTTATTAATCAAGACGGCTTTCAGCCTGGCAAATTCTGTTGGAACAGTCAGCCTAGCTCTGAGCACCTTCAGAAGACAAGCCTGGGAGTTATCATAGACAGTTCTACTGGATAGCAAAGACTATGGATTAAATATATTTACTTTATGACACATTAGTTCCCTTTCCTTCTTCACTGCCCTTATGTACACACACTCTGTAATCTTCCCGTGTTTTGTAGGCAATAAATTTTCAGTGTTTTTCCACTAGCAAGCCACATCATCACTGCTCTCCTCATTTTAGAGGGTCTGATTTCCTTTTCTCTCAGCTGACTTAACTGGTAGATGTGTCGTTGGACTCAGAATAATTGTTTTCAGTTTGCACATGATTGTTTCTCTTTATTTGACCCAAATAAAGTTCAGTGCACTCAAATGAGTTTATTAAAAGAAAAAGATGGAAGTAGTTAACATAGTGACTTGGGTTTATAGGTCACGTTGTGGTTCATGTGCGTTGATTCCCAAAAGTAAAATCTCTGCTCTTTGCAAGCAGCAGCTGAGTGGACTGGAGGCCCTTTGGAGGAATAGCATTTGTTCTCTAGGTTTTACCTGTCTACAGTCTGATCTCTGATTAGGTTTGAGAGGGAGTCAGGTCTTCTGTCACCAGTACTTAACCTGGGTAAACAGTGTATTTGGGTTTGGTTGTTTTCCTAATCCTTGTGGGTTTGGGAGGAAGGGTGTTTCGAATTTGCCTTGCGAGGCGCAGTGAAGCTTTTGAGATCCCAGGGCAGGGAAAGCTGAGAAGAGTTCTGTCCCTAGCTTATTCCAGCTTCCAATTTGTGGCATGCTGTTCAATTACTGGTGTGTTAAAATATATATAGAGAGAAAGGCATGAGCTTTTAAATCTCTTTGAATTTTGCAGGCCCCCTACAGACTTCCCACTGAAGATATTAAATCCTTCCACAGTAAATTTAAGACTGCTGACACTTTGGTGTTTCTTAATTATTTTTCACGGAACCTCTTTAAAAGTAATTCAGGGGCTTCTGAGTCCTGTGGACTGGAAATTGGAAATCACTGGCTTAGGCAGTTCCACCACAAAGTTGGAGAAACTACTCTTTCATTTCTAGAAATTGTGTTGCTCTGAAGTAGCACTAAAACCAAGGCTCTTTTTAAATTAAAAATCCCTTATCCTCAGGCAAGTCCTTGAAATGATTAAATGAATGAAAGCAGCTGATACAAATGTCAGCAGCGTCTTTTAATCTGAATCCTTAAACAGCAGAAACTTCTGAAATGATCAGCGTATGCTTTTAATTGCATCTTTTTACAGAGTTAAGTGCTTTAGTCGTTTGGTAAAGAGGAGGTCCAGGCACAGCCAAGGATGTGCTCTTTGCATAGCCTTAAAGTGCTCTGTTTGTGAGACCAAGATGCTCACCCGTGCTTTGGCAGTGCCCCAAACCAGTGTGCTGAGAAAGGTGAGAGCCTTGATCTCTTCTGATGCTGGCCCTGACTCAGATGTGTTGATTGCCAAAGCAGGCTGGGAGATCAGGAGAGAAAGAAGGACCAAGATGAAGTGCAGATGGAAGAATGATCTCGCTTGTGGAAGCGGGGCTAAGCTCTGACACCTGCCAGTTTACAAGTCCTGCCTCTTTACCAGCAGTTGCTGATTTATCCTTCATGTAATCCCGTTGTGTCACTGAGACAGTTCAGTCCTGGGCTGGTACGTAGTCAATTCCTAACCTGGACTAGGAACCTCTGCCACCTTTTTGCCTCTAAGACACTAATACAATTTAACTTTACTTCTGCCCAAATAGGAAGACGCAGGAGTGTTTATAGTGCTCTGCGTAATTTTGATCACCAGTTCTTGTTTTGCAGCTTGGTTCTCTATCTTAGCCATGTGTGAATGTTTAGAGAACTGCAGGGTTTTATGTGGATATTCTAACAAGGCACAAAAGCTTTCTTCCTGCCTTCTGTTTTTAAAGGCAGAAAAATAGCACTTTGATACTACACTTTCCTCCTTCGTGTTCAGAGACCTGTCAACCTATGACGCAAGGTTTGCTCTATTTCCTTTGCAGAGGGATCCAGTCAGAGCAGTGGCGAGTCCTGTGCCAGCCCTCTGAGCTGCAGCATATGAGCCCACGCTAGATAGGTATGCTTGCCTTTGTAGTGTTGTACGTCATCCAGCATGCTGTGAAAATGCAAATGCTTTAGGCTATGCTGCCTCAAACTGTTCTGAAAGCAGTTCTGGCCTCTTGTTTTTGGCCTGCCAGTGTGCATTCAACTGCTGTGTGGTTCAGAGATCTGGCAAACCTCCTGACACTGAGCTTGAAGCTTTACAGGGCAAGACTGAGTCTTTTTTTTTTTCTGCTTGGTGTACTTCCTTTATAACACATCAGAAGCCCTGTAGCACTCAGTTTTCCCACCTAGGTTTCCAAAAAATTCCAGGTCTTCTTAGTATTATGTTTATTGCCTGTACTTCTTACACTGTTTCTGGAAAAAAAATATATATATATATTTATGGTCATCTTTCATTTCCTTTAGTAGGTAGCGTTCGAGATGTTAGTTTATTCAAGGGAGTGGTGTGGCCCAGTCAGGGAGTCTATAGAGGTCTTTCAAATCCTATAAGCTGTTTCATCTGTCCCTGAGTAAATCTTGTAGGTAATTGTCTTGCAAGATTTTGGTACAGTACAGGACTGACAGATGACCCTTTACCAGAAAACTTGTCATCTGTGTATCTGTAGTCCTATGGGGAAATCTAGCTTGCAGGTTGTAATAGCAACCTGTCACTGAAGGTAAATTTTTTTTGGTTACGTTTTTCATGAGGAGTGTTTCTTATCAGAGTGGATTTGGAGTTGTTAAGTGTCTGAAAGATTACATTGTGTTCTTCTGCACATGGCTCTTCTTCATTTTGTAAATACAACAGGACATTTCCTTGTAGTGTGCTACTTTTTCTCTTACTCTGCTACCAAATGAAGAAAGGTATTTTGATAGAAGAGCATGTTGTCAGCATAAGATAATAACATTGCAACAGGAAGATGCTTTTAGGGTTCTTCTACACACACACACAAAAAAAAAAAAAGGTTATCTGGGGGAAAAAACAAAACAAAACAAAACACATGAATTTAAAGGCAAATTGCAATTTTTGGAATAACTCAAAGCAGATGAGTTCATCAGGCTTTCAAAAATAAGGTGGCCCTCCAGCTTTTCATCTTCTTGTACTGTGTTCAGGAGAAATGACTTTAACCCCAAAATGTAAATTTCTTCATCATAGGCTTTTACCAGATCAAGGTCATTCATTATTCCTTCTAAATTTCTGCCTTCCCCTTAAGGTGTAGTTTTAACGTTTCTGTATTTGAAATGTCAGAAGCTAGTGGCTTGCTCGTTGTTTTGTTCAGCAGCGAATGCTTCAGCTGATCCTTATGTAAAATGTCTAGCCTGGTTGTGAATAGCTGGTGAGCTGATTAAGAAGTGCTTTCAAATATTATAGTCGAATTTAAGTCTTGCTTTTGTTCCATGGGTAAATTAGATTTAAGTTTTAAATGATATTTTGTGTTCATCATGAATGAAACTGTGTAAGCTCTTTCTTTCTGCCCCTATGCTAGTTGTATTAGAGATTCTACTTTTTTTCTTCAAAGTCATTTATTAGGAAAATGACCATTGAGAAAGCTAGTCAAGAAGTTGCAGGCAACTCTATTAATATTAATTTTAAAATTTTAAGTTAAACTGTTAATGAAGTAGCAGTAAATGATTGACTTAAATTCCCTTTACTTTGCCAAGAAAGTCAAAGTAGCAAAGAAAGCAAAAACTTACAGATTATTATGTTGTCTTTTAGTAAACCTCTATACATCACGGATTTCTAATCTACACAGACACTAAGTTTTAACCTACAAAGAATAGAAATGAACAGAAGAAACTTGAAACTAACAGAACTTCACTCTTTCTCATCTGTGACTATGTGCCGCTGCCTCTTCCCCTTGTGCTTGGTGTTTGTCTTGATTAATGCAGATCAGTGCCTGGAAGTCTGTGGGGAGCTGTTAGCATCCACGTACAGCTAATTAATACGGCATATCAATAGCAGGTATTAATTAAATGACAAATAAATTTGACTTGTAGTATGTATTTGCCATGGTACACATAGTATAACGTAACCACATTACACCTTAAGTTGTTATAAAATGCCATCAAAATAGAATAAGGTATTATGTGTTCATCACTGGTCTAAATAACTGTGTTACTGCTAAGCACCAGCATTTAGTGCTCTTAAGAGGAGAACCCCCAGATTCATTTAAAACAAACATACAAAAAAAAAAAAAAACCTACCTTTTTTTCAGTGTTAAAATTGTATTTTTGTTCTTGTATTATTGTTCTTTTGTTATATATTTAATATAAAAATGTAATATTTTGTTATTGTATTATTGTTCTTTGTAAGCTTCAATATTTATTGTTCTTTGTAAGCTTTGAGTTTGCTTGGTCATGTCCTTAATACTACTTCTAGAAAATGTTTCTGGTCTTTTGAATTGTAAATAAACTGGGTTGTGTTTGTTTTTTTTTTCTGCTTTGCAACATAATTAAGAGGATTTACTATACCTGTTAGCCAAAGTAAAAGGCAAATGATCTGAAAAATCAGTCTTCACAGCAGTGACTTCATTGAACATGAATATAGAAAAAAATAGTGTTTGATAATATCAAAGCATGTCACCATCTTCGAATATTTTTTCTGATTCAGCATATTAATTGAAAGTGTTTCTATTATTCTTTCCTTGCTTGCTGCAGCTGCTAGGATGCTTAAGGCTGACTTTTTATTAAAAAAATATGATGTTTCTTTGTGTGCCTGCAATCATTTATTTTTCAATTTATTCTTCTGTAGCTGGGGTGGGCTTCACTTGGAGCAAAAATGAAAAGTGTTCAGCTTTCTTTCCCTAAACCAAATGCCTGGAAGATTTCATTTCCTGAACTACTTCAAAAATGTTTATTATTTCAGAAGACAAAAACAAGGATGTTACCGCTCAGTCCTGACATGGAATTGTCTGCGTGAGTCAGAATGCAGGGATGCACCACAGATCATGACCTGTAATTCTAATTTCTCAGTGATTTCAGACTCTTCCTGAGGACTTGAGAGTACTGTATCCACACATCCCTAGCAACATACCCACTCAGCTCTTTCACTCCACCTTCCTCATGTAATGTTAGTAATTGCCTTCTTTCTCAGATGAGGTCTTTCACTTTTCATCATCTGTTTAGAAGTTGTTCTTTAGTTTTAATAATATGGTTGACAGATTGTGGCTTTTTCTTCCAAATTCCTTTTGATTTCCACTTATTTTTATCCTTAAAAAGGAAAGAGAATGAACTTTTGAAGCATTCACCTCCTAGCACTGCAGCAGCAGTTTGTCATGTGGAACACAAAGGAGCTGATGGAAGGAAAATACTTGTGTAATAACTCAGTTTTTGAATATTTATTGATCCTATCTACATTCTCTCCAGTTCTGAGTATTATTTGTGTAGCAGCCTTGTGAGAGGCTACACTTCCAAGAGGCATGCTCTTTCCAAGAACACACTGAGGAGGTGCTGGTAGCAGAGCCAGGACTGCATTCAGGAGGTGGCTGAAATGGGGTTTGAGGGACGGGGTGGCAGCAAAGATTTCTTTCAGGAAGAAGGTAATCGTCAGGAGAAGCAACAAGATCCTTTTTTTGTCAGGAACTACAGTGATGAGTTATTAAGGGCATGAGACAAGAGGCGGCTTTGTTTGGGGAATTGGCAGAGGTCTTTGATTTGTTGTCATCAACTCCTTTTGTCTCTTAGATTTTTTACCATGAGTTTTTTGTGGCAAAACTCATGGTACCTCTGTGTTCAAAGAGGTCTAAAACACTGGGGTTTAAGGTGAAGTTGTAATGTTCTAGACTGTTAAAGCAGTGGCCTGTGAATGCTTTTCTGGGCAAGAACCAGTGACCCTACTCCACGCCAGGTTTAAAACATCCGGGTTTCCAGCAGTTTTATTTATATTTTCCCTAAACAAAGCCAGCTGTTAATTTCTGAACGTAGGCCTTGTGTGGATGTGTAATATATATTAAATATATATCTATATATTTGCATGTGTCTTTATTGATAGTAAAAGAGATTCACAGGAAAAAACAATTTTGGTAAAAAGGGTAGAAAGAGTCCTATTTCATATTTTCTTTGGATACTGTTTTGATCCACCTGCAAAGGAAGCATTGCTTGGGTGTACGCTTAGCATCTGTGTTTTTCTTGTCTTTCACTTCAGCTCTATGTGGCCACCGAAGCCATCCTCATTGCACTGGTGGGGGCAACTCCTCCTTACCACTGGGACCTCGAAGAGCTCTCGGCTAACCAGAGCCATGGCAACCAGTCGGCGAGCGAGCAGAGGGCCTTTGGGGAATGGCTCCTGACCGCCAACGGCAGCGAGGTTCACAAGCACGTACACTTCAGTGGCAGCTTCACGTCAATAGTTTCTGAGGTAAGTCTGGAAGGTGTTTTGCTGCCTCGTGTGTAAGTATTAAAGGGCACTGGGGGGGTATGGGGCAAGCTGGCGGCACTGCTGCTTCTCTCTTCCCTACTAGTGCGTGTTTTGATTAGCAAATGAAACAGGTGCTACCTCCAGGTAGAGAACAGGTAACCTATTCATATCCTTACTGGCAACAAAAGCTACATTTGTTTTGCAATGCAGATCTTGACCAACACTCTGCTCCAAAAGTACCTGCCTTCTCCATATGGGAGATGCATCTTGGGTCTTGTAGCCTGGTTCCACAGTTGAGCTGTAATCACATAATTGCACTAATATGTTCAAAATCCTGTGTGTATCTCGAGCTCTTTCTGGCCACTTTCTGCAATTTCCATGGTAAGAAATAAAATGCATCCATCATGCAATTAGCAAGCAGTAAAGAAACTGGAGAAGAAACTACTGTTCCTTTGCTGCTCCAGGTATGAGGGAGGAAATCAGCAGTGGGGAGCAAGGTGGACAAAGCAATTGCATATGTTCTATCCCAAAATAAGCTTTAGCTTTATCAGTGTGGCCTGTTTTGTAAGTGTCCTCTTTCATGGTCTAGCCACAGCCTCTAAAGGAACGATTGCAGCTTCCACACTGTTGTGTTCAACACTTGCCATTCCTGCGGCCTTGAGTATTTATTAATGCCATTCTTCTGTGCAGGAGCCCCATCTGTCTGCAGCTGTTATGAGACCTGAATTTAGCACTACACAACTAAGTCAAGCAGAGCACTGCTTGATAATTCATGGCTATTGACCAAATGCATTAATACTATTTGAATTAGTCCTGTAAAGTACTTAATGTTATTGGTTATGAGCATATTAATAAAAACTGCCAGTTTGGGAATAGTACCGAGCAATTGTATACAACAGGCATGCCTTCTTATTCTGGTAATGAAGTGGGTATGAGTGCTAATGCCACTACAGAAATTAAAGTCCTAATGGACAGTAGCTTTTCTTCAAGCATAACTTAAAGCTAATTGTCAAAAAGGTTTTAAAATCTTTTCTGGGCTTTTCCTGGTTTGCTTTTACTTTCTCCAAGAATTGTTTATTCTCTTAAACTTGACACGTGAGACATGTTCATGGAGCCTAGCAGTGGCTTAGGATATAAATTTTGTGAAGATACTTAAACGTTTTAGTTGCACAGGTAAGAAATGCAGGTAAAGAACAAAGTTTACTCGAAAAAATACAAAATTAAGAAATATCTCATGATATCTGGTACGTTAAAGAACTTCAAAGCAGAATCTGAACTTTTCAGTAAAGGCCCATGCATATAAAAATCCTGTTGCCTCTCCTGTATTCCATAACTAAGATACAATTTGTTCAGAAATTTAACTGTATGCATGGTACATTTGAAAACTGAGTTAACTATGAAGTTCTTGGAGTATTTTTTCCAAAATGGTCTGATATTATTTTGGGGATTTCTGATTGCTAAGCGGTTTCTATACTAATGTATAGAGAAGTTTTTTCTGCATTTGGGGAAGATATTTTTAATGCTTACATTGTGGAATCGCTTAGTAATAACTTGACTGTTGCAGAAGTGCTCTGAAAAATATTTTGATGTAAAAAGATGCATAGTATTCCTTTTTTTTTTTTTTTTTTTTTCAGGAGAGAGGCCTCAAGTCCTTTAAAGGGCTTCTTAGTCACTGTGATTAGCTTGCAGAACAAACCTTGCTTTGCCACAAGCAAATTTTGCCTTGATCTCTGAACAGTTCAGAAAGAATCTATTGACATAGTATCTACTGTTGGCTGTTTTTTAACATTTATACCAAAATTAGAGAATGATTCTTTAGCTCTTATGAACTTAACTGTGTTATTTCAAGTTAAAATTAATCTAATGTGCTGTTATAATAAATTTTCCTGGATTTTTTAAACTTCGAGGAGTTGATTTGTGGTCACAAGGCTTGCTTTAGAAGAGATTTTTATCAGAATCTGGACACCCTATTACTAACTGTCAGTAAATATGTCACCACTTAAATGACAATTCAGAGTGAAGCACATACTGAGAGTAAGCAAATTATGTTCTATTATGTTCTTGGAGCTTCTGAATGATTTTGTCAGCTCCCTGATCTTGGTGAGGTAGTTTGTAACTGAGATGTGAAATACTATAAGCATAGCTAGCTAGGATATCTAATGGGGCTTTGGTATTGGAAAAGGTACTAAAGAGAGGAATAGTATTATTGCAGGGATAATGAAATCATCACCAGTTTACCAGCACAAGAA
The DNA here is from genome assembly GCF_047663525.1 of Anas platyrhynchos. Classification (NCBI taxonomy): domain Eukaryota; kingdom Metazoa; phylum Chordata; class Aves; order Anseriformes; family Anatidae; genus Anas; species Anas platyrhynchos. Next base: position 85,070,948 of record NC_092587.1, on the reverse strand, counting down.
GAAAAGTTGGGTGTCACTGAAAGGAACTATTATTTTGAGATTCAAGAGGAGTAATAAAATAATACAAGATACAAGATAAAATAATAGACAAGACAAAATAATACAAGATACAAGAAAAATAATACAAAATACAAGTTTTTAGAATAAAAAAATGCAATAGTTTTTGAACAGTGAGAACATAGCATAATTTAATTCTAGATTTTTATGGGAGAAAGGTTCAACCTGAAAGAGGAGGGTTTTTTGAGACACTGAAGTCTATAAGATCATATGAGGTTCAGGTGTGTGTTCAGAATAGAAAAGATCTGGAAGTTACAGAAGTTACAGAAAGTGGACTGTTTAAAAAAAAAAAAAAAAAAAAAAGCAATGCCACAAAACTTGTCTAAAACTACCGAAGTGTTTCTCAGTGATGAGACAGTTCATAAGGAAGAGAAGATTATTTCTGGATGTAAATGACAATGCTTTATATTGCATGGTGTGCCTACACACTTCAGCAATATATATCAGGAGGTAGGAATGATTTTACTTAAGAGATTTATATGAGAAAAGGCAATAAAAGGGAGAGAGAGGGTAGAAGGCTGCAAAATTACAATATCCCACGAGGGACTTATTCTTGAGTTCAGAACAAAAGACTGTGCTTAATCTGGGGGAGCTATACATTTGGTTTCTTCCCATCCAGAGTCTGGAAGGCAGCATTTGTTTCAGTGACTGATGACTGATTGAATGGGATGCTTAGGGGACTTAAGAAAGGTTTTATCATCCTGAAAGTATGTCATCCCCCTCCAACTATTGCAGAACCAGTTTTACTCTGGTTAATTTTCCTTTTTTGTCTCCATCCAGTGGTTTTTAATTGGCAACACATCGTACAAAGTCAGCGCTGCCAGTTCTTTCTACTTCAGTGGTGTGTTTGTTGGAGCAATTTCCTTTGGCCAGCTCTCAGACCGGTTTGGAAGGAAGAAGGTCTATCTCACAGGTAACCAGTAATGGTCTGTTTCACAGGTAACCAAACAAAATGAGTGATGTGAAGTTGTCCTGTTTCTGAAGATGAGTGGCAAGAGCCTAGTTTCTGCTGAGAGCTTGATACACAGCAGTGAGTTACATGCTGTGATTTTTTGTCCTTCCAGTACACTTGATTATACTGTCCTACCCAGTGTATTTCCAGGGACAAGAAATCAATATTTGACTGTTCAGTCAGCATCTGAGCATTTGGGAGATGTTCTGGGTTTAGGAAGTGTACCATTAGAGCTTACATTTAAGAACTGAGTATATGCAGCGGTTGTCATGCTCGTGGGATCTCCTCATGTTGCAATTAATATTCCTGTTAATTTGTTAGCAATGTTCTTTCATGTGTAACCTGCTGTGATTTTTTTCACCTTTCATCTCTCGTCTGCATAATTTAATTTTCTCGTATTTGGGTTCATCACTTTAAACTTTGTAAGTTTTTGGTTTTGTTACTGTCCCCAGATCAAATCAGCATTTGGAACTTCATGTTTTGTGTGTGTGTTTATAAACTTACTTGTCCATGGATGAGTATGTAGAATTAAAACCAGTGGCTTTTTTCAAAGAAACAACCTAATTAATTCAAAGCAGAAAAAGATGAGCCTGCTATGCAGTGCAAAGTTCCAATACACTGTCCTCTGATTAAGTTTCTCATCTCTAGCCTATACGGAGTGCTTTCCAAGTATGAGAGGAGGTATTTTGTCATTTGTTTAGTCTGTGACTCTTGTATGGGGATAAATATGAAGCCATTTAGCTGGAGCCCTGCTGTAGTTCTGAATATTTGAAAAAAAAGTCTTCCATGAACTGAAGTTCAAAGTGTAGTACTGCAAATCATGTATCAAATAATAATCCTAATGTTCCCCTGTTATGATATTGACTTTGGGTACTTTTTGCCTGAACTTGTGGCATGTAGCAGTGTTTTTCAGTTGTTGAATGGGTTTACTTAAAACATAAGTCACTGAAAATCAAGTAAAGATGCTAACAATTGCTTCTGGTTTACGTGAGATGCTCTTCTGAAATTAAATCTTTTGCATTGTTTTTCAGGTTTTGCCCTTGACATCTTGTTTGCCATTGCAAATGGCTTCTCACCTTCATATGAATTCTTTGCCATGTCCCGATTCTTGGTAGGGGTGATGAATGGCGGGATGTCGCTGGTGGCCTTTGTTCTTCTGAATGAGTGTGTGGGTACTGCATACTGGGCGTTAGCAGGTAAAATTTGAGTGTCAATGTCTATTTTCAGAATTTTTAGATTTATCATGCACACCACTAGAGAAATCCCAAAGCTCACTAGCATTTGCCGAGTTAATTCTACTCACTTAAGCATTTGTGTAACACCAATCTTTAAGCCTTCCTTTGTTTAATATGAACTATACACAAGCACAGTAGATAACTTGGCCATTTATATTTCTGCATCACCCAAACTGTCTAAGGCTTTTCTCAAAAATAAATAAAAAAAACTTCTTGTATAATGGGAAGATGAGACAACTATTGTTAGCACTCAAAAATGAGTCATCCCATGTGGTAATCAACCTTTGATCAAATGATACAGATGCCTTTAACTGTCCTGGCTACTAGCATTGAAGCTGTACTTCAGATATGATGACTATATACTGTACTGTTTAGGTACAGTCTTTCTTCTTGGCATGACTTGCCAAGTCCCTGATAAGGGGCAAAGAAGTGTTCTGATGAGAGATCAGTGACTGTTTAAAAAGAGATTATCTTGCAAATCATGAGAGCTACAAATGAATACTGTATATTCCAAAAAATAACATTTTCCAGTGGTCTGTAGTATTTTTTACACACAGAAAAATTTACATATACATATACACATTTACATATAGAATTACAAAACTTAATTATTTACCGGGATTTGGGTGAGGAGGCTGTAGAAGGGTGTTTCTTGGACTTGACTTGATCTTTGTGATTAGGTGTAATGCGTCTACTCCATGTGGGTGAAGGACAGAACATTCTTCAGTCAAATAGCTGTGTATTTGCCTGTATTGCTGAGTGAATTTTTTTAATGAATTGTTAGTTTATGTATGATCCCACATGTTGGGAGTTAGCAGTGTTCCTTAAAGGAATGATAATGGTGTTTTGTTCTTGTTTCTTTTATTTTATGTTAGGATCTATTGGTGGCCTGTTCTTTGCTGTGGGAATTGCCCAGTATGCTTTATTAGGGTACTTCATTCGATCCTGGAGGACTCTGGCTGTTGTGGTTAACCTGGAAGGAACAGTAGTCTTTCTTCTCTCTCTGTAAGTTATTTTTCAAACTGAAGTCCTTCAAGGAAGATGTCAAAAATGAGAGAAAATACAATTAAGTCAAGGAGCTTTTCTAGGATGGTATGAAGTGCTGTAACTAAGGTATTTCTCTCAACCTCTACCACCCTATGTTCTGTGCTTATTTTAAATTGCAGTGCTGCAATATCTGAAAACCTAAGCATATGTTGCATTGTCTGTGCATTATTACTGTAGATGGGAACAGTCTTGAGTAGTATAGAAGAACATCCTGGTCTTTCACTGGTATGTGTAGATGCTTTAAACTGTTGTCCGGTGTGCTACAAGATGCTGTATATACATTCTAAATGATACAAAAACATTACTATGCTTAAGTAATAACTTGATATTTCTTTTATAATTCTGCTTACATGGAAGGAAGAGCATCAAAATTGCTTGCACATACAGTCTCAAAGGTGACATGTAAAACAATGGGCAGCTTCCTTTTGCTTTTTTAATATTGTGATTAGTAAAGAAGAAGAAGAAGGCTTCTTAAGGTAGTTGGGCTTTTTGTTTGTAGATTTCAATGCTGAAAGGTATGATGCAACCTGATCTTTCTCATATATTTTCTGACAGTAAAAACTTAGTAACTGAGGGAATAAGTGAATTTTAGCTTCTGTTTAAACTTGTTTCTTTCCTTCCAACATCTGTAACATTAGTAACTAGTTTTTTGTTAAACAATCAAAATGTCCTTTCAAAGGATGCATCAGAACTCAGGGAGAGGTCTTGAAGGTTGTAAGGTGAAAGGCAGACTTGACATTTCCGATACTTCAAAACTTAAAACAGTGGCATTTCAGGCCTTTTAACTTGTATTTTAACTTTTGCATAGTATGTTTGATTTTTTTGAAGTGTTTTATGTATGGGACTTCAGAACTGTTTCAGATTTTTTCATTCCAAATTTCACACTGCTTCCCACCCACATTGCTTTAAAATGATTCTTTGTAGGAACTATTACCAGACTTTTATCATGGGAAAGAAAACATGTTCATTTCTAAACCCTTATTAAAAAAAAAAAAAAAAGGTGATTCTGTGCTTTTAAATTAATGATCACACTTCTGGTCAGAGAGAATCTTTGAAGTTCTGGCAAAAGGTTGAAGTTTAAGTTAGTTCTGGGAATCTGAAAGTGGTATGAGATTTGTTTTGTCGGCTGTGTTGGAGTTATAGACTTATCAGTTAAACACTGTGTATGGGAACAAAAGCCTGGTCTTTGTACAGCTGCTGCATTGCTCTTTATAGGAGAAAATTTGGGGAAATGCTGAAAACATGAGGAACAGGAGATAACTAGTCAGTGTTGCAAAAAAATCTTACTTTTAGTTATATGGTGCCTCTAATTTATAATTTCACTAGAATGAACCCTAATGATATTACAATTTATAGTATTGTGTATGTATGTGTGTATACATATATATGTAATTTTTCACTATCTAAATTACATATGAATCATGTTCCCTCTCCTTTCTACGTGTTTTGTCTGTTTCAGTAAGTGAATTCTATACCTAAAGGGCTGTTTGAAAAAAACCTGTTATGTTGAAACATATTTCAGCCTTATTTCCATAGGCAAGCCTAACAATGTAGAACAGAAAAGCCCTAAAGCTGTATCTGATCTATATGTGTGTGTATTTATGATACATGTATTTTAAAATCAGAAACTGTGTGTTACAGATTCATTCCAGAGTCCCCCCGCTGGCTATACTCGCAAGGCCGGCTGAATGAAGCAGAAGATGCCCTCTACCTCATTGCAAAGAAGAACCGCAAGCAGAAGTACACTTTTTCATTAAAACTCCCAGCAGAGAGAAGCCCCAGAGAGGCTGGCAGTTTCTTGGATCTGTTCCGATACAGGATTCTCTTGGGACGCACCTTGATCATGATGTTCACCTGGTACTTAAAATACTTTGTAGGCCTAGCAGTGTCTAATGAGTGTGTGTATTTTCTTAAAAGAAAGTGCTACCAGTTGTTGCCAGGGCTTGCAGCAGGAACCCATGACACTACTGCTGTTTGCTACCAGAAATGTAACTCTCCAGAAGTACCTGTTGTGTTTTGGGGAGTTCTACTAGCCCTGAGCTTTTTATGCTGCCACTTTGAAGTAAATGTGTGGTAGGGTATCCAAGTCCTCTGGAGTTGCTGTTCACACAGTTGCTTTTATAATGTGTATTCTTGGGGGACGATGTATTAAGAAAAAAGGCATTATTTTGACAGCAGGCAGCGTAGTGCTATATTCTTTTTGCTTTTCTAAATTCTTAGTTCAGAATAGTCGTTTTTTGCTCCATAAATGAGAGTTAGAAGATCGCCTTGATGATTTCCTGCAGAATGAATTAGTGACCTGTTCCTTTCATCTCCATAGAGAAGTCAGCCAGTCAGGGTTACAAAAGAAATATGAAAAATCAGAATTTGAGAATGAATAAAAGTGTACTGGAGTATAGAAATTAAAGGAAGGCAGAGAAAAATTTAAGGCATATTATCTGAAATACTAAATATATTTTATACTGCATTGTGTCAGACCAGTAATTTGACGTGGCAGTCAAAGATATAGCTCTGATACTACTTTTATCTTTTACAGGTTTGTGTGCAGCTTGGTTTACTATGGCCTTACCCTTAATGTAGGTGACTTAGGTGGAAGCATTTATGCCAATTTAGCCCTTTCAGGGTTGATAGAAATCCCAGCATACCCAATCTGTATTTACTTGATTAACCAAAAATGGTAAGTATGAAATTCTATTAATGTGTTTTGTTTTTTTTTCTCACAGATAAGTTTCCTGCATATTGTCTCCCCTATTCTATATCCATAGTATGGGGCTTCATGCTTCAATTTTAGTATTTCAGTGTATACTCCTAAGAAATCTTTTTTTTTCTTTAACTTGAAAGTGCCACTGATAGATCTTTACATCTAGTAACAGTTTAATAACAGTTTAACTTTTTCTCAGCAGCTCGTTTTATTGTTAACAAGTTGTCTAAATTTGGTTCAAAGATGAGGCTGATCTGTCAAACCTAGCTGTGCTGACTCCGTGCTAACACAAGATGGCATTCTTCTCACCTTTGTCTTGTAATTCCCATTCTCACTGTTAGGTCAAAGTTGTACCTAAGCTCGGCTGAAACTGTTGTGTGGTGCCATACAATAGCTGCTCTGTGTGTGGATCTGTGAGCAAAGCTGTTGAGTCTGATACCTAGCCTTTTCCTGATTCATGGTACTCTAGAGAATGTCTTTCATTTTTTGTGGAATTCACCTGCCAGTCTCCTTTCTGCGTGTCTCTTGAGCAGCTTTACATATGTACACACAGTGGGAATGAAGTAAAAATCCTAGATTGTCAGCCGCTGCATGAGACTTTCTCAGTGCTCCTCTTAGTGAGAGCAGCAGCAATTTGTTTAAAAACTGTGAGAGAAGAAATGTTTGTGGGAGAAGGCATTCAGCATTTCTGGCTGCAAGTGAAGAGACAACATGAATTTAGAGGACTCACTGGTTATATCCCTTTTTGGACATCAGGTTTGGTCGAAAGCGAACGTTGAGTGCATTTCTGTTCCTGGGAGGATTGGCTTGTCTTATTGTCATGTTTCTTCCTAAAAAGAAAGGTAAACGTTTCCTTTTTTTTCCTGGAGTACTTTATAAGGAGTTGTAAAACTCCTCATCCTGCAGCCTAAGAATTTGTTTGTTGTCAGAGCATTAGGCTTATACCACATGTGAGTCTGCAGTTTTAAATCCAGAGAAGCTAACTCACAGAATAAGCAGCAGCCTTCCTAAGATGTTAAGAAATTCTTGTTGAAAAGGTGTGGATTTGAACTTGTTTTTGGATTCAGACTTACACTTTTAATCACATCAGTCATTCCTGTTCAGTGTTTCTGAATGATGTTTCTTGGAATATCTTCATTAGCTATGAATCTGTCAGTATAAACAGTACCCATGCAACTTGTATGACTCCAAGTGAAAGACCAACGTCAAAAGATTCCAAGAAGTAAATTAAGGGATGAGTTCACATCTTTTCCTCGCTGCTCTGTAATGTTTGAGAAGGGTGTGATTGTGGTTCTAGTCATGTAGCTACGTAACATATAGTTCAGAGAGTATTCTGAAAATCTTTTGAAGCGAGAGTTCTTAAATTCAATGTATTTTTTTCTAAAGAAACTAATGTTCGTTTCTTGGTTTTCATATGTTTTTTGAAATGGTAGAAACACAATAGTACGGTGAACAGCTTTTCTTTGAATGTGAGGTACATAAATTCATCTCAGCTTGTAGTATTTGTACACGTGTAACAGTCACAATGAGTGAAAATGTTTCTAATATGTGAAATTAGCATGATTTTAAAAGATTAAACGCACATACTCTTGTTGTCCACATAAATAACTAGCTGTAGATGGTAGTGGCTATAATAGGTAAAACATTTTTAGAGAATTGTGCAACTAAAGTTCCCAGAAATACTCCAGATACTAGAGCCAAGATATTAGAGATACCCTTGTTAGGCTGGTGCCAATCATTGAGTAGTTTCTGCATTTCAATCCAAGCTCCCTTTAGAATTTGTGTAAAGAAAGATTTTTTAAGAGGATAGAACTGCTGGATTTTGAGAAATCACCTGTGCGCTGAATTGCTAGTCAGACAGGAACAAAATGTCTAAGAAGCTTAGCAGTTTCTTAGTTTGCCAGAAGTAAGCACCACTCTCCTTACTAAGCACAATTTGTTCAAGGCAGTAACAGCTTATTCTATAGCCTTCCTTGTTAGCCATTTAATGTCTTCTGATGTACCAGGTATAAGCTCATAATCATTAGGCACTCTGACAAAGCTCTGAGCTGGATGGGATATTTGGTATGGTTCTGTGTGGCATCTTCCTGTCTCTTGTTTTTTCTTCCAAAGTAATCTTCTGAAGTAATAATGTTAGAAAGTATGTTATCATAGTGTCATATGTAACTATGACTGAATAGGGTACTAGTTACATTAAGTGGCCAGTGTCTTTTTTTTTTTTTTTTAGCGTCTGTCATTTTTTTCTTCAACTTGCCAAAAGATCTATTATAGTAGTTCAGTAATGGTAGACCAGAAAATGTGTGGGATTTTTTGTTGTTTCTTTTTTGTTTTGTTTCAGCTCTTGTTATGTCTATAGGATTTTTATCCTGCATTTCTAAAATTTGACATTCTAATAGGGTCTTCATGCAGGATTTTAACTCTACAGAGATGTCTCTGATTATAACACTGAGGACAAGGAAACAACAAAATCCTCTCAGTTTTTTTTTTTTTCTGGTCTCGAATAGTTCACTACCACAGTCTCTGGGACTGTTCTGTCATTTAATCCATTTTTCTCCTGTTGGCTCTTATTTGATAAAATGGAAATAATGTTGGGCTAGTAACAAGTCTACAATTAATTTAAAATGTGCTTTTTGAGTTGCTTTTTCATGGTGTGTTTTATGGAGAGTTTTTCCTCTTTGTACAAATTTAATTGCACAGATAAAGAAAATAAATCCGTAAACACAGAATATAAATTTTGTTGGATGACTTCTGCCACTGCTGCCTAAAAGAAGGCTCCTTGTATTCTCTTGAGTTTTGAGAGTTCTCCTGAAGGTACAAATCACCTCCAACAAATACTGGTCTTTAATAGAAAAACGTTTGCCTGCCATAGCAGATTCGTCAATAGATTGTTTTGCTCCATACTGTTGTGTGATTGAAGTGATTACTGAGATGTGATCTTCATAATGCTTTGGAACACTGAATTACTTTTTCTCTTTCAGATACTGGAGTGTTTGCAGTGGTGAACAGTCGTTCTCTTTCTTTGCTGGGAAAATTGACAATCAGTGCTGCATTTAATATTGTCTATATCTACACGTCAGAACTTTATCCCACAGTGATCAGGTAATGCAAGTTAATTTTAAGGCCTTCATTTTTCTGGTTCTTATATCAGGATCACCTTTTACTTGCCTTGCTTTTTTCTATCAAGTGTCCCTTTTCATTTGAGATGTTCACTTAACATACAATGTTTACCTGTAGAATCTTGTATACTAAACCTCTTCCCTTATCCTCTCCTCACCTCTGTCTCCCTCAAATCTGTAGTATTCTCTTCAGCATAACCATATTCTCTGTAACAGTAAAAATAACCCTCTTGGATGCTTGGTATGCTCACAGCCCTCTCTCCACTTGTGAGGATAACAATACAATTGTTTATCATTCTTTTTAATGAGTGGTATCTGTGGGTTTCTCACTGCTTTATAAACCAGACATCTCTTAAATGTTCATGCTTGGTTAACCAACAGTGCTGCAGATGACCTGTCAATAAGCTTTATAAAAGTAACTTGATGATACAGAGGAAGAAGTGCCCTGTGCTTGTGGTGACCAAGTAGAAAAAAAGCACCTATTATATGGGATTGAAACCAGTCCTATGGTGTTTTTCTTGTGAGTGGGCAGATCAGCTGATTTGGATAGAGGAATTCAGCCAAAATTTCAGGCAGAGATGAGATGTGTTGACTGAAATCACTCTTTGTCTCTTTACATGTGGACATATGTTAGAAATCTGAATTTGCAGGGTATTTGTGCTTCTCTCCGGTCGTATGTTTTGATGTTTTAATTCCTGTCTTCAGATGTTTTCAGTTGCATTTCACTTTTTGTTGCCAGTTAATGAGGTCAGGGTCATGACTGAGGCTTCTGGCTGATTAAGTCCTTTCTTGCACTTGCAACTTCTAACCCTTCTAAAGTCCTAGCTCATCCTATACAAATGTCACTGATTAATGATTTTTGCTTTTTTCTTAGGAATGTTGGAATGGGTGCCTGCTCCATGTTTTCCCGTGTTGGTGGAATCATTGCTCCTTTTGTCCCTTCATTGGTTTGTCTGAACTTCTCACTGTTTTAAATATTTTTGTTCTGTGGCTCTGATGCATCAGAAGCTTGCAGAAGTGGGAATATTTGGGGTAAATTATATAAGCTAACATCTGTAAATTGTATGTCTTGGACATTATCATGGTAGACTAAACACATTAGGATGTAATCTGTAATTAGAAAATCCCAGTATTTAGTTCAGAAGATACTTTAGTCCTATAAGAATTTTGGGACTTACAGTGGACCTCAGCAATATTGTCATTTGAAAATAACAAATTGATGATTCCTATTTTAAACAATAAGCATAGAATAACAAACAGAAAAGGTGGTTAAAAGAATAACTGCATCAAGATATCAAGATCAAAGGGTAAATGAGCACATTGGACCTTTTGTTAACCACTTGGTCAACCATAGCTTTGTGTAGCCTGGTGTAGTGTTGGCTGTAGCCCTGCTTTGAATTGGTGGTTAGGCTAGATGTTGTCCAGAGATCTCTTCTAACCAACACATCTTTGATTGTGTGTTACAAAGTGGTGTTGCCTTTGTTTAAAAAGTATGCTTTATGGATAAGAATTGAGTATGGATTCAGCAGGCATTCCTTTTAAAGTCCATCTCAAAATCTGTGTGGCTCTGATAGTATCGATGGTTTTGTCTGAGACAGAGTTAATTTTCTCTGTAGAATCATAGAACAGTTTGGGTTGGAAGGGGCCTTAAAGATCAAGTAATTATGAACACCATGACCCGTCTCTGTCATGGGCAGGGTCACTTTCCACTCAGGTAGGTTGCTCAAAGCTTCATCCAGCCTGACTTTAAACACTTCCAGGGTTAGGGCATCCACAGCTTCTCTGGGCAACCTGTTCCAGTGCCTCACCATCCTCATAGAAAATAATTTCTTCCCAGTATCTAATCTAAATCTTCCCTCTTTTTGTTTAAAGCCTGTACTATCTCGACACTATCTCCCTGTACTATCTCGACACTCCCTGCGAAGTGTCCCTCCCCAGCTTTCCTGTAGGCCCCCTTTAGGTACTGGAAGGCCACTGTAAGGTCTCCCCAGAGCCTTCTCTTCTCCAGGCTGAATAACCCCAACTCCCTCGGCCTGCCTTCATAAGAGAGGTGCTTCAGCCCTTTGATCGCCCTTGATGGCCCTCCTCTGGACTTGCTCTAATAGGCCTGTGTCTTTCTTGTGCTGGAGGCCCCAGAGCTGAACGTAGTACTCCAGATGGAGTACTACGTTCTCCAAGAACTACAAGAACTGAGTAGAGGAGGAAAATCACCTCCCTTGACCTGCTGGCCACACCTCTTGCTGGTACTCAGTCACCCTCATAGTACGAGTGTTTCCCTATGCTCAGATAGAACCTTCTGGGTTTCTGTTTGTGCCCGCTGATGCTTGCCCCATCACTGGGCACCACTGGAAGGAGCCTGGCTCCATTCTCTTTGCATCCTCCCTGCAGATATTTGTATACATTAATAAGATCCCCTCTAAGCCTTCTCTAGGCTAAACAGACCATGCCTTCTCAGCTATTCCTCATATGTGAAATGCTTCAGTACATTTAGCACGTTTGTGGCCCTCTGCTGGGCTCTTTCTAGTATGTCCTCATCTCTTACACTGGAGAGCTCGGAACTGGACACAGGAATCCAGGTGTGGCCTCACTAGTGCTGAGTTAGAGGGAAAGGAACATCTCCCTCAATCCAGGATACCACTAGCCTTCTTTGCAGCACAGGCACAGTGTTGGCTCATGTTCAACTTAGTTGAATTGAATATGAACTCAAGGTTTCAAAGTTAAGAATTCATTACATTCCTGAAAACTTTAATTTCATCATTGCTGCCACATGAAATGGTTGTAAAGGTTGACTGTTTAAATATGTAGTATGAGCTACATTAACCTCTACTTAACTCTCTCTTTCTGCTCTCGTTTACAGAAATCTGTACAGTGGTCTCTGCCTTACATTGTATTTGGAGCAACTGGTCTTTTGTCTGGGCTCCTAAGTTTATTGTTGCCAGAGACATTAAACAGCCCTTTGCTAGAAACGATTTCAGACCTGCAGGTGTGCTCGTACTGGAGGCTGGGGGATGAAGCCATGTCATTGCAAGCCCTAGATGGCTCACAGGTATATTCTTTTTTTTTTTTCCCTTGTATTTATCTGTCATATTTATTTCAGTTGTCAGTTCAAATATGACACTCTAAATACACTAGGAAAGTGATTCTTGGCCTGTGGAGTATAGATCCCAAGCAGATACAGGAGATGGTTTACTAACTTTACCGTCACATCTGAAATGTTCCATGGGAATGCAGGGTGAAACATAGCTGGGTTAGTTTATCCCTTCAAGCCCAGAAACTAACAGTTGTTTTCCTTTGGGATAAAGGCCTTGGTGATATCTGTGCCTCTGTAATCTAAGGTGGATTCCTGCAGCATGCCTTCGTATGAAGCCGGCCATTGAAGGTTTTGAGACATCCATTTGTGATGGACTCTTCTCAAAGGCAGCACGCTGTACTTCTGTTCTGACCTGCGCTTGCTGTTCTACAGCATCAGCTGTTGGGTCTGCCCAAGAGAGGGTTTAAAAGGGTTAAAGATAGAGTAATTTAAGATCTTTCTCACTGTTGAGTCTGGAAAATGAGATTAGCCGAGTATGTTGGAACTGCAAAACTCCCAGGTATAAGCATAAAGAAATACTTTATTAATACTTTATTTTAATACTTTATTTTAAACTATAAAACTATTTTAAAAACTATTAAAACTATTGAAATATTTTAAATACTTTATTAATACTTTATCTAAAACGTTTTTCAGTGAAGTCTCCTTGACTGTGTGTTTGTCACTTCACTTTAAACTTGAGAAGTGTCTAGGAGTTTGACAAAATTAAGATATATCTATTTTTCCTGTCCTGTAGAGATTTTTTTACTTTGTTCTTCTGTGAATGGTGTGGGATTAGAGAGAAGTAGCTAGAAGTTAGTAAGTGTTTACTGTTTACATGTGGGTATTATCTTCATGTCTAAATCCTGGTCTCAAAAATTCTGGTCTCAGAATTCGAAGTATCAGTGGATGTGTAAAAACTGAAGTGGTCAGAAGACTTGAAGGGCAGCTCTTTCATATCAAAATGTTGCTTGTCCTGTTAGGTTGATACGAGACAGGATCTGTATAAAGCTTTTACTTTCAGTTACTTAATTTTTAGTAAAGCAGTCTGAGATTTGCAGATTTAGATTCTATATAAATTTAGATTTATTTTCACAGAAATTAGGAGGCAGAGTAAAACTAACTGCTATAATCAGAACAGTTCCTTCCTTTGACAGGCTTCAACACATTACCTTATTTACCAAATTCAGCTTTAATAATTCTTGAAAGGACAGCAGTTTAGTATTGAAAGCCCCCTTGAAGAAAGCTTGAAAGAGGTAGACCTGTAACCATCCTGTAACCATTAATTTGATACTTGACACGCACATTATATAAACATCTTTAACCATATTGGATAACTTGTTATGGCTTCATATTCTTGCTGCCAACACAAATCTGTCATGTACCTTTACATCAAGTTTATACCAGCTATTATTTTGGTAATTACATTATTATTACATCTTAACATTGCAGAGGGCTTACTAACAAAAAGTAATTCTAGCAAAGAATGCAGTTATTTTAACTCAGAGGAGAGAAAAATCAAGCTTTTCCTTTTTAACCAAGTAAGGTCAGTATCACCCTTAGGTGTGTAACCAGTTATGCATCTATCTATCAATGTGCACCCAACTTGGAGTAATACTGTAAGTATTGGAGTAATACCTGTGCATTCACTCCAGAATTTTTTTTGCATTCACTCCAGTATTGGAGTAATACCTGGAGTAATACTGTAACTTCAGTAAAGTTGTATCTGGAATGTCTGTGGCACATTAAGGATTTATTTTAAAGCTACAACAAAGAAAGCGCTGATAAAATGGAAAGCTGTTAAACATTAACCCTATTTGACAAGGCCATGGAGAGGTCTTATGAAGCCGCTGTAAGAAAGCTGTAGAATTTATTTGGCATACCCTGAATTTCCCCTGTGGAATCCATTGTCCTTTTGTACCACTTTCAGGATAACATGCATTCTGGTTGCCTGAAATGGATGTTTTGTCCCTGTTAACATACATGAATGTGATATTCAAGTTGGACAGCATCCAGTGATAATCTGACTCTCCTCAAATAATTTTAGAAATTCAGAGAAAAGCGTAACATGATTCCCTTTATATCTTCTGACAGTTCCTAGAGCTCAAACTGTTTGAAATTCTTTTGCAGTTAACGCACATTGCTGTAGCAAATCTCCACTGAAGACAGATCTAAAGATACAGATTTTGCTTGTGTGGTTCTGTCAGTCAGGAATATGATTTCCATTTTTCTATTTTTCACCTTCCCTCTCACCCTTCTTTGCATATGATTAGGCAGACAGAAGTCTTAAAATGGATGTAAGCATACTGGAAAAAATCCGAAATACTCATTTAAGCTAAAAGGAATTCATACTGGCAATGGACTCTCTTTAACTTGGATAGTCCACATTGTTTTCATGGAAAAATTAAATTTCTGACCAAATAAAAATCAATTAGCTATAATAGCTGACTTCAGTTTGGATATATGGTGTAAATTATGTTGCTGGAAGGACGCTGGTGGAGTAAACATGTCTGTATCAAAGAGTTTAGTTTCTGCACATTATAACTGGTAATGTTTTTTTTTCCTTTTTCCATAACACCTTTGATTAGAACTAGAAGGGGATCTTTTTAAATTAAATTTGCATAATAAAATGCACACACTACACATGAAGTAGTACTTGATTAAGTAAGTTTTTCCATCCTCAATTAATCGTTGTGTTCTGAGCCTGCCTGCCCTGTTTTCTCTCCTGTCTGTACTGTCTCTAGTGTACTGATGTTGGCTCCATCAGTAGAACCAAGGGAATTCCATCCAGTTGGGCTCTTTCCAAGAGATTTTTGCAAAACCAAGAGCACAAACAATTCACAAAGTGTTAATAGTGATTTGCCCTGCCTTTTCTTTTTCTCTATCAGCATTCCAGCATATGTATAATGGTTCATGCTCTAATATTTTCAGATTGATTTGATGGCTTCTACGTTAACCAATTACTTCATTTTTCTTTCTAGTCTGGAGACAAGGACAATTCTGCAGGAAGTGGAAGTGAAGATGAGGAGTTTTATGATGCTGATGAAGAGACCCATATGATCAAGTAATGAAAAGAAGGAACACTGACCTGTTTTCATACCTTTTCTTACTTGTCCAGTCAGTCCAGCTCTAAGACGAGAGTACTGGGGACCATCTGTCAGGGAATGTAACTGGGCAAATGCCTTTGTCTTTCCTGACTAGGAGAAGAGCTTGGAGCTTGAGTACTGTTCAGATTAATTACACCACTGATACTCTTCATACGAGACAGCCATTCAAATTCTTGTAGGCCAGAATAAGAATGCACAGTTTACATTTGAAGCCAGGTGAGAGAGCAAGGGAAGGTTGATGCACTTCTGAAGCCTAGGAAATTATCCATCATTTGGGCAGATCATCAGCATACACATTTTCTTTTCAAGGTGCTTGGTTTTGAGTCAGCATATATTGATAAATTTGAAAATGTCCACTGTTTTGCTTTGGTAGAGTGAAAGGGGTCACACTGTGCTGTGTGCTACCCCAGTGGGAGCAAACTCTAGAAATTTTATGTTAAAATGGGTTCCACATATTGAGTTGCGGAGAGGCAACTGTGAACATACGGTGTCTCTTTCTGTACATGAACACCTGTACAGAGTTACAGGGTGCAGCTGGTTAGTCATGATCTGTGTGCGAACTTTGTGATGATGGAAGGCTGGAAGAAGGGACTTCTGGAAAGAGCAGCCACAAAGTCTGCAGACATAGAGGATGTTGCTGGTTTCTCTCACCTTTTAATCCACCAAACATTTTCTTGGGCTGTCTTATGCATAAATTTGCCACATGTTCCTCACATCTTAAAACTGCTGTTCCACAGCTTTGCCTACTTTAACTTTGTCCTCACTTTGCCATAAATACTGAAGCTCAGCAACTTCTCTGCCTGTTCAGTGAAGTAAATCTGCTAAAGGATATAATTTCATGAATGGGACACAGCTGAGGTGTTTATCACATACTGTGTAAGGTGTGTGTTAGAATATGTAGCTCATTTATGTGGACCGATTTGTGTTTTTATTTCTGGAAGAAACTTAACTTTGAAGTGATAAGAGAAACTGTGGGCTGCTATTACATTTTGTAGGATTATTGCCAGGAAGCTGCTAGAATCTACTTATTTTTTTCATGTTTGATAAAGTTTTGAAACTCTAAGCCAGCGTTTACTTGATTACTTGACCTTGCTGAGGAAGACAACTTCATTCTCCTGTTTACACTGAGCTTCTTCGTTAGAAGGATATGGAATCTTGAAATATGAACAAAGGAAATGTTGTGACTACAACAGCGAGGCCTTAGGAAGATTCAGCTTTCTTGATTACACTATCATCTTCATTCTCTAACCTGTGGCTTGCTATTTATTAAGATTGGTTTCCTTAAACTATTTAATAGCTTTTATACTTGGAGTTCCTAGTGAAGTGCCTGCTGCACAGTGACTGCAAGTAAGTTGCCAGCCTTGCTAGCCATTTCTGTGAGAGCTGGGTTTAAAAAAATAAATAAATAGAGAGAAAAAAGCTGTCTGCTGAATTTATGCCAGTTAAACTGGAAAATTCATTTACTCTGAAAGGAAGTGAAACTAAACAGTATCTGAAGTTTACAGCTAGCTGCTTGAACTTTGTTCACGGGGAACTGTAGTACTGAGCAAAGGCCAACTATGCTACAGATTCAAGCATGCACTACTCCCAGTTGATCAGAACTTGGTCTAGGCATTGCCTGTGAGCAAAGCAGGGAACTTTACTCCCAGTGCACAAGGTGTCAGTATTGTGATTTTTGCCTGTTAGGAGCTTTACTTGAAGAATTCCAGTTTACAGTCTTCACTTTTTCTTCCAGATTGTTGCATATTTGTTGTAGATGTAGGAGGGCACCTTTAAACCTAGTTGGATATTCTTTCTGCCTTATTTGGCTGTTCTGTATGCAAGAAAATTGCTCAAAATAAGGTACTTGGAAATTCTTGGAGTGTTTAAATGTGTTCACAGATAATTTTGCATTCATGTTTTGAAGTATGGACAGCTAGAAAAAGTAACTGGTTTTGGTGTTTGATTTCTAAAGATATAAACCCTGTTTAGTTAAAGGCAAATGGTGGTAAGCCTGTCAGTATCACCTTGCTGTCAAGATTCAACTTTTTTGTTTGTTTGGAGGTCAGGGGTGATACTGATACTTATTGTCCTTCCTTGGATAGTTGATAGAGTTAAGTTCCTTGAAAAGCAGACAGGAACTGTTAGCCTTCCTCCCTCCATAGTTTTAGTGTCACCAGCTACTGGAGGTCCTGGTCATGCCATGGGACACCTCAATGTAGCTTTCATTAGAACAGTAGGGTGTAACTGTTCAGGTGGAGAGATCATTGCAGGACCTGAGCTGGATTTTATGACAGTCTTCAATTTATAATCAAACTTACCTCTCTATTCATGCACTTTTATATCCTAAATACAGAGGTAAAATTGCCAAAACAAGAGTGAAGAAAATATCTTCATTTTTTCATAAAAATTGCACTTTTTCAAACTTCAAATCTGTCCCATGTTTGCACCTATGGAATTTTAAAAGGTAGCTTTTTTTTTTTTTTGTCAATTGTAGGGGTTTTCTGTTGTTATATCTTCTGGACCAATCAATTCAGCAGTTTTATAGGAAGGAATCACTCCTGGAGATCAGCTATGTAGCATCAGATTTGCTATGATCACTTGCCACCCTCCTTTGTGTCCTCAAGTCCAAATCAGTTAGACGAATATAATTTTTCAGAGCTTTATTTTATAAAACTGGCCTTCTGATACAGGAATCTGTAGGATCACTTTTTGTCTTCCCAGGGAGTGTTACTGAGATACTCGTGCTATATGTAGCTTTCGCTGGGGAGAGATGCTGTGCAGTGTTTTGTAGCCCGTGTGGTCAGCATTTTTCTGTACACAGGTGGAACGTTATTGCTAAGCAGAAGTTCTTTAATCAGACAGTGCTTGCTGTTACAGGTTTCACAACTATGTTACTTACAAGCCCAAGTCAGAAGGTCAGGGCGCTTGTGGCTTTATATTTAAATGGTTATGTATATATTGGTGATTATATTTATATATATATATATATTTAAAGTTTGTATTTAAGCAGTCTGCATAGGCCCATTTAAAAATCTGTGTTTGGGCAGTAAGTTTGCCCTGTGGAGCTACTGGGGAACTGATGCAGCACTAGTTATATATGTTTATGATGTATAGTAATGCTAAGAGTCTGAAACAATATTTTTGCTGTAGTTGAGTGAAGCGTGACAATCTTGTTTCACACTTCTTAGAGTAGCCTTGTATATTAAGTATTCTGCCTCGTTAATAGTTTTTTGTGATGTGCAAGCACTAGGATACTGACCTCCAAGATGGTAATTCCTTCCTTGGATTCCTTAGGTTTTGCAGTTGTTTTTGTTTTTGTTTGTTTTGTTTGTTTTGTTTTTTTTTCAGCCAACTGACTTAGATTGTGCTAGAGATGAGAGAGGTGCTGATTAGTTACATCTAAGCGTGTCTCACCTGAGACAGAATTGGAATTCTGTTGTCTGAGGAGCTCACGGGTGATACCTGAATACAGCTAGGAGTGAAGGGGAGTGACAAGTCATGTGGGACAGCATAGAGGAGGATTTGTCAGAGGGAGTTGAAAGAATAGAGGATTCAACAGAAATGCTTTAGGGCAAGGGTAAGAGAAAGTATAGGATATTAGCTGCTAAAATACCCTTCTTGCTGTTTGTGTTGACTTGAAGCTCCTTTCAGAGCTAGCGTTGGTTCCAGGATGTCCTGTTAGGGACACTGGTTTCATCACTTCCATCTAATGTCAACTTTGTTTAGCGTGGCTGCTTTAATGATTAAAACACTACTTTTGATCAAAGTGATGTGTGGCAGACTCAGTTTTTGTATTTGATGGCTTATGATTAAAATTACTGAAATTTGTAAAGCCCTCTGATGGAGAATATTACATAACTGGGCATCACTTAAGACACTAGCTTCACCTTAGAAAGACAGGAAAATTAGGAGCATTTGATCCAGGCTTGTCACCAAACTTCTTGTGTAGTGATACTTCTAAAAGGATTTTACTACCTGACTATTTTTGTTACCTGGAAAAAATAGAACAAGGAAGTGATTTGATGTTTTTTTTTGTTGTTGTTGTTTGTTTGTTTTTTTAAAAAAAAGATCCCCTGAAAACAAGCCTAGTACTCACCTTTTAGGGACTGGAAGTTGCTCATAAACTGAGATTTGGAGATAACCCCAAATTCAAAAGGTCTGTGTTAAAGGAGGGCCACAGGTGACTCCAAAGAGATATAATTAACATGGGGCAGGTTGTAGCTAGTTGCCACCTTCTGTTACAGCCCACTTTGTAAGGGTTGTAGCCACATGCTGATCTGCTCCCAGTGCAGATCATGACATACTCTGCGACAGGGTTTCCAGGCTGCATGGCTGTACTGAGGTTAGTGGAATATTCCTCACAGGACTGTGGGAAAAACAGTTTATCTGTATGTTTTCCAGCACATTTCATCAAAACATTATGCAAGAGATATTTTTTTTTTGTACTGAAGAAGAAGGGAAAATGAGGAACAAAATCCTTTCCTGGAGCATGCTGATGGAAACATTGAGCTAAAACTCATGAACAAGAGTATTCTGCATAATCTCCAAATGTAGTTTTGGTCAGTATCTTGTTTCAGCTGAAGGGTGGTGTGCTAATTATGCTTTTTCCTCCACTCTTAAAGCTTCTTTAATCATGCTCTTTGAAACACATCTGAATCTAGGCATCTGTGCATACAAATTGTGAGCCTGGCAGTAAATATGTCAGAAAAGCCTGTGAGCAGTACTGTCATCTGAAGGTAGAAGTCAGTCTGTCCTGACACTCAGTGCCTGTGTCAGAAATGTCTATATTTAGCTGTTTACCAAACAGGAGACGAGCATAGCTGTATTTTGAGTCTCATTGTTTGTATCTTGCTATGGGATGTATCATGTGGAGGAAAGACCAACATAAGGAAACCTCCAAGTGCAGAATGGAGGGTGAATGAATTTCTACAGATTGTTTTCATGCCGTGTATTTGTAATGCCTTGTGCAGTTTGTGGTAACCTTGAGATTATCCTGGTGCTACAGTTATTTAAGTCTAATAGAGCTGTATAAAATTTTCATCCTGGCAGTCTGCATTTACTGAACTTTCTCATCTTTTTTGGTACTACTGGCTTCTTTTGTCATCTTGAAGAAAGCTCTTGCCTAATAGGTAGTGGATTTTTTCTGCTTTAGTTTATTGCAAATGCCTGTTTTATAAAAAGCTTTTTAATTTCCTCAATCAACTTGATATGGGGACTATGTTTAAAGTAACATCATAGAATTGGATGATGTAAGTGCCAAAGACAGCTTTTGCTGGAAAGCAGTGGTCCAAAACTAGTTCTGGCTTTGTTTATGTGGAATTATTCCATACAACTGGCTAAAACTGGTATTTACAAGCATCTCCAGAGGTTTAGGGACAGAGTTACCTTTGTTTGCTTGTCTTCTGTTGTTCAGTTACTGAAGCTACTTAAGTAGGTTATTTCTGGGGGAAAAAGAAGTGTAGGATTTGTAGAACATGCAGAATCTACACCATGTGGCCATTAGAGAACTCCGCAGAGCCTGTTTGCTCCTGAGTTGCAAATGCCAAAGCTCATTCTCAAAGACTGATAAAACCTGGTCAGAACTGCACATTGAATTTTAGTTCATTAATCAGCCTGACAAATTAGCATTGCTAATAATGACTTGTCTGGAGCTTCACAGAATGTAGCAGATTTTTATAAAAACCACAGTTTGAAGCCTTGCTAAGTATAACGTCCAGAGCTTTAACTCCCTGTTACAACTACAAAATTTGATGCCTATCATGGCCGATTGTTTGCCAGCAAATAGGCAAGTTGGTAAAAGCTTGTGTAGCAGGAGGTGGCTGCCATCAAAAGTGGTTTGAAAGAAGTCATTTGTGGTCCCTGCTGCATGTGCAAAATGAAGTGGGACCATGAGGTGTCAGGGTCCTCTCATTGTTCCGTAAGCTTATGTTTAAATAACTATTTGTTCATCCTCATTTACAAAAGGTTTGTAGAGGGAGGAGGTCTTTCGCATACAAGTTGGTGCCTACCATCACACCTGAGGTGCTTACATTATACCTGCTTCAGCAGGCAAAAAGTATGGCATTATGAAAATCTTTGATGTCAATACTGAAGCAGTTTTATTTCCTTAAGGATGGCCTGGTAGAAGCATCTGGTGCCTCTGTGTTCAAATAAAACGTTTTAAAATGATGGAAATTTGATTGGGAGGCAGGCATTTCTGATAGCAGTTTGCAGGAAAAATGTGTTGCAAACTGATTAAAAGTGTTATTATGTAGAGCAGATGACTGAGTGAGTTGTAATAAAAGTATTTATCGTGGTTGCTGTGGCTTCTAGTATGCCTCTAAATGACTGGTTTTGAATACTAGCTGCTCCTCACTCCCCAAAGTAATACAGATTTTCTTTTTTTCTTGTTAAAAATTTGAATGTCACATAGAAACCAAAAGTCTATTTTTCATATGAATGTGTCTATTGCACTACCTTTCCTTTTTGTATCTGGTTATTTTGTTTTTTAAACTACCTCCTTATGTTAATTTTTTTTTGTCAATTTCTTATTTAATTGATTTTTAGGAAACTATGAAATTTCCATTTTTTATTTATGTAGTAATCCATGGTTTAAACAGAGGGAAGATTTGTAGGTTTTAAAGTTATACTTAAAAATAAATTTAAAAAGCCTTTAACTTATAAATTTGAAGGAGATGAAAAATTATACCCTTAGATTATGGGTTCGCTTGTGTGTACTGTTTGCTTTTTGGAAGGCCAGAAAGCCCTTACTCTTACACTAACCTCAGTTGAGGAGATTTTCTTGCCTGCAACAAGTTTTGAGTTGGGGATTTTTAATCAATTTAATTTACTGCCAATTAAGGTGTTTTTAATTGCTGTTCTGGGGGGTGTCTCCAATCCTTTGGCTATTACTCTCGGGCCCTTCAGCAAGGCAGCAGGTGGTCCAGGAGATGAGCACATTGGGCTTGCTGTTTTTTCATTGCTCCTTGTTTCTTACCCAGATGCTCTGGTGTGGGTTTCCTCACTGGCTGCAGTCTCTTTGAGTTTTCTCTCAGCCCTTGATCAGGCTACATTTTGCTTTGGCATTTCTCCTACTTAGCTGTCTACCCTCTCTCCTACTCCTGCTCTGGCATGGTCCTCTCTTTTACTCATCCTCCTTTTATAATGCTCTCCTGGCATTTACTGCCCTTTTTAAATAAGCTTTTGCAGATGTGCCAGACTCTGACTGGCCACAGTGTTGGGGTGCAGTGGGTCAGTGCCCCCTGTCCCTAGGAGGCAATGGGCACAAACTGAAGGCAGGAGGATCTGTGAGCACAGAGAAACACTTTTTTACTGTGAGGATGACTGACACAGGTTACCCAGGGAGGTTGTGGAGTCCTTGGCAATGTTCAGAAGCCATCTGGGATAAGGTCTGGGCAATCTGCTCTCAGTGACCCTGCTTCAGCTGGGAGGTGGGACAAGATGATCTCCAGAGGTCCCTTCCAACCTCAGCCATTGTGTGATTGCCGTGCTGCCTGTTGCTTGGACCAGCACAAGACAGTCCCTGACCTCCTCCCCCAGAGGACACCCTGCCACCCCCTCCAAAACCCTGACAGATATGTCTAATGCATTACAGTGCAAGGTTTCCTTGTGAATCGAGGCCTTGCAGGGCTGACAGTTTCTGTGAGCAGAACGTGGTACTGTATTCCCCTTGTGTTACTGTTGTCTTAGGTCAAGTAAATTAAATTCCTAAGGATAAAATCAGACACTTATTGCCAAGTTCTGTGTCTGGTGACATGTTTGTATCCTCAGTGATTTCAGAAGACAGATCTTAGGTCTCCATTTAACCAGAGGAACAGCCAAAGGGGTAAACTTCTTTATTTCTGCTCAAGCCTTCATCATCATGAAATCAAATCTTTCTATAGTCTCTATCTTGTAGGCCTCGTAAACTTTCCTTATTCCACAGTTCAGCTTGAACCAACAGTAAAAAAAAAAAAAAAAAAAGTCATGGTCAGCTCAGAGCTGAGTAATGGGAAAGTGGGAATACAGGGAATTGATTTTTGTTTGCAGTAGTGAAATAAGTTGTACATAGCTGGTGCGTGTATTTTTATATATTTAATTTGGATGAGTTGAATACTGAGTGTTATTAGCCTTCTGACATTGAAATGAGGACTGAGAAATTTCAAGGTACTTTAACTGTATTAGTGTGCTGTTTTTAATTCAGAGTTGTACTGATGAAAAATCTGTGTGTTAAGAGTACATGGTCTGAGAAGTCACAACTGAAAACAAAGGCTTTTCTACAACAGACCTTTTATGGTGGTATTTTCATGTATTCTGTGAACAGCTGTTGGGTCCATCTCTTTTTAAGATATTCTTTGCACTAGGTGAGGGACCATAGCGACAAATGTAGAAGTATTTAGGTTAATTGCACTTACCTATTTTGTTTTCTTGATGTAATTCCTATGCATACTGCCTTACCCATGTGTACTGTACTTCACTGGAGGAACAAAAGGTAACTATCAGGGTTTTATTTTATAAAATGTGTTGCTTAAAGAAAAGAAAAAAAAAGTTATCCTGTAATATTACATATTTTCCAGTGATATATTTCTTCCAAGTTAGGGAGGTAGATAATGGTAAACCCAGGTGAATTTAGTCAAAATTTAATATTGCTGGTGTTTGTTCTCAGTTAATTTCTGAATGATTTTGATCATTTGAAATAAACTTATTCTTGTAATATTTTTGTAGAGGCTAATCTATGTTGGAAAGCCAACTTTTAGGTGACTTGTAACAGCTCTGAGACTGCCTCTGACTCATACATTTCATATAATGTCTTTGTAACTTATTTTGTGCCTTTTCTTCCCCTGACACAAAAATTTCTCAATAAAAACAAATTCTTTTGGAACACTGCAAACCTATTTTATTGTACTGATTTTACTTGCCTGACCCTTTTTGTTTTGTTTTCTGGAGGGGATTAAATCTATCTCATAATAGAGTAGATATTTATAACGGCCACTGCAGAAGAAAATTGACAAGGTGGAAAGCAGGTCAGTTTGGAATGGCAGCTCTACAAAGCGCCTGGGAAACTGGGACTGTCAGTACTAATCAATATATTCCACTATATCTATCACAAATCATTTCTAACAAAAACTGGCACCAGTGGAATGTGAGAATCAATTTACTACTGGCTTCGGTTGTGCTGATTGATGTTGAAAGACTGGAAACACTTTGGGGGTTTAACATAACAAAAATATCTGTTGTTGCTGCTGCTAACACTTCTACTGGAGGAGTGCTCACAAACAGTGGTTGACATTTACACCCCTTCGTTAAAGGGCTATGCAAATGCAAGAAAACAGAGCCCCCCTGTCCTCAGGGGCTCTGCCTAAACATCTTGGGAACAGCAGAATTTGAACTTGTGTTTTCATTACCTGGAAGTGAGGTGATAAACAGCTTAAGTACATTTCCTGTCCAGTAAATGAATGGTATCTGAATAAACAGGACTGGGGGAAATGGGGAGCAGTGCTCTGTTTGAAAGTGCTGGTTAACAGGGCTTTCATACCTTTGCATATTCATCATGAATTTAAAGATTCTCCTTAAATAGCTAGTGACTTGAGCAGGTGCCAGAGCCCTTCATATATCAGTATTTTAAAGTGTATACACTAAAGAAAGCAGGTGGTCTACATGGGAGATAACATCACCGGGCCTTCTGTTATGTTACATTTTACTCTTCCTCAAAATTAAACTATGAACAATAATCCAGCCAGACTCTGCTCACCCTTTGTGGGCACAGACCAGTGCAAAAGCATCCCTTGCTTTTGTATTGCTTACTATTAAAAGAAAAACATCTCTCACACTACTTACAAGCCCCTGAGACTTTGCACAAGGTATTAAGACTTTGAGCTCTTAAATGTTTTCTTCATTGCCCTTTCCAAAATTAATGATTAGAATCTGAGACATATACCAGTATCCAAAAATACGTGAACTGCTCACTCTTTGATCTAAAGTTACCAGACAGGCTGTCTTTTACTCTTATTTCCAATTCTTGTGAACCTTACTTATTTCTGGTACTTGAGATGCATAGGGTTTTACTTTTGTTCTCACTTTTGCTGCTGTTTCACCATGGAAATGATTGAAATCCCTGATTTTCAAAGGTGTCTAGTTATGTGCTCAGTTCCCATAGCCATTCAAATTTGTTGTTCCTTCCTCTCAGACACACTTTAACTACGTATGTAGGGAACTACTGGCTTGAAAGGTGGCTGGGTGTCATCTATGGACAGCCTGGTGAGAACATGGAATGCTTCTGTGAGCAGCCTTTGGGATTATTTGCTTTTACACCAGCGCTTGGGCAGGGTTTGCAGATTTCATTTGCGTTGACACACGTTTCTTTCAGAACTGCCAAGTTGGGCTGCCATTAAACACAGTATTACTATCCAAGGCATTGTATCGGAACTGGCTGTATCTTGACCTAACTGGAGCCTGTTTAACTACTGAGCAGTTGTGTTTGCTGGGCCAAGATAAGGAAAAACAGGGTGAGACCAAGAATGGGGGAAGTTGGTGCAAGTTACATGTGGAAAAGACTGTGGTTCACATGGCTGTGTTTTGGTTTTTAGTTGTTAGTTCTAGCCTTTGCTTTTTTTGTGATGTTTCTGCTGTCCGTAATTTTTCACAGTGGTAAGGGGAAAACATCTCTGGAAGCCATCAAATGGGAGGTGTGGAAATAAAGTGCCATCCTGTGAAGTCAGGGACATTTTGGTAAAGATGCTTCTTGGTTGGCAATGAGAGCCAGTACTGGTATAAACTGTGATGACAGGAGTAAGCGTTGCCTACCAGCTACCAAGCAGCTATCAGGCAAAAATACTCAGTACTTCAAAACACCAAGTTTAGTTTAACTGAAGTTCAACCAAAGTAAACTTCTGCTAGAGTAATGGAGTATTTCCCAGCAGTGTGCTTGTGGGGGAGATTCTGCTCTGCCTTTTCCAGCATTGTCATTTTGCATCTTGTTGGTTACACAAGACAAACACTTGTGGCCAAATTCTCTCTGTCTTGGTGAATAAGTCTCTAATCCTGCTCTATTACTTAGGAGCATCTTCAATGAACAATCCGTGCTGCAGGGAAGAGGGGGAGAAATTTCAACTTTTTATTGATCAAGCTTGGCAACAGCATACAATATTATATCAAACTTTGAAAAAGTGGTTCATGGATGACTTATTCTTGCCTTTTCTTTTTCTAATAACAATGATGAAGATGCAACTGATCAGTTTTACTGCCGTTTGGGGGAGGGAGAGGGTAATATGCACTAGAAAAAAAGATTAGCATTCCTTTTGATCTCATTTTCCCTTCCGTGCTTTTGCTACTGAGATAGCTAAGATATGACAATCCTGCAATCTGTTCTGCAGCTATAAGTGGGCAATTTTGTTCATTTCTCTGCACTTTGTATAATCCATGCAGTGCCTTGGCAAAGCTACAATGAGGCATGTCATGAGGACTCATCAAAGGGAAGGCTGGCTGATCTATGCAGATGGGTTTACTTGGAAGTTTGCAAGTTTAGGAACCATTAAAAATCTAGTTCAGTTTTATTTTAGTTCAGCTATAGATTGAGCCATGGACCAAATCCCAGAGCTGGAGTGCTCTAATGTTTGTTTATTTGTTTTATTTAGGAGTGTCTGTAGGTAGCTCTCAGGTGCTGCATCATGCAGTATGAGCATACCCCAGACTCCTGATTCTGATCTTCCAGCTGCTCTGCTTACCAGCCGTGACAGAGCAGGGTGACACCTTTACTAACGTCGTGAAACAGCTGTCCTGTGGGTGAGCCTAATAGAAGCAGAGAAACGAGCACGAGCAGCATGTAGGTGCTTCGCGCAAGTAAAAACTACTGGTACAGAAAGTAGTTCAGTGCAGGATAATGCCTCTCTTGACCAAGTGCTCTTTCTTCCAACATCTCCTGTAAATATCTTTATGCTCACTTTATGCTATGTGTTATGCTTTTAAAAGTACTTGAGTTTGGTGGGACCTGTCTACCCCGTTTTGAGTGGTGGGTATACCATATAGTACGTAGCACCTCTGTACAGTTCGTAGCATGACTGATGACTTTTCCCTCTTCCCGAGATATAACTCACTATGTTCCCAACTCAAAGCAAGTATTCTGCTTCTGGTTACAACAAGGAGCCAAGCCAGGGCCAGTACAGAGCTCCCTTGTGTGACAGGAAGGCAGTAGGCCTCAGTTCTTCAGTGTGCCTGCACTGCCCTTTGTGGAGATCTGCCCTGACAGCTTGAGCCTGCAAGTTTTTACAGTGTCAGCTTCCTGCTCTGCAGTCACCTTTGTTTTCCTGTAATAGCAAAACTGGCCCCTTGTGTTTAAGTGTACTTGTATTAAGTATCCTGGCTCACAGATATATTTGCGTTAGATGCCAAACACCCACCCTGTTGTATGTTAAATAGCTGTAGGAGTCAGGCACTTGCCCAAGCCCTTTTTCTGTTTGGGTCACGCATTCTCTCTGGTTTGATATTCACATTGAAACATTTGATTAATAGCTTGTTAAAGGAAGTGGAGAAAAATCTGCTCAACCCTCTGCAAGCCCTGCCAACATACACATTGCCAACGTGGTGATTAGGACAAAACCTTTGAGTACTAGAGCTGAAATTGGCACCAGCTCTGGGTAAGTTGCTTTTTCTCACCAAGTTTGCTGCTTTCTATAATCCTTCACTCCCATCTATAAATGTGAGCCAATGCAATTTATATGGGTCATGGGTTATGTTCAACGAGTGTTTATGCTGATGATGCTGGGCGGGTGCATCTCTACGGAAGTTGGCATGATGTTACAGAGAAACTGAGAATTTCTAGGAATTTAATCTTGAATGCTTTAATCCCTGCATGGTATGTAGAGGAAGGGTAAACATTTGGGATGGTGTGGCTTTCAGAAACAATATG
The DNA here is from genome assembly GCF_047663525.1 of Anas platyrhynchos. NCBI lineage: Eukaryota > Metazoa > Chordata > Aves > Anseriformes > Anatidae > Anas > Anas platyrhynchos. The sequence goes on along the minus strand of NC_092587.1, from coordinate 85,042,798 downwards.
CACAAGGGTAGGAGAAAGCCATGCTTGCACCTGTAGCCTTTTCTGAGGGATATTGGGTTGCTTGAACTGAGAGTTCCTTACCTCTTTGAAAACACTGAATTGTAGCTGCAGGTGTTTGCTCTTCTTTGTTGTAGTGAAAGCAATAGAAGTTTTCTGAACCTTTTCAAATGAGACCTCTCTTGTCCGGTTCTTGCTACCAGGGACAGAATGACCCCGTGCTCCTATAAATGCTGCTCTGCTTCCTCTTCCCTTTTGGCCCAAACTCAGCAAGTGAAGAAACAGCTCTTCCCTCTCTTACTAGACAACTGGTAGCTTCATTTACCTTGCTTCTCCTCATAAACACCACCTCTTCCCCACACACATGTATCTGCCATCCCCTCCCCTCTCTCCAGAAATCCCAAGGACCAAAGAGATGGCTTTTGGCTGTCACTCAATAGCCTAGCCATGCAACTTTTTCTGCATGTTTGCAGTGCTTTTATGCCATGATTGTTTTTCTTCCTCAACCCCTGCTTTCAGTGCTCTGAGTCTGCATTTAACTAGTTCTAGCCCTAAATATCTACCCTGTGTCCTAACACTGCCTGGAGCAGATGCAGCGCAAATGATTGACCCTTTGCCCCTTGGCAATTTGGCTTTGACTGCACAAAGCAGCCAATAAAGTGGAAAGGGCTGGGCAGCTGATTATGGGGATTAGGTTGGAGCTGTATAGTTTTATGGTCTGAAGTAGAGGAGGAAGTGTTTGCTTTAAAAAAGTGTGATTGCATTCCCCCTTTTGCTGCGTGCTCCTGATGACAATTTTTTAGAAGTTACCAGCTAAAAAGATAACCACTATTTGCAATACACAGCATGGGCTGGAGGCTGTTAGCTCATTTTCCAGTGACTGGAAGTGGAGTGTGTAGCGATGCAGGTCATGATCTGATCTGTCTAGAAACCCTTTGAAAAGACTTGACTGAAGCCTCTGTCAAGATACTCTCTCAGACAAGGCTGGTTCTTGCTACAGTTTGTCTGCTGAATCTCTTGATCTACTCTGTGGTACATGTATCTTACTTCTGATAAAGTGCATCTATTTTTCTCACTTCTGCTGGTGCTCTCATTCTTGTCTGTATTTTATTGTTGCCTCCTGGCAGCTGTTTCCCTCAGGACCTTCACACTATAAAGCCTCTTAATGATCCTTTTCTCCCCTCCCCTCTCTTCTGTCCATCCAAAACATGCAGTTGTCTGCTCCTTTCCCTGTGCTTTTCTTCAGTCACTCCTTAAACTACTCTGGTTGCTTCTTCAGCTTTCCTTTTCCACCCTGTTCTCAGTGCCATGTTAGCCTCAAAATACAATGCAGCATCCAAGTTAACATCCTGGGGATTGCTTACTAGTTATGTGTTTGATTTTTATTAGCTGTACGATGTGACACAAGCTGAGAAGTTTGATCAGACAGCTTTTATTGTAGATCAGCCCATACTGCTAACAAAGGTTGTACAAAACCACAGATGCTTTAATGTTGTTAAAGCACGTGCTGAGTGTGGTGGTCCTGCCCTCTGCACTCCTTTTTGTTTTGTTTTTCACCTGAGACACCCTCTCCCATACAAATACGCCTCCCAGCATCCAGAAGTAGCTCCCAAGGACCAGACTCTCTGAGCCTGGGGACCCTTCCCACCTGCTTGCTGAAGCTGACCTGTTTGCTCTGGAATAATTGTGTTTTCATCTAGAGAAAGCAATAGATCTCGTGGCCATGTAGCTGTCACTTGCTGCTGAGGTATGAAGCCTAGTTTCTAGTTCTGGCTTCAGTGAACTCATTTTTTAATGATCAGTCACTGGATGAAGTGCACAAACAGGGATGCCAGTCTGAGCCTCTCTTTCCCAAGTGAGTTTGTGTTGGGAGCGACTGTTCTCATTTAGCGCTGGTGATTTATTCAATTTGCTTCAAACTGCCACAGACACAAGCAATAAGTTCTGAATCAGGTCAATTTGGACACAACAGTAAAGTGTAAAAATAATGCAAGCTAACATTGTTCGTGCTCTGGAGGCCTGCCACAGAAAAAATACCAGCTCCTGGAAGTGCTGTGGCCCAGTCTGATTCAGCCCCTCAAATAGACAGAGCATCATTAGAAATGTGCTTATTGTTTTGTCTCTTTTAAATTTTGGCTGTGGTCTGTATGTTCCAGAGTTACTGTGCCTCTACATTTTAAATCTTTTTATTGACAGTTGTAAATAATCAGTCTACCAGGAGCTCAGTAAACCTATGCTGAGATTAAAAGTGAGGCAGCTTTTTCTCACCTGCCATGACTTCTAGTGCTAAGTGTTTTTCCAGTTGCACTGTGCTCTGCCAAACACCATGTTTCCTCCAGATGCAACTCTCCCAACCATGTGTTTAAATCAGTGAGAGCTTCTTGGTGTTGAATACTTCCTTTTTGGCATTCAGTTCATTTACCTATGCATATAAATAAGTGCTGGAAGGCTCCTGATGTTATGAATGTTGGCTACAGGTAGCTTTTCAAGATGATGGGACATCCTGATTGAAACAATAGATCAGTCACTGTAGTTTAATGATGTATAAAACAGCGATAGGGGAAAAATATCCTTTGCAGATGTTTAGAAGTGGTCTGATGAAATACTTTAAATCTGGATGCACCAGACTTGACTATCTCAGTGAACTTCCAGAGGACAATACAAGAACTAAGTCAAAATGTCAGTTTTCTTGCCCAACATCTCAGCTCAGAGAGAGCTGATGCAGCCAGGACTCCCAGGTTCCTGCCTCCTTCACCACCCATTTAGCTGACTATTGTGAACTTGGAAATTTCCAGGCTCTCCGAACAGCTGACCACACTGGGTACCAGCAGTCTTAGAAATACCAGAAGACATGGTATGCTTTATATTTGTTACCCTCTAGTTTGCTTCTTGAGAGCTCATGAATTTGCTGTTTAAGGGTGGTCAATGGTAGGTGGCAGCATCACCCATCTCAGTATTTTTCAGAATTACCTCCATCCTCAGCTAGTTCTCCCAGAGTGATCACTTTATTTGGAAACACCACACTGCAGCCTAAAAAGACTCAGTTTGTAAATTCTGAATTTCAAGACTTCCCAGACTGAGTGAGCTGTTTTCTTGCAAAAGCTAGTTGCCTTTCTCTGATACATCCAGTGTTGCCAAAAAAGAAGAAGAGATATCAGGCTTGATAAACCACTGGAACTGATCCAGTGCTGTGCTTAGTCTGGAAAGGATATAAACCTTTAGCTTGCTTCATGTGTAGTATGGGCCCAAGGGTAGTATGAGAACGTGTGGCAGTGAGCACAGGCAGCACAGGCATTTGGAGCACTTCTGAGCCTGCCAAGTATTGATCAGTGAGGGTTGGGAATGAGTGGAGAAGCATTTCAATTTGTCATCCATATGCGATTCTGATGCTGTCACAGTGAATTAGCAGCACTTTCTTTTCCCTCTAGCCCATCCCAGGCTTTTGTCATTGAAGCATCCCCTTTGCCCATATCTATTTGTTAAAAGACAACGGGCTGGGGATAGAGGGCCTCAAAGAACTTGTGCACCTGAAAAGTCTGATTAAGTTATGCTACTGTGGTCTGAATGGAGACTGAACAATACTGAACCATCACTGCTAAAGACTTACAGCGTAAATATGTTACAGGGCATTCAAGCTATGATTACTCATTTTGTACAGTCACTTAATCCACTAATGGGGAGAAAAGGGGCAGCAGTTTAAGAAGGCAAGAGGACTGTCAGAAATTATTAAATATATAGGGATGATTTGTTTTGGTAGTCTCTCTTGACCCAAGTACACACTTCAGCTAATGCAACAGACTTAATGCCTCTGGTAATTAGAGCAAGAAGTGATGGGTCATCATCAGTTACAGCAAATTAAGTGTTGTATTTCATCTGGAAGGCAGTGTCTTCAGCTGGGCTTATTTGTTGTCACTGCAGATCATGTGTGAGTCACAAGTGGTATGCTGGGCTAACTCATTTGTGTGATTTAGTAGAGGCTTTTTTATATATGCTTACTGTTCCATATGAGTAGTTTTTCCAGATAGTTTCCAAACAGCAAATGCTACAATATTGGACTTCCTTGTACAGTTAATGCTACTGTTCTGATTCATGTGATGTTGGTGATTTTTTGTTGTTCTTCACATTTCAAAGGATTTTTGATTGTATGTTTGAAATACGTTTGTCATATCTGCGGAACTAAAGAGTGAAGAAAGGAAAACTAGGCAAGCATGAAAAGCATCAGTAGTTGGTAGCTTCAGAAGATACAGGAGCCAATCTAATATCATTTAAGGTATATATTCACAGAAAATTTTAACGTGGGTTTCTCAGACACAAAATCATACCCTATTCTGGATGATGCCAAAGGCCTGAATGAAGATAATCTATCATAGGTTCATTATAGTTGGAGGTATTAGGAAAGCCTTAAATATTCTTAAAAGAATATCAATAAACAAATAAGGTCAGAGGTACAAAACAACAGTGTATAGGTAGTAAGGGGGGTTTCTTTTGTGCTTGTCATGGTAAGGAACAAGAAATAGCTTTTCTTCATTCCTCTCTAAAGCTGATCCAAGCAAATTAAGCAGCACCAAACTTTTATACCTGGAGTAAGGAGTTCTTGGGGTTGAGAAGAATTGTTTGATGTTACTTTTTATACTGGACTTTTTGTTCCTTCTTCTTCAGCCATCTCCCCCTGTGCCCCCTTATCAATGATGGTAACAGAGAGTTATTTACTCTTTTCAGATGGAAGGTGCAGGCAGGAAGTGTTGCTCAGATCCTTGGACTTGAGTGTAAACTTTAGAGTTGAAATTAAATATATTTGGACATTGAATAAAAAAGTAAAATAAATTTTAAAAAGACAATCCAGGTCCCAAGACCTTGTTGTCATCTTCCTTCTGTATGAAGAAGGGGAGCTGGGGACATCCAGACCCTCTTGGAGAAGTGCATCCCGACGGAAAAGGATGATAAACTTAAGGTTTGTGAATGTGTGGATGAAAAATGACCCAAACCATGTTCTTTGGGTATCTGCCAGTACTTGAGACTCTGAATCTCTCTGCTTCCTACTACACTTCTGATGTTCTGGGTATTGAAGTAATGTTTGGTTATCAGGAGTGTTAAATTGTCTTCTGTACATACAATACCTGAGGGGGGCACAAGGGAGTTAATGTATTAGGGACATATTTTTAGACAAATCTGACCTTTTTATAAGTCTCATTCTCCAACTTTGCACACTCTGTTTGGACTTAATCCCATCCAGTGTGGCCCTATGAGTCCTTCCTAGGTTATTTCCTAACACTCTTTTAGATTCTGCCTTTTCTTTGGCTTCCCCAGCAGAGCTCTCATAGTGTGCTGGCCTCTCAGGTAAAAGAGCCAGTAGGTCCTGAAGGGAGAAAGGATGAGGTAGGGCTCCTGAAAACTGAGGGCCTCATCTTTTTTTAGCATCCAGCTCCCATGGAAGCTGACTTGGGAAGTAAAAGCCCACATGTGTTTGTGAATATTCCTCCAAGCCCTCAGTAAAAAGACAAAGGCAGGTGCCTGGGAGGCACAGAGAGAAGTTTGGTTTGTGGATTCTGGGGGATCAGACGTCCTTAAGTATTGGTACTCCATTAATGTACTTGCATTCAACTCTTAATAAGGGGCAATGGTCATGAAAGATAACCAGCAATGACAGAGCCTACTCTGAGGTAGCACCCAGTGCCTACCCAAGTGCTGCTTTTTGCTAGCTGCTGTAGAGGTAATAAGTCAGTCAAGGAATGTCAAAGTTCAATTTCTGGGGCAAATAATGACTTTACTGGAAAGTGGAGCATGCATTCTTTAATAAGGGATGCTCAGCAGCGTGGGATCCCATCAGTATACTCAGCCGCTCCTTTCCATGTGCCGCTGTACCCTTTTTTCTAAAAGCCACCAACCCTCATTGGATCAATACGTCCCGATCAATTCTTTTTCCCTCTGAATTATCCATATGGGGTTGTTAGCTGAGCTGTTGGCAGAAAGAGAGAGACAGCTTTCTGTCTGTTTACTGTAAAGAAGGCAAAGCAAGCTACAGGAGGGGACAGGCAGCAGGGTATTTACTGTCAATACAGCCGGAGAGAGAGAGGAGATATAAGGAGAGGGGAGCAGAGGCTGCAGGCTGCAACCCCAATGAATGATCCGACTGTAAAAATTCAGTGTAAAAGTTTCAGATAGAAAGTGGGTGGATTGAAGTCAACAAGGAATAACAATGTTTAACAAGTGGTTTAGTGAAGGGTTAGAGAAATAGGGAAGTGCTTGTGGTACAGAATAATAATACTGTGCTCAAGCCTACTGAATCTGCAGTGCAACCTGAAAGGCACTTCTAGACTTGTCCTGAGACAAAGCAGCAACCAGGATATTTCTGTGTATGCCTGCATGCAAGACAGACCACTTAAGAGTAATCATAGTAAGAGAGTAAGAATAATAACAATTGAGTTTAGAAAATAGGAATTGGAGCTAATTTTCCTAAGCAGCTGGGTATCACCGTTGTAACTCAGACCAGAAAAACAGGCATACTTCTTTGCTTCTCTCTCCTCTTCTTTCATCCGTAGAAGAACTAGGTGATCTGAGCTTCACGGGGCAAGAAGGCTCTGAGCAGCTTGCTCCGAATGTCCCTCTACTTCCAGATGCAGGCAAACGAGTGAAGAGTGAATTCACACTTTAGAGAGCAGCGAAGACCATCTTGCCATGAAACCATTCACAGATGAAGATGTAGAAATCTACATCCAGAGCAAGGTAAGGCTTTATCTGTCCAGATTTTCTGTCTCCCACACTAGGTGTTGATTCTGAAGGGTGCCAAATTTGACAGTTAGTTGCTTGCCTTCTGTCTTCATTTTTTTTTTTTTTTTGAGACAAGACTGGGTGAAGTTTCGTGAGAACTGTATTTCTAATGAGATGTCTAGGTTTCTATGCGGAGTGTTATCAGGGATCTCAGCTGGTACCCTTGTTTTCCAAGGTTCTCCTCTTTACCTTCAGAAGTCTTGAATTCTTGCTCCCAATTTTGTAATTCCGTATGTGAGTCTGGCTGTAATTGCCAGCATTTAATCTAAGGAGGAGAGGTCTTTACCTCTTTCCCTGTCCCTTTGGACTCAGCTTGACAGAAACAAGAGCAAAACCACAATAACAAGGGCTGTGTCTTAGAAAGATGCATGCAGGAATCGGAGAGAGATGGATACAGTTAGAATTCTCCTGACAGTCTGTCACCTCAGCTAAGGATACTTCCCTGCTCACCATGACTAAATAGCATGTCTCATTAGCACAGGCAGCAAACCGCATTTTATATTTTATAAGGTATTCCAGCACTCTGTTGATTTTTTTCTTGGTGGTGGTGTTTGTTTTTCCATTAAGAAAAGAAGTAAAACACAATAAAAATCATCAACAAAACTGTACGTTCCAATAAAAGTAACTCTAAATGAGCCATAATGTTTTATTTTGTTAAATCTGATGTGTTTCATGACAGTGCTTAGCTAATTTCTGTTTGATTGCCTGTTTACTCCTACAAAATGCAAGATACTGAAGTGGAAAAAGCATTTCCCAATGAAAAACTATAAGGCTATCTTTTCTAAAAAGGATGAAATGCTCTAAAACCACGAAGGGGCTGGTGGGAAAGGTTTGTTTTCTCTATGGAAATGTTTTGGTGACAAGTATGTGCATTTCTGTGAAATGAAAACTCTCATTTTCAACCATTCAGTGTTTTGCACTGGAAAATCATTCCATCAGAATCTGTTCAGTGATTTATAATGGTGAACACTTCTCTAAAGATTTATAAAGCAGAGCTACAGAGGAGCCATGTGCAGGAAGATGCTCATATGACTGCCATAAGTACAAGGAACAGAGGCAGAGTGTAGTCAGGGTGGTCCTAACTGCATATGTCATCTTTTACTGAAAATCTGTTTTCTAGCAGTCTTCCAGCTCAGACAGCTTACCAGGTTCTGCCTGATCCCAAATCTTCTGTCCAAGAAAGGCTGTTCAACCTTCACGTAGCTTCAGCTCAGCCTGCAAAATGGTGCTGTTTTTCAAAACAGGTCAACCACCTGATGCAATGCATCTCTGTGATTCCAAAGATTTCTTCCTTATCCCACTCATCTGGAAGAGGAAATACTCAAATGCATATCTAGCCGAGGTGACTGGGGTAAATAAAAACAACAATAACAACAAAAAAAAACATTCTTTGCAGTCCCCAGTCAATCCCAGTTCTGTTTCTTTCCTCCACAATAAAACCTTAATAAAACCTTGTTGTTCTGGCGAATTTTCAAGGTGAAGACCTGGTGATGGAAATGCCAATAGGCTGCAGAAGTGGCTGTCCAGTGAAGACATGTCTCTTTTCCCAACATGTTCCTTCTGGTGCTAAAGGCACCTTAGATAAATGCCTCGGCCCTTTCAGAAGCTGCATTCCCTCACTCATGCTCCATCTTCTGATTTTTATGGCTCCCGTCCTGTAGGAAGGTTATGTTTGTCCAGTAGCAGATTAGGGAGGTAATTGGGATTATCAGTGGTTAGCACCATCTGTCCTGTCATTTGTTCTTTAATCCTTGCCTCAACGATGAAGAGCTACATGCAGAAGGAAGTGTTTAGTGGTACCTCCCTTAAGTTTTTCGAGAGTATGTACTCTCCTAAAGTTTCCATATCAGCTGCTGTAGTTGAGCCAGTAGGTGATGAAGGTCATGAGGCCAAGTTAGGTTGTGTGGATCTCACAGGATATCAGAGATAAAAAGAAGTGTGTCTAGCAGGTGCCACGCAGAGATAACATGGCATGAGCAAAGAATAGAGGGGGCTGTCCTGGACGTCAGCTTGAGCTGACCAACAGTGATTGTATACTTTGAACAGAGCCTGATTTTTCTGCCTGCAGGCTCGTAGATGTGGACAACTTTCTCTACCACTCATACCATTTGCTTGTTGAAGGAACCATTAGGTATTTTTTTAGCAATTCAAGACTATTGGTATGCTATAAGAACTAAGGAATTCTGGACAAGGAAACACACAGCAGAGAAAATAATTGTTGCTACAGATTGAGATGTGCCAAAAATGAAATGAAGAAGTGAAAATGAACATGGGCTAAATTTATTTATTTATTTATTTTTAACAAGAAAAAAGTACTTTTGAACTAGTTAAAATTGTCTCAAAGGACAAGACTAAACTGGAATGAGGAGGAGGGTGAATTAATAGGGAAACTAACGGGTATTTTATAAACATAAGGGACTGTGTGTTGTTAACCCAGCAAAAAATTGGGATGCCAAAGGTAGATGAGAGCGTAGCAAAGGGAATATGATGCTGCTGTCCTGATGTATTTCCCACTTGCAAGTACTATTCAGGCTTAGCAAAAATACTTTTGTTGGAAGGGGAGAGAGTGTCTTCCAACTCTGCTCATTAAGTTCTGTGTTAATCAATTGCTCTTCCTTTGTTAATTGATTTTAGGCAAGTAGTGGTCCATTTTCATCTCAGACCTCCCACTGAAATACTTTTTAATAAATAATTACACTACTACTACTGCTTGAATTGAAGGACTATCCATCAAGTCACACAAGCACCTACCTGTCAATGGAACCAGATTTAGAAAGAGTCCTTGTCACCATCTAAGAATGGACTCTCATCTGTACTTAGATGTGAAGACAGTATGGATATTTTCAATGTGTAGGCATGTAAATGCTGCCACATACAGCTGCTATCTGACTAATGCAGAGGGTATCTGTAATTCCTTAAGTCAGCTCTTGAAAGTGAACTTACTCTGGCTCTGAGTGTAGATAGTACATACAGGGGAATAGCTGGGTGTCCTGGATCAAGCATAAATAAAGAATGAGACTGTAGCTAGTTGCTAGCAAATTTATCCATGTAATGAACTCCTTCCCTTCCATCCATTGGTATTTGCACGGGAGTATCAACAAATAATCAGCAGTCTTGAATACTGTCCCTTCAGTGTTCACTGGCAAGAGTCCTGTCTCACGGTAAGTTAGTTGTAACTACAGGGAGCAGTAAGTTTTTATTTCCAGAGAAGCATAGGCACGTATACTTCAGGTGCTCCAATGCAATTGTCTGTTTTCCACTGGAGACAAAGAGTGCAGTTATCCATAATATGAAGTGTCTTTCTTGGAAATGACAGGTGGAACCACGACATTATCTGGTTTCCAAAACAGTGGAGGAGGTGCAGAAAATCATCCAGCAACTGACCACAGAAATCAGCTACAAGGCCACACGATTCCAGGCTATCTCCAACTCTGGCATTCACAATGAGAATATTAAGGTATGAACAAGAGATGTAGTATAGACTCTGCAGCTAGTAGGCAATCAGTAAGTGATTTTCCGTTGTTTAATTGTCTGTAGGGACAGGTACCTCACCCTGAACACCACAGACAATATGTTGACACTTCACTGTGGGAATTCGAGTGACTGACTGGATCATACTGACTTACTCGTGGCTATCTTACAACTAGAGGAGCATCAAAAAGGGCTGGGTAAATCAGGCAGAGCATTTTTACACAGCTGCTTCTTTTACAAAGAGCCTCTACTGCCAGAGCTGTCATCTGCAAGCAGGAACCAAAACTCTTTGAGAGAGAATTTTTTTTCTTTCTAACATTAAGAGGCAAAAATGCTCGTGCTTTCATGAGCTATGACTCATATTTTTCTCAGCTGGAAAACCTGTCAACACACTTAAAAAAAAATAAATGAAAAACCTTTCTTCTGCTTGAACATAGGAAGTTTATTCAGAAATAAATATAAATATATATATATTTTATTGGTCGTGGACTAGAACTTCCTTTTCACTGGGGAGAAATATGCTTATTAGTGGGAGAAGTGAACCACCTCCCTGTTTTAAACCTTCAGATCCCAAAATAATAATGTCCTGTCCCAGCTGTGACAAGAGAGGACTGGTTATTTCCTGTGACTGCAAGAATAACCACTGTAAGGTTATAAGAAATAATCAAAGCACAGATGAAAATGATCATTTTCATATTCTGTCTATGTCAACCCTTATACTAAAATGTAGCCACTTGCGGACCAAAGCGTACCATGTGAAAGCATGAGGGAACTTTTGCTGCTGTATAGGATTGAAAGGGAAGAATTCTGTGTTGTGAAGCTGCTGGAAGAGCATGGAGATGGAGGCAGAATAGTGTTATCCAGTCTGAAACGTGGCTACTGGGGACAAACATTCATATTTAGATTTTTTCTGTAATAGCATGTATCCCAGGGTACGTGGGCTTGCCGGTAAGAATGACCACAGTGACACAAAACAGTGCCATGTCCTGATCTATGTGTTTCTTAGTGCCATAGTCTGCAATCCACCTCCCATATTGAAACAAACCTGCTTGGATAATGATGTCTAACAACACCAGGGTCAAGATAAAATGGCTGTTCTGGAAAATAGGAAACAAACAAACAAACGAAAAAAAGCACAGGGCAATCTATTCTGAGCAGTAACTTGATTTTATTGTAGACTGGTCTGGACAATGTCTGCCTAAAAGAAATCATTGAAATATATTTTCTTAAAAAGTGGCAGATCTGTTACTTATACTTAACGGAACCCAGCACTATAGATCTGTGACAGTCCTACTTGGAGGGCTGGCTAACTTTGTGCTGTAGTTGTGAAGCAACAAAGAATGGGTTAACAAGAAAATATTTTTGGCTTGGGCTGTTCTGCTTCCAAAAAATAGAATCTTTAATATTGTTGCCAAGATAACTCACCCTAGAGGAGACTCGTGTCAAGGGAAAGCCAGTATATTAACTGTTCTGTGTTTAATTTTGCACCATCTTTTTTCCTGTCAAGTAAATTTATGGTGACTTTTCAGAACTTCCAGCTTCTGGTTAAAAGGAATTAGTTTAACTTGGTTTAGGGTCTATATTTGTTGAGAAACTACAACACTCCTTTTAAATAGCCTGGGCTGGGTGGAGACTTGTAAGAAAGGTTATAGATGTTCAGTGTTTTTCTGCACCCCAGGGGCAAAACATCAAAATCTTTAAGAAGAGAACTTGAAATAAAGCTCAGACAAACAAAATTAAATATTTCATTTTAGAAGCTTTCAAGTGTTTTAGCTCTGGCCCACCATTTTTTTTTCTGCAGCTGTTTTCTATACAGGTCTGATGCAGAAGCTGTAGAGGCTTCAGTAAGGCATAAGGAGCAGGTTGGTGTCCAGAGTAATTCCTAGTACAGCACTGCCCAGCTGCACAGACAAGTGTTCAACCCTGTAATCCTGGCGTGTGGGGGGGATTTCCCTTTAACAAAACAGGCTTGAAGGATGCTTGCAGCTTTGCTCTGTGAATGAACAACATGGCACATGCTTTCTCTCTGTTCTGTGTACTTCTTCTCTTCCTCTCTGCTTCTCTCAGGATCAGCCGGCTTTACTGGCCAAGTGGTCAGCTATGCTTCGGGGGAAGCGCCCATTCCACCCATCCATCCAGGTACAAAGCCTTCCTGACACCTGGTGCCTGCTTCTTCCTCACCCACCTTCTTCTTCAGACAACCTCACCCTCCTAACCCATCCTCCTGTGATTATCTCAGCTTCTTTGCAAGAGGTTTTCTTTTTTTGCTCAAAGCATACACATTTTATTTCAAACCTAATGCTCCCACCTCTGGCATATCCTGGCCAGGAGCGCAAAATTGAGGCTGCATTTAATTTGCTTGACATGCTGCAGGCAGGTTTTTAATGCAGCAGGGTTGGCTGTAGGTTACATGTCCCAGAACTGTCCCAGAGGCTCTTGTTCCATCACCCACGACTTGTTTGAAGCCTGTGGTCTGCATGTGCCATTCAAGACCATTATGTGGCAGAGCACGGGTGCAGACTGGTATTTGTTTAGGCCAGCAGGACACCTGCTGCACAGCCACCCAACCTTGCAGCACCATCTCCTGCCTCATGATTTCTGCTATTTCCTGCCAAGCCCCACGTGGAGGAGCCTCGTGACTGGTATTTGCAGGCAATTGCATAACAGCTACAGCTCTTCCCTTTAAAACCTATTGGTTGGCCATTGAATACCAGTTTTCTACAATGGTGCTGGTTTATTTTTCATTGTTCCTCAGTAAGGATGGTGATACAGTTGGCCTTTGCTGCAGGTGGCTGAATTTGGTCCAAGCACAGTTCTCAAAGAGATGTTTCAGCCTGGTCGAGCAGAGCTTCCTCTTGTGTGGTGCCCAAATCAGCATTGTGCCCTAAGGCCTTTCTCCTTGTGCTTTCAGCCAAGCTGGTATTTCCCAACCTGTAGCATGCCTGTAATGCTAGTGCCCTTCTGATTTTAAGTGGGGTGATTGCCACCTGTGTGGGAGAAAAGAAGTCAGATTTGGTACAGGAAAGAGCACAGCCTGGGGCTGAGCTAAAATAGGGGTCCTGGGACCATCAGCAGAAGGTGTGGGTAGGAGGCCAAGAAAGCCTGTCCAGAGCTTGTTAGAGCTCTGCAGTAACATTTTAAATAGGCTCAGTTACCAGCAATACTACCAGAATCTTACTGCTGGAGAATGACAAGGGTGCTGAATTCACCTCGAGGTAACCACTTTCCAGCAACAGTTGTCACCTCACATCCTGCTCACACATTTCACCTTATTAATGCCAGCATAAGGTGGGCTTAGTAGTGAGTGAGGTTGAATTGCTTCTGAGTCAACACAATAAAAGTCTGAATGAGCTTGGACACCCACTCTCTGCAACTGGAGCCAAGCTCTCCGTATGCTTCCAAACTAGTGTTGGACGATGTCTGGCTGTGTCCTGAACCAGCCTGAGGTTTCGTGGTGTTTGTCTGTCACCTTGTTCGCTCTCCACAAATACAGGTTGAGCACTGGTTTGATTGGAAAATGATCCTCAAAGCGAGGGCAATAAATCATCTTGCAAACAAGCCTGCTTGTGGGTGTGTTACCCAGTCATTACTGTTTCCATGCTTGCACTGTTTCTGGCTTCTGCTCAGCAGGAGATGCAGTTTCATATAGTTCTGGCCAAAATCTGGGTTTATTTCTGAGAGTGCCTCTGCCTGTGTAGGTGCAGGCATGCCACTTGCCTGCTATCTCTCTCCCTCTCTCAAGGCAGCACAGCTCTTCCCATCAGGCAGAGTAAAAGACTTGTAAAAATGAAAGGGCCACGGTCTTATTTTACTAATGTCTTTAGGTGGAGTTTGAAAGAGATCAAAAAGATATGCCTTTTGCCATAGTTGTTACTATTGTTGAACTCTGGGCTTATTTCTAGTGATGATTCTGAGGGAATAACTTGCAGTATTTTGTTTCCCAAGGCTGGATCTCAGAACAAGCTTTCTGCTGCTCTCCCGCTCATTGGAAGCTGCTAGTTTTTATATTTCATACAATTGCATACTAGAAATGACAAAGAATGGGGGTAACTATGGCAGATGTGGTGGCAAATCAGCCAGTGTGCTCTTGTCTTCTGTGGGCTGTGGCTGTCACATCAGACTCCTTTCATAGGACCATTTCCTCTTACTCAGTGTACCTCCAAGGTAAACCTCAGACAGGCATGGAACAGGTCCTGGATGTTTCCACTTGTCCCTATCACATCGTGGTTTTCCTTCCCTACAAAGCCCCCAGTTTTACCTGTTATTTCCTAAACCCTCTTTTACTCACTTCAGACCCATGGATCTGCCTTTGCCTCCTGTCTTAATCTCTCTGAACTCTCCTAGGTCTTAGCACCCAGCCAATTCCTCATCACAGTCCCTCTGCGCGGCCTGACCGGGTACAGGGAGTGCCAAGTGCGGCACTGGCGTTATTACACCGTGCACGGAGCCAAGCTCCTCTCCTCTGTGCGGGACCCCGAGGAGCTGCATCAATGGCTAGAGGTGGAGCAGTTCTCAAAAAGCCTTCAGCAGTGGCATGAGACGGACGTGAACATCGAAGGCGATCTGGTTCCAGCCAAAGTCCTCGTTGTCTTCCGGGAGCTGGTGGAGAAGTCGATTATCTCCTGTAACCTCTCCAGTGAGTTTAGTGGGGACAGCTAAAAGGGGAACTGTCTGTCTTCCGCAGCTGGTGGAGGGGAAAATACCACACACACACAAGTGTTTGGGACATTCACATGATCAGAAGTTAAAAAACAAAAAACCACAAACAAACCCTTCAAGAAACAGGGAGCCTCTAGCCTACTGAAATGATGTAAATGTAAACCTGCACTGAAGACAGAATTAAGTAGTCCTTAGACTCTTCATACCCCAAATGGTGCTCCTTTCTTAGGAATCTGGGTAAGTTAGTTCTCCAGCAGCATCACCTTCTCAATTCAGCCAAGATGCAACCCAGATTTTCAGAGCATTTAGGAATTTGTCTGGGAAAAGGTCTTTTTATTCTGCTGCAGCATCAGCAATATATCTCAACTAGCAGGAAAATACTGTGGGAAAATTGGATAGAGGGAAAGTGCATAAGTTAGAGGAGGGAAAAGCGCTTGAAGATATGTGTAGGGCAGATAATGCTCTAGGGGAAGGTTAGATACCTGTACATTTCCAGCATGGAGTTGTAGGGACTCATTAGGACTTCAAGCAATGTCTGTTGGACAAGTACTGTCATTTTCTCAGTGCCCAGGCTAATCCAGAAGCGTTCAGCAGCTATCATGGAAGTTTGCTTTCAGTAGTGGTGCTGATCCTTCTGTGACCAATTCCAAAGTGCCTGTGTATTTCCTGTGGCTATTTATATATGACATAATGCAATCAGTGGTGCATGCAACATGCTTTCATAGCTGTGACATCTGCAGCAAAATGCTGCCTGAACAGTGATCCTCGTATTTAATTCTTAGCATCCTAGAGGCATGTTGCAGACTTCGGCTAATGAACACATGGCTTTGTCCAAGCCAAATAGTCTGTGTTCATCTTTTCACATTAAGACACTGTGACATAGTCAAGCTCAGACTATGGTGCCTTTTCTCACAGCATGTTTCCAGGATGACTTTATTCATCAGCAGCCTGATATGGGTCTTCTGTATTCCAAAGAAATAAGACACATTTCACCTCCTCTGATTGTACTCTGAATTTTACTTGTAGGAGAAAACATGTTAAAGTCAAGCTCAGCTAAATTCTTGCATTCTTCTAGGAAATGTTTCTTATGATAGAAGGGAAAAGGGAGATGTGGATAAAATTTTACCATTGAGGCTCACAGAAGAGGTCAGGTGAAAAGGGCTTTTATCTGAAGCTTTACTTATGTGGAAGTCACTGTGTTGAGGTGAAAACCTGGCGTTGTGTCTAGAAGCAGTTCATCAAGTTGTTGAGCCAGGAGAAGCACTTCAAAGGGACCTGGAGAGTGAAGTCTGGGGTGATGATGCTGATTCCTTTTTTGTAAGGAATTCTCCTTTGGGAGGAGATGGAGACAGAGGAGATGAAGTGAGATGGAGTCAGGAGGAGTAATTACCGTTTTTTGTTTTTGTGAAGAACAAACTCCCTTCATTCCATGGCTTATCCAAAGTTACATAAGAATTTCCACATTTCGTTGCTTCCTTGCTTTTTAATTCTTTGAGCACCCAGCAGAAACTGAGTATTTCTGGTGCCTCACTTGCCATTGGTGGAAAGATAGATAGCACAGTCATGATACTTTTGGAAACGTTGTGAATTTACTTATGTGCTGACACAGCTATGGCTCTAATGCTTTTCAGCTGCTGGGGATCCCTGCTGAGAGCTTGGTAGCAGCGTAGTTCCTGTTTTGGTGCCAGGCTTGGCTCAGCATGGAAATAACACAGATTTTACTGAGGGTTATGAAGTTCTGGTGGGGATGGATTCCACTGTGCGTTCTGGAGGAGATGCTAAATTGCCATTGGGAGTAGGCAGATATTTCCTCAGTGAAAGCAAAAGTTGCCATCCCAAATGTTCTTCACTGTCCCTCAAGTCTGTTGTGTGGGTTCCTGGTGGAATTGCTCCCTAGCCCACATCAATCAAAATGAGGTGGATTAACACACTACTACTTAAACTGCGTATGGGATTCTGCTCTGTCTTTTACTTTAGTGGGTTAGAGCATGATCACACAATTGGCTCAGATGACAAAGCTGAAGGAGCAGTGATCCATCCAAAGTGACAGGAAAAGATGGGACAGAAACTTTTTCCATGAACACAGCAGGACCAACAGGAAACACCTCACTAAGCACATTAGTTGCAACTTTCATTCCTTTCTTCTTTCTTCCACGAAAAGTATTGTTACCAGCGAGACAGGCAGTTAACCCTTTTTGTATGACAGCTATGCACAAAAGGTAATATATTCTGGCACTGGCTTCTGTGCAAGTGCATCCCAGAAAAAAAAGAAAAAAAAAGAAAAAAAAAATATTGTGCATACCCCACAAAACATTCTGAATGATCAGCGAGGGTAAGTCATTTGGTCTGATCACAGGTCCTCTGAAGGATTAAGGACTTTAAATATGAAATGTTTGTCTGGTCCTCTCTAATCAGAAGTGTTGTACTGCACCATTAGAAATGTTAGTTAGGTTGCACCAAGCACCAGATCCTAGGACCTAAGAGGACCACAGGGGAAAACAAAAGCATAGTAATTGAAGGTAAGATTGACAATCTAGTTCATTTTCTTCCTGTTCTCATTCCCCAGGGCAGATTGAGATTTTGTGTGTGTGTCTTCTCATGTTATCGAAGAGAGTGTTAAGATCAATGGTACTGCAAGGCCCATTTTGGACATGGGCACTAGACAGCCCCTTGCAGGAAAATGATCTTTTTACCTTTATTATCTTCTCATGTTGTTCCTTCACAGGCAAGGTGACGGTGCTGGAGAGCTTCAGCTCAGTGGTCCGGGTAGCTGTGGAGACGTCAGAATCCCAGGTGGAGGTGGAGCTGGTCCCTACCGTGGAGATCCCGACTTGCTGGCCCGAGAAAGCCCGGTGGCCTCGCTGCCTTAAGCGTTGGCCTTCCCAGGAAAAAGTGCAGTGCATCAAGGCAAGCAGTGTAAAAACAAACTATAAAGTCTGTGCAGAAATTTACCTTGTGGACATCTAATAGTGGTTTCCCAAATGAAGGACTGCAGGGTGAAGGCACTTTCTCACAGTTTCCTTGCCAGCCTAATTCTGTCTATCCCTACAAAGCTCTTGGCTGGATTGTGGCACTCCAGCTCAGCCCCAGTTGCCATGTTGCCACAAGTCCAGTTCTGCTTTCCAGTCCTGGTCCCTTCTCGTCCATGACCTGCTGCTTCATGGCACAGTGCCTGTGGATCTGTGCCTTGGCTTTAGTAGCGCTGCTTGTACTGCACCTGGTGGCTCTAAAGCTGGGTCTTCTGGGAGTAACTGATGTCACCACATGGGGAAAAAGACAAATTGCATGCTCATTCAGTTGGGAATTATGATGGGAGAATTACCCATGTCTGCCATCTCTGTTAACCCTGTTTAGAACACAGTGCCCCACTTGGAGAGATGTCACACATCCTCTCTGTAACATTGCATTGCTCAGAGAAGTTTGCTTCAGATCTGGTGTCACACTTCCCCTTTTGTCCACAGTCACTTGGTTTTGACCTTTTGGCCCGCTCCAATTATCACTGGCAGCTTT
This sequence comes from Anas platyrhynchos, assembly GCF_047663525.1. Classification (NCBI taxonomy): domain Eukaryota; kingdom Metazoa; phylum Chordata; class Aves; order Anseriformes; family Anatidae; genus Anas; species Anas platyrhynchos. Next base: position 85,024,393 of record NC_092587.1, on the reverse strand, counting down.
GCTTCTCCCGTGCTGAGCATATGCTCATGGAAGGCCTCGATGAAGATGGTGGTTGTCGCATGAAGTGCTTCAGGGTCATGAGGCAGATGAAGGAAGATGTCTGGTGTGCTGGAAATAAGCCTATCATCACTGCTTATCACCTTCAGGTAGGCATTGCTGTGATATAAGATACAGTCTCAGAAACGGTCTGGCTTCTATTCAGTAATGTCAAAATGTCACAACTTAAATCCCTGTAGCATCTGCTATGTAATTTCGAAGGTAGTTGTTAAAATTGCCATACCACTTCATTGCTTTTCAGTGGTAAGAAGTTTAATGAGCACATGTTCCATATTTCAAAAAGAAACTAAATCCTGTAGGAGCATCGTGATTGCAGAGATGCAATTAATGCTGGAGCTGAGGCACTCACTCTGTCTTGCCTTCACATAGTCATTGCATTATTGTTTTTGTGTAGTTACCTCCTACCTCTTGACTACCCAGCCATCCATATCTGTCTGCAGGAAAACTTGTGCATTTGTCTTTCTGGATGTGCACCAAACAAAATTCATCATTTCACAAATGAGGGGCTAAGTGCCAGTTCTGGTATTGTTTTACCTGGGGTGAGAAGGGAAGAAAGGTGTAAAAAGGTGGTAGTGTCCTCCCTAGACATGCTACAGGATTTAAGATGGCTTCGCTCAACAAACAGCACTTGTGAAGAAGGGACAGAAAGCCTCAGAGGACCAAGTAAGCACGTTCGTTGTGCTTACCCTCCTAGGAATGATGTTCACCTTCTGAAAGACCTACTTGCAGTTTGAAAGCCACCTCTGTGCCTCTTTAGACAGTTGGCAGCTCAGGCCCCTTCAGTAAATGCTGGGGATAGATCAGCTGCTTGTCACCTAACTGGAAAAGCAGCACTGTTTTCCTTGCCTCCAGAAACTTCATTGTAACAGCTGCCCATGGATCTTGCTGAAGTGGTGTTAGTGTTGATGAAAGGTAAGTGCTCTGCAAACCTCCGAGGGGTAGCTTTCACTGAGCTACAGCTTGAGTTCCTCACTATGTCTTTTGTTCCCTGGCAACATTAAAAAGAAGCCTTTGCGGTTATTGTGGCTGTGAATAAAAAACTGCTCACATTTGAAAAGCTGTCTGGGAAGAAATTCCTCAGCACTACAGCGACTGCAAGGCCAATTGGAGGGGGGAAAAGCAGGCAAACTAGAAGACGATGGCTTCTTTTGATGAAATTCTACCTCTGAAGAAATAAAGACATCGAAGGCTGTAGTTCAGCTGTGTCTCACAGTATCTGTGGGTCTGTTTGGGACACTGAATCTGAAGAATAAAATTGGGATTAAAAGGACGCTAAGGAATTTAGATGAATTATGGCTCCCATGAAGGGTGACTTTTTGCTTTTAGAACTGGTTTGTCAGGTTGACTAAGATGGTCGGTAAGGCTTTTTTGGTTCAGTAAGTATAAGCACCTCCAGAACATTCTTCTCAGTCGTAGGAAAGTCTGTAAAAATGCAGCACGGGCAGCATAAAACTAATCCCACAATAGCAATAGTCACGTGCATTTCATTATTTTAACTATTGATTTCCTAAATGTAATATCACATGAAATAAACTTGGGGGAATAGAACATAGCACATGCTATGCTGTGCGTCAGAAAACAAACAAACAAATCAGGTTGTATTTGACCAGAAAGCAAGCCCTCCAGCTGCAATAACTGCTTGGAATCCCAGTCCACTTGGAAGGCAGATCTGCGTGCATTTGCAGCACAAGTATGACTGAATCTAGCAATTATGCTAACCTGATTATTATTATTCTCTCCCTCCTTGCACCTACTGTCTTCTACACTTGTATAATAGGGTATTTTAACACCTAAAATACCTGGAATTTCTACAGTGACCCATGCTGGAGGATGGTGAGGTTGTCTTAGCAAGACCAGTTTCCTTGGGCTCCTGCAGCAGTTAATGGAGAGGGGCTCCTCAAGGGGGAGAGATCCTTACCAGGAACATCACAGAGCTGCTCTGCCTGATCCCATGAGGAAGCTTTCTCTCCCTGTTAACTTTCTGAGGATCCTGAGAAACCTGGCTGGCCTTTGTGAATCCCCCTTCCCTGCCTGCCCCAGCTCTCAGTGCAGGATCCTCAGGATGTCCTGTGAGGTTTACAGGGCAAAGGAAACGGGATAGCCATGGGGAGCTGAGAGGGCTTTGCCTTGGGCTGTTGGTTGTGATCCCTCTGTCAAAGAAACGTTAGCGCAGGAAGACTGCAGTGCGAGCCTCTCTGACTTCCAAGGCTGCCAGCCATTTACCAGCACTAAAATTGCCTTAGTAAGCTCTGTGAGCCCTCGACAGAACCTCTAACACCTCTCCTCTCCCATCTGCTTCTTGCAGACAGTGCTATTCTGGACGTGTGAAAAATACCCACGCACCAAGGATTGGCGCTGCTTCCGCGAAGCCTTCCTGAGGCTGGTGCAGAAGCTGCACAAGTGCGTAAGCCAGCACTTCCTCAAGCATTACTTCGTCAAGAACACCAATCTGCTCAAATACGCCAACACCAGTGACCTGGACGTGGTGGCCAGCAAGCTCGCAGTCTTCTTAGAGAACCCCGTCTTCTGCCTGGACTGAGGCAGGGGGAGGCCTCCTCGCCCCAGCTTTGAGCTGTTCCCCCACCTCTTCTCCCCGCTGGTGGTTGCTCTTCGTGTGTCCTTCCAGTAGATGTTGCAGCTGGCTTTCTAAGACAGTTGGCACATGCAGCGTGAAAGAGACGTGTCAAGCTGGCAGCGGTGGGCGGTGAAAACTGATGGAGGCATCGCTTGATGCCCAGCCGATCTAGCTCACTTTCAGCAGTGACAGCCTTCCTGGAAGCCACAGCCCGTGAAACCCAGCTCCGTGTCAGTCAGAGCAGGCAACAGCCTTGTTCTCTGCTTCCAGTCTTGTGGCACGCAAGCAGAAAGGCGTTGCGAAGACGTCTCGCCCTGCAGCCTCCCTGCTGTGTAACCTAGCACATGGATGGTGGCTGCCTCCCTCGTTCTCACAAGGACACTGTGCTTAATTCCCTGCCAGCCTCACAGGCCAGCTCTGCAGAAGAGCATGAGGAGCATGATTTCTGAGGTGTACTGAAGTTGGAAGCTTCCTCCGAGCCAATCTGTGATACCTCCATCAACAGTTAAATGGGATCCTGCTCCACCACAAAGATAACCATGCTAGTAGCCTTGAATAGCTCAAGGGAAGCAAGAAGAGGAGTGTTGGTTTTTACTGCCTCCTCATTTTTTTTTCCTCCTCCACCTCCATTTTTCCTCTCAAACTTCAAATATATTTTCTTCATGTTTGCCAGTTCTGTTAGTGCCATAAAACCAGGGGGCTCTGCCAGAGCAGATTTCACTCACACCCCCAGCTCCATCCAACAGGCTGGAGGAGTGGTAGGCTTTTCCCTAGTTTTTAGCACTCATATCGTTTTGGGTGGTGTACAGAAGAATATTTTTCAAAGGCTCTTAGCTCCAAAACCCTCCATGCTTTTAATATTATATTTGTTTAAAAAGAAAATCAGTTTTATTATTTCAAAAGAACAGAGTTCTAGAATAAATAATATTGGTTTTAATGTTATTAAATCACTGAAATTAAACCAAAGTGGACTTTTTTCTTACACCTGTGCAGGAAAATAAGTATTTCCTTTGCCAAGGGAGGTGAGGTAGCAGGGGTGGGATTTGCAGCCCATACCCCAGGGAGCTGCTGTGGTGGAAGGACTGCAAGAGGACCATCTGTGGCAGAGCATCTCCCCCTTGTGTCAAGCTGTGGTCTAACCATGCATCTTCAGCGTAGTCTCTGCTTTCTGGCTTTGCTTTTTAACACAGGAGTAACTCTTGCAGGAGTTACTTTATCTCATATCCCAGTCCAACATTCTGAAAGTCCAGCCCCTGGGTCCCCGGGGTCTCACCCAGGCTTCTGAAGACTTCCCATCTCACCAGTCCGTTCCACTTGCATTTGGGAGCTGTGTTGTGTGGGAGTGCTGGTCCCAGGCTCACAGCTGGTTATAGGTTCAGGGAGGATTCAGGAGAGGATGCAGAAGTCCTTACCCACCCCACCTTTAGTAGCACTTTCCAGAAGAACCGGAGCCACAGCTCCAAACTTTCTGCCTGAGTCTATTACTTTCTATTAAAGAAAGATGCCCCAAATCCTGTATGAGTGTAATCTTGTTGATGCATTTTCCCCTCCTGACTTCACACAACTCTAAACGTTAATTTAGGACAGGCACTGAGGTCTTCAGGGTATGTGGTGATTGCTGCCAGGTTATCTCCCATTGCTCTGATAAAAAGCAGCTGAGAGATAACTTAGAGTTGCGGTGCTCAAGAGCCTGATGCTGCAGGGTCTGGCTGAGCTCCTGCTGCTGGGTTCTTACCAGATTGCAGGGCCTCAGCCACAGCATCTTCTCTATATTTCTTCAAAGCCTGTGGCACAAATCTACACAGACTTCGGGTGTACAAATTTCAAAGGCTAGGAACTGTGATGTCAGCTATCTTCAAAATGACTCCAAGAAAACAAGAGGAGGCACAAGACTGGGTATTCAAAGCAGATTTTGTGCCTTGGTAAAACACATGGGGATCTCACATGGTATTCTTATTCCTGCCCATCCTTATTCTACTAAATGCAGTAGAACTGGTGCATACCAGGTGAGACTCCCACTTCTCACCTTTTCCAGAAAGAAAGGATTCCCCAGTGCCACATGCTGTAATGTCACGCTGCTGTAGCAGGAGAAACGATGCCAAAGCAAATCTGGGAGGGAGGACTGGAGGTTAGTGCAGAAGGTTGGTGCCAACTCTGCATGGATCAATGTGAGTATGTCAGCATGAGGGCAGTTACTAGAGAAAACATTTCCCTCTATGGGGTGGCCATGCCTGTGCAATTTCAGTGCACTTTTCACACAAGAGCTGGAGCAGCTTATCCATGGGGAGCCGGAACTGTACTCTCCAAGCTGAGACTTCTCTCACCATGGACAATAACCTAGAGACAGGAGAAGTGCATTGGTGAAGAAGAGGGAGGTGATTACTACCTTGTTCCTTAGCTACTCACAGCTTTGTCTGATTTTCTCACTTGTCTGGTTTTCCCAAGTTAATTTTACCTACTATGATTTGTTCCTGGCAAAGCAGAAAAACACACTGTATCCTGAGCTCTTAGACAGTATCACTGAGTTTCTTATGTTCCTGAGCAAGTATGTGTATTGGTATAAATTAAGGATGTTTTTAGAAAAAAATGATAACCTGCAGGTGATCAAGTGTTGGCCTTCTACCGAAACCAACACCTGGCAGAAGGGTTACTTTTAAAATAAGCCCAGTGAATGCATCCACGTCCAGCATCAGTATATTCCCCTCTTATTTCAGCCTGGTTACCACTTAGAAATCCCTAATGAGTACTAAAATGAAGATCTTTATGTATTAATTCTACTAGTGTTGCTGGCCATATTTAGAGAAGATGGTGTGGATATTCTTCATGTCTAATTTTCCTTGGGGGTCAGCCGTTTGGGTTCCTCATCCCTCAGCCAAGTATAGGAGGTCTTTGTCCTGAGTTAGTTCTTCACTGGTGGAGAGAAGGGCCAGGAGGATCCCAGCTGTGTGGCCCTTCTTGCACCACTCCCCTACGTCAGATCCCACCCCCACAAATACCTTCCAGGTTGCTTTTCCACACCAATAACCAACCTGCATGGAACAGTTTTGAACAGGTAATTTCTCCTGCTAAACCCTTGTGCTCCAGGCTCATTTCTAAATGGAGCATGAGTGGCAATTTCTTGATGACACCACCATGTTGGACCATGGCTTTCCTGTTTTGGGTGAGCAGAGCTGTTCCAGTACCTTCCACACAAAGAGCAGAGAGACATCAATCTGCTGAGCAGCGTCAGACGGTTGGGGCTATGAAGTAATGTCTCCTGTTTCATCTTGATTTGTCTTGTGGTTGTAGGGTGTAGCTCCTGAAGCTGGAAGAGAGCAAAAGTGGTTTGAAAGGATGGTGAGAAAATATGTAAGACTCTTTAAAACTCTCATGTTTTATATTTTAGAGCCCTGACGCACAGTTTAGTTGTGTTTAGTTGTAGCTGTTGAAGAGTTTACCTCTCTGTATAGCCAGGGAGGATTTTTTTTTTTTTTTTTCAGTGTTATTATCCCAACTTGGCTGCAGCTGTGCAGCAGAGTCCTCAGCTGCTGCAGCTCACAGCCTGCTGTGAGGTGGGATCGTTTGCAGAGCCGTGGGGTGGAAGGTGCTGCTGCTCAGCCAGGAATGAATCAGCAAAGCCAGCGAGCCAGCCCAGAACGATAGGCTCCTGCTTTGAGCTAAGTCCAGTAATATTTTTTTTTCTCTCTTGTTGGCACACATGCAAATTCATCAGCTAGCACATGCTGCTGCAGGAAATATCACTGTGACCATATAAAACTAAAATCTGCCCTGGTAGCTACACTGCTACTGACCACAAAGGCACAGAGCAATCCACAGTTTCTTCTCCAGAACAGCAAGACAGGGACGGCTGCTAATAAAAGAGTGAGGGAAAAGGCTTTGGAGGAAGAACTATTGTGTTCATTGAAGGGGTGGAATGCAATAAAAAAAATTATCTCAGGGATGGGTGGGGAGAATGCTACGTGCATTATATCATCCACTGCAGGCCAGACTGAGTGGGGGAGTGTTTTTTGTGGTGGTGGGAGAGTTGTGCAGGAGGTATGCTGTAAAGAGACTTTTCCAAAGGTGCTTGTTGCATTTCTTATTATAGTAAACTTTCTACAAGTAGCTTTTCACCTATGCATCCAGTCTGCTTTGTAAAATCATGGCCTGACGCTATTGGCTACAGGTAAGCTTTACATTTTATTCTATTTTATTCTATTTTTAAAGATAAAACAAGAATAAGTCTAGATGAATGTAGACTTTCTTGAAGCATGTTGAATTTAATCAAAGGCTCTGTCTTTGTTCAGAGCATCTGGAGGGAAAGCCCCCTTACAGACACAGGGCATTCCCAGCACCCACCACAGACACCGTTGCTCCATCTAGCAGAAACTTCAGTTGGAAATTTGTAGCTCTTATATGAAGTAAAACCTCGTGAAACCTGTGATGTTCTGGTGTTTTTACACTGTTTGCATTTCAGTCACTAGAGGGCAATCTCGCTCTCACAAACGCACACCTTCACACCCATCCAGGATCTTCCTTAGTCTCAAAACCTGTGTCTTGCTAGTTTTCGTTGGACTGAGAGACAAATGAACTCGATTAATTGAATGCTATATTCCACTGCCAAAAAGGAGAGAAGGCAAGAGACCAAGGGAGAGCTTTCTAATGAATAGCAAGACTCAGGCAGAAAGTCTCTAAACTCTGGGAACTGCTCCAAGAGCCAGATTATGGATTTATTGCTTTCTGCAGCAGAAGATGGGCTTGCAGTAATTCCCAACAGCCTTGTTTTGGGGAGAGCACCACCAAGCAAAGTGCAGACAGGGTGCTGGGAAGGAGGGAACATTTGGGAGTAGCCACAGCCCTGCCCCATCCGGGCACGCTGCCTGCCCCTCTCTCCGTGGGCCCACTGAGAAAGCAACACAATCATGACTTCAGCTTCCTGGCATCTCCATCTCCCTCTTTTTCTCATTCTTCCTTTTCCCCGGGAGAGATTTTCCCCAACGCATTTTCTGATGCCATTCCTTCAGCTCTGGTGGGAATGGTCAGCCCTGACTGCGTGTCATCTCTCCTTCGTGTCATGGGACCCGTGTGTACACAGTGTCCATTAGAGACCATCTCCCCCATCCTCGTGCTCCTTCTTGGTTTGGAGTGATGCCTAGCGCTGAAGTTAGGCTACCTTGCGAACCGTGCTCTTGGTGGAGCAGCCCAGCCCCTCTGAGCAAAACTAGGACACTGCAGCGATAAGAAAGATAACAGGCTAATTCTGCCTTCATGATAGATGTTTTCCTCTCCACCAGTGCTAGGATTGCTATTCTTAATGATAAATATCACTTTTTATTATTATTATTTTTTCCCCTAGGACTCACATCCAAGGCCCTTGTGCTATCACATGAGACAGGGGCATGACACCAATGCTCAAAACAAGGGGAGGGATCCTGCTTGCCCTCTCAGGCCAGCCTCTACCATGTATGTGTACATCTTCCTGGCATCACCATAGCACGAGTGCAGTGCCCCCAGCCTCTCTGGGGTCTGACTTCTCTGGCTGGAGGAAGATGAGGAGTCTTACAAAAAACCTAAACAGTTCCAGGTGGCACATGTTCAACCCAAGATGTTGCAGCACAAAGAAATGGAAAATACTTTTTTCATGACGCAGGTATTTGTCAGTTTTGCTCCAGGCAACACCTTTTGTCTGAAAGAAGGGGACAGAATCAGAGCCTGGCTTTGAAAGCATCTGTTGGGTGCGTGATGAGGAATGCACAGAGCCTACCAGGCACCAGGGCTTTTGAGAGCACGCAGAATACATTTTCCACAGGAAAGATTCTCTAATTTACCCTTAGCATCCTCACAAATGGAAATTACAAGGAAATACATCAAGGAAAGAATTAATCAGATTGAAAGGCTTTGTAGTAATTAGAAGAATGAATGGCAACTTCTCAGGCTCCCTTGGGTGGTGGTAATTACCAGCTGCATGACTGTGATGTGTGCAAGTTAAAGTTTTCTGGATTAAAAAGCTGAACATCATCATTTCCTTTTTAGAGGAGCCTTTCTCGGACTTAGGCAGCTGTAGGGGCAAATAACTCAGAGAAACCTGCATTGTGCCTCCTTCTGCCATGCCACTTTAGCATGCGGGGTGGGGTGTTCTGCAGCCTGATCTCAAGCCATGGACCATTTCCCATCACTTTTTTGCTGTTGCCTTGGAGGAGATGAGTACCATTTATAACCCAGCAAACCAGGCAACCAAATCCTTTCTGTGGCAGCTGCAGACAGCCTTGGACCCATCTGCTTCTGCACCATATCCCAGCAGCAAAGGCCAGGTCATATTCCCTGCGGTGCCAATTCTGTCACTGGTGTGGCTGGGCAGCCCAAAGTGCAAGGCTGCATGCCTCATAACTCCGGGGGATAGACACAACTTGCCAGGGAAGGAGTTTTATTAATTCAAGAGAGCTTTTGAATGTCTGGTTTTAAGCTAATAATGACCTGAAATGGCAATGCATCTTAGGAGGAAATAAAAAATCTCTGGCAAAAAAAAATTTTGAAGAAAATGGACATCAAGTGATGGATTCCTGTGGTCCCCTTGTAGAAGGCTAAGGGCACTGGGCTAGGGGTTTCATCAGTCGCTGAGTCCCATCACCTGCTCTTTCTGGTCCTTGTTCCCAGATGAACCAAGAGCTGTTTCAAAGGTCCTTAGACGCTCCTAGATCTTTTGGGAGACAGAGTGTTTCAGAGCCGCACTGATCATCAGGAACTTTCTTTGAGCTTTCAGCCTGAATTCAGGCTGAGATTCAGTTCACAGCCAGCATTGTCTGGTTTTGTACCTACACAGACTCCAGCTGCTGTTCTCCCTCCGTAAGGTTTTGCTGTCTCTACAGCCATCACAAGGGTAATCATAAGCTCCCTTGGCTTTAGCAGAGCATGACTAGATATGCCAAACTCTTAAGGTCTCTGTTTTTCTCTGATGAAATCTCTGCTGCGGTCCTGCTCTGCACCTTTTCTAGGTGTAGTTCACCTGAGTGTGAATAACCAGATGGGGTCTCATTGGTATCTCCTGTAGTGGCACGTCACATAGATAGTACTAATCCATGCTGTGCCGAAGAGAAAAGAACACCAAAGGGTCAAGTCCCCTTAAAAAATAACTGCAGCTTCAAAGGAGGAGCGACTATCGTCAATGATTTCCTCCAGCAAACCAGGTTAGGCTGGTTGAAAGGCTTGCCGTGGTCTGCTTGGCTTTGAAGTGAACCGAATTCCCAAGGCTGTGAGCCAACAGATTCATCATCTCCTGCAGGCCTGAGCTCCGGCCAGAATCGATCGTTCTGTTTCGGTGTGTTCCTCCCTGTGCTCCCCAGCCCCTGGCTGCCTCAGGGCTGAGCTTCTCCCCAGCTTCTTGAGTCGCTCGTGGTGTCCATCCCTCCTTGCAACACCCATCTGGCTTTTTACACCTCAGCCGGAGAGTCCGGCTGTTTTCTAGCTTCGTCATTACAATACTGGAGGCTGGAGAGGCAACAGATCAGTGACCAGAGCTAATAGCAGCAAAAAGGATTAAATGAACAATAGGTCTTGAGAGTAATTTATGAATGCCATTAGCCGCTGAGAGGGAATTACGTTATGGCTGCAGCTCCGAGGGGGGAGCGTGGTTCTTATCTGGGCAGGAAGAAAAAAAATAATAATGTCTGATTGCATTTGGATTAACAAACAATGGCATTGATCTGTCATGGGAGGCATCTCGGACTGTTATGTTTAGATTAGGTCTAGTGACATCTGAACAAAGATAAACTGTGTTTCCTCTATCTTGTGTTCAGACCCCTGTGGCCAGTGAGCATCGGGTTGGCATCTTGGGGCTGTGGCCATACAGTGACGACCACTTTTTTTTGATGGTTCTCCATCAAAACTCTTGCAGAAAGCAGGTTTTCCTCCTTTCCCACGTGCAGTGGTCTGCCTCAAACAGGATGTGGGTTGCACGAGCGTTTCCCTGCAGCCTGCCTACCACGACCCAAGGATGGCACCGAGCAAACCCCTCCTTTGTCTGAAATTTCGCCTCCGTGTTTTGTTTCACAGTCAGCGCGGCATCTCATTAAACTGCTCAGCCTGGCAGCTGGGACCGTTTGTTATCGTGTGATATGGAGGCTCATAATCAGATTAAACCTCGGGATCATATTGTGGAGGGAGAGATTAGGCTGCAGAACAAAGCAAGAGTTTAATTTTGCGCGACAGCGCAGTCACCTCTCCTGGGGGTCGAGAGGGGCAGAGGAAGACGCCGCGGAGGGTCTGTGCCCCTGGCTCAGTTTTCAGCAGAAAGGCTTTAGGACCTGCTTTGAAGTATGGGGTGGACCTGCAGCCACCGGCTCACGAGGCTGGCTCACTCTGCTTGTTGTCCCAAATGGGGACTGGAAGTGAGGGCTCACATGGGAAGAAAAATCCAGGGGGTGTAGGTGGTGCACTGGCGACTTAATTCTTATCTCTGTGCTGGAGTTAAAGCCAATTAGGGGGCAAAATCTGTACAGAAAACTGCTTTTTCTCAGGGAAACTCTGGGCTCGGGGGAGGTGCAGGCACCCACATCATCACATGCATGTTCTGTTATCACCAGTGAAATCAGTGGGACTCTATAAATACACCCACCTTCAGAAATGGTGGCTGAGCTGACTCCTGTCCCCAAAGAAGTAAACAGCTGTCAGGAAGTGGAGATAAAAACACGTACATACATTTTTTACAACTGTACCTAAGACAATTGTAAGCTCTGTTCCTGCACTCCCTGTTACTTGTCCTGGAGATGCACTTAATGAATAATATATTCTTTCACCAGCTTGATCCTTTGCTCAGATATTATGCCCTCTTCCTCCCCCTTTGTCTGCTCTCTGTTCCCTGGAGACTAAGCAGCTTAGGGCAGGAGCCTGGCATAGGAAGATCTTCGTTTTCCTTGTGCTTCCTGAAACTTAACACAATACAAACCCGCAGAAGAGCCTCAGAGTAAGGGAGGAGATCCTGAATCCGAACCGCTGGAAAGCAGCCAGAGACCTTCCAGCCGCCCGAGACGATCGCTGCGGTGAGGAGGGGAGCAGATGGAGGAGAGACACCAGCACCTCGCTCGGCACAAGAATTACCTCCACGCAGATCGCCAGCGGTGTCCCCTGCTTCCAGATGATGAAGTGCTGGCGTGCTGGGGGTGGCGGTGCCAGATGCTGGATGTATGGCTTCAGGGAGCGCGCATCCGATGTTAACAAAAAGCAGAAGACGGCAGCGGGCTGTCTTCCCCTCTCGGTGCCTGGCAGGAACTGAGAAAGGGCACTCGCACAATGGGAAGGCATAAATCTGCCTGTGACACTCTTTAACCTTGCAGCAGGACCGGAGGATGGGCCAGCGGGAGTCCTGAGCTGTCCCCAGGACCTCCACATAACACACGGCTTTTGGGCAAGCTCCTGGCCCCAGGAGGGGCTGGGGAAGCTGCTCTGGAGGCAGAGCCCTCCAGCAGTGCCTGGGGGCTTCTGTGCTCAGCCCACAGCAAGGGTAGGACTGGAACAGAGGTAGAAATCCTTCTCCAGCTGGCCAAGCCCACCTGGGCATAGCATTCTAGACGTAGGCTGTATTTTCCTGCATCCATGCGTACGCAGGCCACATGTCCCAGGGGCACAGCCCAGGCTCCCTTTGCCCGTGCACCAAGCTGGAGGTGAAGCCGCTGACCCTGTGAGCAGGGTGCAAAGCACATTGTGGCTGGGTGAGGAGGCTGACCTGGGCAAAGGCTGGCTCCTGTTACCCCGGGGACTTTCTCAGGTAACGTGGCCCTGCTCCTGGGCACTCTGTTCTTGTGCTCTCCCAGCACGGAGAACCTGTAGCAAGCGGTTCATTCATTTGCTAGGATGTACATTTTTCCAGGCAAAGTGGAGGCCCACGTGCCTGTTTATGTTGTTTAACATCTCTCTTTTACTTAGGAAACCACAGCAAAGGCCACTCTTCATGTGCTCAGGCGGAATATCTTTGAACCCTCACCCTGCAATCAAAGTAAGAAAACGGAAAACAATGCTTCAATAAATAGTCGCTGTTTGCATCCCAAATACGTGTAATTTATGAAAAACACGCTAGCATGCAAAACCAGTGCCTGCTGACTGAGCTCTTCATAACACGTGGTTAGTAAACAGGAGGGTAGCGGGTTCCGTGTGTGTTTTTCTGAACAGGAAACATCTCAAAAAAGAAAAAAAAAAAGGCAAAACTCCATATTTAAAATGCAACCTAAAGCACCACTGTGGGAGCAGCCTGGGAGAGCCCTGACACCCATTTCTCTTGTACCCTGTGCCGTGGGCACTGCAGGCAGGGCTTTTGGAGGGGCTGGTCTGGTGCCCACGTGCTGCCCGTGCTATGCTGGAAATTTCACACGAAACTCTGAGGGAGGAGCAGGTGCATCCCCTTCTCAGCTCACAGAGAGGCCGGCCGGGTGTGTGAACAATAATGAAGGAAAGCTGCAATATGTGCCAAACTCTGAGGCTTAATGGGCAGAAACCCTAATGTCAGCCCAGCAAGCGTCTTGTAATGCTGACAACGGGGCTACAGGGGAACAAAACGCCGGCTCTTGCCTACGTACCCTGGACAACAGCTCAATCTAAAAATCACTCTGTAAGAGGCCGCGCATCAGATGTAGCTTTTATTGATTTCTTTCCGTGGTCTGCTCTTACAAGCTGGAAAACCCCCATAACAAAATCCTGGTCAGATAAAACGTAGGTGCCAGAGTCATATTTGAAATGCTTATGATGCAAGGTACACGGTGGTGTTTTGAGAGAAGAAGACCATTAAAATCACTGTGATCTCTGCTTTTCTCCTTCCATTTCCCTTCAGTTTGTTGACAGAACATCCCCAAAAGCATCCCCAAACCCTCCTAGACCTCCAGCCAGACCCTGTCAGGCAAGGCACGAAGACGCTGTGATCACCAGCCCACCTCTGAGAGCCTGCAAACACTGGCTAGGACTCGAGGCGGGTTTGCTAAACATTTGCTAGGACATTTAAGCTGCGGTTTGTCCTGCTGAGCGTGGCCATTTGGCACAGACCGTGCTGTGCAGCGTTGGCTGGGGGGAAAGAGAGGTGTGACTGTGGTGATCTGTGCTCCTTGTGTTGCTGCACGGTGCAGGAGGGCAGCACGTGGCTCATCCAAGGTGACATGCAGAGGGTGGTCTGGCTCTCCCAGCCCTCTGTCCTGCTGGCCTTGCTGCTTGCTTAGCCTGTGCCGAGCCGAGAAGCCATCCCCGAGCCTGTGGCTGCTCCTCAGAAGAGCTGCCGCTGTTGTTTGTGACGCGGCTCTGCTCTTCTCCCTGCTGATATTTGATATTCTTAATGGATATGGGTTTCTTGCTTCCTTGCTTTGTTTGTTTAAATCCTGCTTGGTGTTTACAAATCCGTCTCTTGACCAGTTGCAGGGCTCTGTCTGCACAACCCCTAGCATTTCTTGTGCCTTGGATGTAAATATTTTTGTTGGTTTCTGGCTCTACATGCAAGCTGGTCATGAGGGGAGCAGCATCACTCCTGCCGCCCAGCCCCTGCTGTCCTGTAGCAGGGCAGTGACTGGAAGCACAGTATTTCTCAGATGGACCACAACGAGCCGTGTTAGCAGGAATTTTGTTTCTCCAACCTGTGCAGACAGCTATACGAGTCTCTGGACTGCCATCTATCTGCCCAGAAGCACGGTGACAGTGCCCTCATGTTCAGTGCAAACCGGCGTTCACCTCCTGAAAATTTCCTCATTATAATGCCATGCAAAGCTGTGTAGTTTAGATTTTTTTCTTTGGTTGGCTGTGTTTTTTTTTTTTTTTTTTTTTTCTTTCCTCACCTGCTCTGATCCAAGCCTACGTTTTCCTCTCCGTGAGCCCTGCCAGCATGAGCAAGCAGGCTCTCCCTCCGTGGCACACATACCTGGTGTCCCCTGCCGCCCCTGCTCCCTGTGCACCTCCTCGGCTGAGAACAAGATGTACCTGCTGGGTGGTGTGCCCCAGCACCTGCCCTGCGCTGTTCTCTTCCTCAAGCCCTCAAGCCAGCACCAAAATTGTCTTCCTGTTTTTTTTTTTTCTTTCTTTCTTTTTTTTTTTTTTTCCCTGTAAATGAGTGTGTTAGATTTATTGGGCAATGGAAACTTTCCGTTCCAAATGACTCAAGTTAAGCTGGAAACTGAAATATTTCTCAGCAGCCTTTTACCCAGCTCCCCCCCTGCTCCTTCTCCCCAGAAGAGCTTTCAAAGCTGCAGATGAGCAGGGGGAGGCACTTTCTGCTCCCCCCTCCCCAGAGCACAGTGCAGGCTCCAGCTTGCAGCCCCCCTTGGCCAGCACGGGGTCTGGATGCAGCCAGGCACTTTAGCCTCCATCGGTCATCCAAACGCCAGACTTTTCGGCTGGCCGATGAGGCTTGCTGGCACTGACTTGTCTGCTTTGTCCCTCCTTAATGCCGTGTGCTCGTAACCAGAGCCACGGGGTCCAAATTCCTCCCCGCACCCAGCCAGCGGCGCAGGAGGAAGCGATGATGCCCCAGCCCAGACGAATCTCGGCAGTGAGGCTGACTGGGGGGGGACCCTGCACGTCTTGGCAGGGTGATCCTGCTCCCCTGGGACCCTCAGGGCTCAGCTGGCCCCACGCAGCACTCAGACCAATCTGGGGCGATGCTGCGTGAAGCCTCATCTGCCTCAGAGAGCGCGTCTATAAATGGAGTTATTCCAGAGCAGGGGAAAAGCGCTCGCTCTTCTTCTTCCACACATGGTGTTACTTAGGCAGAACAATTAACATTCAAACGCCACTTGCATCCAAATTAATTGCTGAGCCAGGGCAGGCCCTGTGTCAGCAAGTCAGCCCAGCCCTGGCTAAGTGACTTTTGGAGCCCACGTGCCCGGCAGCGCTCCCCAGGGCACAAAGAGCACCGAGGGCTGTCGGTGCGACTCCTCGGGCACAGCACCGGGGCTGCAGCAACCCCCGGGGCTTGGAGGGCAGCCAGGAAGGGGGAACACCTCTTGTGCCCCATGGCACAGCCCCATGGCACGGCCAGGTGCTTCCAGGTGCAGGTACAGGGGCTGTCGGGGATGCCTGCGGCCCTGGCATGGTGAGCATGGTCCGTGCGGCACCAGCAGCTGAGCCAGCCAAAGTGCTTGGCCTTGCACCGATGTGACAAAATGAGTCACGTCACCCGGCTTTTCCTGAGAACAGCAGGCGTCGCCGAGGCTGACTCACTGCAGTATGCAAAGTGCAAGGAGCCATCTCGGCTCCGTCCCCGGTGGGAGAGTGGCTGCAGCCAAATCATCCACCCGGGTGGGACCAGGAGCAGGGGCTGGAGCTGTGCTGCAGCAGTCCCACGGCATCAAACCAGCGTGTTGGCCGTGCTGCAGCAAAGCCAGAGGCTTGGCACTAGCAGCCAGGCGAAAATAATCCCTCCCTGTCCTTCAGGGGGCTGTGTTTCCACTACGGGAAATGTGGAACGGGAGGCTCCTGGCTGAATTGCTGCCTTGCTGCAGCTCTGCAAGGGGACAGAGCAAGCCACACCTTTTAATTTCCTCTGTCCCATCTCCAGCAGCATGCGTACCTTTTGTATTCCCCTCGGTTTGCACCTCCTTCTGCTTCCTGCTGGGGTTGTGTTTGTGTTACCTACAGGGAAACCTGTAAATCCGGGCTATTCCCCTCCATTCCCTCTCGATAGCGATCATTTCTCCAAACAAACTATGTGATTTACACTCTTTTGTACATCAAACCTCTATCAGCAGTCATAAACACATGTAAATCACTTCCACGTTTTCCATATTAAATATCACTTCTCCAAGCCCTAAGCAGAGAGGGACAGACCTTGCTGCTCACCTTCAATATGACTGAAACCTGATGGTCCCTGCACAGGTGCCTGTTGCTGTTGCTCCAGCCAAGCCCCAGATCTCCCAGCCATATAATTACCCAAAACACCACGTTTTCATTTAAAATCCATCTGGGGGATCACCGAGGGGGGTGAAAAAATGAGCCTACAAGCCTCACATTTCTGAAACCAAGCAGCAAACAAACCTCCTAAAAAAAATCCTTTTTAAAAGTCGTGAATTTTTTAGACATTTTCCTGACACTTTGGAGCCTCAAATATGATTTTTTAATTTTTTTTTTTCTACAAGAGGTTTAGAGCTGGCAATAAAAAGGAAGCTGTTAATGCAGCCATCAAGCAGTTCTGACGATACAACCTGTGGCAAGGCAGCCGACAGGGCTGGTGGTGCCAGGATGGCTGCGTACACGGCACGGGGGTAAGGGGGGGGCTTCTGTATGTAACAGGCTAATAGGGTGGTTTGGGCAGAAAATGAGACAAGCGAGTCTGTTAATTAGGAATAGAGAGCCTCAGTCCCTGCAGCTCTGGTACACATCACACTTTCCTCCAGCCCCTGGTTTCCTCTCCGCCCTGATGATTTCATCTTTCTTGTTCCTCTTATATTGGATTACGAGGTCTTTGAACAAAGGCTTCATTGACCCAACACAGCAGCGTGGCCAGCTGTAATGCACTTTCCAGCTCTCCAGGTCCCTAAAAGGGTTTATCAGCAATCCCCACCAGGGGGGACAGCAGCTCTAGTGCCCGCTCCGTGTTCATCTGCCTGCCTTTGACCTCAGGGTGCTGTTTAATAGCACAGGATCACCTGGCGCTGGTGGCAGCAACCAGGGGCTGACATTTCTTTGAGGCACCCACTGCCCAAATTTTTCCCCGTACCCAGTGACGTTGCGCTGCTCAGCCTGTAGGAAGCCGGGACATCTGACGTTAAAGATTTCAAAATCAATGAGTTTTGTAACTCGTGGCTAAAAGAGCCATGCCAAAGAGCGCTGCTGTGTTGTTTTAGGCTCGGTATTTGAAGCAGGAAGTGCCCGAGGTCTCATCGGGAAGCCAGTTTCCACAAACCCAGACCAATTTTGGCAAACTCGGGAGGCTTGGAAAATGCAGATGGCTTTTATACTGATCCCAGTCACGTGGAAGCAGGAGGGTGGGAAGAAGCCCAGCTCCAAGGCATCTGAGGGTTTGCTCGTTGCTTACACAGAGCCCAAGTTTCAGGGACAAAACGTTGAACTCTCTGCTGCATGAGTCCCTCAAGTGCAGTGCCCGGCCATGGTGTGTCCCCATGGCTTGGTGTCACCCACTGGGCTTATTTAGGGTTCCCAAGGGAAACACAGGGTATTGGGCACCCTGTTTCAGAGGGAAAACATCCTCTTTTATCTTATTCTGGCATTATTAGGTCTCCTTCTTATAGTTTGGTGAGAGCCTGATAAGGAGCTTGTGGCATGGGGTGATGGGCATGAACAATTAGAGGGCCGTAGAGGTGGAATCAGGGACATGACCTGTCCCATTGGTCCCATGCTGGCAACGAAGTGGGTCTAGCTGATGCTGGGGACCACGGTCACCTTCCCAGTGGGAGCACCATGCCCACCTTCTGCCTGCAAAGCTTGGTGTGATGGATTTTGGGGGCTGACATCAAACGGGTGATTAGGGTGTCGGGAACCCAGTGCCCACGTTTCCAGTGCAATCCCAGCAGAGTCTGAGTGTGTGGCCCAACATGGGGCAACCGTGTGTTCCTGCTCTGCAATCTGTCTGCAAGGGAAAAGGATGTGGAGAGTAGCAAGGGAAGGAGGAAAAAATCCACCTCCCTGCTCTGATGAGGCAGGGAGAGGCTATCTGGGGCTCACCCAGCAAGGGCAAAGGCTGGGCTGTGGATATTCTTGGAGAAGGGGGTGGCTGGGGGTTATCTGCTCATCTCAGGCTCACTGTAATGCTCCCAAAGGCTGCACCAGGCTACCAAGAATGGTAATTCCCCCAGGGGCAAACATTCACCACAGCTGCCTGTGCTCCTCCACAGCTGAAAAGCTGTGCTGCAGCAACCAGAGGGGCAATTCTCCATCAGAGGCTCTGAATGCCAGCCACCTGTAAACCTCTCTGCCCCACCTACAGCCTCAAGATTCCTGCTCTCAGTAATTCAGCGTGGCCAGATACATCCAGGAAATGCTTGGCTCCTGTCCCCGGGGGACTTTGCCTCCCGGGCAGCAGGTAGAGCTGATGCTGCCGTTTTTCCCCAGGGATGGGCTCGCCCCAGCAGCCAGTGGAGGAGAAGCACCCAAATCCTGCTTTGCTTCCAGCAAAGCCCAAGGGCAGCTGTACGCTTCCATCTTCCTGCATCTGGAGGTGCTGAGCTGATTAATCTGCTATCACCCCCCCGTCCTACGGCTGCTGTGGCCGTGCCAGCAAGTGGAGTGAAAGGCTCTGCTGTTCCCGGCGATGGGCACCGCCGTGCCAGGTGTACGATGCCCTCATTAAGGGAGGAATGCTTATCTCCTGACCCGTGATGAAGACCGTGGCGTGCCCTTGGTTGTGTCTCGGTCCACGCGCCAGGCTTTTGGCCCGAACATGGTCATCTGAGGATACGTGATTAGATAGCAAGAAGCAAGGAGCAGGTACGGGCAATCACAGGTGAAGAAAGATCAGAAGTAGGCTGAAAATCTCAGCTGCCTCCTGGCTGATGCAGCCAGGCTGCAACAGGCGTGGTGCTTCCCTGCTGCCACTACCAGGAGTGCTGTGGGATGGGGAGGGGGAAGCAGCCAAGTGCCCTTAAATTAGCCCCCCAGCAAAGGAAAGGGTCGAGCCCCGCTGCCTTCATTGCAGGTGGGCTCTGTGGGCTGGTCTGTGGGCATGCACTGCCTTGGCAGGGGAGGATAAAGCAGTGGAGAAGGTGGTAGACATCTCGGGGTACCCCAGGGGATTTCCTGGGGACAGGGGATGCTTGGAAAGGTGCAGGAGGTGGAGTATCCTCCTGCAGCGATCATCAAGCGCGGAGCTTGCTCCAGCACGGGCATCTCAGCTGGGTTCGGCCGCGGTTGTGGCTCCTGCTGCAGTAGTTTTCCACTGGGGGATGTGTGCGAGGCTGGATGTTTTCCAGAAAGTAAGGCAGGAACATTGACATCTTCCAGGACCCCCCTGGCCATCAGCTGGTGGAGCTGACTCATTTTTATCTCGTTTCGAGGGCTGCGCCTGCCTTTTATTTACCTCTCCCCCTGCATCTCCCCCGACACAGCCACTGCACGTACCAACACCACCAGCATCGCCAGCGCCCCTGGCTGGCTCTGGCCACCACCGTGGCATGTGGCCGTCCCCATCCCTCCTCCCAGCAACACCTCCAGACCCTCCTCCAGCCCCCAGGGGAAAAAATATGGAGACGGGGGGTGAGGGGCAAGCGGGCAGCAGTGCTTGTCCCTAAAGGACAGGGCGAGCAGCCTGGCGATCCTGCCCTCCTCCCGCCTCCTTGGCCGCATCCAGGCTGTGGACAGCCGCTGCTTTCAGCACCGAGACCCACCCAGGGCAGCCGTGCTCATTTATAGACAGCTTCCTGCCCTTGGCTGCCTTACAAAATCTTGCAGGGAAAACTACCGTGAAAGGAGGTTTTTGAGCGCTGACCTGCGTGAGCCCAAAATCAACAGCCCAGAAACGTGGGCTCGTTAACGTCTCCTTGTGTAATGAGGAGAGAAACGAAAATCCTTCCTCGGTCAGGAAATTTCGGGCCTGTCTCCTGGTTGGAGTGGTTGCTTGGAGGCTGGATTGCTGCTCCAGACTCTTTCTATGAGCTTGACTAGACTGATCCTGCTCCTCTTGGCTCCTTGCTCTCCCCAACCCATTTTTCCCCAAGCCCTGGACTCTGGCAAGAAAATCTGTGGAGCTCCCTCGTCACAGGAACAGCTCTGGACTTAGCAAGAGCTGCTGGTGGTAGTGCCCACAGCTCCCCTCGGCACACATCCTCATCCCTTCCTGGCTCTGAGGATGGGAAACCAAATCCATGCTGCTCATGCTGACCCCACCAGGGTCTGCTTGTGGTCGCTTCCTGGAGACCTTGGCTTCATGCCTTGGGCCAGTGGAAGGCGTGTGGCGCAGGAGCCAAATCAGTGAATGGGAACATCCTCCCTGCGAGCTGCAGTGACATCCTGCTATTGTTGGCATCCCCCTTGGCAGGTTTGTTCAGCTGACATCTCCGTTGACATCTCCGGGCTTTCATCAGCGCGCCGGCATCACCGTAAGGCCCAGGGGCTTCCTGACTCAGCACCCAAGGAAAGCCCTCTTCTCCTGTTTATGATCAGGATGCGAAAGTAAAGGAAGCTGAAATGCTGCTCAGGAATCCACTCCGGGCTTTAATCGCTACTGTCACTGCTAGAAGGCTTGGGGAATGCTGAAAAATAATCACCATCGCTGTGTAATAGGATGCAGATGTTCAGGTTGTAATCCATCCAGACACCATGACCTCCTGGCTACTGGAAGATGAGCCCTCGTCAGAACTCCGGAGCTGAAAAACGTCGCTGCCACGAAGCCTCCAGGAAATGGGGAGCGGCTTCGTGCGTGGTTGTTGGATGCACAGAGGCTGTGACCGGGATTTTGGCCGGGGCAGAGTGCAGCTACCTGCTGATGGGTAGGACAGCCACGCTGCCATCTCCTCGTGGTGGCCTCCTGAGCCCAGATGTGCCACCACTGCATGGGGACACCGGGCTGAACCGCCCCAGATCGCAGCCCACGCTGACCCCCTTTCAGGTTTGAAGACGCGTGGGTCTGAAGCGCACTCTCCACGGCTGCCTGTGGTCTTTCAAGCCTGTGTCAAGTTAGGGGGGAGCCCTGCTTCGGGGTGTTAGTCCCTGGCTGTCATCCCCAGCTGGGCAGGTGCACCGGGGGACCTGAGCCCCTCTGCCGTGGCTGTCACACCACCAGCAGCCCCAGCACAGCAGCACGGGCACCCTCCATGCACACACCCCACCAGCACAGGCAGCTCCAGCAAATCCCAAAATAGCCGAGTTAGATAAATACAGAGAAAAGAGTTTATAAATTTCCAAGTGGGTGACAAACAGCACTGCTCGCTGAGGAGGGGAGCTTTTTTTAACCTTTTTTTTTTTCCTGCCCACAGATTCTTTCCCTGCGCAAAGCAGAAGATAGTTTACTTCTAAAGCAAAGTGGCCTGAAACTTGAAGGCTTTTTGACCAGCAGAGAGAGAAAGAAAGATTTTTTTTGTGGCTTGCAAGAGAGCAAACAGCCTGAGCCTCAAGTTTGCTTTTTTTTACAGATCCATGCCTGCTGAGAGCCTGAGCAAGTAGCTCTTTAGGAGGCACAGAGGAGCAGAGCACATGGTATTACTGGAGCAGAGAGCAGGTAACCGAGATGTCTGCTTTTTCTCCCAGCTCTCCTGATTTTTTTCTGTGTGAGCTGAGCAAAGCACGGTGCTTTGACACACCTGTGTGGACACAGGTAATGGCACTGCCTTCACTGGAGCCAGTGGGGCACGTCCACCTGCCATTAACTTTTGGCAGCCTCTGGAAAACCTCTACACACGGTGAGCTTTTAAATCAGTGTGTTTTTGGTCACATCTGGTCCCTGCCCTGTATTTTCTTAGGAGGTTTCTCTTTGCTTTGCAGTGATGGATGCAGAAGGCTTTGCATCTGTGCTGCTGGGGCTGGGCGAGGGTCTGCTGGGGCTGTGCCTGTCTTTGGGGGGACCCCAGGTGGGTGTAGCAGGGACAGATATTGGGCAGGGCAGGATATTTCCCCCTCTGCCCAGGATCCCAGAAGGATGCAGCTGAGGTTGGGGCAGTGGGTGATGAGACTGGAGCATCCCCAGGGACACCCAGAGCCACCCAATGCATGGGGCGTACCGGAGACCCTGGCGGTGCCCCTTTGTGAAAGGAGCATTGTTATCCCACGGAAATGACTTCTGGATTCCCAAAGCCTTTATTCGAAATGAAACGAAAACAACACAAGCAGGTGGGGACAGCGAGGGCAGCAGCAGGTCTCCTCCCTCCGCTTGCATATATTTTCCCCTCAGGAAAAAAAAAAAAAAAAAAAAATGAAAAGACCTTAAAATGACCAGAAGAGAAAGAAAACAGTTGGGCTGGTTTCAAACTGCTGAACAGGAAGCAGAAAACCACTGCAAGTCTGAAGCATATTATTTGATATTTAAAAAAAAAAAAAAAAAAAAAAACTAAACAACATCGTCTCGCTAGGGCTCTCCTCTTTCTGCTTTCTCTCCCGTTTGTTTCTGGCTTTTTTCAAGCACCTCTCTTCGCTGTCACCACGTGGGAAGGCTGCATGAACTCTGTTTCATCTGTCTTTTGGTAGGGCAGCGCAAACAAACTGGGGGAAAAAAAAAAAAAAAAGGAAATCAGTTGATCTGGTCACTCTGCTTGCTTTTTAGAGCCCGTAGCTCTCTGCTTGGACCTAGCGCAAGGATTTTCCCAGCCAGGCTTTGTGGTAGCGGCATGGTGTGTACTCCCATTCCCTCCTCTACTGTACAGCCCCTGCCAAACAGGGCTCACGTTAAACACTTGTGACAGTTGCGGGGTAATTCTGAGCCTTTCCAAGCCAGAGACAAGGACTTTGTTTCCCAGCAGACTCGAATGTTTCATCGGGGGCTGGATAATCACAGTGCGGAGGAGGATGCTAAAAGCAGGGCTGTGTTCAGGAATCGCGTATTCCCGTAGCATCCTTCACGCAGGAAAATCCCCAAATCCTGCCAAAGGGCATGCTGGTAATGCAGCCACGACAGTGGGCACCAAGTGCCACCAGCCAGCTCCTCCCTCAAACCCCCAGCAAAGCCTCGGGGGAAACCTCCCCGGGTACCCCAGCACCTGCTCTCCACACTTTTGGGATCCTCAGGCCCCGTTCCCAGCCCCTTTGAGCAACCCCAAGCGGGGCCGTGGATGTGCCAGCCCGATCCCAGGAGGACGGAGGCTTCACACCGCAGGCAGACACGCTGTCTCCTCCGGCTAATTGCAGCCTTGTGCGGGGCTGGGGAGGGAGCTGGCTCCCCACCAGCACTCCTCAATCCACGGGGGCTGTCAGCCAGACCTTCTCCAGATCCTGGCTGCTCCTCTGGCGAGCTGGCTGGGGGAACAGGCTGCTTTCTCAGCCCTCTGCACGCCTCACGAAGCAGCGAGTGGCCATAAAGGAGGGACTCGCTTGGTTAATCTCTGCCTCTCTCCTTCTGGTTTTGCCCAGCACTCCGTGGGTTTGCTACCCAAGGGGACAACGTGCTGCTTTGTCACTGGAGGTGGCAGGTCCTGAAGGTCTCCAGACGGCCGGCCTGGTTTGTTATTGCAGGTTTGTTATTGCAGGCTGCCCACGAGCGTCCCTCGGTGCCCACCTGCCTGTTGCACGACAGCGGCGGTCTGGTGATGGCTGAGTCACCGGCACCCATCTCCCACATCTTCCTCTTTCCTCCCCACCTCCTGACGGCCATCGCAAGCGTTGTTTTGGAGGAGAAGGAAGCACGCAGGCGTCTGCAAGCCAAGGGCCTCTTTGGGTTTCTCTGCATGCCCCGACTCCTTCTAAGCACGTGTGTGCACACGCATGCCGTGGGCACCAGCCCCATAAAAGAAAAAAAAAACACCCTCTTTTGATTTCTTTTGGCTCTGAGAGAAAGAGGAAGGGCCAAAGCGACCATCAGGCTGCAATCTGGTCACTTTGTGACGTTTTGGCCAGACGCAGCCAAACAGAAAAGCCTGGTTCCTCAGCTCCAGAAAGCCCTGGGTCCGGGACAAAAGCCCTAAAACAATGGCCCGGCTTCCCAGCAGCCGGGAACCGAAGGATGCACGTGTGGAGGCCGTCAAGCATCCAGGATTAATGACAGCCAGAGGAAGCTGCTCGCCGGCTGCACCGCCGTGGGACTCGGCAACACAATAGCACGCAGGCCCCTCTGCTTTTTCTCAGGGCCTAGGTAAATAATCCCCTTCCATAGAAGCCCGATCGGTTCCCATCAGGCTGAACAGCAGAAAGCCATTCCCAGGCTCATGGGCAGTAATCATTGTTTCCCAGGCCACGTAATTATTATTTTGACTGTAAGAAACCTTGGAGAGACGGCGCACAGACAGTGTTTTCCTGATCGGCTCGTGGGGAGCAATTTCACTCGGCTTAAAGCAAGCTGGCCCCACGGCAGCAAGCCCGGGACAGGGCCCCTCTCCAAATATCTTGCATGGCTCGTGCAGATGAAAACATCGATGGGCGTTCATTTGCAGGAGGACAGGAGCCCCGGCAGCTCCGGCATGTGTGGCTGGTGCAGAGAACCAGTTGGATCACGCTTCTCAGTTACAAGGCAATTAATTTTCGTGGCTGAAGAAAAACCATACTGCGGGCAAAATCCTGCCCCGGCAGGTCGCAGCTCTTCTCCTGGCAGCGGGGTGGTGCCAGCCCTAGGCGTCACCCCCCTGTGAGATGGGGCACATGCCGGCGAGCCCGTGCAAAGGAGCAGGATGCGAGCGCTGCCACGAGCACGTGCCAGCACAGCAGGGCTGCCTGAGCCAAGCCCTGCCCTTGGGAGCAGGCACGGCATGGCACGGCACGGCATGCTCACCTGTACGGTGAGGTTTGCAGGCTGCACATTGCCTGGCTCCTTCCCCGGGGTTGGGTTAGCCCCTGCTCAGCCCGGGGATAACTCCTGAGTTTGCATCAGCTAGGGCAGAAGGCAGGGTAAAATGCAGTGAGAGCGTGGCTGGCTTGGCTTTGGGCACTTAGGGGTGATTCTTCCAACGAGTGCAGGGTTGACAGCATCTCTGTGGGTGGCTTTTTTTTTTTTTTTGGTGGCTTTTCAGACCTGGTGAGGTCTGGGTTGTTCCATTTACCTCAAAAGGCTGCAGCATCCCAGCTGGGTTTCCTGAGCCTGATACTTCACAGTGGCAAAATGCTCCTGCATGGCTCACGTGGCTTGAAAAGCACCAGAGCTTCAGCATTGCTTTCCTGAGACATGGATGGAGACTGCCTTAGCCTGACATCGTCAGTGCCATCCCTTATTGTCTGGGTCCATCTGTTCTTCGTGGGAGAGATGGACAGGGAGCACAACAGCCCGGAGGCAGACAGTCACTCGAGTGTCCCCTTACCAAAAGGGTTTCACCTCCTCCACGTTGTGTAACCGCTTCACAGTGCCAGCACCAATTCTGTCAGGCTCAGGTTGGGCTCAGGTTACACGGGAGGATTGCAGGAGCCGTCTGGAACTGAGGAGCTGCTGCTAAAGGGCACGGCCACCCGGCTACCGCCCCAGAGGGTCTGCTTGTAGCAGCACGGCCGCCAAACCCACCAGCACAAAGCAAAGGCCAGGAGGGATTGCTTGGGGCAGGGCTGTGGTGCAGGCAGCCCAGGCAGAGCGGTGGCAGTGCCTTGCCTGAGGTCGCACTCGGAGCCGCCTCCTGTAGCCTCCTCCGCTGCATTAGGACTAATGTGCTTTTGGCCACGGGCCCGTTTCAAGGTAGTTCCTGATGGCTGTTGTTTTCGGAGCCGCTCTTCGGAGGGAAGAAATGTTGGCTGCTCCGCCTGCGGGTCTGAGTAAACTCTTCGCTTGCTTAAAAACTCATTGTTGTGGGCGAGCACACGATTGCGCTCAGGCTTTTGGGAGCTGCAGATCCCAAAAGATCCTCCAGCTGAACCAGCCGCAGGAGGGGTCACACCACACCATCTGACAAGGACCATGTCTCAGATTGGGGCAGACACCCATGATCTTCAGCTCCTGGCAGCCAAAACGAAGCATGGAGGTGGTGCCACAGGGGACTGGCACTGTTTGATCTCTGATGGCTGTGTCCATGCCCCACCAAGGAGCTTGGCCACACTGAACGGTCAGAAGTGGTGTGGGATCCTGCCTGCTCTCAGAACAATAACATCCCCGCTGCCTTCATCCGCTGTCATGTTTGAGCCATTGTATCTGCTGACAATAAGTTGTGGGGAGAGCTGAGGCACTTCCAAAAAGCAGTCCTCGGGGCCAATGCTCTAGCTCTTTGTCTGGTACCCGTGTGAGGCAGCACCGCAAATGTCTGTTCAGAGCCCTGAGTGGCAGCAGGGGTGGATGCTGGAGACCACGGGATGAGAGGCAGAAGAGGGGGTGAGTGGAAAGATGGAGCTTGTTTTCCAAGCTCTTGTTTTCCTCTCTCTGACAGTGCTCCCCTACTGTAGTATTTTTGTCGAGACAACCTGTTTATATTTCCTTTCTGTTCTGCTTCTCTCTTTGGGCTTGATAGAAGGAAAAAAAAAAAAAAAAAAAAAAGGAATGGATGCAATGGAAAAATGAAGTGAGAACAGAAATGCTCCTAGGTCACCCTCTTTTTCGTTTCCACTGCACTTGCCAAGCACAGCCCGTTTTGGTCTCTGCTAACAATGCTCCGTGCTGCAGGACGGCATGCTCCAGCCCTCTGGCACAGGAGCTGAAGCAGAACCTCCTGGGAGCCCCCAGGGACATGCAGCAGCCACCACCAGGCTCTTACCGTGAGGCCAAAGCTGCCTGGCGTCACTGTCACCAGATGCATACGTCGGGACGCTGGCAAGGGTCACAAATGGCCGAGGAGGACGCCACGTCCTGCATCTGAGCCATCCGCCAGCTCCATCCCTGAGTGCATGAGAAATGCCACGGTGGTGATGGCAAGCCCCTGGGGGTTTATGGAACAGCCTCTTGTCATTAATCAAAAAGATATCTTTTTCTTTTTCTTTTTTTTCCCTCTGCCTGCCCGCTGTCCTCTCCTTTCTGAATGGTGTGCTTTTCAGTCTGTCCCAAAGAAGAGCTTCAAAGCAGAGATTGCAGCCTGGGAGAGTAAGCTAAGGTGGAGCCCAGGTGATACCTCGTCCAGATGCCTAGTCCCTCATGCTCTTCCCGAGGGAAAGGTTTTGCTTGCTTTTAGAAAACATTGCAGGACCTGGTTCCTTCCACAGTCCTCCCTTTAGCCCTGGCTATAGAGCAAATGGAAGATGTTTTCCTTCCTGGAATATCTATTTCATTCTCGAATAAAGTATGGGTCAGTCTACTTTTGGTTGTGTTTTGTTTTTTTGGTTTTGTTTTTTTTTTTTTTTTTTTGGTTGTTTGTTTCGTGGGCTTTTTTTGGTGGTGGTGGTGTTTTTTTGGTTGTTTTTCGTTTTGTTTTGTGGAAGAAGCACAAACCATTAGGGATCTCACAAGCTTTTAATAGCAGCCTTCGGTCCCTGGGCACTAGGAGGATTCATGTGATCCCTGAACAGAGAATAGCAGAGGGCCTCAGGATCAGCCAACCCATCCTCCCCTCTAAAGCAGGATTAACTCAACCTAACCCATGCCTCAGAGATGTTTCTTTGGCACATCCCTAGCAGTCCTGCAGCCCACTCGGGAAGTGATGGGCTCAACTTGCTGTTTAAAAGTGGTTCGTGCCATTGCCCTGCCTCTTCACACTGTGTTACAGGCACATGGGCTTGACTTTCCCGCAGTGGGAAAAGAGAGCGGGTTATTCCTCTCCCTTCTGCAGTGACCTTTCACATGTTTGAAGCCTATTACTGCGGCTCCTCTCAGTCTCCCGCAGATTGAATGGGAACCCCAGTCATCTTTTCTAGACCTCCCATCGCGGTCAGAGGGCTGTGGTGGGAAAGCAGCTGGGTAACCCTTTGCACAATCCTTCCACTGTCTGTGGTGGGGGCAATAGAGAGGGAGGGGATGAAACCAGGATGGATCAAATGCTGCCTCTGCTCTGTGCTCCCAGAGCCTCGCTGGGAGCAATGCACGTGCATCAGCACCAAGATGCCTGTTTGCAAACTTTGTCTAAAGGCCTGAAGCCGTGACTTTGCAAAATTCCCTCATCCTCATGATTCACAGGGTGATGGAGATGCAGGATTCGGACTCCATCACCTGCTCTGCACCCTCCACCAGCATGAACCCTGTGATCTGTTCTGCTCTGACTCTTACCTCCTACACCACCGAGTTTCCAGAGGCTCGGACTGACACTCCAACACCCTCTCCGGGTGGGCGAGTTCAGACACAGCCAGGTGTTGGCAGGCAGGCCTTTGCTTCACCCATGGACAATTTTCATCTGGACAATTTGCCTCCATCCCCATCTGTTGCGGCTGCACACAAGCAGCTCATGGCTTGTTCTCACCTCCTACTCCCTGGGCTGCCAAAGCCCCATCCCTGTTACAAATACCATAGCCCTGAAGCAGCCAGTTACAGTGCCCCTTATCGTGTTACAGGAAAATCGATCCCTTTCAGCCACAGAGAACCAAAGCTGCATTTAACTATTTTCTGGGTAGGGGTGCTCTTGAAGTGAGTGAAAAGCCAGTATTTGGTCCGTGGCTTTTGCAAGGCTGTGATATGGCAAACCTGGATGATCCCTTCCACGTAGGCGAGGCCAAGCTTTGTTTATGGTGTGACATTGCTCCACATCTCACCTATTGCACTGCTGCACTTTCTATCTCTGATGTTACAGTCCAACCCTCCCACCTGTGAGGCTTTCTGTCATCCCATTAATATTGCAGATCCTCCTGAATGACACAGCAAGACAAAATCATGTCTGCAGATAATGTTTGAAGAGCAATCCTTGGCCAGGCTGAAGGCTGGGGCGTGTTGGAGGTGTTTGGCTGGTGCAGCACAGGTAGCTTCATTTCAGCATGCACGCAAGGACCTTACACTGTGGCCTCATCCTCTAAAGGTCCCCTTTAACTGCAGTGCAGCATCACAACATCCTTTCATGCACACAGGTATGCCTAATGGGGCAAGTGCACAGCCAGCTGTGGCCTTCTCCTGGTCCATGGCTTCACCTTCATCCTTGGAGCAGCCATTTCACTGGCCTTGGGTCTGTGGTTGACCTCACAGGTCCCTGCTCAGGTTGCATGGAAAATAAACAACCTGGAAACCATCAGTGATTACGTGTTAATTCTGTCGAGGCTACAATGGGATGTCCTTGCCCTAAGACCACGGTTTTTCAGTGGAGATCTGTGCCAACAGACACGCTCTGTGCAAATTCCTACACCAGCCTGCTTCCTACCTGGGGTGTGAACAGAGCCACATCTCTGCTGCAGAAATGCAGTTGCAAGTACAAGTTCTCCTGATGTGTACAGACCCAGCACTGTCTGTCATTCAGCATTCCCAGAATTATGATTTTGAAGTCCCTGGCAAAAAAATTATTCTGAATTCACATTCTAGAAGGGCAAAACCCTTTTTATTTTCCTTATCCAGAAGAGCAGGAAAATATCTTTGATGGTGACCTACCCTTTAGCATACTGCTTTTGTTCACAGGGTTTCTTAAACTGAGAGCCAGGTCTGATCCTTGCCTGTCTGCTCTGAACAGTACAAAAACTTTGTATTATGTGGTTGTCAGAAAACCATGATGAGGCTTGTCCACTAGGGAAATTTTGCTGGCATAACTTCTTTGTGTGAATTATGCTGGCACAGCTAAACAGATGATAGATATGACCACATATTATATGTCATTCCTTAGCTAACAATACTGTGCAGAGAGCATGTTGTGGGCAATATGCTGTTTTGATGTCTCTGGCCTGCATAGACAGCGGCTTCCTAAGATTATAATCTGTTCTCAGGGTTGCACAAGCATTATGGATTGCCTCCAGGCTTCCAGTTGGGGACCACTGTTGTGTGCAGGGGTACAGTAATAACTAAACTACATAATTGCTTCTGATGACATTCACCTCAGGGGCTGTAGGGCCAGGCCTTCCCTACATCTGGTATCAGTTAAGGCTGTGAAGAAGTGTGATCTTTTGCTTACTGAGCTGTGTCAGCAACTCCCTGCTGTATTCGACTTGGAGAAGTGGGGATGAACTACGCTGGTAGTGTAAAGCCCCGAGTGTTTTGCTGTGCAATTACCAGTGAGCTCCATTGAGAAGGGTTTTCTTAGGATGGGACTTGCACGAGAAAGAGCCTGGCCAGACAAGAGAGTTTTGGATCTCACAGCCTGCACACAGCCCTCACCAAAGCACTGGCACAAGGAAAGGATGAGAGTTTTGGTGCCTGAATGGCAGGAGAGAGGAGAGGCAGGTCCCAATGCAACCGTGTCCTGCAAACAGGACACTGGACACTGCCACCTCCAGAGCTGGGCAAGATACACACACTACTACAGCAGAAATGCAAGCCGTTTTGGTTTTTGCTGCAAGGAACAAGCACCCTCCAGTCTTTTTCTGATTAGGAAAGAGCAAAGCTGGGATGCTGAGAGCCCTGGGTGTGCCTGGGGTCAGCGTTAGGCTACAGAGGAGCTTTGCTACACCTGGCAGCATTTTCTGGGCCAGGCTCCTGCTGCTCAGAGGGTCACACGACAACCTCCTGCCCTCATTAATGCCAGGCTGGGTTCCCCCCTGCTGCCTGCAGTGGTGTGGCCATCAGCCAAGGCCTGCTGGGGAAAACCCGACCTTGTAGGTTGGGTGTCAGCTGATCCTAACTGAGCCATGGAGCTTGGGCTGGGGGGGCATAAAGAAAAACAGCAGGGATGGGGACAACTCGTGGAAGAAGAAGGATGAAGGTCGAAGGGTTAGAAGTGCAAGAACAGGGAAACAGAGCAGAGCCCGTCTCCTTGCAAGCATCTAAAGCACAGGGAGAGAAATAGTCAAACGGTCCCTCTTCTTCATCTTCCTCCTCCTGGGGCTGCAACAAGGCATCTCTCATGCTGCAGAAGGGATTTGTGTCTAAGGACCATGCTGTGACCATGCCTGCCCCGGCTGCTGCTGGGGGGAGTGGGGTTGGCTCATGGAGCACGCAGATTTGCTGGGGTCCCTCAACATCTTTTGAGGGTAAGGGGCATCCTTGTGCCCAGAGAGGAGGGCTCCCTGCTGGTTTGGGAGGGCCAGCCCGGAGGCACTTGCTGTCCTGAGGTACTTCTGCAGCACTTGGGGCATTCTGAGGGGCAACAACACTCGTGTTCCCAAGACAGCTATCAGTGCTGTTTCTTTCTTTCTTCCTTTCTTCCTTTCCTTTCTCTTCCTTCCTTCCTTCCTTCCTTCCTCCCTCCTTCCCTCCCTCCCTCCCTCCCTCCCTCCCTCCCTTCCTTCCTTCCTTCCTTCCTTCCTTCCTTCCTTCCTTCCTTCCTTCCTTCCTTCCTTCCTTCCTTCCTTCCTTCCTTTTTTGCTCACTGTTTTCCCACCTCACTTGCACCTGGGTCTGCCTCCTCAGTGACATCCATTTCTTAAATACTGTCACGTCAGCTCAGTCAAGTACATAATGAACAATTCTCCGATGTCCTCAACAACCTCAGGAGAGATCCCAGACGGAGATGCACGTTTCCCTCACGCGTGCTACCAAGAACACCTGTAAATAACCCATTAAATATATCTGTGCACATACACACCCATTTGTTCCTACCACAAACACAGCGCAAACAGGAATCCGAACCTCTGCGCTAGCAAGCTACTTAGCAACCTGAACTCTTAATATGAACTAGGCTGGCTGCACCAGTGAGCAGCACTTGTCACAAAAAACACATTATCTTCCCTTCTTGCTTCCAGTCCAGACACTGTGGCAGCCTGGGAGTCACGTTAGGTCAAGAGATGTAGAAGTCTGAACTAGCTGCAGCTGCCTCCAACAGCTCTGCAAGAGTCTTTGTCTTTGCTGTGTTGTGACACTGCTTTAGCAGGCAATCGTAACTGGTTTACGGCAGCGTGCACGGTGTCTGGGAAATCCACTGTTAGAACAGACACCCGGCTTTGTCCAGCGCCTGGGCACCTCATGCAGAATGGGGACTTTGTGTTGGCGTGTAGAAGATAACCAATTCACATAGGGGGTTCATGAATATTCAGCTGGTGCTTAGGACCGGGGAGAGCGATCCCTAAAACAAAGAGGCAAATTCTTTCACCGTTCACTTGGGGAAAGGCAGCAAGTAGCCTGTGGTCCCAGTCTGTCACAGCAGGACCAACTAATGCCTGAGCTTCTGGATGAAGGAGAGTTTGGAAGTGAGTCCAAGAGCATAAGAACCCAACCATTTCAGAGCTGAGACACACTGTTAAGGTATTGGTGCTAACAATCTACCCCTCCAAAAAATATTTTTGTTTGTTTCTATACATTCAATATCCTTGCATGTGCTGCGAACTCTGAATTCTGTCACAGACAACGAGCAGCTGTGTGTTACACCACAGTGACCTGGGTGCATACCTACAGTCTTGCCAACATACTTCTCCATACAAAGCACTTGCCAATGGTGTTTTTTTTTCCCAACAATTTCGCAAGTGAAGTGAGCTATCCTGGTTAAGTGCTCTTTTGCAGCATGACTGTATCTACGCATGGGTTGTTACCTCTCCGACAAAGTGCTGCCTTCCCTCCTCTTCCTGCCCCCTTCTGAAGTGATTACACAGGTAAAGCTTTTAAGTGCAGTCTTGTTTTCCTTGCCTTCACCCTCACAGAAAGCCTCCAGGCTCCTGTAGCTTTTCCGCATTGTCCAAGCAAAGCAGTAGAACAAGTTGGGTGACGAGTGTGTGACTGATTGCCACCCCGCATGGGAGAAGGCAAACAGTCGGGGCTGAGCTGGGCAAAGCAGGCACTTCTGGCACCAAACATGGGCAGCATCGTGTCTGTGGGTCTCTGGTCTGGCCCCAAAACTCTGCACCAGTAGCTGAATGTGACGATGCTAGGAGGACGAGGGAAGGAGGCTCTGTGCAACCTCTCTCCTCTGCTATGTTTTGCAGCACTGGTTCCCCAAAGAACAGTCTCTCCTCCATACTGACACCCCTTCACTTCTTTCCTGAGGGTGTCCGTGTGCTCCTTTCCCCTCTCCACCTCTCTTACCCCAGGATCTCCATTTCCTCCTGCTCTGCTCCAGCTTTTCCATACCACCCCATCCCCACCTTCCTCTATCATAATTCATCTCAATTTTCCAGGAGAGGAGTTGATCAGGTTGTCCACCTGCTAACCAATTTTGGGAGGAGAAAGAGGGATGAAGGACAGACGTGGCTCATGGGCAGCAGGACCTGGTGCAGCATAACTGCACGCTGCTTTCGCCCGGAGAGCTGATGGAGAGGGCTGTCAGGATTATTGTTGTGTTGGCATGGCAAAGGTGGGTGGGAGGAGGCAGGGGATGGGGGGAAGGGACTTGAAGTGGCTGCTGCCCCTTTGTCTTTCCACTGCCTCTGGTTTATCTGGTGCCCTGTGGAATTTACGACCCACCCTCCCCTGCAAGGGGCTGTTGTACTGCAAGTCGGAGCGCCTGCCAGCTGGGTGCTAGACCTCACCTCCTTCAGCCAGCTAGCCTGCCCTTTAGCAACCTCAAAGGGCTTAATAAGCAATAACAAACTTTGTCCCAGCAACAGATTTGGGCACTCTGATTATCTCTTGTTTTACAAGCTGGGAAGCAGCGTCCATCCAGTCCAAATCTCTGTGGTGGTGCCGAGCGATGAACACAGCACGAGATTTCTCATACATTGCTCCGAGGTTGCTAATGAACCCCTGTCCTTTCTGTGTCTCCACGCTCAGCTGGATATTTGCCCGACTGTGAGAATAAGGGCATTAACTCTTTCCATCTGAAAAGGCAGAGAATAGGTAAAGCCAAGGAGGGTGGGAGTGAGTCCAGCTGAAGTCAGCCAGAAAAAAATCCCCCCCTCAGCAGCAGACGCTGTCATCTAGGTACTGCTTTTCAGGTAACATGGGTAAAGGACCTAAACCAGCCGTAAACCACAGCTTCCAAAGCATCTCTGACAATGCTATGTTTTTAACAGTGAACCCCCAGTGTCAGTGAGCACAAGGAGCAAGCTCATGTCCCTTCACCAGCCAGGGTCCACCCTCCCCTCTTCTCCAGGCAAGGTCACACACAGGATGGGACCCAGTAACGCCAAGGCAACACCAGCAGCAAACTCTTCCTGAGCGCTGTGCCTTTTCCTGGCTAACTGGACGCAGCTGAGAGGGGCTGGGAATCAGAGATAAATGCTGGCACCCAGGCACAAGTCTCTTCTTAGCCCTGCAGCATGGTGAGAGAAGCAGATGAATGTGGAGATGTGAATTCCCCACCCACCAGCTTCAGAGGATGGAGGTGAGTGTATGGGGACATATCAGGGATGACCAGAGCCCCTCTGAGGCCACGGGAAGGTGCTGGCACAGCCTGGTGAAGCAGGGTGCATGCAGCTCTTCCTTTCACACAGCAGCCTGAGGGCCCATCCTCTGGGTCTGGGCATGCAGGGTGCCCTCACAAGCTGCAGCAGGTAGCTGCAGGACTGCTAACTCCCTGCTCCCCTTCCGGAGAAAGGGAAAAAGCCCTCCTCCTGGATGTGGGGCTCCAGAGACCAAGCTGATACCCGTGAGATCCGCCTTTCTTACAGCTGCTCTCCTACATGTGGTTTCTTAGACTCGGTGCCTGAGACAGGGATATATAAGCTGCAAACTTGTTGGGTTTGTGTGCTTTTTTTTGTTTTGTTTTTTAATTCATAAAACATGAGAAGCCTGTTCTCTAATAATCTCCATTACTGCTATATTGGCATCCTCTCAGTAGGATTTGCAACAGGATAGCCCATGGGCTACAAGTTTCTTGGATCGATTTCGGCTTGCCTTCCCTGTGGCTCTGCTATGGCCTCTCTGGTTACCATCTGTAGCTGTGCTGAAACCCAAATCAGCAACAAACACTGTGCCTTATGCTGCTGGTGCCTGTGGGAGGGCGGGGAGGAGTGCCACCTGCAAATGCTCCTTTGCCTCCACAGAGGAGCTCTGCAAGTCTGAGTGCTAGGACCTGCAACTCAATCCACAGGTGTGACCTCTGGTAAATCAAGCTGAGTATCCCAAGTTTCTAATTCCTCTGCATTATTAATGTCTGGTTCAGGAATTAACATGGGTTGGGCTCTGCTCATGGGCCTATGCACTTATTTCAAATGTGAGCTTATCTGAAGTTTGGAGATGGCTAAAGGAAGGATTTGGAGTTTTTAGTGCTATTATTAAAAAAAAAAAAACACACACACACAAAAAAAAACAACAACAAAAAAAACTATGATGTTATGATCCAGGGGCAAACATCCCCATAGACAGGTGGGTCCCATGTTTCAGTCTTGTATCTGTTCTCTCAATGGGAAAATTGTGTACTTAGGGTCAAGGGGAATTTTATGTTGGTGTCAGGATTCAGGTGAAGTTTAGGTTATCTCAGATTATTTAATGTGAAATAACCCAGAGAGGGGATCAAAAATTTTGAGAGAAAGCAAGCTAGACAGAGGGCTCAGAAAACATGACCTCCGACGAACGTGTTAGACCAGCACGAGCTAACCAGTGAGGCAATCAGGTACTGCCTGTGACCTTTAGCTTTGGAAGATGAAGGCTTTAGGGAAATGTGTTACCTACTTAGTCAGCATCCCCTAAATCTGGTTCCAAGAGGCTGGGTGATCAAAGCCCCGCTGTACTGCTGTGGGAGAAGGCACAGTGGTAGGCACTCTTGTATACGGGTGTGTGGTCCAGAGAAGAACAATGGTTTTCCACTTGAGATGTAGCTGGAGTTCCCTAGGCTCTGTGATGACTCCTCACCAATTAGCACATGGTATTTTAGGCTTCAGTATGGTGGGAAGCAGGGTAATACCTGTGCTGTTAAGCCCACAGATCGGTGGCCTTCCCAGTTCAGCAGTAAATCCTACCCTTTGGCTCAACTTTAACCTTTTCTTTCTGATTTAGGGCAGAAGTCTATTCTCACAGTCAAACTGGTGTAAAAACTCTTGCAAGAGTGAGTAAGATCTCAGCTACCCAGTGCTCAGCACTTAGATGCAGTACTTCAGTACTTGGGTTACCTTTTTATTACACTGCAATCCTTCTTTAAGGCATTCCTTTTTATAGTAGCAATGACCCAGTTCATACTCATTAACCTGGGTAGACTGGCAGCAAGGATCTTGGCTTTCCTGCCCCAGCCACATCAAACAAAAATCCTGCATCACCAGAGGCACAAGTACTGTCTGCCAGCAGGAGCCATAGGTGAGAGCTGCATCCAGCTGCACAGACGTTTTTTTGCCCCAGCCTTTTCTCTTATGTCTATGAGAGACCTTTTGTAATCTGCTGCGCTGATCCAGAGCAGAGGAAACGGGGCTCCCCATGGCATGACAGCAGGGCAGAAATTTGAGGAGATACACATGGGAGGTGGAGCACCCAATTTTGCCCTGAGGTCCTGAAGATGTTCAGATGCGTGGGTGCTGCCACCTTTTCGCTGCACTCCAGTTTGCTACAGGGGCTTCATGTCATCCTGCCTTGATGTCCTGTCATGCACTAGCTTGTTCTGCTGTGTTTTTGTTTTCTCATCCCCTTAGAAGCTGATTTCAGTATTGCCAGGTGGTCACAGGCTATGGAAGCATCTGTGTTTTGTTATAGGAGACTCTAGAAGCAGTGCTAGGATCTATCAGGCTCCTGGTGCACTGCTGCCTGTGTTGACAACATGGACAAAAAGTATTTCCAAAACTCAAATGGAGATCGGACTCCTTTGGAAGGGCAGTAAACAAATCTCCCCTCCTCCTTTACTCAAACAACTTTTTTTTTTCCTTTGTCACCTCAAAGGGGGTTTTATCCTTTTATCATTCTGTTCTCTGTCACCTGGGACAGGCAGAAAGCCAACACAACAGATCTGTCTTTCTCAGGGTGGAAGCTCTCCCCAAAGCCTCGGCATATTCATGAAATCCAACACCTCAGAGAACCACCCACCTAGCTCATGTGAAAACCATTTCTTGAAAGATCATATAAAACAGCCTGTTGTGCAACGCTCAGAACATCAAATAACCCCCTTATTTATAGTATATACACTTGCAACAATAAACTTCCCTTTTGAACTTGATTGACCAATATAGATTAAAAGGCTTTTTCCTGTTAATCAACATCTGAATTTGTTGTTTAAGCATTCAGTGCTTTGGTTTGACGAGGGCTGGTCTCGTGACTTCCCATAGGACGAGCTGATGAGGTTTGCAAAACCTTCTGCTTCCTCCGCTGTGGCTCTGTGGAAGGAGAGGTACCACTCCAGTTTAACAACGCTGAGGTTTTGCTCAACACGCTCCGCTTGCACCAGGAAGCCTTTGAGCCAGCTGCATTTTTAAGTTTGCAAGTACAACTGGAAAATGTCACCCCAAAAGCGAAGGGAGAGGAAAGGACCACCACAACTGATCTGCTTAGGCTGAGCTGAGCTGGGAGGGGAATTCTGCCCTACCTCCCAGTCCTGTCTGCAGGCATGACCATTATGCCTCCTCCATCACCCTGCTTATTCCCCCACCGCCACTTATTTCGGCTTGAGAGCAGCCAACCCCCTCCGCTTCTTCCCCAGTCTTCTCTGAGTC
This sequence comes from Anas platyrhynchos, assembly GCF_047663525.1. Taxonomy (NCBI): domain Eukaryota; kingdom Metazoa; phylum Chordata; class Aves; order Anseriformes; family Anatidae; genus Anas; species Anas platyrhynchos. Next base: position 84,986,832 of record NC_092587.1, on the reverse strand, counting down.
TCCGTCTTCATTGCCAGTGACTTCCTCAGGGCAAGGAAATAGTTTCTTTCACATGTCTGTACAATGCCTGGAGAATCATTTGCATGTTTTTATGGGCAGTCCGTGCCCTTGCCTGGAGATGCATGAAAAGAGGTTTGAATGGGCGTGACGTGCATTTAGCTCTCCAGAACATACCTCGGGGAAGCAGTCTGGTGAGCTTGGCAATGCCCTTGGAGAGGTTTGTGTGCTCGCTGTAAGGGTAATAAGCTGAGAAGAATGAGACAAGGCTGGTGTTTGTTATTCCTGTCTTCCTACTCACCGGGGCATAAATAACAGAGGAAGCTCTCACTGTTTATGTAGGAACTGGAAGCAAGGCAAAGTTTGCTCATCTTCCCATTGGGATAGCTTGGAGAAGACTCATTTTTAAGCTGTTCTCATCACTAGCTCTTTGCACAAGCTATATGGATACATATATTTATTTTTTTTAACCTCAGCAGGGTCTTATTCTTAAAATTTCCAAGCGTAAGTATTCCAAAAAAGCTATCCTAGCAAACCTTCCTTGTGGGAGTACTGCTTTTACTCTCTCAGAAGAATTTTGTTGGTTTAGCTGATCTTGATAAATGGAACAAAAATGACCACATATTGGCAAAAAGACTTATAAGTGGATTCAACAGCATTTGCATTAAGGTTTTGGCCATTACAGAAATTTCAACTTATCTGCCAAAAAAAAAAAAAAGTGCCTTAACAATAATTGCTATTCTGGCACAAAAAAGACTTTTTTACTGACTTATCTTACAATGAATTTTCCCAGGTATTTACTAAACTCATGATTAGCCTCTCCCCACAAGGTACTTTCAGTGTAACTACAGACCAGGCTTGAGACAGCTAGCACATCCAGCTCTCCTTCTGAACAGTGATACACTGAACAGGAGCTGAACTCTTACACTGAGCCAAAATAAAATCCTCAGATTTAAAACTGGGAGATTTCAGCTCTGGAAATGCTGTGTCTGGTGATTTTTTGCTTTTATCTGCAGGAGAGGAGACTGATGGATTTGAGCATTAGATCAGAACATCTTGAGGCTTAAGGGTGGATCTCAATTATACAGCTCAGGTCTATCACAAACCATAATGGGCTCTCTGCATTGTTTCTTGAGGACGTGCCCGTGCAGACAATGGCTATGTGCTGGCAAGCTGAAGTCTTAACCTATCTAAACACTATATAATAAAAAAAATAAAAAAAAAAAAAACACAGTGGGGAATAGGGAGCTGGGCTGCTGGTAAGGAATGTACTTGGCAGATACCTGTGGGTCTTGAGAGAGCAATGTCATGCAAGGAGCAAAGAACTTTCTCCCAGGATGTGTGCTCTCTCTCCTGGGCTGCTCCCCTGATCCACAGTCTCCGCTGTAATTGCATCTTGGAGTGTTAGAGGTGCTACATCCCCAGGGGATGCTGATTTTTCGGCAGCCTGGGAAAAAGAACAAAGAGGGCAACAGGAAAGCACCCAGAGCAGAGCCCAGCAGGAGATACCTTGCTCCATCGGGGAACAATCCAAAAGTACCAGTCAGCAGATTTGCCATAATTTCCAGTGCTGCTAAACCAACATTATGGTCCTAGTAAAAGGATGTGTTGCATGAATGTAAAGCTGAAGCTGCCCAAAAGTAGATGCTCCCAGAAATACACTTATAAGGAACCATTGGGATCCTGGTGAACTTCAGCTTGCCCAAAAACTCAGGTTTTTGATTTTTTTTGAAATTTTTTTCTCCTCCTCCCTCCCTCTTGCACAATGTAGATAATGGCACGATGGGGTTCTGCGTGTGGGACCTCTTCTTTCTAATCTGGATGTTGTCACTCAGGCAGAGCCTCTGCCCAGCTCTTATCTCAGGCAGCCAGGAGCAGTGCCCAGAAGTACGACGACCACACGATAGCCTGCCTGGTATGATGGGGTGGAGGTGGGCATCTCCCGATAGGCAAGAAAGGACATGGAGCAGTAATCTCCCCAAAACCTTTCCTTGGTGGCTGGCTCTGCCCTGGCAACCAGCACTGTGGGATTTGCACGCCTGGATGAGACAACCCAGGTCTCTGCCCGATTTGATTCAGAGCCACTGCTGCTCTGCGTTAAGTTTTGGAAGGAGGATGAGCTGTCTGCTGCCCTGGCCAGGGGCTGGGCTCACACAGTGGGGACAACATCCAGACCCCCTCCCCTGGGTATGTCATGCATCAGTGCCCAGTCAAACCTTTTCTTTGCAAGGCTCGCTGAAGTTAGGAGAGGGTGTTCGGCTGGGCTCTTTGTGACAAAGGGCTGAATGGATTTCGAAGTACCTGCTTTAAAGACTTGCTCTGCTTCAACATGCAGAGGAAACATGCTCGAGATCTTGATGACCTCCAAGTCTGCTTTTTAAGCTCATTTACTTGCATTCTGAACACATACACAAAATTAATTGTGTGTGTGTGAAAGGCAGCAAGCAACCATGTTAGCCATGTCTGTCATCTGAGTTCTCCCTCTCTCTCATCAATTCTCTTCTTGTAATTCATTTTCTTACTTTTTCCTGTAGGGTAAAATTACAGAGTGTTGATAGGCAGCTCTTCCGTCCCAGAACAAGTGCTCAGTGCTAACAGGTCGGTTTTAAAATCATGTTATAGATGAGAAGGTCTCATAAACTCAAAATGAAAGCCTACAGCTGGTCAGCATTTTGCTTACCCATATCTATCTGAGCTGCTCTGGGAACACAAGTTACCTTTGGGCTATCACCCATCTGCACAGAACAATTTTGCTGCTGAGTGTGCTTTTCTTACTAAGGGCAACTGCTCATCTCAGGGCTATAATGATCCTGATGTACTCCCGAGATGAACTGCAACCCACTGTTCTGGCAGTTCTCTTGTCTTATTTCCCTGCCACAAGAGCTGGAATGAATTGTGTTTGTTGGCGGAGCTTATTTCTGTTGGCTTTCCACTTAAGGCAGCGGAGGATTTTATGGAGATATCTTGTCTGTTTCAAAACCTTTTTATAATCCTCATATTTCCCACTGGTTACATTGCCCTGAAACAGCTCCACATATAAACACCGATCATGTGTATGTGCTTCTTATTTCCCAGGGCACAAAACTCACTATGTAAATGCAGTTTAGGAGAACTACTGTGGGACTGCACCTCCTGGCTTACCTGGCTGTGGCGGGGATAGCTGACATCCTTGCTCTTTACAAGACATCTTGCACCCCAGCAAAGGAGACAATTTTTTCTGCATGTAAACTGCATGAATCAGGAGTATTGCTGAGCATCAGGGATTGGGACCGCCTTCAGACTGTCCCAAATGCAGTGGGATTGGGGTGTTTCCTAGTCTAGCCACTTCTGCAGGACCCCAGGAGCATCTTGAGTTCCTACGTCTGTGCTTCAGTCTGGTAATGGAGACATGAGCGCTTCCTTACCATTTCCAGGTGTGCAGAATGCTTTTCCAAACAGCTGTGAATCATACGGGTATTATAAGCTCTGGGACCTGTAGAGGGGCTACACATGATTACCAACACATCTGGGGACTCTTGGCTTCCAAGCTGTAGTGGCACTGCTGTCTGTGTGGACCTGATGTGAGAGCAGATCCCAGAGAAAAACTTGCAAGGAGTTTTCAGACAAGAAAAGAGAGGAGCTACTAGACTGTCTGCTCTGTAGCGCTTGCCTTACCACAATATCTGGTTCTGTAACTTTTTGCTAAAACCTTCATGGGGACTTAACTATCCCAAAAGTGAACTTGCACGATGCCTGACTCCCTTTCAGAGCCCGGCACTTTCAATCTTTTCTCTATAAGCCTGAGGCTGTATAGAAGAATTTCACTGGTTCAGGGAAACTTATTTCAGTGCCATCCCTAACCAACAACTAGCTGACTCCTGATGCTCGAGCACTCCCATGCCAGTTCAATAAATACCAACTGAAAATGTGTCTGGTGGAAGCTCTGGAGTGAATCTGTGCCTTCAGATGAGGGTCCTAATCCATAACCTATTACTGTGCACAGCAATTGCCAAGAGAGACCACACAGTGAGGTAAGGTTGCAGCATGCTCTCTGCTTCCTTGCATAAAGTGCCTGATTTAATGAGAAGCAAGTCCCTGATTCAGCAAAGCACTTAAGTGTTTTGATGAACCAGGGCCAGACTGAACATCTTGTGCAGAACTCAGTTGTCTAGCGAAAAAATATCAAATATTTTATTGATGGATGCAGACTTAAATGAAATTTAAAGACGTGGCTATTTAGGGCTGTAGGTGCCCAAACTCATATTGTTCGTTTTTTATTGTATTAAAGTAATCATCTCTACGGGAACAGAACCAGCCACCTCCAGAAAATCCATCCTTGTTGTGCTGGGAAGAATATTCTCAGTCTTCCCCAAGTGCCCTGCCAATTAGATGGCTTATGGAGTAGCTAGCCCAGAAACTCAGCACATTCAGGCTATTTCAATAAGTTTGAGCTGTATCTTCTCTTTTACTGCCAAGAACACCCAGCTTTAGTAGCCCTGTTGGGTGTACAACGTTGGGGGGAGCGAGGCACAGCTCTTGTAGACCAGATCAGGTATCAGATCAAGACAGTGAGCTCCATCAGAGCACCATCAGGCAGATCTCAGGATCCTGCTGTCATCCTTGCTTGGCACTCAGTCAACAGGCAAGGCGATGAGCTCTGTGCAGACCTTGGTCTCCAGGGGTAGCTCAGGCGCAGCTTCAGCCAAGTCCCAGCCAGGAGGATCTCCATCAGCTTGCTTTCCTCTCCTTAACACCTCCCAGTGCCCTACAGGAGAGTGCTTTCAATCTCAGAACATTAATTTTGTAAAAAGAAGCATTAAGGTGTCACAGAAGTGCCAAAGCTGAGACCGTTACAGATAGTAACATTAAAATGTAGAACTGCAATTTCTGATGTAGTAACAAGTGAGCTGCCTTTGAATTGGCACCGTCTCCTCCTTTTTATGCAACTCCATCCAATCCTTTCCATGGTCTCAGGGATCGCACCGGCTGTGTCATGTTCAGCAAATGGTCCAGGATTGCACAGAACTCAAGGCCAAGTGTTTTATTCTTGATCAGATTTGACTTAATGCCTGCAAACCGAGAATACAAAGTACAGGATAGGTATTAATGGGGCAAACCTTTTGGGGAACAAAATGGAGTGGATAAAATTAATTTGGCAGTGATCAGAATGATGAAGATAAACCTTGGTCTACAGAAAGTTGCTCCCTCTTATTTATCAGGCAGCATTTCACCTGAAATGCTGAATGCAGCAGCCTGTTGTATCTGAATACTGCAGCACAGTGTGTGTGCAGACAGGTGGAAAGACCAGAGGCTGGACTTAGGCACATCCTGACCTCGTGGCGGTTCTCTTTGAAAACGTCACATTTTCCTAATGCAAATTTCTAATAGGAAGCTATCAAATGGGAAGGGAAAAACAAAGAGCACATTAAGACATTTTTAGCTCAATCATACGCTCTTTCAATTATGCCCATAGAGCCACTAATGCTCAAAACTTTGCAGGGAAGCAGTGAGTTAGGTGGCACTTGGTTTATCTGCTTTGGAATTGTGAAGTGCACAGAAGACCCTGGACAGATACAAAGCGTGGTTCCAGGGAGTCTGGGGATTTCAAAGCTGCTTTATCTCCCAGATAGCTAACTGGCAAAGAAGGGTGAATTAAAAACAGTGTCAGTAACTAAAAATGGAATGATAGATTATGGTGTGTATTTTTTTCATTATAAAAACAAGGCATCACAAGGAGGTTACAGCTTTAAATGTCTCGAACTCCTAGAGCACAAGTTTTAAATCATTTTATTTGTGGATTACTAAATATTTTTTTTTTCCTGGGGAAGTGCAAATCCTTGAATGGCGTGTTTGAATGTACTGTCAATGGATTTGCTTTTCTTGCTGTCCCAGCATCCCCCTGCTAGTCATCTTTGGGGCATTGTCAACCAGCATTGAAAGCCCTTCATCGAGCAGTTAGACAGGACCCCAACTCTCTTAAATTCCAGACTTTGACCTAATTTGTGGCACGACTGCGGCAAGCCTCTGCCACCTCCTCAGTAAAGCAGAAAAGAACAAATGGAGAAGAAGAAAAACAAAAACAAACCAACTCCACCACACTTTCAACTTACTATTGAGAAAGGCTGAGCAGCTAAAGTTCCCACCTACGGAAGTACCAAGTGCCTAGGAATTTTATGTAAGCGTAACGCTGAGGCACTCAAAATGACTGGAATGTCTGATATTTCTGCCCTTTGCCTCCGCAACCCACAATGTTGTGGCTCTGAATGAAGGTAGTACCATTCATGTGCAGTGGCGAAGGATGGGAGCCTAATTTTCAAAGGGACTTTAAGAACTCTTTGTCATGTTTTTTGCAAACGGCATTTGAATGACTTAGTTGAAAGGTTTCAGGAAAATGCAAAGCGCTGTCAAAAATGCAAAATGTTGTATCCGTCAGCCAGAGGGAGGGGAAAAAAAGTGCACGAAGAAAGTTAGCCAAGCCTGACTGGCTGTAGTGGATCTTGATCTTTGCTCACTCCATAGTTACATATTGTTTTCTCATTTTAATACAGTTACAGCCTTATCTCTTAGTGATCTCATTAAAGGCAGGAGACAAGCCAGCAGGGGGTGTGAGACCTGTAATTGCAGTTGGACTGTGGAGAGAAATAAGTTACATACAATCACCTGGGGTTCTCCGTGTCCCCTATTAAGTGAATCCTCTTTGACTGCCTTTCTAAACTGCATTTATATAGACATCTCACGGAGGAACACAGCTCACTTTATCCGCATTGCTGCTGTTTTTACTGCCTACTTTAGTGTGCTGTACACAACACCATTCTCTGGAGAGAATGGATTATTATTATTTTGCTAAGTGGGAACTGCGGGAGATGTGATGATTGGACTTGATGATCTTGAAGGTCTTTTTGAACCTTGACAATTCTATGATTCTTCTCTGATGTGAAGGACGTTGTACTGCCCACAGGCAAGCCACCCCAGTGTGTGTGTTACTTGCAGCAGCTGTGGTTTCCAAGGTGAAGGCCAAAGCATGGCTCTAGTTACAGCATGTGAAAAATGCTTGTGGACACAGTAGATCTCAGAAAGAAAAATGAGGTGGGAGATGACATTCTTTCCTATTCCAAGATGGTATCTAACATCCTAGCTTTCCCAGCAAACATAGCCCTAAACTACAGCAGTTGCAAATGGATAAAGGTTTGTTTCTCTATGTCAAGCTACATGCAGGTTGCTACCAAAAGCAGGAATATGCCTGAGCAGAAGCTGTTGTGCCTAACACCAAGAGCAAAAGGCTGTCAGAGCCTTGGACACTTACCTGGAATCTGCTAAACCTTTGCTGCCTGGCTTCCTTTTGACTCCATTTCCCCATCCCTAAAATGGACTTAATAAAACTCCCTGCTGTAAAGCACCCTTGAGTTCTCAAAGTAAAAAATGCTACAGAAAGACAGTTCAACGGACAAGCTATTGATAACAGCAGCAGGCATTCATATAGTGCCCTGTGCTATATACTGAAGGCCCACCCTTTTCAGTAATCTGTTGTTTCCTCCCCCTGGAATATGACAGCCCTTCAGCATCCCACAAGGAGGGCGGGGAAAAACAACCTCTTGCCTCAGATCTTCAGAAAGGATTCATGATTACTCACAGGATGAACTGAGAGGGACATGCAAGCCAAAGAGCAGGATTTTTCAGGCATTAAAAACTGACTTGGACCTAATCCACTGGCAGGAGTGAAGTTCCCTGTATGTTATCTCTGCTTCTCCTAGTCACCATGCCAAGGTATCAAAAAGAGTTTTGTAATTGCTTGTAGAAACTGAAAACAGAGTTCTCTTGATTTTTCTTAATCTCTCTGGTACCTATTATGGGAGGAGAACACAAGTATGCTACCCTCTGTGCCTGGTCTTAGATAATAAAATTTCCTTTGATCCATATGGATTTGCCCTCTGTTTAACTCACTGTCAGCAAGAGAACATTTTTCTCCTGGAAGAGATGCTAGGTGTAAGTTTACAGCATCAGAGTTGAACCCTCTGGTTTTAAGTCAGGAAGAAATGGCAACACGTCAACTATCTCAAAGCAAAAGATGGATGAAATTCATAGCGTTCCAGCTTAGCTATATTGTTAGCATAACATCTGTTTCACATCAAGGGGCAAAATGGCTTAGAAGTTGTCTGGAGATCTTCTTTTAATGTCCTATTGATGATGCTTTACAGCCACATTGAAGGAAACTGAAGCTTGATACAGTAATTGCTGTTAAGGATTGAAAATGAAGTGAATGGGTGATTTCAGACTGAAACTTCTACCCAGTTCCTAATTCCTAGCCGGTTTCCTTCTCCCCGCCCACAGGCAAGTGCTAGTTTTTTCATGGGAAAGAAAACCTCAAAGATGAGTAACGGGAACTAAATGGGAGTTCTGCCTTGAGGTCAAGATGGTGCAGCTTGGCAGGGAAACTGCTGCTCAGGTACCATGGGTTTTATAGGTAAACTGAAAGATCCAGCCTCCAAGTCTGCCAGATCTATGCCAGATCCAATACAGACCATTAGTGGGATAAAACAGAGCTTACAAAGCAAAGTAAAAACATGGCTCTGAAACACTTTCCTGCCATCTACAATCGCATCTGAGCTCATCACAGGTTTTTACTTTAAAGTTCACTATGTTGACTCCCAGAAGTGCCTCGGTATGGAACAGGCTAAGCCATTTCTAAGTCCAGCTGGAATCCCAAGATGGATCAATGTTCATTTATCTGCCCATACACTGCATCCATCAGAAGCTCCAAAAGCGAGTCCAGGACACAGTGACAGCATCAAGCTCCACCAGTGGTGCAGTGCCTCCCACCAGCCTTTAAAACAGTCATCTGCCATGGTTGTGGTGGCATCCCTTCCTGTTACACGCATGGGCCTGTGGGCAAACAGTTTGATCAGAAAGCTCTTGTCCAGGACTTTCTCAGCTTGAGTTCAGTTCTCTTCTCCTGCTGAGGGCAGCTTCAACCCCTACTTACCTCAAAAGAACTGTACTTACCTGAATGTAAGTTTCCATACTTACTTATCTAAAGTAAGTCTTCCTCTTCCACAGCAGTGTTCCCTATGCCCTCACAGCTATAATTCAATGTGCTTGGGGCCCTCAGCAAGTGCAGCCTCCTGCAGGGAAGAGGCTCCCAAAACACTTCCTTGGTGGCTCTCCCTGGGCATTTCCAGGTGCATAGAGGGTCCTGATGGTTCTTTTAAGCTGTCAAAAATAAGAAAGATCATGAACTGATTGTCTTTGCCAGAGTGTAAAGAGAGAAGTCAGGATCAAATGCTCTGAGCTACAGCTTCTGCATCTCTTTGCCATGTTTTTGAGTGTAAAGCAACTATGGGTATCACCACATCGTTAAGTGCTCTGGGCAGCAGAGGGCATGGAAATACACCCCATAACTCTTCCCTGTGGCCCCGGCCGCCGTTTGCAGTCATCACAGAGCGTTAAAGCTGCGGTTTTGACCAGCATTTATCCATCTCCTAGCACAAACAACGAGCTTTAACCTGGGGAGGTGTGAAAACACTTCGGCCGCCACGTCTACCCAGCGTAGCCCGACGGCAGCAGCAGGGTCAGGCGGGGGCCCCGGGGAGGCACCCAGCCCGTCACGGCAGGCTCCCCGGGTCCGTCGGGGGTCCGTCGGGGGTCCCCACGGCTGCCTGTGAGGGGACACAGCCCGGTGGGCGACCCCTCACGGGGCAGCGGCGCGCCCCGACCCGACATGGCGGCGGCGGCAGCGGGAGCCAGTACAGCGCCCTCCAGCGGCATTGCCACGGGCAGAGCCAAGCGGGAGCCCACGGCCCCCCGCGGGGCTCCGCTCCCCTGGGCGAGGCGCGGTGGAAGGGAGCCTGAAAGCACCCCCGGAGCCGCTTTGTGGGCACGGCTCCCCCCTAAAAACCTGCCCCCGAGCTTAATGGCTCCCCACCCGCAAGGGGCGGGGCGACACAATGCAGGACGGGGAGGTGGGAGGTGCAGAGGAGCCGGGGCTCTTTATCCGGCGGGAAGCCGGCGGAATTTGGAGCTGCGGCTGGAGCAGCGGTGCCGGAGGTGGGCGAGCGAAGAACAACGACGACGACGACAAGGAGGGGGACAGCAGGGAGAGAGCGAGCAGCCGCTGAAGGAGCAGGGTGGTCGGCACCTGCTGGGCTGCGCTGAGCCCCGCTCCTTGTCGCCTGCCGCGTGGTCCGCACGCCGCCGCCCCGCACCATGGGCAAGGGGGTGAGCGGCGGGGCTGGGGGGCTGCTGCTCCTGCTCCGGGGAGGGGGCTGCGGGGATAAAAAGGGGCTGCTCTGTCGGCTGGGGGGGGTGGGCTGCCCGGCTGCATCTCGCCCCTTGCTTTGTGCGCTCTGGGAGGAGCAGGAGCAAAAGGAGATGACGGCCATGTCGTTTTCGCTGGGGCTGCTGCCGGAGGGTGGCGCCGGGGCCGCCCCGACACATCCCGGTGCAGGGTTGCCGTGTGCTTCGGGAGAGAGAAGGGAGGAGCAGGGAGGGACGAAGCAGGAGGGCGGTGTGGGCAATGGCCGCGGAGGGAGCGCGGGGCGCGCCTACGGGGCGGGGGGCTGAGCCCGCTGCGGGGTCCGAGGGGGGGGTCCCCGGGCTGCTGCGGGGGGAGGCTGCGGTTATCTCCTGCCCTTCTGGAGCCCCTCTCGTGGCTCCTGGCCTCTGCAGGAGTACTTTAGACTTGTTGAGACAGCAGGCCCCCGGGGGGGGGTGTGACAGGATAAAGGGCTGGTTATTAGCGCCCATTCGCTTATCTGCCCCCGCGGCTACTCGTAAGGCTTGGTGGCATAAGGAAGGTGATCATTCATGACTTTATCATGTCTATCCTGCTAATTGGGCTGATAAAAGCCTCCCAGCATGCTGTGCAGCTCGCAAGGCGCTGTGTCAGCCCCGGCTTCCTTCCAGCCTTCAGCCCGCAGCGAGAAGTCCTTAATCCAGATTATATCTCGTAACTAAACGCAGTCGAAGGCTCTTGAGAACAGAAGTGGGAACTTGAAGTTGGATATTTAAGCTTACATGGCCGGCTGGGGAGCAGAAACAAAATGTGCCCTTCCACGTGGAGGGCGGAGCTGTGAGGTGCCCAGAGGCACAGTGGCGGCAGCCCTGTCCCTGCCTGCTGCCTACAGGCACTGCTCAAACACTGGCTGATTCCCCATTGTCCTCATCCATGTGAGGTACAACCAGTGGTATTGACACAACAGCACGAATAGGAGAGGTGGAGGAACACGGCTGAAAGGATGGTTGTTTGGAGAAGGGTTTGAGGAGCCCGCGGGGGGGGGGGGGGAGCTTGAGAGGATTGCTCTCTTGCCTTGGTGTGAAGTCCTGTTGTAGTCAGGTAACCCTGCACGTTTCATTTCAGGCTAGTGGGCAACAGGTAATACATACGATAACCTCACCTCAAATATAATTAATATTTTTTTGGGGGGAGACATCGATGCAGCCTTCTGGATGCTTTAAACCTTTTAACTCTGTGTGTGACAGCATTGCCACAGGCTTCGGGGGCTCAGGCCATCTTGCCTTCACTAATGGGAGTTAAGTGCTCTCTAATATAGAAGGCTAGCTCTAATATATATATATATATATATATATAGCTAGCTCATTTGCACTTCAAATTACGTGGGTTGTGTGTGCATAGTAAACAATTGGCTTGGAACCGACCCAGCAGCATAGTACCGGGAAGTCTGGGGCAGCTACACACTGTTGCATTATTCCTCCAGTCACAAGATTCTCGCATTTAGCAGGGAGAAAATGCGGTAACTAGGACTCTCTGAAAAAAATAGGGATGTGAAAGAGCAAGGTAGTGGGAAAAAAAGGGCAGGGTGTGACTGCACAGTTCAACAGCGTGCGCTTGCCCTGACTTAGGGCACCCAAAAAGGAAACCTCCTTCCCATGGGAGCCTGGCCTTGAACAGAAAGTAAGAGCGTGTGTGTGTGTGAGAACAAGCTCCCTGTGTGTGGCGGCTGTGAAGAGCAGCTGAGTGGAGCGGCTGTTTTACTTTAGATGGCAATGGGAGGGCCGTGAGCTGCCTGGGTATGTGCATTATCAGGGGAGGAGGGCAGGCAGGCAGGATTTCATCTCTGTCCGCAGACTCTGTCCTCATCACGCTCGCAGGGTGGATGGTCATTACTGCATGCTCGGAGTGGCTTCTGGGGATCGATACTAATGCCTGAACCCCAGGTTAAGTTTTCTTCTCCTGTCAGGAACTAGGAAGGTGTATTGTGTAATACACCAACTGAGGGGAAATTATGCAAATCAAAGCAATCATCTGGTGCAATTAAGAAATCTCAATGTTGCTCTACCTACGTCTTACACTCCCACTTCTTATTGGTATGCTGAGAGGCTATTCCTTTGGCCAAAGAAAAGGCTGGGCCTAGTCAACGCATACTTCCTCAAAGCAGTGTGACAGGATAAAAAGGTTTCTGACAGGTTGTATGGGGTCCTGACACACTGAAAGCTGCGTGGTTGTGCTTCACCCAGCCCTTCCCAAGGGGTTGCTGAAGGTACCAGCTCCTCTGGTCTTCATGTGTGTGTCAGACACCGGAGATGCTGTCTTTGACTGTAAAGATGCACTAATATGCCACATAAAGAACTGTAGGAGATGGCACTGCTACAGTTTATAGCAATACAGCACTGAAAAACACTCTGGTATTTGGAAAGCCAGTTCTGCACCTGGCTCTTCAAGCAGCTCCATGAGAAGAAATGTTTGTCCCAGGGTGTGGAGAAGACTTGAGGCATGTGAATAGTCCCCGTTCAACCTTGAGGATGAAAACCCTTGCAAGTTTTAGCCCTCTGGCCATGCGGGGAAGGCTTGTCCTCCCATAGTTAGGGAGGCAGCTGTCTGCTTGCTGAATCTCGGTGAGGAGAGCTCATGATGAGCAGTTGCTGGCTGTCAAGAGCTGCCTCGTCCTGTCCTGGCTGCTGAGAGCCTGCTCAGCTGAGGCGGGCAGTTGGGCTTTTGATGAAAGATGGGAGGTTGAACGCTGCTTTTTGGGAGGCAGTAAGAAGGATCCTGGGAAGGCATTCATGTCCCTCTCTTAGTATTGCACAGGTCATGGAGCAACATTTCCAGTCCAGTAGGGATGGTCAGTATCATGACTCATCTGCTTAATATATTTACTGAAGGTTGTCCCATGAGGCAGCAAGACAGTAACTTTTCTGTTTTCTATGCGCAGTTGATTGTAATGACATAAGTACTAGAACAGAGCAGGCCTCCAGAGACGGCTTAATTTGTTTTGGCTTATTCTTGACACTGCTTGGTGGATTAGGCAATGGCAGAATAGGATACTTCAGAACTTGTCTGCTGATTTGCACCCCTCCCGTTTCCTGGTCAATCATGGCTTGTGTTTAAGACATCAGCCATGAATGGCTCAATTAGTCCAGAGAGGAAAAGCATAAGTTGCCTCAAAGACAATAGGGTTTTCTGGGGGATGTGTAAGACTTCTTACACCGATGTCGACAACTGTTCTGCCTAAGCCAATGGAGAAAAAAAAACGTATAAGGGAAGGAAAAAGTTGTGTTTTTCTTTTATTTTTTTCTTCTGTGGCACTTTTGATGAGTCAGAAGTGTTCCTCAGCTAAGCAAAGTAACAGATGTGACATTTCTGATGAGACAGACCTTCCTTTGTGTCCAGGCCGTGTGCTCGCATCTTGATAAGATGTGGGGTCAGGACTACCGTAGGCTTGCTCTTATGTCTGGCAGGAAAAGGAGGGGAGAGCAGGGAGATCTTCCAGCGCTGAGGGGCAGGAGGGACACCTTGTCCCAGGGCAAGCCTTTGTGGAGCTGTGAGGTTCCTCTGCCAGCTGCCCTGAGGGCAGAGACCAGGGGCAAGTGCTTTGATCCGTGCCTCAAGGTCACGTTTGAACGACAGAGCAGGAAGCTCAGAGCTGAGTCCAATATTACTGTCCCACCTTTTCTGTAAGGGTGGGAGATGGTAGTAAGCAACACAAGGGAAGGTACTGTGCTTTTTTTTTTTTCTTCTTAAACTGAGAAGCTGGTAGGCTAGCAAGTACTTGGGTTCTTACAGAAACAAGTAACTGTCTGCTTTTTGTCCTGCCTGCAGCTGATGCTGGGCTCTTTTGATTTTTTTTTTTTTTCTAAGCAAATCATGCGTGAACAAGGGTGGTGAGCCTTTTCATGTTGGCCTCCTTGCAGGTTGTCTCTGCAGCTGCAAGAGCTAAAGCTTCCTGTGTTTTCGGGCTATATTCACTGCTGCCCCAGTGGGCTAAGCCACTGTACTTGTTGTGGAAGTCCCCAAGAGCTTGCCATGCTTTGCTGGTGGGGAAGGGGTGAAGCCAGAGGTGCTGGCATGCCAATCCGGGCTCCGGCTTCTTCACCTTCGTTAGAAGTCACTTATTTAAAGCAGTAATCAAGAAGCATGTGTTTTGTGGGGGACTGTTTTGGACTTGCCTGCCAGAGATCTAGCAGCGGTCGAAGTTGTTTCCTTCGGAGACTGAAGGAAAGAGAGAGAAGCTTCACGGTGACTTTGTGAATTGCCCCATGGCAAATTCTTAGGATGCTGGAATGCGAGGACTGTGCTGTTTGAAGTTCTGTGGCTTTCGCGCTTTTTTTTTTTTTTTTTTTGAAATAGTGCAATGGGAGTTTAGGTACAGGGAAGAGGAGAATGTCAAGAATGCTGACAATCTGCAGTTGTGTGTCTCGTTTCCCTGGCTGGGAGGTGGCAAACAGCCAATAGACTCTGCTCCACTTCTTCAAAACCGCTTCCACTGCACAGCTCTGCAGCTGCATGCAGGGGATGCAAAGCCCACCTTTGCTGACCAGGGTAAGGAGGAATTCCTCCGTACACATGAAATGTGTGAATGTGGCTGCAGTGTGATGTGCCCAAAGCTTTCTTAGAACGATATAAATCCTTGTCTAGATGTGCCCGATGGTTTTTTGCAGGGAAGCTGTGATTATTTTTTGTTTGGATTATTTTTTTAGTGTAGTTTCACTTTTAGTTTGGTTTTCTGCTTCTCTTGCAGTAAGTAATAATAAAAATAAGTTTCCTGGGCTTGCTGCTGAACAGGATGATTCTTGGATCCCAGCAATAGTTTCTGTGTCCAGACCACTCTCAGGAATCCGACTTGTGAGTTGAGGCACTCGTGCAAAGAGCAAGGCAGCGCCTTTGAAACCTCCCCTTAATCTTGTTACTGGTTTGACTGAGGTGTTGCTGGCGGCTGTTTCATCTCAAAGTACTTCTCGGAGATCTTACTAGGTGAAAATGTCATCGCATGAAACTTGGCAGGATGTCGTAGGCCCTGCACGGAGGGAAGGGGGGAGGAAAGCAGCTATTGGAGGCTTGTGAGGGTTGGGAATGAGCCTATGGAGTACTTAAAGGAGGAACTGCTCTGTGAGGCTGTGCTGGTGCCTGGCTTCGATACCTTGCAGGCTGTCCAAGTTTCTTGTAGTTTTTTTGGTCTCAAGTGATGCCTGTATTTGCTGCTTCATGCTTTCTTTGTCCTTAGATGCTCATTTGCATTTAAGATCCGAGTCTCTGCGTGATTCAATGTAAAATTAACCACGAGTAAAGAGAATAAAAAACCATCTGAATACAGAGGCTTTAAGCAAATCGTCTGCTTCTCTGAAGCTGAAGCAGGACTGAGCACGGATCAGGGCTGTGAAAGTGAGCTGCTCTGAATATCGTTCTTACTGGACAGATTTCCATAAATTGAAAGCAGGTTTCCGTTGTGTAACAGCTCAGCTCGAGCGCCAAACTGAGAATGAAAGTGTTTGGAACTTATTCCCCCAAATTTGAGTTAGAGATACCACCTCTTACTTATCTCCAGTTGATAGGCTGCTCCTTGCCAGAGGATGTGGAGGGCTGAGCAGGGGGAAGGAGGAGTTAATGCCTTGAAGGGAACGTACGTATGCACTCAGGAATTGGTTTCTTCTGTTCTTCATCACTTTCTGCCTGAGCTGGGGCTCGCACACCAAGGCTGGCTGCATAGCATGCAGCTCGCTCTCCTCCCAGCCAGACTTGTAAAATGTCTGGCTGTAGGCTGCGATGCTGCTGGGCAGACCGAGCTGCTCGCTAACTCTTTTCTTTAATAAAATGGTGTAACTTTAGTTACAAAAAAAAAAACCAAAAAACACAAACATAATTATTGTCCGCCTGGCAATTTTGTGTATATGGCTCATATCTGCTGCTGAAGAAGCTGGGTGTAGGTGTTTCTTAACAGTACTCTGTCTTCTCTTGTAGGCTGGAAGAGACAAGTATGAGCCTACTGCAACATCCGAACATGGCGCAAAGAAGAAAAAGGGGGCGAAGGTGGAGAGGGACATGGATGAGCTTAAGAAGGAAGTCTCAATGGTAAGAGTTGTAAGGGGTGGAAAGAGCAGCTTTAAGAGTGTTCACAAAGCCTTGTGCCTCACGTGGCTTCTCGTAGAAAAGTGCTGGTGAGCTGACAGCATGGAAGGCATTCATTTCCCTTCCCATCCCCTCTGTCTCCAAACTTGACATCCTGTGAGCGTTTCAGCATCACGATGGCCCTGAAAACATCACTTCTCAAAAGCATTTGACACAGAACAGTCTGGGTTACACGCAGCAAAGCATAGCTGCTTCTCCTCACCCAGGCAAGCATTATCTGGAGAGCAGCGGTACTTTTATGTGCTGTCATGTGGGTGAGACTGCTGTTTTCGTTCCAGCTGAGGAGTGGAATCTGTACAACTCCATTTACTGTTGGCCTCAGCTCAGGCTGACCTCAGTATTAGTACTCCTTAATCGTGTGTGAGGACGTGAGGAGCGTCTGCCATCCCCATCTGTGAATGGTGGATGATGCTGTACATATGCATGAGTATCACGTGGCTTAGATCTGCTCGCCTTGAAGTTGATACAGGCTTTATTTCTGTGCTGTGTGTGGAGACTGGGCTCACTTTTTTTTTTGGCCCTGTTTTTTGGGGAGAGGGACTGCTAAAATTTGCACAAAGATCAGTTTTTGTGTTTGGTGGGGATGCTAGCTTAAGGCATTTGTTCTTTCCAGTGCCACTGTTTAAGTGAGATACTGCTGTGTACTTATTTTCAGTTTTAAAAAAAAAAAGCTGGCTGTGAAACAGAGCCTCTTTGGGGGAGAAACATTATTTAAGCTGGAAGCGTTACTTAAACATGTGAAATTACACAGCTAATCTTATGTACACTTTCCTTTCCAACCCCCCCCATCTCCCACAACCAAAACAAAAAAAAAAAAAAGGGGGCTTCACATAATTTGTTGTGAGATAGACCGCCCTGATAAAATCAGGGATTGCTTAAAAAGTTATGTTGTGCCCAAATATCCAGAAGAATCCTGAAGAGGAGACTGCTTTGAGTTCCTGAACGAGATAGGAAGATTCTAGCTTATCGTCTCTGTGACAAGAGTTTCAGTCTCTGAGGTGTTACAGATGGGAAGCCTGTTGATGGGGTGAATCGTTGAGCTTGTGCTGACCAATCTGCAGGTAGTGTGGTCACCCCTCATCTGTTTCTTGTCTTTCAGGATGACCACAAGCTCAGCCTTGATGAACTTCATCGTAAATATGGAACAGACTTGAGTCGGGTAAGTAGACTTTGTTTTCCCTCTTTGTTTTCCCTCCCTCTTTGCCCTGATTGGAAAAGAAGCAGTCTCGGCTCAGAGCACTTCACAAAGGGAGATCTGGGTGGTCTGTTTCTTTTCCTTTTTTTTTTTTGTTTAATCTCTGCTCTTCCAGTGAAGTTTCCCAGGCTTTGAGAGAACTGTTGAGCTCACAAATACTCCTCTTCGTCCTCCCACTGTACAGCCAGCATGCAGTGCTTTAGTGACTTTGTTCTCTAACAAAGTCACTGTTATCTGCCTCTGAATTGTTCCAAGGTCAAACTGATTCTTGGATTATTTTTTTCCCTTAGGAGCTTGTAATAAAGGCAAATGTTTGTTATATTGCAGATGTAATCTAGTGAGCTAGTACATGCAAGAGACTTGGTGATGGTTAGCAGTAGTTAAAAATTTCAACCCTTTTATAGTAACAGGTGTGCAAATGTTCTGGCTAACCTCAAAGGCTAGTGCAGAAGCAGTGCAGTGATTCTGCAGTGCACCTTTGCTCTTGTTTGCTTTAAGGTGTGTGTTTTTTTTCAGGATTGCATACAGCAACAAGTCTGCTCTGTCTCTGTTACAGAAGGCTTGCATACTTCTGTCAAAGACCTTGGCTTCTAAAAGCTGAACTTCCTGGAAAGACAATCTCAAGTGTCATCATCTTTATAGTCCCCAGCTTTCACTTGTTCCATAATTTGATAGGATGGATTGCACTGGGCTGTTCATCAGTGATCAAAGTCTGCTGCTGTAGCACTCTTCCCTTGCCTGCCTTCTGTGTTGTAGCCATATGATGTGCAGGCTCCTCAAGGAGCATCCAACGTCCTGTAGCTCCTCTTCTAAATTGCAGCTTTCACATCCTTCACTTCTGTTGCCGAGCCCTGGCAGCTGTGGAGGTTCCCATTATCTGTTAGCATCTCCTTATTGCTGTGGCAGGCCTCTACCTGCATTCTCAAGCAGAAGATGAACAAATTTAAAACTGTTTTCCCCAGCCAGTCTTGCCATGATGCCTCTAAAAGTAACTTCTCTTCTAGGGTTTGACTACTGCGCGCGCAGCTGAGATTTTGGCTCGTGATGGCCCAAATACCCTCACGCCCCCACCCACCACTCCTGAATGGGTAAAGTTCTGTCGGCAGCTCTTCGGAGGGTTCTCACTCCTCTTGTGGATCGGTGCTATTCTGTGTTTTCTGGCTTACGGCATACAAAGCGTGATGGAGGAGGAGCCCAACAAAGATAACGTAAGTAAAAAAAATGTCTGCTTTACCTCCGAGGCAGGCTGAGCAGCTTGTTTGGCTTAAAGCATATCGGCTTCCTCTAGGCATTCAGTCCAGAAGCTTTTCCCAGAAGTACGGGAAATTCAGTGGGTGAGCTTAACACGTTTTGGAGTGCTTCCATGTAATGAAATGGACAGCCGACTTCCTTCATGTTGTGTTAACAACAGTGGCTTGTGGACAGCCTTTGTGTACAAAATGTACGGAGACTGCAATTACCTCCACGCTTTGTAATGGGGCATTTAAATACCAAGCAATTTATCTGGACGAGCTGGAAGCCTTTCAGGCAGATCACGCTCTCAATCACTTTCTCTGCTCCTTGTAGCTGTACCTAGGTATTGTGTTGGCAGCTGTGGTGATCATTACTGGCTGTTTCTCGTATTACCAAGAAGCAAAAAGTTCCAAGATCATGGAGTCCTTCAAGAACATGGTGCCTCAGGTATGGAATACCTCGTTTCCTTGATCTGCCACGCTTGCTCAGAGTTATTAACTGTATTAAACATGAGCTTCACTCACAAAATGCCTTGCGGTGAATGCTGTGTGTTGGCTTTTAGCAGGCAAGATGTCTTGTGCCAAGCTGTTAGTGTGGGTTTCTCCCTCTTAATGTTGAGGGGAACGCTAGTTCCTCTTTCTGTTCCAAGTAATTATGCTAATAATCCAGGGCAGTTCCTGGCACCCTGTGAGTTCCACCAGCTTATTAAAATCTATAACTTTCTTGATAGTGTAGGGAATTCTGTAACTGGTGTGATAAATGAGCGCTAAAACTCAGAGGACATGGACAGTCTGTATCATACCTAACCATCTTACAGTCACCTTGGCAACAAGGAATTTAAGTAGTGAGAAAACAGGAATAGTTATCTTGCTTAAATGTATCTGAGATAAACATGTTAGCACAAGCAGAAAGCTCCTTAGACGCATGAGACAACTATTTTAGGATGCTTGGATATTTTGAGCACCTTTCTTAAGAGTTGCTTTTGACGTAAGTTGTTTCTTTACTGCCTTCCAGCAAGCTCTTGTAGTCAGAAATGGTGAGAAGATGAGCATCAATGCGGAAGGTGTTGTAGTTGGAGATCTAGTGGAGGTGAAAGGAGGAGACAGAATTCCAGCTGACCTTCGGATCATATCTGCACATGGTTGCAAGGTGAGCAGCAACAGGCTGTCTGAAAGCTTCATAGTGGAGAATGATGAATTAGTCTGGTTTCTAAGAATTTCTTCTATGTTGTGAATGGGTTGAGTGGTGGGGTAAAAGAGGAACGTTTGGGGAGTGCTTGGTGTTTTATCAGCTGTCGCTGCTGAATCATCTGTCCGGCTGTGTATGAAGTAGTACTCTCCTCCGTGCAGGTGGATAACTCTTCACTTACTGGCGAGTCAGAGCCTCAGACCAGGTCTCCAGACTTCTCCAACGAGAACCCACTGGAAACCAGGAACATTGCCTTCTTTTCCACCAACTGTGTGGAAGGTACGTGGCTCTTCCTAGTTTGCTAAAGTATTAACAGTGCTAGGGAGTGAACTCCATAGGTAAGCAGTGCAAACGTTGTATGTGTTTAGAGTACTTGCTGTTAGTCCAATCCTACCATGCGAGAGCAGGCTGGAAATGCAAGTACCATTATTTGAACAAAGAGGGTTAGGCTGAGGTGCTACTCAAGCTAACAAGCTACTGCAGAAATCCAGAATTTCAAACATTTCTGGCAAAACTTCTGTAGTAGCTCCAACTACAGTGGTAGGCCCTCTTCATGTTGCAGCCCAGAGCATATTTTCCATATCACAGGGTGTCCACTAGTGTGGAAGCTCCACATTCTGTCCCACCTCCAAAAAAACTCAAAACAGCCTGCAGTACCATGGAATATTCTTGATCTTTAAGAAACTTGGGAAGAGAAAATGGACTTCTCCTTTAAAGGGAGGGAGGAGGACATAATCCACTTCTTGAAGACCTCTTTCTCCCATTAATTGCTTATGCAACTGGTACTTGAACCAAGTGCATTCTTGATTCCCTGGGTTAGAAGGGAGAGGGCATACAGCATGGCCACTCATGCATAAATCTTATGTAGCCCTTGTCCCCGTTTATTTCTGGAAACTTTTTTTAAAGCTGTGGTGGGAGGCCTTGGCCTGTTGGATTGCCTACCTGCATTATCTTGGATGAAGCTTGCTAAACTGTAGGACAGGCTGAATAAGCTCAGTTTAGGGTATTGGGAAGGGAGATTGTCTTAAAGCCTGTCTTTCTTCTAGGCACTGCCCGTGGCATTGTTATTAGGACTGGGGACCGCACTGTGATGGGCCGTATTGCCAGTCTGGCATCTGGACTGGAAGGGGGAAAGACTCCCATTGCCATGGAGATTGAGCACTTCATCCACCTCATCACTGGAGTGGCTGTGTTCCTGGGTGTCAGCTTCTTCATCCTCTCGCTGATCCTTGAATACACTTGGCTGGAGGCTGTAATCTTCCTTATAGGAATCATCGTTGCCAACGTTCCTGAGGGCCTGCTCGCAACTGTCACGGTGAGTGAGGCTGGAAGAAGAGGTTGACTTAATGCATAAACTGTGTGGTTCTTCAGGAAATTGAGTGCTTCGTGCTCAGCATGTATTTGCAGAGGTGAACCTAAAGTTCTGTAGGTTCTCTGTGTGGTGACTGTGCAGGGTTAGGTTTTATAAATTCAGTGTATTCTGACCAGTTGCCTGAATCAGTCTCTGGTTCTGCAGCTGTTTATCTGATGAAGGTGGGTCTCTTGAATTAGACCTGCACAGAGGCTTGGCATTGTAGAATGAAGTGAGTAAGGCTAGGAGTCCTGAATTTGGCTTTTCTCCCTTTTTCTGTGGTGGGGAGGGGTCCTTCTACTCTAAGTGTTGATTTGCTTGCTTTTTATACCCACATACACACACCAGCCCCCCAGTCCTGAAGGGCTATCAGGGCATCTAGCAAGTCTTGTTGTTGTCCCCAGTTTTGATCCAGGAGCTGGTAGAGGTTGTTATAGGCTTGGTTTCCCATATAGGTAGAGGAGAATCTAGGTGCTCTTAGCTGTGTAGAGGGTCCTGGTGGACAGGTCTAGAGGCTTCTGTGCAGCTTTAGGCTGCAGAGCAGCTGCTGAAGCAGGAAATGAACACTTGGGAGCTTCAGCCCCAAAGAGCTTCTGGCAAGAAAGCAGCTGGGTCTGCTTGCTTCCTATACGAGCAAGTCGCTGCCCTATCTCCAGGGCTGTTTTGGGCTTTGTTCTACGTGGCCTGCCTCTACCTATTTTGAGAGTTCCTCTTATTAGGGAACTGTAATGTTAAACGTTAGTTAACACTAAAATGTTACTCCAGGGCATGTTATCTCCTTCCTAATACACCGAGGAACAGGAGGCTGAAACCTTAAGCCATTTTCTGGAGAAAACTGTCACTTAAACGTGGTATAAGAGCTAGCCCTAAGCACTGCAGTTCATGCTCACCCTGCTGGTGTGCAATAGGAATCACTGCAGGGCATGTAATTTTGTCATTCCATGCCCACAGTGAGTGGGGGTGGCATGGTATTAGTGCACAAACATATCTAACCCATTTTATTCCTTGTCTCCAGGTATGTCTGACACTAACAGCCAAGCGTATGGCTCGCAAGAACTGCTTGGTGAAGAACCTGGAAGCTGTGGAAACTCTGGGATCCACATCCACCATCTGCTCTGACAAAACAGGCACTCTGACACAAAACCGCATGACAGTTGCGCACATGTGGTTTGACAATCAGATTCATGAGGCTGATACTACAGAGAACCAGAGTGGTAAGGCCATCTCTTTGTGCTGGAGGCATCTCTTTCTTTAAAAAAAGGGTTTTGTGTAAAAGCCTGTGCTTCCAGCTCTTTAGTGCAAGTGAAGTTCATGGTGCAGGGACTCCTATCATGATTTGCTAAAAGGCTTGTGGTGAATTTTAGGAAGCTTTGCACTATACCACGGTTCTGTTTAATCCGTAAACGGATTACCTAAATCCATAAACAGGAAAAAATCCTCTGGTTGCTTTTGCATCAAACCAGTCCATTGGAATTTTAACCTCTTGAACGTTCAGGTCCTTATTTCCACAAACAGGACAGGCATATTTGCTGTTCAGTACTTCACAGTACCTGATTACCTCTGCCAAAATATATCCCAAATTGCCTCATCCTAAGCTGTGTATGCAGCTTTAAAAGTGGACAGAAGAGATGTTGACGCTGATAATGAATTCCTTGAGACTAGACGTGGACTGAAATTTCCCATGTCGAAGTAGACAGCTGCTCCTGGACAGGGGTTTTCCCAGAACGTCCTGGTTGTGGTAGCAATGAATGAAGCCTCTGTAAGAGGCGAGCAGGAAGTTTCTTCCAAATACTGATAAGAATCTGAAATCTCTGCATGCTGTGCTATTGAGAGGTACTTATCTCTCCAGAACTGTTTAGTAAGTACAACCAAATTCAGGAGTTTTCTAGCTGTCATCTACCTTGTGAAAGGTTGTGCTTGCAACATGTTACCAGCATAACCTTTCTCCAATGGGGCTGCTGTTCTCTGCCCTGCTCCCCCAACCACTACAAAACATTGTTCTTGTCCCAACCACTTAAAGCTGCTTTATTGTTCTTAGTCTTTAACGCTAGTGCAAAGTAACAAGCTATAAATAAAGTGTTATTTGGAAGCACTTAGTTCTGGCTTGGCAACGGTTGGCTTGGCTGCAGTAGAAATAAACACAGAAGATTCCTCTTTGTGGAAAGTACATCAGCTTATCAGTTAGCTGTTCACTTCATCTCCCTTGAAGCCATCTTAAGAGGCAGCATGGGAGAAGCATTATCTCGCTATGTACTTAAGCATTGTTTCTTTGGGGGGTGTTTCATGGGGTGATGGATAAAGTGAGACAAGAACAGGCTCTAGGTGAGTCTCCTGATCATGAGGTACAGACTTCTCACTGTTAAGCCTATGGAGTGTTGTGTTTGTGTGGGTTTTTGGTTGTTTTTTGACATCCTTCCTCTGCTTTCAGGTGCTTCCTTTGACAAGAGTTCAGCTACTTGGACTGCTTTGTCCAGAGTTGCAGGTCTCTGCAACCGTGCCGTGTTCCAGGCCAATCAGGAAAACGTACCAATCCTTAAGGTGAGTTCCCAAAAGAAATGCTTGCATTGCTCCTTCCCCATAATGGCGGTGAGATTAAATTTCATTAGGGCTTAAGGAACTCTGAAATAGAGACATCTGTAACTCTTGGTCTCATCTGCAGTCTAGTGCCCTTATAGATTTGCTGTGGGCAGAGGAGATAGGACAGGGAAAATGCTTTCCACAGCAGGCTCTTTGCCATCCGCTGTTATCTCTGGCTTGTCTGGGGCGTCAGATACATTGGAAAGGACTAGGAAGGGCCAGAAACTTTTTCTAGGCAGCTTCCCCTGTCCAACTGTTCCAAGAACTGCTGTTTCTGTCATGTATATACTTAAAAGCCACAAACACCCAGTTCTGGGAGCCAGGATAAGTGGACACTAGAGTTGTGGGAGCAGCAGCCGTGGGACTGTTTGTCTTTGGCCATTCTGTTCTCACTGGCAAGTCTTAGCTTTTTAAGTTTTTGCTGGTTCAGCACGGGTGCAAATGCCAACATAACATCAACATGGATTCCTGATTCTGAACTGTGACCAAGCCAGGGCCGAATTAACTGTACAATGCTCATAATCTGTCAAATATTAGTCATATTATGTCATAAACTTCTTCCCAAGAATGTTATCATAATGTGGTGATGGAAATAATAGGGCAATTTATTTTCCCATAGCAGTCCTGGCTGTAACTTCTGGTCTTTTTTAACATGGAAGATAGAGCTGGACTTCCTCCAGTCTAAGGAAGACTGAGCAAAGAATAGTTCTAGAGAAGTTTTTAGGTACCAGCATAGTAGTGTAAAAATAGAAGAAAAATGTTCATGGACAAAGGAGACAGAAGGGCAAGAAGTAGTTTAAATTACAGCAAAGGAAATTCAGGCAGGACACAGAGCACACACAGGTCTCCAAGGCAGAGAACTCACCTGCAGTCTCTACCAGTGCTGATTTTACTTTGGGGAGTGGGGAAGGGAATAGATTAAACCTTCTCATCCAGAGGCTTGTTAAGGTGATCTTGTTTTGGGGTGGGAGAGGGCATACGAGTATCTATCTCTATGCGTGTCACTAGTTTTCATCTTGCATTTGCATTTTCGTGGCAAACAGCTTGCAGTATATGACTGAGAAATCCCTCATATCAGTTCTTAAAGTTCACCATTCATCCTCTTTCTGACTTCACCTGGTTAGCTGACTTTCTACCATTTAAAAGGGCTTGGCTTTGGTATCAGGAGACTGTTATTCTCTCAGACAAAAGGCCAAGCGTTCTGAAATGCAACTCTTTGTCAGGGCTGGGTGATGGAAATATTCTTTACTGCTCTCATGTTATGTAGAACCTGGGACTGGGCTGAGCTGAATGCACTTTTTTTTTTTTTTTTTTGGACATGTCTGATCTTGTGGTGAGTTCACTGGAACATGCCCTTTGATAGTTGTCTTTTTTCCTCAGAGAGCTGTGGCAGGGGATGCCTCTGAGTCAGCACTTCTGAAATGCATCGAACTGTGCTGTGGTTCTGTTAAGGAGATGAGAGAGAGGTATCCCAAAGTGGTGGAAATACCTTTTAACTCTACCAACAAGTACCAGGTAAGCTCGTTTCTCATTTCTCTCTTGAGTGGGAGACACTGTGTGAAGTACTTATGTAAATTTGCATGAAGACTACTTAAAAACTTTTTTTTTTTTTTTTTGCTGCTGTAATCACAAAAAACTTAGTGATGGTGCTGTGCTGGGAAGGTCACAAGTAAATGTCTAAAACTTTAATTTATTCCATCCTAGCTGTCTATCCACAAGAACGCAAACCCTTCAGAATCCCGTTACTTGCTGGTGATGAAGGGTGCTCCAGAGAGGATCTTGGATCGGTGCAGCTCCATTCTTCTTCACGGCAAAGAGCAACCACTGGATGAGGAGATGAAAGATGCCTTTCAGAATGCCTACCTTGAGCTGGGAGGCCTTGGGGAGAGAGTGTTGGGTAAGAAAAACAGCTTTAATAATAAATAAAGGCTTGTCCCTCGTGCTCTGGTGCAGAGACCCCACAGATTAAACAAAGCGCTCGTTATACTGCAGGAATGAAGTGCGTAGTGCTGAGTCAAGGTCACTTCAGTGATACACACAGGAACAGTCCTGCTTTTAGCTCTTAACCTACAGGGCAGCCTGCAGGGTCTTGTCCTGCCCAGCAGCTGGGATGCTTGGATCACAGTGAAGCAAAGTGTTTGAGCCCTTCAGTCTCCGTGGGGTCAAATCATGTTAGATTTGCTCTGTTACGTGGGAACCAAGCTGTGTTTGGGCACCCAGCAACAGCTATTAGTTATCAGAACAGGAGTGCAATAAACATTCACACTCTCTGCCTCTTTGATGTGTAGGAACAGAATAATCGTGGGTTTTGATGTGTTGCAGGATTCTGTCACTTGGCTCTGCCTGATGACCAGTTCCCCGAAGGCTTCCAGTTCGACACGGACGAAGTGAACTTTCCTGTAGACAAACTCTGCTTTGTAGGATTGATGTCGATGATCGACCCTCCTCGTGCTGCTGTGCCAGATGCTGTTGGCAAATGCAGAAGCGCTGGGATTAAGGTAGCTACTTCCTGGGCTGAGATTGCCTCGCTTTAAACCTCTGGATATGAGGGGCTTCTTCCCATGCTGTGTGGGAGGCTATATTGTGGGTGAAGGGAAGTATTTGGTCAAGATCTCCAGACTTGTAGGACACTGGCAGACGCTGCAGTGGTGTCTGTCCCAAAACAGGTGATTTGGCTCAGGTGTCGTTCTGTGCGTCCCACAGTACTGACTGCAACCAGAGAACAAAAAGCACAAA
The DNA here is from genome assembly GCF_047663525.1 of Anas platyrhynchos. Lineage (NCBI taxonomy): Eukaryota > Metazoa > Chordata > Aves > Anseriformes > Anatidae > Anas > Anas platyrhynchos. The sequence continues at coordinate 84,960,219 of NC_092587.1, read as the reverse complement.
TTGGAGAATGAACTGGAGATGTGACTCGGAGTTACAAATTTTGTCTTCCCTTCACCTCAATCCCTTGCAAATGTGTAACATGTTATACTAGCTGTACTTCCAGTAAAGAGCAAGCTTGAACTCGATAATGGAACAAAAGCCACGTGGCCCTTTAGTCTCAAGGGATCCTGCCTGCTGGGCAGTGCTGTTCTGCAGCATGGGCAAGGCTTTCACGGCAGTCTGTTTGCGTTCCAGGTCATCATGGTTACTGGAGACCATCCGATCACAGCCAAAGCCATTGCCAAGGGTGTCGGCATCATCTCTGAGGGCAATGAAACAGTGGAAGATATTGCCGCTCGACTCAACATTCCTGTCAGCCAAGTAAACCCGAGGTACTGACTCGTGGGGAACACTAAAGCTCTTCAAAGAATTAAGTATTTGCCTCTCTCCTTGCCTCGGATAATCTGTCGGCGTTTCTTCCCAGACATGAAAAGCTCGGCTTAGGCTTAGCTGAGCCTGTTGTGGCTCCTCCACAACGTGTTGTGAGCTATGTGAAGAATACATAAAGCTGCCTTGAGTGTGCATGTAGTTCAAAGTAAGCCCTATCTAGACAACTTCAGCAGTTCCTTCCTTCCTCTGCCCCATATCTTGATGGTCTGCCCCCCAGCTGGGGGAAACAACCAACCAGCAGGCTGGGTGGAGTCTCTTTTTGTGGGGGATGTAACTTTTTTCCCCTGGAGCTGAGTGTTTCCTCTCCACCGAGGTCACAAGCACTACATACTGGGCAGGAAAGAATAGCTAGGTAGTGGTTTAGGAGAAAAAGGCTTAGGGACTGTTTTGAGCAGTGCTCAAACCCACACGTTGCTGTGATTTCCGATCTTTAAATAGAGGTTAAATCTAGTTTTGCCCCCAAACATATATTTTAGTTAAGCTTCTTTATTAAGTTAGAGGTTCATAGGAAAACTCTGCTCAAAAAAAAAAAAAGACCAGTTTGTTGGCCAACTTACTTTGGATTGTGGCTACAAAAAGTCAAGCTGGTTTAACTGTTTCTCACTGTTGAGAGAAGAGTTGAAACACCACATGTGAACTTGAGCACTCAGCGTCCAGTTCTGTTCTCTTGCTTGCAGGCTCAGGTCAGGGTCTGCTTTCAGGTAGGCAAAGGGAGCAGGACTTGAGCTGGGTCGAGGAATTGCTGGTCAGTAACTGTGAGCGCAGGATAAATGTGAAGATGGAGTTCTCTCCCTTTATGGGGTTAAAGTTCGTCTTTGCAGCCCAGTGCAGAACCGAGGCGTCCGAAGAAAATGTGCTTTGGCAGAAGTGGGCTGTTTGCAGAATGGCTGGGCTGTCTGCGTTGCTTAGCTTGACCCAGCCTGTGTTTGGCCTGGAGGGTAGCCATGTAGTTTATGAACTGTGAATAGAGACGCCCTGTGGGATGAATTGTTAGGGGAAGGCAAGTATTGTGGCTGAATTCTTCTCCCTTTTATTGAGGGTAACTTCACAGCCTAGCAATGCAGGGCTGGGGATCACTGGGCTGTGTGACTGAGCATATCAACAGCTGGCTGTAAGGGTGGGGAAGGAATTTCCCTGTCTAAACTGCGTGATGTCACAAGCTTCACGGATAATCCCCTAGACCTATAAGGGATGGTATGCTGGGTTAGAGAGGTGGTATTTCGCCGTAGCATGCAGGGTACCAAACCAGTCTAAATATAACATGTGCTTTTGTTGCTGAAGAGAGTAAGATAGGCTGAGCTGGCATAGCACGAGCTCTCTGAAAAGCCGAGCGTAGATCAACAGTCTGTTGGAAAAAGGATCGTCGGCAGAAGACGAGAGCATCTTTTGTGATGTTAGAAGCTAACTGCCTGAGCCAGGGGTTCCTCTCTTGCAGGGAGACCAAGAGCTGTGGAAACAATTTGTGTACGCCTTGCCTTTTTCAAAAGCAATAGAAAGAATTAGGCTACTCGCGGGGCTTTCTGTCTGTTGCTTGGCACTGCCTTGTGCTGCTCATCTGACTTTAGACTTGGAGCGTTAGACTAAATGCATAAACTCCTGTGCAGAGGCTGCCCGGATTGGTGCTTAGTCACCCACAGCAAGGGTTGATCTTTATCCAGAGTACTGAATAGCTGTAGCTTTATAGGACAAATATAAGTTTAACTTATGAAGTAAAATGTTCTTGTCTCTTGATTGCAGGGATGCTAAGGCTTGTGTTGTTCATGGCTCAGACTTGAAGGACATGACTAGCGAGCAGCTGGATGACATCCTGATGCATCATACAGAAATTGTCTTTGCCAGGACATCTCCTCAGCAGAAGCTTATCATTGTGGAAGGCTGTCAGCGACAGGTAAAAAGACAGGAGACCAAAGATTTTTATCAAAGCAATCCCTAGACAATAAATTATTGATAAATTATCAAGCAGTGTTGCCTGCTGAAGTAGCAGGGTTAAGTTTTCTCAGTGCCCTCAGGTAATGGGACTGGACTAAACTTCAGTCTGTCAGTAGCCATTGGGCTACTGATGTCAGGCTAATTCCTAGTACCTATGTGTACAGGTCTTACAGGTTAATTACACTTAGTTCTTAAATTCTCTGGGGGTGCTTGGGGAGGGTTCAGGCTCAACATGGCTGTAATTCCTCCACCATCTTTGGAGGGAGCAGCATGCCTTCCTGATAAGCCAAGCCTGATCAGAACCTAAAAAGGGGTAAGGGGAAGATAGGAGAAACCTTCTCTGTCCGAAACACCATACAGATGTTTTCATTCTTTGCCTTATGTCTCTTCATGACTAGGGTGCCATTGTAGCAGTCACAGGTGATGGTGTGAACGATTCCCCAGCCCTGAAGAAGGCGGACATCGGTGTCGCTATGGGTATTTCAGGCTCAGATGTCTCCAAGCAGGCAGCTGACATGATTCTGCTGGATGATAACTTTGCCTCTATTGTCACTGGCGTTGAAGAAGGTGAGTTTATAACTGCATCTAAACGGACAGTTGGGACAGCTAACAGTGAAAAGCAATTGGGTAACAAAAGCTTGGTCCTTTTGCCTATCGCTTTGGCCCTATGGTCATCCTCTCAAAGAAGAGCGGAAGGGTTGGGGTACCTCCAAGGACTCTTGTTCAACCTGCAGCAAGCAGGGCTCAGTATTATATTGCTGTATGGCAGTTAACCTTGCAGACAAGGATTGCAATGGCCAGAAAATGCTGCTTTTGAACAGGTGATTTAATGCTTGATGTACGCAGTCCTTGTTGCCTTGTACAGCACTCTTATGTGCAAGAGAATTCTTCACTTTATTGCGCTAGCACTTTGTCGTTCCTTGTTACCAATGAAGATGCCTGTGAGCTACTTCTCCTGATAAGCAAGGATTGTGCTCTTCTCTTCCCTGCCCCAGGGCGTCTGATCTTTGATAACCTGAAGAAGTCCATTGCTTACACCTTGACCAGTAACATTCCTGAAATCACACCTTTCCTGATCTTCATCGTTGCGAACATCCCCCTTCCACTGGGAACGGTCACCATCCTCTGCATTGACTTGGGCACTGACATGGTGAATGTCTTTTTTTTTTATCTCAAAAAGAACTGTGGATGTTTTTAGGTACCCTAAAAAAACGGGTGTAAGGAAATGTTCAAATACAGTTTTTCCTGAGTGCTTTGTTTTAAATAAGTTCCCACTTGATACTTCTGTAGAACCTACTCCCTATTTCTTGGCTCTCCCAAGTCTGAGCATCCTTTAGTTCCATGTAAAGACACACTGGGGAGGGTGGAGGTCGTTACCAAATGTCACATCTAGGGTTTTGAGGCAGTGCTGTTTCTCGGGCTGAAAGTATGAGGCAGGGGAGGCTATGCACAGCAAAAACCAGAAGTGGTTCTAACGGCAAACCTGTCACCTTCAAAGGTCCCTGCTATCTCCCTGGCATACGAGCAAGCTGAGAGTGACATTATGAAGAGGCAGCCCAGAAATCCCAAAACAGACAAGCTGGTGAACGAAAGGCTGATCAGCATGGCCTACGGGCAGATCGGTAAGCTGCTCCGGTTCCTCTGGCACTGACTTGGACTCGGTGGTAGTGGGGGGTTATACGCCGTCCTGAGTCAGTGACTGTTGTGTTTATTTTGGTAGGGTTGAAATTTGGGCTGTGTAAACCAGAACCTTCAGGCTTTTGAGAACTTTCCGTGATCCTGCCCCTACAGCACATAGCGGTGGCTTGTGCAGCCTGATCCATTGAATCGCTTTCACAGTAATTTTGTTTAATTGCATAGCACTGTAAAGGAGCTGGCTGACAACCAGCTCGCCTCTGGTTCAGACTTGTTCAGCAGGAACATAGATCCCATTGTTAGTTTAATTAGAAGTAAAGGATTCTCTCCAGCATATCCCTAAACACACAGCATTAGGAGCCTTGATTAAAGGCAGCTACAGAGACGTGCCTGGTTCACAGGATGGGAGCTCGTGCTTAATTGCAGCAGACCTTGGGAACCTTCTTGACTGTATTTTGCAAAGACTGGGGGGTGGATGAGGCTTAATGAGAACACAAAGGGAGTTTTATCTGCTGTCCTTGAGTACCATGCATTTCACGGCACAGAGCAAAACAGAAGTAACTGTGTACAAAGTTGGGAGCAGAAACTGCTCAGCAAAAGGTCTGCAGTTGAGTTTGTTAGCGTGAACTAGTTCCACAGCTGCTGGTTTGGGAGACTGAGCCCCACAGGGAGCAATTTTTTGAGGTGCCTGGGGCCTCCAGTAAACTACTTTCTGTTAATTGCACTGTGCGGCAGCTTAATCATTTTTTCTTCCCTTTTCTTATCCGTTCAGGTATGATCCAGGCCCTTGGAGGTTTCTTCACCTATTTTGTAATCATGGCAGAGAATGGGTTCTGGCCCTCTGGATTGCTAGGAATCAGAGTCCAGTGGGATGACCGATGGATTAACGACGTCGAAGACAGCTACGGACAGCAGTGGGTATGTTTGGATGGCACAGCTGAGAGGCTGCCAGACAGATCAGTAATGCGTCTGCTGGACTTGGTGCTCAGACCAGAGAGCAAAAGCAATGTACCTGAACAAATGTTCTCTGCTTTGTCTGTTCCCTAGACCTATGAACAGAGGAAAATAGTGGAGTTCACTTGCCATACAGCCTTCTTTGTCAGCATTGTGGTTGTGCAGTGGGCGGACTTGATCATTTGTAAGACCCGAAGGAATTCTGTCTTCCAGCAGGGAATGAAGTAAGTAGGGCCATCTGTGGAGGATTTGGGGTGGGACCCCAGCACGTGGCATTTCAGTTCACCATCCTAGCAGTGCCTGGGCATCTTGGCACAAGTCTTAAACAGTCTGCCTCGGTGGTGGGTAAAGGCACCAGGTGTCTTTCCTGTCTTCCTGCTGCAGTCTGTTGGGCTGAGACAGAGTGGAGTGCTGACTTGTGCTGACACTGTCTGTAGAAGCTAACTCACCTCGAATGACAGTGGCAGGGAGATATTCCAGCACAACAGCTTTGTGTGGTGACAGAGCAGCCGAGGTCTTGAGCTGCTGACCTGAACCCCAGCTGCCTTCTGAACTTGTGGTGAAGGCGACTGCTGGTTGGTGCAGTTGTGAAATACTCGCTCTAGAGACACAACAGGACCCTTCTGACAGCTCTGCCGGCAGCTTGGACTGCCTGACAGTCCCCACCTGATGGACTTCTGGGCTAGCCCAGAACATCTGGCTCCAGTCACTACCATGTGGTAGCGAGGGTGGGTTCTAGGATATTGTCCACAAGAGCATTTTGAGCCTGACTGTTTTCTTTCCTGTTTCTATTAGGAACAAGATCTTAATATTTGGTCTCTTTGAGGAGACTGCTCTGGCTGCTTTCCTTTCCTACTGTCCCGGGATGGATGTTGCTCTAAGGATGTATCCCCTCAAGTAAGTTGTATCATGCTGCTTGTGCTGCAGGCTAGACCACAGAACAAGAGCACTTGAGTGGGGAGATGGAGAAGAGCAGCTACTCTTGCACTTGTATGGGGGTATTTTTATGTGTAGGGGACTGTACCTCCAAAGAAAGCAAGCTGAATTGCTCTAAAATATAGGCCAGATATCTCCTCTTTACTGAAGAGTTGGTGATGACATCTTGTGCCTTATCCTACCTTCCAAAGAATTAGCACAAAATCTTTTAAGAGGCATAGGTGCAGATAGATCAGTTGGTGCATGCTAATAATCCTAATGGTTGAGAGAGTGCCAGCATAAGCATTGCCCAACAGCATTGCAACATTTCACAGCAGGATTTAGGCTCAGATTAACTGTCACTTAACTTCCATGAAATCTTCACGACAAAAAAAAATAAACACAAGAACAAAACAACAACAAAAAACCACTCCTGGTATGTTTTGAGTTCTGCTCAGAAGTGTTGTTTGGAGTTAAGTGCTGAAGTGCTAGAATTTCCTAACAAAAAGCTGGCATCTGCCCAGTGCCTGCAGCAACTGGAGGTTAGCACATGTAAGTCATAAGGGAAAGCAGCGCAGTTTGAATGAGCAAGACCGTGGGTACAAAGGTTACAGGCACTTAGAGGAAATGTTGCTGGATTAATAGGTGGGGAGGTGCTGGTACAGAGATGAACAAAGGTGCTGTGACACACCTTGTGTTGGAATTAATATACAAAAGTGGATTAATCTACTGCAGTAAAAAGGTGGTAATTCTTGGCTCGGAGCATTTTCATTGAACCACAGCCTCGTGGGAGTGGGTGCACTGGCAAGCTGGGACTAGCCAGCCTTCAAGATCTGTATTCCTCTGTGCTATCAAATCAGAGCTCTTCTAGGCAAAGAGCATCTCCTCTGCCTGTGTTCTCATTGTCTCCTCTCCCAAACAGGCCCACGTGGTGGTTCTGCGCCTTCCCATACTCCCTCCTTATATTCCTCTACGATGAAATCAGAAAGCTCATTATCAGACGCAACCCTGGTGGTAAGAATGTGTTGTTATTTTGTTTCCTTCCCTACCTCCTCGTGCTGCTGAGGTGTGCTTGGGAACCCCCGGTGCTGAGCACCTCGTGGGGGTGTGTTTTGGGGTGTGTGTTTTGCTGCATTTACTATTCTTTGACAACTTGGGCCACTTAAGCTGCGGTGAGTTTAATTCTCAAGCATTAATTCTGTGCATTAATGCTCAGGAAATTCTAAAAAGTCAGGAGAAGGCCCGAAAGCTGCAGCACCCCAGTTACCTGGCAAGAGTTTGTTATATGACTAGGTCCCTTTCTAGCACGTGTATGGCTGTGCAAGTTTTCAGAGCCTGAAATAAGCTCTCTGCGTTAGTCTCAAAGCTGTAAAGCTCACTTCTCCTTCCTTTTATCTTCTAGGTTGGGTGGAAAAAGAGACCTACTACTAAAAAGCGCCTGTAGAACATTCCACGCACAGCCCATGCCACCTCTCCACCATCTCCCCTGTGTGCATGTACTTCATCTTTGCAAGCGCAGAACTGTGCCTGGGCAGGAATGAGCTGAAACTGGAGGAAGCACGAAGAAACATGGACTGGAGGAGAAAGCAAGGGGGAAGAATGGGGGGAAGTGTCAGACCATCAGTCCATGGGGATGAGAGATTGAGTAGCTTTACGTGCCTTTGTTTTTTTGTAAAAGGAAACAGAAGATTTTATATGTGGATTTTTACAAATAAAGATGGATTCTAAGAGGATGCCCCCACATGGTCTTAGGCAGCTGTTTTTCTCAAGGCAAAAAACCCGTTCAGGATGTGGCACTGACAGCGTAGGTTTCCAGCCCTCGGCCTCCCCTTCTTGTAGCTGGATCCAACAGCACCTGCAGTTTAAGAGCCACGTTGCCTTTCTACTGCCTAGGTCAGTGCTGAACAAGACAACCTGCTAGTAAATGCACTGCAAAGCCTTAAGCCTAGGAAGCTTCCTGGCCTCTAACTATGTATCTTGGCTGCTTTCTGGAAGAGTTTTCTGCCATGCAAATGTAACGTCAGGTGCAGAGAAGTGGTGGCTAAATGTCTGCTCTGGCCTGCTCCCACAGGCTGTGACCTGTGGGCTGGGCTCAGAATGAGAACAGGCTTCCACTGGCTGGCACTTGAACCCAAACCCTTGTCTTCCCCCAGCCCTGCCATTGTGGTTTTCCTGCTTGCTTAGCCAAGCAAGGGCTTGTGTTTCCTAGCACCCTTTTCGGATATGCACTGAGCATATGTGCTGCCCCTAAGCCAGTGGCAGCAGGGGGGTAGGTTTTATGTCTAGTGGGAGTGGGGGTGCTTAAGTCCATCTTGCAAAGCTTCCTACTTCCCTCTCTTACTTTAAGCTGGTTCTGTTCTTGGAGCATTCTACGTTGCTTTTTCCAGAGTAGAGTGAGAATGAGGAAGTCATGTCACACTACCCCATCTCCATTTCTCAACGCCACCCTCGTCTCATCACCCAGGGTGGGCAAAATAGCAAGTGGTAACGCCTCGCCCTTCAGCCACATCATGAATGGTTTAAATAACTCATCGCTGTTGTAAGGCAGTGCTCGTCTGGTCTCTAAGCTGGCTCTGGGCTCAAAGGGGTCATGCTGCTTCACTCAATTTCCAGCTGTTTTCTGTATGTTATGATCTATGGTTTAAATGTCTGTATGGTTGACTGCTGAGAGCTCAGTGGGAGAGTTGATGTTTTATGTGTGGACAGTCATCATCTCAAAGTCTTAACTTCATGTTCCTTGTGTTGTTGTTCTTAAGCCACCTGAAGGTTCTTCAGGCCCTTAGTCCTGTCCCTGAACTGCTAAGTCTGTGAACCTCCTGCCTGTGTGTCTGTCTCTGCAAAGTGTTGTTCTAAACCATATTACAGAAAGCATCTGCAGTTAAAACTCTCATGTTGTCATCCATCCTTCCATGTTGTTTTTTTGGATGTTATTTTAAAGCGATCACTTCTGTCATCTCCTGTACGTTGTAGGCTTGTGAACAGTTTTAGCAGTACACCAGGGAGCTATGGTTGTAGAAAGTGAAAAGCTGGGGGTGGAACTTTGTACCTTAGCTGAGATGCTCAAATGTGGAACCCCTGCCTGGAGATTATTAAAACAAAAAAAAAGTCTTCCACTTGTGTGAGTGCCCATGCCAACAGCTGAATCCGTGCAATTGTGGTGATGCTAGGTGGGAAGGGGGAGATGAGGAGTTGTGCTGAAGGAGGAAGGTGGGATGAGTTCTACTGGCTCTGATGATGATGGGGTAGTGATGCAGAAATGACACTTGCTCCACCCACACGTGATGCTTGAACTTTTTGATTAGCGCCTGAGCCTTCCTCATCAGAGAGTCCCACTGGGTTGCAAAATCAGCTTTGCTGATGCTGTCAGAAAAAAAATTAAAAAAAAATAAGGAAGCTGTTCTTCCTCCCCCTGGCAGTTCAGCTTTAAACAGCCTTAGCAGCAGGCCTCTCAGTAGAACAAAAACTGAAGCCTGGGGGGGCTAAACGAAGGTCCAACCCCTTGATCAGAGAGCAGCCATAGAATCACAGAATCACAGAATTTCTAGGTTGGAAGAGACCTCAAGATCATCGAGTCCAACCTCTAACCTAACACTAACAGTCCCCACTAAACCATATACCTAAGCTCTACATCTAAACGTCTTTTGAAGACTTCCAGGGATGGTGACTCCACCACCTCCCTGGGCAGCCCGTTCCAGTGCCTCACAACCCTTTCAGTAAAGAAATTCTTCCTAACATCTAACCTAAAACTCCCCTGGCGTAACTTTAGCCCATTCCCCCTCGTCCTGTCACCAGGCACGTGGGAGAACAGGCCAACCCCCACCTCTCTACAGCCTCCTTTAATGTACTTATACATAGCAATAAGGTCACCCCTGAGCCTCCTCTTCTCTAGGCTGAACAAGCCCAGCTCCTTCAGCCGCTCCTCATAGGACTTGCTCTCCAGGCCCCTCACCAGCTTCGTCGCCCTTCTTTGGACCCGCTCAAGCACCTCGATGTCCTTCTTGTAGCGAGGGGCCCAAAACTGAACACAGTACTCGAGGTGCGGCCTCACCAGAGCCGAGTACAGGGGGACGATCACCTCCCTAGCCCTGCTGGTCACAGTGTCCTGCAGGAATGCTTCCTGGCTACACCTGCTGCTTCAGCCTAATATCTCACCTGGATACCAGCAGTCCTGCAATTCCTTCTGTCTTTGGCCAGCCTGGTTGTGATCTCCTGAAAGAGAACTGCTCTGAAGCTGAACCTGGAGCTGAACCTTCACTCTTCCAGAGTGAAGAAAGGGCAAAGGGGACTGATGCTTAGGGAAGGAGCAGGTAACCAGGATCAGTGCGGTCCTCTAGGCAACACAAGATGCTCTATATAGCCCCCAGGTATCTGTCAATATTTACAAGCTAAGCAATGCCCATTAATTAGCGGCTAAAATTATTAAATGGCAACAAAGGTGGAGTACGAGGTGCAGGCTAAAAACATAACAGGTTTTTATAAGGGGTGGCCTGTACACACTCCTCATACCACTTTGGAGAGCTGGCCCTGGGGAGCTATGAAGCTGCATGAATGAGGCCAGGCACAAACCCTTCCCTCCATGGTATCTCAATGCAGGTTCCTTCCAGCAGTTTTCCCCATGCCGAGACCACCCTGATAGCAATATTTGCTCTGTTCCATGCGTGTTTACAGAGTCAGCATCAGCTGTTTGGGACTGCATAGCCACTACCAAGCCAAAGGCAGAGGCCCAGTGCTGCTGTGTAACAAGCAGAGCAGCAGCTGAGGTGACAGTGTCTGGCATAAAACCTGCAAAACCTACACTAATCTGTCCCCTGTGATTTTCTGCTCTAAGGGCTTCATGTCCTTGAGAAGTGCAGCCTATGGTGCCAGGCTCCTAAAGCCTTCAGAAAGGTTTCCTGGTCAGGATCAGTTTAGGCAGAGACTGAAACAAAGAGCGTGGTGGTGATTTCATGCCGTGGATGGTGGATTTCCAGGCTTTTGGTGATCTGATGCTTAAATGGTGTTGCTCTTGAAGAAGAGTGTGCTGACTTTTCTCGTGTGCTGAATCCATGCTGGTTCCTTCAGCACAGCCACAGAGGGCCCAAGGCCCAGGCCCACCTTTGTGGAAGCTCTCGCTTCACGACATGGTGGGTCCATCATGCATGGGCCATCAGCTAGACTTATGGTCGTGGAGGTGACAAGCCTGGGCTGTGTCACAGAGGATTTCACATCATGGTGTCCCAACCAGAGGGTATTTTCTCTCGTTTGGTCACTCCTGCCCCATGCAGAGGTGGGCGGGTGGTGAGATGGGGTTTTGATTCAGCATGGCCCCATGACAGAGGGACTCAGCAACCTCCTCTGGGGTGTCTTCAGGAGTGATGGGCCACATGTCCCTGACAGAGCTGCCCTCTTGAATTTTTAGGAAGCCAGCTCAGCCTCCCCACCGCACACAGAGATGCAGGGTCAGCCACGTTTGTGGCAAGGGCACCCTCCACCTTAGCAGGCAGGAGGGAGGTGAAAAAAGCCCAACGGGAAACCACCTGAATTTGCTGCATGGGTGCCAGGCGCAGAGCTTTAATCACTGCCCCACGGGCTTGGCAGGCAGGCCAAGCACAAGCAGCAGGCATCTTGCATAAACAGTAGGAGGGAGAAGCTGGAGCTGCTTCGCTCCCCTGACCTTGGCTTCACTGAGAGGCTCCTTCCCTGGCTAGCGATGTGGGCTCCCCCAAATGCACAGGGGCAGGGGGACAAAGCCACCGAATCCCTTTTTTTTTTCAGTGGGATAGTCACACACTGCCCCATGGGGTCCTCTGCAGCCCCCCTGGGAGGGTGGCCGGGCTGGGTAGCAGGCTGCGGGACGGCTCGGGATTAGCTGGCACCAGGACGGGTTTGAATAACAGGAAGGTTTGTGTCTGCTGTGATTAAACACCGCCAGACCTTGAGTGTCTGCCGGCAGCCGGCTCGGCGTCGTCGCACCACCGGCGTAGTTTCTCCTGCGGTTTTGTCGCCGTGCCGGGGGGGAGCTTGTGTGAGAGGCCCTGGAGACAGCCGAGTTTTTGTTCTGCCCCCTTTTCATACAACTTATCAGCTCCGGGGCTCCCTTTTGTTTCCTGCCCGGGAACTGGGAGCTTTCCAAAACACGCTGCTGTGTGTTGTATCTTCCACGGTGCCTTTCCAGGGGAGCAAGAACTTTTTTAGGGACCAGTCTGGACACCAGCTCCAAGCTCTGAAGGGATCGGACCCATCCTCAGCCTAGTGAGCAAGCCTTGCTTTCAGGAGGTCCAAAATGCCACACAACGTGACACAGCCACTGCTGGCACGTCCCATGGAGCTGTGCTCCTCCATCACAGCCTCCAGGAAAAGCTCTTTAAGCTCGGGTGAGGGCAGAGGGGTGGCATTCACCACAGCTTCTCCTTAGTGCGACGAACGCTTGCGGCACAGCTGAGCTCCCCCCCCAAAACACAGCTCTTCGTCCACCCTCAGCGGGCAGGGTGGCAGTTCCTGGTGGTGGCGGTTTCTCCTTTAACGTAACGACGAGCACCATTTTGCACGAGCTGCCTGTGACTCACCCCTTCCCCACCAGCGAAAGGACCCGAAATAGCAAGGGAGGCCGAGATGAGTGCAGAAGGGCTCCCTGAAGGCAAAGTTCACAGGGTACAGAAGGACAGCAGAGGCGGGTGCCGGGCCCACGCACCTCCTCTGCATGGGGCCCCGAGGCAGCAGGGTGAAGGGCCCAGCAGGAGCAGAAGGCTCGGTGGCCACCAGGATGGGCCTCATGCAGACCTGACACCATAGCTGGCTCCTTCCCCTGGCTCCATGGCCTGGAAACACAAGGAGGGGTTAAAAATGCACACCCCCTGCAATGTATCTGGCCTCGAACCATCCCATCAGCCAAAACACCAAGCAGATTAACCCCAATTAGGTGGAAGTGTGTAAGCAAACAGTAAAGCGGAGTGATTAGCTGAGGGCCTTTGGGACAGGCTCCCCAGGAGCCTGGCATTGAGCACACCCCCCAGGTCCCAGGGAGGCCCAGTAGCTCCCACTCGCAGCTTCACACTTCATCAGCTCCCGGGCAGTGCTTGGGGCCCTTTCTGTGCTCTCCTGCAGCTGCCAGCCTCAGATCAGATCCTATCTGCCCTTGCTTCAGACATTGCCCTCTTCCTCCCCTCTTATTCTCATCATTTCCAGCCCCCGCAGCCCTCCTCCATCTCTCTCTGCCTTACTCCACGTGCCTTCCCAGGAGCTTCTGGATTCCTGGGCTTTGCAGGGTGAAGGGTCCCTAATTATGGGAAAATTTACCTCTTTCCCTATCCCTTTCATCACACTCATCCTTCCTCCTGCTTCTTTCACCTGGTTGTCCCAAACACAGCAACATCATCACCTGCGTGAACCTTGGAACCCTCTGAAGGCTGGAAAGCAAATATGGGGAGTTTGCCCAGCTCTAATAACAGCAGCAATAGCTTCTCACATTTCTACGGTTCCTTTCACTTTAAAAGGCCCCAAATTTCCTGCAGGGTACACATAAAATCTCCCTCAGCCTCCGGGAGGCTCGCGCTGCTGTCAGGCAAACAGCCAGTTCAAACAGTCAAGAGGGGAGACTGGATCAGGAGGCAGATACCGAAAACCTCCTCCCGAGTGAAATGCCATGGGAACTTTCCTACTACGGTTGGAAAAAGCCGTGCTTCCTCAGCAGCACGAGACTCGGGTCCCTGCGCCATGGAAAGTCGGTGTCACCCTGCTGGGGGGTGTGCCTGGCTGGCACCCCGAGGTGCAGCGTGCTCGCCAAGCTGGGTGATTCACAAGAGGCACAAAGGCAAGGTGGAGAGGGAGGGATCCTTTGGAAACCATCAGCCACGAGGCATGGGAAACCTCTCACCACGCAGATCGGCTCGGCTCCTCCCCGTGGTGCTGTGCAGAGGTTGAATGGCCAGCAGAATAGTGACACAGGGGGGTTAAATGTTAAAAGAAAAAAAGAAAAAAAGAAAGGAAAGGATTCTTGACACCATGTCATCTATATGGGCTTGAACCCACAGCTGTCTGAAATCATGGTTAAAAATAGGCATCGGCTGTAAGGGCTGAGAGCCGCTGTAGGGGAGTGAGTCCCAAGGTGAATTATGAAATCGAACACGCGTTCTCTCTGTAACAAGTTTGTTTTCTTTTGAGGGTTATTTACCTTGGTCTTCATACCTGCCAGACACAGTATGCTGCTCTCGGGTTTCATGGCGAGGCGGACATGGGCTGGGTTAGGAGCCAGCAAGGAGCAGACAGAGTGTCATTGCGGAGGATGCAGAGCTCCTCACGGAGCTCCTCGGCCAAAGGAGTTTATACATGTAAAAGGTAGTGAGGATATGGTCGTTTTATGTCCATCCAAAGCCCAAAGTCTGCATTACCCACCCATATAAATCTGATCTGGCTGAGGTGCTGCGCTTCGGTCAAACTGCCCATTCATGAGGACCGTGTGGTGTTTGTGCTGGCGTGGCCCCAAGTACAGGACAAGCAGCGTCTGATCCAGAAAAAAAAAAAAAAAAAAAATAGGAGCAGCACAGCTGTAAAGCCTGGCTGTGCCGAATTGCTCTCTCCAAAATTCACAAGCGATTTTGAACCAACAAGTTTGTACTCATCTGCCCTTCGTATTGCATGGCCGGGGTGCGTTTGATCTGATGTCAGGAGCCCAGCAGTGGGGTTTACCACATTGTCAAGCTACAACCTGAGTCAGCTGGGAAGCATCTCTCTTCCCTCCCTGCTGTCCCGGTGCCCGAACCCAGAGCCCTGGGAGGGAAAGAGGCTTAGCAGGGACCTGGATCTGTTCTCCACTGAAGCTATTTTCACATGGAAATATGAAAGTCTGACAGGAAAGAAAACTTAGCATGAAGATGAACACCCTCAGGATCTGCTGGGTAAGGTCGATTTTGGTCACAGATAGAGAATGGTCAAGGCAGGGTGCTCACCACCTCCTCTGGAAGCAGCCAGATAGCTGAGGTTTGTCTGAGCCTCCCTTCTTCCTTGTGGGTTTCAGGGCATTTTTGCAATCAGATGCCTGAACTCACTGACATTGTTAACCCCCAGTATTGTTACAGGCACCAAGAGACTGGTGCCGGTGTCAGCAGGGTCCCTTTTTATGCCGTCATGAGGTAGTTGCTTCTATTTCACCGATGAGGTTGTGTGAAAGCCCCAGATTACTACGAAATCATGAGGAGGTCAGCGTCTCTTCCCCTCTGTGCATCATCCTCCTGTTAGCCCCTCACATGAAGCTCGCCACTCACACTGCTGCCTGGACATGGTTGTTGGATCTTCACCTAACCCAGTCTCAAAAACACTCCCTCATTGTAAGGAGCAACCATGCTATGACCAAATTTTCAGGACTTAGCAGAACTTTTCTGCCACATAACCCTTAAAAGCTACCTTGTCTTCACCCAAATCAGTGGGATATTAGCACCTGAGCACTCAGGCAACATCTGGTTGTTTACATACCTGACCAGAGATGTCTTACGGCTACAGCTGTCTAAATACTCCTGCCTGACCACCTTGCAGGCCTGAACGGGCTTGTCCCAGTACTTAGGCAGAGCACAGCAATGCTATTTCTCCCAGGGCATCGGTGGGGCCTGACCCCCAGCAGCCGTGCCCTACAGGCCCTGGATGTCCTCCAGCAGCAGCGTGGGAAGGGTGCAGCAGCCCTCAGGGACAGCACTTGCACCCTCTGCTCAGAAAGGCAGAGGGAAGCAGGTATTTTGCCCAAAGCTTTATGGAAATGAGCTGAATTGCCCGCAGCCCCGGGGAGCAGCTTAGGATGTGCCTTCTGGGGCCATAAATGCATGAAGATACATTGAAGATGTTCTTTTTCCAGCTGCCTGCTCCTGACACCCAGTGGGACATTTCTGGTGCACCCTGGATGGTTGTGGTGCTGCTGAGCACCCCAAAGCCCGTATCTCCTTTCTTGTCAGGAAGACGAGTCTGAACAGGTTTATTCATTGCTTTTCTCCATTGTAAAGCACTTGGGAGCCAACAGCTTTTGCTATAAATGGCAGGTTTTTGCTGTTCTTTGGGGAAAACAGTGTTACCCTTCACCTAGGAGCGCAGAGCTAGCCAAACTGCAGGTCTTCCTTCCTCTGTACCCGCATCATCCCCAGCTTCCCAGTGCCCTGAGCTTCCCATCCCCAGCCAAGGCTGTGCGCTGGGGAATGCAGGAGAAGGGGGTTCTCAGCAGAAGATCGAATCTCAAAACACAGCATTTGCACTCATTAGGAGGCAGTAAAGAAACGAAGCAGGCAGGACAATTAGAGATAAGGGCAGGCAACACGCTGTTCCCATGCTGATGTCCTGCCCGCTGGTAAAAGTGGGGGGCGCAGCCCGATGCATTCTTGACATTTTGTTCTCCCAACTGATGCCAGCTCAGCTCTTATCAGATATCTCCACGGCCAATGATTTTTCACGGTGGATAACACCACCAAACTGCATAGGAAAAAATCATAAACCTCTGTCCTAGGCAGCTAAGCAGAATGTTCCCATCCCGGCCTTCATATGGGGGTAGTTGTGGCTTTACCTTTTCCACCCTTCCTCGCTTAACCTCTTCTCTGCCATACACATTTATGGCTCTGACCCATCCTGAGTTGCATGAAGGTGAGGAATATCCAGCTGCATCCCTCCTCTGACCTCCTGGTCCGGTCTGATCTCCTCTGTCCTGAGCAACCCAGGCTCACCCCCTTTTTTTTTAACATTGATCACATTTCTTGATCGCTCCTCGCTGGTCAAGCCAACCAGTTCAGATTTAACAGGGTGTGTGCCTGTCCTGGGGTGTCTCCTTGCAGCAAATGGAGCTGCCTCCATCGGGAATCTGCCCTTGCATGCACCAGCCTGACCTCCCAGCAGAAGTGGCACCTGAAGCTCCCTCTGGAGCTGATTTTGGCTGAATCTCAAGGATGCTTTCGCTGCTGCTCTTCCTTTATACTGAACTACACGAAACCGGGCTTGGTGTCCCCACGCCATGTGAGGGAGACACCCTCCTTGTTCGGCTCAGAGTCCAACTCTCTGTTAAAGCAATATTTGGGAAGCTCAGTTACATGTGCTGAAGCCAGGGATGCAATCCCATTGCGTCCCTTTAGGTTCTGTGTGCCGGGATGAGAAAGGTTTCCAGTGAGTTATCACACGAGGTGACACAAGCACACCCTCACCTAGGGTGACACACAATAGTGCTATTCCAGCAAGGTGCTGCTCTGCCCTCCACCCTCAGCTTGTGCTCAGGAGGGTTTTTCAGGCCCTCACAGATGAGGCAATAAGGAGCGTGTTAATTTTGGCCAGGCAGCACTGGCCTCAACCCACCCCAGGCTTACTTTTCAGATCAAAGTGGGAGAACAACAGCAGAGTTCACTAGCTCGGGGCACAGCAACGAAGAGCCAGGACAATCCACCTGGAGAGCGATGCCTGGGAGCTGCTGCAGCACCCACTGCTGCTGTTCAGACTCGCAGGACTCCTCCGGGGCACCTGCAATTGCTGCCAGGAGCAGGCATTTTCCTCAGCTGGGTGTTTCACCGTCCCTGCAGTGCTCAGGGATGGGGTTCTGCTGTAGCACTTCCCTGCTCCCTCACCTCAGATCCATGAGCATGTCGCAGGGATAGCAGGATAACCCTGACATCAATTATTTCAGCAGACCAACAGACATGGCGGGTTAAACAGGCAACTTTCCAGGCCAGTTTAGGCCCTTCTTTGGATCTTTTTCAAAATGAGCCGGATTATTTTCCTTTTTGCACATTCCTCCGCTGTGTCGGCAATGATAGGCATCAGCAGCTACCAGTCCAGATCTCTTCTGTGCAGGCTGCTCTACCTCAGACCCACTGAGCCGCAGCCAGTCCCAGGCATTACCATGCCACAGCATCAGATATCAGCTACACCTAGCCATGTTCGCGTTGCCGTGGCTTGCATGGCTAGTTGAGGGCCTGCAGGTCTGTGTGCAGCCTTCCTTGGCCCACACACCGAGCTCTGCAGCTCCTAACTCCTGCTCTAGGTCCCTTTCTTGCAGTGCTGTGGATTCCCGGCCCTACAAACAGATTTGGGATCCTATTTGCTGGGCCGTAGCCACTTTTCGGAGGGGATGCGCTGTGTCGCTTGGCACAGCCAAGGGTTAGTTCTGGCTCTCCAGCCGCCCGTCTTGTTTTCGGTTCCAGCTGTGGGCTGGTCTCCTCTAAAGGAGCTGGCTGCACTCCCCTTTTCCTTCCTCCTCCCCTAAAACTACCAAACCCATCGAGTACACCCGAGCCAGCCGCTGTAAGCACAGGGGCTGCTTCACGAGGACGTTTTGTTTCCTCACACCTGGTCCAGGCAAAGAGGAAAACAGGCTGTGAATTCCCTCTGCTGCTTCCCACCTGTGTCCCGTGGAGCTGTAAATGCTCCCTTCTCCTGCCCTGACATTTCCTTTGAGTTTCTGGTGCCCTGCTGATGGTCAGAGATCACTCCACAACCCGGGCGCTAATCTGCATGGCAAGGGTGTCTCTACCCACGACCCATCTCCAGGGACTGGCTGCCTCCTCTCTCCTGGCCCCAGAGGAAATTTGCTGGAAGACCCTCTTTGGAGATCTTCAGAAGCCACCTGGACATGGTCCTGGGCAAGGTGCCCTCGGTGGCCCTGCTCCAGCAGAGGGTTGGACCAGTTGACCCCCAGAGGTCCCTGCCAACCTCGGCCACGCTGTGGTTTGGGTGGATGCAATGCTGCTGGTGCACACTGGCGCTAATTTCGATGATTAATATCGTTTGTTTTCTCGGAGGGCAGCACTGGTAAAAACACTCCATGTCCCTAGCAGTATAAATTCGCAGCTGCTTCCTCCCAAACAGGAGGCGAATGGGAGAGAGATGAGTGAAAGCCTGTGCGCTGCTCAAGCTGCAGAGAAAAAGAGAGAGGAAATGAGCCTCGGTGCGAAAGAGAGGAAGTGGAAGAAAAACAACACAAAGCAAACGCTGCGTCCATTGAACGGGACCTGAATTGGCGTCTTGGCTGCCGGTTCGACTAACTTATGGTATCACTAAATCCCATTCTCTGCGTGGGGAGAGAAGCCCTGCAACTGTGCATTGTCAGCGTGGCGGAAGAAAAAAAAGGCAGCTGATGCTGGTCAGGGCAGGATTGCTCGCAGGCTCACAGACGGGGCATTGTTCCCAGCGCGGCGACAAAGGGCTCCCTTCTTTCCTCTACCTCAGTCAAGTTGCTCATGGATGTGTAGGAACAGTGCATCTTTTAGGACCGCATCGGCTATGGGTAGTAGGATGCCTTGGCTGGCTCCCATCGGGACCCCTGATGCCTCATAGCCCTTGGGAAGGGGCAGGCAGGGTGGTTCACCTCTCTGGTTACCCTCAGCACATCCTAAATTCATCCTAAATTCCCAGCAGGTAGGGGAATGGGAGTGGTGGTGGTGAGTGGGATTACGACAGCCGCACTTCCAACTCCCTTTAACGTGTTAGCATAAGGACTTCACCTGCGTTACATTTCTCACGTTCTTGGTACGGAGGGAGGAACTTGCAGAGGGACATGCAGAGACACAAAATAGGGTCCATGCCGTGATGCACACTGGTCCTGATGAGACAGATTCGGAAGCATAAACACAAAGCCCCACGTGCCAGAAAAAGGATCTTGCATGGTCACACAGCATAGTGCAGGGAGATAAGGACAGACAGACAGAAAGATATCCTCAAGTGTGCTACCAGAACTCTGCTGTCATTGTCCTTAAGGGACAAAAGAAGCACAGTACATTAGATTTGAAGTTGATGTTTCAGTATCTCCCTTTCAGAAGATAGGGAAATCGTTTTTTAACCAGTGAGAGCAGCAAACAGCAGGGTATGGAGGAGCCAACAACGTAAGTGCCGCAGCCTCCTCTGCAGTTTTGAACCCTGCAAAGCACTCAGTGGGAACACCACACGCTGGTGATCGTGTCTGCACAGAGTCCAGATGAAGTGAGACCAAATCTCTCCTTGGAAGCTGTGTCTCCAGGCTGCATTCATGCGTAGCAGCCAAACTGCAAGGAGTGGCCACCCTTGCATGAAATATGAATGTCGCTGGATGGAGGTAAAACAGGCGGAGCTGACCACATCATTCGAAGCAGGGGGCACATGACTGATGTTCTCCTCTCCCTTTAGCTCTCCCAGGAGCTATTTTTCCCCATTTGGGCTGTGCCTGAGGCCAGGCAGGACAGCTCACATGAAGCCTAGCAGGCACACACATGTGAGGACAGACCTGCCTCTGTCTTGGGGCCTCCACGAGCAGCCCAGGAACACAGCTCAGCCTCTCCTCTGGGGTTTGGGTCCTGGATCTCTGTTATTTTTAGAGCAGGGATGGGCCAGCTGATTCCACATGTACGCAGGGTAAGAAAAATGAAAAGGGAAGATGAAAGATGTTTTGCGGTGGAGGACATCTTGCTAACCCATATGTATCTATTTCCCTTACCTCTTGGGCTACTGCCCAGAGCCTCATGAGGAGCAGTGGTAACATGTCCACTTGTATCAGAGAGTGAAAAACTTTGAAGGCAGTGCCAAACGTGCATTTCGGGGAGGTCACCAGAGAAGTTTCTCCTTCGAGAAGTTTCTTCTAGCTATTAGCAGCCAGCCATGCAGCCAGATCCCTGGAACCATGAGAAGAGGGTTTGTATTTTGTAGCTCAGGTTAATTTGGGCAAAACCACTTCCACTGAATCTACGGCATTTGGGCAGACTGACCTTCTGCAGCTGGAGTTAGGAGTGGCCAGCAGCATGGTTTAGCTAACTTCCCACAACAGAGCAGAGGGACAGCTTATTCCAGGTTGGTCGAGGGAGGGAGAAAGTTTGGCTCCGGAGCTGTTTTTTATGGCTTGCATTTGAAAACAGCTTACAAGCGGTGAGAAGGAAGCCTCCATGTTATTACAGTTAAAATCACCTCTGAGTATCTGGCCTCTATTTTAAGTCGGTGATGCATATATGTTCGCATGCCAGTACTCTCCAGTCTTTTAGCTCAAATAGCAGTTCTGTTTCGCCGGGATTTACCCACCTGATGTATTAATAGGCAGCAATCATATGCCCTCTTAACATTCATATTGCTAGGCTAAAAAAAGCAAAGACCGCTAGACTCCTACCATCACCTCTTGCTTTTTTCCAGATCACTCCACTGCCGGTCCTTGCACTTGGTACGTTTTTCTCACTCCTTTTCCAGCTCTGGAAGCTACCTCTGTCCTCCTCAGTACTGGCAGTGCCTCCCTGTTTTGTCTCTTCAGCAAACATCTACGTTTCTTTCTCCAAGGTCATTACTGGAGATATGAATTTGACTGGTGCCAAAAACAGCCCCGAAGGAATGTCATCAGTAATTGCCTCCTGCTTTATGTTTCAGTGTCTCTTTATCAAGTAATTCCTTGCCCACTTTCTAATTCAGCTGTGAATCCCTGTACTCCCCTGCTTTCACGGCTTCCTTACCACCCTTGTGAAACACAAGTAACCGATGTCTAAAAATGAGTTTTCTTTCCTCCAACATAAAGAAAATCCAAACCACCTCACATTTCATTTAACCAGATTGAATTTTCTCCCATTCTCCGTACGTGGCATGTTGTTATTTACAGACTCGAGATCTCAGAACAACTTCATCATGTTTAATTGTTCCTACTTTGGGAATAAAAAGAGAAGCTGTTTTGAGATCTCGGGTCTGTAAATAACAGCATGCCTTTTTTGTTTCATTACTTAAATGTAGGTAAAATAGTTGGTACTGTTCACCTGTGTCATCCTTATCCACATTTCAGTCTAACAGGTTGATCGAACATCCTTGGTTTTGGATTTGTTGCTACTTGATGAAGTCATTTATTTCAGATCTCTGGGAACCTCCTGATCTGAATAAACCTTGCAAGTTTCGTCTTAACTTCTGATGGAATAGTTTCTATCTGCAGGTAGTTTTATCTGTTGCTTACAACCCCTTTCTTCCACATCATTTTCCCTGCAAAATGAGGCAAAGTGTTGGGTTTCTGAGGCAAACCTTGATCTTAGCCTCACTGCACAGAGGTCCGGTCTCCTTCCTTGATCCTCTTACCCTTGCAAAGAACTTCTTTCAGCAGCTTATGATTTTCTTTGCCAGGTCTCTCTCTCCTTGATTTCCTCTGACTGACAGGTCTTTTCCCCTAAACTTTGTGACCTGTGCAATGCATTTTTTCTTGCTGACAGCTCTCATCTTTCACTGAGCAATTTTTATCAGCAGAGAGAGGCATGTTTTCCAAGTAAGTTCTCTCCATCTACTCCCTTTCTGAAGAAAGCAAGTTAGCTCTTGCAATGCTGAGCCTGAAAGTCTTCCACATACAAGTACTTGAGACTTTTAGCTCAGATTGCTTCATCGCCTCAGCCCCGTAGCTTCTGTGACGATTCCCGTTTCACAGTTGGAAAAAACCTTCGCTGTGGTCCCATGATATTTACTCTTCCATTGAATTTAAACAGAATCAGCCTGTGCCCAGTCAAGGTTAAAAGTTATCTTCTGCCACATTGTTCTGTAATGTCTCACTGGTTACCAAGAGCAGGTCAAACACAACAGCAGCTCTGATTATCTTGCTGCCTCTTTGGTGCGGAAATATATCAGCCAGTGCGGGAATACCAGGGTCCAGCCTATGCTAGTAGCAAGTATTCTCCCCACAGGGAAGTTAAAACCAGTAGTAATGATAACATTGGCACCATGTCTCACTGTTTCCAGTGAATACTGGGTCTGTAGACTTGGACAGAGCTTCTTGCTGCAATGAGTATTATGTCCTTCCTCTTACATGTTCCTTCATTCATCACTTTGTCTTAAAGCTCATTCTCCTCCTTCAACTACACATCAAAAGCAGGCATGGAAAACACACAAGTCCCAAACAAAAAGCCCACATAAACTCCCAAGTCTCTTAAGTGAGAATCTGGCCATCATTTGTCTCAACACGAAGGGTGCCACTGGATTAGTCTCTCTCTCTGTCAGGCTCCTTTTCAGTTCCAGATCCCCTTTGTAACAGGGTGATTATTCCTCTTAAAGAGTCCCCAGTCACACAGACCTGCTCGCCCTAGTGCTCCTTGGGGTCTCTGGCTCCATTCTGTCCATCCCCCCATCCCTTTGCAGCTCCTCCTGCAGCCTCTCCTCCTTAGCAGCTCCTGGATGTCATCCTCATGTTTCCCTGGGCTCTGACTTTGTGTTGTTCCCACCTCCTCTTTTCCTTCGCTGATGGGTTTAGTTTTTCATTCCTCCTTGTTGCTTTTCCTCCCCATTCCCAGTCTTAAAGCCTTTTCTTGAATTTCAGGTTACGTAGTAGCAGGGAAGAACTTGCTAACATGCCTGATGAGCTCTGCTCTCGTGTCTGCTCAGCAGGCAGAGTAGGAATGACCCAAGCATTTACACCTCTGTGCTGCAATTAGGGTATGGAGACTGGGATGGGAGAGTAAGATCCTTGCTGCAGTGGGACTTCCACATCTCCAGATGGCCTAGAATGAAGTAAAATCACCTCAACCAGGCATGTGCAAAGAAGTGAAACTTATTTTGTGCTTCTGAAGGTGTCAAACCTCCTGCTCCCCTCTGCAATGCCTGAATCCCAGTCCTCCCCACAGCTCCCCTGCCTCTTTCCCTCGGGTGCCGTGCTTTCCACCACAGTGCCACTGAGCAGCATCGCTCACGTGGAGCACGTTTACTTCCTCCATGAAGTTTCCATCCCAGAGATGATGCTTCCACTTGCTGCCTGAGGAACAACCTGCCCCAGCACAGCAAAGCCCGGCGGCAGCATCACAAGACCGTGTCCCCTCGCCTCCCGCCAGCCTTGCCCAAGGTCACGCCGCGTGGCAGCGACAGGAATAGAGCTTGCGAATGCCACCTCCTTATCCCGCTTGTCCCAGGGCCAAGCCCCTGGGAAAAAGAAATATCCGGCCAAGTGCGGCGGCAGTGCCCGGGTGTTATTGTGGAGTTGAAGAACAGGTTAATGCTCGCACAGAAAGCCCAGCCGTGCACACAATAGGCAGCACAAGGTGCCAGCTCCGGAGGCTGGGGGCTTGGGGACAGGTTGTGCCGGGAACGCGCTGGGGCCCCATCCAGCTGCGCCGGCACTCCCTCCCTTGCTGTGGGACTGCCAGTTCCTCCCCAGGAAAAGAGCAACGCCCCGCTGACAGCGCTGGCAGGAAGGCCAGGATTTAGGGACAATGCCCAGGCAGGGTGATCAGGCCATTCAGCAGTGCACCAGCCAAAGGGAGAGCTGTGCGTGCACCACTGTGCACACCTGCTCTCCGGGGCCGTGCTTTGTGCTTGCTTTTTGCATAGACCTGCATACCCAGGATGTTTTCCCCAGGGCAGGCTACATGCAAAGGAGCAGCAGGGCAGGTTTCACCCCATCTGCTTCCCTAGAGGCATGCCTTGAATTGGGGCCATCACTGAGCCATAGGGACAGCCACCAGGAAGGCCCTTGAGAGCTTGAGGGATTCGCGCACCCAACCGCTAAGGAGTAAAATGCACTGCTTCGCCTCGCTGGAAAAGGTCATGCATCACAGGCTAATGAGAAATGAGCCTGGACAATTAATCAATACACAATCTCCTCCGCTAATCATATTGATGGAAGATGAGCTCCATCCCCCAGGAAGGGCAAAGGCCATTGAGCTAAACCATTTAGCGGCATTTATTTATATCCTCGGTGGTTCGATAATTTGAATCTTGCCTGATAGCATCAAGTCCCCAGGGGCTAAGCAATATTGTCCCTCTGGGAAAAAAAAAAACAAAACAAAACAAAAACAAACAAACAAACAAAAATCCCAACCAACACAACCAAAGAAATAAAGATAAATACACACACACACAGAGACAAACAAAAAATGCTTAAACACGTATATCTAAAAAGAAAAACAGCCTTTGGATGGAACTGAATACCTTAATGCATAGGAAATGCTTATGCAAATGCACTCCCTTTCCCTAAATTTTCAACCACACGCATGTGTGCATGAGGAATTTCTGAGACATTGCATACGAATGGTTCAAAACTATAATTTTCTAAGTTCAAGAAAATATTGGCAAGGTCCCAGGGCATACCTTGCTCTTGGTTGCAGCAGAATGCCCTGTTTTAGAAGCCTACCATGAAGGGCTAAGAGAGAATTTGCCCCTCGGTCATTCATCCCCAAGCCACACCTTTCCTCCTGCATGTAGAAACCACCTTGGGACAAAGCAGGCCCTGTAGGTAAGGTGAGTTCACGCTTGTGTAATTAAAGCCCGTGTCGTAACACACACGCACCGAGGGACAACGATGATGTCAAGGCACAGCTGTCTCGGCCACACAGCTGGCCTCCTGGCTCCCTGATAGAAATCCCGCTCTTGCTAAGCTGCAAAGAAGCGGGGGGTAAAGCTGTAAATTGGTGGCTGCAGCCCGTCCCTGCCTGTTCTCTGCGGTGCTCGGGCTGTCCGTGCAAAAGCGAGCAGAGCCCTGCTCTCGCATCCTCTGCCAGATGGAGTGACCTATGGAGAAAGGCACTGGTGCTTGCAAAGAAGCTGTTTACTTACAGAGCTGCCCGCTGGGACTTATTTACAGAGCACTGCTGAGAGCCACCAAATCTGCTTGTATAGCTCTGGAGACCATTCAAATCCTCTGTTCCCAGACCAGCGATTAAGCTGCGCGGAGAGAAGTTAGGACGGAGGATAAAACCGAGCTTTCAAAACAAGGGCCTCTGATCTCAAACTGAGCAAACATTTCCCCTTGCCTGTGTCAGCTAATTTGCCCTCCAGTAAAAGGGCAGATCGCTTGGGAAACCACGCTGGTGAATTTCTTTCCTACTGCCCCCAGCGCCCAGTCCTGCTCCCTCCACCAGGGCACCAGCAGAGTGAGCAGCTGGCACAGTGAGGGCTCAGAGGTAAGCTCAGATGTTGGCAGGAACAAGAGGACACTCTTTAGAGCCTCACCTCCTCCTTAACACTCACTTATAAACAGCCACAGGGCCCACGCGTGCTCGGAGGATGCGCCTCATCCTGCTGGATCCCAGCACAAAGGCACCAACGCAACAGCTAAAGCCACCCTTTGAAAGGGCTCCGGAAGCCAGAACAGGATTTTCTCACACTTTTGAAAGCATCTCTAGACAGGACAGATTCAGTTGCATCAGCAAAGATGTGCTCCGTGTGAACAGGCAGCCAACATATAAAAAAGCCCCGTGAGAGCAACAGCCTGAGGCAG
The DNA here is from genome assembly GCF_047663525.1 of Anas platyrhynchos. NCBI lineage: Eukaryota > Metazoa > Chordata > Aves > Anseriformes > Anatidae > Anas > Anas platyrhynchos. The sequence continues at coordinate 84,934,247 of NC_092587.1, read as the reverse complement.
TGTGAAATTTGCACGGTCCTCCCCAAGACGGGGCCTCCCCCGCTGCCCTGTCACCTGTGCACACAACATGCGAGATGTGGTGGATGGTGACAAATCTGTGGCTTTTAGCCTACGCATAGAGAAAGCAAGTGTAGGGGTATATATACATGCATGCACACACTGTTATTCAGATGCTCCTGCTGCGGGAAGCCCACCCAGCCTTGCCTCCAGTTCTCCCAGAGACCAATGGGGTCTTGCTGAAAAGCGCTCCGAGCTTGCATGCATTCAGGTTTAATTTGTGCTGGTCTTTGCCAGCTGAGTTTGCAGAGAACGCCGCTATTGTGAGGCCAAGAGCCTTTCTGCCATGCCAGCACACGCAATGGATGATGTTTCATAAGGTGCCTGCCGTCGGGAGGACAAAGTCCCGTTGAGCGGGCATTGGCTCTGCCATCCCTCGCAGATAGCGAGGGATCAGCTGAATGCAAGCTTGGCAGCCTCCCAGCTCATGGCACAAGGCTGGCCAAGCATGTGAGGCAGAGTCATTATCAGGGCACTGTCCCGAACAAAGTGAAGACATTCAGTTTCATCGCGAACTAATATTTGCCCCTACTCTTTCCAAGCAGAGGAAGAAAGACGCAGACTGCGCCAGGTCCCCTGCTGTGATATAAACCTTGTGCATTACTGAAACTGCACAAGGAGCTGAAAAAATGGGCAAACACTTCCACATCGGGATTCAGGAATAGCATCCCACCCAGGTGAAAAGTAGAAGCAATAAATAAAAGCTCTTTGGGAAGGAGCAGAGACAAAAAGACTTAATTCCATGTGTTTTCCCATCACTGCAGCTAAAGAAGCTATGGTTTGCAAGAAGTAAGTGAAGGAAGCTTGTCCATTTTCCTTCAGGTGAAAGAAGGTGCTGGCTGCCCAAAACATCTGGCCTGGTGTCTTCTCATCTATCTTTAACGCCAGAGGCAGTAAAGATGAAGCTCTAGGACTTCTTTCAGCATTTTAGTCCTGGGTCAGGACACAAACCAGCCAGCATCTCAAGCTAAACAGGATGCTGAAGTACCTAAAGAAATGTAGAGCCATCCTAATTCTGTGTGAAACTTGTTTATTTTCCTTGTAACTAAGCTCTATCCACGAACCAGATCCACTTGCGTTTGTAAGTAAACAAAATCCATTCGTAAACAGAGACTTATTGGCACAGCTGAGCCTCAGTGATGTGACATATAGCGGAGACATCCTGCTCCTGCTGGGACAGTGACCACTTTCTGTAGAGTTGTCCTGGGAAACGCTTTGCACGGCCATTGCCTGTGAAGCAGTGGGAATGCCGAGTCCACGAAGAGCCGAGTCGCGAAGTCCTGGTCCAGGCAGGCGAGGCAGGCTGTCTGCTTACAGAGAGGTGCCTGTTCCTCTGCACGCATTAGGCTGACAAGCAGGGAGTCCTGCCAGGAGCGAGGCACAGCTCAGGAGGTCACTGTGAACCCATCCAGCTCAGAGAAATGGCAAGGAGATAGGCCCTTTCTGTGCACCGTGCAGCGACCCTGAAGCCAGTCAGCTTGCCAGCTCTGCCTTTGATGCATGTCCAGGCTTTGGGCACGCAGGGATGCCCAGCACCACGCAGAGTCACCACAAACACACCTGCAAACACACCACGAGGCCACCCTGCAGAACAGGGAAAGGCAGAGGCTCGGTTATCTGTCTCCACGCAGGAGTTTAAGCACCTGAACGCCACGTTATGGATGTGGGCCAAACACCTAAGCACCTGGCAGGACAGAGGCCGGGCAGGAGCTCAGAGGCACTGATAATGCCCCAGTGCAAATGCCAGAGGCCAGCTGGTGCCACCCAACATCACTGGGGGCTGCTGGAGCTGGACTGGAGTGAGAGAAGGGGCTTCAGAGAGACTTCACAGCAGAGAAATTAGAGTGGCTCTCCACTATTCCCTTCCAAGTTAAGGTGACCAGCTTTTTCAGCAAAGGGGACCCCTTCCTGGGTCTGAAATCTGTGGAGCTTGCCTGCAAGCCTTTATTTTTTCCTGTGATGTGCAGCCAAAGGCTCTGGGGAGTCAGCAGGTGTGTCAGTCAGCTGAATCTAGGCACAGACTGGTTTTAAAGACATGGATGCTCTCTCACCGTCTCCGTCCCAGAGCCTGTCTCCTCATTTGTGCTGCTGCTTTACAGCCTGCTGGGGCCTCTGCACCCAGTTCAGAGTTAATATTTTATCTAGAGGTCCAGGGAAGCTCGGTGAAAATTGTTCTAGCCTTGAAATGCCAAAGGTAACTTTAAAATGTTTCCTTCCGGACTCTGAAATATTGCTATTAGAAATGTATTCTCTGATAAGGAAATGGCTCTGGCTAACATCTGGGGAGATTATTCATGGAAATCAGTGCTGTGATTGTCTCTGTGTCCTGTCCATCTGTCTTTCCTGAACTCCACCTTTGTGGAGACCGAGCGCATTAACCTCCCAGCACCAGTGCAAGAAGTGAGAAAAGTGAGAGCAGCTCTCCAGCAGAGGAAAATCTGCTCATCCTGAAAAGGCTGCTTTGTTCTCATTGCACAGGATCATTTCTCTACCATGCAGCATATTTATGGGAGGGACAGCAGTGGCAAGGGGAGTAATGACGCCTTTTTGTTTAATAATTAACTCACGCCGTCGCCTGCTGCCTCGTATTCCAGTCAACACAGCAAGGCAGTGGGGCTGTGCCGGCTGGGGAGCTCAGCATGAGGCGGGCAGTAAAGAAAAAGATAATTTCTCCTTCATCTGCTCATTTATGTTGTGCTCTGACCTGCCTTACTTTGCTGTGCTTGGGTTTCTCCACCAGCAACGTCTGAATGGCTGTAGTAGGTTTATTCCTACTTGCCAAGCACTGTCCCAGCAGCACTTCGAGCCTCACACACCCTACACACACCGTTTTCCAGAAACAGCTGACACTGTGGTGTATTATTTCTGGGGGACCACGTAAAAACTACTTCCAAGAGCAAATGCAGCTAGAGTAAGAAAGGCAGCCAGGAGAGATTCATCTCACTGAGTTCTCTGGCTGCCATCAAAAAGATCCGTCTTGCAACCCATCGCTGTGTAGTTCACAAGCCACTAGGAAGAATTTTACAGCTCGGAGATACAGGTTTCAGGAGAATTTGCTAGAAACCTTTTGCCAAACTTTATTCAAACTGTAATGGAAGTTAATCACATCCAAATCATTTCCAAGGGAAGCGCTGCTTTCAAAGAATGTGTCAGCTTGAAATATTGCTCAGGGGATCCCTTTTGTAAGGATCATAATATTTAGACATTTTTTTAAAAGTAAAAAAAGATCTTCACCACAGATTTGCAATCCTTAGTCAATAAAAAGGAGAAGGCTAACTATACATAAGTGGTTCTAAATAGAACATTTAGGTTGCTGAAATAAAACATTTCAACTGAACAAAAAGAGATTTTTTTCTAGTAAAATATCAATTCTTTGAGAAGTTAGAGGTTTTAACTTTTTATCCCAATTCAAGATACATATTTTTCATTAATACCTAGATTACTTGGTAGAGGGGGAATTTATTTCCCATTGAACTTGCCTTTTCAACAAGCAGAATACAATAAAGCAGAGGCAAATTTTGCTGGAAAAAGAATTCTCCACCAGAACCCTTTACTTTATTGAAAATGACCCCAAGGCAACCGGTGACATTTGTCACCGAGGTTGTCAGCTGTAGTTTTAGCAGCTCTTCCCTCTGTGTGCAAACGCCTGAGATGTCAGCACGTGTCCATGCTGCCCGGGAAATGAGCTGTGTTCCTATATCTCTGTCTATTTTAAGGCATAGCCCATATGCAGCCCTTTCGGCTCCTCACAGTCAGGAATGTGGCTCCTTCTGGAAACCATCCCCTCGGTGAGACAGCTGGGCTTTGACCGAGGGCTGAATATTCATTCACCTTACAACACAGCCTGTGTGGCGTGGGTTAGGATACCCCGAGCAGTGCCGTCAGCAGCAGTGTGTGTCCAAATGAGCACCTTCGTGCTGCAGGTTTCCAAGGTTTCACAAACTCAGCTCTCAGGGCAGATCAGTGAATGTGGGAGGGACTTTGGCTTATGCAATCCACACAGCTCCCGCTTATTTCCAGCCCTCATGCACCAAGGAACTTTTAGGCTGGACCCTGACATCCGCTTCTTAACAACCTGGCCCCCCATCAGCTTCCTTTTGAGGCCTCCTCCACTCTCTGTACACTTCAGGCCATGAGTCCTCCTGATGGCTTGTGCCAGGTGACTGCTTCTCCACGTCTCGTGGAGGCTGCCAGCCAAGCTTTGCTGCCCTGCTTAGTCCAGCGCTCTGAAATGACCTTCAGGAGATCAGCTGCAAGGTGAAAGCACACAAGCAGATTGAAGCTGGTTATTCAGCATCCAGAAATTAGAGCAAATGAGAGAAAACAAAGCTGGTTTGACCGTCTTCTGCAAAACTTCACTGTCTAAAAGCAGAGGCTAAGAAGAGCCAAGGGCCAAGGCACCACGAACTCAGGGTCCTGAAGGACTTCTGGCTGGGCTCCCAATGGAGAGAGTAGGAACCAGGGAGAATTGGCACAATATTATTCCAGACCATGTCGAACTGGGTATTGACGTGCTGATCCAAATCAGTTCCTTATATTCCCTGCTTTTCCTATGGCCACTCCTGAGGAAATTCAGTATTACACCACCATACTGAATTTCCTTGTAGTGTAGTCTTTGATTCAAGGTGGGCAAGGCAACAGTCCAAATCAGGAACAACCTTTGGAAACTGGCAAGTTTCAGCAGAGATCCTTGAAAACTCTCCCCCAACCAAATGTCCTAATGGTTCCTGAGAGCCCTAATGCAGATTTTACCTGCCCTGTGAGCACTGAATGTTATTGTGGCATTCACTCTCCTTATCCTCAGAGCACTCCCATGGCAGACTGGCCAGGGGGAGAGACAGCACCTCAGCTGCCCCACAAAATCATCAGGTGGTCGATTTAGTCTCTCAGAGCAGAGGCGAGTAACCTGGGAAGGGAAAGAGGAGGAGATCTCAACACTTCTCGATTCTGCTTTTATTTAAGCACCACCACAAGCCTCCTGCAACACCTAGTCTGTAAAGATGTTGCCCGGGCTTAGGGGGTAACCAGATTTTATGACTAAAACTCTCCCTTCTCAGTCCTTGAACAAGAAAAGTGTCTCCACGTTTCCTCCCAAGCCCATCAAGCTCATTGATGTGTGACTAACTCTTTCATTGACCAAGGCCCAACCGCTTTCCTCACGTGATCTTACATAACTGCTCATCTATTTCATTAATGAATGGAGCTTGAGAAAATTTCCATTGCCCAAGGCCCCTGGGGGAAAACGCGTGAGCGCAATCTCCACTTTTTGTGTGCCAGTGTGGGATTTTCCTATGGATTAACTGAGTACAGTGGAATTTTTTTTGGTTGCTGTCATTGGTGCCTGAAATGGTACGCAAACAGATGGGCACCACAAAGAAAGAATAAAAAAAAAAAAAAAAAAAAAAAAAAAGAGCCCCTGCCTGAGCCAGAGGAAACAGGAGTCTCCCTGTGCCAGGAGGAGTGGCAGGGACGTCATCACTGTGGGTAGGGACTGCACCTATTCCCAGGCAGGTGGCTGCTGCCAGGCAATGCTGCTGTGTTTGCTCAGCCCTGTGCAGAGCCAAAACATCTCAAAGCCTCGGCAGAGACCCAGCAGCGTTGGCTTGCTGGTGTCCTGGGGAAAAGAGCTGGCAAGCAGCTCTTTCTGACCTGACACAGCCAGGACAGGGCAGGCACATGCACAGTCCCTGTGGAAAGGTCTCTCAGGGTGCTCCATAAACTGAACTGCTTCCTCAGAGAGCTCTTCAGCTTTTTATTTGCTCATAGGGAGGGCGTCAGTGATTCAGAATGGCCATGGAAGCCTGGTCTGCTCTCCTTGCTCTGAATGCAGTGCAAATCCCCAACTCCCAGTCTGACACTAGGCAGCAGTGGAAGGGGGTGATATCTACCTGTTGATAGTATCAGCGTGTTAAAGACACACACACCAGCATTTACTGCAGGTAAGGAACTGGAGGAAAGAGGGGGATACCCCACTATTTCTAAAAGCCCATGCTGGTGCTTCAGATTTTCCCATTTTAACCACTTCACTGTGCTGCTCCCTAAGAAAGAAATTACTTTTACCATGAAAGTCCTCCCACAGGTAGAAGGCTGGGATAAGGGGAGCTCTACCTCTCCCAGAGCAATGCAACACAGAGGCGTTCATAAGTGCTAGGGACACGTGATTTTTCAGAAACACTATTCATGCTGTTCTCTGAGGATGTACTTTGGAACCAAGGTATTTGTTGGGTGTGCAACGTGGGCTTCCCGCTGTGTGAGCTACAAATTTCATGGCCATAGGGCTTGGGGAAATGCTGCAGAAGCTAACAGGATAGCTATCTTGAACTGGGCACTGGACTACCATGAAGGATGGAAGTGGCAGCCCTAAAATACTGGAGGATGCTCCTTTCTGTTTCATTTAATGGAAAGAAAATGCAAAGGCAGCCCTAGCCTCTGTAATGTCTGGTCCACGTGCAATGATGAGTGAATATTTAACTGCAGGAAGAACATTCCCTTCCAGAGATTGAAGTGTCCAAGTTAATCAGTTCCAGAGTATATATTCAAGTATATTCAAGTCACGGGTGTCAAGAGGACAATGCAAGTTCAAAACCTTGAGGATGTTCAAAGTCTTCTACTACTCCTGGCCATGCGATGCTAAAAAGGGGTATCTTTTCACCTGCTGAGAAAGCAGGATGATTAACTTACTCAAGGACAGGCCTCACAGAGAGGGGGAAGGGATGGATAATTGATGAGCAGGGAGGTTTTAGATCCTCCTTTTGCTTCTGGATGGTGCTTCAGAAGCCTAGGAGCAAAGGCTGCTGCAGTAGTTGGTCTGGGAAAGCCCACAGGCAGGACTGGAAAGGTTCCCTGGACTATCAGTGTGCTGGGTGTTCACCATCTCCTGTTAGGCTGAGAGTCTCATGATAGAAATTGTTAGTAGTTGTGGTTCTGAGGCTTTGGAAGATTTTTGCCAGACCCTCTTCTTACACAACAACATATTTAAAGCTATTATTTCACCCTAGTATGCTTTATTTCCCCTCATCCAACAGAGACTTAGGTATCGGTATACTTTCTCTCACCTGCTTTGCCTGGCACTTCTCAGCAAGGAGATGGCTCCCTGTGGAGAAACAAAACAAAACAAAACAAAACACTACAAAAATTTTCATAATGCATTTACCATTAGGTCCACCTCTTCCCTGTTGTCTTCCCTGTAAAACCCCTTGAGGTTCAAGGTGAATGTTTCCAGTTCCCTGCATCAAACAATATTCTTTTTCTCCATGCGCCCAATTTGCTTCAAGTTGGGAGGAGAAAGGAGGGAAATGATGCGGTGTCTAAGTCCATTTGGATGACTGAGCATCTCTTAAGTGCTTCAGCCAAAGTACTCATTACTGTTGTGGTTTTTTTGTTTGGTTTTGTTTTGCTTTCTTTTTAACAGTCAGAGTCAGAGATTTTATTATGCAAATGCAACTTTCGTGTATCATGCAATGCTCAGCTCCTCCTAGAGGAACGATGAATTAGAAGCTGTAATGGTAAACTGAAATCTGGCTACAAAATAACAAAGAAAAAGTTTGTGCTGTCATTTTTCACCTTGTATTGAAATCTTCTGGACTGAGCAGCCCCAGCCAGGCACTGCGTAAACTTTTTTTTTTTTCCCAAAATGAGACGACAGGGGCCAGGGGCATGAGCTAAGCTGATTAGCACAGCTAAAGCCGTATCACATTGCCACAGTGGGATCATATGATTGATCACTGGGGTAAATAGTCAGGAAGCTTCCCAAGGGATGGGGGACAGACCGGACATACCGAAGAAGCCAGGCGAAATGGACATTCAGGGTGTGTCGAGGGGAGGATCTGGTATCATTCGCCTGCTGTAGGGCAGATTAAAAAAGCAGGGGTGACCCTTGCTTGGAATGACATCTTCCACCAGCTCTGAACGCGTGCTTTCCACCACCGACCCTCATTTTCCCTGTGAGGTGCAGGGGCAGCCCCGTGGTCCCAGCGCTACCAGGCCATGCTGAGGAACCATCTTGTTGCCGAGGGCAGCGCCCCAAGATGGCACCTGCCCCGAGATGGAGGCCCTGGCCTGAGACAAGCCCTTCACAAGCACGGTCAGGGCCTGGTGGGTCCTGTGGGCCCAGACAGCACCAGATCAAAGGCTGGGACCGATGCTGTAAAAAAAAAAAAAAACAACACGAAGGCCACAAGGCTGTGAGCAATGGAAAGCAAGCGCTCAGCTGCCCTGAAGAAGCTGTATTATTAAACAGGTGTGAGCGCCGGCTGCCACCTGCCTCGGGAGCCGTGCAGGGAGAGGACAGCTTTCCGCACATGCAGTGCTTTTACAAACCTTGCTTCCTATCAGGTGTTAAAAAAGAAGCCCCCCTCACCTGATATGTCCATGCGAACCTTCTCGTTTAACCACAGCTTTGCCAAACAATTTAACCACCAACGCCAGTTCGCATTCCTCCTGTTTTTCTCTCCTGCCCTAGCACAGACTGAGATCGTTTGCCAGAAACTAAGACAAAGGCTTGCTGCTGCCCTCCAACAAGAAATAACAGCAAGTGGGCAAGCAGGGACAGACAGAGCTGCATGGAGAGTGGAAGAGAATGGCTCCTATTATCTTGGTAAGCCGCTGTTGACTTTGAGGCAGGACTCTCAGGGAAAGGTAACAGCTGGTATTAGACAAATGATACAACTAGGAAAAACAGATGAGCGTTCAGACACACAAATCTTTCCTCTGAGCTGAAGCAAAAGACTGTGAACGTAAACTGAAGCAGAGACGGCAAGTTTCCTGAGTCTCTCTTGTTCATCAGGGAAAAATGCAGCTCTGCAGGGAAAGACCTTGCCCCTAGACATACAGCAAATCAAAGGCATGACGAGATCCCTGATGCAGTCTCTTTGCGATGAGGTGGTATCTGCCCACCCACAGAAGCCATGGCTGTTGCTGGACCCACCAAACTATTAGGAGCTATTTGCAGGCACTGGGGAGAGCTATCAAGGTTCAACAGAGCTCAAGAGCAGCATCAGCATGGAAAAAACAGCTGGGTTAGAGGAGGCACGGCACGAAGGCACTTGAGCTGCGTCCAATGGCCAGTGAAGCTAACTATACTCTGCCCAGTTACAGGGTCAAGCAGCGGTAGCATATTGATTAATGGTGTCAAAGTCTCTAGGGGATCTGTCTGCGATACAGCAGACACTTTACACTGCGTTCTGGGATCCGTAGTTCTGCCTTAGGCAAGCACTCCCAGTTTGTATGTGGGCAGATGCCTTGGCTTCGATATTTCAGAACGGGGCTTGCACAAGAGACTGCATTTGAATATAATCACGTTGTGTGTCACAGGAGAAACACAGCCTATAGGCAGCAAACTCTGGGCCTGTGACTGGTGCTCAGCTATGCAATTTCCTATTGCATGGTGTAGTCATTTTCAGACCTGCTGTCTCAGGCCTGTCTCACTCTCTGCTTTCCCTGTGTTATGAAACTCTAGAGACACTTCCCCTGCAAGAATAGTATTTGGTGCAGTAGGGGGGAAAGAAAAAAAAAAAAAAAAAAAAAAAAAAGGACTGATCAACACTGGTATCAACAAGCAGGTGTCTCGTATAGCAACAAAAGAACCAGCATCAATAATGGAGAGGGGAGAGAGAGAGAGAGAGAGATGCAATGAAGTGGAGAGAGAGAAGCCAATCAACTTAATGAAATAAGGCACAAGGTTAGAGAAGGGCTATTTATAGACTCCAACTGGTTCAGCCCTGTGCACTTAGAGGCTGGTTCAAACTGGCTCCTTAACAGCAGTAATAATCATTACAGAAAAGAAAGAGAAAAAAAGTGAAAGCTTGGAAAATTCACTGCCGGAGGTAAAGCTTTAGAGCCAGGGCTGGCTGGAGTCAGAAGTAACTGCATTACTGAGAGATTGAAAGGTTAATAGGAAACCAGCTGACACTGAAAGGGAACAATTAGAGAGGTTAAGGGGCTTAATATTAGATTAATGGTTGCCTGGAGGAAGAAAAGCAGAGATTTCAGGAAAATGGAGAACGGAGCAAAGAAGGCTGTTTTTCATGGACAGAGAGACCCAGGTCTGCTCCTGCCACTCCCTGGATAAGCTGGAAGAAAGTCTCAGCCATTCCTTGCCATTCAGGCTCAGTCTCCTCTTCCTTCTCTCTTCCCTCCCATCTGTTTCTCTCTTTAACTCCCTTTGGGCTTGCTCTCCCCCTTTAAGTACTGTCTGTGTGGTCTTTTCTTAGTGTCTTCCTTGTGTTCCTCGTCCATTCCCCCACTGGCTCCTTAAAGGTCATAATAATAAAACCATGCTTAGAATTCCCATGGCCCTTTTCATTCCTCTTCAGCATGCTGCTCTCCAGAGGCAGGGGTGGTAGGGGTGGGACATAGCACTTTTATCTGCATTACCTGTGGCCAGGAGTCAACATTTCAAAGGGAAAAAAAAAAAAAAAAAAAAAGTATTGACAAAGATCAGATGACAGGTCTGTTCCCCAGCAAATTTCCCCTGACTAGATGGAAAATACTGTCATTGGTGAGGCCCTGACTATCAGAAGTTATTTTCAAAAGTTTTTTAGTATGTGTTGGACATACTGGAGAGAGTACTGAGATAGCAACATAGGAACTTATGGCATGCGTCAGTGGCATCCCAAAACCTAAAGGGAAGGTTGAATGTGATCAGGAGGGACATCCAGCACGTGGGCTGAGAGACCACAAGGAACACAACCCTGACAGATGAAGGTCCATGCGCACCTTGCTGCTGCATGGTGGTCTGAGCTCTGAAGGGACAAAAGGGTGAAACAGGCCCCTTAAAGGAGAGATAGGAGGGTGTACTATAGCTCAGAGGTTATGGATCTTCTCCACCAGGTTTCACTTTGTGCTGCAGTTGTAAAAAACAAGCAGTTTTGCGTTCCCTCACAGGATACGATGAGTAGAAAAGGGTTTTGGATGGACTCATGGGCTCTGCACAGTGCACAGACTCCATAGCCATAACCTGACCTGTCCTTTTTTCCCCTTGCTAATGTACTCAGTCCCGAGAGTCCCTGTACCTTGGTACCAGGAGAACCTTGTCACACAGCACCACCAGCTGCTGCTTAGGACTATGTTGGGAGCACTGGACTCCTCCCTGCACTACCCTGAAGCCCAAGGAAAAATCCTTCCTTCCCGCACCACCCGTGGCTGCTGCACGCTCAAGGATCTTTCCAAAGGCACGTGCTCCTCCCACGGGACAGGGGGAACTTTCCCCGAGTGCCTGGCCCTTGGCTGCTGCTCGTGGACTCAAGCAAGCGCAAGCTGGCTGGATCCATCTCTATCTTAGACTGCTTCCCACAGCACACCCTCTCCTCTGAAAATCTCCCTGGGCAAGATTAGAAACCAATGCACTCAGCACTTCCTTCTAGGGCTGTAAAAGCCAGGCTGGGGCTCAGACACTGTGCAGGCACCTGACAGAAAATTTTCCCCACTTGTGATAACGGCAGTGAGCGGTCCCAGCTTAGACGAGCTGTGGGCATTTGTGGCTCCAAAACACTTGAGATGCTGTGCTCTGGCTTAACGCAAGCTATGGAGGTCACCCATGGCCTTCCAAAGGGGAGAAGACCCAGGAGGCTCTGGCTGGCACCAGGGCAATTCAAGCTGGTTTCTTCATTTATTTGTGACAGCTGAGCACTGCTGGGATACTGCTGATTGATAGACAGACTAGAAATGCTGCCAGAAAAATACTCCGTGAACGTGTGTCTCTCTTCAATGCAGCCACATCTGCCTAAAATGAACAAGCCTGAAAGGAGAGGCTCTACCTCCCACCTTCCTGCCCTACACGGGGTCATTTCCCATGTCTAACACCCTGTGCCTGGCCATCCACATCCCTGGACACGCACCTCCACTTCAAAAGTCCTGATCTCCTCCTAGTGATGACTTCTGCCAGAGCCCAGGCATACCCAGCACCTTCAGCCCTCAGCGTCCTGGAGCTACAAGCACGTTTCGACTAAGGATCTCAGAGTGCTTTACAAACAGCCATTAATCCTCAAGCCATCCCCAGGAGCCAGGCCTGCAATTATTTGGCTTGCCGTTTATCTCTGGAACTCGCCGTGCTGTTCCCCGGGCCTGGGGATGAAGAAAGGTAAAACAATACCCACCATTTCATAACAAATTGCAAATTAAATCGACTCCAGCTCAACTGTTACCTTTTCCACAATCACCCCCTGCAGGCAAGAGCCTGAGAAAATGTAGCAACAGCTATTCTTTAACAGTTAGGTAAACTTTGACACAAAGCTTCAGTGAGGAGCTCCAAGCCAGACGGCCAACAAGTGGCAGATCTCTGACTACAGAAATCAGGAATCCTACCTCTTGGTTTCTTGTTTTATCGACTGAGTTGTCTCCCCCTCCCCATCAAAGAGGACTGCCAGAGGAAAAGAAAAGCAGCTTGTGCCCTTTCTGCTTCTTTGTGAGAGACTAAGGATTCTGTAGGGTTACAGTTCAGGGAAAAAAATAAAAAATAAAATAAAAAGATTAAGCATTTTTCCACTTTTTTTTTTTTAACATTAGTAACGTGGGTCTTCATGAGTCTAAAAGTCTCCAGACTGTCTGTCTAGCCTAGATCATGAGAAAACAGGAATAAATGTAAGGCAAGAGAGCAAGGGAGAGGGGAGAGGAAATTGAGTCAAACTCCCAAAGTGCTATTTGTAAGCAGCAATGGCATAAACACAGAAACACAACAATGCACAAAATATCAGTTAAAAAAAAAAAAAAAAAAAAAAAAAAAAACAACAACAAAAAACAAACAAACAAACAAAAAAAAAAACCTTGTAATTGAAGAGCTGAGTCTGAGAACCCACAGGGGTCAAACTCTGAGAACCCCTGGAGGTCCACGTGGGAAGAGGAAAAGGAATTAAAAAAAGGTTCCCTATACCTTCCCCTTCTCCAGAGAAACCCTAAGTGGCGTGAGGTCTTGAAAAAGGCAGGCCCAACCTACAGGAACAGGAAGGACTGGACAACAAAGCAGAGACATGGCTGTCCTTTTTAATCCTCCTGTGTTAGCCGGGCTCATGCAGAGGAATCCCTGGAGAGGCAACGCTGAATGGAAAGACCCTGGAGGTGGGTGGGGAAGGCCAACAATACAAAAGGCAATTACAAAGTGAAGCAGAGGTGAAGAAAGCAGCAGGCAAACAGGGTTGGAGCAAATGTCAGCACACAGAAGAAATGGTCCCATTTCAGCTCAGCTTCTGGCTGTCAGAGCTGGCCCTTTTGTAGTCTTTCTCTGCCCTCTTCCTGCCTTTCCTCCCCTAAATGTTAAAACATCTCCATCCGTTCCAGCTGTCCCCACCTCTATCCCCGTGCCAGCTGTACCTGTTGAAACCGTTTCTGTGGCTGGGAGATTTAATTAGAGCTAGCCTGCGATATGTAGGCTTTGCACTGCTTTAATACTCAGGGGTTGAAACCTCCGTGAGCAGAGGAGGCATTGTGAGAGGTGTACCAGGGCAGGTCACGCCTGGATGCGGCTGAGGGGGCACACAAACTGTGCTTGCACATGGTTGCAAGTCACGGGGCACGACACTCTGGTAGCTAAAATCCAATTCAGTAAGCAAAAGCCTTTCCTTGGGAAATCTATTTTCCCCATTCCTTGAAAACCCACTCAGGTAACTCCTCAGAAACCTCCACGCGCAGGGCGTTAAATAAAAATCTGTTCAAATTACCTCCCTCCTGACCTGCCAGGAACACTTCATTGCTACTTCCAGATGTACTGAAACACAGAAGTCCAAGGGCAATTTGCAGGAACCAAATGTAAATCTAGTGGAAACCCCGTGTCAGAAAACAGGTAAACACACTCACTGCTCAGCTCACAGCCTCCTCGAGCCATGCCTGAACTTTTCAGGCCGGACTGGAGCCTTAAGCTACAGCCACAGCATCCCCTGCAGAAGGGACTGCGAGGAGCCCTTCCCACACAGCTGCTGCGAGCAATTGCTGATGCTAGAGCGCTGCCTGCTGGCCCATCTCATCGTCAGCACTTGGAAATACTTCCAAAGGGCAACCTGCAGTAGTAGAGTTCAGAAAAAGATTTCTGGAGAAGTCCTGCTTGTCCAGCTGTGCCGTGTTTCTGCCAGAGACTTGGCATCCAAGCTGTAAACAAGATGCCCCAGCTTCGTGAAGCAGTCTGGTATTTATTTCTATCGGATTTCCAGCCCCACATAATTTCTCATCTTTAGTTTTCAAGGTTTAAGCCAATCCCAAGGT